>NW_020194280.1:0-1200000 GCF_002847465.1 Aspergillus novofumigatus IBT 16806
CCCTAACCCGCGCCCATCTCTAACCCATAGCGGTTACGCTTCGCGCCCATCTCTAACCCATAGCGGTTATGCTTCGCGCCCATCTCTAACCCATAGCAGTTACGCTTCGCGCCCATCTCTAACCCATAGCGGTTACACTTCGCGCCCATCTCTAACCCATAGTGGTTACGCTTCGCGCCCATCTCTAACCCATAGCAGTTACACTTCGCGTCCATTTCTAACCCATAGCGGTTACGCTTCGCGTCTATTTCTAACCCATAGCAGTTAGTGGTTCCCGCCTTTCTTTCTCTAATCCACCTTTCCCCTACTCTGAACTCTGGTCTACTCTCTTATCCTTACTCTAATACTCCTTCTAACCCTCCCTCAAATTCTTATTCTAATTCTAAACTTACTATCCTTAACTATTCTTCTATTTCTCTCTCTACCTCTTCTTCTAATTCTTTCTAATTCTCCTCTTATCCTTCTTTTATTTTCTATTTTATTTATTTAATCTTCTATCTATTTATCTATATTTTCTTTCTCTTTTTAATCTATATTCTAATCTTTAACTTACTATCTTTAACTCTTCTTATAATTCTTATTCTAATCCTAAGCTTATTAACCCTAACTCTTATTCTTATTCTTATCTAAATCCTATCCCTATCCCTATCCCTATCCCTATATGACCTGAAACCTAATAACCCTAATAGTAGTTAGTAGTTCCTACTAATATTTCTCCAATCCACTGCTCCCTCTAATCCTCTTTCTAACTCTTCCCCTAATTCTTATTCTAACCCTTATCCTTCTATTTATTCTCTTCTTAAATCCCTCTCTAATTCTTATTTTAATCCTGAACTTACTCTCTATAACTCTTCTTCTAACTCTCCTTCTATTTCTCTCTTTAATTCTGATTCTAATCTTTAATTTACTATCTTTAACTCTTCTTCTAATCTTTAATTTACTATCTGTAACTCCCCTTCTAATTCTTATTCTAATCCTATACTTATTGTCCCTAACTCTTATTCTTATCCTTATCTTAATCCTAATTCTAATTCTTCTTTTAAATTCTTATTTTAATTCTTAACTTACTCTCTTTAATCCTCTTTCTAACTCTCCCTCTAATTCTTATTCTAATTCTTAATTTACTATCCTTTACTATTCTTCTTACTATCCTTCTATCTCTCTCTCTAACTCTTTTCTAATTCTTTCTAATTCTCCTCTTATCCTTCTTTTATTTTCTAATTCTTATTTTTCTCTTCTATCTATTTATCTATCTTTTCTTTCTCTTTTTAATCTATATTCTAATTCTTAACTTATTATCTTTAACTCTCCTTCTGACTCTTTTTTCAATTCTTATTCTAACTCTTAACTTACTACCCTAACTCTTCTTTTAATTTTTATTAAAATTCTTATTTTAATTCTCTTTCTAATTTTTTATTCTAGCTCTTATTCTAATTCTCCTCTTCTTCTTTTTTATTATATATCTATCTTTTTTTCTTTATTTATTTATTATTCTAACCTTTAACTTACTATCCCTAACTCTTATTTATATTCTAATTCTAATTCTTATTCTAATTCTTATTCTAATTCTTATTCTAATTCTTATTCTAATTCTTATTCTAATTCTTATTCTAATTCTTATTCTAATTCTCTTTCTAGCACCTTATTCTAATTCTTTTTCTAACTCTTATTTTTTTAATTCTTTTTTAACTTATTCTTTAATTCTTATTCTAATCCTTAACTTCCTATATTATTTATTTATTTCTTTTCATCTTTATAAATTATTAAAACCTAACTTTTTTATTCTTTTTTCTAATTAAATAATCTATATTATTTTACTCCCTATTCTTCTTTTCTTTCTAATTAATTAACTTTTATTCTTTTCTTTTCTCCTTAGTAAAATAATCTCTTATAATTTTATTTTATTTCTTTTTCTCTTAATCTAACTATCTCTTATTTTTTATTTCTTTATATCCTTTTTTTCCTCCTTTTCCTCTTTATATTATAATTAAAGTAAACCTAAGCTCTCTCTATACTTTTAAACTATTCTATATATATATATATTTACTTCTTATTACCCTTTTCTACTTTATATATTATTTAAATAATCTTTCTCTTTATTCTCTCTTTTTCTTTATTTTATCTTAAACTAATCTATTTATTATTATTTTACTTCTTTTTATTCTTATATTCTATCTTAATTCTATTTAAGTAATTAATTTCTCTCTCTTTTCTAAACTATTTCTTATAAAATAATCTCTCTTTTATATTATTCTCTTTTATCTTCTTATATATATTTATTAATAATATATATCTACTCTATTAAACTTTTTTACTTTTTAATATATCTCTCTCTTTATATATTCTTCTTTTCTCTTAAATTATTACTCTTACCCTTACTACTTTAAGTTATACTTATTATATCTATCTAGCTATTCTAAGGTAATATTTTATTCTAAATACTTTATATATATTAAAACCTAAACTACTAAACTAATCTATATATATTATCCTGCTTATATACTTAAATATAAAGATATATATATAAAGTAATTCTTATTATTATCTTTTAAATTACTATCTTCTTTATTCTTATTAGTAGTTATATCTATCCTATCTTTAATTAACTAATCTATCTACTCTTATAGAGTATATTAAATACCTATATACCTAATCCCTTATTCCCTAGCTCTAAAAGCTATCCTTATCCTCCCCCTACTATAAAGGGGCCCTATTATTTTATAGATTTAGTATATCTTATTCTACTAGATATAATAGATAGGCCTAGATAGGTCTAGATAATTATAGAATTACTAGGCTAGTATAAGTTAAATATATTTATTTCCCTTTATTATATATATTTATATGTAAATATATATTTATAAATTAAATATCTCCCTAGATCTAGATGACTCTACTATATATATAGTTACTAACTAAAGCTTTACCTACATCTGAATGACCCTACTATATATATATTTTAGACCTGTTAAAGCTGAATCACCTAGTTAAGATAGCTAATATAGGGACCTATTAAGCTAAATTACTAGGCTGAGCCATACTGAATCACCTAGTCTAGATAGCCTATGCAGAGATCTATCAAAGCTGAATTTCCTAGTTAAGAGAGCCCACGCAGGGACCTATTAAAGCTAAATCACTAGGCTAAGCCATATTAAATCTTCTAGACTAGACCCCCATACAGGGACCTATTGAAGCTGAATTACCTAGTCTAGATAGCCCATACAGGGACCTACCGAAGCTGAAATATCTAGTCTAGGTAGCCTACTTATAGGCCTCTCCCTACTAGACCACTAAGTCTAGACCTACTCTCTAAATGAAATCCACAAAACATTAACTTCTATAAATTTTTAAATATTCTAGGCTTAGTATTACTAAGCATACTATATATTATTCTTCTAGTTAAAATTTGGCCTATTAACTAAAAATAATTATAATTAGTTAGTAGGTAATAAATTTCAAAGTGTCTTTTAAGGATTTTTAAAAAATTAAGAATCATGCTTATATAATCAGACTATTATCATTCTATAGCTAAAAGTCCCTACTATTTACTAAAAATATTTATTATTAGTCACCTAGTACTAGGCTTTTAATAAATACTACTAATTATTTTTCTCATAATTTCTGCCTGAATTCTAAGGCCCTTCTAGGTTAATAGATGCCTCAGGCACTAATCCAGGCTAGGTGGTGGCCTAAAAGGGTAGAGGCTTCCCGCAGATAATCATCTTAGCACACCCCAATAAAAAATTTTGACCTGGCACCTACCCCCCTAGTTTAACCACCTTGCTAGCGAATAATCAAGGATTTGATATTAGAATATAATAATTTAGCTAATTAGATTCATAAAGCATTTTAAACCATTCAAAAATATTAAGAATTGACTAAGGTATGGGCCATTGCCGTGGAGTCTGCTAAGGCAGGATGATTAGGACTGTGGAATCTGGACTAGACAGGGAATGGATATAGAAACTACAGTCATTAGGCCCTGTGGTTAGCCCTAATTAGTATAGGAACTATGGAGTCCGCGCATAATACTGCTAGTAGGTGCCCCTTATGATTAGGATATACTAACCTAAAACCCTAGACCACCTGGACTACCTAGGCCTTATTCTACCTACCTTACTACCTACTTCACTACCTATCTTACTACCTGCCTTACTACCTACTTTACTACTTACCTCACTGCCTGCCTTACTGCCTGCCTCATATATGACCTTACTATCTGCCTCCCTATCTACCTTACTGCCTGCCTTACTGCCTACCTACTATCTACCTTCCTATCTACCTACTATCTCTCTTACTCCCTCCCTACCTACTACCTATGTCTATTATAACTATGGTTGATATTATATATATATATATATGTATAAACCACTGATTTAGCTAACATACTATATAAACTAACTATATAATATATATCTCTGCGCATTATGGTATACTAAAATATATATTCATTCCTAAATATATTAATGCTGATTAACCTTAATCTCCTAACATAACTACTATAACTAACAAAATAATGTAAATAACTAGCTGTGCCCCTTATAGTTAGGGTGCACCTGCCCTAAAAACTAGGCTAAGCCATACTGAATTAACTAGTCTAGATAGCCCATGTAGGGACCTATTAAAGCTGGATCACCTAGTCTAGATAGCCCACACAGGGACCTATCAATGCTAAATCACCTAGTCTAGGTAGCCTGCTTATAGGCCTCTCCCTACTAGACCACTAAGTCTAGACCTACTCTCTAAATAAAATCCACAAAACATTAACTTCTATAAATTTTTAAAAATTCTAGGCTTAGTATTACTAAGCATACTATATATCATTCTTCTAGTTAAAATTTAGTCTATTCACTAAAAATAATTATAATTAGTTAGTAGGTAATAAATTTCAAAGTGTCTTTTAAGAATTTTTAAAAAAATAGGAATTATACTTATATAATCAGACTATTATTATTCTATAGCTAAAAGTCCCTACTATTTACTAAAAATATTTATTATTAGTTATCTAGTACTAGGCTTTTAATAAATACTACTAATTATTTTTCTTATAATTTCTACCTGAATTCTAAGGCCCTTTTATATTAATAGATGCCTTAGATACTAATCTAGGCTAGATAGTGGCCTAAAAGGGTATAGGCTTCTTATAGATAATTATCTTAGCACACCCTAATAAAAAATTTTAACCTAGTGCCTACCCCCCTAGTTTAACCACCTTACTAGTGAATAATTAAGGATTTAATATTAGAATATAATAATTTAGCTAATTAGAATTATAAAGTATTTTAAACTATTTAAAAATATTAAGAATTAACTAAGATATAGGCTATTACCATAGAGTCTACTAAGGCAGGATAATCAGGACTATAAAATCTAGATTAGATAGCTATAATTATAGAGTCTACACTTAGTAGACCTTATAGTTAGTCTTATTTAGTATAGGAACTATAGAGTCTATGTATAATACTATTACTAGTAGTTAGTATACTTTAGGAGACTAACTACTTTTAAATTTCTATTATATTTCTTTTACCTATAATAACTCTACTAATCCTTAATATTTTTAAGTAGTAGTATTATTAGTAGATTACTCTCTTTAAGCTTTATTAAATAATATAGATTTTATAAAGATTAGCTATAGTTATAGTATTAACCTAAATCTATAACTCTCTATATAGAATAGTACTCTATCCCTTATAGAATAGAAATAATTACCTACTCTATCTTCCTATAAAATCTAAGCTTAATTAGTCTATAATATTTAAATCTACTATATACCTTACTTTTAAATCTACTATGCCCTAATATAGGGCATAACTAGCTAATAAGATATTATATCCTAAATCTATTATACCTATAGTACTCTATCCCTTATAGAATAGGCTAAACCTAAACTTAGACTCTAGTAGGGTCCTCTACCCTCTATAGGATAGTATATCTTAATATATTTCTAGTTTAGTATTAGATATATTTTATTAATAGAGTTTAAGAAGTATAGTATACTTTAATATATATTATTTTTAGAATTTCTTCTAAAGTTTAGTATATACTAGTATATTCCTAGTTTAATACTAGATATATTTTATTAATAAGGTTTAAGAAGTATAATATACTTTAATATATACTAGTTATAGTCTAGATCTAATCTCTAAATTTCTCTTATTTTTTTTTTAAATATATATACTTAATCTCTTCTTATCTTAATCTAATAAATATAAATATATATATCTATTATCTAGACTAAATCTTTTCTAGTAACTAAATCTAATTATTATCTAGCTTACTAGATCTCTTAGTATTACCTCTCTTTAATATATATCTCTACTAGTCTACTATATAAAATTTATAAAATATTTAATTATATAGAGTTTTAAAAATTCTAGGCTTATTATTACTAAGTATACTATATATTATTAGATTAGTTAAAAATAGCTTTATTTACTAAAAATAATTATAATTAGTTAGCAGGTAATAAATTTTAAAGTAGCTTTTAATAATTTTTAATAAACCAGGAATTATACTTATATAATTAGTCTATTATTATTCTACAGCTAAAAGTCCCTACTATCTACTAAAAATAAATAATTAGTTATCTAGTACTAGACCTATAGTAAATTTATTATTTTAACCAGTAACCCTTCAACCAGAGCCTAAAAGTTGATGGCTCTGGCTGAAATCCGTTATCCATTCACATCGGGATTTCGGCCAGAGCCATTAAATACCCTTTTGGCTCCGGCCGAAATCCATCTATTTGCATCAGGATTCTGGCCGGAGCCATTCCCTTTTGGCTCCAGCTGAAATCCTTTGACTCACCATATTAGTTTTTCCAGCCCCCATTTCATTTCTAGAGCAATTCTATTTTGGCTCTAGCTGAAATGCAGCAATATCAATGTTTACCCCTATTTCAAAGCCTAATGAGACTTCCCGCCCACTGCCATTCACCTCCCGTGCTGATTGATCTAAAACTAACCAACACCCCCCTGCGATGTGGACTCCACGCATAATATTGTTATGATTTCATAAGTGCCTTATAAGTATCCCACTATCCATTAATTTGAACACACTGGGAATGGCAATGGCTAGTGAACCCAGTCTATACTTGTATAGCACCATATACCAGGCAATTTTCTGCCTTGAATGCTGCATTGCAGTTCCTGTAAAAGTCAAGTGCAGACATCTTATTGATGTGCATAAGGTGCCCCCTGAAAACTGAGACCATCACCTACAATGCATTCCGTCTAATGCAAAGCCACGCTATGATCACTCAGACTTCCTAATTCCACCACATATAATACCTGTTCCCCACCTAAAGATGGTTAATCTATGGCACTGCCCTGACTGCGATTTCCTAACTCCATCTTGTGATTTGATTAGGAAACATCATCAACAACAACATCTTGGTCTAGGGCTAAGTCTGGTTCAAGTCCAGGGCCAGTAGTGGTTCTGTGGATTGCTGAAGACTAGATACTGGGTAATCAAGACTGAGTATCTACATCAACAAGGTGCTTGCGCGCCTGAGATCAGGTCTTTACCACCTTTGGTGCAGCGCGAGTTGGAGACAATTTCAGATAGTATCTGTATGAACCTACAACATCCTCACTAATAATTTTGCTAATACATGCTGTAGATGCAGATGTCCCTGATTCACAACTATCAGGTCCAGAACTAGCTAGAGTTCTAGGTAAGGATTTATACATCATATCTAAAATATGCTAACCAGCTAATCCTTCTAGTCCCTGACTCACAGCCCAACTTGCAGTTAACTAAACAGACTGAAACTGAGACATGTGATTCAAGATAAATACCATTAATTCAGGCACCTACTCGACCAGCATGGATTTCCAGGCTTATATATGAAGAGACTTGAGTTCATGATGTTCAGAAATACTCATCTAATGCGCTGGGTAAAGATTCTATCTTATTACCTTTGCTAATATATGCTAACCTCTCTAAGTTCTAGACTCCTATGTTAGCACTAAACCCGTCCCTAGTCTGGTTCTAAATATAGAAGACATGGCTGGATATGCTCCTGGTCCCTCTCCAAACTTAGATGATGTGTTTCTCCTTAATAACCACCATCTTAATAATGATGTTACTCCTTGGCTTTAATCCACAGAGTGGTTACACTACTTTCACGGACGCTTGTTAGATGGAATGGTTTGGGCAGCTGGACATGTTGGAACTCTGCAGTCCATCTGTGAGCTCCAGCCATTCTGGGGTGCGCTAGATGTTAATTACTGATTTGAGCAAGTGCTGATTAATTGCAGTAACCAGATACTCGCCATGATCCTGGCGACCTTTGATTGTATTATGGAGCAAGCATTTCGAACACTCCACCAGACACCTACCTCTATTAAGGAAGTGTTTTTAAGTCTAATTATATAATGCTGAGGAAAGCGTCCACTTGACTTCCTAAACCCTAGCACAGAGAAGGGTTATATCTGGGTCTGGAGACAGCTTCTTTGCTTCATCTTCCGCAGTGTGCCTCTCAGAGATAATAAAGTGTGATGGTTAAAGCTTGGGGTATTTTTAGATCCTTTATAGGAATGGGAAGCTACTCTAATATGGGATTGGCTTGACTACTTCCTTGAGAGCTATATTGAAGATAGTTTCACTAATCCTGATCCCTTGGAAGATAGGCCTACTGAATGATCACAAGATCTGGAGTTTGGCTCATAATGTGCTGTTGGCAGCCAAGGATCTACTAGCCATTAAATTAAGCAGCAGGGGCCTTCAGCCCAACAGCAACTTTAGATAAAGTGATAATGGCTCTCAGAGCAACAGCCATTTCAGATATTAGTTGGTGTGGTTATTCCACCTCCGTCCAAAACCTATAACACGCAGGTGGTGTCTTAAGGTTTAGGGAGCTTTCCACCCAGAGAGCAAGCCCCTAATATAGTTCTAATCCCAATGACAACAAGATGTGGAGGCAGGAAGTTAAAGGTTATGTCTAAGAAGAGGAATATAAATCCTTATTTATAATAGCTACATTATTGTAACTGCCTTGCCATCATGCAATCCTCAAGTCAGTTAATTGACCCTTCAGGAGATGACACTGAAGTAGCTTCAGATGGAAGTGATGGATCTGATGGTACTAATCCAAGCTTTACTGCAGATAAGCTTGGATCAGGCTGAGCATCATCATTCTCAGGCACTGAGAGTGACTACTCTAATGACTGGTTTCCCCCTGAAACTACAAAGCCCAGACTTGGAGACCTAAGACATTAAAATAATAATTATATCCTGCGCTGCCTTCCCTCAACTGGTCAGGCCTGGCTGGAAGAGTGGCTTTTTTCATTCTGCATTAGGTTGCTTACCAGAAAGGCTGGCCACACACATAGTGATAAATTTCAAAATGTGATTGTTACTTTCACCACCATGTGTGGAATCCAACCTAAGACAAAGAGCTTCTATAATCCTTACAGCTACACTTCCAAACTTACAGCTCTCTTATAGGTATCATGGATATTACTATTAGAATATGCCCTGCCAGTCAAGCCCTATGGGTTTATTCCCAATATCTATGCCTGTACTGAATATCCAAATTACCTTGACCAGGCACTGTTGGTACATAGTACCTTTACTGGATGGGATAGTTAGTATCCTATGGCTAAGCTCCTGCAGTTGATAAGCAAAGGGCTCAGTATTACACGTCACCAGAAGCAACCCCTAAATATGCACTGGTCAGATGATGGGCAAGTCATCCACCATAATAGGGCTAGAGGCATTGCAATAGACTTAATGTGTGCTTGGGTCCAAGGCATGATATTAAATCTAACTTCCTTTTTAGATGAAGTCCTGCTCTAGGGCTATAAGTCACTAATCATGCTAGCTGACTTACAGGACTGGCTACATGAAGATACAGCTGGCTTCTTATTTTTAGATCTGCTGTCACTGCGTTAAATATCCTGTGAAGCACTGCTATAGCTCTGTGAGACTCCACCTGATGGCATTCAACCCATAAGGCAAAAGGACACATGGGACTTTAAAGGTGTAGATAATACCTAAGTAATGTGAAGCAGTTTCTATGAGAACTCGCAGTACTAATTAATATGACTTGGGGGCAGCTAAGTTAAGGCATAGAGCTCTAGAACATCAAGTAGCAGAATACATCTACATCTTGATGAAATATCTTTATTTATAATAGATCTGTGCTCATCATTATAGATTACAACAAGAGCTGGAATTAGACTGAGTTATATAACCATACACCCTGGTTTCTTCCACCACAGGTTGGGAGGCTGGTAGTACTTTACCTTGTTCATGTGCAATCCCTTGTTTTAGCTCTCAATTAAGAGAAGAGATAAAGGTAAAAGAAAGGATCCACACCTGCTCTGCCAACCCAGCCCCCAAACCCCAACCTACAGATGATTATTATTTATTTGCTGTGCCTGGAGCAAGGCATACAGCAGAGAGGGGATAGGTATCATAGATGATGTTTGAGTTAAGTAAGGGGGCCTTTAATGGTGTGCGCCTCACAACATAAAAATACTGTTATATTGCCATTAGAATCACTAAGAAGCACTTACCATCTCAGGCTTCTAGGGAGGACCTAGCTCAAGCAGCAGCACTGCTCCAGAATGTCTTTACTGCCCAGGCCGGACATCATTTCTTAATTAATCAACATGTCTATGCCAGGGACAGGGCTATACCACATGCAGGCTTTGGGGATAAATTAGACATCTTTCAGTGGGCATCCTATCTATAGCATAACTTCATCCTCTGGCCCACCTCACAAGTCTCTCAGCTAAGAGTAACATCTAGTTAGCCTACTCCACAGTTCTCCCTGCCACCTAGCACAATCTCTTAGCCATTTAAGGACACTCCCTGGCCATTCCTTAAGCACTTCACGGAGTGGAAATTACTGATATATATTAACCATAGCACTGCTATACCATATATGTCAAGGGCTACACACCTTTAACGACACTATGCAGATCGGTTAATTACTCATGATGAGGTTCAAGTAATAGAGGATTATGATCTTCTATGTCTTGAGGATATTTAGGCTA
This sequence comes from Aspergillus novofumigatus IBT 16806, assembly GCF_002847465.1. Taxonomy (NCBI): domain Eukaryota; kingdom Fungi; phylum Ascomycota; class Eurotiomycetes; order Eurotiales; family Aspergillaceae; genus Aspergillus; species Aspergillus novofumigatus. The sequence goes on from NW_020194280.1 coordinate 11,010, forward strand.
CCCTGTGTGAACAAGAAGCCCTATGCCCTTTTCCATTTCTGGAACTAAAAGATGGATATAGATGTCATAGGCCTGGCTGTCAATTCATTACCAGCTCTAGGAAGAGATGGCTATTGCACAGGGCTAAGGTGCATGCAGAAAGGAATCATCAAAACACAAAAGTACAGGCGTTGATGGACCAAGGAAGTTACCTAGTAGAGGTGCATGTCCCCTAATACTGAGGCTTAGGAATTAGCTCTATTTTTACCTGATGGGAATCTATCATCTTATATATATACCTACTAGATCTCCTATACCCACAGGCTAATACACTGATTCTCCTATCCTACCGCCCATTATGATGAGCAATGGTTGTTAACCAGGCTGGCATGCCCTAATTTCGGCCGGGGCCATGTTTCACTGGTGTAGGTATTAATCTGGGTATTTCATAACTATGTAATCATTTCTTGTACTGCCTCATTATCTTACCTATTTACCTATAATGATAGTCAATCTCTCCCATCCCTTTTCATTCTCCATCTTCCTTACTGTTGTCAACCTTAACCACCTTACCAAACCACTCTAATCTGTATATGCATACTAATTTCGGTCAGGGCCAGGTATCACGTGCTCACTTATCTATCTAGTTATACTTTATAATACTCTATCATCTGCTCACCATTTAACTATCCTAATATATAGTTAACTATCTCTCCCTTCTCATTCTCTATCTTCCTCCCTATCAAGCTTAACTCTACTAAACCACTAAGATGGAGAATGAGAAGGGAGATTAATCTGTAAGTAAATACTACCTTACTTTCCTTCACTATCTGCACTATTTCTGGTTTTAAGTCTTCCTTTCTTATAGCTGTGTCCACTGCAAGTGCAGCACCACTAACCATATTATTAGGGCCAACAACCACACCTCCATCCAGATCTCTATCAGCAAGGTTGATGAGAACAGTCGCTACACCAGCGATAACCAGAGCTATGTGCTCTGCGGCTTCCTCTGTGCTCATGGCAAGAGTGATGACTCCCTGAACCGCCTCTGCCAGTGTGATGGCAATGTGCGCAATGTCTGAACCGCCAGCCGCCAGCGGTAAATGCTAGATGACTTTTTCTGGTGTTTGCTGTGCGAGACAGGTTGCTTGGATATAAGTTCTATATCTGTTAAATTATGGTCAGCCAACCCGCATGCTGATTTGGATGTTGGTGCGGATAGGAAAAGATGGGCCGTTAGATAAGTTATGTCTGGGAGTTAATGATACCTGAAAATCATTTTCTTTTACCATGAGTTAATGAAGACTTAAAGAACTTCTATCTAATTTAACCCTGTTAATCCATTCCATGTATAGGATCCTCACAGCTTCTATTACCTGTGCTTATCTGACCTGTATTACTCACAGCCAGGTGCCCCCTGATTTCAGCCAGAGCCAACTGTTGCTTGCTCACAGCCAGGTGCCCTGGATTTTGGCCAGAGCCAACTGTCACTTACTCACAGCCAGGTGCCCCTGATTTCGGCCAGAGCCAACTATGCTGTCAGGGCGGCTGAATATCATGTGATGATGTTATTGGCTGAGACACTTGTGGGTGGGTGCTCAGGCTCAACCAATCAGATTGCTTGATGGTATATTCTGTATAGCTTTAATGTTCACAGTAACATACATTCACAAACACATTCACTTTTCTATAAAATGTCTTGCCTAGGGCTTCAACCCTGTGCTATATAATGTATAATTCTGTTCATCCACCTCCATCTTACCTCCTTCCATCTTCTTCTTCTTCTTCCCCTTAACACCATCGCCAACAACATCTCATCTCTAACTACAAATAATTTTAAGGTCAGTATCTGCTTCTAATAACTTTATTATTAATTCTGCTTTGATATTGCATCTCCTTCTTCACCTCCCTGTCCGAATTTCCCCTGTTTCCTTTGCTTGGACCAACATAACCCGTGGATTTCTGCTAGAGCCAACAGAATTAGGGGCAGATCTGGCGCGCATACTTCCCCTTGTAAACCCTTCTATAGCACCAGGAGCAATCTACAGTTTCTTTATTACTTTTCTTTATTGTAATACTGAAGCTAAGTTATTTGTCTTCCTCTCCATGCCCCTAAGAATCCCTGGTGTTTCTTTGTCTATACCAAACCCTATAAGCATTGGATTTCCACCCGAGCCAGCATTTGGATGTGAATTTGGCATGTCTTATTGCTTGCACCCTTTGGCCTGCTAAACTTGGGGTAATCTAGTGTTCCTCATTTCTATTTTCTACTGCTTATTTCCTTGTTTCTAAATTCCACCACTTAGGTGTTTGACTTGCTCTCTTTTCTTATGACAAAGACCTGCTCAGCCATGTTTTTCTTTTACCTAAGTGTACTGATAGAACCTAGTGGTGAGGATTCTAGTTGTGTTGCTCTTTACAAGGGATACTAATAGTGAATAATAACACACAGTGTACCAGACTCCCGTCCCTAGTTATCTATCAGTGAGCTATCTCTTAGTCCTTAGTGAAATTAGTGTAATCTCACTTCCTTTGCTAATCTGTGTCTTTAGTGATTACTTAGTGAGCTTTATCTGAAAATTCATTCTTTCATCCCTGATACCTGGCTTTGTTGTTCTTTGTCCACCAAACCGCCTCCTGACACCTTCTTTGTTTGCATACCTTCAACTGTCCAGTCTCCTTGGCTCCCACCGCAATCGGTGAATCCTTGATTGAAGGGTGTCGGTCTTCAAACTTGCTTGATTTGAAAGCTAGGCTAACATCATCCCTAATGTCCAAAAACTGTTTGATCTGTGTGCATTGCAGCCACAAATTTCACCCTTATAATCACCGCCAACTTCTGTTTTACTTTTAACTATAATAGTTATTTCTTGCAGTAAGTCATCACCTGAAGCCCCTCCCTCTCCCACCCGTTGGATCAGCCTTGCCTGATTGGGCAAATTTCGGCCGGAGCCAACGTCTGGAGTGAGTGCCTGAGGCTAAGTTGGCTGGGGCCGAAATCAAGCAGATTCCCCCCAGGCTGATTTCAGCCGGAGACAACATTGGGAGTGGGTGCCTGAGGCTAAGTTGGCCAGGGCTGAAATCAACCATAATACTCACAGTGCGGCTTAGGTTGTTGGGAGGCTGAGCTTTTGGCCGGTACTAAAATCATGGAGTGTGCATTATAAAAGTGATGGCTGACCATGGTTAATCTTTTCAGGAAGTTATGGCATCTAATATAACTCAACCGTGCGGCATTGCTAGCATTAGCTATGATAAGAGTTTTGTCCAGAATTTGGAGGGCAGTGCCACCTGCCTTGCGGGCTGCTTTAAGCTGAAGGATTCCACTGCAATCTGGGCCCTGATTGATAATGAGCCAGCAACCAAGGATATCATCTATGGATACATCCACATCCACACTAATAACTATGACCATACTGGCAAGATTAAAGGCGCGGTTAAGAATACTGTTGTGGACTGGTTGTAGGATGCTAATATGCTCCCTGTCTTGCTAGCCCTAGCAGCACCACGCGTTGGTGTCCTGGGTGTTAAAGATATATAGATCCCAGAGCTAATAGTCCTCTGGTTTGTCATGTAACTAATAAGAGCCAAGGGCTTACTCTTCCTGTAAAGTAACCTCTCTGCTGATCCCCTGGTCCTTAATCTGTATGATATCCTGCATGGCTGGAAGTTGCTAGCCTTTGTATAGAAACAGATCCAAGGTGGTAAAAAGGCTAAAAACAAGCCTTAAGTAAACCCAGCACTGGAGCCTGTCTACCATAACCTAAACCTAACTAACCTGAGTATTAGCCCCGGCCAAGATCAGCCTAACTCCCTGTGGCCCAACATAGTTGCTGCTGATATATTTGGTGGCGGCCATAACAATGTTAACACATATATCATAGTAAGGGAGCGTGCTGATTAGGGCAACCTTACTATACTTAATAACTATGATATAGTCTAGGAGAGCCTTGAATGTATCTTTAGGTTAGATCATACCAGGAATAAGGCGGTGATCACCCAGCCTCTGATGATAAAATCAGAGTGAGAGCTCTTATGCTCTCATATGATGGGGATGGATAACTTTAAGAGTAAGCTTATTATTCACAAACCTGCTAACATGTCAGTGGGGGATTCAGAGACCTAAGTCTTCCTGAATCAGCTGGCGGCTGCTAGTAATGTGTTGGAGATGGTTGTGCTCACTGTAAGTGAGGTAGGTGGAACTGAGACTAAGCAAGCCAAGGAGGGCAAGCTTGGTGATGCTAAGGGGTGGATGACCCTCTCTGCCGACCTGCCTTTATATGACTGCGCCTGCTAGGAACTTACACTTAATCCACTGAACCCCCTTCTGGTGGTCCCTTTGAATATGAACTAACTAGCCATGACCCTTAAGAAATGGCAAGTCTTGGGGCATGTTAGATGCTTTGCTAAGAAGCAAGCCTGGTTACTGCAGGCATCCTTGCTGATGCCTATGGCACTGGCAAAATAACAATAACTATTGCAGCAATCTAGTATGCGTCTATTTAAGTGGAGAAGGACCCAACACACACCCATAGACTAATAATCATTCTCTATCTATCTGCCCTTATTGACACTTGGCTAACTGAGCTGATGGTGAGGTTAGGTGATGCATTCACCATCCTTCTCTTCTATAGGCTCTTAGCCCATACTTTAAATTACACACGCAAGTCCCTTACTGTTGATACACTTGCGGACCTGGAGGAACAACTTGGGCAGCTTGACAACTGTAACATGAAGATGTTGTGAATAATTATCCTCTTGTCATATAGTACCTGGGCCGCACGCACTGTGACCAAAGTGACCAAGGTTGATGGCAAAGGCAAGGGCCGCTAGGTTGATGGAGCTGAGGACGGCGAGGATGAAAACCCTGATGAGAATACACTGGCTATAGAGCAGTTGGCACTATTGCAGGATGCGGCTGAAATGGGCAATGATGGAGATATAGATGAGCCAGAGGATTTCAGCTCTGGCTGAAAAGCATGACTGGGAAAGTGATACAAGTTAGCAGTGTCTGGATGGTTTGGCCATGTAGTCTGTGACAAGGGCCATGCGGCCAAAATCATCTAGACATGTATGCACTAGTCAGTCAGTCTGCTCAAAGCCCCCATATTTAGTTTCTGACCGCAATGCCCCTTTATAACTGTGCCTTTGATCTCTGTGGTTATCTCACAATCATCTCCTCGAGCTTATGTGATGCTGTTAACACTAACAATACTGACTTTAATTAGTTCTCAGAGTATAAGTGCTTTGCTAAGATGGATTAACTCCCAACCCTACTACTATATAATCTCCTCCAGCCAAAGGCATTCATTAGTCTTTTTAAGAAGGGGCATCTAGCGCCCTAGGAGGCCTACTGGGCCCTGCCTGTCATCATATGCATGATCTGCCTCTGGAGAGACATAGGGGATCCTGTTGATGTCTCTGACTTGACTGCCTTAATTGGCGACAAAATCCCACCCATGCAGATAATATTGGTGGATGTTTGGCACCCCCTAAGGGTGCTTAAGGAGCACCATGTCTGGTTTATCCAGCTGGTTATAGAGATGAAACACAGCAGTGCCCTAGACAAGGAGGCACATCACGCTGGTGCCCCTGGTGGTGATAGCTAGGGGCACCTTAACTAGCATGTGATACGCCTCCTGTGTCACCTATTATTCTTACTGCTACTGGATGACTATTACTGAGCAGCTAATGCAGAAACTAACACCATGGCCCTGGTGATAGTAAAGGTAGTGGACCAGGGTAACAGAGGGTTTACTAATTTTTGGTGGAGAACAATGCCTGGTGTGAGGAATATGATACCTATAATGTGGGTAGGGGTGGCACATTACCTGTTAGCAGACTGTGTGAAGCTCAGATACCTCTTTTGTATTTTCTAACAGGAGGGCCTATGGCGGAACCTGACTGGTAAGCAACCCTGTTTTTTAATCTTCTGTTACTGGCCAATAGTAATGTGGATGGTGGAGATGTTTTTAGATGTAATTAGCGTCCTGTATATTACCATCCGGGCCCAGATGGGAGAGGTGGCCTGCTGGGAGGCTGCTGCTGAGTTCACTAACTCCCAATCCTCTTACTGCATCCTGCTCACATCCTACTAATATGGGGCCCATGGCCTCAACCTCCACGCAGAGTATAGCTATGTGATCCTCCTTAAGCCGCCCTTGAATCTTAATATGCTTTTTTAGGTGGTGGGACGCGTCTACTGCCTTAGACAGTAAAGTAGCTAGAAGGTGTGGTCCATCTTCTAAGAGTATACTATATCCAGATGGTTAGAGTGCAATAACACGCTCAAGGCCCTCCCATAATTCTTAGCACAACTATATGATCTACTGAAGCCTATGGTCATGGCAGCACAGGTGAAGGATGACAGTGAAGATAAGCAAGCCACCAACCAGGCCAAGGCTGAGGTCATCCAGCAGGCTGTGGTGGATTATCTCCACTGTATGCTCAGGCAGCCAGCCAGTCAGCTAAACATCAAGCACCTGGATGACCTTGGCCTACCACAGCAAGATCTAGACCAGATGAAAGCCTGCATGACGCCTAGGGGCTGTAAGAGAGAGAGAGTCAGGCAGGATTCACTAACTAAGGCCCGCGCGCAACGAAAGCGCACCAAGGCTACAGCCAGTAAGGTAAAGTACCACCTATCTAACACTTACCCCTCCGCCTTTCGACTGGAGCCGACATTCGGCCAGTGGTTTGGCTCTGGCTGAAAAGCTTGGGATTGTGAGTTCATCTGTGTAACTGAAACTGACTGGTGATGTAGTATAAATCCACCAAGTACATGGTCTCAGACTCTGAGAAAGGGTCCCCACTAAGGAGAGCAGCTGCAGCAAGTCCAAAGCTAGCTACTCAGGTTTAGATGCGGATAGTGGCAGAGATAGCCCTGGCCCTGGTAATAGGGGTCATCGCCCCAGCTCTCCCCATGACAATGATGATAACAGCAATGGGGATGACCACAGCGGCAGTAGTCAGGGCCCTATCTCTCAGGATGATGATGATGACGAAAATGTTAATAATGACAAGCTACAGTAGTTAGAGCCAGTATGCCCCTACATTCATTCCTTATACTTCCCCTTGATGTGGATATCAAGCTAACCTTAGGCTTCAGACTTGTGCGCGGCAGCTGGCGAGGCTGCAGAGAGTTGTTAGGGGCAGTGATCTGACTATGCCACCCCCAGCCAGCAGGGAGTGATTAGAGTGAGTGCTGCAGGAGTAATTAAGGTCTTAGGAGAGAGCTCTCTACTTAGCTCTGCACTACCTACAGCACCACAGTCTCTAAAGTCTAATACCCCATGTGGATTGCCCCCTGACCACTAGTCACCCTTCCTCCCGCCTCAGGCGCCCCCTGTGCAGCCTATGACCCAGAAACACAAACAATGGTAGCTAGTTAGTAAGTCTTCTCCCTTGCTCCCCTGCACGCTGCTGTTCCTCACAGGCACTAATAATTTTTCAGAGGCGACAGCAGCAATGGGGCGGCCTTAGCGACGCTAGTAAAAGGCTGTGCGGTATAAGGTCTGATCTTAGTATGCATCTTCTACTTTCAGCCAGGGCTGAAATCACTGGATCGTCTCTGGCGGCCTTTGCACGGCTTTTATTTCTGCTGCCTTCTCAATCAGCGACTGCCATAGTTCGCTATTCATTTAGCGACCGCATCTGCAGTATCATTACTCAAGTGTTCGCCGCCATCCCTATCCATCTTCCAAAGTTTGAGCATGCACATACCCCAGCATCCACTTTTGGCCAGGGCTGAAATCACTGAATCATCTCTGGGCAGCCTTTGCATGGCTTTCATTTCCACCGCCATCTTGATCAGCCACTGCCATGGTTCGCTATTCATTTAGTAACTGCATATGCAGTATCATGCTCTGTGTTCGCCGCCATCCCTACCCTTCTTCTGAAATTTAAGCATGCAGCTACACAACTTTTAGCTGCCGCCTTATTATTCCCTCATGGCTCACCTGGTGTCACTATGGGGGTTGATCTTTTCACAGCTGGATTTAGAGAAGGCTTTGCAGAGAGTACTGGTCTTCCTTTTATCCTCTCTCCTTGGTGCTGTTGGTGCTCTGGGCTTTTGATGATTAACTAGCATCGGGCATCAGGATGATTGTTATTTGCAAGGGTGGGTGGTGGGTTTTGTTACATAGCATGGATGCCCTAGTCTAATTATTATTTATTCCAGTGCAGATCAATGATTAATCCTATGGGTTAGCCGCAGGGCGTTATTTGCACCAGGCCATGAATTATTAGTGTGGGTGGAGGAAGAATGGGAATCCCTAATAGTAGTAGTCTTCCAAAATATATTTCCGCACGCACATGGGTAGTGGAGTTTTATGAGGTTACCCTATAAGAAAGACCTTCCTGCCCTGCTTTGTACATTATCCAGCACTGTTGTTAATTGAAGGCTCTCCTGAGAAGGGGTAGTCTTCATCCTCTGTAATAGTAGTAATAGTGATAGTAGTGATAGTAGTGATTGGGGTAATTTATTAGGATCTTAAGCCATCCTGAAGGGTGGGAATTATTAGGGGTAAAAACTTAACAAAATGTATATATTTCTGGGGGATTAGGGGGCAAGACCCAGGTCACCTAACTGTAAGATGGTAGGGTGAGGGCAGGAGGAAAGTTATAGAGATTGATCCTTGGTCTAGAGAGTGAACCTTACTGTGTACTTCTTAGAAACTTTTAATCCTACTTCCCACTATATAGATGAGGATGGTTGATTGATTGATCCATCCATCATCCTAATGTGTAGGATGGATTAATTAATTCATAATTAATTAATTATGGTGGGGTCGCGTGACTGGCAAAGATGCTCTCAGGGTGAGGATAACACTTATAACTAACAAGACTCCTGCTTAAGGGAACTTCAACTCTGGAGTAGACATGGACTCCAGAGTGGATATGAATTATAACTAATTAAGCTGCACTCTGTACTCTGCGCGGACCCAACCTTCTGCTCCGCCCTACTAACTTTAGTATAGGGCCTGAGGGTCTATACTTCTTGCAGAGAGTCATCTTGGCAGACCCCAACAAAAAATCTCAACATGTTGACCATACGGCTTTCCCCCCTGGTTTGACCACCTTCCCAGCAAATATCCTTGAATCTAATACTGGAATGTTATAATGCAGCGGATTCGCATTATCAAATGATTTTCAATCATTGAAAAAGATGAAGATTTGATGGAGAGATAGGCGATTCCTGTGGAGTCCAGGAGCGACTATGGAGTCCCACCGTGGAGTCCGGACTAGACGGGGAATGGACGTGGAAACTGCAGTCACCAGGCCCTGCGGTCGGCCCTATTTAGTATGGGAACCGTGGAGTCCGCGCACAACACCACTAGTAGTGATTGTCCTACGCCACCAGGACATCAATATGGACCAGCTGAAACGCCTCATTCAGAAAATGGGAGAATTGACTGGCAAACCAGAGGAAGGAAAGCTACATATTAACCCAATACACCCGGAGGTTAATTCCTGCCTTGGGAACGACGAGGCTCTATGTGACCCCGAAATTTAAGTAGTGTCCTCCGAGGTAAGTGCAGTTATTTTACCCTAAAGTATAAGACTGACGATCAGTACGTATACAGCATAATCGCGATAAATACGACGACTATCTGAACACGAAGCAGAAGCAGTTTGCCAGTCGAGGTTGGCATGCTGAGTAAGTCTACACTGTATCCTTGGGTCTTTGTTACCCCACGGCTAATTCCGGGCGAGTACCTCATATGAGAATATCCCATCGGACTACATTGGGATGAAGATGGTGAAGGCTCCAATGACCGGAGGCGACACCCTTTTTGCCTCGTGCTACGGGGCCTATGACCGCTTGTCCGAGCCGTGGCAGAAGATGGCTGATTCACTGTCCTGTTCGCTCCTCGCGATATCAGACAGAAACATGCTAACTCAAGCCACTGAAGCCACGCATCATGAACCAGACATTATGCCACTTGCAGACAAAGGACTCAACCTTTGGTTAGGTCCCAGAGGCCATCTCCAGAATGTCGGTGGCAGATTCGAGGCGACTCAGTATGACACGGCTCTGAACCTTCCTTTTATTCATATGGAAAGCTGACAATGGACCAGTCCCCTGGTAATAACCAACCCGGTAACCGGCTGGAAAGCACTGTGGGGGTTTAGTCCAATCTCGATGCGCGCTAAAGGGAGAATCAATGGTGTTACTGACCATGAGCAGGAATTGTTGAAAGCCTACTGTATGTTAGGGGGCCCCCTGAGATTGCCTTCTCTGAACGAAGTGTTTTCTGATGGCCTTGCTAATGACCAGACTAGTCTTGAAGTTGATTACAGACAATCATGATCTGCAATACCGCCACCGTTGGAAGCCTGATGACATTGTGATTTGGGACAAGTGAGCTTAGTTGCCTTACTGCTTCACTGAACATGAGACTGACAGATATTAATTAGCCGAACTGTCCTCCACACCGGTACATAGTATGTTTACCTTCTGAGACTAAATCAAGGTGAGTCAGGTTTTTGACAAAATAAGCAGTGACCTCAATAATGAGGAACGGCTGGCACTCCGGGTCACCAGTCTCACTGGTAGATTATACTGTGACCCAATGTCTTTGTCCCGAGAGGAATACTTTCGCAGGAACGAATGGCCGATTCCACCATATGATGCCCTACAGTAGACTTACTATCAGGCGATGGACTCAGGGTCGGCGTGCTATTCGCAGAAGCGCCGTCAGTTTCCTAGCTCGCAGATGATTATACTGGAATATGGAAGAGGTAAGTATTGATTGTGACGTGTAGTCGACATCAAGGGGTCCAAGGAAGCAACACCCTTCGTTTCTGTGGACCATGAGTATTCGGCTGTCGTGAATATCCGAGGAAAATGATGCCGTGTACAAAAGGGGAGAGAGTCAGAAGGCTCATTTGATTGGTCCCCCTTTAAATGGAGGATATCGTCTCACACCAGTAGCAGTGTCATGCGCGGAGTCCATATTTGCTGTACTAATTATGGAAGACCACAACCCCTCCATAGCATAGAGTCTATGTTTAATTCCTGTCTAATCTAGAGTCTATAGTCCCCATAGTCCTACCTTCGCAGAGTCTACGAGCGAGCTCCGCCCGTCCCCATCAGCCACCCTCGTAGGCCACCCAGCACCCCCATCCTGGCGACCGCATCGCCCTAGGACCACCACCCTGGCCATTAGCGAGGGGCCATCTGGGCCTTATTCAGTTCATCCTATGGCCCTGCATCAGACCATGCTAGTCCTAGAGTCCTAATCTGCTAACATGGCTGTGAGAGCAGGGTGCACCTATTAGGATTAGCACACCCCATAGGTTTTACTGTGTGCACCGCCCCCACCTAGGCTATACCCCTTCTTATACCCGATAATCTAGGTTACTAGGCTAGCTAGATAGACTGCTCCCCTGGTCCTATTCCTACACAACTATCTATACAACTTAGTACCTATTAGGGTGTGGAATCTTATGCTAGTAGTGTACCTCCACTCCTGCCACTCCTGTCATTGCTTTCTCTTGGCTCAACATGACGGCTTTGGCCTGATCGATTCTACAGCGCCAAGTCCAAGTTCGTCCCAGCAGACACTTCCGTCAAACCCAGCATCTTATTCACATGCCAGTTCCTACGGCTTTCCTCACCAATCGTGACCAATCGAAAACAATAATGATAATAATAACTGGGACGCTTTGCAGTATTGGATTCATTAATGCCTCCCACAAAATTACCCTGGCATCATATAGCACATGTTTCCGTTTACGATCTCGTTCCTTCCCTCCGACGGTTGAAGCTATGGCCGTCAAGTACTTTCGTCGGCTGTATCCTGGGAGGCACACTGTGTCCGGAGCAACCCTTGGGAATTCGCTCACTGCATGCGCTACCCGGAAGCGCCGCGTGCTGATTCAAAAGCAATTTGAGCCTTTCTCACATTGTAGGCAATCACGTCGATGTTGGGATTGTTACACTAGTAATCCTTCCACCTCACAAGAGCTCTGTTGGCGTATCCTTTATTGTGTACTCAGTGTGTGTTGCCTTTTCTGATTCTGGCCAATTCATGCTTCCTGTTCGTTTTAAACCTACTTGCTTCTGCTCTTATACAGTATTCTTCCTGAAATCCAGCCTCTTCCAGATAGCCTTGCGTTCGGACAGCGTGAATTCGAGAAGACTTCCCCACTTAGAACCAAGCTTTTGGGAACACGCTAGTCCTAGCAATACAAACGTATGTATAGCAGAAGGAACGGATAAGTGATTGGCTCTGTGCACTACCCCAAATTTGGCTGCCGTAGGATGAAGCCGTAAATACCGCCACCTTTCCCAAGGAAGTATCTCACTTCGAAAATCGAGAAGCATAAATATCATCGAGCCCAAAGTCTTCAAGGGGGAGCCAATCCATCCTTTTGGATTCTGTATCGACCCAGATAGATTGCGAAGAAGGATGGCCTCGAACTATGGATGTGGAAACTTCCTTATTAAGGTGAGACCCGTCATATTAGGAGCAGGGCTTATGGCTAAACGTGAACAGTTGCGATGCGGGGTTTTGCATGTCTACATAAGACAAGGCGTTGATATGCAATTTGCTCCGTGACAATGATTCTATTTGTTGGCTGATTCTCTACCACCATTTCTCCATTGCTTTCCCATCTGAGCTAAGAAAATTTACTTTGCTTAGAAACAGAAATTAGCCACGCCCCCATCTCAACTCCAACTTGTGCTGGCTGGTCAAGCATGCTAAGATGGCCTGCTTTCTCAACAATCACGACCTCCTTAGCCTTCAGCGCGATTCCCAGCCTCCATGCGCTTTCTAGTGGTATCCAGTTATCCTCAGCGCCCCAAATAATCTTGACTGGCAACTGCGACCCGACTTCCCCATATCGTCCTTCAACTGCTTCCGTGGATCTTGAGTTAGCCTGGCATAGCTCCCGTATAAATCCCTCTTTCCCGCCCTCTCTTAGCCAAGGCGACTTTAGCATCTGCATAGTCTCCTTTGATAGCTCATAGAAGGCGGCATTCCGGATGTAGCCTTCTAGTATACCCTCAAAGGCAATACCAGGGAGCTGCTCGAAGTGATGGGGGTCATCAGCGACAGTTTTGAATAGGGATTGTCCAAATGGTCCAATTGCAACCACATTGATAAGGCAGAGACTTGCGTAGTGACAGTCATGCAGCAGGTATGCTCGCAAACTGAGCAAGCCAGCATTATCATGTGCAACGACGTGGGGCTTGTGATTGCCCCAGTCTGATTGCCACAGCTGAAAAAGCGCAGCGTAGACCTCGGATTGTCGAGAAAGGTCAGCGTCAAGCTCGACGACTTTATTGGAGCTGGTAGTTGTGCCCAGGACCTTGCGCTCCGGAGGGGAGGCTCCGAAACCAGGCCTATCAAAGAGATAGACATGGAACTGTCGAGATAGAGAAAGAGCAAAAGGTATCCAAAGACGGGAGGACCAGGGTGTTCCATGGATGAGAATAAGGGGCGGAGAGGCAGGGTCGCCTAGCGAACACCATTTGACCGTATAGCTATGAGTCGGATTCTCGTAGTGAAAGCTCTGATTTAGTGACGCGGTGTTGTCATTGAAAGCTGAAGTCATGTTTCTTTATGGCTTTATGGGATCAGGCAAGGCTCGCTGGTATTGACAGAGCGAATGAGGGACCAAACTTTTGGGAAAATGAATAGAAGCTGGATATCCTTGCCACGAGTGGCAAGGGCCCCAGGGGAAAAAGCAAACCGCAAGAATCGAAATACCCCGCAAACTACTCCTTGTCGTCATCTCGGCGGGGCCAATAGGCTCTATTTGCCGAGGGGCCAACCAGATCTTGTTCATGTTTTCCGCGCTAATGCCTTGGCGGTGGAGCCAGGAAAGAGTTACTCTGTATTGGTCAAGCCAATTTCGAGAATGAGTGTAACATTGAAAGTGACTTTAAGTCCAAGTCTCTCGAGTATAGCCGGTTGCAAAAACGGCGCAAATGGCAATACTCTTCCTTTCCTAGCGCAGCCATAAGGCTAGGCTTGATTGGGCTATGCACCGAATAAGTTACTGGTAATGCACGGACAATGCATGAGAGCTGTGGCGTATGGGTTATTTGTATTATTTTGTACCAATCAACCAAGGATGACATGACTGGAAGGCTTCTACGAGGACTAGTCCAAACCCTGCATCTTTCCTATCAGGAACAGTTACCCTGTTATGTTGCTCGTTGTTATCTTGTTACTTCTAGATCCTGCTAGAATAATACATGTACGGCAATAGTCCCTAAGCTTTATATGTGTTGTCAACTTCGTTATTACTCAGAGTTTGCACTGCAAATGTTCATTTAATATATGACAAAAATGATCCTGGTTGATAAGGCATATGAAGCTCTCTAGTGGATTAATGGCTAATTCCCTATGTAATCTTCCCCATTGTGTAATGCAACATCTTATGCTTGCCTAGGCCTGTTCTGTCTGCTGGGTAAGTTGCCTCTAGGTGAGTTCCGGTGTACCCTATAAGTTGTTATATAAAATGTGAAATCTTCCCTAGCAGCATCATCAGAAGAAACCTTATTAGGAATAGATTTACTATGTCTGGCACTCCCAAGTAATCTTGGGGAGACTCCGTAACTATTTGATTGACTTGAATGCTCGCAGCTGCTGTGCTAGCTGCGCCGGTAGCCTAGACTAGTAATATGAGGGGAGGCGCAAAGGTTGTAGTTGCCATGGTGGCACCTGTTGTCAGAAGCCTGCTAGCTATGAAAGTGGTGATTCCTGTGGCGGTCTCCCAAGTGCTTGGAGGCTGATATAGATTGCCAATGTGGTGGATCTTAAGTTGTTTAGTTGGCACGTTGTTGATTGTCAGTGGGTTAAACCATATGTATGGCTTGGAATTGTGTATAAATCCCTTGATCGACAATGGGTACACCTTGTGTGGGAACGCAAGGGGTTCCCTTACCAACATTGGGTGATATGCGGGGATTATTAGGTGAAATTGAACTTTCTTTTTCTTTACAGCTAAGTGTCGTCTCAGAAACAGCATCCACACAATAATAGAGTTGAGATTCTTGGAGAGGCTCAAAAAGTTGTTAGGGAGTGGTTCTTACTTTACTTGGTTGAAATATTCTGCATGCCAATCAGTATCAGGATGGTAGAGAAAGTAAAAGTGGTCAGGATCGCTGCCTTGTGTCTGATTGTTTTGTTGACCTGTTCTGTGAAAGACTTGGCTGCCATCAGCCCTGTCTGCGCCTGGAGCTCTCTGTGAATCTTTGACTGATGTGCTTGAGAGCAGAGTTGCCCTGGAGAACTTCCACCTAGGTAGTGATGGTATTTATTGTTATTAAGAAAGTAGAGATTAACTCCAGGTAGTTCTGCTGTGCTAGATGTTTGGTCAAAGCTGACAAGAAGCACTTGACAGTAGGTATCCCTTCGCGAAATGCTTCTCTATTTAGTGTCATTTCTTGAATGTTTAACTCAGCTGTTCTTGAACTTTGTGTATGTGTTAACACCCTTGGGGATCGCAGTCCACCAGGCTATCTTGATGTTCACGAGTTTCTCCTAGCCCTAACTACTGTTGCCGGCCTTACGTCCCTTCTTTCCTCCTGACCCTTTCTTTTTGATGGAACTTTGCGTTTGACCCATCGCTGTCTGTGGATGTGGAGACGGAGTGTGGAAAGGTTAATGAGTGGGGCTAAACTGATCAGGTGGGAAACCACCAGGAGACCCGGGGCAGTAGGAGAAATTGAATTAAAAACCATAAAATTTTTGGTTATTGCCTAGGCATACTGCTGGCCTAGATAGGTTAGTAGGTGCCTAGCTATACCTAGCTAGGCATAGTGGCAGGTTTTTGCTTTGAAACCATGACCAAATCGCACCGGGTCCGGGGGTTGTGAGTTCTAAATTTTGAACCTGAAACCGCAGCAGTTCAGGTCTAACTATGGTTGAACTCGCCCGAGCTCGCACCAAATGCAACTCTACTCCTATACTATCACACAGCGCTGGCGCTGCAAATATGCTGCCCACTCTGCGACCACCAGGACTAGAAACATAAGTGCCATTACCGTTTTGATTATATCAAGTTGATATTGATAGTAACTGATCCAGTTTCTCATCTGAGCCCACCAAATAGACTCGCCCTTGTCCTTCATTGCCGAGTGAAGGCCGGGAAGCCCATCAAGGCTCTTACTGTTCCATTGCATCTGGTAGCCAGGCATCTCCCCTCGATTAATTGTGTATTCAGCGAACTCGCCCAGCCTCGGACGGTTTGTGAAACACGGTTTTGGTTTGTTTATTTCTGGATCGACAGTGAGGTCGAGCAGTGGGACTCCAAAGCCACAGGATATTTGAACCTGCGAGAGTTTCAGACCCTGCAAAGAAGTGATAATAAACAAGAAGAATAAAATATAACTGACGGTACTGAGCTTGAAGATATCCAGAAGAATAACTGCCCTTGCTCCTACTAGAGACTTCACCCCCATCCGCTTGAGGTATCCAGCATACCTCGGACCGTTCCATTCAATCACCGAGCCCGTGCAGAAAAATCGCATGATTCGCGGAGTCGCTTCGAAAGAGCAGAACATTATGGTCGCCCGTCCATTTTCACGAAGGTGGCAGATAGTCTCACATCCGGACCCGGTCGAGTCGACATACGCCACTTTGTTGGGGTTCAAGACGGCAAAGGACGAGTCGGGGAGGCCCTTGGGGGATACGTTAATATGGCGGCCGCGCAAAGGAGCAGATGAGACGAAGAAGAGAGGTTGGCGGAGGGCCCAGTCACGGAGATTGTCAGAGAGGGATTCGTAGAAAATTGGCATTCTTTCTTCCTATTTTTTACTCTTTTCCTTCTTGTTGGATAGAGTTCCAAGTATCGCAGTCGATTCTGCTATGTTGCGTAGAGTGTAATATTCCACTGTTCTTCCGGTGTTGCTGGTGACGTTAGTTCGTCGCCTTGGTGCCTGCCAAGGCGCTTGCGATCTGCACGATGACATGGCATACAATGAAGCGCCAATTTTTGTTGGAGGAAGCGCTACGAAGTTTGGGGGATGATAATGGCAATCCTATTCCAGGGGGATTATAAACACTCTCGCAAGTGTGAGGGGTATAATGTAGTACTCGATAAATATGTAGCGGCTACATATCGCGAAGCGCCATCTAAGTGCGAGTGATAATGGGCCCAAAAGTCGAAATATAGAACAAACTACTGCAATCACCACATATTTGCAACCGCAGGTAGAAGAGCAACTCAATGACTGTTTCTCAGGTGCATCGAGTGGCTGTGATCGGCGCTGTTAGCGGGGTTGTTTCTACAGCCCATCTTGTGGCTGCTGGGTTTGAAGTAACCGTTTTTGAAAGAAACCAGCAAACAGGGGGGATTTGGTATGTATACGCTGTGCTGGGGATGAGATATTCTCGACTGACCGCGATAGGCTGTACGACGAACAGTCACCATTAGAATGTTCTT
The DNA here is from genome assembly GCF_002847465.1 of Aspergillus novofumigatus IBT 16806. NCBI lineage: Eukaryota > Fungi > Ascomycota > Eurotiomycetes > Eurotiales > Aspergillaceae > Aspergillus > Aspergillus novofumigatus. Next base: position 28,395 of record NW_020194280.1, read on the forward strand.
TTCCTTCTCCTAATCCTTCTTTCGCAGACAGAGTAGTGGAAAACGCCAGATTCGACAGAGAGAAGCTTCGCCTACAGCATGCTCCACCAGGGTAAGTGTTTCTTCGTATCCTCGAAGATGCCTTGTTGGCGCGAAAGAATGAACGAAAGAAAGAAAGAAACAGAGAGAGAAAGAGCTAATGAGGGGGTTAATAGCCCATGCTACAAAAACCTCACAACCAATGTGTCCACCCCTCTCATGCGAACAAAACTTCGCCCCTGGCCGGAAAATACACCGGACTTTGTCAACCACAGAGTTGTGAATCAATATATCAGGGACATAGCACAGAGTACTGGAGTTGACGAGAGAGCAATATACAGCGCTCAAGTGAAGCGTATCTATAAAAGTGGCACGAAGTGGCATGTCAGTTGGTCGGTTGTAGATAATAATGGCAAGATTGATGGTCTAGAAGAGAAGCTGATGAGTTCTGTAAGTCCTTACCATGCAAAATTGGTTGTCAGCTCTCTGCCTATAGATTTAATTCTTCTTTAGACCTTTGACGCGGTTGTAGTCGCGTCTGGCCATTACCATTCGCCTCACATTCCAGACATGTCTGGGTTATCCGTGGTAAAGAAAGATGGCCTTCACGGATCATACATTCCAAACGATATAGAACGCCGGAAGTCTACAGAGGCGAGGTGAGTATTCGGTAATCTGTCTCAGGAGCTGACCAATTGAATTGATTGCCATGATGTATGCTAACAGATTATTCAGAATGTCTTGATGGTTGGCGGAGGTGTATCATCAATGGATATATCGCGGGACCTTGGGCGCGTTCCCAAAATGATATTCCAGAGCACACGCAACGGCGAGGCAGATCCACCCGCTCTCATGCTTCCAGATAATGCAGTAAGAATTAGCGAGATTGACCATCTCGAACTACTACCTGGAAGTGATGACACGGTACCAGATGGTGATCCCTTGCCGCTAATAGCCTGTCTGAGGTCAGGTCAACGATTATGTCAAATTCACAAGTCATTGTTTGCACAGGCTATCAAATTGCATTCCCCTTCCTTCCAGACTACCACGACCATTCAATGCCTATTCAGGATGCTGATGATACTATTCTTGTTACCAACGGGACACAAGTCCATAACACCCACCGAGATATCTTTTATATCCCAGATCCGACTCTTGCTTTTGTCGGGATACCCTACTTCAACACAACATTTACCCTCTTTGAATTCCAGGCTATTGCAGTGACAGCCGTCTGGTCCCGAACTGCATTTCTGCCATCAACAACCGAGAGGAGACGTGAGTACCTCGTCAAGCTAGAGCAGACCGGTGGCGGGCGCAGATTTCACTCGCTGAAGAATAAAGAAAAAGAATATGTTCGTGAGCTCATAGCGTGGATAAACGATGGTAGAACCGCACATGGACTTGTTCCCATTGAAGGCCATACGACGGCTTGGTTTAAAGCTATGGATAAACTGTGGGACCAGGCGAGAGCAGCGATGAAAGAAAGAAAGGAGCAACAAGAGAAGATTCTCATGCGCATTCCATTTTCAGCTGATTGTACTTCGCTGGAACTGCCACGTCTTAATTAGTTCTTCTAGTCAATATAAGATACAGATCGGATATCGCACTGGCGCTGTACCTTTATAGGTGTTACTATACCAGCACTACACGTAATATTTCCCTCTTAATCCTGTTTTGACAACTATTAACAAGTAAAAGGAGCAGCGCAGCGCGGCCGGTTGTTTAGGCGCGGTCGTGGAACTCTATTTTTTATGTTTTGATTTAATAAGAATGGCTTTGCTGGTAAGTCACGAAGAAATAATCATATTCTGACCACCCGACAAAAGTCAATACATGCTCAAGCCCCCAGCAGCCATGGCACCCTTCACCCTCGGAATATCCCGAACGCGGTCCCGATACTTGGCCATGTCTAGATCAGTAGGATGTCATGGCAGCGTAGTGAATGATACATTATCCACCTGTCATAATTAAGTACATCGGGGCGTTCTCGCATTTCCAGTGGTGCAGCTATTGCCCGGTTGGCTGTGTAACACAAGCTTTCCCAACTACCACACACTCTGGATGCTACTGGACGGAGTAAACCTCGGTCGGGTCCACGCCAGTTAGGATCGACCCGTAGACCCGGCGTGCCCAACGAATCGTTGCGATCCGGTTTAGTTGAGTCGATGCATCCGGAGTGATATCGAACCAATTTACGAGTGGTTTTCTCATAGGCAGTCAGAAAGATTAATGACGTCTGATACACTGCTTAACTGTCTACGCGCTTTTGCAGAGTATACGCCGCAAGTACTCTGGTCTATCTGCTTAACCTTGTTTTCGTTTGTCAAGGGGGTCGCGGGCATTCCGAGCTAGACAAGTCGTCTTCTAGTTAAAGATGGCGGTGGTCCTGTCCCAGCCGAAGTTTCCCCGCTCCGGTGTTAACTGTTTTGATTCGTAGAAAGATTGATTGTTGATTTTCTCATCTGAGAATCTGGGGGTTTATCTACGAAGCGGAATCAAATCAATTCCAGCCAGAACGACTGCTACAATCCCGTGCGTGAAACCATTGTCGAATCTCTATCCACAACAATCATGTCGCCAAGAAGTCCCTCGCTTGAATGTTGCCATGCAGCATGGACCTATTAACTGCTAGGATAGAACCTGTGACTTGAAGTCTGATCAGACATAAGCCGGATATTTTTGCATTTCGACAAAGGTGATGAAGTGCTCAAGTGTTTCCCATCCACTTATTCTCCTGGTTACCCCAGTCCCAGTCGTATCCGAAATCTCACCATCGGCATATGGCACTAAAGGGAGAACGGCAGGATCTCTATGTCTAGTGCCTCTACAGAGAATAGCACGTGCAGCGCTGCTGGAGAGTAAAGCAACGAGCCCAAATATTAATTCTGGGCGAAGGACGCTAACACACAATATCGAGACAAACCAACAGGATTAGAAACTGGTTTGAAGGCTTGGTAGTAAGAAATAGATAATTGCCTTCATGACGATCCTTTAACTTGTCGCAGTGGGCACAGACTCATTCTTAAGGATGGTATTTGTTGCCTCTGCCATAGTCTTATAAAAAGATCTTGAAAGTCTTGAAGCGGGGAGAACTGTATCACAATGATAGAGTTGGAATTTGTCTTGTTTGAGGATGGAAGCCTAGTGGCATATTTGTGTAGCATTATTCATGGGTTACCTAATGGAAAAATCAAAGACAAAAGAAAGACAAGAACATCATCATTGTGTCGTCTATGAAGCTGATAGGAAATAGATATGGGCAGTGTCACTTCCCTATAAACTTCTAGGAAAGGCCAGTGGCAACGGTGCATTGAATCTAGCTCATAGTTCGGCGAATGTAACCAGGTATTGAGTCAAGGTATTCGCTTGGCCGTACCGGGCTATGCAACCCTAACTATTCGAATGACTATAAGATATTTGTCATCGTTATGCTACTTGTAACTAATGTCTGCTTCAAACGTCACAGTAGGGTTAGGTCCAGAAATTGAGGCCCACCAAAGAGGATCCCGCGCACTAGGGCTTCCCGGCTCCTTCCAGATTCCCGACTGTAATCCCATAGTTTGAGGCCTTCTTTCTTCTGCAGGGCAAACCTGGATGGTCCTGGAGCGTGACAGCCTCTTTCTTAACCAGGAGAACTCAGTGCAGTGCCTCACTGCCTCTCAGTCTAGACCTTAGCCGCGGCTCAAGCAATGTCTCCCATGCACGCGAACTTTAGTCCATTAAAATTGCTCTCGGAGGTTGACAGAGGTAAACTATACGATCCCTTTGTCGTATAGCTGCTATGGGTTTCTCCTGGTATCTAGTAATGGGCATAGATTCCAGGTCTCGTTTCCAAGAGGACCGTGATTGCTCTTGTGCTGCTGCGGTCCTATATCAAGCATATGAGCGCGTATAAACTCCAGGAAGCCCTCGTTGAACAATGCATCCATTCTTCTGGTATAGTCTTCCTGGCTTAATGTTAAAAGGTCACGTCAAAATATGGCATACGAAGGGTGATTCGTTTGACTGGGAAGGCAATGGATGATACTGATTCCATGGGAAGAAGGTCCGACGTAGCAATGAATGAGAGCAATACCGTATTACATTGTCTAACAAATTAGAGCGATTGGAACAAACAGCTATGGACTTTGCAAGAAGTTGAGATCCAGATTCCCGGCTGTCGCGCGGTTTTCTCCTAGCTGGAGGAATACCCACATATCGTCAGATTCGTTCCACTAGATTCTCAAGCCGATGCCGCATCTTGCATATTGCCTACAATAGTTCCAGACTAAATCAGCGCAGCCAGCGTTTTTCCAACTACTCACTACTGTCGACTCCACGTATGCTCTGCCGAGGATATCGGGATAGCCAAGTTGTCCTTGGGTTCACGATTAGGGAGCAAGTATCTGAGCTAACAATGCCACCAACGCCAGGGACCACACCACACACAACTAGAACACGCAAACGATGCTCGAGTGAAGTTCAGGGCTACCACTCGCGAATAAACTGTCCTGCTGTTCCCGGGCACTTGGAATGCAACATACTACTGGCGCTAGTCGTACACAGCCCTAACTATTTAGTGATGCGTAGATTTACCGAGCCCGATGACAAATTATGGGCGCCACAAGTGTTGCATTCTGTGTGAACAGTTAGCAGGAAACGGAAAGAGAGAATGCTTCAGCATGCACAAGAATATTAGGGGGGTGGGGGGAAGGCTATATGGTTACACTGCAGAAAGTCAGTATTAGCGATAACACAAAACACTTACCTCTTCCATGCGTAAGGAATTCAGGCTGTGATGTTTGCAGATCCGCACTGCCAGCTCATTCAACGGCCTGGGCCATCTCCCAGCGTCAATATTACGACTCGTAGGGTTAATGTGCCTCACAGAACTAGTCGACTGCCTTTATCTATCGAGTCTTGTATGTCATGACTTCCGGAATTTCTGCAACTGTGTCATGAAGGACGAGAGCGTATAAGAATGTCTAACACCCGCTCCTGTCTCAACGAACTTTCACATTCCTCACTGATCAACTTGCGACATTTTCCTCTATCGTACCAAAGCAGCAAACTACCATGCCAAGATACAGCGATATTGTCCAGGAGCTCCGCGACGAGCTGCTCTGGGAAGTAGATGATCTTGACCAGGCGGTCAAAAACGCTCGTAAATGGGATATCCCGAGCTGGACAAGTACGGAATCATCTCAGCCAAAGGCTTCCTTGATTTCGCCGACTGGCTGGTCCTACAGAGTCAACCAAAGGCCGGGACATCTACTACATCCTTTGTGTCTTCTACTTTGTCCTTTCCCAGGAGCCATTGGGCGGCCGTCAGACCCGCATCCACCCATTAAGCATCAACAAGCCGCTGAAACCCCTATCAGAGTGGGTAGTCAAATTCGCCCAGAAGGTCGGCTCTAGCATGGACAAGCATTCCTCGATCAACGAGACTACAATCACTTCGTTCCGAAACTCTCCACTCTTTCGTGTTTTTGAATCCGAAGAGGACTCCAAGAAGTGGACAACGTTCAATGACTTCTTTTCTCGCAAGCTTGACAAGCCACGTGAAATCGATGGCCCAGACGATGATCGTATCGTGGTCTTCCCTGCGGACTCCACTTTCGCCGGAGCATATGCCATTAGCGACGATTCTGAGGTGGTCCTGAAAAAAGAAGAGTACAGGATGGTGAAAGACGAGGTGATTCTGAAGAATGTTCCTTGGAGAGTAAAAGATCTTCTCGGTAAATATGGTGACAATCCAGTGCCTGGAAATGAATCCCAAAAATACGGAGACCTTTTTAAAAACGGACTCTGGACTCACGTCTTCTTGAATTCGTTTGACTACCATCGCCAGCATGCACCAGTCTCAGGGACTGTGGAAGAAATTGGCCGGATTCACGGCGCCGCCTATCTTGAGGTCCTGGTAAAGACGGACGAGCAGGTTGGTCACAACTATCTGGAGCTCTCCCGCCAGATTGGAGAGAAGCCACGGAATCCTTCTGGCGTTCAGACCCTTGACGCCCCAGACACTCCAGGCTATCAGTTCCTTCAGACGCGGGGAGTGGTGATTATAAACAATGAAAACTTGGGCAGAGTTGCTGTCTTACCCATTGGTATGGCCATGGTTTCTTCCGTGAATATGAGAAAGGAATTGAAGGGCAAAAAGATTAAGAAAGGCGATGAAATCTCGCACTTCGCATTCGGCGGCTCGGACTGCATCATTATGTTCGAGCAGAAGGCAAGGGTCTCAGGCTTCCCAGATTCCGACCCAGCTTCTCGCGAGCATTTCTTTTATGGTGAAAAGTTATGCAGGGCTTATTACAAACATAAAGAGGAGCCAAAAAGCTTCGGGTCTCGGTTCGGTTTAGCTTCCAGATAAAACCTTTTTAAGGACAATCGGTAGGAACGGTCAAAGAGGAGGGCAGCGGTGTCATTTTCTAAAATATGGTATTCATTATCTCTACTATAATCTACAGTCATATTACGTACCTATAATCAGAAGCTCTTTTCCAGCATACATGTTTGCTTGCGTTTTTCGCTTGAAACCTTGACACTGCGGTTGCTTTTCTCGCCCCTTGGCGAGGACCAAGGGCATAGTGGCAACCTATCTTTACGGTGCAAATAATACCCTGGTCTTCCATCCTACATACAATTTTACACTGTCTTGTGCGATTTAGTTTAGAACGATAGGTTCCAGCGCCACCTTATATTAAACTAACCGGCAATAGATTTACCGGCATTCCTATAGCCATGTGCAAGAGGTCTGTTGGTATGCCGCTGCTTACAGCTGCGTTGGACATGCTCGGGAGATGCTATAAGGGAAAACCATGGTAGTTGTCAACGCCCACCCCTGCAATATCTGCTGTTATTTTTCTCTTTATTAATAGTATAGCCTCTCCTAATTCAGAAACTATTTCCCTTTTATTTTTATCTATTTTTGTTGATTTTATATCATGGTTAAAAAACCAGGATATTATTAGTAGGGATAGCCCGGATAGGCTGATAATTCTTATATAATAATTATCAGCCTATTATTATGGAATTATCAGCCTATTAGTCCTAAATCTCATCTTACCTAACTAAACTGTTATTAAATTAAATTAATCTTTTAGAGAAGCTTTACGCTATTATTTTTAAACTATAAATCTATTTTTAACTATATTTATATATTATATGGTGGAATATTACCTCTATTAGCTAAAGTAATTTAGTAACTACCTATAATAATTAGATAGGAGCCCTATATCTTACTCTCTTATATATTATTACCTTCATTATTAGTAGCATCCTCATCTAGCAGAAAGGTAAAGTCATCCAGTAGATATACTAGAAAATACTAATCCTTTATTAGATAGCTTAAAAGGGTCTAGTAAAATATTTAAGAGCCCTCCCTAATTAGGTTCATGTAGTTAGTGGCCTAGTTATATAACACCCTACTACTATTAGTAACTATCTAATACTAGTAGAAATATAAAATTAATTAGCGCAGCAGTACCCTTTTATTACCTATAGGTGTGGGATTGCAGGGATCCTCTAGTATGGGTGTAGGTAGATAATATTACCCTATAACTTAGCTAGCTCTTATGCCACATGACCTCTAGATAGTAGTAGTATAGGTAGTATTAGTAGGGCTAGCTCCCTGTGGCTAATAAAAATAGGTAGAGATATATTCTAATTAGAGTTGCATTTGGTCTGAGTTTGGGTGAGTTCAACCATAGTTAGACCCGAACCGCTGCAATTTTAAGTTCAAATTTTAGAACCCACCACCAAACTGGACCTGATCTGGTTTGGTTATAGTTTAACTGTAAAAACCCGCCGCTAGGCCTACCTAGGTATAGCTAAGCCTATACTAACTAACCATGGTTAGATTCAGTTCAGTTTCGGGTTGGTTAAACCACTAATTTTAACAGTTTTAACCCTTACCATTCCCCCTGAGGCCCCTTCAGGGACCCCTCTGACACCCCCTATCAAGCATGCTTATAGAAAATTTATATTTTTATATGAAATATATGGTAATTATAGTCATTTTAATCTATATCTAAAATATCAATTCAATATCTATAGGGCTGAATAGGTGGTGGTTAAAAAATTATTTCTAAACCATGATGGTTGTCAACCATCAGTTGAATATATATATATCTACACTACTTTCATACCAACCCATGACAGAGATGATTATTCCCTTATATCTCAACAACCACTAGGTATTTTTTAATAATTTTAATATCATTAGGATATCTATAGAATTCAGTGATTTCTAGGTAAAACAGTGCAGGTTAGTTAACCAGGGCCGTTAAAACTGCGAAAACTGTAACCAGCAGTTTTCACCAAACCCACATCAGGTCTAGGTAGAGAAACTGAACCCAAAGTGATTCCCTAGGCTTACCCCCAAACCCACACTGCTTTGAGTTTGGTGAGGTTTGGGTTCAATTTTTGCGGGTCGGTTATGCCACTCTAATTCTAATAACTAGGGTGTGTCAAGGTGCAGGCTCGCAGGCAGGCAAGGATGGGTTAAAGAGGTAGTTAACACTCAGGCTAGCTTCACTAATCCTTATCTAACAGTCCCAGGCTGCAGGTAAACTGGTATAGGTAGGCTCTATAGATAGGATATAGCTTAAAGAGCTTTAAATAGGTTATAGAATTATATAGTAAAGATATTCCTAAGCTTATATAATTCTCTCTTAGTAATACTAACTCCTATCTATAGTAGCACTATAATAGTACTCCCCTCCTTAGAGTTAAGCTCTATTAAGACTATCCCCTAGTTTAGGTTTGCTTAGGTATTAGTAGTAGAAATTAGCTATAATCTCTTATATATTCCTTAGGCAATAGGTAGATTCTCTAGTAGGGTTATTATAGCCTAGCTATTTAATAGTATACTTTAGATAGGGGCCCTTAGAGTTGCATAACCAAACTGTTAAAGTCGAATCCAACCCTCACCGAACTCGCAGCAGTGAGGGTTCAGTTCGGTTTCAGTTTCCCTAGGGTGAAACCAATTCAAGTTTAGTTAAAACCATTAGTTACAGTTTTTGCAGTTTTATTAGATTAGGTGAATCCGCCTAATCTAATTAAAGATAATACAGAAGATTACATATTTAAAAATAGGTTAAGGCTAAGTAATCTAACTATAGTTAGATTTTAGGAAGACTATATAGTGAAGTAGAACTTCTCTATTATATTAAATAGTAATCTACCTAGTAATCCCTATTTATAAGCTAATAGAAATGCCCTGATTTAGACTGGTCGTGGATTGGGTTTGGATGGATCCGCAAGGGGTTCAATCCAACCCATGTGGGTTGTGGGTTGATCCACCACCTATCTAACCCACCCTCATATCCATGCGGGTTGGATTGCGGATAATGGATATATCCATACTACCTAGTCAGGTGACCCCTAGTATTCTAATTACCACCCATTTTTCTAGTATTCTAGCCACACCACTAGGATATCTATATATTTTATTTATCAATATAATAACTTATTATATAAATAATATATATTACCTATCCTATAAGCTGAAATATGCTTAATTAGGGGGTATAGGGCTTCCTAAAGTTAGGATGAAAGATGGTGTGGAGATATATATTTCTTATTACTACTGTCCTAAGCATCATTATCTAAAATATAAAATCCACCATAACTCTAATTTCTCTTAGTAAATCTAATATTTTTATTTATATATAGATAGATATGACTATTCTCTATCTATATATATAAAAATATATCCCTACCTAGGCCTAGATTAGGTTGGATAAGCTTATCAGTCCCTTAAGGCCCTAGATCACGTGCACCCAATGGGTTATCTATATCCATGTGGGTTAGATCTCATCCATCCATATCCATGCAGATTAGATCAGGGTCAACCCCTATCCAACCCAAAGTGCATATTGGGCGGGTTGGATATGGATTTGCGGATTGGGTCAGCCAGTCTAGACATAGACATAGATATAGATATAGACATAGATATACACATACACACAGACAGACAGACAGACCAGACAGATAGAACAGATAGACAGAACAGACAGACAGACAGTAATAATAATATTAAGACTTAATAATTAAGATAATTAAGAGATTAAACCTCCACCCACCACCCACATGAAGAATGAAAAGGAAAAATGATATTCAGGGAGAGAGAGAGTATATGAGTAGAGGGTAGGGTAAAATAAAAGAGAGGGAAAAAATAGAAAAAGAAAAAGAAAGAATAATAAATAAATATATAGGCAGGAACTGTGGAGTCCGCTAAGGCAGGATAGTCAGGACCATGGAGTCTAGAGTGGATGGAGGATGGTTGTGGAGTCTGTGCTACGGAGGTGCTGCGGTTGCCTGTATTTAGTATAGGAACCATGGAGTCCGCGCACGACACTGTTACTAGTAGATCATGGCTACCTGTAAGAAAACCTTACTATACATTCTAAACCCCCAAAGTCTGTCTAAGAAGAAGCAAAGCTCATATATTTATATGTTTCAAGCCCAAAGCAGATAAGTGTTTTAAGTTCACTGAAATCAACAAGATGTCTACCCCTACATTGTTAAACCTCCAATGCCCAACCTTACCTTTAAACACCAAAATCACCTATGACCACCTAAGGCCCCTTAAGAAGCTCACACAAGATTTAAAGGCCGGTGCGCAAGCACTTAAAGGATTCTGTACCCTGTGATCGATCACTCCCCGTTACTCGTACGCTTACCCTAGCCCCAACCATACTATTGACCCACCCTCCTCTCGACTTCTCAATGTTCCACCGTGCGATCGCTCTCATTGTGAAACTCAGTGGTGCAGGCGAGTACATAGAGAGTATTCTTCGAGATATGGAGGAAGTCAGTGTGAAAGAATATGGGTCGACAATTTTAGGGCACTTAATGACATTACGGCTCGGTGGTTGGCTAAAATTATTAGCTGTATTCTGATTGCTTGTTAAAGGCCATCCTGGCTTGTCAACAAATAAAGTCGCGTGTGTTTTTCATTTACCCTTACCCCGACCCCTCGGAGGCTAGCGAATACAGTCTTTCTCGAAATCAGTGCTTAATTTATTTTCCTGTCCCACTGGTAAGAACAGCGCCATGATCGGGCTGTTTTAGTACCTTGTGTGTTGAACTACAGTAGGGAATTTCGATGATTTTTGACTTTTTACGATTAAAAAGCATAGTTCCAATGACCTCAAATATGTTCATCCCCTTCTCCAGGGGAAATCAGAGGCAATTGAACCTCGAGGGCATGGCGATAACGTTATATACTAGCTAAAGGTCCAAAAAAGAGTAATGATTGACATTCTTTATGCCTCCCATGAGAGTGCTTTTCCTTTACGATACAAAAGGTTGGAGCCAGTTTGAGCCCCGATCCAGCACCTGATGCATTCAGAGCGACCCCTTCATCCCATCCTCAGCTAGCTTCAAGATGGGCCTCATATTCTCCGGCTGCACTCTTTCCCATAGAGAACCACTACCATCCTTGACTCCTTGATCATTTATCAACCGAAACCACTGCTCAGCAGTTCTGATTCTGTTTGGATGGATCTCATCGAGCAGCTTGTAGTCTCTCTTGATTATCCCTTGATTCCTGCCAGAGTCCTTCCACAGATTCCAAAAACCAGTGAAATTCTGCCGAACGGTCATGAAAGCTGGGTCACTGGGATCAGAGTTGTAGCCACCGCCCAGCTCTGCAGTCGTGCTTAAAGGTCCTTTTGTCCAGTAGGTGTCCAGGTCAACATCAATGAACCGCGCCGGATGGCCTGTGACTGCTTCAAAAGCACGAGCTAGGTCATCATAATGGACGTGTTCGATCGCAACTTCCAGGTTCAATCCGTTTGCTTTGTCGATGGTGTCAAACATCCATCGGACATAATACCCGCAGTCGTCTAGAGACACATGGGGTATAGCGCCCGAACCTAGTGGCAACCGCCACGTAATAATCTCATCTTCCACTGTCGGAGAGACAGGTGTCCCACTCGCAATTGCCATTTCGATGTATGGGCCGCTTGTAAAAACAGCAGCCTTCATCCGACCTTGGTTAAATTGGTTCTGGAAAAGTACCCATTCCGCAATCCGTCCTTTTCCATCATAATGCCCACAGCGGTACTTTGGATCATACCCACTCTTTTTATACCCATAGTCCAGGTTTCCGTAGACAAAGAATTTTATGCCTTCTTCAATAGCGAGCTCATAGGCGCGAATTGCCCAATAGGTCTCGGTTTTCTCCCCGCAGTTAAACCCATCTATATTAATAAACGCGCCGTCGCAACCGCGATAACCCGCGCGAAGATCGGATTCGTTGGCAAATGAGCCTTCGATAAATTCAACATTTCCAAGAGATTCCAGCTGTTTAGCACGATGGGATGTCTTATTGCGAGTGAGTACCCTAACGTGGTACTTTTTATCGCGCACTAGACCTGAGATGACTGCTATACCCTGGGCACCGGTCCCTCCAACAACAAATATTTTGGAAATTGCTTGGGATGCCATTTGGACAATAGAACTAGCGAAAAACCAGGAAGGTACAGTGAAATGTTCAATCGTAATTTACTTGTGGAGAGTTCGGTGCTCCTTTTAACATGTCTAGCCCATCTCATAATGATTTGGATCAAATGGCCTAGAAGCAGTTACGTCAACGATTATTAATCAATAAATCACTCAGGACCAGTACAGGGTAGTTAATTGGTATCTAGTAATCACTGGGTGGAATCACTAATCATCCTTAAGTTATCGCACTCTGTAAGTTTAAATCGCCGTATGGTACCCAAAAGGCAATATGGCGAGGTCCACTCACCCTTTCGTATCATCTCTCATTTTTTGACACCTCACTGTAGCATGGCCTCCCATGTCTGGTTGCCGAAAACTGAAGTTTCTGTCGGCTGGATTATTCACTTTAACGCCACTTAATAGGTCATGTGCATCAATGCCTCATTACAGTTCCATGGGAATATCTTCCTCTGATAACACTATGTCATGACACCATGACCATGCGTACTTCAGTAATCATCTTATGCACGCACGTCAGGAGAAGAATTCCTGGTTCAGGCGATGGGTTCAGACATGGTACAGTGACATATTGAAAACATGACATTCACGGTATCAGAGCGTACTGAAAAGATTCGTACGCCAGGTTCCAGTATGAACTCCAACAATCAGGACTAGTTAGCACTTTGCAACATTGTTGTAATCCACTATGCTCTGTTATTCGAGTTATCACGCTGATGATGGCGGATGGTTTAGTAATTGCCCGAGTGGGCTATCCAGGGTCACCAATTCACCCTCCGCTGAACAGGCTGTGTGCCAAAGTATCAATATACTAGTCTCTTATATCGAACCAGAGAGGATGATCGCAGCCACGCATTAATTCTTTACTCTACTACTATAGCTTTGATACAGCAATAAAGCTGCGCTGGCCGATTCAAGATGGCGAAATGGGCGCATCTTTTTTGATAATATCCCTGCAGATTTCCCCCGAAGGCAAGCCCATCTTTATGCTCAACTTTCTCCAGTTTTACAACTAGCGCAGTATCCCAACGGAAGTAAAGCACTCGCCCGCAGCGGCCACGGCGCCTGGATTGTGAGATACGCGGCGGAATTCCGAAGACTTGCAACAGAGGCTGGCGGTTTTGAATTGCTGTACCTCACTTCAATTTAGATACGTTGCCGAGCAGGGCTTATCAGTAGACAAATTGAATGGCCCTCTTTCCTTCTTTGTCTTCCAAATTGTGCAGGACGCTTGCCATCCACGAGTTCGGTGACTACAAGCGGATTCTATCCAAAATAAGTGATGAGCCCTCCATAATAGGATCCGGTATCCCACTGAACACAACACCCTACCTACCAGAAGCTTGTTTCTTTACTGATTTTACAAGGCAGCGCCAACCTTGCGTGACCTGTGCGAGAACGAGAAGATACATGCTACTAATATTAATACGGACATGATTTACCTAGCTAACCTACACTCATCCCTTAAGTTCACAGACGGTCAGCCCCTCTCCAGGATGGCCTTAGGACTTGCTTTTTCGTCCAGGCCAACCATCTTTTTACAAGACAGTCAGATACCTTTCTCTGCCCAATGGAATTCAAGAACCAAACCACCCAAGCATTAGTGCCTTTCCATAAATACTCACAGTTACCGTATCCAGAGGATTTAACCAGTATTTGTTGGGCGACTTTCCTGGCATAACTCCTTCGGCGCCATGCTATTCTTAGCATGGTTTCAACTTCTCCCCTTGGTGTGCTCTAAAAGGATGACACCAATCAGGCAAGTAGTAATATAATCCAATACAAAATTATTAACAAACAACATCTGATAATCATTTCCTTGACCCATTACTGCCTTTAGTTCAATACCCTTGAGCATCTGTGAGTAGGGTATCTTGGCAATCTTTCACTCTTTAATAAACACCATTCATCTATGCAGATGCCCTCTTCATTGCCTTGGTTTGCAACTTTATTATCAAGAATACTAGGGTGTAGAACACTCCAGCCCATAATATAACTAGCCCGGCATTTCTCCAGCTGTAGTACTCTTCATTCAAGTTAAGTATCTTTAAGTAGTCTTGTCTAGTTTGTATATTAGCACACCTTGTAGTTCTCTGTAGCCCCTGGGTTTAAAAGGTTCATGCTATATCCCATGCCTTGCTAATAGGTGGAGAGATAGTTACTACATGTCTTATTTATAGGAGGATTAAAGACCGTAAGCTCACCCTGTTCGCAAGTAATATTGATGGAGAAGGTGGTGAAGGTAAGGAAGGCACTAAAGAGGTAGTTGAAGGGATTAAGGTAGTAGAGCCTAAAATGTGATGGTTAGCATTAATCTTATAGGTGTTGATAATTGTATGAGGCTTACTAGTATCTCTAGAATGCTGTGATCTGGGAGTAAGGAATAAAGACACTATAGAATGATATGAGGGTGGTGATGACCAGTAGGTTGATGAGTGATGTAAAGGTTATATTAGGAGTATATATGGTGATTAATTATCCAATACTAGTGTACAACATCTTGTAAAACATCTAGATGATTTATTAGTTTGGGCGAGTAGTTAACAAAGAAGAGAGAACTTACTATGATGAAGAATATGCTGCCTGCCTACTTAGTATTATTTGGTAATCTAGTAGTCTAGTACTAACACATAAAGTATAACACACCATAGATGACTAGGTAGGGCAGCTTAGAAATAATTAAGCCAGTGATGAATAGTATGATGGCACTGCTCATATTCCAATGGTATGGTAGTAGTTCGATAGAAAACTAAGCATAGAGAAGAGAGAGAAGGAAAGTATGTACATGGTGGGGAGATATTATAAATAGAGGGCGGAGTAGTGTAAACTAGTTAAATAACCCCAAAGCAGTAAGCAGTTAAGAGGGGCAGAAAGCTCTGTGTAAGGAGGTTAGCAGGGAACATGGTGATAGTGTCACGGGCTAGAAGCCGGTTCAACCTATGACCTAGGTTTGGACAGTAAGAAATCGCTAAGGAAGAAATCTAGCTAGGGCCGCGGCAGCCAAACATAAAAAGGAGTGAGTGAATGGTTCTCGCAGTCACATGACCGGGCAGATTACTACATTGATTAGTATGAGGTCATGTGGCCTGCAGCTGGTGTCCAGTTTAGATATGACTTCGCGAGGGCTGTATGATTTGATTGAACAGCCTGAGCACCCAGCAGGCCTTGCCTGCTACACTACTCCCCCCTTTCCCTGCTGGGGTGGCGGCTCTCCCAGGCGTCAAGCACTGCTATGTCGGTGAGGTTAATAGTGGGCTCCTATGTAGGGTGTTCATAGCCTATCTATTTAACTAAGTACTCTATGCAGCAGCCTTACCTAATGCGCCTTTTATATTCCCCTAAGATCTCTTTAACTGTGTATTCAGCTTCGCCCTTAACTAGCTTAGGGGGTGGTTAGTAATCATTATTTAACTAGCTCAGGAACAGGTTGTTCACAGTGGGGCACAGGAGGCTGACATGAAACATATTATGTATACCTAGTAGTGTGTCTAGTTAGTAAGCATGCAACCTAATAGTCTCTATTACTGTAAACTTTGCATGCTGCGTATTAAGCTTCTAGCTTAGGTAATCTGTCTAAACATTCCACAGGTCTAACTATACTTTCAGATTAATAGTGTAGCGCGGGGCTATTAAGTATAAGCAGTTTAAATATTCTTCTTAACACTATTGGGCAGCAGCAAGCTCTAACTAGGCTATATTAGTAGCTTCCCTCATCTTTATTATAATTACTTCAGCCCTCTCCTTTAGTAAGTGTGCTATGTTCATGGCAGTAGCTTCCTAATCTAGTAGTTTAACTTCTAATAGTTTAATGTTATATCCATGATCTAGGAAGAATAGACTAACTCCTATATTTACAGTATCCCTACTATTAATAGCAAGCTAGGTTATTAGTAATAATAACTTCTAGTTAGTCTGGGCGTAGTTATAGAAGTTCTACAGGTAGGCTTCTAGTATAGTATTTATTTATTTAATCTACCCATCCATCTATGGATAGAAGGCTGTTAAGAGCTATTACTTAATACCCAGCTGCTTGCAGAAGTGTTCCCAGAATTAGCTAATAAACTATGGACTGTAGTCTGATGTGATCATGCTAGGGATGCTATAGTAACTAATAAATTAATTAATTAATAACTATACTACTATCTCTGAATCTGTTTATTTATAGGGCACTAGGATCATGCCTTTACTAAGCCTATTACTAATTACTATTATGTCCTCATAACCATTAGACGTGGGCAGCTTTGTGATGAAGTTGATGGCAATCTTATGCCATTTATGATCTAGGATTAGCAGTGGCTTTAGCAGGCCTTAGTATTATTCATGCTATATATAATTAGCACCATACTTATCACAGTTCTGTATAAATTATTAGATGTCTGCAGAGAGCTCTGGCCAGTAGAAGTTTCAGGCAACTATTATATATAGTGTGTTCTTCCTAGGGTGGCTAGTGAGCACTAAGTTATACATCTCTTGCAGTATCCTTATTCACAATAATTCTGAATTAGGAACCCATTTGTAACTTTAATATAATAGGTGGCTATCTGGTGATGTTAAATATTTAGTAATTAACACCTATATATATAGCTTACTAGGGAAGCATGTAGCTCCTTCCTCTAATACTTAATATATTTTATTTAGAATAGTGTCATGTAGTTAGGCCTCCTCCTAGTATTCTTTTAATAGTGGCAGTGGTTCATCTGCAGGGGTGGTATAAAAAATTATATAATACTATTAATTATTATATTAATTAGTATAATTATTTAATAATCTTATGTCCAGGTTAGGCACCACTTTATAGATATGGGATGCCTATATACGCATCTAACTAGTAATAGTCTATAGTAGCACTAAGCAGTGATTATATGCCTTAAGTCTGTTATCTTCTATATCCTATAGCATGTCTTAATCCCTTCATAATAGGGCATTAGGCTGAATAGCTAATTTCCTAGGCTAATAGTGCATCTTGTAGTTAAATTAGCTTAACTAGTGTAACTAATATATCTGCTGTTTATTAAGCCTGCGGACTGTCTTAAAGTACTTAAGGTTATAATAATCTATAATAAGCTTAAATTATAGTAGGCTAATTAGCTCTGATTCCCATTCCTTAAGAGTATTAATAATAGCTAATAGCTCCTTATCATATATCTTATAATTACACTCTGCTGGTGTATTCTTCTTAGAGATATATATAACAGGCCTCAGTATACTATTATTATTATATTATAACATAGTAGCTCCTATTACCTAGTTTAATGCATCTATTTCTACTACTATTTCCCTGTCAGGGTTAAACTGCATAAGAATTAGGGCTGTAGTAAACATCTTCTTTAGTAACTTAAAAGCCTTAGTCTGCTTGTCTCCCTATATAAAGGGGGCTCCCTTATGCATTAGCACTATTAATAGTTGTGCTATATCTAAGAAATTCTATATAAACTAGCAATAGAAGTTTGCAAAGCCTAGGAATGATTGTATACTGCATGCAGAGGTTAGGGCCTGCTATTCTAGTATAGCCCTTACCTTGTCAGGGTCCATCTATACACCCTTACCAGCCTCTATTATGAACCTAAGGTACTTTATACTTTTCACCTTAAATTCATACTTATTAATATCTAGCTGCAACCCTGCATCCTTTAGGTGTTCTAGTACCTAGCAGATATATTACTAGTGCTTTGCTAGTAATCTATCTATAAAGATTAATACATTATTAATATACATAGAAGTAAATTCATCTAGGAAGTCTTAGAGTATCTAATTAATATACTATTAAAAGGTACTTAGTATATTTACCATACTAAAGGGGGTAACCAGCCATTCAAACAGGCTAAATTATATGTAGAAGGCTGTTAACCACTCATCCCCTAGAGTGATACAGATCTTATGGAAAGTAGTAATAATATCTAGTTTAGTAAACTACTTTACTTTTATAATGCGTTCCAGGGTCTTATTAATTAAGGGAAGTAGGTATTAATCCCTCTTCATAATTATATTTAGGGTGTAATAATTAATATAAAATTATAGTCTGCCTCCTGGCTTATAAGCAAAGAGTATTAGTACTATAGCTATAGAGCTGCTAGCATAAATAAAGCCCTTCTCTAATAGTTCTATTAATATCTTCTATAGCACTAAGAGTTCTCTACATGACATGCTATATAATAGTCCCTATAATGGTTTTATTAGCTTCCCTTTTTTATCCTTAACTAGCTTAATTTATGTTGGTGAGAACCATGGTATGGTTAAACCTTAATAAGAGGCAAATAGTGATCTCACTATGACAGCATAGTGATATCACCCAGCTACCCACTGCCTATAAATATGCCCTTAAGGTCACTCCTCACCTAGTTTTACAATTAACTAAGAAATCAAGGAATCAAGATATTTAGCTAAGATATCCTTAGCCACTTCCTACTATTCTTCCTTCATACCTTGGCAAGCTATCTATTCCCCTTTGCTTCAGTGAACTCTACTAGTTAGTTATACACTATATACTACTTATCTATTCACAATTTAATAATTAACTCTAGGATGGTATGGTAGTAGCTCATTAGCCTTCCCTCTATTAAATACCTCTAGGAACTTATGGTAATGTGCTAGCAACTTTATGGCTGGGTTAGTATACTTCTTAACCTATAAGGCCTTCTTAATATCCTTAATGCTAGTAGTAAAGATCTATATAGTCCTATCCTTCTCTGCTGCTAGTTATAAATAGTGAATCCCTGGGTGCTAATCTACCTTATTACTAGTTTTAGCTTGTTCTTCATGCTCTCTACTATGAACCTATCTATAAGCCTTAGCTAGGGTCCCTTAGCCTCTACTACTACTCTCTAATCCCTCATCCATGGAATTCCTAAGATTAGATTAGTGCCTTTACCTAGCTTAGGTACCATGTAGGCATAGACTATGTATTAGTAGTTACTACTAATATCTAGGGAGAATTAGGTGATTATTAAAATAATACTTCCTATAGTGCTAGTATAGTTCTCCAGGCAAATTAGTTTAATCTTGATTTGCTCTAGTTATAGCCTCTAGGTGAAGTATTTAGCTATAACTATGTAAGATGTGCATCCAGTATTAGGAAGGATTCTATAATTATATTTCTTATTAATAATCCCTAATATAATGAATTCAGGAGCATTAAATCTGATAGCTTATTAGAACTATCTATAACCAGCAAGTATATCTTCTTTCTTAGGGTATAGGTGACACCAGCTCTTTAGCTGTATTAACTATTTAACTAGCCCCTGTGAGAGTCTTTTTATAGGAGTAACTAGTTTTCTGCCTTACTTACTTTATTATCTTTGAGTAGGGGTCTAATAGCTTAAGAAGTATGTAGTGGCTTTAGCTCCTTACTCTATAGGGGAATAGCCCCTAGGTACTAGTAGCCCTTAATTATATGGTCTAATGCCCTGCAGCATAGGCACCTCCCTTTACTATGATAATAGGATAACTTATTTTCATCAACCTATTTAGCACAGTGCTGCTGGTGAGCTAAGGTTATAGAGGAAGGCTCCCAGTCCATAGTATTATTAGGGTTTGTTACAGCTAAGATGGGGTTCGCTAGGGGTGTAGGAATATAGGTGATATGACTATAACTAGTAGTCTGCATGTTCCTTCTATGCTAATTAGATTAGCTAGTTCCCCTTATATATAGGGCTTCTACTTAGGTAGCTACTTACTACACTTAGTGGTAGTAGTCTGTGAAGGTCTCTTCCTTCCTAACACTAGTAAGTGCTCCTTCTACTTTATAGCTTAGGGCACTATCCAGATAGTTCTTCTTTATTTTATTAGACTAGGAATAGCCTCTAGCTTCTATTAGTAGTTGGTTAAGGTCTGCTAATAGCTTGTTAAATGGGTGGCTGCCTTGGCGCAGGGTTTATAGTTCTTATAAGGCCTTCTTACATCTACCCTGGTTAAGGAACATAAGATTGAGTTAGTTATATAAGCTATTTAACATTACTTATGTTATATTTAGATTATTTCTATTCCACAAGGGGCGGCGACTGTAGTTGATACCGATTTAGGGTCTAGCCCAGAGTGGTTTAGCGGCCGGGGTATGGGGTAGGGACCGACTTTTTAATAGGGAGTAGTATCATGATGCCAAATAAAGTTGGATGCATTTTAAATTTCAGCAGGTTACTAATTGACTAATTTCACATAATCTGACCAAATTTCAATGTGGAATTCGATGATTTGTGGCTGTGGTGAGGGGGTGGTTCAGGTGCAAAATTTCAATGTGGTTTGTTCCTGCTAAATAGTGTGAATCTAAAAAGCACTGCCCATGACCACCACCATTGCTCCCAGTAAGGTTAGAGGTATGTTAAATTGAGCTAGATTGCTAACATACTAGTTCCAAGTCATGCAGTCAAATTTCAATATGGAATTTGATGATTTGCGGCTGTGGTGAGGGGGTGGTTCATGTGCGGAGTTTTGATATGGTTTATTCCCACTGAACAGTGCAAATCTAAAAAGTACTGCCCATGACCACCACCATTGCTCTAGGTAAGGCCAGAGGTATATTAAATTTAGCTAGCTTGCTGATATACTAGTTCCAAGTAATCCAGCCAAATTTCAGTATTAAAATCAATGATTTATAGGTATGGTAAGGGCATATTTAACCCCAGGAATTTAGTATAGTTCAGGTTCTGTAGATAGAAAAAGCAATGCCCATAAACAAAATATTTAGGGGCTGAATGCCATCATTATTCAGACCATTAATTAAATAGTATAGTATTCATCCCAACCATCTATTAAGAATGGAACAGCAGTTATTTATCTAGCTAAACCAGCCACTAATTATTATCTGCCAGACCTGCCGCCATGGGGTGTGGCCAGCTAAGGTAGAAAGCCATCTCTGGGGAAGGCCTATTAATTACCCCAGGCCACTGCGAAGCAGATCCATTAGGTTATTCAGAGCTGGGAGGGCATGGAGCATGACCCCCAAGCCATTCAATAGCCTAGTCAGATTGCCTAGTTAATCCCCCACCTGGCTGAATACCCTGATGAGTTATTATGCTAGTAAGATCTGGCTAGTTGCTAATTCATCACCCATTTACTAGATATATTAAAATGGCATTGGCGCGAACATCATAGATAGACAGTGCCATATAGTTGAGGTTAACCACACCAGCAGGAGCAGGAACAGGCGCAGATTGTAATCCAGCAGGGATATCAGGTGGTGACCTGCCAGTAGTTTTTCCTGTCTTAAAAAGGGTCCTATTATATCTGGGTGCCATGCCTGAACTAGTAGCCAGAGGAGCAAGCCTGGACTGCACCCACCGCCCACATCTAGGCCACTATCAATGCAGTGATCCAGGCATGGGCGCAGGCCCAGGCCCAGGCTAAGGCTAATCAGGCTATCTAGGCCAGCCAGCTGACTAACGCGAACCCCTGGCTGCGGATGACTCAGTGGGCTGACTATCTGCAGGGCACCCAGGCCCATGACCTGCTAGCCTGCATGGCAGCCCTAGAGGAAGATCCCCAGGATGCCACTGAGCAGCACGTGCAGGTCATCTGGGCCACCATGGAGCAGGTTGCCTGCAAGAGCCAGCAGACAGTGCAGCAATGCGGCTAGGCCATTTAGGTGGAGGCCATCCAGTCTGAAAAGGGGCAGACCCTGCACTGGCCATTATTAGCATACATGGATGAGGCCATGATCTAGAAGCATGTCCAGCCATGGCAGTAGATATTAGTATTCATCACCCACACACAGGCCCTGCATGACTGGACCAGCCTGAAATACAGGATGACTGCCTGGCAGCGCAAGAAGTGGCAGCAGCTGTGGTAGTTAGCTAGCCAGGCCCCAGGTAGCCCTAACCCAGATCCTATTAGGGATATAGAAGACCCTAGGACATGGGCCATGACTGCTATTAAAACTACATACTTAGAATTTTACATTAAGCTGCTTAACCAGCACCATCACAGCCATAAATATAAGAGCGCATTAGTATACACCATGGCAGTGTTAGGGCAGGGGGAAACTAGCTAGCAGGACCCTGAGAGTTATCCACCCATATTATCCTGGGTCATTAAGATCACATGGTTCATAGTGGTCCAGAAGGCATTATAGATAGATCCTAACCTACAGCAGATCATTCAGACCTGGGTGCGGAAGGACCAGAGCACCAAATAGGTGCTGGCCAGCACAGATAATCAACTTGGGGAGATTGATAAGGGATATGGCAGTAATGACCCCCTATCCACCCCAGGGGCCCATCATCGCCCCTGTCATCACCCCCATCATCCATCCATAGCGATGACCCAATGCCCATGGTCCACATTCGCCCGAGCTGCTAGCCATTCCAGGAGCAGGTGATATGGATGATGCACTAGTTTATAATCCACAGGACCCACAGCCCCATAGAAACATTACTAGACTACTAGTGGTGTTGTGCGCGGACTGCACGGCCGCCCATACTAATTAGGGCCGACCGCAGGGCCTGGTGACCGCAGTTTCCACATCCATTCCCTATCTGGTCTGGACTCCACAGTGGGACTCCATAGTTGCTCCTGGACTCCACAGGAATCACCCATCTCTCCATCAAATCTTCATCTTTTTTAATGATTGAAAATCATTTGATAATGCGAATCCGCTGCATTATAACATTCCAGTATTAGATTCAAGGATATTTGCTGGGAAGGTGGTTAAACCAGGGGGGGAAGGCCGTATGGTTGACATGTTAAGATTTTTTGTTGGGGTCTGCCAAGAATGACTCTCTGCAAGAAGTATAGACCCTCAGGCCCTATACTAAAGTTAGTAGGGCGGAGCAGAAGGTTGGGTCCATGCAGAGTGCAGAGTGCAGCTTAGACTGGTTAAACCCAACCCGGGAACCCTAACCCAACCCGGCCCGAACCCGCCATGGGCCGGGTTTGGGTTCAGGTTCTAGGGCCCGTGGGTCGGTTGGGTTCTAATTCTTAGAACCCGCTAAGGGTTGGGTTCTAAAAACGGGTTTTAATTACAATACCTAGTAATTAGAATACACTAACCTAGGTTAGATTTCTATGTAGAATGCATTATTTACATACATATTTTGGATGCTAGTATAGATGCTAGTATGGTAGAGAAAAATTAAATACATACTAACTAGATTAGGTAGGCGGAGAGTTGATTTTTCGGCAGAATAGAACCCGCTGGGTTGACTATCTAGAACCCGCTGGGTTATGGGCCGGGTTTAGGCCCTAGAAATCTAGAACCCGAACCCGGCGGGTTGGGTTCAAAAGATAGGAGAACCCGGCCCAACCCGCGAAAATAACAACCCTAGTGCAGCTTAATTAGTTATAATTTACATCTACTCTGGAGTCTATGTCTACTCTAGAGTTAAAGTTCCCTTAAGCAGGAGTCTTGTTAGTTATAAGTATTATCCTCACCCTGAGAGCATCTTTGCTAGTTACACGACCCTACTATGATTAATTAATTATAAATTAATTAATCCATCCATCATCCTAATGTGTAGGATGGATTAATTAATCAGCTATCCTCATCTATATAGTGGGAAGTAGGATTAAAAGTTTCTAGGAAGTATGTAGTGAGGTTTACTCTCTAGACTAAGGATTAATCTCCATAACTTTCCTCCTGCCCTCACCCTACCATCTTATGGTTGGGTGACCTGGGTCTTGCCCCCTAATCCCCCAGAAATGTATATATTTTGTTAAGTTTTTACCCCTAATAATTCCCACCCTTCAGGATGGCTTGAGATCCTAATAAATTACCCTAATTACTACTATCACTACTATCACTACTATCACTACTATCACTACTATTACTACTATCACTACTATCACTATTACCACCATTACAGAGGATGAAGACTACCCCTTCTTAGGAGAGCCTTTGATCAACAACAGTGCTGGATAATGTATGAAGCAGGGTGGGAAGGTCTTTCTTATAGGGTAACCTCATAAAACTCCACTACCTATGTGCATGCGGAAATATATTTTGGAAGACTACTACTATTAGGGATTCCCATTCTTCCTCCACCCACACTAATAATTCATGGCCTGGTGTAAATAATGCCTTATAGCTAACCTATAGGATTGATCATTGATCTGCACTGGAATAAATAACAATTAGACTAGGGCATCTATGCTATATAATAAAACCTACTACCTACCCTTGCAAATAATAATCATCCTAATGCCTAATGCTAGTTAATTATTAAAAGCCCAGAGCGCTAATAGCACTAAGGAGAGAGGATAAAAGGAAGACTAGTACTCTCTGTAAAGCCTTCTCTAAATCTAGCTATGAAAAGATCAACCCCTACAGTGACACAGGTGAGCTATGAGGGAATAATAAGGTGGCAGCTAAAAGTTGTGTAGCTGCATGCTTAAATTTTAGAAGAAGGGTAGGGATGCAGTGAATATAGAGCATGATACTATATATATAGTTACTAAATGAATAGTGAACCATGGCAGTAGCTAATCAAGATGGCAGTAGAAATGAAAGCTGTGCAAAGGCTGCCCAGAGATGATTTAGTGATTTCGGCCCTGGCCAAAAGTGGATGCTAGGGTATGTGCATGCTCAAACTTTAGAAGATGGATAGGGATGGTGGTGAATACTTAAGTAATGATACTGTAGATGTGGTTGCTAAATGAATGGCGAACCATGGTAGTTGCTGATTGAGAAGGTGGCAGAAATAAAAGCTATATAAAGGCCGCCAGAGATGATCTAGTGATTTTAGCCCTGGCTGAAAGTAGAAGATGCATACTAAGATCAGACCTTATACTATATAGCCTTTTACTAGTGTTGCTAAGGCCACCCTATTACTGCTATCACCTCTGAAAAATTATTAGTGCCTGTGAGGAATAGCAGCATGCAGGGGAGCAAGGGAGAAGACTTACTAACTAGCTACTATTATTTGTATTTCTAGGTTATAGACTGCGCAGGGGGCGCCTGAGGCAGGAGGAAGGGTGACTAGTAGTTAGGGGGCAATCCATGTAGGGTATTAGACTTTGGAGACTGTGGTGCTATAGATGGTGTAGAGCTAAGTAGAGAGCTCTCTCCTAAGATCTTAATTACTCCTACAGCACTTACTCTGATCACTCCCTGCTAGCTAGGGGGTGGCATAGTCAGATTACTGCCCCTAATAACTCTCTACAGCCTCGCCAGCTACTGCGCATGAGTCTGAAGCCTAAGGTTAGCTTGATATCTATATTAAGGGGAAGTGTAAGGAATGAATGTAAGGGGCATACTAGCTCTAACTGCTATAGCTTAGTGATAGCTATATCTTGAGCATTGTGATACACCTCTAGTAGGACCGCCTATGCTGCTGTGGATTCCTCTAGGGTTGGATTTGCCTGGTAACCAGGGTCGCGCGTATCACCACTATCCTTATTATTATTAACCTTTTCATTATCATTATCATCCTAAGAGCTAGGGCCCTGACCACTGCTGCTATGGTCATCCCTATTGCTGTTATCATTATTATTATAGGGAGAGCCAGGGCGATGACCCCTATTACCAGGGCTAGGGCTGTCTCTGCCACTATTAGCATCTGAACCTAAGTGGCTAGCTTTGGACTTACTACAGCTGCTCTCCTTAGTAGGGGCCCCTTTCTTAGAGTCTAAGATCATGTACTTAGTAGATTTATACTATATTACTAGTTAGTTTTAGTTACATAGATAAACTCACAATCCTAGACTTTTCAGCCAGAGCCAAACCACTGGCTGAATGTTGGCTCTAGTTGAAAGGTGGAGGGGTAAGTATTGGATGGGTAGTACTTTACCTTACTAGCTATAGCCTTAGTGCGCTTTTATCACGCGTGGGCCTTAGTTAGTAAATCCTACCTAACTCTCTCTCTCTTGCGGCTCCTAGGCATCATGTAGGCTTTTATCTAGTCTAGATCTTACTATGGTAGGCTGAGGTCATCTAGGTGCTTAATATTTAGCTAACTAGCTGGCTGCCTGAGTATATAGCAGAGATAATCTACTGTAGCCTACTGGATGACCTTAGCCTTAGCCTGGTTAGTGGCTTACTTATCTTTGCTATCATCCTTCACCTATGCTGCCATGACCATAGGCTTTAGTAGATTATATAGTTGTGCTAAGAATTACAGGAGGGCCTTGAGTGTGTTATTACACTCTAACTATCTAGATATAGTATGCTCTTAGAAGATGGACTATACCTTCTGGCTGCTTTGCTGCCTAAGGCGGTGGATACATCCCACCACCTAAAAAAGTATATTAAGATTCAAGGGTGGCTTAAGGAGGATTATGTGGCTATACTCTATATAGAGGTTAAGGCCATAAGCCCTACATTAGTAGGATGTGAGTAGGATGTAGTAAGAGGATTAGGAGTTAGTAAACTTAGTAGCAGCCTCCTAGTGGGCTGCCTCTCCTATCTAGGCCTAGATGGTAATATACAGGATGCTAATTACATCTAAAAATATCTCTGCCATCCATATTACTATTAGCTAGTGATAGAAGATTAAAAAACAGGGTTGCTTACTAGTTAGGTTCCGCCATAGGCCCTCCTATTGGAAAATGCGAAAGAGGTATCTAAGCTTCACACAGTCTACTAATAGGTAATATGCCACCCCTACCTATGTTATGGGCATTATGTTCCTCATGCTAGGTGTTATTCTCTATTAAAAATTAGTAAACCCTCTGTAATAGATGGGCGTCCAGTCCAACCCACTACCAACTCAGCCAAAAGGCCATTATGACCAGATCCTAACGGATCTGATCAACCGGATCGCACCTATATACCTTAATCCTTTACACCCTCTATCACCCTAGTCTACTACCTTTGCTATTACTAGGGCCATGGTGTTAGTTTCTATATTAGCTGCTCAGTAGTAGTCATCCAGTAGTAGTGAGAATAATAGGTAACATAGGAGGTGCATTATGTGCTAGTTAAGGTGCCCCTGGCTGTCACCACTAGGGGTACTTTGTGGCCGGGTTACTCACTGGGTGATCAGACATCAGGGGGATAATGGGAATAATGCAAGCTATCATTATAGAGGTAGGTATTAGTAGTTATGCCGGGGGATTAAGCAGAGGATTAGTTAATAGATGTTAGTACTCTATATATATATACATATATATATATTGCAGTGAATAAGAGAGGAAATAATAGTATGACTGAACCGTCAAGTATCTATATATTACAAGTAGCAGTATAAGATATCAAAGAATTCGGATGAGGGTTCTCTATTTACTATGTATATCATAACTTCAATGGATGCACATAATTCACAGTTTCCTCAGTTTGATAAATAGCTGTAAATCAGTAGAAGAGAAGCAGAGCGTACTAGGTCAGAGGTGGAAAAACTGGAAATTTGAAAACATGAGGAAACCTGCTGAACCATTGGGGCTTTGGATCTGCGTTCAAGCGATTCATAGAATTATAACAGGCCATGCCGTCTTCCTCTCATTCTCTAATCACAGGTATAGTCCTTTCAACTCATTGAGACGCGGCTCGTGATTATCTTCAAGAGGAGGATAGATTTCAAATGTCTTTGTGCAGTATTCTTCTGCGGTGGCATAGCCTGGATGCCATTGCGGAAACCAACGCAAGCTTTCGCCTGTTTTAAGCGTAATCATCTCCAGAACGGATGGTTCTCTGAGTTCAAAGAACCGCTTTGCGAAGCCTTGCGCCTTTGACTCTGTCAAAACTCGGGCAAACTCCTCCTCCATTGAATGATAAGCTTCTGCATGAGCGATACCTAGTCCGACATGAATGGACAATCGTCGAAGATTCTTGAAGGCGGTTGCTATGACACTGATAATATCATCGGGCTAAACAGACACAGATTAACTCCAGCAGCGGAAGGCATCCAGGTCACGACTTACCCATGTTCCATTCGGATCCAAATCAATTTCCAAGGCTGTAAGCTTGGGGCAATGCTGATCTAAATCTTTTAGCTGCTCAGCATCCAGAGTCTCTCTTTCCCTCTCAGGTTTTTCGATCGTATGTAAGCAAACATGCTTCAGGTTGGATTGATGAAACACAGAAGTTAATGAAGGGACTGCCCCATTAGCGGTCAGACTTTCCAGAGTATCAAATGAGCACAAGAAGGCATCAAGTACAGCTGACGAGCTCAAACGATTGTAGCTAGTAATTTGAAATTCTTTCAAATTGACCACCTTTCCAGTGGCTAGCTCCAAGAGCCTGATAGATGGTAGTAGCTGGACGCCAAGACTGAGAGAGTGCAGTCTGTCCCAAGGGAACATATCTCGCCAGAGAGCAACTTCATCTCCTTGCACAGGATAACCACTCAGTGAGAGGCTTTTAAGCGGTGGGAATGTTGCTTCTTCGGATAGAACAAGCTCCAGTATCCTGGTAGGAGAGGGCGGGCCACCCATCACACAGCCTCCTCGCAGCCAATTGATAGATACTGATAGTTCTTCAAGGTTCGGAAAGGCATTGAAAAGCTCATGCAAAGCCAACCTCTGCGGCTCCCACGCGCGGACCCCGGATCTATCTGTCTCCGGACGGTGTCTGGGAGCTCTAGCTTGGGCATTTACAGAAGTATGCAGTTTCTGCACAAAGGGCATCTTAATGTTGACCCTAGTTGTGCCATCTTCTCCCAGGAGATGAAGCTTCGGAGACTTTTTATGGCTGAGAAGGGCATTCACAAAGCTATCTGTTATTGGGAGCTTTTTCTGGAAGCTATATCCGAATTTTAGCACAGGCCAATCAACTATGTAGAGAACCAAAAAGGTCAGCCTGCAACATACACTATGACCTCTAATTTTGGCAGTCTGTTTACCAAAGTAGTGAGAACATCGTTGGGGGCCTGCAACTTTCGCCAAACACGATCTACTGTTCTCATATCGTTCGTTTTGTCAACCAAAATAATTTCACGCACAAATCCCTGTAATATATCATTACGGTCGTCCAGGAGTCTGCATAAGAGGTTAAAGGGAACATTATCAGCCTCATCTTGTGTCTCGACTTCTTCATCATCGGGTAGCCTGGACCAGCGGCTTTCGGCGATGGCGGAGTCGCGGAAAATAAGTGACCGGTACAAGAGAGGGGTTGCAATCACATCAAATAATCGGCAAACACTGCACACATTTCTGAGGTCGTTTCTAGTAGGTAACTGTATGGCATTGCAGCAAAGGTTAGATTCTGGAGCATGCATCAGAAAAGAACCTAGTATGAAGCGTACAAATTGGAACACCAGAGACCATATTTCTGGTATCATATTGGGCGCACCCATGGCTTGGAACGCTCTTTGCTCGAAGCTAAAGCTGAGCGAAGTTCTGTGCAAAGGGTAGAACGTGAGATCAAGCAGGTTTCTTGTGGGGCAAGTGGGGGCTATTTAGGGGTACGGAGGACTATAGCTACAGTGTGGACTTTTGGTATTTTTACAATAATTACAAATCACCACCCCCCTCTGCCTGGTTGCACGCACTGCACTATCCCTAGTTAGACTTCAAGCAGTCGTATTATACTGTCGAGAGGGTGAGGTTGTAGGGAAGAGGGGTTGATCCAAACCGGAGGATGCAGTCTCAAGCGGAACAACCAGTGGATAATTACGTTACAGAAGATCCGCTAGTAGGCTTAGATGTAGTCGCGAGCGGCCTTCTACAGCTCGATCAATCTCCATCCCAGGTCACACGGTTGCCAACTTCTTAGGAAATCCGAGTCAGGCTGATAGCGTAGGTGACAGCTAGACCTTGTCCGCTATGCCAGCGGCAAGCTCGTTAATCTTGACATTGCGATACACACGGAAGTTCCTGCACATGACAAGTGATGACAAAAACATGTGGATCTCACCAGGCTCCAACAGACGGGCATTGGAAATGTTGACACAACAGAATGCCATCAGGCTTCAGACCATCACTGGCAGTAGTGTATAGACTGGCTGGCCCAATCCGCAAACCCATCAATCTGCACATTTGATATCAAGTAAAATATAGATTTAGTAAGAAAAATTAGAGTTGTAGTAGATTTTAATCTTATATAATAGTAATTAAGATGGTGGTGGCAAGATATGTATATCTCAGTGCTACTTTTCATCCTAAGCTTAGGCAGCACCCTTACTCCCATATATAAGGCTATTTTAGCTTGTATAATGGGCAATGTATAATATTCATGTAATAAGGCATTTTATCATGAAATAAAATATACAGATATCCTAGTAATGTGGCTAGAATACTAAAAAAATTAGGTAGTAATCTGAACAGAGGTTACTTTTAGGGCTACGAGGTACTGTTGCGGACAGAAGCACAAACAGTGCAAACATGCTTACTCATCGCGACTGCCTCTGCCTAGTAAATGTTATTATGACTTATGACTCTCCCTTTCTTCTGCATTCCGTATCTAACAATCGATTATTGAACCATCAAGAATATGATCAAATCCATCAAGTTGCATCAAGCGAAATAGCAGCACGCAGCCAACGCCAATAATGCAGAGGGTCTAGACCTACTTGGTCATGTGATGTGCTGTAGATATCTCCGCCAGTTGCTGAGTAACTATTCCGCAACTCAGTGATTAGTGCCTAAGCCAGTTGCAGTCACGTGACCCACACAACATCTATTATCTGCATGGATAAGGAGAGTGGGTTAAATAGGTCATGGATCAATCCATAATTTGCATGGGTTGGATTAATCATACTGTGGATCAACCATATCCTATCCACAACCAGAGTAAGTACATACATTTGCCCTGGATGTTATGTGTTGCTCTTAATTAGTTTGGCCTTGTACCTATCATGCCGATTGCCCTCAACTGAGAACCCTGGCAGAGCTTGAGTGGGTTTAACATTATTCATCTTTGTGCAAGAAAGTGACCATGAGGACCATGGCAGCTGCATTTGCAGATTAGGTACCTTGTTGGATATTTGGAGCCGTAAAGTCATGCCGATCGTCGCGAGACTTCTCCTGCAGGCTCGAAAGGTCCTCACGCGCGGCATGGCTCTGGAAGCTTGTGCTCCTGTAGATTGTCGACAGAAAGAATAAACCCCGGTCGGACCCTCGCCTGCTTTTGTGACCGGTAGACTCAAAACGAAACATGGCAGTCAAGACAGTTGCGAGTGCGGCATTGCTGTTGGCCCAAGTAAACTGCATGCTTACCCGGCCTCAGGGTACGAACATCGTTCGAGTTTCAACGTCCAATGTTGTTCAGCCTGGTGGGCTGGCTAATGTCTACCTCGACTGGCATGAAGCTTACCCTGGTATCATCGAGGCTGTTTACGCATCTTGTCTGAGCCCTGATACGTCTTCGAAGCAGATCATCGGTCGCTTTACTGTCGGAGGCCATCCCCCTCAGCGACTCGCCTGGGCAGTCTCTGACGTTGCCCCAACGGACAACTGCATCTACGTCCATGGCGCCCAGTCAGATAGGTCAGAACCAAGTCTCCTGGGGAAGAGTGAGCCCGTCCGACTGAGTCGAATGGCGAAGAAAAGATCTGTCGCCGATACAAACATTCCCCTCCTCAAAGACTTCGACTCACTCGGGCCTGGTTCGACGGTGTCGCCGCCATCAAACAAAAGACTGAAACACACGGTGGCGTCGCTTCCGGCCACTCATCCAAGGACAGCAAGATCGCCATCGCGGGCGCTGGTATCTCCGGCCTTGCCACAGGCCTAATGCTCGACAGCGTTGGCGTCCACAACTGGGAAATTATTGAAGCCAGCGATCGCGTCGGAGGGCGGTTCCGAACGCGGTATGTTGCTGGGACACAAGAGTGGGCGGAGATGGGGCCGATGCGGTTGCCCTATTCTGTCACGTACAAGGACAGTAATGAGACTCTGCGGTATACGGATCACGAGATGACGTTCCAGCTCGCGGGTATCCTAAACGAGATGAATGGCAATGACCCTCAGTGGAAGATCGACTTTATCCCGTGGATCCAGCATCACCCGAATGAGCTTATTGCGCAGGGGACTCGTCAACATCCTGATGGTCGCATCCCCACTCGTGCTGAGATCGAGGCGGATCCAAGCCTAAAGGAAGCGCCTGACATGTCCAGTGCCGAGTACATCAGCACGAAGAACAGAATGGGCCGTATTCTGAAGAACGAGACCACATTCAAATCACTCCAACGAGACGTCTGGCGCGCGCACAAACTCGCCATGGGGGAAGGCCTAGACGAATGGAGCGAGCAAGCCATGATGCGCCACGTCTTCAAAGCCAGCCTGAACGTCACCGACGAGATCTGGACAAGCTCCGACTACGACATCTTCTGGGACGAGCTCCACCACAACTCCAACCTCGGTCTTGACGGCAGCAGCAGCTCCCTCGGCGAAACAACCTGGCTCTGCATCGACGGCGGCTTCAATCGTCTCTCTGATGCTTTTCTCCCCCACATTGGCAACCGCGTTACTCTCAACCGTAAGATCCGAAAATTAGAACCCGTCCCTGGCCCCAACGGTACAACCCGCACCCGCCTCTCCTGGTATCCCAATATCACCAACCGCACCTACGAGTTTGAAGACTACGACTACACAATCATGGCGGTCCCCTTTACAATGACACGCTTCATGGACCTCCCTAACTTCTCCTCCGTCCTCTCCCGCGCAATCAGCGAAGCTGGCCTCCGCTTCAAATCCGCCTGCAAAGTCGCCCTCCTCTTCCGGGAACGCTTCTGGGAAAGAGGGCCTCGACCTATCTTTGGAGGGTACTCGAAACCACCTAGCAAGCCCGTCGGGGCCCTGTACTACCCAGTGTATGGCCACAACGAGTCACGCCCGGGGCTCATAATGCACTACCGCGGCGGCGACTGGAGCGACCGATTCGTTAGCTTTTCAGACGAAGAACACGTGCAGACTGTCCTCGACTCCATTGTCTCAATCCATGGCGAGCAAGCGCGTGAGCTCTACACGGGCGACTATGAGCGGCTGTGCTGGTTGCAGGACGAGCACACGGCGACGGCGTGGTGTCGCCCAGACGTCGAGCAGCATAAGCTGTATATCCCGGCATATCATGTCACCGAGCACAATACAATCTTTATTGGCGAGCATACGGCACCGACCCATGCTTGGGTGAGCTCGTCGTTGCAGTCCGCTGCTAGGGGGACTGTGCAGTTGTTGTTGGAGTTGGGGCTTGTGGATGAGGCGAAGAGGGTTAATGAGAAGTGGATGGGGAGATGGATTCGTCTGTAGATGGCCTCCTGGCCGCACGTACACTATGGATCGATGTGGCAGAGTTAGAAAGAAATACATAGTGAAGTTGGCCTCCAATGTCGATAACGGCTAAATCTCGTTTTGCAAATTTCTCTACGTTCTGGTATTTCCTTAGACCACCCCCACGACGCCGATGACGGCAGTGCCCAAGTCCGACTTGCAAAGTCGTAATATGGCGCGTAGAGCGCCACGAGGAGCTGAATGGCGTCCCCTTCCACGAGGTCCTCCTACTAAATTCTAGTTCATAGATGATTGTTATCTAGCGGCATGTAGTTCAGCAAGATCTTAGAAGGATTAGGCAAGGTCTTAGATTATCACCAAGGGAAAGATTGATAAGATCTTGAACTCCATAGAATTCAACCCCTTAATGAGCTCCTTAACTACTACATAATAGTATCATTAATCCTCCTGAACCACCCTAAAAAGAGATTCCTTATTTCTAACTTATACCTTCCCTACTCCCCAACCACCCTGATCTTGCGGTGGTAAATTTAATGTTCAATGAAATGTAATGGAAGGTATATTTAAGACCTTGCTGAGGTTTTCCACCTCACTAGATTTGGATAGGAGCTTAAAAGCTGAACAAGGTTTCAAGATGTCCCAGATAACCTGAAACCTTGGGGTCATGTCCAAGACCATGGCGAACAGTAACCTAGTTATTTAGAGACAAGCCCTTCCATAGGAGTTCCGAAAGATACCAAATTCAGTCAACAGATTGAGCAGATGCTCTTTGACATGAGAAATGCTCTGTCTCGCGTCCTTGATGGTGATAGCTATCTTGCTACCCTTGTCCCTGGCTATCTATACAGATAATGGCAGACTAGTTATTGTAGATGGCATCAATTACTACGTCAACAGGCTTCCTGTATCGAGGCTCTCTGCGCTACTGCCGCTCAGTTCAACACGGCCCACGGCGGACTCCAATCTCATGCCGATGACTGTCATTCGGTGGAGGAAGGCGAATTTTACCTGGCAGGACATGCATGAGACCGTCTCAAGGGTGACCGCGGAAGACGATGGCTTTCAACACAGATTCCTAAAAGGTAATCAACTCAGTCGCCCTGGATGAACGAGTTTGTGCTCATGATGATATAGCTATTTTTCTATATCACACTGCAGACAACCAAGGATATGTCGAAAACGAACTAAACCTGTCTTCCTATGGTAAAATTAACAAAATCATCTTCGCATCGCCAGGGTACCATTCTCGAGGTTCAAGCTTGGTCGCTAATGTTCCCGAAGGGCCATACTTCCTTGCAATAGGGACAGGGGCTCTCTACCAGGCTTTTCGGCTATACCCTGACCACCAGCTCGCGTTTACAGAGGCCGCGGTTACTGATGGTGATGATGGGTTTAGGCCATTACCTGCTGTAGCAGAGGTATTCGTCTCCAATCCTAGGAATCTTTCAATATTGACTAAGACAGTTAAACAGGGGCTATGACAAAGGCAGTAGCCGTACCCTCCCGGCTATACTTCACCCCAAGCCCAGACAAGCCACTTGCCGGGGTCTGATCACCCTCATTATATTCCCTCTCACCCTTGGTCAACAAATCACTCTCCTCATCCAAGTTACAGCCAACAATCCCCGCTAATAGACATACATCCCAGCTCCGCCTCGGCATAAAAGACATCTTCGAACTCGCTGGCCTCCGCACAAGCGGCGGAAACCGCGCATTCTACAATCTCTACCCACCGCGCAACAGAACAGCGCCTGCAATCCAGCGCCTCATCGACGCGGGTGCCATCGTCGTAGGAAAAAAAGGGAACTGTACAGTTTGAGAACGGCGACAATCCGACGGCGGACTGGGTGGATTTTCATTGTCCATTTAATCCCAGGGTATGACCCCGTTCGTCTGTTGGCTTCTATTTTACCACTAAGTTTTTATATCGATATTGATGCTCTGCGCAGGGTGACGGATATCAATCGCCCGGCGGCTCCTCATCCGGCCCCGCGGCCGGAATTGCGTCGTACGAGTGGCTCGATATAGCCGTTGGAAGAGACACAGGTGGATCAATGCGGAATCCCGCTGGACTGCAGGGGATCTGTGGGAATCGGCCGTCGACAGGGGCTGTTACCATGGAGGGGGTTTTGTCGCTCTGCGACGTGCTGGATACCGGGCGGGGGTGTCTGTGGGGGATGCTGGAACGCTGAGCACCGTGCTTCATGCGTGGTATCAGAATTCGGAAAGGGCGTCTAAAGGGTGTCCGAGAAGTTTGTTCTAATCCAATGCGTCGTTTCCGGATAATACGGCCGAAGCTGGGGCGCTTCTTGAGGAGGTTGTCGCAGGAATTGAGGGGCTTTTACAGGCGAGGAGGGAAGTCGTTGATACGCCTTCGCGGTGGGAGGAGACGTACCCGTCTGGGGCACCAAGTAATATCATAGAACTATTGAACACGGTAAGCTCAATATAGCCTTGACCACATAGCCATCTTGGTAACTAACGCTACCTACTAGACATACGCAATCCTCACATCAGTGCACCAGTACAAGAACCTCGCCCTTCCCATTTTCACCGACTACGCGGCAGAACACGACGGCCGTCATCCCTACATAAACCCTGGGCCGCGCGTCCGCTGGGCCTGGAGTCAAGAGAACGGCGGCGACCCAGGATACGAGATGGCCCTCCGAAACAAAACAATATTCAAAGACTGGTGGGAATCATAGGGCTATGATGTATCCAATGAAGAAACCTGCTCGGAGGGTATATACATCTACCCCTATTCCACGGGGAAGGCGCAGTATCGGGATGTTTATACTAGGTATGTTCTCTGTTTTTTTTGCGATGTTGTAACGACGTCGTAAAAAGCGATGAAGTCAATTGAGAAACAAGCTAAACGGTTGTAGCGCCCCCACTGAGCCGCCAATAGGCTTCAAAGACGGTCGCATCGCGACAATGGCTGGTGTGCCTGATGTTGTGGTTCCCGTTGGCGAGGTGTCGTATGCCTCTACTGTTTCGCTGCGAACCGAGTATATGGCCGTGACTATGGGTCTTGTTGCAGCCAGGGGCTGAGATCTTATGCTTGCCAACCTGGTTAGGGATTTAGAGAAGGCGGGAATCTTGAAGGCTGTGGGGACGGGGTCGAGGATGTATGATTGATTGATATTGCGAGCTGTGTACACGATACTGTTGCGTTGGGGGCCAGCTTCTTTAAGAAAGTGAGGAGAAACTCTAGTTTCCGTTTGAAAGCCGGGTAGATGGCCCAGCAGACCCATAGAGTACATAATGTAAAGAAGTAGGGCAAGGCCTGGAGCTTCCCCATCACAAGTTAGAGAGTTGAAGTTAGCCCGCCTCCTGCTTAGCATTGTCTCTCACATTCTGCCTCTTCTCCCCTCTTCTCATGCTCCTCCAACCAATGAAATCCCTCTGGCTAATAGAGGGCGTGTTATATGGCACCTGGATCCACCTTGTCTCAGAACTGACGATCTCGAGCATGTCTGCGGTCCCACGGATACATTTCGATAATTACCCACGTATAGCTCAGCGGCGTAAACGTGATTCTAATCTCCTGGAGTGAAGGTTTATTTCGAAGGGCGATAGAGGCAATTTACCCGAAAAAGCCCTCTTCTTTCAGCGCAAAGTCCGCCAGCTGCTTCTCGCATTGTTGGTCCTCCAACGTCAGGTCTCAACGGAACGCGCTGTTAACTTAAAGCTCTAGTACGGCTTACACTGGACCATGAGGTCCGCGTAGGGATATGACATTAGAATCGCGTAGAACCGCCGACAAACAAGGTAGAGGGCCGCTTGTAATTGGACAACTGGGTGATGTCCCCTTTGGAGCCTAGCCACCACTGGTCATCTTGTAGGGTTGAGCAAGCTTCTTCAAATATGCAATTCAGAAGCTCGTCGCAGCCGGGAAATAAATGCCTCTTTTGAGCTGTCCATGTTAATCTTATTTGACAAAGTTTGTGTCGCTCTGGGCCCCAGTTTCAAGCACCCCCTACCAAGGTCGCCAGCAGCTGCCAAACAGACTTCAGTTCCATCGGACCGTGGACAGCACGGATCAGCATGTTGGCGGTTAGTGCCGCCTTCTGGCCCCCTTCTTGGACTCGGGAAATATCAATATTGGGGCGATCAAACAGAAACGGCGTATTCTCGGGCCTTGAGTCGCCTGTTTTTATGACCTTGTATCAGCCGCTCCGCGCTAATAGCGAATCTATGGCAACCCATATACACCGAATGCAAGGGGATGAAGGTCTAATTTCTGGCAATCTATCTATTCTAACAAAGTGTTTATATCAAACGGCGTAAATTCTTTGCAAATCGGCGGTGTTCAAAAATGGTAGAAACTATCTTTCCTGGTTAACTGGGCATTTACTCCGTACCGAGAACGTAAGTAGCAGTAAGAATGGTTGAAGCAGGGATTCGCGTCGGTCCTCCTGGCGAAGGTAACAGAATTTTCTTGTCCTTCTCTGGTGACTGTAATTAACATGGAGTCTTTCTTTTGCTGGTTAGCTGGAGAAATGCACATTTCCTCGGCGTAGATGAAATCAATCGGAGAGACACTTAACTTTGGATGTTTAGGCGTCGGCGTTCCAAGTGATGCCATCTATGCGCACAGGAGGCTGGAAACGTACAACACCGAGGCTGCTACAATGAACAGATTCTCCGGGGCGAGACGCATCACAGTGCTGCGGGTTCTTCTCTCGCAAATCGCTAGAAATGGTTCAGCATATTGCAACTCCGGTACTGCATTTACTTCCTTTCCCCGCTGTTGGCATTCATCCATTCATCTTGCCTCCTAGATGAAAAATATTATTCGTACCTAGGTAGTGCAGTCAATACCGCAACAGCTGACTACATGGAATCTGGTCTAAGTCCATCCTCGCTGCCATTCCCTTCCACTCTAATGGATCAAAGTGGATACATGGACTTGAGATTCGTTCGATCCGTTGCATCGAAATCATGACCGTCAATTTTCACGATTTGCCCATCAGCATCAGGGACATCTTCCCGATCAGAGTCCGACTCATGTTGCTCTAGAAGCCGCTGACGCCGACGATTCTCCCGCTGCAGGTAGAGTCGAATAATGATACACATTGTAGGCGAGATGGCCCAGAACGTGGTCATAAATGCCCACGGGAGCCGATATCGGGGCTGATACTTAGATTCCCAGAATCTGAACAGATGGTGTTAGCAGCAGTTATAGAGCGGGATATTACTGTATCGAGGCGACGAACTCTGGAGAAATCATGTTCGCGTTGGTTACACCATACTCACGCAATGAAGAACCTTGCGAGCTGGTCATCCCACGCTGTGCCCCCTGGCGCCTTGGGTTGAAGCCGCCAAGCCCGCCAAGTTACATCCAAGAACATTGGTAGATTGCTTGTCGGCAACAAGACGGAAGGCAAAGTCTTTCCTTGCGAGAATCTATTGAATACTGAGCGGGTTTCGGACATGCCAGGTTACATTGGTGGTTTCAGACGCTGGTTGCAGTAATTGGATGTAGATTGATTAGATGACAAATCGGATAGGCCTATCCCACTCTCATCTCCCCATGTAACTACGCACGGGTCAAAGGAAGGATGCATGGGAAATGTCTCTTGGCCCACCGGGTCCCTCCTCTAAGCCGCTTCTACGGTGTGCCTCGGGTCGCCACCGCCAAAAAGGCCGCATGTATGTCTTGCTTTTATCTCCGTTCTCGAAAATATCCGCAGCATGCTAGTGAAATATTAGTTCGTGTGATAGTTTGGCTTATGTGAGCAGGACACTGGCTTACCTCCCTAAGTACCGGTAGGAACTTTGCACTGTGGCCGCTACCTCCCGTGCATACAAACACCGACTTTTCTGCGTAGTCTGGGACATAGTCAATCTAGCAAGATATTGGTCAGATTCAGTTCTCGCTGTATGACAGGGGGTGGTGTGCGTACTATAAAGGAGTTGTCGAGAGAGTCTGTATACCAGCAGAGCTTGGTTGACGAAAAAGGCACGCCCTCGAACTCTGGAAGGAAGATAGATACAAACTCCGATATAGCTTGTATGACTGGTTTTGGGAGTCTTTTGCATTGATCTACTGGCAAAGGCACAGACCATTTCCTGTCCTGTGTGAACGGAGTTCCTTCAGGGGCCGGTTGGAAGTTGGTGAACTAGATGGATTGTTAAAATTTGATGAGCTGTTGGGCGAAGCCTCTTGCCTTTATCCCTCGATACCTGATCTTGAGGTAGCCCTCCGGCGTGCGAGGCAAGACGTAGATACTACCAGTGTCCTTACCGGCCTTACCGCGGGGAGTCGCTTTCCAAGTGATGACGGGGAATTTGTCGGGGGAGTACTTGTCCCAGAGCTCTGTCTGCTTGATATCAATTTTGAACGTGGCTACACTGCCGGCAGATGACTCGAGATGGTAGCTTAACACGGGCAGGACATGGGTCGAAAAGGACCCAGCTATAACTGATCAGCCCACGCCACAGCTACCAGTGGGGAGACTTACCAGCAACAACAACAGCATCCACGTTATGAAGAGCCCCATCCTCAGTTCGAATACCTGTGACCTTTTCCTTTCCGGGCTCCAGGGTGCTAGGAGCCTTTACCAAGGATTTGACTGCACCTTCTTTCCCAAAGCAAAACTTGACCCCCTCCGCCACTGCAATCTTGTGCTAATAGGCACAAGCATCACTAGACCTCACAAATCCAATGAGTGAGTCTAGGACTGCATCATACGTTTGTCTTGGCTCGGTATCTGGTATATCGAAATTGAGGAGTTTGCCTGACCACCCCAAGCTCTCTGCGCGCTGTCGGTCCTCAGGACTGCTCTTGATAAACTGCGTGTGATAAAGTCCATCGCGCTCCATGCTTGCAAGTGTCCCTTCCTCCAGTTCACTGAGTTTATCGGTTGGCTGGACACGTAACATTCCACTGTCTATGAATAGCCTGCGGTGGTCTTGGTCCTTTGTTTCTGAAATTCCGCGTCCCTTGTCGCAGGCTATCCATGCCTGTCGACTCTCCAGGGCGAGACGTTGGTAGTGTAGTTTCTTCCCGTATGATGCGCGAAGCAAAGACCATGAAGCTATTAACTTCTTCTGCCCCATTTTTTTGTAACTCATAAGGTGCTCACAATCTTGTTCAGGTCCACCGATGCAGATTGTGCATCCTCTTCCTCATACCCTGTCTTATCATATGTGTTTCGATCAAATACTATAGTCGTACAGCCTGCTTCGGATGTTATCGAGGTATCCTTTTTGTTCGTCTGGACACCACTCTTACCTTTGCTTCACAACGCGGCAGCCAGCGAGACGCCGAAAATCCCTATGAACTTATTAATTGATCCCTTGGTACTGCATATAGTGACATACATACCACCAATAATGGCCACTGTCTTCTTCTTCTCTGTTACTTGCATTATGAAACCTGGCTGAGGGGTAGATAGTAGTAATGGGGTTTGTCCGCTTTAAAATGATCCCCGCTAAGCGATGATCACGCAACGTCCCAAGGGTCCTCGACTCCCTTTTTTGGTAGAGCCAGACCTTCATCAAGGGAATAGTGTGCCCTCATGCGGCTTTCCTTGATCCATCTACTCCGCTGGATACGCTTCCTCGTGCAAGTATTGAAATATGAGCTATTGTTCTTGGATAGATATATTTTGGAAGAACAGGTCTACCCTACTAGTTTGCTGTGGATTTCCCTATGATTGGATGCTTTTAGCCTCTCACGTTATCTTGAATACAATCGGCCTATTCGAGAAATATTGTCTATTTGACAGATACAACGTATTCAAGGTTGGAAAAGATGAATCTTATTAATTCTGGCCCTGGCCCATCTCTCATAAAAAGGAAATAGCCAGTCAATGATCATCAACTTGACTAATATTAGTTCATCGGCCCTTTCTGTTATTTCACCATGCTGCAAGCATCACGTCCTGAATAAAAAAGTTAATGACATCAAATCATCTGATTTACGAGAATTCACAACTTAACAACTATAATTGTATAACACTCCACAGCCCATCCACTGTAATGCCTTTTCAGTGCCCCATTCCTGATCTAGTCAGCGCTTCTTTGTGCTACAGGACAGCGTGCTATTATCATCCTAGGACTGTTACTTTAAAGTTTAGTATACATGGCCTTGATAAGCTGTGGTTAGTTTTAGGCTCTGCATATACCCTTTTAGTATATAGTAACAATGTCCTTATGATCTTTAAGTTAACCTTTTAGCTATATTATTAGTCTGCTAAGGCTGCTATTAGGAGCATAAGGGAAATATATAGTTAAATATTAAAGAGTATATTATACCGCCTTTAGTTAAAACACTACTAACTTTTAGATCTAATACCATTATAGAGGCTGCTCACAGTAATATCTAATAAGGAAAAGCAGTTTATGGCTATATATTATAAATAGTAATCACTATCTAGAAAGGAAAAAGAAGAATAAGGTTAAAAGATAAAGAAACTGAGCTCTTACAGCATAATACTATCTTATTCACCTATTATAGATCCCGTTGAAAATGATAATACTGTATCGATTGACGAATCGCTAGCAATTTCTATGGCCAATCGAAAATCAATGAAGGTCTAATTCTTCTAAAAGAATGACTATCTCCTACCTATTTATGCCTTCGATAGGGGTCGGATTGCGGGTCTTCCAAATGATCGAATGCTATCGAATATTCGGCCAAGAGTGGCAGTGCCAATTCGTATGCTTCCAAATCGGGCAAGCGGTAACATAATTCAATAGATCCTAGTCAGGTTACTTATGGTACACTACAAGGTATTATTTTCATCCTATAACTACCTCTTTAGTCCACTAAGAATCATTACTAGATTATACATAGGTTAGGCTTGTGGCTAGTTGCAGGAAATTTTAACAAAAGGGGTTAGTCCATGTTTAATTAGGTTGCTATTATTCCATCCTGTTACATGAAGTGACACATGATCCATTCTGAGAATCATATGATTAACACTCTAACAACAGACATGACATCATGATGTTGTTACATCCAGACAAACAATTTGCCCCATAGTTTAATATCTAACTCCCCTCCCCTTCTCAAGGCTGAAAAATGTTTAGTACTTTTCCCCCGCACGATTATACCTCTCCACAGGCAACCGCCTACTCTTGTGAATCTCATAGTTGGAAATTGTGATTTCCGCGAATCCTATAAACAATGACCACCCCACGAATTGAGCACTACACAACGGATGTTCACGCCCACTGGGAAGGGATCCATCCACAGGATTGGGCTGAGGTCGATCTAATCGGATATGAGAATGCCATGGATAAGATGTATCGGTTTTTGTGTGAAAATCCGGATGCTGCTCTAGTCCAAGTTGGCCACAGGTCAAAACTGCTCAATGACCATGGCTCTGACTATCGGTTCAATGGAAAATTCGCAAGCGAGCAGACTAAACCAGAGCGCAGTCACCATGAATATAACCATTTTGGCAAGTTGATGAAATGGGAAGGCGATCGTTGGTACAAGTATGATTTCGAAGTGGAAGTGACAGATCACACCAGATCTGAATGACGCGATGGTATCAAGCTTGGATTGTTAAGGGCTTTACATGGAACAATTCAACTATTTTATGGGCGTCTTTTCCAGGACATTTGCGGGTGAGTTGACTACTATGCTCGCCTATTTTTTTGGGGCTCAGTCGATCTAAAAGTCCTATCAAAGAGGGTATGCGCAGATTATTTGGAGACTTGCGCAATTGCTATGCCTACCCAACCAATTTATGAGTCCCCTGCCATGATTTTTGACAAGGAGCGGGAATGATAATGCCAGCAAAGGCGACATCCCTTGTAGTGTCTATTTATACATCAGGCAGGACAGTTCTCCCTTGTCTTTAGCAAAAGACTACTGCAGTTAACAAGCCGCTAAAGCTCTCACTATATTGTCAATGTCGACTTATACCTGATGTTTCTGGCGTCGTTAGAGCTCTAGGTCTTGGCCCTATGGTATGGCGGTGTTAACGAAGCTATGTGTTGCTCTGAGAGGGCAGGGTTCGATCATGAGACTGGAATATATATGCACTAGGACTTGCAACCACGCAGAGAAGAGAATGAAGAGAATGGTTAAACAGCACTGTTAGTGACGAATTCTCCTTCCTTTTCACCGAATCATCCACATCAGGGTTCAAGTCTGTAGTAGACGACGAATCCGCATACATCATATCTCCTTCGGTCCCAGCCAAACTCTGCCCCTTTGTCTCTGGAATCATTAGTGTCACCAACGCAGTCAACAGCATGATCCCCAGGAACAATCCCAGAATGCCACTGAGGCTAATAGCATTCTCGAGACACTGTCCCAAAGGCAACAAAGTCAGAATCGCATCACACTTGCCCATCGCGGTGGAGATACCGTGCGCTAACCCACAAACCCGAGTCGGCAAGACCTCGAGTCAAAATCAAGAAGGTGGTCGCGTTCGGGCCGGCGCAGAGGACTAACTGCGAGGTGGCGAAGATGACGGTCAATCCGGCAGTGGAGGTGTGTGCGGTCGGGGCACTGATTCCGGCCCAGATGGCGGAGAGAACGCAACTAAGGAGACGACTTCAGAACTGTTGTCGGACGCGGCCGATGCGATCGGGAAGGAATATACCAGTGTAGAAACCGGGGAGGTAGCCCTATCCTCATCAGGCGTTTAGCTTGGCTGGTCAAGGGGGGAACTTACAACAGACAGATTAGACGATCAGGTGGCCGATGGCCAGTTTCCAGAGCTTTTCGAGCAGAGTTGCGGCGGTAGAGTAGCCGATTCTGGAGAGGATGATGCTCTGGTTCAAGTTGATACCGTAGTAAGGGATGTCACTGGGAGAGTGAGTTTCTACACGTACCTTTGGAGAGATATAGTGGCAGAGAGAGTCAACAACGCAGCTACTGTGCTCGAGGGTCACTGAGGATTTTGGTTAACAACGCTATTATACTCATTAATCTTTGCTTACCGATCACATCAGTCCAATTAGAACAGGGCAA
Organism: Aspergillus novofumigatus IBT 16806; assembly: GCF_002847465.1. Lineage (NCBI taxonomy): Eukaryota > Fungi > Ascomycota > Eurotiomycetes > Eurotiales > Aspergillaceae > Aspergillus > Aspergillus novofumigatus. Next base: position 72,841 of record NW_020194280.1, read on the forward strand.
CATGGACCATATAGGTGCACAAAGGAAATCACACCGGGCCTGAATTGCTAGTAGGCCCCGAGCAAAAGTATAATATGTACAATTGTACATCATGCTGAACATCATCAAGTTATCGACTTGCCATCTCTGATTCAGTGACTCTTTCGGACCTGACAACAGAACAACATTGCCATTGACTGTTCCTTAGATGTGGACACCTGGCTGATAAATAAGAAAGGGCAAGGCGAGGATGAACGCGGATTCTAACATCCGCAATCCCATCTGGAAGAAGAAGCGGCTGCGTTTGAACTTTTAAATAAATATTGAAAACCACTAGTATAGGGAGATTAAGCACTGCCCTAGATTCATTAAGGCTCTTCTAAAAGTACTAATATCCTTATGCCTAAAAAAGGGAATTAGAAGCTTTTATAGAACTTTCAGAAATATTTACTAAAGATTACTAGTGCTCCCTAGGGTGCTGTAGCTAGACTGTTCGTGGGTTGGGTTTGGATGGATCCGCAGAGGGTTCAATCCAACCCACATGGGTTTTGGGTTGATCCACCACCTATCTAACCCACCCTATTATCCATGCGGGTTGGGTTGCGGATACCCATTCTACCCATATTTTACACGTGAATATAGACTATACTACTTTGGTAGGCGGAAAGACCTAAGAATTTAGACTATTTACTACTTTTAGTAGGTGGAAAGATATCTTCATTGAGAGAATATCATGGATATCAATAATTCTGCCGGTCACGTGCACCCAATGTGTTACCCATATCTATGTGGGTTGGATCAGGGTCGACCCCCATCCAACCCAAAGTGCGGATTGGGTGGGTTGGATATGGATTTGTGGATGGGGTCAGCCAGTCTAGCTGTAGCCTAGATCACTTAATAACAAGACTAATCCTTGTCTTCTCTAATATCAGACAAGGGGGACACTATATATCTTCACTGCGTATCCTAGATGCTTACAGTGACGTTACGAAAACAGCCCAAGGCCTGAAAGCAGAAGACAAAAAGCAGTAAAACAAGGGGTTAAAGCATAGCACTGCTTAATCCGTTACAGTTGATATCGAATGCCGTCTGGTATTAATATTCTCATGTAGTAGGGATAGTGCAGTGCGTGCAACTATAGGGAGGAGGGGTGTGGTGATCTGTAATCATTGTAAAAATACCAAAAGTCCACATTGTAGCTATAGTCCGCCGTAACGTGGTAGTCTACAGTGTACATAGTATGGGTGAAGCAGGTAACTTCACTATGGCTCGCAACCATTCCTTATGCTGGGCGCGCTTTCAATCTCCAGGGACTCTTTGCAGGTTAGAACCTCGGAATATGGCATAGTAGGTTGTAACTCATCTCGGGAGTCGGTTGAGTTGCATGTTGTGGAATTTGAGTATACGTCGTATCGAGATCTCCGAGGCTATACGGTGATGAGGATAGCGCCAGCGGTGACGCCGCCACTATCTCCCGACTTGAAGATCCGAATATCCAGCTTAAGGGTATGTTTGGCCTCGGAGCTAGGGTGCCCTTGCTCGACCTCTAACTGGATGAAACGGATCGTCAAAGATAAAGAAGCGCAGAACCCAGGTTCCGGCCGTCGTATTCGTATGAAAGCCTCCCTGGCTCCTGTTCAATTTTTTCCTTAATTTCGCTCGTTCACCAGCTCGTATATCCTGTACCTATTAAGCTATCTTTGCTGTTCGTCGCTAAGCGAGTGACCGCCGGGCGATACGGTCGACGGTCGCCGTCGCCATGCCGCCTCGCAGGGTCTTGCGCAGGCCGCACAAGAAGTCTAGGCTTGGATGTCAGGAGTGTAAACGTCGGCATGTCAAGGTAAGCAGCCTGTTGCCTGTTGCCTGTTCTTGATTCCATTTCCCATTGGCAGTAGTCGCTAATGTGCCTATGTGGTTTTCCTTTAGTGCGATGAGGCCCGTCCCAATTGCACCAACTGCCTGGATCTTTCTCGGACCTGCAATTATCAATCTTCATCGTCAAGTGCAGCTCGACCATCCTCTGTCCGAGTTTCCCGTCCGTACTTGTCCACCGCTGTCGACCCAACTGTCACGACACCCGTGACCGTCGCACCTTCGCCAGTCTCCTCAGGGCCGTTGTCTGATGTGTTGGCGCCGTCATTATCCACCCCCTCCGTTTTTTGCCCAGAATCCACCCCAACACCATCAGTACAATCCGGCGGCTTGTACTCGCCTCTCAACATGCACCATATGGAGCTGTTTAGCCAGTTCATTCTCGACACCGGTCCGAGCGTTTACGAGGGAGGGAGTATTGATCATGAGAGTTTCCGTGCTATTATGCCTGCTGCGCTCTCTGCCCCATATGCCATGTATCAAATGCTTGCACTTTCTGCTCTACATCTGAGCCATATAAGGGCTGCCCAAGCGAGTCATTATCGCGAGGAAGCCACGTTCCTCCAAACAAAAGCATTAAGTCTGTTCAATGACTCCTTGGCCGAGATTACGACTGAAAGTTGTGCACCTATGCTGATTTTCTCGAGCCTTCTCAGCCTTCATACCCTCGGGGAAGCAGTCATAGCCTCTCAAACGGATGCAGGTAGTTTTTTGAACAGATTCGTTACGTATCTAAATCTTCATCGGGGCGTGCGTGCCGTCACTAGCGAATCATGGCAGCTGCTGTTACACTCCAACATTTCGTCTATGCTTAATCGTGCGGAACGTACGTTGCATGCTGCTTCTTTGCAAACTCAAGAACAAGCTACCTTCGTCGCCGACCGATTGCACAGCCTGCTTAACGACGCAGATATGGGCCCAGAATCCCAGCACACTTGCCGTGAAGCTGTGGAGAGTCTACAGCTCCTTTATCAGTCCGAGTCATCGATAGGAGAGACACCTCCCGAGAAGGCTCCTGGCTTGATTTGGACTTGGCCTAGTTTGCTGTCAGGCGCTTTCACTAACCTTCTCATGAAACGAAGGCCCGAGGCGCTCATCATTCTTTGCCACTACGCGGTTCTCCTCCATCGAAGACGGCACATATGGCTTGTACGCAATGCTGGTCAGATGCTCATTTCCGAGATCACACGGTTCCTTGGCACGTATTGGTTAGACTGGCTCGATTGGCCGAACCAGGTGCTCCAGGATCCTTCTCGAGGGCTTTGAGCTGCTTGCTGGAATGAGACTAAGCTTATTTAGGCTGTGCTGCATCTCATAGTTAGAATAATGTTCTTCTTAGTATAGGTTCGCTCGAAATTAGTTTCACCATTTTATTCTTTAAATTTCTAAACGGTATCGGCAAGTCCCACCTCTGCCCAGTCTAGGCTGGTGAGGGTGACGAGAAGGAAGATAGCCAAGATCAAAGGGCTGCTACTGACTGACTAGACAAATTTGGTATGGTACTCCTTCAAGTTAACTTTAGGTTAAGGAATCAAAAGCCATAGTGAAACTGATTTCGAGCGGCCGTTTATTGAAGCCTAGTGTTGCTGTCTATTTTCTTCCAAGTGCCATTCAGAATTTGAGAGATTATGCATCTGTCGTATTCCAAATACGTCGTATTATGTATACGAGCGACGATCACTCTCCACTTCCCGCGCTCATGGATGTACATGATCAATGGGAGGCCCCCTCCTAGTGTTTGGCCAAATTAGCAAGTTAGACGGCAAACTGTGTACGATTCGCATCCCTTGGCATCTTCGATATAAAGATGCAAGCTTGCAGACTTCTTGTCCAGTACCTCTTCGCCTTTTCTTTCAATCGACGTGTTCGCCCATCATCATTCCGGTTCGGCAGAATGAACGTCTCTTCGATCCCAGCTTCAGCATGTGCTGCGAGTGCCATCGCATATCCCACGGTATTCGGTGCTGAGATCCTGAATCTTTCAGCCAATCTTGTTCTGAACTATTCCTCCGAAGTATCAGACCAGTACTATTTCAACAATCCTTCCATTAGTGTGAGAAACATTGACTACTGCAACGTCACTGTCACATATACGCATCCCGGTCAGAATGACACAATCAATGTTGAGACATGGCTTCCAATGAAAGATTGGAACGGACGGCTTCAGGCTACTGGAGGTGGCGGCTATGTGGCTGGTCGGTTCTTTCTGTCATATACTGCTATGGCTGGAGCTCTCGGAAACGGCTATGTTGCAACCACTACCGACGGCGGTATCGGGTTGAGCCTTGTGCCAGATCCGTGGGCTCTGAACAGTCCCGGAAATGTAAATTTGTATGCCCTCCAGAACTTCGCCTCCGTGTCTTTGAAGGATCAGGTACGTATGAACAGACTTCGACCTTGCTCTACTGGCTATCACTAAGTCCCCATTTCAGGCTATCATTGCAAAAGAACTCATCAAAGAGTTCTACGGCCGGCCTGCAGAGTACTCATATTTTACAGGTTGTTCACAAGGTGGTCGCCAAGGAATGATGCTTGCCCAGCGCTATCCAGAAGCGTATGATGGCATTGCCGCGGCGGCCCCAGCTTTTAACTGGGCTCGTCTCTTTCCTGCGCTTGCCTGGCCACAGGTCATGATGGAGCTCACCGGGCAATTTCCCCAGAAATGTGAATTAGACGCGGTTACAGCTGGTGCTATTGCAACTTGCGATCCACAGGATGGCGTCACCGACGGCATCATTAGTGACCCTGCTGCCTGCTCCTTCGATCCCTTCTCCATGGTTGGTAGGATTATTAACTGCGATAACGAAGCTAGCACGATCAGCAACGCAGCTGCCGCTATCGCCAACCTTACCTGGACAGGGCCCCGAAAAGCCAATGGAGATTTCCTCTATTACGGTCTCGATTACCAATCTCGACTGACTGGCTCTGGAGATCGGAGCACCACTGCAGCTCTGGGCTTAGCGATGACGAGTTGCAGTTCGAATGGGACTTGTGTAGGATCGCCTGCTGGACTCGGAGAAGCCTGGCTGAAATTCATGGTCAAGAAGGATCCTAATTGGAACTATTCTAAGATCACTTCAGTTGGGGAGTACGCACGTCTGTTTCAGGCTTCTGCCCAGGAGTTTGACTCGATTTTCGGGACATTTGATACTGACCTCTCTGCATTTCGTGATGCGGGCGGCAAAATGATTACTTATCATGGCACGGTGAGTTACAACCCCACAATTTCCTCTCCCTATCTTTAGAGTCTGTCGCGCACGCATTGTTTTCATGCTGACTTGTATGACGTTGAAGGCCGACGGTCTTATCCTTAGACAAGGAACCAACGAATACTACGATCGTGCCACAGAGCAGACACCAAATATCAAGGACTTCTTCCGCTATTTCGAAGTCCCAGGATTAGCGCACTGTGCTGGTGGAGTGGGAGGACAGCCAACAGCGACGTTCCAAGCGCTGGTCGACTGGGTAGAAAAAGGCGTCGCTCCGGACACGCTGCCGATCAACTTCAAGGATACAAATGGGACGCAGTATGAGAGGATTTTGTGCCCTTATCCGGAGAAGGCGCAACTTGTGTCTGCCGATTTGGATGTGACAAAGGCGGAGTCTTATAAATGCGGATTGTAAGAGCGCGCTATGTATGTACCCAATAATTGAGAAAAGAAACGCGATCTACGTGCTTTACGTGCCCTGTACAGTGACTTGCAAAGCGGTCTGGTAGGCCAATTTTTATATGGGCGGTGTGGTGGGTGGATCTCAACAGGTGCTAGATCTTACGCGTAGTAGTGCACTGTACGGAGGAAGTATCTCATTTGGTGGGGTTCATCTACTCCTACATGTGTATAGAAAGAGTGGGACTTGTAGACCTTTAACATGTGGGTTCAGAGTGCGAGCTTGATTCGTGTATACGGGCATTCGGAGCCTTATTCTTTGTGAGGCTTGAGATCTGATTGGCCAAGGCACTCAATGCAGGGCCAGAAAAGCCCGAATCTGTGGGCCTGACTGGTCCGTGCATACGCGTATGACGTCAACCAACCCCCTTGAGCAACCGGTCCATCGAGATCAATCATCAATGTACGGGTCGGAGAAGCTGAAAAACGCGAGTGCCTTGAAATAGACTGCAGGGTTTGCGCTTGGGCGGGTACATGACCTCTCACTCGCGACGCCGAATGCTCTTGGATTTGCGTATTCGCGTACAGCCGGCATGCCACGCAGGACGCATAAGAAGTCTCGCAATGGCTGTGTTGAATGCAAGCGTCGCCACGTGAAGGTATGCAATAATTGTTCTAGACTTGATTGGAAGACTTGCCGACTTAACTACCAGTGTGATGAGCGACGGCCCATCTGCTCCAATTGCGTTGCTTCGGAACGACAGTGCCACTTCGCGGGGCCTGCTCTTTCAATCATCTCCTCTGCACAAGCTTCACCCAGCACCAGCCACGACTTTGCCTCTGCTTCTTCTGCCACCAACTCACCCGCCCAACAAGGTATACCAGCCCCCTGTGGCCCCGCCTCAGATCCTCCAGTCAATCTACTTCATGTGGAGCTTCTTCACAATGTATTTGTGGAAAGTGCCAATTGGGTTGACGCTCGCGACGTCTCATCTAGCATGTCGTTTCCTGACATGCTGAAAATCGGCCTTGAAGCACCCTACCTCCTTAATATGACGCTAGCTATAAGTGCTTTGAATCTCAGCATCACTAAGCCAGATCATCGACGCTTCTATCGACATCATGCGACCCAACTTCAGAATCATGCATTAACCAACTTCAATAGCCTCTCACCTCATATCGACCAAGATGCTTGCATCTCGATGTTCCTCTTTGCTGCAATACTAGGTATTTATTTACTCTGTGATACCCTTGTCCTCCGAGAAGGTCCTTTCGAGGGCTTTATCGGCCGTTTCGTGCAGTATCTTCGAGTCCATCAAGGAATACGAGCTGTCACAGCCGAAGGAAGATGGGACGTCCTTCGGGGAACCAAACTTAAGCCGCTCTTGGCCTTTAGTGAACAGCTTCCCTCTATGGAATCTGATCTTGGACCGGTGTGCGAAGCTCTATTCGAACGTATTGAAGCTACGGAAAAAGATGCAGCAAGACTCAACGTTTTTCGCCAGACAATTCAAGCTCTGCAGTTGGTGATGACGGCGATTGATTTGAAGAAAGACCACTTACGCATCCATGCTCTGGTAGCGTGGCCAGTCATGGTGTCCCCGAAGTATGTGGATCTGTTAGCGTCAAATCAGGGAGAAGCTTTAGTGATCCTGGCATATTATGGCGCACTTATTCACTCTTGCCGTGATCATTGGGTATTTCAAGATGGTGGTCAGTTTTTGATAGAATCAGTTACCCAATTCTTAGGACCCCCTTGGCGTGAATGGCTTGAGTGGCCGTGGCAAGCCTTAACCTGAGCAATTTCCTCCTAAGAACAGAACGCCAGTGAAATAAATTTATGGTCTGGTCAATCCTAGCAAAACATAATTCGGCTTGAACTTGACAGGAACATTTGTCCTATCTCTGCAAGGCGTTTGGAACGCTATTATTTATATTTTAACTACGTTCCAAATATTGAGAGCCCTGTTGACTTCCAATATCAAGTCCAGAACACACTCAAGCTCCAAAAGAGTGGGTTTGTTAAGAATAGCTCGACTCTCTTCACAGGCCGCACAGGAAAGCGGCAGCCCATCTCACCCAAGCCAAATGAAGACAGCTCCTGTGCGTCTTGCACAGTTGCCATCGGGGACACCTGCTCCCAGTTGGCCGTCTCGAACGGGATGACAGTCAAGCAGCTGGAGGAGTTCAACGACGGCATCACCTGGGGGTGGAACGGATGCAAAAGGCCTCAAGATGGCAGGAATCAACATCTGCCTCAGCAAGGGCAATCCGCCGATGCCCACCCCGATTTCTAATGCCATTCCTGGGCCGACCAAGCCCGGTACCCTACCTGCCATCTGGCGACAAGAAACTGGCCGACCTGAAACCATGCCCTCTCAACGCCTGTTGCAATATCTGGGGACAATGTGGCGTCAACACGGACTTCTGCATCGAAGAGAAAGGACCTACGGGGAAACCAAGGAACTTCCCCGCCGGGCACAAACGGATGCGTCTCCAGCTGTGGCTTAGATGTGGTGAACAATGGGGCGGGCCCTACTGAGTATAGCAGAATCGGGTACTGCGAATCGTGGAACTTCAGCCGATACTGCTTGCGCATGCGTGCGGGCCGTGCCAACACTGATGGCAGCTTCACGCGTATCCACTGGGCGTTTGCAGAAATCGACACCTCGGACCGGTCGGTGAAGATCAGGGATTACTACAAGCAGTGGGATAAATTCAAGAACGTGCTCAATTCCAAGAAGATCATCTCGTTCGGTGGCTAGGGCTACTCCACCGAGCCGGAGACGTACAATACCCTCCACCAGGTGATGAGCCCCCCCAACAGGCCCAAGTTCTCGAAGAATATTGCAAAGTTTCTTTCCGACGAGAGCCTCGACGGCGTGGACTTTGACCGGGAATATCCAGAAGTAAGTCATTCTCCTTCTTTTGTGCTTCCGGACACGCTGACCGTTCTGCAGGCGATGGACATTGATGGAACACCACCGGATCTGCCATCGGACGGCCCCCATTACCTCAAATTCTTAGATTACGATCCGACGAACGCTGCCGGCTGGGAAATCGCTGTCGATTGCAGCACCGGGCTCGTACTGGTACTTGCCGGCCTTTCCCACCAAGGAGATGGCCAAGGAACTGGACTATATTGTCTACATGACTTACGATCTTCATGGTTAGTTTTCAGACTGCCTGCCTAATACATGATTCACATAGGACAATGGGATGCTGGAAATCCTTGGTCGATTGAAGGCTGCCCGGCAGGAAACTGCCTGCGGAGCCATGGTATGTTGTCTTGCCTAGCTATGGGGTTCAAGCTAATTCCGCGTTCAGTGAACTTGACTGAGGCTACATATACTCTGGCGATGAGTACGAGTCCCTCCATGATTGTCGTTGAGAGCTACGCATACTGACAGCGACAGTCACCAAGGCCGGTGTGCCGACCAACAAGATCATTGTGGGCGAGTCAAGTTATGGACGCACATTCAAGATGTCACAGGCGGGCTGCACCGGTCCCATGTGCACTTTTGAGGGCGACCGATTGAGTCCACCGGTCGCCAAGGGAATGCGTACTGAACTGACACGGCCTCCAATGCAGAGATCAATGACATTATCGACTTGCATCTCAACGTAAAGACCTGGCATGACGGGGCCTCCAACTCGGACATGGTGGTTTACGACGGTAAGGAACCATGAATCTGAAGAATTCCTTCTCCCAGGACCAGGCGGATGGAGTCAGTGGACGCTAACGTGGCTCTGTCTAGACACTGAATGGGTCGCGTACATGTCAGATACGACCAAGGACCCCCGTCGCAGCCATTGGAAGGGACTCAACTTCGTCGGTACCATTGACTGGGTGGTAGATCTGCAAAAAATTCATCAATGATGACTACAGCTCCGATGTCTTGGACCCTGCCCCCGAACCGGAGAAATGTACCGGAACCTACTCCACCTTTGAAGCCATCGAACAGATTGCTGCAGACTTATCGGACGAGTGTGGAACGCAGTACCCTTTGCAGGCTTTGCAGGCCACCCTCGCCACTCGCTCTCCCGTTACGATATCATGATGGCTGACGGGTACGATGGCAAATTCAACACGTACGCCGGCGCCGTCGTCCAGGGCAGTACAAAGGTGGTGGATGAGTTTATGCTTGACAAGGGCAACAAGTCCTTTGGCTGTATTGTGACGGAGACCATCACCTGCTGTAACTACTGCCTGGACATGTGGCGGGAGAAGGAATACACGGACGTCAACTGTCGGTATTGCGAGGAGTACGACTGTGCGCCGGAAGGGAGTTGCAATAACCCGGAGGTCTAGGGCGAGCCCCCGGAGTGCCGCTACCGCAACATCAGCCAGGCCTGTCCTCCAAATTGCTCGCAACGAGCCGAGATGCCTCCAGCCAAGGGGCTCCGGTACACCCAGTCCGTTTACTGCACTTTGCATGATGACAAGGCCGAGCAGTTCTGGGCCGACCTGTACTCTGAGACGGGTGCCACGCAGGACGATATTACCTGGGAAAACGTGCATCACTTCGGCTGTGCGCCGACAGACAAACACTGCAGAGATCAGAACTGGGACTACAACTTCCCCGTGCCAAGGGTTATAAGCGGGAGGATGTGATCAACCCAAGGGACGTAGTGACCGAGGCGTATGCACGGCTGCAGGACCTGAAGCCGCAGCTGGACGACGCAGTCCGAAGGGTCAAGGAAGGCACTTACATGGGCTTGACTGATGCTCTCGTTGAGGCAGTTTCACTCCCCATCTTCATGGTTGCAGAAGCGGTGGAGAACGTGGAATCGATCGTCGAGGTGGCCGAGGAGATGGATCGGGAGTAGCGCAAGGCGATCGCCTTTGCCTTCCTGAGCGCCATTTGCTTTTTCGTCCCCGTCGTCGGTGAGCTCGTGACCGGGCTGACCTCGCTTGCCACGATTGGGCGCATTGTCATGCTGATGGGAACGGTCGGTAATGTGACGTTGGAACACGGTGGTCGACGACGAGAAGAATGCGCCCCTGGCCATTTTCAACCTGATCCTTGCCTCATTGGGACTGTTGGACATTGCCCGGGTGAGTCGCGCAGCCAGTTTCCGCCGTGCGATGCCCGGTGATGAGTTGGTCAAATTGGGCGATAAACTGGCAGCGCGCATGGACATGATCAGTCGTATTAAGGACATATGTCCCATCTAAGTATCTTCGATCAGAATATACAATATCAAGAGCAAAAGTCAATACAACGTATAGTACTTTTTGATTAGAAGTACAATCAATTTCTATATCATGACATGCAGAAGCCAGAACGTAGCCAGGCAGAGATGGCTGGCTCTGCAACGCCACCTATATCAGAAAGCAGGTGCTCAGACATTGTCAACAAATATAATAGAATCGCATGGATTGTGGGTTTTATGACTTTGAAACTAAGTGCCAGCAGGGGGGCAATCGTTAATGATGCCAACCAGTGACATCATCATCGGGGTCAAAAGTAGACTAAATTTTAAGCATAATCCTGGCAAACAGCCGTGGATAATATGATTACTCGGCACTAGATATGTAGCAAGTGATAGACTAGACACTACGGAGTAGAATAAGAACACCGACATCATGCCATTCCAGTTTCGATCATTCTTGTTATGGTAACAAGCCAGATGTCTTGGCGTGGCTGCCGGAAACAGGGAAAGTACCGAGTAATCATGACGCAATGGATATGGACATGCCCTGCCCCATAAGGTATGATAATGTCACTCACTCTACGGCATCGTCATTGCATCCTACTTATAAATACCATTGACTACTACGGATCTTGACAATCTTTTGACTAAGTTCACACACGAATCTTAACTTTTCATTCAGCTCATCTCCTACTTCATAACACTCTATCACAACATGTTGACCCGAGGTTCTCGATTCGCAACAGGCTGCGCCAGGCAGCAGCTCTGGGGTCAAACAAGGGCATCTCTTCGCAATCAACGTTCTCGCCGCTACGCTACCTCAACTCAGTCCGCCGGGAATGGCACTAACGCTGCCTTGGTTGGCGGCCTCGCTGGTGGAGCGGTGACCTTCCTCGCAGGATACACCTGGTACCACTTCTCCGGAGCCAAGAAGCTTGTCCAGACGGCAAACCAAACCCAAAAATACTACAACGAAGCGAAGAAGACAGTCGCTCAGAAGACTCCCGATCCCGACGAGGCTTTTGGTTGGCTGAGAGATACAGCGAAAAACTACGCATCGTGGATCCCTGGGGCCAAGCCCTATGTCGACCAGGCGTTTGACGACCTCGAGGAGATCAAGCGCAAGCATGGAAGAGAATTCAATGAGATTGTCAGTGATGCGTACAAAGACTTGCGTGAAGCCACAAAGAAAGGCGGTCTCGATGTGAACACTGCTGTTAAGATCCGGGATACTCTACAAGAGCACTTCAAGCGTCTGTATGAACTCGCCGGCGAGTCTGCAGGTGACATCCTTGACAACCATCCCGAGATCAAGGAAAAGGTCGGTGGCAGCTTGGATCAGCTCAAGGAGATGGGCAATGCCTATGGTCCGCAGGCGAAAGAGGAGGTAGACAGAACATGGCAGCAAGTGAAGGACATCGTCTCGAGCGGTGTCAATGCGGAGACCGTCCAGAAGATTCAGAAGCTGGCTCAGGAGAAGAGAGAGAAGCTCCAGAAGTTGGGTGATGAGGCATGGCAGAAAGGTATGGAAGAGGTTAAGCCATACCTTGATCGGAACCCCAAGGTCAAGGAACTTGTTGAGAAAAACAGCGATGCCTTGAGAAAGGGCAACTTTGGGGAACTCTGGGGTCTGATCAAGGAAAGCTCGTCTTCAGGCAACGTAGGAAACCTGGAGGGATACATCAACCAGACCGTCGATCAAGCCAAGAAAAGTGGTTTCAACCTTGACAGTCTGGCCGACAAGTTCCCAGGTGGTTCAAACATTCTCTCCCAGCTGCAGTCACTCCAGAGTATTGCGCAGAAGAAGGGCCCCGAGGCGGAGAAGATCCTCAAGGATACCCTCAATGACATCCAGGGTGTCTTATCAGAGAGAACCAAGCAGGCCGAGAGCCTTGCTGGAGAGGCTAAGAAAGAGAGCAAGTGATTGGAGTGCTACGGACTACCTCTTGAATCTTCCCTTGTACATATATGCATGAGTCAGGTTTTTCCTTTTTCCATCTCCAAGGGATGCGGAGATTGTGTATTTTAGCAATGAGTATTAGACGGATTTGACGACCGACGTCAGGATAACTGTATTCTGTGCTTAGTACAAATGTAGATTACAGCAAACCCTGTGTGGAGCGTTATATGCGTCAAATATTCATTCCAGTACTACCTTGATCTAACAAGGTACACAAGACCTCCGTGACTGCTGTATGACGTCATTTTGGCTACCCTTTAAAGGACCACTCTTTAACCAATCAGATGTCCAATGCCATTGCCAGTGCCGCAGTCACCGTGAATTACCCATACAAGACATGATTGGCCCATCTCCCTTTCGGTTCTTCAGCGGCCCGTCCGATCCAAGAACCAAAGCCAATCACGCGCCCTGACTGCCAGGGTCGAAGCCGCCGAGCCGAGGAGGGAATGTTATTGTGCGGGGAAGCAGACTGCACCTGATGGCGCTTGTGCAGCAGCGTACACCGATTAATGAGAGTGCGCAAACCTCTGTGTATCCCTGCGCGGGGTCGAATACCCGTCTTCTGTAACAGTGATTGTTCTACCCTCAAATGGTTCCAGACCCAAGCAATATCCCTCCGGGGTTTCTGGGAAATCTGTCGAGGGAACAGGAGCGATGCTTGCAGCAGCTGTGGTCCTTGGTTCTCTACCTTGAAGATGCCGCCTCTTTCAAAGACCTCGAACAGCTCTTCCGCGTCAACAGTGTCGAACGGAATAAAACAAATTCAATATCGTCCTTTGCGCGCCGAAACTCGCTGCTCACCCGGACGGATTCCATCCTATTGCGCAGGAGCAGCACAGCGTCCTTTCCGGCACCTTCCAACCCACTAGTCCAGAGTCTTCGCAGTATCGGAATGACCGCGTCTGAGATCCGATCTGTGGCAAAGTCCTTGACCTACCTGAGTCCAGACGATGTCCGCTGGGGCATACTCACGGCGAGCAAACATGAATATCCGGATCGATGGATGCTTCGATACCTGCGTTTCTGCAAGTGGAATGTCAGCAAGGCTTTTATTCTACTTCTGAACGCTTTGCAATGGCGAATAAAGGACATGCATGTGGATGACCGTCTACTGCCAGAGGGTGAGCTTTGCGCGATTCTCCAGTCACAGGCACCCTCGAATGCTGCCGAGGCGCAACTATCGCGTGGCTTTCTCAGTCAGTTACAAATGGGAAAATGCTATGTCCATGGGGTCGATCGACTAAACCGGCCTTTGTGTGTGGTACGGGTGCGATTGCATCGACCCGAGGATCAGTCGGAAGAGGTGATGAACCGATACATCACGCATATTATGGAGTCCGTCCGGCTTCTCATTGTGCCTCCTGTGGAGACAGCGGTATGTACCACTGACATAGGTGGATCTTATGACTGACTTAGACTGTAGACTGTCATTTTCGACATGACTGGGTTTTCTCTCGCAAATATGGTGTGTTTATCTTCACGGTTGGGGAGATCACCTATTGATGTTCTACATACAGGAGTACGCCCCTGTAAAGTTCATCATCCGATGTTTTGAATTATATTATCCCGAGTCGCTGGGAGTTTTGCTCATCCACAATGCTCCCCGTATTTTTGCAGGTGCTTGGCCCCTTCCTGTCTTTTATCGCTCACCACTAACTGAGCCTACGAAGGGATATGGAAGATCATTAAAAACTGGATTGACCCAGACATGGTGACAAAAATCCACTTCACCAAGTCGGTGGAGGATCTCGCACAGTTCATTCATCCCAGTCAGATTGTGAGCGAGCTTGGAGGTGATGAAGACTGGGAGTATGAGTATACCGAGCCTGAGATGGACGAGAACGACTTAATGGAGGACGACGAAGCGCGGGATGCGTTACTGGCTGAGCGACAACATATCAGCGAAGCATTTCTTTCCCTTACGTCCCAGTGGATCGAGGCAACGAGACACGACTGCTCGGAAGAGGTTGCGATTGTCCAGTCGCGCCGTTTGAAAGTGATGGCACAACTTCGCGTTAATTACTGGAAATTGGACCCTTTTGTCCGAGCCCGTAATTTCCTTGATCGAACAGGCGTCATTCAAGAGGGAGGGAGAATCAAGCACTATCCAGAGACTAAACCTGAGGTTCAGATCGAGACAGCCAAGGTGCTGGAGGTGGCCCATGTTGATCGGGCACGGGTGAAGCTCATTAATGTCTAATATTTTACCCGCCGTTGATTGCTGGTCTGATCCATTGATGGATGATGGCATGACGATGATACCCAAAACATCAGTCAATTTGTTTTTCTTACTGGTAATCGAGGCAGACTATCTTTGATTTAGAAGTATCAGATTGGTGCTATCCAAATTCTGTAGATAGAACTAGTAATTCTGAGAGTAAGCTTCGGTCAGTTGATGCTCAGCATGTCTCTTGGCCCGCTCCCGGTTCATGAAATCGAGACCCCTGGTCTCAACTTCACGGTCCAGGATACCTCCAGCAATTGCAGCAAGAACCTCCTTGGCCTTCTCGTGGCTCTCAGGCGGACATATATCCAGATCAGTATAACTGTGCCAGACTAGTCCATCTTTCCGGTTATCAGACAGATGGACCGACAGGACAGGACAAGCCATTTTCAGCGACCTGATCCTCATAGAGACTAGCAGCCTCGTAGGAGACGGCAGCCGCAATCAGCTCATGACTTATTTTGTCCTTGGCGTTCGTTGCTGTCAGCGAATGATTGGTATTGGCTGTCGGCCTGAGCCTGGTCACTATCGTCGCCTAGGATAATATACAAGGTTAGTCAAGAGCGATAACAGCATAGAATAGAGATAGATAGGAGCACTACCGAACCATCCCATGATGTGAGACTTAGGGGGATTAGAAACGAAGAAGTGGAAATACCGGTTCAGAAGGTTGCGGTGACGGAGATATCGAACAAAAGGGGGAGAGGGAAAGGGCTGGATAATGGTTTATATAGACCAATCTGTCAGGTTATGGAGGTGTGAATCAGGACAGGCCTTCGTATGGCAATCATTGTGTCATGCTGTCTGATTATTCTGATACTGTTGAGTCTTAGCAGACGGACTAAGCTTTCTAGGCGGGTCTCTCCACTACAAGTTGCGCAATACAATGATGGCGACTCATGGGAGATGGGGATAATTGGTCCCAGCATCGGGCTAGCAAATCGGCCTTATTTTCAGCAGATGAAGAATCTGGATCCAGGGCTACAACAAATGGAGCGCTTCTGGCTATGTCACAATGATGCATCCTGCCAGCTACTGAGTTGTTCTCACCACTGTATTACCTGGTAGTTTACTTATCCATTCCTCGAGCTCTATATTCAAAATTCACTGCAGACACAAATGCAGCTATATAAATCCAACAAGAGGGATGTATATATCTATATAACTGTATTAATCTCTAGAGCTAATTCTATGAAGTCAGAGCAGATTGGCCGAACCACTCTAACCATCCAAGCCTGGACATTGCTCGCTGGTCTGTGCCGTGATCTCGGAGTAGGGATAGGGATCGGTCCAATCACGTCGAACCTGAGATTGTTCAGCCATTGAATTGTTAATTTGTCTTCAAGGAAAACTGACCGGTCATCAGGATACGATGGGGCATCATCACCACCCAACTTGTCGACGATGTCCGTCAAGGCGTCGTGTTCCCAGCAAATCAGAATATTGCCCGACCCGGTGTAACCCTCAACCACATCTCTGACACACTTGGGATCATCCCGATCACAGGATGTGTCCACAGTCAGTCCCAGGTCTTCCGCGAGAGGCTCTACGGTCTCGTACGGACGAGCGCGTTTGCCATCTGGATCGATAGGTTAACTGAAGCTTCTTTCGGAAAGGCTCAATCATTATACCACTCTTGGGCGTCTGAGCCATGATATATCCAATGTTGTAGCGTGAAATGCTACCAAAAACATTGCGAAGGCATTGTGCGCGCTCAAGCCCCTGAGCGCTTAATCCATTACCTCCATCGCTGCGCTTCTCACCATGGCGGATGAGGTAGACGCTAGGCTTGGCTGCTGAGACAACGACGATGAGGCCCAAGGCCAGAATGGTTTCGGCATGCATTGCGATGACGATGAATGAGGTTGAATGACAGAAGCGGGTGAGGAGATTTGGGTCAAATCGGTCCGTATTTATACCTGCTAGGAGTCTCCATCTTACAGATGCGATGTAACCTCGTCGTACTCATTCTAGTCCAAATCCGCGTCGACAGCTCAAGAAACGGTTGGTCATGGTGGATTGACAGAGAGAGTGTATCTACTAAAGGGGAATTGGGGGCTGTGATAATGTGATTGGTTCGTTAGGCACACGTGCTGGAATGGCTTGATGATTGGCTTTCTATTGTCTCCAGTCTTATGCATCATTCGCTCGTATACTCCTCCCGCACGTCGATCCATCGCCAAGACGGTTAGAAGATGATGCCTGGCTACTAATGCTTATGCATATTACTGTTCCGTGGTGACCATCCTACCAGTGGAAGAGAACGGGATGCCGGTCTAGTCCGTGTCCATTTCTCGCTTACAATCCAATTCCACTGAGACCAATCGGTAATCTGAAAGCCAACCAACCGAAAACACGAGTCCCATGCAATAACCACCCAGCAAATTCCAAGGGGAATATCAGCAGGATATTCCAATCATTATTCCTACGAGAGACACTGGGAGTAATAAGAATTCAACACCTTACACGTGGCGCCCGAAGCACAGGCAGTAGGGCCAGTCCAGCCGCTGCCACCACACTGTCCATACAGGGTCTGAGTGGCTCCAGCAGTGGTGGTCGTGGTGGTTGTCTTGGTAGAGGTGGTCGACGTCGGAGGAGAAGGATTGCTGCCTCCTGGAGTCATGCCCACTGGAGTCTCATCGGTCGCTGTCTTGCCGTAGCAGACACAGGTCTCCCAATCGGAGGTGGCCTGACCAGGACAAGTCACCGGCTCAAAGTTGACTACCACATTGTCGCCAAAAACTTCACTCTGGGCCATGATATCAAAGTGGTAGCTGTATCCGTAGCTGTTGGTGGCGCCAACCTGAGGACACCATTGCTGGTTGCCATTATAAGGGCAGAGATTGGTGACCATGACAATGATGCTCTTCCCAGCGGCCCCTCCGGTGCCACAGCCGCTGCAGGGAGGATTGCCCGTTGATGTCAAGTTATAGCACTTGCCGCACCCTGCACCGCACCATGAGGCGCCAGCAGTATCGAAGAGGGCCTGCGAGCCGGCGGCCGTGTAGACACCGTTACCGATGCCGAGCTACAGATTAAATGTCAGCGCAATTTGTCAAACAGATCGGTGTTGCCCTTTACCTGCCAAGGAAATGCACCAGATGATGTTCCACAGCCACAAGCTCCTTCTTGCCCGTCATAGTATCGCTGTCTCTCTGGTTAGTCATGGTCTGTAATAGGATGAAGCAAACCATACTGTAGTTGTGGCCAGATAAGCTGAAGCCGAGGTGACAAGCCGTAGGCATGCGAGTACTGTCTCTACCTTCATGGTTGAATCCAAGTAATAAGATATTGTTGTGAGAAGGAGCACACGGCAACAGGCAGAAATTTATGTTTCCAGGTCAGTCTCAGGGCACAAATCCTGATAGCGTATTTGAATTCCAATGTTCGGCCCGCCGATCCGGCACTGCAGTTTACAGAAGGCTAGTGCGCAAGCAGACAGGAGACAGTTCGTCTTGCTCGCGAGTGTTTAGCCTTAATGAGAAAACAACCCTGGTCGGCCAGTGAGAGGATCAAATCATATTTGCCTGTTTCCATTGACCGCGAGTAAGAAGCTTTGGTGGCTACGTGCCTGTGTTTCAGGTATACAAATCCTCTGCACTTGAAGAACCGTCGCCGTGGGGTCAGCCTGACAGGCATCACGGGTCCAGACATTGTGGATTTTTGGAAGGGAGTCTACTACTAAACAAGACCTTTTATTAACAATGTGTAATAACAGCGAGAGGGCCGCCAGATGTTCTGTCACTTTCTGCGGAATCCTTTAGTAGCCAGCCCATGGTAAGAAGCCGGGTTGGGCCGCAGACTCCTCCGGGCTGGGGGACCACTCGAGGAAACGCGATACACCAGACCAATTTTAGCTACTTGCAGAAAGCAATCACAATCCGAAAGAGGTCTAGTTAGTTGTGTACGTTAAGCACATAGCATTCCGTTGTTTACCGAATTCCGAACAAGATAACAGTCGCTTAGCCTAACTAACAGAAATACCTATGTCGCAGTGATCATACTACTTTATCCAGCCGAACCATTAAACAAGTTAAGTTTCAAGCCTATGGACGTTGTACCTTGCATGGAGTCACTTAAGACAGATCCACGTATCATATGCTCGGAAATATTTCTGTTCCTTACGAAAGGAGATAAAGTGGTTGTCAGTGACGATGACATACCCCCATCCATACGTCATGTATCTTTCATATGAGTCTGCTAGATAAGCATGCAATGGGTCAATTGTATTGTCGATCAGTGTGTTAGAAAATAAATACTGGAGACCCCTCGTGCTTCCTTGATCTATAAGGTTTTGCCGATTATACCTCTGCATAAAAAAGATTTACTGCGTACATATTGCATGAGCATGTTTGAAAACGTCGTCACTCCTCGACTGCATGTCAAACAAAGCTGGGTCCAACCCATTGCGAATTTTCCTGCTGCAAACAACGTCCTCGATATCCGGTCCGACAAGGAAGATGTCCAACTTAAAGAATCCCTGGAACGAAACATCCGTACTGCTTGCCATGAGGATGGAGAGGCTGCGCTGCCCGATCTCCTGCTCTGGGACGAGCAGGGACTACGGTACTTTGAAGAGGTCACTTACACTCCATCATACTACTTAACCAACGAGGAAATTGCGCTACTGGAGAGACACAAGTATCAGATCGCAGAGCATATCCCGTCTGGGAGTATGCTGGTTGAACTAGGCAGTGGGTCAGCATGATACTGTTCGAATATCCTAGAGATGCATCCTGACACTAGCTCTAGTAATCTCCGCAAGATCCGAATCTTACTCGACGCCCTTGACGAACTAGGTCGCGAGGTGGATTACTTCGCTCTGGACCTCTCTTATCCCGAACTCCAACGGACGCTCCGTTTGGTGCCCCCGGGACGGTTCCGACATGTGCGCTGTTTCGGTCTCCTCGGAACCTACGACGATGGGCGCGAATGGCTTGAACGACCCGAAATCAAGTCCCGTCCAAAGACTGTGCTGTCGCTTGGATCTACCCTCGGAAGCTTGCAGCGAGCGGAGACACCTGCCTTTCTGTCCAGCTTTTGTTCGGGATGCGCCGACAACAAACCATCTTTCCTGGTCGGACTAGACGGCTGTAAGCAGGAAGCACGAGTCCTATCCGCGTACAATGACCCAGATGGTATCAATCGCAGATTTATCAAGAATGGGTTAGTGCGGGCCAATGAGATCATGGGCCACGAAGTTTTCGATCTCGACCGGTGGGATGTCAAGGGCATCTGGGATGCAGAGAATGGAAGTCATAACCAATATTACTTCCCTCGCAGTAATGTGGATCTCGCAGGAAACATCATCTCATCGGGGAAGAAATTACTCGCGGTGAAGAGCCATAAGTACGATGCGGAAGATCGAGATACGTTGTGTCGGAAGGCGGCACTCCAGGAGGAGGATTGTTGGGCCTCAGACACAGATTACAGTGAGTGTGGCAATTATCCTAGATTCCTTGATTTCTGGGTACCTGATTCCCTGATTTCGTGCAGATCTGCTGTTCCTGAAGCCGATTAGTTCTTCGCTCGGTTGAGTAGATGTTTCATGATGACGTCAGTTGAGCGAGGTATAACTAGTTAATAAGAACCAAAGAAACTCCCAATCCCCCCGTAAACAAGGATTAATAATAATTCAAAATATGTTTCTGCATAATTGTACAGTCTGACTCCCTGTATGCATTTTTCTGCTTCCGTGTAAATGCCTTCACAGAGTACAGATCTGTTAATTATCGGCGCTGGCCCGGCAGGTCTGATGGCCGCCTGCTGGGCCTCGCATTACAACATGTCCACACGCATCATCGATCAGAAGAGCGGCCGAACGACCACCGGTCATGCAGATGGAATCCATAGTCGCACATTAGAGATCTTTAACAGCTTCGGCCTGGTTGATCCCATCATCCGACAGGGTGTCCCTGATGTGGAGATGTGCTATTGGGTATGGAACACTCGAGGAGAGTCTCTGTGGACGAACCTGACGCCTTACAGGGCCCGAATAAAGACACCGGGCAAGTTGAGCGCCGGAAACGGCGGCGTTCACAATCGGACAGTCTTTCCCAGTATGGCCAGATGCTGTTCAACCAGGGCGGAATCGAACAGATACTGCTTGATTATCTCTCAAAAAAGAATCGCATATCCGTGGAGTGGAACACTAAGGCAGAAATGTTGACTGTCAGTCGTGGAAATAGCGAAGGCGACGACGAGTTTCCGGTGGCAGTGGAGGTCACAAAAACCACCAGCAAGAACAATAAAACCCAACAGACAGAGACAATACACGCTCGTTATGTGATTGCGTGTGATGGCGCCCAAAGTCGTACCAGAACTCAGCTCGACGTCCCTATGGAAAGCCATTCGGAGCATTCTACCTGGGGCGTCATAGACATCGTCCCTATCACCAATTTTCGTAAGCACCCTCACCCACCTAGAAGAATGTTTCCCTATTGACAACTGTAGCCGACATTCGCCAGTCCTGCGCAATTCAGTGCCCTGGTCACGGCAGCATCATGACAGCGCCGCGCGAAAATCGCCTGGTCCGATTCTACATCCAGGTCAAGGGCGATAAAGAGCTCGAAAAAATGGCACAGGACCACTCAGAGGACACGCCCAGAGCACTCATTAAGGCCGCAGAAAGGTGGATCAGTCCATACAAGCTATCCTACAAGCATTGCGACTGGTGGTCGATATACCCGGTATGCCACACATCACCCATCACCACGATAGACACTGACATTCGAAGGTTGGACAACGACTGGTCAAGGAATACAGGATCAAGGACCGGTAAGGAAATCTTCCGCCACTGTCAGTCAGCCTGCTGATAAACGTAGAATTTTCCTTGCGGGTGATGCCGCTCACACCCACTCTCCCAAAGCGGGTCAAGGCATGAATGTGTCGATGCAAGATACGTACAATCTCGTCTGGAAGCTCGGGTCAGTCATCACTGGAGTGGCAGACCCCATCATTCTAGACACATACGAGTCAGAACGACGGCCAGTCGCCGAAGAACTCATGAAGATGGACTCCGTCCTGGTGCATGCATATGAGCAAGAGGCCAAGGACGCGGAGGGAGTCGATCAGGTGCGAGACGAGTATTCTGGTTTTATGGCTGGTGTGAAAATCACATATGCTCCAAACATGCTGGTTGCCAGCAACGAGAAGAGCGGAGACGGAGCGCTGGCGAAGAATATTGCAGTCGGTATGCGTATCCCGTCGTTCCCCGTGGTCAACCAAGCCGATGGATCAACCATTCCCCTATTGAACGTCCTGTCGAGCAACGGCTGCTGGCGGCTGATTGTTTTCTCTGGTGACTTGCGACGGCCAGATGTGTGGGAACGACTGACTTCGTTTGCTGAGAGCTTCAGTCAACGTTCTCACTTGGCACATCGACACCAGACTCAGGACTCATGTAGGCGCGATCCTCCACTTGAAACCCTCCTGGTCCATGCGAGTCCGAGGACGAGCATTAACCTCCTGGATCTCCCGGATATCTTTCATCCATTTGATGACGAGTTGGGGTGGGACTACTGGAAGACGTTTGCAGATGATGATGCATATGATCCAAACTCAGGCAAGGCGTACGCCGGCTACGGCATCGACAGGGACCTAGGTTGCTTGGTTCTGTGTCGGCCAGATCAACATGTGGGCTGGATAGGAAGTCTAGACGAGATGGCAGGCTTAGACAACTACTTCTCGGAGTTCTCACGGCAGTAGACTATAGAACATGAATGGCAATTGATATTCGAAGCTACCACTCGTCGTCATATACACAGGAAGTGTCCATGGGGAACGCTAATATACAGGCATGGGAACTGCATCCAAGTCATAGTGCCAGCTGTCGATGGACGCCTGGTGATAGACACAGTCCAGGGTCTCCCCGTTGTTCTTCCATAGAGGGCGCAACGGCCACGCACACAGCTGCTGGTTCTCGCCTTCATAATCACCCTGGAGCACTGTCGCGTTCAGAGTCACCGGGGTCACTCCCTTTTCGACCCATTCAATCATGGTAGCGAGGGTGGTCTGGGGCCACGGACCATTGGGCATGGCATCGTTGGTCGAGCAGTGGCCGGCACCTGGCACAGTGTACAAGCGGTACCATTCATTCAGAGCATTGGCACCAGCTTTGTACGACAGGTTGCCGTACATGGTGCTCCGAACCGACTCCCAGTAGCGGATCGACGAGGCAGTGGGGATGCTGAAGTCAGCGTCACCATGGTAGTGTATTACCTTGCCGCCAGCCTGGTGGAAGGGTGTTAGATCAGGCCAGGTAGTCTGCAGGGTGCTGTAGTACTCCTGCATGCCCGAGATCACCCAGTCTTTTAACGTGTCGTAGGTGACGCCGTCCAGGCTGTCCAAAGTGGTACCGTTTTTGTTCACCAGCAGTGCAATATGCTCGCCCCCAAGTTGGTTGATAGCCAGCTCCCATTTGCCAGTGGTGGCATTGTACTGCGTCTGAGCATCATCAAACGCGGCACTGGGCTGATAAGAGAAGTACACACGACGACCCTGGGAGTCATGCAGTCCGTTGATGATGGTTTTGGCCACCTCGACTGCCTTGGCCGAAACAGTGCCACTCTGTGCCGGTGCGGTGGCAGAAGCAGCGCAGGAGTACTTCTTGCCAATGATAGCTTTTGGATCGAAACGCAGCAAGCAAAGATCGGTCCTTGCCACTACACCATCGGACCTGCCGTCCAAGGGATCACATGCGACGATAGTCTCATTCACAATCTTCTCCAGCTCGCAGGGTGGGGGATAGTAGCCGAGAGTCTTTTCAACGATATTCGAGAAGAGATGCTGAGTCTGCTGAAACGACCAGCGAAACGCTGGAGCCCCAATAATGGCCCCATCCCATTCATCTCCGTAGCGCTGCACTTGGCTCCAACCCTCGCGGCCACCCTCGGAGCATCCATGGTAGTAGGCGTACAGCTTCTCGCTGTCGGTCATGCCGTAGACATTGCGCGTGAAGGCCTTGCCAATCAAGCTAAGCTCCCGGTGAGCCTTGTATCCGAACATGTACAGCGCCTCATAGTTCAGTGTGCCGTTAGCCAGCAGCATGGCACTATCCGCGTTGACCGAGAAGCCCCCAAACCCACCGTCCGTCAGTCCAGACGCCGCGCCGTAGATGATACCCTCGGGCAACATGCGGCTCCCGGAATTGATGGCATAACCACCGCCTCCGGTAGACAACCATCGGTTCTGGAAGTTGGTAGGAGCTGGTAGCCAGATTTGGAGTAGGACTCGGTCGCCGTCGATGCCATCGTGCGAGTAGGCCAGGGTGACATTGCAGTAATCGATGGTCGCTGCAGGATAGTCATTGCTGCTGACCGTGCTCTTGGTCACCACGCTGGCTGTAACAGATTCTAAATCTATTGTGATGCCCTGGATGAACTCGGAGGGCGGCAATGCTCTCTGAGCATAAGAGACGGTGCAGAGCTCCTCGAGCGTTGAGGGACTCGCTGCATGGGCCACAGCAGCAAGGCCCACGGTGAAAGGGGCCCAGGTAGAAGGGCGCATTGGTATTTCTTAACCGCTTGCAGTAGATAGGGATGATTCGGGATGAGTACAGGGAGATTGACAAGGAAATGCTTCTCCTCTTTATAGCAACAATTCCCACTTGTCCTCTTGTCCCTTTTCTCCGGGTCAAGGGCCATCATACAACAGTTTCCCCAGGATCTTCACCGATATTAATTTGTGGGGTAGCTTGGTTAGCCCCCTATAGCAGGATGATCATCACCTTCTCTGGACAAGTAGCATTCCTTGCTCCTGAAGAGCTTCGGAGACTTTGCCATAGTCCGCAATGGAAGAACGCCATCCCCACAGTCCATCCCACAGTCCCACAACCCGTGGCCAACCCGGAGATTATCACCATATGCAGGCTTAAACGCCGAGCACTTATATTCTCTGGCTAAATTCTCTTCCTGAACGCGTGTCTGACAGCTGCATGACTATCGGCGAGAAGTATCGATGAGCTGGATGTTGAGGAGCGAAAAGAATTGAAGGGTGTCAATATACATATCTGGATTTGCGAGCACTCCATACACATTGCAGCTCCTCTATAAGCAAAGTACTCGGCCATGAAATTTGCAGCGGGAAGTAGACAAGCTGATCATATCTTTGAACAAGTCGTAGGGCGAGATGATTGAAGAATTAAATGCAACTGTCCCCACAGAATAGACTAGTGATCTGAACTCCCACGATCTGTAGAACAACCACAAACATGCACCACGTCACCGGCTCTGCTCTTCACGCTGACCCCAACATCTACATTTCCCTAACCTCATCATGAACAGGCATCTTCTCGTCAGCCAAATCCCCACCTTTTCCACTCCCGCCAGCCCCAGGCGCTCATTGATACGCAGCATCCGAAGCCGATCCGACTCAGCAATGCTATCCTCTGCACCTCCAAAGTAGACATCGAGCTCTTCCAAAGTCTTGTCCTTAGTCTCCGGAGCAAATCTCCAGATGAACAGACCACCCAGAGCGCTGAAGATAGCAAAGAAGATGTATGTGCCGTACTTCATCGACTTGAGCATATCCTTAGTCGTCAGACCGATGATGAAGTTGAACATCCAGTTGGTCGAGGCGACGATGGACACGCCCCGAGAGCGCATACTGTTGGGGAAGATCTCCTGTGCGAGAACCCACGCGACGGGGCCTAGTAGGGTCAGTGTTTGGAGCAAACACACTGGAAGGAAGAAGGCGCACCCCATGAGTAGGCAAAGTTCACAGCGAACAGCCAGATAAAGGCGATGGCAACCCATCCCTGAGCCTTGTCCAGACCCATGTTCTTATTCCACTCATCTTGGTACAGTCCTTCGACAGTAGCGACAACCACGTGGCAACAGAACATGCCGATTGCACCGGCGATGAGGAACGTCTTGCGACCAAACTTGTCTAGAAAGAGAATGGCCGGTAGCGTAAAGGTGATTTGCAGAATACCGGTCACTCCGGTGGCCAGAAGAGTCGTCTTGGTCGAGGAGAAGCCGAACGAAGCAAAGATCTGAGGGGCATAGTATAGGACCGCATTGATACCTGTAAATTGCTGGCAGATCATTGTTCCTATATACAAGGATCGTTGAGAAAAGCGCCTACAAAGACAGAATAGAAGCTTACCGCAGCCGAGGACAAGACGTTTGAACATGTTAGGAGCGAAAAGCGCCTTCCACGGGGCCAGTCTCCCTCCCACGCGGATGGCCTCCTGGTCGGACTCCTCGTCGAAGAGAACAGCCGCCTTGATTTCGAGAATTTCTGCCCTGAGCAAGGGATCTGCCGGACTCAGTCTCCGCAATTTGGAGAGGGCAACGACAGCTTCTTCTTCGCGGTGCTTGGCCATCAGCCAGCGAGGCGAGAAAGGGAAGAAGAACATTCCAAAGAAGAGGATCCATGCAAAGATAATCTGCAAGGCCAGCGGCAGCCGCCAAGAGATGGTCTTTTGGCCCAGACAGGTGTGTCCGTGGTTCTGAGCGGAGTTGTAGGAGCCATCGGGCAGGTAGGGGTTGTCAATGCCTTCAGGATTGCAGGTGGTGCCGCCGACGTATTGCATGCCTATTAGTGGCTTGTCAGACAGGATAGCAAGGCGGCAATAGAAGGGTAGACGAACCATAGTCCAGCCAGAAAGCAATGGATGTTCCGATAGTGATGGAGAGTTGCTGCAGTGATACGAGCGATCCTCTCAGTTCGGGAGGAGCAATCTCGGCTTGATAGAGGGGAATGACCTAAGAATGGCCACACAGTGAGCGAGTAATAGGGTGCTGCCGGGACGAAACAGACGTACATGGCTGAACATGCCAATTCCCACACCGCCGATGATACGACCAGCAAAGAAGTAGGCGGGAGTCTGCGCACCAGCCTGCAATCCGGACCCCAACGTGAAGATAACCACAGCGACCATCATCGAATACTTGCGGGAGATGCGATCTGCCAGGTATCCGTTGAGCAGAGCACCCGCCCAAGCACCCAATTCGAGAGCAGAAACCAGCCAACCCTGGATGGTTGAGCCCATCAGGTAGGGGAAATGATTCTCAAAATTCTCCATCACCAGCACGGGACTCATGACTCCCTGGTCGTACCCATACATGATACAGCCCAGCGAGGCAAAGGCACAGGTCATGAAGACGTAGGGGTTCTTCAGCATACCCACTAGACCATGCGGCTTTTCTGCGTTGGCGCGGCCAACGACTGATTGACTGACAGCCATCTTGATGCGAATCTCTATGCAGAGTGGGAATCAAAGACGTAAACGAAACTCGACGGAATGTGGCAGTCATGAGAGCGAGGCTTTCAGGTATTAATAAGTCAGTTACTTCCCTCGACCCCGTCTGGGGTATATCTCGGCACGATGGGATCCATCCGGAGTCGGGTGGCCTGCATCTTGCAAAATAAAATGACTAGTACTCCATATGACCAGACGCTAGAGATGTAGACAGTAGCATTCGGCTTTAGGGTTGCATTGTTATCCTGGGGTCGGAGTATCATCGGCTTTGGAAGTCCAGTAATGTCCATCAGAGATCGAGATGACGCTCCCGTTCGACGTTCATGACTGGTTCTATGATGAGCACGATCTATGCCGAGTCATGCGAGTAGCGAATACCATGTGTCTCCTAGGTGCGAGTCAAGGTCTTGCGATGAATTCCTGGCAGCGAGAATGGGCTAGTGAACCGGATCGGGGATGGTATCATCTGGCTGGGATCCAAGGTCACAGTAATATCTTGGTAAGACATCGAGCTGGTACCTAGGTAGCTAACAAGGAGTATCACTTTTTGCTAGTATTTAGTTACTTCGTCTCGGACATGGTCAGCACTACTACATTAGCTTGTCTTATTTGTCTCGTACGGGCATCATTAGGCCTCCCACTGTGGCTTGCGTGGCTTCAGATGACGCTTGGTAGTCTCCTGAATTGAAGGGAGCTGCGGAGAGCACGAATTATGCAGATAGAGCGTAGTGGGCCTTATGTGAGATGCTCGAAAAACGAGGTCTTTGCAGTCATTTGCATGGTAGACGCCAGCACAGAGAGCGTAACTCAGCAGAAATATTCGATCATAATAAATAGACAATACGCACTATCTTGACCGTGGCCGCTAGAACCAAGCGTTTTTAGTGGCGGTGGCTTGGAGCTTACGACTGCCTTGCCCATTGATGAATGTAATATCAATCGTCAGACGTGCCGGGAAAGATCTAATACACTGAATCATGAGCTGACTCGGCTGATACTACCGTGGTACGGTCAATGATTAAATAATAAGTTGGTTCCCCAGAAAAGAAAAGAATGCGGAAATCATTAACACTACAACCATCACTCGGAGCATACCTTACTCATCAGTGAATGAGACTGTCACTCTATTCTCTATGAAAAAAGCAGATTCTGACGATTCAGGGGCATTATCTCGGAGGGGTGACTGCTCCTGGAGGCCAAATGAATTAGAGAAACCACAACAGAGATACCGAAGCATCCGAGAATAACTAGATAGACTAAGCTTCCTGCCCAGTACCGTTCCACCTCTAGTCCGGCTCGGCGATAGCTGACTGACTCAAGAATTGAAATCATGACAGGATAAGGCGCGTTCTTCAACGTTAGCGCTGACAACTCCGCACTCGTTCCTGTAAGCGGACGCTTAGATATCCGGCCATTTCGATGATTGGGTGTTCTCTCTTGACAGACATCCACAGACCCAGTTTCCCCTCTTGGAAGTGAGAAAATAAAGAAATACGCCGAGTCACGATTCTCCGCAGAATATTAGTCTCATCGAGGGCATAATTTGGTAATGTTCTGCATAACTGCCATGCGATGTGAGACAGGTGGTACCAGACCTGATCTTTGCGCTTGCATAATATTCCAAGGTATTCCGATTTGGGGAACAATCATGCGTGATATTGGACCGGTCCCATTCGCATAGTAGGCACTAGGCCCCCATCCTAAACAGCTTACTCCCTGTTCTTCCCGCACGGTTGTCCGCCCTATGTTCACGGTAAGACACAATGGATCAATGCCGGCCAATCCTTATTCAACCCCGGAATGAGTGACGAAGCGAAAGATGTCGGCAGGGCCCTATTATGCACAATGTGTGGGGGTGCTTGACTTTGGATTTCACCGTCAAAGGTCTGATGGATTGAACCTAGGCCCTTCACGTTGGAGGAACAGTCGCTCATTGAGCAATCAGACTGTGAATGACACATTCAATATCCATACAACTCCCCGGCGCGGTGCGGCTCAGATAGACAAGGGTGTGCGCAGCCGGGAGGGTGATGCATAAGACAACCTAGAATGGAGATATCGGCCTCTCAGTTGACAGCGATGTCGCTCTGTCCCATCAAATTCTCATAGTATTGCCGATTCAGGCCGGCCTGCATCCTCGCCTCATGGTTGAACGGTTCCTTCAAGGCCCCTCGAAAATGCTTCCGTGCATTAGTGCGGAAGACCTGGACTGGGTCCTTGCCTTCTTGCTGACAAATCCAGGTCAACCAGCGATGGCCCGTCGTTACATGGGTGATCTCGTCGTTGTGAATGATCTCCAGCGCGTCAACACTTTCTGTGTCCCCCGCTCGACGAAACTTGTCGATCGTCATGGGATTGACGTCGAGGCCGCGAGCCTCATGTACCAGTGCAATAACGGAAATTCGGGCTCGCAGATCATGGGCTGTGGCCATTGCGGAATCCCACAAACCGTGATGCACGGGCAATGCACCAAAGTAAGAACCCATCTCTTCCATGCGTGTGCGCAGAAGGGAGAAATGCTTGGCTTCATCGTTGGCCACCTTCAGCCAATCGTGGAAATACGTTCGAGGGAGCCCCCGGGGCGTGTCTCCTGCTTGCGGCTGCGTTTGGAAGGCTGCGAATCGGATACAGATATCGATGGCGAGATCGATCGCCCAGAGTTCAATGTTGGCCAGAGCATGCAGCATGGCAATTCGGCTTTTCAGCGTTCCACCTTTTCCCGCACGGGGCATCGATCGAGGTTCCACAGTCACCAAACCGTCTCGCGGCGGTTGATCAGGAGGCGTGACCGAGCCACAGCCGATAGGCATCGGCGAAGAGGTCTTCTCTCTTTCGGTGAATGTAGCGTACAAGTGGGCGGTTAATTCGATTTTGTGTTCGTGATTTGATGTATTCAGGATATGAGCCGCCCAGTCACATAATGTGGCGTCCTCATCAAGGTACTTGGCCGGTGTCTCCTGTTGCGACACGGGCTGTACGGCTGGACGGTCCGAGGCAGAGCCTTTCTTCAGCTTGATTTTCTCGCTGACGGGGTCGAGCCGCACCAGAGAAGCATCGCCCGGATACTGTACAGTGAGCTCCCCGTCACCAATCTTCACAGGAAACGTGCATGCTTTGATGCCCACGCTTGACTCCCCAGTCTCGACATTAAAGTCGTACGCGTGCCACGGACACGACGCAACGTAGGCGGAGTCCTCGATATCAACGTGAGAGTCTTCCATAGGCCCTCCAGCATGAGGGCATTCAGCCTCCATGGCATAATAGCACCAGCCATCCTCGGTTTCATTTGCCGCGGGGCTGCTGCCTTTGGAAGACTCGATAGTGGGCAAGCGGAACAACACCAAACGCTTGCCATCGGAGAGATGAATAACATAGCGCGACTGCTTGAAATCGGACAGCTGGCCGAGATGAACAGCCTTCATCTTTCTCGTCTTCTTTCCAGTTGTCGCCAGACTGTAGATCGATTCCTTAAGATCAACTACCCGCGGGTACTCGTCGCGAGTTGGCCACGGGGAAACAAGAACAATCTCTGATGTCACGTGCCTTACTAGGCTCCAATTGGTGGACTGGTCATTCCTCGGATACATCACCCAGAAAGGCTTAGCGTCACTGCCGCCTCTCAATGCCTCAGGTTTCCATCATGTCCAATTTTTCGAGCCATTCCCATCAATAAGAAAGCTTGATTTCTCAATATCACTAGATCTGGTAGAACTCCTTCAGCCAGCTCTCCCGATATATTTCAATTTATCAAATAAAAATGCGAACAAAAGAAGACAAAGTGCGAAGGCCTGCACGGAGTACGTTTGCCATTCCGCCAATATATATCTCCCTTGACATCTGGTCAATTTCGCAGCCAGGAAACATCTCGGATGCCATTCGTCCTGCCCTCAAGTCAACCTCCCTCAACGACTGGTGTCTCAGAGTATACTGGCAACGGATTTCCAAGCAGATGCGCCAGGATTTGCAGCGCCACAAAGGGTGCAAAAAACCGAGCTTGGCCCATTCCTCCTCCCACATACCACAGGCCCGGATCTGTAGTTCACAGAAGTCAGTTCCAGTGACAGAACCCAGTGCAGGCACCTTTCCAGCAACATACGTCCGGTGGGTACATAAGCGCCTTTGATCTCGCCTTCCTGGTTAATGCCCCAATATTCCTCCACCTGCGCGTAGATCTCATCGCCAAAGTATTCTCGTACCGAGTCGCGGAGGTTTCCTGTAAACCCGGTGGCATACACAACTACGTCGGCCGGCAGATGGGTTCCATCCTCAAATATGAGACCGTCTTCAGTGTACGACACGACACGGCTGTCAGACTTGACCTTGATCTGGAGCCGATGAGTGCGCCGTCTGACGTTTCATAGAAAGGCGACTCACCAAGCCCTGTGCGATCTTTGCGGAAGCGCCAACATCTATGTAATGACCTCCGAAGCGCTCGCCGAGAAGCGAAATGATGTCTCCGTAGCGTTCCGTCCTGAAGCAAGCTCGTTCCAGTGCTGCGAACCGCTCAGGCTCTGCCTCTGCTTGGGTGTTTAAGGCAGCCATGGTGGTAAGGCGGCTTACTGCCAGAGGCCCCGCGAAGAGTATGCGTCCAGAAGTCTCGAGTGGTGTATGGTCATTCAGAATTTCTATCAAGGGTCAGTATGTCCCGAAGCTTCCGAAGTGAGGCGTCAAGTACGTTTCCAGACTTTGGTCAGGTACTCCTGAGGAAGCACATCTGTATAAAGTCAATACAACGAACGGGCCAGAGGGAAGAACATTTCACTGACATGTCCGACTGCGTTGGACCATAGTCACCGATGCCAATCCAGCGTCAAGCATATCTTCGGCGATGTCATGGGCTGTATTCTACGTGAGCATCAACATGCCGTGATGGCTTTCTCGGTTGCTCACCAGTGTTGGCCGTTCCAACCACGACCCCTCGTCGACCTTTCCAGTCCCATGCGTTGCGATAGCTCACCGAATGCTGGACAACTCCCTTGAATCTTTCTTCCCCAGGATAAAAAGGCTTGTGTGGCTTATTGCACGGTCCACCAGTGGCAAGCACCACATGTCGGCACGTAACGATCTTGATGATTTTGGAACCCGCTATGGTCTGTCTGACCTTCAAGGTCCATTGTGTGCGCGAGTCGTCCCACGTACCGGATTGTAGATCACTACTGGTCCATATATTCTTTGTCGATTAGCAAGAAGTCAGGGACCATGCCTTCGATGAACATACTATCCTGTACTTCTCAGCCCATGATGCGAACCCTTCCGCGAGATCATCCTTGGTCAACCACTCATGGTCGATATGGGCAAAGTTTCGTTCAAAAGGCAGATGGGAATAGTCGCGGATCGTGTGTACTGTTTTGAGTAAGCCACCTTCTCGTACAAGAACCTGAAAAACACACATTTTGCGGAGTCATATCGAAGGCGCCAGTCGTCACCCACACGTGGATTCTTATCTATTACGAGATAAGACACCCCTAGTGCTTTCAGTCGGCCGGCCACATTGAGGCCGGAATGACCAGCCCCTACGATTAGACAGTCAAAGTCAGTCGTGGAATCACCCACAGAGGGGCTCTGAGTCGTCGTATCAAGCTTGTCGAGACTAGGATACTCCCTAAATCGATCCAGCAAAGTCTGCAACATCCAGATAGTGTACTCGCCATTTTCGCCCGATGGGATCAAGGAGAGCACACCAGAACAACATGCAGCAGGGCTAGCATTGGTTTCGAAGCGGAAAGGAACGTTGATCCAGCTACACGATGAGCTAATACGCACAATACTTGCTTCGTCAGCTTGCAGGAAGAACGATCGGGCTCGTCGCGCCAAACACCGGTTGCGATAGACCTCCGAAACTGTCCGAGGAGAATAGAGCGTTCTCAAAGTCCCAGTCAGTGCGAAACAATCTCGCCAGACAGCGACCTCGGCGAAATCGGATGCTGACAAGCGGGCAAGGCTGTCGGCAAAGGAACTGGCAATGGATGCAAGGTCGACATCATCGGGGATTATCGCAGATGGGAGTGCGTCAAGTAAGCTAGGAAGAATGTCTTTGCTTCTCTTTTGCATCATGACTCGATGTCACAGTAATGTGTTCGATGAATTGTGACAAGAAAGAGAGCTTATCCTGGCCGATGCAACCTGCGAAATGTCTATGTAGCACAAAGTGGGGTAGTCCGCCTTGCCTTAGGCAGCCTTGCACATACAGCACCTTACGGAAGAGTCGATCTACTGTCTTTTGAATGTTGAAATGGATATTCAAGTATGCTATGTCTGTCTTTGGAAAATTCCCCCTCAAACCCCATTCGCAGTGGGCAACGTAGCATCCCTAAGCTTGAGCACGGTTTGTAAATGCTCGTAAGCAAGCGGCTTCTCTTGCGACCATGCCAGCAAATGAGCTGTTTTGAGCACATTCTTGATCTGTCTGCCGTTCAACGACACTCCGGCCAATGTCTCCAGCTGTTCATCAGAGAATTGTTCTGTCCCTGCGGTACGAGTCAGGAACTGCTGCCAGATATGGCGACGGGACGTCATGTCCAAATCTGGGTAGACGATGGAAACGTGAATGCGAGATTCAAAAGCTGGATCAATGTTCCCAGCGCGGTTAGTAGTGAGGAAGAGGATGCCCTGGATGGTAGGTGTCAGCTTATTGGTATTGACAACGGACTAGAAACTCACCTCGTAATACTCCAGCATGCGTAGAAAGATCGACACCAACTCATTTCTCCACAGGTCCGTTGAGTTGCGAGCTTCCATGAACACGTCTGCTTCATCGAGCAGAAGCACCGCTCCCCACTTGGGAACCATCCGCAGGATATCTTTCAATGCCTCCTCTACCCTCGAGGCCGACGTTCCCAGATCTCCCGCGCTCATCACATACAGCGGCACCTTCATCACTTCGGCAACGCTCTCCGCAGTGAGTGTCTTACCCACACCCGGAGGCCCGCTCAGTTGCATGATGATTCCTCGTCCTTTGCCCTGGACCACATCGTCAAACGAATCCACTTGTTTTGACTGCGCATTGGCAAAGGCCAGAATCAGTGACTTGAGATCCTGTTGATCCTGCGGCAATACCAGGGAATCGAAGGCCTGTGAATCCCACACGATCTCCTTGACGCTGTCGAGATTGAACTCCAGCCACCGTTTCTCTTTGAGCGAATATCCACGCAAAGTGGGAGCGGCCAGCAGTCGCTCGTCATCTGTGAGTTCCTTTCCACAAGTAGGATACACTGAAACAGACTCGTCCGGGTTGAAGGTGTTGAACGCCTCCGCGTCGATGATGATGCGGCTTTTGATGTTGAACCTGAATTCCCTTCTCATGTACCGACCCACCGCCAGGCCTTCGTAATACTTGAAATGATACCCCTTGTAAGTCTCCCAGACCGCTCCACGAGCGACCAAGGCGCCACGAACGGAAAGCTGGTCACTGTGATGTCTTAGGGGAAACACCGGCAGAGCCGTGATGGGCATGGTGCCACTAAACGGTGCCACTTCAAAGTCCTTGTCGCGGAACCCAAAGTCATCACCGTCGAAATCAATGTATTGGGCTTCAAGATCAAATGCGCCCGTCCGACAATTTGTCTCCCCTGACTTGAATCGAAAGGCTCGGGGGCGACCGCCAACCATACTGAAGATCTCATCCTCCGGCTCGAAGATGGTCCAAAGAAGATCATGGGTGACGACGCCGTTGAGCACAAGGTCATTTTTACGCGCAATCGTATCCTGTAGCTCCTCTTCGAGGATAGTGTAGAGAAGCTCCACGTGCGATTTGGTCACCGAGTCTAGCTCCTGGTCACGCGCACTCGCGAATCGCTCCCATCGATGAACGAAAGGCTTGAAAGGGCTGCGGAATTCCACTCGCTCCAAGGTCATGGTCACGCCTGGATAGGCGTCGAGGACTTCTCCGAGGACTTTTTTCAGCCGCTCGCTCTGCACGACAATGGAGTGGATTTGAAGAGGTTTGCGACCATCGTAGCATTTGACATGGCGGACAATGAGAGCATACTGAGCCGACTCCGAGTTCTCACCTGTGCTAGGAAGATCATCGGGCTTCTTCTTGGTCCACGAAGTGCGACCATTGTCATCGCGTTTGGACTGGTAGAGGTTGTGAACCTCGCAGATCGTCCCTGGGGGAGCATACTTGACAGTCTCGGCCGTATCATCTGCATTGTCTTCCGTATCTTTCTTGCTGGCGGCAATGGTGTTGTCGTTGATGACTTCCATTATCTCCGACTCACTGTCTTCGGAAGGAATGTGCCGAGAACGACGTCCGTAACGCATAGTGGAAGCCTAAGGTAGAGATAGATGATTCTGCAAGTCGGTTGAACGACCTGGAGGAGGAAAATGGCCACTCATATGCTTAAGTGACGGCTACCAGGCAGCAGTCCCCTAGTCGTGCACCAGTGAATGTGCTTGTTGGAAATCAGCCTTGTCGCTCTCCGCATGACTCGGACTGGTGCATCCCTGTCGTTCACTGGTTGACGTGTTCGCTCGACAGCCTTGTGAGTCAACCCCTCTCTTCTGCCTGATCCCAGCAACGGTTCTAGATCGACGCCTTTCAGCCTTGACCCCATCACCACTCATTCAATGTACGGAGACCAAATTGAGCCTCATGATGAAGGTTATAATATCAGCTCATTGAATCAAATTTGACGAATCATGTAGTAGAGATGGTTGTTTTCTGTATTGTTGACTCTGCTGTCTTCATCATGTCCTGCAGCACCTGCAAAGCAGCATCCTCCTTCCCTAGAGGCACAAAGATGTGATCGTGGAAATACCCGCTGACCACATTGGTACTGATT
This sequence comes from Aspergillus novofumigatus IBT 16806, assembly GCF_002847465.1. Lineage (NCBI taxonomy): Eukaryota > Fungi > Ascomycota > Eurotiomycetes > Eurotiales > Aspergillaceae > Aspergillus > Aspergillus novofumigatus. The sequence goes on from NW_020194280.1 coordinate 108,629, forward strand.
CCATGACTAGCGAGCTTCGACGAGATCACAGCAATTAAACCCACGGCCTCCAGGCTGGAATGCACCGACAATGAGATTTTCTTGCATGGAAATGTATAGTCGAGGAACCCATTTGACTCGGCCAGATCTTTAGCGGTGATGATGCTCAATCCCTCATCTTCTTGAAATAGCATCTCTGGTTTCAGAGATTGAAGGGGAAGATTTTCGATTGGCTGTGTCGTGGTGAGAAAGACAAACGTCTCCGGGTGTACTGTAGGTCGCATCGAAGCCAGGAGGATGGGAATGCTGTTTTCTCCTTTGCTTGGCGAAGACATGGTCAATTAGGATATCTCCAATTGAGATGAATACAAAAGAGTCGATTGAAGAATTAAATCTAGTATAAAAGGATGCTCGCGATGAAATGCGACCAGTGGAAGTGATGGATGAGAACACAGGTTTAACCTGTCTGGGGGAGGAACTAAGACAGGACGTGTGTGTGCCGAGGCTTGAATATGGGTTGAACCACCACTGAAACCATGCGGGTTGAACTGCGGATAATGGACATACAATCTACTTGACTGAAATAGTATTCGGGTTACCACCTATTTTCTAGTATTCTAACCACAACTCTGGGATATCGATATATCTTAATTGATGATATTGAAATCCTATGACGATGTCGCCACACTCCTGCCATGCAACATCGATGCAACATCGATAGACAGTCCGAGTCTGGTGGACGTATAGTGAAAATACATTATTGAAATGATAATAGCGGTTGGTGCCTGATAATCCCGGCAGGCCAGCACATATCACATGTTGTTCTTGTGTTGGGGAAAGCATCTCTTGACAGTCTCTCCACTCTCACCTTTCACCCTCAGGTTAGTCCATTGTCCTCATCATCTCCTCCCTACTGATACATCAATCAACTTGCGGCGATACATTAACGGATTGGCGCTATTGAAACATGACAAAGCTGGCCACTTCCCGTCAATCCCCGCTACTGGCGACCTACACCTTCCATTCCTTCTTCAACTGAGCGAGCCATTCCGCATAGGTCAAAACCTGTCCCTCCACCAGAACTCGGTTGGCCTCCACCTTCTGTGGTCGAGGCGGAATATATACGAAATCCTTTACATGTTTTGCGTTACATACTCGGAATGGCATGGCCCCGTCCGCAGCACCTCCACGCAATCCTTGCAAAAGCCCGTGTTAAAGCAGATCGAGCACAACGAAATGCCCTCCATCGTTCGAGACAGCTTTCGGCATGGTCCATCGCAGGTGTAGACGTAGTCACCGGCCATGATTTGCTGCTCGTATTTATCCGCATATCGTCCGAGAGCATAGGCAATCGCAATCACATTCTTGGCATCACCGGCAGCGAGCAAAGCATTTTGCAAATCTGTCAATCCTGCGTCATCGTTCTCCGGGTCATCATCGGATAAGATTTGTATAGCCCGTTTGACGGATGGAGCGAGCAAAGCCCGCGCGTCATCGTGTCGGCCGATCAAGCGGTACCACACACCCAGAGAAATCGCCCGAGCCCGCGCCGCGACCCACAAAGCGGACGTGTCCTCGGTCCTGTACCGTGAAACCAGCTGCTCCAACCGGCCCACGTACTCCTCCGCCTCAGGAGAATCCAAGCCCGCATCGATGGCATGACACAACCAAAGTTGGGCCAGCTTGGAGGAGGCGGTCACCTTGGCTGAGCCAATCTGGCCTTCTTCCTTGGCCGATCCATATGTGTTAAGAATCCTCATCCACCCCTTTGTCGCCTTATCTTCCTCTCGCGTGTATTCGGAATAGATTCTCGCGAGCGAAAGGTCCAAATGAGCCGCAACAACAGTCATGGACAACTTTCGGGCCGCTCGGGCCGCATCGCGGTAGGAACGCACTATGAGCTTGAGATTTCCCGTGGCCTGGCCAGCGTCAGCTAAGTACTCAATCACCCCTTCATCCGCGGTTGGCATTTTCCATAGGAACTCGGTTAGCCGACTGTACTCTTTGTCGGAAACTTTTGCGTCGGTGAATTCTTTCACAAGAGAGATGGTCTCTTCAAATCGGCCCGTTTCGTTATGGAAACGCAGTATCTTATGTGTGCAGACGCGGCAGAAGGGAACAACCGCGAGAGCTTTCTTGATCTCAACGTATTGCTTCTCCCCCTCACCCAGCTCCTTATAGCAGGTTGCCATGCGGTCTAGTGTTGCGTGCAGGTGTGCAGTTAGCCATTCTTTCTGATCAGACTCGTCAATGAGCAGCTTTCCTAAAAATGCCTCTACTTCCTTATCGAGCGCAACAGCCGCTTCCCATTTTTGTCTTTCCATGTGCGTAACGGCCATGCCTGCTTTGGCAATCCAATTGTTCGGATCTATGGCAGTTGCCTTCCTGTAATACTCCAGAGCCTCGTCTAGGTGGCCGGTCCGGCGCAACACGACGGCGATCCTTTGGTACCAGCAGGATGTCTTCTCGATCTGCGCCCATTCAGCGGCCTCAATGACCTCCGCGACAGTCGGTGCAAAAGAGGAAAGAAAATCCTCATTGATCCCTCTTTGACACTTGAGAAGGCTGGCAATCATAGCCGCCGCCTCGTCAATTGGCCAGATGGCTTTGTCATTAGCCAACCATTCTCTAGTGTAGAACTTAGCGATCGGTCGGAAGGTCTCGCCGGGTTTCTCCTTGACGGAAAGGACGAATTTGGCCTCTTTGTCTGCAAGCGACTCTACAACCTTGGGATCATCCCACCAACCGTGAATGGCTTTAAGATTCTCGGTTGTTGGGACCCAGCTTCTCCGTGGCACCCATTTCGCCATGTACTCTTCCATACCAAACATACTGGCCAGCATGCCGGCAATTGTCTTCTTGTCCTCGAGCGATGTCTCTGAGGGCTGCACTAATTGAAGGTATTGCACCCAATTACTTGCGGCGTAGTTCAGCATGACGCTGGGGTCCTTAGGCTTCTGGGAAAACTCAGTATCGGTGAGAACCTTGAGGCACGTCTTGAGGACATGGGCTTTGGCATCATTATAGACAACTCCAACCGGCAGTCTGTCCTCCGCGGCAGAGACCTTGCCCTCATTTGTGTTGCGGAAGAAATCTCCTAGGGAAGCGTGGCTGAAGGTGACGGTTGTCGACTCCTTGTTCGAATCAAACTCTATGATGTTCTCGATGTCTTCGAACGCTTCCTGGTCATCACTCTCCTCTTTAGTAACAGGTTCGTCGTCAGACTCATATGCCCTGTCTGCCAAGGTCTGGAGCTCTGTTGTGGTCAAACCGTCATCGCGGTCGAGGTTGAAGAAGGCAGCGAATTGCTTGCGAAGAGCACCTTCGAGGTAAATCATCCCATCCCCCTCGGCCGACTTTAACTCGAGGATTGCCTCCACCTCGCCAAGGGTCAGTGGACGAACTGCACAGGTGGCCCACAGCAAAAGCTCGTTGAGAAACTCCAGCTCGTCGTCGTTCAGACTGGCAGAGAAGCTCATGAGGACATGGCGCAGCATTTCCCTTAAGCCCTTGGGCGCCTGCTCCAGGCTCTTACGGATACTGGACTCATTACGCTTCTTCACCAGCTCCTGCAGCATCAAATTCACCCAGAGAAACATGCCCTCAGCACCTACTGACAATTTTTCGACGATTTCCTTTCGTAATGCGGGGGAGACGCGTCGAAGGATCACTGATTTCTGAATACTAGTTTTGATGTATCGGTCGATATCGGCGGAATTCTTTTGTGTTGTCACATAGATTGTCGGGACGTTGGTTTCGAGCGCTTCAGCCAGCTGGTCGCTGATATGCGGCCGTCCAACCATGGCCAACTGCAAACGGCCGCGATTCGGGGAGTCCAGAATGTCCTTGGCAAGCTGCAAGAAGGGGAGTCTTTCCTCCTCAAAGGCCTCATCGACCGCATCGAAGAGGAGATAAACACTGCTCGTGATCGATTCTTTCTTCAGGAAATAGTTGACAAAAAGGGTCCGCCACGCACTTTCCAAAGTGCTGACGCTCCCATGATCTCCAATGGCTGCAAGGTACTTCTCATATGCCGTATCATTGCTGCTGATCTGTAAGGCGAGATCCCGCAGGGCCTGGTGAAATGACCTCGTGGTCGGGTTGTCATCCTTGAAGAAGAAGTACGCTATGGAGACATGTGAGGAATGTTGTACCCCCTGCGGGTATTGGTCTTTGAGGAAGGTGATAATGCTGGATGAAAGATAGGATTTGCCAGCTCCAGGATTACCAGAGATAAACATGACGGGGAGCTCTCGGTGCAACCAGCCCTGGAACACATCTTCATGCTTAACCCAATCTCCTGTGCCAGGGACGCGGGCTTTGCTGATCTTGTCATACCAATCCTGTGCCGAGTCTGTTGCGGATGGTTGCAGAATCTTCCTCACAAGGTCGCGCTGTGACTTTGCCGAGTCCCCATGATTTGCATCCTTGCCGTTCGTCGCGATCAATAGGTTGCCCAGCATTTCATGTACCTCGGTGACCTGCACGGTCATCTGATTGACGGCCTTTCCCGTCTCTTGCACTGTGACATTCGTCGACGTGACAGTGGTTTGGACTGTGTCCACCACGCGCCCCGTCCGTTTGGCCTCGACCAGGGTTTCCGCACCAACGAGGCTCGCTTCCACTTTGGTCAACTTATCCAGTTTACCCACTGCCTCTTTGATGGCGTCGTCGGTGCCCAGGAGGATGTTGCGAGTGAACTTGAGCAGTCTACCTCGCTTGATGGCCTTGGTTGAAAGGGCGAAAATTTCCACCAACGTGGTGAGGATATCACTCAGCTTGTCGCTGAGATCTTCGGAAATTCGCTCCTGGCCGTAGGCTTTTAATCGGATAGTGAAATCCTGCACACATTAAATGGGTTCAAGGAGGGAGCAAAAATAAGACGAATGGAGGAAGTCCGCCCACCTTTAATGTTCCCATCAGATCCTCAATCGCATCGTACGAGCTCGACACGCCTTTGGCAGCCGTCACGAGGTAGGTCACTGCGCCAAAAACAAGACTGCTGGGAGGAAAGGCCATCGACGCGCCTCCGGCCGCTATATCGCCGAACAGCTGGACTGGAATGAGTGCCGCCTGCATGGCATCGAAGATGACGCCGCGTTTATGGCGGTACTCGCTGAAGGATTTGTTACGCTCATCGATCTCTTTGGCCAGGTCATCGACATTCTGGAGCTTGCAGAGGAAGGCGACATCGAGATCCTCTTTAGTGATTTCCTTGTACTTTTCGATCGCCCGCGCGTAGATGGCGGGGATTTGATTGTTTTTGACGGTCATTTTCCTGGACTTGATCTATGTCGTAATTTCCAACAAGTATGTTGCATAGGTGAGTATTATCATCAACGTTGTGTTTGGAGTCCGGTCGTCTGCCGAACACTATGTAATGTTAAAACCAGCGACTTGACAGTCGCGGCGTGCCAATTATGAACCCCACGCTCCATGCTGATGGGCGCGAAGGGCCTTTAAGGGAAAATGTATGGTCAGAGTGAAGTGCGGCTGAGGAGAGGCGGCGTGGATTTGATGGGTATTAAAATGAGGGGCTCCAACCATCCAGGCTTTTAAGCTGCTTTTCTAGTGGTGGTCTTTTTGAAACGACGGTAGTGTAATCCGACAGCTGACACAAGCTCAACATTTCATAAGCCCGCGATGGTCAGCCGCCAGGGAGATTGGGCATCCACTGTTGGTCCTCATTGGAAGATTATCCGGACTAGATACTCCCGACGGAAGGTCACTCCAGCAGTTTCAAACTTCTTTTCCAGGGTCATTCTCCATAGGGTGGACTAAGCATGGACAGCCGCCTCTGCAGGGGAGCTAGAGGGAGAATTATATGACACGTGCCCATGTTGTTTTGCCCATTAATATGCATGCTAATGCGAGAAGGGATTGGTTATTGGCTTATTTAAAACAGCCGATAATCTTAGGAAAAGGGAGCACTTCTTAGTATTGTGTTAATCCTTTAAAGAACCTAGAGTGGGAAGCCCGATGGTGTTGTCAAGCCTGACATATATGTTGGACAGTCTCATCATCCTCTGACTTTGCATCTCGTCTCACCTCTTTAACCCATCACTGCCTTTCGATGCCTATTTTAGTTGAAACAAATTTATTCTTGGAGAGCTCTCCCATAGATTCATTCAAGCTCCAGTTATCTTTCAGCTGCCCATGTCATTCAATACTATCTGAGTGGTGGTTGACACCTGAGGAATCCAGGCACCAGTGCTGGGCTTACGGACATGGATTGGTTTGGCTTAGGTGGCAGTAAGCCATAAATGGGATCTGCACTGTATGGCTCAAAAATAGAGATTTAACTTTTTACATTGCTATGGACTAGGCCAGGGGAAAAAAAAAAAAAAAAGAAAAACAAAAGAAGCCATGATTGCCGCAGGATAATATCTATTGATGCCAGCTAGCAAAGAGTTGATCTATCTGCTGGTAGAAAAAAACCAATGGTGATATTTATGCTGATCACTCCTTGACTTGCGTAAAATCCTTTTGTACACGGATTCCTTGCAGAGGAATCTCATCGCTCGCGCTATCGACGTTCCTCCCCTTTGAGCCCAATACATTGGTCACCATATGTCCGTGGTCATACTCTGGCCGGAGGGAAGCATCCAACTGCTCCGGCGTCATGGGGTGTCCGCCCGCCGAATCCGCCTCATCCGGGAGATAGTAGAAGGAATGACGGCGGCTATGCGCTGAGTGACCGACACCGCTGCCCGTGTGACCTTTCGTCAACTCGTTCTGACTCGGGTTCGACTGGCCGGTCTTGGACATGGGGGCTGTTCGGCTGCGCAGTAAGGCCGGCAAGGCGCCTTGGATGCCGAGGATGCGGACGATGGCCTGGAGGGCGGGTCGGAGGGTGGGGAGACAGGCGGAGACGATGCCGGCGGACATTTCGATGGCGGTCCAGCCGACGGTTGGAGCGAGGGTGTAGGATGAGTCGGCGGAGGTGTATGAGAAGAGGACGCTGAAGCGGTAGGCCGAGGCGAAAACGACGCTGTAAAAAAATTGGTCAGGGTTTGATCAGTTCAACGGTGATGGAGCAACGTACAAGAATCCGAGACTGAATGCAACGGTCAAAGCGATTTTCTCAGAGAGACGCAGCTGCAGTTTCCAGACTTGCGGCATCGGCAGAACGAGAATCGCCAGATCGGTCACGATGGTTGATATGGCATTGGCGATCCAGGTGCCAACTTGGTTGATACACCGTCCGGGCAGATTGGGATACCACAGCTTCTGAACAGGCACACAGATGAAAATAAAAAGAAAGGTGATGCAGATGACCCAAAGAACGACAAAGGCGCCGATGATGTACGCCCAGCGCTTGAAGTAGGGGAAATGAAAGATACGGTAGTACATCAGCAGAATGCTGAGTTTGGTCCAGACCAGATTGAATACATAGAGAATCTCGGCCACGACGAGGAACTTGGCGATCATGACCTGGTTGGAGATGGGGACGGCGGTGCCGGCATGCAGGCCCATGCCTTCTTTGACCATGGCGAAGATGAAGCCGACGACGACCAGGTTCCAGCCCTATGTATGTTAGTTTAGATACCTTGTCAAGGGAAGGTAAGCCTACCATGGAGAATACAATCATCCAGTCATCCCACCACAACTGTTGCTTCCTCTCCCATCGGGCCAGAAGCCGCAGACAGACCATGACGAAGGCGAGCACCGTCACCGAAGCGGTGGTCGCAGTCACCCATGGTTGCAGCGAATCTTCTTGGTCTGCCATTCTAAGTGATCACGACATGAGAGAGACTGCAGTGGGATGATGATTCGACTGCCGCAGGAAGAACAAGGGGCCATTATAACCGAATTCCTCGAATAACCTCTCTCTCTTCTCGTACCTGAATCCTTTCCGGCCAAGGCCCATGGCCAGACAGGAGGATTCTAGCCCATACTCCTTTTGTAAAATGCGGTGCCTATAAATTTTTCACTATGGTGGAATGATACTTTGGATTCCGGATTCCGCAAGATTTGGGACAATCCTTTGGCTTGCCGCCATCAGGGCGTCGACAAATCCCAGGGCCAGACTAGCGAGGGGCTCCTTACTGGCGGGAAGCTACCATTCTTTTTTAGGACGCTCATTCGACAGTCCAAAGAAGTTCAATTGGCCGTTGGGCGACCCTAGCCCGTTATGGCTGCAGAATAGTCGATCCTCGCGTTTGGAAGTGGGCCAAAAGCGTGGGAAAGTGGAGTGCGCGGACTGTGAGTCTTCACAATGGTATCTCCAAGCCACCGTCACAATGGTCTTTTACGAAGTCAAGTGTAATAGTAACTCCACTCGTCGTGTTTGCAAACTCTGTCGTGCTGTGGCTAGGGGGGGCCAATATTCGGCAATTGAGAAACTTGAGATCCATATCTGGTGCCGGACATCCTGCAAGTGGAAGATTAGAAATGCATGGTTATCATCTATCGAAATCCTATTTACGGCTATCACTTATACTTGTTCACCATGTCCAATAGCGCAGCATTCACCTCCTTTGGATTGGTGGCATTTAGGTAATGAGCTCCTCCCTCGATCATGACCAGTTTGGCCTCTGGGGACGAGGTGAACAGTTTGATCTGTTCTGCTGGCACTATTTTGCCGAATGGAGTATCCTCGGTGCCCTGTCGGCGTCAACCTTAGCAGCATGCTACGATATTAGCCCCATAACATAGAGATGGACTCACCTGTAACCAGTACACGGGGCACTTGATATCACCCAGTCTCAGCAACAGTCCATCGCGCGATAGCAGGCAAATCACCGCCATGCGGACCTTCTTTCGGCCTTCGTCTCCCTTGTAGACCTCCTTTAAGGTCTTGGTCCAGAACATACTCAACTCCTCTGAAGCACTGGCGCCGAACCCAATGCCGCCGACCATGCCACACCAGACATCATCGACCAGGAAATCCGGAGTCGGGACAGCGCTGGTCCAATTCTCGTAGAAGGGCCGGAGTGCGGGAACGGGATCCCAGCACCCTTTCGATCGAGAGTCGGCCGATTCGTAATCCATCGATGTGCCCAATGGCATCAGGCCGAGGATCTAGATGACAGGAGACATGTATCAGTTTTCACAGTTATCCCCTCACAGTATAGGTAGTTCACGTATGCAGGGGAGCTCCCACCCGGTCAGGAGCCAACAAGGCCATGCGCGTCACGATCCATCCTCCCTGGCTGGTTCCCAGAGCAAAGGCCTTGTCAATGCCGAGTTTATCCATCACCTGCAGCGCCATCAACGCCGAATCCCAGTATGTAAAGTGTTCCGTCGGGCAGCTGGTCGAGCCGTGGCCCAGGGGCTCGATGGCCAGTAGGTTCATGGCGTCTGTGAGGGCGACATCGCTGAACTGGTCGCGGTAGAGGGACACAGTCGTACACATCGAGTTGATCAGGACGCATGTCGGCTTGGCGGGGTCGTAACGGTCGTTGGACAGGGCATAACCGGCGGTGATGCCGCCCAGATGGGGCACCTGGATGGTCTTTGTTGCTGCCATGTTTTTGGATTTGTGGTTTCAATACCACAGCGGATGGACGAGGAGCATCAAAATGTAACTCGTCATATAGATAAGAGACCTGTCACCTAGCCACCCCTCCATGGACACGACCGAGGTTCTGCAACCCCTCCAGATGATCCGTTCCAGACCAGATGGGACACGCAGAGGGGGACGACTTCCCTTTCTGGACCAAATCCCGGTCGAGTGGGGATGAGCAGAAGAACGCCAGTGACGCCTTGGAGCAGCGATATCCAACGCTAAGTATCCTGCTAGTTTGATCCTTCTGGGCCTTGACTGTGGAAATGGACGAATGGGACCGCTTTCGGGCCGCTTCTGACACGCCGGTCCTTTCCGCGTAAAACTCAAAGGCCCACTGCAACGCAGAAGACAGGAATTTGTCAGACTCAGGACTCAACGTGCTTCAGAGATGTCCATATCACTGGCAATGTGAGTTGACTATCAATGTTCGTGGCCTGATGTTCGATGATCGCTGGCTGAAGTTGGGAAGCAGTCAGTCAAGATATCATTTTGTTAGCTGGGGATGGAGTGGAGCAAAAACTACCAGATTGGTCCCTGCTTCACTTCGTAATTTGAGTTCTGGCAGGTCATATGCGCATCTCTGCAGGATCGAGAAATGGCCCATGGGATGTCGATCAGCCAGGGGAATTCTCAAGGCGCAGACAAGCACATCAAGCAGACTATCTGCGTGAACATCCAGTGCATGAAAGAATAAGGTAGATAAATATCACAGGTTGATTCTTGATACATCTCAACCTAATCTGAGAGCGCGTAGACCCTTCATGAAGCAAGGGATAGTGGATTGTCGCGATCGGATGGTAATTATCTGATCTGTCAACAAGGCAAGGAAGACGACGAATAGAGAGAGGGAAAAGTTTGCAAGTCTGCCTTGACTCCCTGGCAGTGCCACATTTGAAGAGAGATTCGATATGTATCCAGGCAAATAAGCGCCGTAAAGTCGCGAGTTCATTCTGTAGTGTTTGGAGTAATGAGATACAAAGTAAGCGCAGGTACGCCTTTGAATGAAGTTCAACCGAATTTCGCTGATCAGTAGTAGTGTCATGTCATGCCTTCTCTGGCAGGCGACGATCGATTGTCAGCCATACATCGCGATAGAAACCAACTCCTCCTTTGATCACGAATCGAGCGTGTGGTTTGTCGTTCACTGTCTTGACATTGTATCGGCGGAAGAACTATAGCCCTCAGCATTGTTGTCAAACAAGAGTAATGGGGAATACAAACTACTCACCTGCAGTGGCCCTTTATACAGCTCCATCATGGCAATATCCCTCCCCAGACACACCCGGGCCCCGTAGCCAAATGTGAAGCTATACTTGTTGTACAGCTTGGCCTTTTCGGCATCGAGCCAACGCTCCGGCTTGAACTCCTCTGCATCCTCCCCATACAGCTTCTTGTCTCGCTGCATGATCCACGGGTTGCCTGAAATCTCCGTCCCCGCTGGCGCAAGCTTGCCATACAGATCCATACCAGGCTCCGAGACATATCTGGGGAAGATGTTCGGAGCAGGGGGATTTAGCCGCAGTGTCTCGCGAACACACGCTACATAATAAGGAAGGTGCTCGACGATTTCGTCGTACTGCGGGACAGGGTCGGAGATCAATCCCTTGGCCGTTACCGCGTCAATCTCCACCATCATACGACGGTATGCGTCGGGATGGGTAAGCAGGAAGTGCACCAGGGCCTGGAAGACGGTGCCAGTCGTATCGGCGCCCGCAAGCAGCACCAGCAGCACCTCGGCCTTCAGATATTCGATGTCCAACAGGGACCCATCCTCCGTGCGCGCTTCGATGAAGGTCTGCAGGAGGTCGATGCGACCGATATCTTTCTTCTCTTCGAGCTCGCGGAACCGTTGGTCAATTAGGCGATCGCGGAATCGCATGAGGACGCCGATGCCGGAATCATCCTGGGGGGTGGCAACGAGGTACTTCTTCATGAAGGTGGTCTTCATCCAGCTGGTGAAAGGGTGCAGACGAGCGAGGAAACCGAATGCCGGCAGACCGTCGTGGAAACCCTGGATGAGCCCGCCGACGTCCTGACCCTGCTCGACGAAACCAAAGGGGGCGCCGAAACCGATCTCGCTGATTATGTCGTACGCCATGTAGCTGCAGACATGTGAGCAGTTAGTCCCAGGCATCTTTCGTGAATTCGTCGGCAGGTGCTCACACGGCCCACCATGAGAAATCAAAAATCTCCCCTGTCTGAGCGAATTTCTCATTGAGCTTGTCGATCCAGTGTTGAATGCGAATGTCAATCAAGGGCTCCATCCTCTTCACGTTGGTAAAGCTGTACTGCAGAGTGTCAACGCGGTGGTCCTCGTTGTCGATGGTCGCATGGCATTCAACCTACAGGTCCCGCCAGATACTTTCGAAAAGCTGCGTGCGTCTTATGCGATCGCATGTTGAACAGCGATTCAGTTTCGCCAAAACTTCCGGTGATGTAGTGTCCTGTCTTGTCCGCATTGCGATGGTAGATGTCCGGCAGCTTGGTTGGGTCGCTGACCAGGAGGAGCGTGGGAGTTATTCGCACAACGGGGCCTACTCAGGGACCAATTAGCGTCTGCTGTCGAGAACCTTGCAATAAGATGGTGTGCCGTACCGTATTTCTTTGTCAAGGCATACACGGTTGGCAATTCAGTCTCGTGAAGATTGTGCCATGCGATCCAAAGCCTGGTCACTCCTCCCCAGAAGGGCCCGGGGAAGACCGACAGGGGGTGGAAAAAGTGATAATAGACAATCTGGTACGCCGATTTGAGCAAAACATACGCCACAAGACCCAGAACCACGCTGGTCAGGGTGACTCGGGCGAGGAACTCTTCCCCAAGACCCATGGTGGTGACTCGTTGAGTGGGATAGGTTCAAGACAAGAGAGAGCTGCGCTCGCAGGACACTGAAACAATGGCCTTCCCATCGATTTTTGAGGCCAGCTTTACCTCTAGGCCACTTTGCTCTGATTGCGACCGCGCAAAGGCCATGTGGATTCCCCATACTATTGACGAAGAGGGGGTGGATGAACGCTCAACGCACCGATGCGAGATAGGATCAGTGAACACGAATTATGCAAAGCTATTTTCCAATCCAGCCGATTAGCTCGACTGCTTGAGTCTCGGTTGCAGCTGACAGCAGGCTGGATAATTCATGCAGCGAGTAAGAGGTGCAGAAGCCGGGTTGATCCTGGCCGCGCTGCGACAATAGTACATTAACTAATGTATGGGAGCGGATGAAGCTGACGGCCATTGGAGCAGTCAATTACATCCCTGCTCTTCGATGGACCTTTGTGTATTTAACCAGACCAAGTCCTCGCCGTATAAAGTAGGAATCGTCACTCTCGACTTGCAACTGTAGTCACTGAATCTGCAGACCCAGTTGTTGATGGTCCAGAACTGAGACAAGCGAATGGCAAGTTCCGCCATGACATCCCCGGTCTAAACTCGATGGGGGGAGATGAACGAGACAACCGTTAGAAGATAGGCAATTTCGGCCCCTCTCCCATTATTGAGCGAGTCATTGTGTAGCATGATAGGTTGATGTCCAGTGTCGATCTCATGCCCAGCGGTGGATGTGGAGCTTCTTGTCTATTTGCATTTCCGCCTATGAAGCGAGGCGGAGTGACGAGCAGTCAGCATGGCCTGACTCGTAAGAATTATGGACTTTTGTCCTGATAGTCGACGAAGTGCACAGAGATGTCGTTTTCTCTCCTGTAGATATCTACTATGGTATTGTTCATGCCTTGAGGGTGTGATGGACACGTCCAGGTTGGTGTTGCAGTGGAAACTATTTCCGACTCCAGTCAGCCAGAATCAACAACGAAAGAATATCGATGACGATCAACAGCAATCGCAAAGCATAATTACCTCTGATATAATTCCTGGAACATGCACAGAACAGCGGAGAGCATCCGAAAGAAAGAAAAAAAAAATTGTTGGCGAACACCGATCTATATACGTTGCAATGGTCGGCTCCAGGGGACGAAGTGCAGCTCTTCTCCAGAAGAAGCAAAGTAGACATCCCTATGATCCATCTAATAATAGTTGACTTGTGTTTCAGCGTTGCTTTTTCCTGCATCCTTTCTCTCTACGCCATAGCTGCCGATCTCATTATCTACGTACTTTTTTATTTTTTTTTCTCTCGGTCCGTATCCCCTACATGGTCATCTATCATATGTACTGTAGACTGCATCCTCCATGTTATCCGGACCTCTGAAGATGAAACTGATCACCAGTTCGCAGCTAGATGCCGTCTTGTGGGACAGTCAGCTCAAACTCGTCTCCTTAGGGCAATGGCAAAATGAACCGATTCCAATCTTTGCCCGTCCGCTAATCCACTATCTGCCATATTCAGTTGATAATAATACCAAGTCTAATAGACTACTGCACAGTCCCACCTTCGCGTCGGACGTCTCATTCTTAACTACGGAACAGGTAAGTATCCCAAATCAAGTAACCTTTGTTGATGTTGCCCAATAGAATCACACCCAGTGCTACTAACAGGCCTCTCAATAATCAGTAAATTCAGCATAGAAGGACCAACTGAGACATGGAGTTATTCCCCTCTGTTCCAGGTGTCCCGTCTTGCTACTTTGGGAAGAAGCTTGGTAAATCAGTTTCAGGCATTCAAGCAAACCCAGATCCTTGTAGTCTGCGCGTTATTAGCCGGTAATAACCTAAATTGACGCCTCTGGAGTTTCAACAGGACGTAACGACGGACGCAGAATCCCTGCTCGTTACTTGACATATCAAGTTTGATCTCCAGTCTCCACTGCTCTTACTCCATAGTCAGCGCTATGATCAGGTCCTCGCGATTACAAGACGATGATCAAAGAGGGCGAGGAATAAATGAGAACAAGCCATCCCTCTCAGCCTAATCCTTCCGTCGTCCTGTCACTCTTTTGCATTCCAGACCATTCAACATGGCATCTGACTCTCAAGGGCCAGTTGTAGTGGGCATCTCCATTGCCTTTGCGGCCGTTACTTTTGTGGTTATCTGTCTGCGAATGTTTGCTCGAGTCGTGGTCCTGAACCATGTAGGCGTAGACGATTGTAAGTTCGTGTCTAGGGAAATGCTGGCGAAAAGGAGGCTGACTGATTTCAAGACTTGATTGTGCTTGCATGCGTAAGGAACGAGAAACTAGTCAATTGCGCGTCCGCACTGACACACACAGCTTTTTTCCTGGGCGTTTATCGGTGTAACTATCGTCTGTCAGTACGGCATCCATTATTCATGAGAATGCGCGGCTGATCTTGAATAGCTGTCAAAAAGGGACTGGGCTCTCATCTTGCTGATGTGGATAAGAGCAACCTGCCCTCCTATTCTTTCGTATGCATCATCGAAAAGAATACTCATTGCAACTCTGACCATGGCAGGTCATATGGCTCAGCGCGATGTTCTATCTGGCCTGTCTGGGCTTCATCAAAACGTCCGTCTGCTGGTTCTACACGCGCATCGGCGACAAGACGCTCACGCGAACGTCCTTGATCATGATGGGCATCGTCGGCACCCAGGCCGCCGTGTTCGTCATGGTTGCAGCCTTTCAGTGCCGACCCATCCCGAAAGCCTGGAACACGTCGTTGCCGGGCCAGTGTGTTGAGATCAATATCTTCTATCTCTCCAACGCGGCCTTAAACATCTTGACTGATTTACTCACCTACTCGCTCCCTATCAAGGTCCTCCTCAAGCTACAGATGCCGGTCAAGCAGAAGTTTGCCCTTGGTTTCATCCTCTGCCTGGGACTTTTGTGAGTATCTCGCTCGCAGCCGGGATTCTGCACACTGACACGCCCCCCTAGTGCCTGCATCTCCTCGATCATTCGCATCACCTACATCCCCGCCATGCTCAAATCGGCCGATTTCACCTACGCCATCGGTGGCGCCATGTACTGGTCCGTGATTGAGACTAACGTGGGTATCCTAGCCGCCTCCATCCCCTCCTTCAAGGCAATTGCCTCCCGCTTCCTGCCCGGACTCATCGGCGAGTATTCCTCCGGGCGCAAATACGCATCCTCCAAACTGACAGGACCCAAACAAACCCACTGGGGATTCTCACGGTTCAAAGACAGTGTGACAATGAACTCATTGAGAACCAAGGATGCCGAGGTTATGCCGACAGAGCTAGGGACAGGGTACGGCAGCAATACAAGCGAAGAGCGGATTGTGGTGCCCAATGGGAAGATCTGGACTACAACGCAGATTGAGACGAATGTGGAAATCAGCCACGCGAGGAGCCGGTGAACAATACGCCCGCATTCTCCTTCCGAGGTCAGGTACCGGTGTTATAGTCCGGACCAACGCACGGCCAATGCCTAGTCGAACTAGTGTCCACGCTGTCAATGGCAAGACGACGGGTATGGGCTCGGAAAGGCTTGGCGAATAATGTATCCCAATGAGGAAGCTATAGCAGCCGTCAATTGAGGCCATGGCTCTCATTATTAAGCTACTACCTGCTAAGTTAACATGAATCACGAAAATATTTGTCAGATTAGACCCCGGTTGCCCGAAGTATGGCGGGTTCTTCGATCCAGATAGACTCCGTAGATAAATATCACAGCTCTCTTCCCCGCACTCTTCTTCCCCTTGCAAGTCGCAAACAACCATCATCACATACCTACCTCGTACGAATTTCACCTACAAATTCACACCCAAAAATGTCCTCCGTACAGTCCTTCCGTCAAATGATCGGGGTCCCTCCCTCGACCGCCTCGACCAAAGATTCCACCCTCGTCATCATCGACGCCCAGAACGAATACGCCACCGGCCATCTCAAGACCGCAAATGTCTCCCAGACACGCAAGGCGATCGCAACCCTCCTAGAGAAATACCGCGCCGGCGGCGACGGCAAGAACATCGTCCATATTGTCCACGAGGTGCCCCAGGACGCCCCCGTCTTCACCCCCGGCACCGACCTCGCCAAGGAATTCGACGAGTTGACCCCGCGCGGCGGCGAGAAGGTCATCGCCAAGCACTTCCCGAGTTCTTTTGCGCAGACCGATCTCGATGAATACCTCAAGGGTCTGGGAGATGTGGGAAAGAAGGTTGTCCTGGTGGGATATATGGCGCATGTCTGTGTGTCGACCACGGCTCGTGCGGCCAGTGAGCGCGGTTATGATGTGGTCATCGCCAGCGATGCCGTGGGTGACCGAGATATTCCCGGGGCCAACGCTGAGACTCTTGTTTCGGTGGTTCTGAGTGAACTCGCTGATGCGTTTGCTACTGTCATTCCTTCGACGGAGGTCACTGCATAGCTTGTTGCATAGAGTTCTTATAGAATCAAAGCAATCTATCAATCATAATCACACCATTGTCCAAGACTTAAGTCAATAAGATGGTGCGCTTGTCGTAATGAGATATTGGCCTCGTAGTCAGCACGTCCGCGAGACAAAGTATTAACTAGTTATGATTTCCAAGCAGGATGACAAAGAACGGACCGAGCGGATCGCATCTTCCGACTTGCTTGTTATCCCCGATTCCGAAGACTCCTGTTTATGTCCGATAATAAACTGGTATATATAAGCAGTTCCTCAGTAAGATGATGATGGGTGAGGATGCAGGTAGGTGCCTTAAAAGGCAAGCCGAATGCCCTGGCCCATGTCCGCATCAAAATCAGATCAAGCAAGCGATCACCCGAAAACCGAATAAATGTCGTCTCCAAGCATCGGAGTTATCGTCTGCAGCCAGCGGGTTCCCCGTGCAGGACTGCAAATCACCAATTTCGTGCTGAATACCATCCAGAAAGCATATCCGACCGCCAACCTGCGTCTTATCGACCTCGCTACCTGGAATCTCCCCATGTGCAACGAACCGGGCATCCCATCGCTCATCGCCTCGTCAGATGGATACACGCACGAGCTGACCAGGAAATGGTCCGAGGAGATTGCCTCGCACGCGGGATTCATCTTCGTCACACCGCAGTATAACTGGGGTTATCCGGCTAGCATCAAGAACGCCATTGACTATCTCTACAACGAATGGAAGGGAAAGCCCGGGATGATTGTCAGCTACGGCGGACATGGCGGTGGCAAGGCCGCTCAGCAGCTGTATCAGGTTTTGCAGGGCCTTCGTATGCAGCCTGTTGAGCCTCTTGTGGGTTTGGTGTTTCCGTCAAAGGAGTTTATGGGGAGAGCAGCCAGGGGTGAGGATCTGGGGTGATGGAGGATGAAGGTATTTGGGGGGATGGCCGGGAGCAGATCCTTACCGCGTTTCAGGTTCTGTTCAATTCGTTGCAAGGTCCATAGCTCACTGCGCTGTTAGTGCTTGAAGAAAGGAGTATGAATATCTCGGAGATAATGCTCGCGACTATGGCGGAGTATGGAAGACCGATTACGCCCTTGCAGGAGGGACGGGATCTGGTAATAAAACTCTAGCTTGCAGCATGTTAGGGAATTTTTGATTTGGTCTGATCCGACGGTTAAAGGCAGGGTCAAGGAGACGAACAAGGGGGATGGATTGGTTGCAGGTTGATGCATGCATGACGAGGCTGGATAGGACACGAGATTGCAGTATAGTGTCTTCAATTGTGTCTGCAACATCTGTTATTGTGTAGGTAATGGTTGGGCCAAGCGACCGTGTTCAAGTTGCTGAAAGTAAGCACTAAATCCCTAGTGGGGCTGTGGCCACTCTGGATTGCTTCAAATCTCCGTGATTGAATCTCCGTGATTGATAATCACATCTCTGAGACCCCCACCTTGCAGCCGTTGAATATACTGTACAGAACATGAAGCATACTCGAGCCAAGCACACCAAATCACGAAGAGGTTGCATCACCTGCAAGTCCGTCAAACACTCAAACTACGCCTCCGTTGACCTCGTACTAATTCTGCCAGAATCCGGCATGTCAAATGCGACGAACAACAGCCAGAATGTCTACAGTGCGTCAAAACAGGACGCAAATGTGATGGATACGATCCCCAGCAGACAAACCCACAGGCGCAGCAGAGAGCGTTAGTCGACCCTGTGCCCGATGCCTGGACTAAACCCAGCGGTGACCATCGCCTGGTCTTGCGTCCAGGGACTCGAGAAGAACGGCAGTATATCGAGTTCTTCTGCAGGCGGACATCGCGCGCACTCTCCGGCTTCTTCGATTCGGATCTCTGGCAGTATATACTGCCACAACTAAGTCACTCCGAGGCCGGGATCCGGCATGCAGTCGTCGCTCTGGGGGCTCTCCATCAACATCTACATATAGTTCTCTCCAATGGCAAATGTGATCCCGGGCGGAAAATTGCGCCCCAGAATGAATATTTTATTGTTCAGCAGTACAACTTGGCGATTCGACATTTGGTGGCACAACTGTCCTCCCCGACCACGCACCAGGTACCGCATCTGACGCTGATCAGCTGCTGTTTATTTGTCTCCCTGGAGATTCTCAGTGGACAGATTAGTAAGGCTCTAGACCATATTCAAGCCGGACTGAAAATTCTCCAGCGATGGGAAAATCAGACAGATGGAAAACTACTGTCGGAAGGGATTACCCGAGAACTGGCTTATGTCCTGATCCGCTGGAATACCCAGCTCTCCACGCAAGGTAGGAAGATGATTCCTCTCAATCTCAGCCAGCTAGATACAGCGGAATCAGGGGAGAAACGGGAATCCTGGGCAGAAATCTCAGAAGCCAGAGATTCACTCGTTATACTGAGCAACCGCACGATGAGCTTCGTGGAGGCCGTGGGCACTGACCGGAAGACGAGAGGGTCGCCCTGGCAGGTCCGTCGGCAACAGGCTCTCCTCCAAGACCTTGCCGCATGGCTGAGCGCATTTGAAAGTCTGATGAAGCGATGTGGCCGACGGCTGAAGAAGACCGATCCTCGAGCACCGGTCCTGCTGCGCATCCACCACCGCACCAA
This sequence comes from Aspergillus novofumigatus IBT 16806, assembly GCF_002847465.1. NCBI lineage: Eukaryota > Fungi > Ascomycota > Eurotiomycetes > Eurotiales > Aspergillaceae > Aspergillus > Aspergillus novofumigatus. The sequence goes on from NW_020194280.1 coordinate 127,950, forward strand.
CCAGATTTTGGTCTCGGTCGCCCTGTCCAGAGACGAGCTCATATTCGACCAGCTCGACGATGACTTCGGAGCTATTGTTTCCTACGCCGAGGAGCTGATCGAGCTCAATGCGTCACTGGACAAAGACGCTGTGCTGAGTGTCTTTTCCTTGGAGACCGGACTCATCTCTTCGCTCGGCTACACGGCTAGGAAGTGTCGCAATCCGGTGCTCCGGCGAAAGGCAATTCGCCTGCTGTACCGCTGCCCTCAGAAGGAAGGACTGTGGAGTATGCAGCAGTATGCGATTCTCGCGCGGATCATTGTGCAGATCGAGGAAGCAGAGGTGGCTCATCTGCCGTTGGCGCAGCGGATTCCCGAAGATCGGCATCGCGTGTATACAGCGCACATTCAAGACAGGAATTGTTGGTCATGCCGACTAGTATTGATGTATATGCCTGAGACTGGTGATGGAGAGTTCCGTTATCGAGTCAGGGAGGTGGATTTTGGAGTTGAGATCCAAGCAGAGGATCCCACCTTTTTCGCGGAAGCGGGTATCAGCTCTGAGGTTTGAGGCAGTGTACAGTGCTCTCCTTAGACTTGTTTCAACAATTGGTTTAGGAGTGTCATGTCTACCATGACATTGGCGTTGACGGAAGAGGATATCAGAATATAGTAGTAAAGCATATTCAACAATGAATCACATCCATCGATAGTGAAATGGTATATACATTATAATTAACCAAGTATCCATGTCGTATCATCAAACTATCCAACGCCTCGCTTGTTTATCATCCAAGTCCAAATATAGATCGGGTCATCCGCGGCCGAATCTTTTGCATATGAATTAGTCCGGCCCAGGGAGCAAGGCGAGCAAGACATACTTTCGCGAGAGTTTGTCTCTCCAACTCGTGCGATTTGGCATTTCTTTCCGTATATCAAAAACTGGCTGCTGCTTTTGCGCCTTCATCTCGCGAAACACGGCTTCCACATGAGCGCGGTCCAGGTGTCGAGGGTTTTTGTCCTGCCAGGATTGTCTGGGGATGCTCATCCCATAGCAGTCTGGTGCCAGTAAGGGATATGGAATGGTCATTATGATTGATGTCTGTATATAATGGACGGTAGGTGACTGTATGGTATAGTATAGTGTGTATAGTAGATTAAGGGATGCAATGTCTCCAAGTAGGATGAGGCATCTGGCAGCTCTTATATGGCGACGTCTAGGATCATGAGAACAGGATTAAAGCAAATACGAAAGAAAGACCAATTATATTGTCGATGAAGAGGCTGTGGAATGCTCGAGGTGGTCTTGGTCTGGCGGTCATTTGACGTGGCCTGATGCGACGATCTGGCCCAGTCCATCTTGTTCTTGTTGCGATCCGGATTGATGTTTCCACGATTCCCAGAGTGATAATATTGTACTCTGGGATATATCACACCATTGTCACCTGTTCTTCTCATCATCACTGTCTTTATTTAGTAGTATCTGGAGATATATTGAAATCAACAGCTGATGTATCCATCCTCCAACTCTTCACGAAGCACAGACATCAACCCCGCATTTCGACAGCGGACTATCCACGGCCATGCGCCACTGCATCACCATTGGCCTCATTGGGAAGTATCGAAGCCATCATTTGTGCCGTCAGCAAATCGCTGGTTGGTGGCGGAATGTTTAAATCGTCGACGCCAATCAGCAATCCGCCGACCTTGGCATCGTGGCATTGCTACGTGAGTACACCCTACTGGAATGCTCGGCAGACGACATCACCGTGGATATCTCCATGTGACCAGTGGTATACAATCGCCGTATATGCCAGGCGGATTGTCGATCTGCAGTACTAGACATAATACACCGCAGCACTGCATATAACAATCTCGAGAACGCAAAAGAGCTTCTTAACATCTACTGACGCCAAACATGAACCCCGCTGCTAAGACCTCTATTATGTACCACTTGAACGAATTACACAATCCTCAAACAAACTGAACGACAGAAGAACGCATCACGGTGGATCTTCTAAAGACAGAAAGGAGCTCACTTCGCAACCCGACAGAGCCCCTGCTCATCCCAGTCCTCGCTGCCGACCATCCTGCGCGCGATAAAAAGACCAGCCGGATCCCACCTCTGCTTGATCCTGTACAAACGGCGGTAATTCCCTCCCCAGAAGGACTCTTGGAAATTGGGTTCATAAGCAAAGGCCTCGTTCACATACGCGCCCATCTTGTCGGCACCCTCGACTCCTTGCAGCAGTGGCAGCTCAACATCCGTAACATTCTTGAGAACGGCCTGCTGCTCTGCCAGAGTGGCATTGGCGCTCCAGCTGCGGGTGTAGGCAACATGCACAACCGCTTTTCTCCAAGCTGGGTTGAGTGCACTGTCGACTTTGCCAGCATTCTCTGCCACGGCGCCGCCTCCCACCACCATACCGGTCACGGCTTCCCCAGGCGTATAGCGGAATTTGCTCATGGTAGAAGCGAGCCTGGCGGGCCCGTCCTTGGAGGTGAGGAGGTCTTTCGAGAACAGCCTGGAGAAGAGTAAGGCGATTGATCCCGTCGCGTCGGAATCGCCGACAAGCATGAGCTTTGACATTGCCTCGTGGAAACTGGGCATGGGAATTGTCATGTATTGAGTATACACGCCCGCGGTCGCGTTGAGTTTTTTCATCAGCGGTTCGTACATCTGGCCAACCTCCGTTGTGTTGCTCGTATTGGTATGGAAGAGATAAAAGCTCAATACCGAGAGGGTCTGATTATTCTCCCACGGCAGATTGGGAACCATGAAGTAGTATCCGCCTCCTCGGACGTCAGTCACGGCCGGTAGAGCAGCATGGAAGTCAGCCACGGCGGTCCAAAATGCGGGATCTCCGCCTGCCGTGGTGATGTTCATCGTGGTAACGACGAGCGGGATTTCCTCGAATGTACGAACGGTGACTTGGGTGACGATCCCAAAGGTCCCTCCACCGCCTCCTCGCAGCGCCCAGAACAGGTCCGAATTCTGGTAGGCATTGGCAGTGACTAGATCTCCCTGTAGCGTGTCAGTAACCATGCACTACCCCTAAAAAAATACATCAACTTACCGAAGCAGTGACAACACTGAACTCCAGGGCATTATCCGATGCCATTCCTTTCCACGGGCTCAAGAGCGAATGGCCACCTCCTTGGATATACCCTCCGGTCGGCCCAACAGTGTGAGCAGTGCCACCCACTACCGTTCTGTTCTGCTTGCCAAGAGCAGCATACATCTCCTGCAGACTAATCCCAGCACCCAGCGTCACAGCCGGACCTTCGCCTTTGTGTCTCGGCGCCCCTTCGGCACGAAATCATTTACTGTCTGCAGTCCCTTCATCCGGTTGGTCAAGATTTGAAGAGAGTTCGGAGCCGCCGAGCGTCCAAGAAAGTCATGACCGGAGTTCTTGACCGCAAGACGGATGTTATGCCGCCTTGCGAACCGGACAGCCTCCTGGATGTGTCGCGCGTTCTGCACCACAGCGGAGTAGAGCGAGATACGCCCCTGCATGCACACGTATGGCGCAGTCTCGATAAAACAGCTCTCATTGTGTTCCGGCCAGGCTCCCCAGTTCTCCCATTGCAGGGCACCGGGCTGAGCAGCGCGCCAGACGGAGTTGGACCATTGCGCCGTGACTTCCTGGCAGGCGGTGCTGTTGGGGTTGATGTGGCAAGGGGCAGCTACAGGCTGCACTGCGACCAGGTTGCCGTCAATCGAGCGGTTGAGGGCATTCCACTCTTGTGGTGATGGCCAGCATGGCTGATGGGGTTGACATCGGCAGCGGCGTGACTCGGGAGCAGCAATTGCTGCTGTAGCAAAGAAGATCGCCAGTAAAAGACTCTTCATAGTGACCAGTGTGATACAGAGGAGTAGACTGCAAAGTGAAGTAAGTCATGGGCCTGTGACCAGGACATGCTCACCTCTCCTTATATACACCAGGAATACGAGCACTCTGGTGCGCCCGACACTCCAGTCCTAAAAGGGTAATGAAAATAAGATACGAGCTATGCAACGGGGCTGTGTCGATCATCCCGCTGCCTGTTTCCATACGAGGATTAGACTCCGGGCGCAAGAGATCCATCCATCAAGAAAGCGACGGTCATGCTGCAATTCAGCGAGATCGTGCGCTGGTCCAATTGCAGCCTTTCCCTGATCATCTCAGCCGGACAATGACACAATGAGATTGTGGCATTCTAGTCCTGATGTCATTGATGAGGCTGTTGCAGACCTCGTACTCGGCTGCGAACTGTTCGTCGTCTTTCTCCGTGGAGCAACTCTATTAGTCTTTATTGGCTTGGAATTCGGTAGAGCCAGAGACTCATAGTGTGTACCAGTGTACTACCCATAGCTGCATTTCCACGCAACGATAACCACTCTTGAGCCGATCAACTGTTCGATGCATATCTTCTACGCTTAAATTCAATAGATCATGCAGCTATGCCTTGTTTTATTGCATATGAGGAATCAACGTTTCTGACCGCGGTCGTTTCCGGCTAATTTTGTGTTCAGGCCTACATGTTCGATTCTAATAGTCATGATGGGAATGACTCGCAATAAGCATAAGCTGTACTCCATAGTACAATCTAATTAAGAACACTAATTAAACGAAGAGATGGGGTACGTGTTACTTTTACCATTATCTATGGGGTCCGGATATGCCGGAGATGACCTCACGACGGCATCCCGACCCGAACCCGAAGTCTCATGATATCACCTAGCCAATTTTATAACCATGCCCCTGGACATATTTCAATTGAAGTAAAAATCTTAGAGCGACTTATCCCGACTGCAGCATGTGTACCCTTCACAGGTACTCCCACAATTGATCAAACATGTCGACAGGGTTTCCGACGAACATCCAGACTTGGGGTCGACAACATGGCGCTTCTTGACTCCTCCATCAACGATCAACTCTGCGGTTTCCCGGCCCTGGATTGATCGGCTGTCGCTGGGAATGGGACGGACATGCTCTGGCTGCAAGGTTGTGGAATGGATCCCGTACGCATGGAAGCACTCATTGATAATCTTGGCCTTGTCCATAAAATCGGCGATTAGCTCATCGGAGACTGCCAGATGCACCGATGCAAGGGCTTTTTCCTGGTTGAGTCGCCAGATATGCAGTTCATGGACAGATTCGACGCCAGGAATCTTGAACCGAGTCAATATGTGGAAACATGCCCGGAATCAATACTTACAGCTTCAAGATCATGCTTGACATCTTCCGGGTCGACGCCTAGCGGGACGCTCTGCAGCAGAATGGTTCCACTTTTCCGCACTATTTGAGTCAGTAACAGTCCACAGGGTCTGCCTGGGCTACATGCCTAGAGGAAGCGACGAGAGGAGGATCACGATCGCAATCGCCATGCTCACAGCAGGATCGGCATAGTATCTTCCGTCATATTTGGCCTTCCAGATTACCAACGCAGCAATAATAACCCCGAGATTGTTCGCTGCATCCCCCAGAACATGGATAAGGACACCCATCATTCCGAGATCATGGCCCTTCTTCGCTTGTGACTTGACGTTGTGTCGGTGCTCGACGTGAGGGCGCAGGACCTGAGGAGGGTCTTAGCTGGGAAAGCTGACGCCGACGCAACGACTTACTCGAGTGGAAAAGGAATTCCTGCGTTCGAGCCTTGACAGGGATGTTGAGAGTTCCAGGTCGTCATCGCATGAATCGGGGTATTGCTTTCACCATGGTCGTGTTCTATGGACTTTAGTCTGATACTCAATCCTCTTCTGGATGGAAACGAACCATGAAGGAACAATCCACTGATCAGATTCAACGCCAATCCGACGCAGCCAATGATCAGCACAAGCTTGGGGTTTTCAATTCCTGCAGGTGTCAGTACATTGCATCCATCAGGGCGAATACCATACGCTCTAACGAGACAAAGCGATCGATGGATTGAAGAAAAATGCTGATCCCCAGAGACAGGAGGAAAACGCCATTGAAAAAGGCACCCAATAATTGTGCGCGCTGCCAGCCGAAAGAAAGCTCTTTAGGGTGTTTGCTGCGTTGCGAGATCTGACTCTTTAGCTTTACTCTCACACACGGAGGAGCTTCGCTACCTTGAGCGCTACCAGCGCCACAATGAAGCCGACAAGATCATTCAGCTGCAAGTATATCAGTATCACTTCTACATCATCGAATATGCCACCAACATAGTGGAATGCGTCTGCGACCAGTGCCAGAGAACGGGTATAGAATCCGACTGATATTTCGTTAACCAGGCGGTCGCTAGACATGCAGACATCAAACTTTACCTGCGATTTCTGCTAGGAAAAAGGACGCAGAAATGCTGATTACCAGGATCAGACGGTGTTCGCGTTTGAGATGGGAGAACATGATGAGCCAGAGAATATTGATTAAGTGACAAAATATGTACAATCGAAAATCTTCAGACAAAGGACAATTTTGGTTGCCAGGCTCCCTCAGGTGCAGAATGGTTTGTAAAAGATGCGAGTCGCTCCCTCATAAATGACGTAGCCCAAAATTTTCCTGTCTAGAAAAAAAACCGATGTGACACAGGTCAGAACGGCGACCTGCCAGTGTCGGACCTCGACCTCGGCCGGGGTGTCTCAGCTCGCCAGCGATGTCATGGGCGCGCCCAAAGACCAAGCAGCATAAACGCCTCAGAGCCCTATCTATGCCAGACGCAGTGCATAGTCTGCAGACCGTACTACTGACACCTGACTGCTACTGAGCAGGCCAAATCGGCGAAATGTGGGGAATCCCCTCGTCTATTCGCCGGGATTAGTCATAGTACGTCGAGAACCGACACAACGGAGTGACTCATTCCGGACGAGCACGGCAATTGGTTCTTCACTCAGGATGCAGGCTGGAGCCCGGAACGGAACCGTCGGATCAAAATCAGTTCACCCTGTTGGTGCCTCTCGGAGCGAGGGAAGGTCAGATCCCAGACATGGGAAGCAGTGTACGGCTTTAACCTGGAATGTTAGTATGGTCAGTAGCAAAGTGAAAGATATCCTCAATCATGCTGTTGATCAAAGCCAGCCATGATCACGATGTTGTAAAATGTTTTTATGTCATTTCAGTGCCGAGTAAATCCGAGGCGCGCATCACATATTGTGATGTGACGAGAACAACTTAGATGGCGAGATAGAGCCAACCCTGCTTGAAAAAATAGCGGAGTGAAAAATCAAGTTGATGCAACTGCCCAGTTACGGAGACAATAGACATTGTCATGGAAGAGAAGGGGAAGAGGAGCGAGTCGAGTATATTTAACTAGACGAGGAGTGAGTACCTTGGGGACTGCGCAGGTCTTGGCTTCCCTTTACGGACACGAAATATGAAGGCTCGCCAACTGGTCACCTCCGATGATCTGCCAAATAATTCAAACGGTGCCTATCCTACGGTAGTAGTAGATATACTCCACGTAGTATGAGTGCCAATGTTGATATCTCTTCAGATAATTATGCATATCGTCTCCCAGATCTAGTTGAGTAGGTATTTCATTTCAAGTTTCAAGCCGTCGATGCTTTCTATGAACCAACCCCCAAAGACGGCCATGCAGTATCAAACCCAGTGTCAAACCCCAACGACCATGATTCATCAATAAATGGCCACTGGAGCATTTCCACCTCTAGCTCATGAGATTCGCTCAAGGGCACTGCATCTATGGTCGCTGTCCCAGTGTGACGACTATCGCCCCCTAATGCTTGATGGTTATTTCGATTCCTAGTCGCTGTTGGCATATTCTCCCGCTCCAAAATATGTTGTGACTCTTCCTGACGCGGTCGTACACTTCGAATGTCACCATATTCGTCCAAGGTTCCCGCGATTGTGAGATGGCCAGCCCCGTCACGAACGTGCATTTGATTGTTTCGGGCTATCTCGTAGAATCTGTTGGCTTCCTGGACGGTTCGCCACTGTGTTGGTTAGCTATGTAATCAACTGCAAATTGGAAGCTCGATGCTCACCCAGTTCTGTCCAACGGGCCAGTATTTGCTCAGTCGTTCGAGATATGCCAGGTTGGCCCTTTTCTCCTCTTCCGCTCGCTCGATTCCCCCAGGATATCGCTGCGGGCACACAGTCCCGTACATGTTGATATGAGCCGCAACAAAAACACTGAAGCCAGAGTAAGGTGTGATTACCGGTGCTCCGGAGACTTCGAGGGCGGAAAGGATGCCACCGATATTCTGCGCTGCGTCGAAGAGTTGCCGGATAGCCTGAGACTCATCTACATTACTCAAGGGCTGCAAATCATGGAGCAAGTCGGCATGAGGCTTGAGACTGGACAGGAACTGGTCTCGGAACAGAAAGAGGATACTAAGCTGTGATTAGAACCGCCCAAGAGTTTTCAGAAAGGTAGGCATACCTCATAAAATAGACCAGATTAATGTATGCGAACAGCTCGCCGTATCCCAAGGCAACATGCGCCTGCGCACTGGTGGCTGGGTATCGCACCGTCACATCCTGTAGGAACCTCCACTCGTCCAGCTCCTCCTTCAAGCGCTGCCAGACCACGCGCGGCGATGAAGGATCCTGAGGGAACGTCAATGTCCGACCGCGCCGGCTCTCGTTCGCGAACCGCAGAATCCGCACAAAGATATCGAACCCTCGGGTGACAATCGTCAGTCCATAGTCAATGGTTAGATTCCTCGACAACGGTGAGTGCTTGCTCATATCGGAGGGCATCAAGCGATGTGATGAGAGCCGACCAAAGTTGAAGTCGCGGTCACTGGTCGGCAACGGAACTGAGATCTGTCGAAAGGAAAGGGCGAAATGCTGACGTGCTCCAGAGCTCAGCTCACAGTCTTGCGCGAAACAGCACCAGTACGTGCGGACCAGCTGCTCATACTGAGTTAGGCTAGCGTGGAAGTCCTGTGGATTATGCTCCATGCTGTCGTCGGCCGTCTTGAGGAGGGACTGGATCATGTACGTTGCCATTCCTGACATCATTAGCCTCGTATATGGAACGAGAGGCGTGGACATACCACTATACATCCAGGCCTTGTAGGGGCGACCGGAACCCCATTCGTAAAAGGTGATCATCACCAGAGACTGCGCAAGGTAGAGCGACGGGGCCTCGAACGCGCGATGCGCGAGCTCCTTGCGAGCATATTCCGCATATGTTTCGGCTGCCTCCAGACGGTGATCGGGCATGAACCTCACACATAATGACAGAAGAGCTGCTACAAAAACTGGATCAATCGAGGCGGGACTTGATGATAATTCTGCAATCAGGGACGGATAGTGGAGGAAATTGGCGACGGGGAATTTCTTGCGGTAGGTCTCGCACACGGCAATGATGGTGGATGAAGGCAGGGCCTCCACGGGATTCTGAGCGCCCCATGGTGATGAACGGTCGGGTTGCGGTGCAGGAGGTAATGGTGGGCTATTGAGAGCGGTTGTCGGTTCAGATATCACTCTTCGCTGTCTCCTTGATTTCAATGTGTTTCTCTTTGATCGCCTTGACGGGGACGAATATGTGTCCGTCAACTGACAGTCGGTCAGTTTCGCCCGTTGACAGCGACGACATGGCGGTTGGCCTTCATGAATGCATTTGACCTTTGCTTGACTATACAGAACAACAATGATGGTCAGCGAATCAATCCGAGTGGTAAGTCCAGGCCATGCTAACGGATTGGCTCGTTTGGAGGTTATTCCCGATTCCCGAGGATCACCACACAGGCTACAGAGTAACAAGGGACATACCGGCAGCTGTCGCAGGATACTGAAAGTCGCATTCTCAATGGCCCATCGACAAGATCAACTCATTGATCTGCCATTGTTTTCAGTCCCTCAATTAAGATGATGATAATCTTCAAATGCAGATACGGACTGATAGTTGCGTGGTCGGGAATGGATCCCGACTTTCCCGTAAATGATGATTTCACTCTCAGTGCGGAGATAACCACAATTCTTCCAAATCGGGTAAAGCGCATGATAAGGAAGCTTCTTTTTTCTTCCTTGACATCACCAAAAGAAATCATTGTTCTAGATTCATTCTAGTCTGCTACAGAGAGTGATCGACGGATAGAAAGAGGTTAGAGAATATTTCCAAGGGTTGCGTCGCTTGACAACGGGGTAGTCTCAAAATATATTCCGCTCTCTCCTTAATAATCCGGACCTCGGAGAATAGAGCGATCATTAAGATTAATGCTATGCAGGCTGTCTATCGCTAACTCATCACAAATGCCGTTGATCATATGCATCATACATCCAGCTCGGTCCATTGCTGCACCCAGCTGTTGAACTTGTCCACCTGTAGGGAATCTGTAGCCCACGAGGTCACAATCCGAACCACCGCATGTCCATCCTCGCGCTTCTCCCATATATAGAACCCAAACCGATCCTGCAGTCTGCGAATCACGCGGTCGGGTAGGATAGCAAATACTTGATTGGTCTCCGTCTGCGCTGCCAGGGTATACCCTAGCCTCTCAAAGTTGGCCGAGACCTTCGCTGCCATGTTGTTCGCATGCGTCGCCAGATCGAAGAAGAGATGTGTCCGGAAGAGCTCGACAAACTGAATACCCATCACACGGGACTTGGCCAGCAGAGCCCCGTGCTGTTTGAGATGGAAGACAAAGCCCTCGGCCAGATGCTGCTTGACCACAATCGCCTCACCCAGCAATGCTCCCATCTTGGTCCCGCCAATCCAGAAGATATCGGTGAGGTCGACCATATCGCGCAGGGTCAGGTCGTTGTTCTTTGCGCTCAGCGCTACTCCCAATCGTGCACCGTCTACCAGGATGAGCAGTCCGAGTCGTTTGCAAACTGCCGAGAGGGCTGACAGTTCGGCCTTGGTGTATATCGTTCCCAGCTCGGTAGCGTTGGATATATACACCAGCCTTGGCTTGGCCATGTGTGGAAAGAATTGATTCTGCTCGAATACACGCTCCAGGTTCGCCGGGGTCATTTTCCCGTTTACTCCAGGGACTAGGATCATCTTGTGCCCTGTGGCTTCGATTGCACCGGCTTCCTTGGAGACAATATGGCCCGACTCCACAGCCATGACGGCCTCGTAGGGCCGTAAACAGCTAGCAATTGAGATTAAATTGGCTGATGTTCCGCTAGGGACAAAATGAATGGCAACTTCCTCCTCGCTGGCGTTGAGCTTCTCGCGGATCAGCCGTCGAGCTTCATTGCTGAACTCGTCTGTCCCGTAGGACGATTGTTGTGCGGTGTTTGACCGTAACAGAGATTCTAGAATCTGCGGATGAGCTCCCTCGCTGTAATCATCGATAAAATTGTATCGAGGAGGGAGCTCTGTGTCACTGATATCTGACGCCGGCATTGTCTGGAAGATTTGGTTTTAGACGATGATAGAACCAACCACTGAAATCAATGCAAGAATGAAGAAAATTAAGACAACCAAGTGAGTCATATTGTCTGGATCCCCTGGATTATATCTCCTTATCTCTGTGGGAAAACTTGACTCGGTAGCGGGGACACGCCATCGTCTCGGGAATAATCCGGTGTCGGGAATCCGCAGTGGGGATTTCTATTAGCAATCGCCTTCCTGATCTTTCCCGAGCTTCGGAAATTCCAAGTAGTGACACTAGTCCTCCGTACGAGTTGTACAGTTGGCATATTATGTTGCACCGAAATAGCGGTAAAAGCTAAGAAAAATGATTGCGATTGCGTGGATTCTAATTTGCTTTCGAGAAGTAGTTTATCTCAGATTCCCAAAAGTACGAGTCGATCGATATCACCGGGGCTTGAGCATAGCTTGATTCAGATATGGTATGGATCTACTCCGTACATGCCCATGATCTACTCCGGATACGAGCACTGCTGAACAGACATTGGTCGATAGATCTGCAGCTTGGATATTCGGTATTGGCCTATCATGTTTCACTGATATACAACTCCACGAACTCACAACACCGGACTAGATTTAGATAGATGATCATCAACCCTGCCTGCTTCTTGTTTTTTGAAACACAAACTGCTTCAAGGAATGGCTTCCCCGCTTGCTGGGGCTTTGCTTCGCATTGGCCCCACAACTCTTCCACTACGCCCAGCAGAGCTGCTCCACGAAGTGTCGAAAACATATGATGGCCTAGTCTGACATGCAACTAATTTATCGTCAGAGAAAACGATACAAGGACTCCAAATTCTGCGGATGGACCGGGTCCGCTTGCGACGGTGATGTCTCCACAACATGCGTATAGTCACCCGTGAAATTAAACAGACTCTACCATTCATTTGCCGCAGTGATGTCTGTTGGCAGGAGAGACGCTTGCTGTGCTGAATTGGTCTTCTTTCCTGAGAAGCTCGTTGAAAAGTATATAGAGCCCTAGACTGATAGGAATCATGTCCGGACACCCTTTTAGCCTAGTGGTTTATATTTCAATACATCTTCTCGGGCTGCTGGCACCTTGGGAATATTGACATTGCGACTATGTTCTACCACATTATTTATTTCACCTGTATCAATCACATTGCATCTGTACAGCTGGAGGATCCGAAAGCCGTCACGTTCGAGAGGTACCATCCTCCAGACACCGGGAAAACGCAAAATCCAGCTTTCCCGATTCTATGACCTCTGCACCTCCTGTAAGGTTGTCCACAATCCAACTCGCATGGATATGAGGTGCGGTTAGATAGGTGGTGGATCAAGCCATAATCCTCATGGGTTAGGTTGGATATGGATCAACCTATATTCAATCCACGGCCAGCCTAGACCTGAGTCAGCGGCTGTATGGGTTGAATATGTAAACCTGTGTTCTCCGTGTTCTTGTAGTCCCATGATTAGGGATTATGCAGATGTTTTAAGCAACAAATGAATGAAACTGCCCCGGGCGTAGATTGTCGATCATAGCTATGGCTATTCTTCCGTGAACGATTACTCTTATTTAGCACCACTACTGTTCTCCTCTTCTTTATCGCTTCTTTGAAAACCTTCCATACACAGTGGAGTATTGCGTATAAAACTACCTGTAAGAGCTTATAAGATGGAATTACTGCTCAGTGCTATGTTGTCTAGGTCCGTATCCATGCCTAATTCAGCCAATTATAGCCCTGGCCAGGGCTCTGCTGCTCTAGATCAGCCGAGTCGTGGATCAGACTCTGACCCGAGACGAAAAAGCCGCAATTCCAGGGGCCAGAGAGGCGTTTGTCAATGGCATCTTGGACATGTCCTCAGCCATGGAAGCTTCCCACGCCTTGTCACAGCGGGTCGCGAGTACTTGGCCGAGATTTGGGACAAGTAGAAAACAGTGACGCCGATGACAAGCTAGGAACATTTGCCGCGTGTAACACGATGGGCGAGTGAGTACTTCAAGCAGAGCCGGCTGTTGGTGCCTTTGAAGATGCCCGTAATCCAAAGTGCAGTTATTGAAGGGGGCCTTACGGTGATCGAACGGGTCCATGATTAGCTTTGTGTACATATTCTGCAATGTGATGCGACTGTAGTGAGAGCCCATGACATTGAGGTTACCCATTGCCCATTGACCATTTTTCCAATGGCGAGAACTTCCCTATGTGGAGTATGACCGACCCACCAGATATCGGTCAATGTAGCTGAAAGCGCAAAGTAATGAGCTAGAATTACCAGAGCACGGTCCTCCATCTCCTTGAGTAACTTGAGGAATTCTTGGGAAACGATCAAGGGAAACACCATCAGACGTCGACATATCATCGCCGGATGCTCCTGTGCCTCTATAGCGAGCCAAACAGAGTTAATGTAAGCCACTGTCGATCTGTATATCTCCAGTGTCGGGAGCCGTAATTGTTCGCCATCCTCCTCACCATAATCTTCGGACGGCAGCAAATACGAGAAATGGCCGCAATCGCAGCTGCCGGCTGTAAAGTTTGGCTCTGTGAATGAAGGCGACGAATGAATGATAGAAAAGATTCTAGCTGACTTGCTCTCTTGAATGGCGCTGAGCGCAGCATCGAATACCGATACCGAGCCTCTGACCAATTGCATCCATTCCATCGGCGGTCTGTATGGGTCAAGAGGACGATCTTGCAAAGACGTAAACGCGTCGATAAGTAAGAGAATGCATGTAAAGCACGCTGCGTCGGCAATCCTTGTATCTATACTTCCCACGCACACTCTGTGGTCTCGCAAAGCCCGCTCTAGATAGACTGCCCGAACGCCGACCAAGTCCGTCTCGTGTGATTTGCTCTTATACAGATGAAGGGCAGATATTGCAAAAATGGCATACAGCAGTGGCTTGTAGACAAAGGCTAGCCTGGGAACCTCAATTGACCAGCAGTCTTTAATGCTCTGGAGATGGGCTCCAGGTAAGGTGAGGCTAGTTCCTATGGTGAAATGATGCAGGAGACGCAGCTCCGTGTACGCGTGATATTCACCTTCCCACCGCGGGCGACTGCATAATGCTGTGGTAGCTGCAGCCGTAGCAGCTTCGTGACTGCCAGCCAATGCTATCTGCGAGGGAGGGGAAGGGGCATGAGGTGTGGACCTGCGTTGCTGTTCGGTTTGAGCGGTAGGGGGTTGGCCTTCGGACCTGTCATAGAGACAGGCGACCCCATGCCTATGACAATCTCGGCACACTGGACGCGCTTCATCACACTGGCGTGGTATCAGTCCGACCGGCGGGGAAACATATCATGTTTCAACATACTAACCTTCACCCTACGAGCGCGGCATCGCTGACATCCGTTTCGGGATTTTCGGTGGGCCAGTCGCGGGCCGCTCTTCTTGCGCATGACTGGTTGACTTTCCTTGAGTTTGAGGGGCATCAGTCGTTGTTGCTTTCCTATGTGTTTGGGTCATAGCCGATCGCCCCTGCTTTAGGGTTACCTGAAGCACTGTGCAAGGGTACATCTGCAGCGATGCTTAGGTACACTGTGCACAGTCAAGGCTCATGGACTGACTTGATATGCCAGATGATCAAGGGAAAACGGGATTGACCCGGTGGAAGGGGAGAGAAAAGAAAGTGAGCGGCGCGAATTTACCTTAGGCGCCAAACCCCACCTCTAGCTTGCAGGCAGTAGTATTTCCCTGATTGGGCTCTTTTTCCTCCCATTGCATCTGGCACCTTTTATTTCTACACGCTCCAGAAGAATATAAGCCGAATTAGTAAAGACTATTCTCCTCAATGTCATGGATGGGTATAATCGGTTCAACACTTGATTGGAAGCGATCTTTCAGCATTACGTCCCCAGCAAGACTCAACAGATCAACCCAGTAAGTATGAATCAAAGCATAGAAGAGCCTCCCTTCCACTCAGAGAAGTCCATCCTACACCACTGAACATGTTACTCGACTCTTCTCGTCTCTCCTCCCTCAATGCAATCCAGCATGCTTCCGTTTATGTCTCGCCTGTCTGCACCATTCGGCGATTATATCCACCGATATGTCGTGTACGAAAGCCAACGAACATCAAGATCAAAGATGTAATGAGCTCCGGTAGAAGACCAAGGACAGTACGAATGCCTAGGGAGCCAGCCACCGGATTCAGGTTTCGTTTCTGGGTTGACTCCGCGATCAGTCCGTACGTAACCCGGATGCCGACAAACGCCGTCGCTAAGAGCACGCCGTGGAGGAGCTGGCATTCAAGGCATTAGCACTGACGATGGCACACTGATTTGCGGATCCTCTCGTATTGGGGTAAAGTCTACCATGTTGCCTTCCTTCATCCCTGGAATGGTCTTCTCACTGCAATCCTTCAATGTCCACAGAGCCCAGACGGTCAATATTGCCCAACATGCCTCGAGCAACGCCATTCCAACCTCGAGATTCGTCTGATCGCTCGCTTTTGGGTTCTTCCCGGCCAGACCACCGGCTCCTGTGCCAACCATGGCAACTCCGGTGGCAACGACCACGTGGACGAAGGTCATAAATGCGTATTCTGAACGTTTGTTCAAGTTGGGAGTGCGGTACGCCCTTCTGCTCAGGCAAGTCAGCAATGTCACCTTGTTCCCCTCGGAGGATGACGCACGCTTCGTGTAGTATTCCATCTAGAGCGAGCAGCAGAGGCGAGATTCCAACGCTTGAAATAATCTTTGCCCCGGAGCTGCTACTGTGAATCGAGAGGGCACCGCCGGTGATCTTCAGTATACAAAACGCCAGCAGATAGCCCCAGCCTAACAACCCCCTTCGATGATGGTACAGTGTCAGATACACCGCTGGACATACGAGAACCGAGTAGATGGCGAGCTGAGCGACGGAAAATGCACTCATTCTTTGTAAGGGGGAGGGTGCGCCGGGACGACGGAAGTAGAATAGTCGTAAGTGGTATAATGTCTCCCTTCTTTTGCTTGTTTTTCTCTGCGGTTTCTCCGATATTTCGATCCGAGGACACAAGCGATGATGGAAGAGACAAGCAGGAACAGGATTCTCATGGTAAGACAAATGTTATTCGGAAGATCCGCTGGGTTGCTCTACTTGCTGAAATAAGGTGACAAAGGACGAAATGCACACCACGGATTATATTAATCTATCCAGATGGACTTTCATTCAGTTTGTCTGACTTTTCAACTTCTCTATATCAACCTTGAATAATTTTGGTGGTGTTGGCGACTACTAAACGATACCGAGAATCCCTGTCGCATCCTCTTTTAGAAGCGCCCAATAAGAAGCGGAATAGTATCAGGTAACACCTTTGTGGTCACATACGTGGACAACGAGAGGCAGAAGAATAGTTGTACGGAATTCCCAACACATGCGCCAGATTTGCACTGCCCTCCTTGAGCATATGAGCGAATACCCTTCATGCCACAGACGGGCAGACATAGATCAACTAACTTCTGAGGCACGTCGCTTAGCAGATGCTAAAGGGGTGCTAAGCTTAAGACTAGTCAAACCTATAACGCACTGGTGTATAGCTCCATATCCTGTCCCAAACTGTCTGGTCTAGGCGTCAGAAATGATGATAGGCTTGTTATGTGATGTGATTCTGTGTCCTTGGACAAAATTATCTAATACACATGTGTATGCATCATGTTGGATACTATCACTAGCTAAGGAGCACATCGTCCAGACACCTTCTTAACCTAGCCGTGTAGTATAGTTGACAGATCACATAATAGTATGGACACTATTTATGCAGATACATATTCCTGTAACTCAAGCAAACCTAAAACTGAGATGCTACGTATCAAAGCCCCTTTACCCTATGTCTTTATCCATCCCCAACTCAGCCAATATGGCCTCGTTATGCTGTCCAATCTCCGGCACTGCACCCATTTGAGCTTTAAACCCATCCGGCTCCATTCCCGGAGGAAACAGCGCTGGCACAGTCCCTGCAGATGTCTGGATCTGCGTCCAGCGCCGCCTGGCTCTCAATTGCGGATGGTTCCATACGCCTTGCATATCGTTCACAATGGCATTCGCAATGCCCGCCTCATCCAGGCGCCGTAGTATCCCCTCGGCAGAGAAAGTTGCGAAGGCATTACAGATTATCTCCCTCAATGCATCGCGATTCTTCACCCGCAATGAATTATTACAGAAGCGCTCATCCATCGCCATCTCTGGCCTCTCCAGCACTATCTCGCAAAACTTAGCCCACTCCCGCTCATTCTGAATCCCCAGCATGACCGTCCCCTTGCCTGTTTCAAATGGTCCATACGGATAAATCGCCGCATGCGATGCACCGGCAGGGGTCGGGCCCGGCTGGTCCCCATAGGTATAGTACATGGGAAAACCCATCCACTCGACCATACTCTCCAGCATGGAGATGCCAATATTGCGCCCACGACGCTCGGAGTCCCTTTTGCGCTCGAACAAAGCAGCAAGGATACTTGAGTATGCGTAGCTGCCTGCAGAGATGTCCGCAATTGAGATGCCGACTTTTGCCGGCTCGGTGGCCGTCCCTGTGACGGAGAGCAGACCTGCCTCGCTTTGGATGAGGAGATCGTATGCTTTCTTGTCGCGGTAAGGTCCGTCTTGCCCGTAGCCAGAGATGTTGCAGATGATTAGAGAGGGGTGCTTTTCCGATAAGTCTGCGAACGACAGGCCTAGTCGGGCGCTTGCTCCCGGGGCGAGGTTCTGAACTAGGCCGTCGGCGCGGGAGAGCAGTCGCATGAGTATGCGATAGTCGCGGGGTTTCTTGACATCGAGGGCCAGGCTTTCTTTTGATCGATTGGTCCAGATAAAGTGCGAAGAGAGGCAGTTGACACGAGTGTCATAGTTGCGGGCAAAGTCGCCCACCTTGGGGCGTTAGATTTTGATGACGCGAGCGCCGAGATCAGCCAGTTGGC
Source organism: Aspergillus novofumigatus IBT 16806 (assembly GCF_002847465.1). Classification (NCBI taxonomy): domain Eukaryota; kingdom Fungi; phylum Ascomycota; class Eurotiomycetes; order Eurotiales; family Aspergillaceae; genus Aspergillus; species Aspergillus novofumigatus. Next base: position 146,081 of record NW_020194280.1, read on the forward strand.
GGGTGCAGAACGGCGCTGCAATGGCTTGTTCGAGACTGACTACTGTGATGCCTGTCAATGGACCTTTCTTTTGTTGTCGCTTGGTGTTGGTCTTGGTAGAGGCGGTTGTTGACGAGTTGCGGTGGATGACCGGGAACTGTCGCGGCAGAGCCCGGACATTGGGCCTAATGAGAGCCATTATGCGTCAATTTCTTGCAATGTTCATTTCTAGAGGCATGCGTCTATTTATTACTTCAATAAGGAGATCGAGATGCTCACCTTACTCCAAGTGATCGATGTCCGGGATGTGCGGGGTCTGCGGTTACCTGCCGGTTAACGGCTATGACGGTTAAACGGCTTGATTTTCTTGCATGATTTATATGGTCAGTTCTCAGCCTGCAAAGAACGAAGATTTATAGTTCAATGACTAAAAATGTCGCATCTGGCCTGGCGAGCACTTCATCATAGGACATTAGCTGTCCGACTGCAATGGCCGCTCATCCGATCGCGTTTCTCAACCTCGGCGCGTCGGCCACTGATGGAACTGACGGGCTTCACGGAAGAACAACTCACTGTCCGCGACGCCATCTCAGCGATCACTTCTAAATTTCCCAACACCTACTGGCAGGAATGTGATCAGAATGAGCGCGATCCCAAAGAGTTCCATGCCGCACTAGCCAAGGACGGATGGTTGGGAATTGCTTTGCCGGAGGCATTGGGAGGCGCTGGACTGGGTCAGTACATCATGTTCAATGTAGCCAGAGTCCAGGCTACTGACTGTGAGCAGGAATCTCAGAAGCTACAATGATGATGCAGACCATTACTCAATCCGGCGCAGGGATGGCCGGTGCTCAGGCCATCCATGCAAACGTGTATGCGACACAACCGCTGGCCAAATTCGGCACCAAGGAGCAGCTCGAGGAGACGATTCCCAAAATCATCAATGGGACATGGCGGACCTGCTTTGGCGTCACAGAGCCTAACACGGGCCTAGAGACGTTGAAACTCAAAACCACCGCCACCAAAAATGCTTCAGGTGATTCCTACTCTATCACCGGGCAAAAGATCTGGATCACCTGTGCGCAAGTCGCGTCCAAGATGATTCTGCTCGCGCGTACGACACCCGTCGAAGAAGTAAAGAGATCCACCCACGGTTTATCAATGTTCTGCATCGGCCTCGATCGCGACAAACCCGGTCTGGACATGCGCAAGATCAAGAAAATGGGCGGTCGCGCCGTCGACGCCAACGAGGTCTTCTTCGATAACTACCAGATCCCCGCGAATACGCTGATAGGAGAAGAAAATGAAGGCTTCAAGATCATCCTCCATGGGATGAACGCGGAACGCTGTTTGCTGGCCGGTGAAGCGTTAGGTCTGGGCTATGCGGCGCTCCAGCGCGCGACGCAATACGCCAACGACCGCGTTGTATTCGGACGTCCCATCGGACAAAATCAGGGTATTGCGCATCCACTGGCAGATGCGTATATGAAACTAGAAGCGGCCAAGTTGGCGACTTACCATGCTGCGCGGTTGTATGATGCCTCGCGAACGGATAGCTCGATTCCCTTCCATTCGGTAGGGGTGGCTTGCAACAGCGCCAAGTATCTTGCGGCCGAGGCAGCATTCACGGCGTGTGAAAGAGCTGTTCTGACGCTTGGAGGAATGGGTTATGCGATGGAGTATGATGTTGAGCGGTATCTGAGGGAATGTCTGGTCCCTCGGATTGCACCGGTGAGTCGGGAGATGATATTGAATTACGTGAGTGAAAAGGTGTTGCAATTACCCAGGAGTTATTAGATTGCGAGAAGGGTAGCTACTTCTTATGGTTGGAACGCTTTGCATGATTAAAATGCCATTCAAGCATCCCCGTAGACCATAATATATTCCTCAGAGACAGATCAGCAAACAAGAAGTTCTCGTGGTGCACCTGCAACCACATTCGTAATTTAGGTGGCTACATATTAACAAAAATTACTATATTAGACTATGAGGTCAACGACTTTCTACATCCATTCATGTCGGTCCAGTTTCAGCAAATTGAACCGTTAGAAACTGGTGATGGGACATAGACCGACTGACACCTCAGGCACCAAACTCGATAACCGCGAACATCGACGTTTATCCCACACAGGGAGCTTGGCTCTCTCCATCCGTCCATCCTCCCCGAGTGCCTGGCATGGTTCTATTACACAAGAAAGAACCTATTGCACAAGAAAGAACTGAAATATGACAGCTCACGCTTGATCCACTTCTCATTCCGATGAGTGGGTAAAATGGAGAATGAAGTCGCAATGGTCTCCGCGAGAACTCCAAGAAAGGTGCCGACCGCGTGCCAAAGATGTCGCCGCCAGAAATTGAAGGTCATTATGCGCCCCCAGTCGTCAAAAATGGACTAAGGCGTATTCTCTAGTGTGATGTCAACCGTCCTTGCACACTGTGCTCCAGAGCCGGGGCTGATTGTCTCCCAGCCACGACCAGCCGCTGGAGAGTCTACCGACACAGCCAGCACTCTACCATCCAACGACCTTCTAAACGAGCGCGGAGAGCGCTTCCTGATGCGAGTGGAAACTCTTCAGAACAAGCCCAGATTTGCCATACAGGAACAGATCCTGCTCCAAATGAACTAACAGATGCTGGGTCTTCTACGGATGAGCGTCTTAAGAAGGCTAACCATCCGATATGGGATTCAAGCTCGACCCTGGCTTTAGTTAATGGCGTGAGAGACCCCGTTCGTATCAAACAACTGTGGTTGCTGATAAAAAGAAACAGGCATTTCAATTACACAATGTCGCAACTCCCCGTGATCCGATAATGGACGCCATTCCTGGAGGCGCCATGCAGGACATTGTCGGTGAAAATCCCAAAACCAGGCATAAGGAAGCCGTTGAGCCAGGTGGCCGTCCACTTTACGGTACAGGGACAAGAAGGTGGACACTACGTCCCATGTCCTCGCCGGCGTACTCATCGCCGCCAGCTCTGACGGAGCTCAGGTCACTGTTGCCGCAGTATGAAGCTTCTGAGCTACTCGTCGATACCTATTTCGACCGAGTCCACTGGTTTATGCTCATCTTTCAACAGGATGACTTTCGTCAGAACTGGCCATACCTGTATAGGACACAATTAGATGGCGCCAGTGAAGTTTGCAACGATCTAGGATTTCTCAGCACTTTTTTGATGGTCATTGCTATTGGAGCGCACTATGCTGGGCCCTATCGGCAACGTCTCTTAGCTCGCTACGAGGCCGAACCTGAGACGCTCAAGCAACGCATTCTTAAAGCCATCAAATCCAGTTTGCTGGATATTATCTCGGTTGGGTCGCTGGAAGTAGTTCAGACGTGCGTCCTATTAGGAACATACTATCTCTTCCACGGTGCTCCTCGGCTAGCATGGCCGGTCTGCGGCTGTGGCCTTCGGGTTGCCCAGTCGCTCAACCTACATCGCAAGGTCAACACTATGCCATCAACTCTTATTGAGCGCAACCAGAATGAAACGAGGAAACGTTGTTGGTGGGCGATCTACGAGATAGAGACGTTCTGTTCGATGTCTTACGGCTATCCCCACAGCATCGGAGACGCAGACTGTGATGTTGAGCCCTTGAATCCGTCGGCAAAGCTGCGGAATGCTCCATCACCTATATCCTTTGATGAGCCACTGAGATCCGAGACAACCCTTTTATCCTACAAGTATTACATGTCCAAGTTGTCAGTCCTTACAAAAGCGGTCCTCAGCGAGCTCTATGGAATCGGGCCTGGTTTAGTGAACAGCAACAGGACCTCTGATGAGTCTGGCTCGAGGTTACGCGCAGTCGTTATGAGGGTAGCGAATCTGGATGCAAGGCTTCGGGACTGGCGAGCTGAAATCCCTCCCAAACTACGGTGGGAGACGGTTGCTTCTACCAGCGTGAGCTATTCATCACTGGAAGAATTTGATCGAGACATCGGCGCATCGGGTGTTCGATTCGACAGTCATATCTACCACCTTCAGGCTTTAGCAATTAAGCTCGCTTATGAAAACACCATGATTCTAGTTCACAGGCCACTTCTGTCGTACAAGCTCGTGACTAAAGGTGACGAGGAGCTGGACGATATGCCTCGTCCTGATACAATTCACCAGAATCCTTTTCTACGATCGATGCAAGCTTGCCACGATGCAGGTATGAGCTTGTCGGAGCTCGCGAGCAGCCCGATTCTTGAGCTTGTCTCCGAAACCTACGCCGCTGCCTTTGTTAGCATCCATACTTTCACAGCAGGAGTTGCTCTTGGGATTTTAGCCAGTATTGAGCCCCTTACACCGCAGGCTCAAGAAGCCAAAGTTGGGCTGCATCGACTCATGTCCATTCAAGCGAAATTAAAATCTCGATCCCTACTAGCCACGCAGAGCCTGGATATTCTTCAGCGGCTGACAAAACTCGTACTGGACAAAGAGCTAAGCATGATGCTCGATGTTTCGAAGCCTATACGAGGGCCAGAACAACACAGCAGCGTAGATGGCGATGTCAGTGCCGTCCAAACAGGTACTCTTTTTCCAAAGCCATCTTCAAGCGGCCAGCGTACCAGGACATTGCCTCACGATGCTGCTGGGGCCGTCATGCCGACGGACCGACAATTAACCATGTCGGGTTCTCGAGACACCCAAGAAACAGAGACCTGGGAAGCAACGCCAGAACGTAACAGTGTTGGCAACTTCTCGCATCTTCAGTATGTGGAGGACGCTTCTGTGTCGGAGGCGCTCTATGATTTCGACCAAGGTGAGTCAAGCAGTATTTGATTTGTAATGTCGCAAACTGAACGGGTCCAGTGCTCTCAACATATGTTAACAGCGCTTGGGCTGATCCTGGCCCGTTTGTAACTGATACATGGCACCCTCGGACACTACATGATGAAGGAGCTTCAATGCTTGAACAAACATGGATTTGGGGCCGGATATCCTTCCACGATATGATTGAAAGTATCTCAATGTCACTGACAGTCTGATGCTCCTCGGGTTTTATCAAGCTCTACTCCTGGCACATCAAGATACTGGATTAGATATTTAGGGGACAAATACAGGTGCATTTATCCAAGAATTCGGTAGGTATATCATATTGCGCTGAAGAAATGCGCTCAAAGTTTGAGCTATTTCACTGGATCAACTGCTACAATGGGACCACGAAACTATCCTAGTATCCACCTGTTTCCCCAGCCTCCTTCATCGGCTTGAAGGATACTTCAACAGGCTCATTCCCGATGCCGCGTTTCCTCGCCTCCTCCAAAATAGCGACGGTAGCTGTGGCACCAATTCGAGTAACACCCAGGCTCATGACATGCAGCAAGTCGTCCAACGTCCTGACACCGCCAGCAGCCTTGATCTGCACCTTCTCACCAGCCTTCTCCCTCATCAGCCTGAGATGCCTCACCGTCGCGCCCTTGTAGTTATACGACCCGTCCGCCTGCTTCACGAATCCGTACCCCGTCGAAGTCTTCACAAACGCAACGTCCAGACTTGTGCAGATCTCACAAAGTCGTGCAATGTGGTCGTTGTTCAGATAATCATTCTCGAAAATGACCTTTAGCAGGGCGCCTTCAGCCTTGACCGCGTCGTTGATCCGCCGAATCTCCTCGGTCACATATTCCCAATCGCCGCCGAGCACTTTACCAACATTGACAACCATATCAATCTCAGCGCCCCCTTCTTTGACGGCCGCGATTGCTTCGGCCACTTTGATCTCGGTGGTACTGTTACCGTGCGGGAAGCCGATAACGGGGCAGACGAGGACATCCGTCCCGGCCAATTCTTTCACGGCGAGAGGAATGGAGTATGGTTTAACGCAGGCAGTAGCCACTTTGTGATCTCGGGCAATCTTGAGCCCTGCGAGGATATCGGTATCGGTCATTGTAGGATGGAGGAGAGAGTGGTCGATCATTTTCGCTAGTTGAGGAAGAGAAACGGTAATAGTGTTTGATGCCATCTTGAATCGCACGGTGATGAAGATCTCAGACAAGTAGGAAGTAAGTGACCGGCTGATTACGACAAAGTTGATATGCGATGTGTCGTCCTTGCGGCAGGTCGTTATATACATGGAGGCCCCATGTTCCGGTGGGTGCATCTACTCCTTTGGGCGAGAGCGACACAGTGCGGTTAGCCAATGAGCGCCACTTCCGATCCGAGAGTGGGACAGTAACCATAAACAGGAATTCATCCCGGCAGTTGCTTCTACTCACCTTTATGATCCTCATCCCTCAAAGAACAAACACATGCCGGAAGATCTTCCATTGAAAACATCGACGAGTCGGACACCTGAGAACAAGACAATATGATGCAGTTCTCATGTGACGGGCTTGGTATCTCCAATCCGAGCTCTCAAAAACTGGAAGTGAAGTCTCGATAGCTATAACATTGCTCGATAGGGTGTCATGGTGACTATCATCCGTACGAATCTTCACCCCGTCTATTGCAGCCATATAGGATTTGCGGAACGAGTCCCTATACAGTGCCCACAATGTCTCAAACTGGAACCGGTTCCGGGAAGATTCACTGGAACATCAAACTTTGACGGAGTGTCGTATTATCTCTCTTCTCGGACATTTGAAGAGGCATTTTGGAGAAAGCTGCCCATCTCCTAGCTCGAGGAGGCGTCCAAACATGGCATATTTTCTGTCTATGTCTTTCTCTCAAGAGGTTCTACGATCTCTCCGAAGGCAGTTGGGAGATGATCTCTTTTCTTTAACCTTGTATTCACACTGCACTGTGTGAGTCTCCGCTTCTTGAGAGACTAACAAGGAGACTGTGGCGTTCTACTGGCTGGTCACTATGGACAGACCCGCGTTCACTCTATACAAGAGCCCGGAATCTTCTATTATGTGCAAATTCTTCATGCTATGAGTGAATGCATGAGATTATGCCCGAATATAAATTCCCCCTCATCTTCCCCTTTGCTTCTTTCTCTTCCATCATCCGCAGCTACTCCATCACAGCCTTGATAAGAAGCCTCCACTGCAAACGCACAAGGTTCATCATGACTTCAAAGAAGTAAGTTTACCGTCACCCGTCTACAAGTTATGAGTCGTCTCTGATGATCGGAAGATGGAAGGAAGAGTGGTGGTCCACCTCGGATGATCGAGCCGACGAGCACAATACCATCGAATATGGCTGGAGCGAAGACTGGGGCTACTGGATCAAGGTGATGGACGATCGTCTTAAAATGGCTGACGACTGGCATAGCCCGTACAACACACTCGCCGAACTAGACAGGTTCAGGGCATCCGTGCTGGACGGCGGTCGCGAGGGATGCTATCTCAGTGCCTACACGGGCCCTCGGGGTCGGGGAAAGAAAGTCGACTTTGAGGTCATGATGGATCTGTGGAACATATATCAGGTTGCCAACACCAGACTGCTCTCCGAGTTTCGCAACTTGTCGGAACGAGAGATCCAAGAGGTCAGCGACACTGTCGACGCCAAGAACGATGACGAATGGGTCAACCCCTGGGCGAAGAAATGCGTATGCGGCGATTGCGAGGCATTTGATGCTTTGGTTGCAACAAACGATACAAATGATGAGAGCAATGAAAGCGACGAAAGCGATGAAAATGACAAAGACGAAGACGAAGACGACTAATTCCCAGTGAGCTGCCGGGACACGATGATCAGGACGAAGGATCGGGGCCAAGCGGTCTTTCGGTGGTTGAGGAAGGTCTGTGGGTTTTTCGTCCTGTTCGGAAGTGGACTCGTGAACTGCTGGATTCATGTCGACTCTCCTTTCTTTCGTCTTTGTCTGCATAGCGGTATTGTTCAAAAGTTCGAGAAACTCATCCTCAGTTGCTGGAGGTACCAGCTACGCAGTTATTCGAGAATCTGAACTACGTGAGCAATGATGACACTAAAATCTGCCCAGATCAATCCTTTGATAAAATTGAAGCTATCCTAGTCCTTGGATTAATAGTAAATAGACAATCTCCAACTGTACCCAACGGCATGATGAAATGCATGCGGGGAACTTCTGCTCCTCCGCCTGACGTCAGCAGTGGTTGTGTTACCTCAGTGCTGGACAATCTGTCCATTTCGCTTTTCAGGACTTTCAACCGTCAGAACAACACCCAGAAGAGTATTAAGTAGCTGATAGTCAGTTAGATGGCCCATAAACCAGGAACCAATGATGGCTGGCACGGGGTTATCTCTAATGATGGACCTTTCCCTCCCGTCGCAGGACGCTACCATCTCTACATTGGTTTGTCACTCATTTCAATCAAGAAATTTGACTAACATCGCGACAGGACTCTTCTGCCCCTTTGCTCACCGGCCCAATCTGGTGCGTCATGTTTGTGTCCTGACCGATATTATCTCCTTGTCAGTGGTCAGGCCATACCCCAACATCACAGGGGAAGGATTACGATTCCCAAAGACCAACGATGAATATCCCGGCGCAACGGTCGACGATCTCTATGGCAGCGAGTTTCTGCGCGAGATCTACCTCAAAGCCGATAAGGACTACAAAGGACCGTACTCCGTCCCTGTGCTCTGGGACAAGGAGACGGAAACAATCGTGAGCAACGACTCGGCCGAGATGCTCCGCTGGCTACCCAATGCATTTGACAGCATTCTGCCGGTAGTTCACAAAAGGGTACATCTATACCCCGACACTCTGCGATCGCAAATTGATGAGATCACCGCCTGGATGCAACCAGATCTCAACGCTGGCGTCTACAAGGCGGGAGGCGCGGCCACTCAGGCGGACTACGACAAGGCGGTCCCAGCCGTCTTTCGAGCGCTCAACCGGCTCGAGCGACTCATCCATGACAATGGTGGGCCGTTCATCTTGGGTAAACACATCAGCGAGGTCGATCTGAGGGCGTACACGACCATCATCCGGTTCGATCCCATCTATGTCCAGCACTGCAAGTGCAACCTGGGAACAATCCGGCACAATTATCCGACCATCAACAACTGGCTGAAGAATTTATACTATAACGTGGAAGGATTCAGGGAATCGACTAGTTTCAAGCATATCAAGGAAAGCTGTAGGTACTTTGAGGATGTGCATTATTATTCATCAGCTGACTCGAACAGATCCAAAGAATCAAGCGGACATCAATCCAAAGGGTATCGTTCCCATGGGACCTATACCTGATATCGAGTCTGGTGTGGATCACAACTGGGGTCTGGTCAGAGTTGGGTCTATTTATGTGTAGGCTGCTGTCTGTCACCTATTTTTGCCCAGTAATGCAGAGATGGAACGAGACGAGACTGAGACTCTTTGTACTAAATACTCTGTATGAGCCAAGTCGTTATCCTGAGAGATTCGTTACTATTGAGGTGGCCTCTCTTACATCTGAGTATCCTTGTCCTTTTCGCGCAGGAGCAGCTCCTGTCAAGCCAGCTCATCGTCATACGGTCAGCTTTATAGTGGCCTTAGCGCCCCGCTTGCGATATTCTTGCATTTCAGATTCTGAGGTCCGAAATTGGCACCCCTGGGACCCCAGAGAAGTACCATGATAGATCCGCGTCTGTAAGGTATTCAACGGGTGCGAAAGGAAATAACAATGTACAAAATATCTACTCCAGCGTTTATTCATCCATCTGGGCGGGATACCTAAGAAATAGAAATATCCGCACAAGAGAGATAGATCTGCCCCGTCTGGAACGAATTCCATTTGAACGACAACAAAGTATGATTGGACACATAGTCCGGAATCTTCACCTTCTTCGTGACAGTATACCCACCCGCAATAGAAGTGTAGCACGAGTTTAACGGCGCATTATCCACCCCCTGACACTTCGGCCTCTCGGACGCCTGGAACCCATTGCAGGTAGACCAATCATTGCGCCAGCAGGGCTGACCTTCGACACAGTCCGGACTATACCCACACTCCTGTCCATTGACATCCGTGCAAGGCAAGAGGCCAGCTTCGAAGCAGTCCTCCGCGGCTTGCTTCTCCGCCTCGGTGGGCAGGTACGACGCGTCGAGCAGTTTGTCCACGATGCTCTGGTCCTGGCAGATGCGATAGCTGAACATGCCGCCGTGGTCGCCGTTGTGGTCGACGCACCACTGCACTTCGATCTCTTGGCCGGCGGTGTAGGTGGCAACCAGTTTGGTACCCCAGTTGCTGGTCGGCTGGTTGTAGTCGATGCTGTCGCGGGCGTTGTACCCGCAGGAGCCGCTGCGACTGACGGGGGCAGAGTCGAGGTTGGGCCAGGACGAAACGGGTTCGAGGATGGCGCATTCGGGACAGGAGTCCACGCCGGCCTGACTTGTTAGCTGGGTTGGGGACCTTGGGGGTGTTCGCATACCTCGTTTCCTAGTCTAGTGCGGCTACTGGGGATATAGAGATACCCATGTCCCGCGACGCAGGTCGTCAGGGTCAACGCCATAAGGGTGGTGAAAGCCTTCATGTTCGAGGATATTGCCTTCTTCAAACTCTATTGTGAGCTTGGTGAACATGCATCTGATGAGGGATCTTTTCTCGCGCCTTTTATGCATGACTGGTAGAGTGATCGACACTGGTCTATGAGGGATGTTGTGTGGGTGTAGTATTCAACATCTACAGGGAGCGGGCATGGAGCCAAATGAGGTATCTTATGTTGCCCGGTATGAAGTATCGGCAAGACATATCGTGCAAAGATCGGCATGGAATTCGTCTGAAACTTCACGATTTCCGGGAGAACGTCTCGAGACAAGACCACTTCTAAGCGACCTGCATCGAAATTATATTGCTGCTTGGCATCTCCGCGAGGAGTCTTGGTCTGGTGGTCTGAGGTGCAGCTGATAGGGCGCAATATCCGGTAAATATCCGATCTGCCAGGTTCAAGTCCTTCATTGGCGTAGAAATTCTGCGGGTTTATTAAAGGTACCGGGAAGGATATTCTACGTGGTCCAGGGCGTCGATGGGATATCGCACACTCTCGCAGTTGATACTGTTCCTCCGGGCGAGTCCCAAGGCCAAGTCACCCCATCGGCAGAACTTGACGTCCACCCATTGGAGACATGTCTGTGCAGGACATTTCTTCCGCCCAAGTCGCACAAGGGCAAGGAACTCGGCGACCCATTTGTCATTCGGCTGACGTTCATTACCGAGATCGATTTCGAGACGTCGGAGATTGGGTGCTGCAATCTTCTTGTAGATGACATACGGCATCTCACGCTCATTGGACGAAGAATCGTACAGAGTTACATGTAAATCGTTAAGCCGAGGAAAGTCTGAAAAGTCAGGAATGTCTTCTCCTTGGGGCGGAATAGGGCCAAGGGTGATCTTTTGCAGCCAGTCCTTGTGAATCGAAAGCAGTCGCTGGATGCTACGGGCGTCGTAGTGACTCTCGTATGGTCCGTAGCAGAGTGACAAGAGACTGATCTCTTGAAGTCGAGCGGGCCATCGAAGGAGACATTCCGTTACTTCAATCGATGTCTTGGGATCTTGCAGATCCAGGCTTGTCAGTGCCGATGTTCCTTGCTTGTTAAGTGGAAGAAGCTGGGAAAGTTCTTCTGTTGTCATAGAAGCACTGTCATCGTGTGCAAAGCTTGTATATATGCTGCTATCTCGACACCAGCCCCAACGATAGGTAGAGAGTCTCCTCAAGGTTGTCATCTGGCTCATGATAGTAAACAGCAGGTTCAAGGAAGGAGCTGCGCCGTATCCGACGAACTCGAGTTCTTCGAGCTTCATCCTTCCGATGCTTTGTAGGAGAGGGAGGTATGAACTTTTAACGAGGTCCAACTGCATGGTTACTCGCCGAACGCAAGGCAGAAGATCCATGATGCGAAGGATATCGTCGGAGTATGTATCATTGTCGACGATGACATTCAAACATCGGGTATAATAGCGAAGATGAGGTCTCTTTTGCAACGTCGACAGCAGCTTTGACAGTCTCTGTTTGTCAGTCGCCCACCATTTAACGATCCGAGGATTGCGGTCTTTCAACAAGAGCGTCCGATAGAGGAGGGTTTCCGCGATATCGCGCCACCGTCTGCAGACTCTGGTTAGAGGACTCCATTGTGCGAGTTTGATCTCGTGAGGAGTCTGCTCTGTTTCGAGAACGGAAAATATCAATAAAAGGAGCTCGTCTGGAAGAGTAACGAAGTGATCTTTGCGAGCAGTGGTATAAGACTCAGGAAGGACATGAGGCGGAGGACTGATACGAATAATCCTCTGTACTGAGGGTACAAGCAATGTCTGCAGCGACATCCTATCTACCTTCCCTTGCAACTTGATTCTATAGAGATGACTACAGTGTCGACAGAGACAACATCCTACGCTTCTACGAGATGTAAATCTTCCAGCCCGCAAATGGAATACATAATGCTACGGGGGTCATGAGGTCAGCTACAAGACGTACCCAAGCACGGACACGCAGCTCCCCCTCATTGTACGACAAGACTGGATTCGCCTCCAGATTTAAAGTTGGTCGACGAATTCCAGATCCGGGCACATGACACATTGGCCCTCTCTCATTGAAGCTCGAAAGCGCCAAATCAATTGCTGGAAAGGGGACTCTTTTAGAGGATTCCAGGCTGGCTTAGTACTATGGAGGTGTCTATCCAGCTCTCAGGGTCTGCCATTATGTTACTGTCAGTCAGCTTCAGTTCCTCAGCTGTTCATGATCAGCTTACCCCGCATTCCCAATAAGCTTGACGCTTTCCTCCAATCAAATCCGTGGAAATACGCCAAGTCTAGTGTGGGCCTCAGGCAGCCACATTTATGTGTCCGCTAGCAGGAACATTGTTATTCCGTGCACATGACAACCAATGATTCGCCCGCGTCATGTCATCTGACGTCATGAGCCTGAGGCATCCCGGCATCCCCACAACAGTCAAGGTTCCCTGAGGTTTAGCTCCCTGACACTTGTACTACTTAAGAAGCTGAGCATCTCCAGGGTATTCTTGTTGCATTTGCATTGTACTAACAGCATAGAATTTGGAACAGTGAGCCACTTTACACAGTATGCCTGGACATTTTGGTCAGAAAATCCTCAAAACATTCGGTTTGGATGACCAGCGCGGCCATCACCCGTTCAAGCCCCAGAACGACGCCCGTCTTCCAGGAAACCGATTGATCAATAATGATGAACGCCTCCTCTCCTCTGAGCCCTACGGTACATATCCCCGTCTCGCCAAACTGTCCGATGGCTCCATCCTCTCCGCCTTCACCCGCTTCGCTGGCCAAAGCCGCATCCTTATGGTCGCGAAAAGTACCGACGGCGGTCGCACATTCCGCGACTTTGGCGAGGTGACACGCGGTCAGGGCGATTGTGATAATCTGTTCCTCCTGGAGGTTGCACCTTCTATCGTGCTCGGGGCCTTTCGCAACCACGATCTCGGTCCCCACGGGCCTACACACTTCCGTATAACCGTGTGCCGGTCGACAGACGGCGGTCGCAGCTGGCAGTACGCGTCGCAGGCCGTTGAAAAGTCCCCTCCAAATGGGATCTGGGAGCCGTTCATGCGGCTTGGCCGTCAAGGGGAGGTGCAGCTGTTCTATTCGCAGGAATACGCCCACGATAATCAGTGCACAATGCTGGTGCGGTCGTCCGATCAAGGGTCGTCGTGGTCACAGCCTGAATGTCTGGAGGGTATCAACGATCGGATCCGCGATGGCATGACGGGAATCGCGTCGACCGTCGACAATGGGCGCGAGGCACTGGTGATGGTCTTCGAGACGACGCGGTACGGCACATTCAATCTTGAGGCATTGCTCTCGTATGATGACGGCCGGACCTGGGGATGGCGGCATGAAGTGTATGTACCGCCTCGCGGCCACAATGCGGGAGCGCCGCAGATTGCATCATTTGCAGACGGCTCATTGGCGGTGATTTTCATGACGGACGAGGATGAGCGGGAGGTGCAATGGACGAAGAACGCGTGCATCAAGATGGTCTTTGCGGGGCCGCCGCAAGACGGACGTATCTCTTGGACCCGGCCGACGGTGATTTGCCCCCATACGAGTCACTGGCCGGGTGTTTTGGCTCTCGATCACCATACACTGCTGGCAGTGTATGAGTGCGGAGGGCCAAAGGGCAAGACTGTTACATTGCAGTGATCTTGCATATATACATATACATCTTTGACTATAGACTTGAATACAAGATGTTGGATTAGACTTGGAAGACCACCTTAGAATATATACTGCACTTCTTATCGAAGAGAGTCAAGTCACCAGGGTGTTGCTATGTATGGCGCAGAGAGCAATGCGAGACTTATGTCATATTCGCGAGATCACCTTATGCCAGAAGTATTTGTTATGCAGTTGGACGTAGAAATCGCCGTCTTTCATGAAGAATACGTATTGTTGGGATGGTGTCTGAGGCAAATGATTCTGTGGCCAACTGGCAAGCCTTCGGTTAGTCATCCTCGGAGACTTTTTTGGACTGATTTTCCTCCGAGTCTCCGCCTGCTGATTAAGGCATCAATTGGGTGCTCCACTGTGGTACGTCCAATTTTCGATTTTTCTTCGGCAGAGGCAAAGGAATACACTGGTTTGATGCTTATTTTGCCTTTCTAGGCAATTCTGCTGTCAGGTACCTGGGCAATCGATGTTGTTGCCACATATCTACCCAAGGACAGCTACCCGTCGCCGAGCGATCGCCGCGATATACCTCACCTTGTGGCATTCGGCATTCTGTTTCCAGCGCCGTTTCCCTGAGGAAAGTCTCCACTATTCGGCAAGATTGTAAATCAAGCCTGAAGAAGTGGAGCTATCCTTGGAATCGTACGTTCTATTGATTTCTGTGCCTGCCTCAATATGTATATAAATAGAGATCCCTGCACATAACTGTTTCATACCGACCATCAATACCATCCACAATCACTGCCACAACAAAATGACTGTCGCCGATATCGACGTTCCTGCTGCCGAGGGCATCCCCTACTTCACTCCGGCCCAGAACCCTCCTGCTGGTACGGCAGCGAATCCCCAGACCAATGGCCAGAAGATCCCCAAGCTCTTCACGCCCTTGACCATCCGTGGCGTCACATTCCAGAACCGCCTTGGTGTAAGTCCTTTTGCCCTTGTTCATATCGACGAAAGCTAATTCCCTTCAGCTGGCACCCCTCTGCCAATACTCTGCCCAAGATGGCCACATGACCGACTACCACATCGCCCACCTGGGTGGGATCGCGCAACGCGGACCCGGCCTGATGATGATCGAGGCGACCGCCGTCCAGCCCGAAGGCCGCATCACCCCTCAGGATGTCGGTCTGTGGAAGGACTCCCAGATCGCCCCCATGCGCCGGGTCATCGACTTTGTGCACAGCCAGGGCCAGAAGATCGGTGTGCAGCTCGCCCACGCCGGCCGGAAGGCCACCACCGTTCCTCCCTGGATCTCGTTCTCTGCCATCGCGACGGAGAAGGTCGGCGGATGGCCGGATCGCGTCAGGGGCCCCAGCGATATCCCCTTTGCGGAGCCCTTCGCCAAGCCCAAGGCCATGACGCTGGACGAAATCGAGCAGTTCAAGAAGGACTGGGCGGCGGCCGCGAAGCGCGCCATCGCCGCCGGTGCGGACTTTGTCGAGATTCACAATGCGCACGGATACCTGCTTTCGTCGTTCCTATCGCCTGCTGCCAACAACCGCACGGATCAGTACGGCGGGTCGTTCGAGAACCGCATCCGGCTGTCTCTCGAGATTGCGCAGTTGACTCGTGAGGCCGTGGGCCCTAACGTTCCCGTTTTCCTGCGCATCTCGGCCTCGGATTGGTGCGAGGAGACCTTGCCGGAGCAGAGCTGGAAGTCGGAGGATACCGTGCGGTTCGCGCAGGAGCTGGTCAAGCAGGGCGCCGTTGACCTGATTGATATCAGCAGCGGTGGTGTTCTCGCCCAGCAGAAGATCACGTCCGGCCCTGCCTTCCAGGTTCCCTTTGCCGTCGCCGTGAAGAAGGCCGTCGGCGATAAGTTGCTGGTTGCCGCCGTGGGCGCTATCACCAACGGCAAGCAGGCGAATCAGATCCTCGAGGAGCAGGATATCGATGTTGCGCTTGTTGGTCGTGGATTCCAGAAGGACCCCGGCCTGGCCTGGACGTTTGCTCAGCATCTCGGCGTGGAGATCTCCATGGCGAACCAGATCCGCTGGGGCTTCACCAGGCGTGGGGGAACTCCTTACATTGATCCTTCGGTGTACAAGGAATCTATTTTCGATGTATAGAGTATAGATATAGATAGAGATGATACCTATAGACGATCAATCGATCTTTGCATGCTTATTCCTTAGATTCCTCCGTATGCGAAAAGAAAGGTATCCTCGGCATCTGAGCCTTACAGTTTCTCCGTTGTTCGTTCTATTCTATTCCAATTGCAATGCATCACGACCAAGAATCTGGTCGAATTTCTCCGTCGTTCGTATCAGATCAATATAAAAAGCGGGGGATGGCGTGACCCCGCAGGATGTCGATCTCTCCGCAAATTCGCGGTGAATAGGACGCTCAGTAAGACAAGGTTCGGACTCGGGATAATAATGAGCGATCTGCAGCTGTTATATCAGATGAGGGTCATGCATTGCATGCTCATCGGTCATGTCAACCCATTGTAGTTAATCACGATGTATCTTGCCAATATTCTGCCCTGGGTCCTTCTGCCGTTAGCGGCCATTGCAGACGGCACTACCGGACAGTCTCATCGCCGAACATGTATTGTCAAGGCAGAAGGTTCTGAATCCATCGATGATACCCCTGCTATCCTCGAAGCCTTCCATACATGTGGGAAAGGGGGCAGGATCGTCTTTCAGAATACCACATACCATGTAAACAGTGTGATGAACACAAGCGGACTGCACAATTGCGACATTGACCTTTATGGCACACTTTTGGTATAAACTCTTGCCTTCATTTCTGTAGCCAACTGACAGACGCAGTGGGGAACGAACATCTCGTACTGGCTCTCACACTCATTGGACGTGGGCTATCAGAACCAGTCCACCGCATGGGTTATTGGAGGGAAGAACATCCGGTTCAACGGCCACGGATACGGCACATTGAACGGCAACGGACAGGTGTGGTATGACTATGTCAAGAGTGTGTCGAACTATCCTCGCAGGCCACACGCCCTGACCGTCGCGCGGGCATCGAACTCGGTCTTTCAGGGGCTAAGGTTCCTGCAAAGTCAGATGTGGTAAGTAGCCATCCTCTTCAGGTGGTCATAGCTAAGAGTCAGGACCTTATCTGTGATTCACTCGAATCATATCCTCTTCGACTCGGTCTATGTGAACAGCACTACCACCAACGGCAATTCGGCTCGTAAGTAACATCATGAAGTAAATGACGTTTAAGCTAACTGGAAAGACAATACCGACGGAGCCGACACCATCTACAGTTCGCACATCACCTTTAACAACTGGACGGTCGTCAACGGCGACGACAGCATCAGCACCAAGGCCAACTCCACCGACATTCTCATCACCAACTCGGTCTTCTACCGGGGCCTTGGCATCGCCATAGGCAGTATTGGCCAGTACAAGGACGTCTTCGAGACCATTGAGCGCGTCCGAGCGGAAAACATCACGTATTACGGCACGCTGCACAGCCTGTACTTCAAGACCTGGACGGGCGAGCAGGTCAATTACCCGCCTAATGGTGGAGGCGGCGGCCTTGGCTGTAATCACCCTTCCCCTTCCCCTTTTCTTGAATGTTCGGGCCTGTTACTGACCAACGCCGTTACAATAGATGCCTCAGATATATCCGCCTCGAACCTCCATGCCTACAATCTGCGCGGCGCCCCCTTTACCATCTCTCAGTGCACGACCTTTGCAAGGGCGCCGAGCAATTGCACCTCGTCCAAGTTCCAGATCCGGGATTTGCGCATTGAGGATGTCACGGGGTCGTCCGCGACGGACGTGGTGGCCAGCTTCCAGTGTAGTGCCGTCAAGCCGTGCACGGATATCCAGATTCAGAATGTGAACTTGCAGCTGTCGAATGGGACGATGGCGGATGAGTATCTGTGTGGTAATGTCCAGGGAACTCGGGGGTTTAATTGCACGGGGAAGGCGTGTGAGAAACCGAGTGCTACGGGAGGGTGTTAACTTTCTTGTGTGTCGTAGATAGCGTCAGTTGACGGCCAAGGAAGCTTGGCCCTCGGTGTATCACTCTGAAGTACGAGTTCGGCTTTTGAAGAAGGCTGGTGAGCCACAAGATGAATAGTCTCCTGGCGCCTTGGCTCGGCAGAAGATTGCGTAGTCACTGCTTTATCCACTTGCCGCGCAGTCTGGGCAAATAACTGCATATGAGGGGAGATATTGATCGACTCCACGCTGTTAATATTGTCCTCCAATCAGTTATCCACGGACCGCAGGACTTCTATGCACTCTATACCATCCTTTGATCGAGTGACATGTTCCGACTCGCTTACCATGTGCATGACTCGTATAACCATATTAAATTGAGCACGAGTCAATTAATCCTTGATGTACTGCAATTAAAGCTGAAACTGACACATCGGTGGAGACACATCATTTTAACCCGGTACAGATTGGGCATGATTCGGCTTCTATCCACTCATTATTCCGCCAGTACCCCGGTGCTTGGTCTGTCAGGGCCTCCCATCGCGCCACATTACGTTCGTCTGACAGGGAGCCCCATATAGTCTCTCAGCATTGACATACGGTCTCCGGATCAAGTGATCAAGCATTCGGCCGACGGAGAGGACATACAACAGGTATGATGCCGTCTAGTCCGTAAGAGAACTTAGAATCTCCATCAATCACACCGACTCGATTCTCCCACAGACAAAGGTCGGTCAGCATGTCGATCGAACTGAATCCAGCTGCCAAGAAGGGACGGAGTCGTGGCGGCAATGGGCCGGTGCTTCATTATATCTTGGCGTGCCGATCAACTACCGGAGATGAAAATACCGGTGGGTGAGTACGAAGGACCTGTCTCCTACTCGGGAAAACTCGACCAGAAATGTCAGCTTGCGAGTCATGGATCGCCAATTCTCCTATCGATTGTAGACGTGACCGACGAGCCCAGTTTCACGTTGATTCCTCAACACGCCAGTCCAGGCGTGGCAACACCTCGAGTGAAACCTGCCAGGGGGAACGCAAGTTCAGTCCGCTGATGAGCTTGTAGGCCTCCTGGAGATGGAGACACTTTGAGAGTCGTAGGAAAAAGATATAAAGCAGCGCCTGGCCAGCGGACTGCGATTCCCATCATCAACCAAGTCTCATTCCATCTGCTCTGGTAGCATCGATTTTCTTCACTCAGTTCTGCGAACTATACTCTACCTGTCCTTTTACACATCACCATGTATCAAAAGAGCCTTCTCTTCTCCCTTCTGGCCACCTCTGCCCTGGCCCAGTTCCCCATCCCCGACTCCCAAGGCAGCGTGACCTTTGACGAGCCCTACGAGGTCGCCGCCGGCGAGACCTACGACGGTGGCTACAAGACCTACGGCCGTGGCGTTTCCTGCTCCGGCCAGAGCGAGGGCGGCCAGGACGATACCGTCTTCCTCATCCAGGAGGGCGGTACCCTGAAGAACGCCATCATCGGTTCCGACCAGATCGAGGGCGTCTACTGCCTTGGAGCCTGCACCATCGAAAACGTCTGGTGGGAGGCCGTCTGCGAGGGTAAGCCATAGTCCATACACCATTTGCAATTCAATCCAGACCACGCTAACGCGACACAGACGCCCTCTCCCTCAAGGGCGGCAGCGGCCCGTACAACATCATCGGCGGCGGTGCCCAAGGCGCCGACGACAAGGTCATCCAGCACAACTCCGGCGGCCAGGTTAACATCGACGGCTTCACCGTCTACGACTTTGGCAAGCTCTACCGGTCCTGCGGCAACTGCGACGAGCAGCATGCTCGCACCGTGACTATCAAGAACGTCGTCGCGAACTCCGGCAAGACCCTGGTCGGTATCAACAGCAACCTGGGTGACACTGCCTCCATCGACAGCAGCACCTGCGCCACCGACGTCAAGAAGATCTGTGTGGAGTATGAGGGCAACGATACCGGCGATGAGCCCGAGGAGATCAGCGATGGTCCTAGTGATGCTTGCCAGTACACAGAGCCTCTCTCCTCTTGCTAGAGGCTAGAAGGTGTTGGTCGTGGTGTCGCTTGTTTCTAGCCTTAGTGGCTTGATGTCGCTCCCTTGTGTATAGTAAAGCTTGGATTGAATAGTATTCTATTTGTACTGGAAGCTGTCTTCAGTGAAGAAAGATGTAGAAGAAGGTGGATAGCATTTGAAAAGTTACAAGAACAAATTATGAGGAAGTATGGATACATCGCATACACCAGGTTCAAACAGTCAAACAGGCGGCCCATACGTCCGGGAATTGTAGATTTGCTGCGCTCTTACAAAGTCCTTTTGCCTACCCTCTGAATGATAGATGACGCCCTGCACATTTTTGTGTCGATGAGTGATGGTTCGAGTAAATAACGAAGGATCCGCATCGTTTCGTTTGCCAGTGACAATCTTGTAAGCCTGACCCCTTACTGTTCGGCGTGTTGTACGGGTATTCCATGGTCGGATACTCGTAGAAGCTTCCTTTCCGAAAAAAAGCTTTTCCTGGTCATTGTATCTTCGGGTTCGTTCTCTTGTTGTTCTTCCGGCGAGTCTGTCTCACGATATCGTTGAAAATCGTTGTCGACTTGACCTTAGATTTATCGACAAGGCTGACTCGAGCGCCAATTAGCTGGCCACGGTTTACTGCACTCGATTCATTCAATCAGCCGAAATCGTAGGATCTTGAGCTCAGCCTCGGCGGCTAGTGTCACATCGATCAGGCAGTCCAAAGCGGCTATTTCAGACGGTGGTTTCGCGCTATCACCACACTCGCTATTCTTCAACCACATTTGACGAGATACTCTTATCGCCAGATTCGATATGTCAAAACTCGAGCTCAAGCTCCAAGGTTGGGGAACTGAGCACCAGCCAACGGAGAGTATTGACACCGGTGCTCCCGCTTCCGCAGAAAGCAAATCGATGGCCACGAGTTCGGAGACAGATATTGTCGGGAGGGATCACGGATTACAGTCAAGACAAGGTATTCCAAATCCTAAACGACCATCTTCAACCAGACTCAAAGACGTCCCTTGACTCCGCCATCCACTTGATTCTCTCGCTGTTACCGAAGAAAGAGCCCTTGTCAACAGAAGTCTGGAGCGTCGGCGAAGTCGTAATCCAGCTTGTAGAGCAGATACCCTACCACCATCCGGCCCAGATCAAGTTGGCCCGTTTGATGGAGCTTACTCGCTCGCCGAAATTCACTACTTAATTCCCGGTATACTTCCGGAGCGCAGATCGCGAAGTGAAAAATATGAGGAAATGTGGATTGTGGATTGTGGATTGTGGATTGTGGATTGTGGATTGTGGATTGTGGATTGTGGATTGTGGATTGAGTAGATTACATACACTATTCACACAATAGACAATATGTCCATCCATATTTCTGAAGCCATGATCATATACACAAATCAACCGTTCGTAATCAAACGCTAACAGCAAGCGGATCAACCTTGTGATCGCTTCTTCCCTCCACCAAGCCCGTCTCAGCAGTGGCAAACTTCCTGGTGCGGACCCTGCGCTCAAACAGGATATCCAACTCGGCATAGGACCGACCCTTGGGCTCGGGGATGCGGAAGAACGCCCAGATCAAACAGCAGGTGCAGAGCGAGCCCCAGAAGAACCCCGACTTGCCTCTCCAGTTCCATGCGTCCACGTTGAGCATGTACGGGATGATGATTCCCGAGACGAGATTGATCACGTTGTACAGGTTTCGAGCGAGCACCACGGTCTTGGTGCGGAGTCTGGTGGAGGGGATTTCAGAGACGAGAGAGAAGCAGACGGGGCCAATGGTTGAATCGTAGATGAAGGTGTAGACGAGGAGCATGGACCCGGTGGCCCAGGAGAGGGCGGAGGTGGAGTGAGGGATGGAGATGAAGCCGATGACAAAGAGAACGATGGCGAGCAGAGCCAGTCCGCCGACATATAACGGGCGACGACCGAAGTAGGTCATCAACACCCAGGAGAGAAAAGTACCCACCACGCCGATGGCGTACTGGACGAGCGACATGGTGAAGGATTGGGAGACGGCGAGGCCAGCACGCCGGTAGAAGAAGGTCGAGTAGCCCATGAGCCCACCGCCGCAGAGGCTCTGCGCGGCCCAGACGAGACACGAGATCTCGGTGCGGCGCAGGTCGCATCCGCGGAAGCAGTCCACGTAGGATGTGCCTGTCTCGACCTGTTTCTCCAGCGCGTTGGTGTAGACGATCATCGATGCGGTCTCCTCGGCATTGAAGTCAGGGTGTCCGGCGATGGCCAGCCGGTTAAGCGCTTTGACGGCGTCGTCTCGGCGGTCCTTGCGGATGAGCCACCAGGGACTCTCTGGGGCGAGGAAGACGCCGATGAAAATGGGGACGGGCCACACCCATTGAATGGCGAAGGGGATGCGGTAGGCCCACTCGTCCGTGCGCCCCTCTAGCCCCTTCAGGACACCGGAGGCAATCAGTTGGCCTAGGACCCAGCACAGGTTCACGTAGGTGGTGAGGTAGCCGCGAATAGCGACAGGGCATACTTCCGATGCATAGGTGACGGTGAGGGTCTGGTACACGCCGAGGGGGATACCCATGAGCAGTTCGCCGGCAACGAGGGTCTGTATGTTTGGCGCGAAGAATAAAATAAAAACAAACCCGACAGTCGCGGCCAGGCAAGCCATGAGGGTCCGCCGGTACCCGAAGCGTTCTGAGACGATGCCGTTGATGAACAGGCCGATAATCTGGCCGCAGCTCATCGAGTTGGTCAAGGCCGCTTGCCACTTGGCATCGAGACCGTAGTTTCCGTCCGACATGATATGGCCGTACTTCTGGTTGAACTGGGGGTAAGCGAAGAAAGAACCGATCAAGACAACATCGTAGCCCTCCATGATGATGGCGCACGACAGAAGAATAGACCAACCCACGGCCTTGGGGTAGATCTTCAGTGCCTGCCACAGTGTCATGCTGTGTTCCTTGTCGAGGGCCGCCTGTGCCTCACTGCTGGCAACGAGGTCCTGGTGGCTCGCAGGCTGGGGATGGGACCTGCGTGAGCCAGTTTCCTCCTCCACATGTTCGATCCTGGCTGACTTCTCGATCTCCATGGTTTGTGATGAGCCAATAACTGATATCGGTGTTGGAATTGCCAGGCAAGGCCAGGCCGGTCGACGGAAAAGAAGGGAAGGGCACGTGGCCGCAGGAATGCGCGGCTTTTATATAGGACGAGCGCCTTGGTTCGTATTGCAGAGTCCACGGGGGGGCAAAGTTTAGAGTAATTCTTCTAGAAGCTGGGCCCGTTCGCAAGCCTTAAAAGTCAGACCATTCCGGTCCGATGGCGGTCATTGGCTCTTGACACAAGTTCCCGAGCTTAGTTGACTGTTTAAGCAGTGTGGCAGACTTGCAGCAAGCTGGAAGGGACGATGGCAATGGGATGATGAGATGTGGGGTAGATAGTAACTTCTGGTCGGCTTCCCCGGATTGTCGCGGACCCTCGATATCCCCAGATTTATCGATCCGGAATGAGTTGTCTCTCTGACCAGCGACTATTGGCCACAAGACGAGTCTGAGCATAAGACGACTGACGAGTCGGAGGACTGAGGAGACCCAAGCGGCAGTTTAGACAAGTCTTTTACTCTTGAGTTCCCCTGAAATTCGCCCCCGTTTATGGCCTCGAATCGCAGCCAAATTTTCACACCGGGACGAAAATTGGTCGGGAGACGGGAAATGAGCGTGTTATTGGTAGAATGTCGGCCCGACTCTGGTTTCGCATTTTGGCGCTAATGCACCCTCTAACCCATAGTGGTTTAAAGTATACTTAGCCTTTGCGCTACTTATGTGAGGGGTAGTCCCCGTATCCAATGAGAGCGTGTGGGGGCGCTCTGCCCACTCGCCTTGGACAAATCAACCGCTCGGCATATATTACAGCTGCACCAATCAAAACCGCTCAGTGGGAGCAGAAGTGGGGAATGGAGTTACACGTCTCAAATCATGCGGTGCTCGGCCGATCATGAGGAATGCTTCCTGCCCTGTGTGCTGACTCGCGGGGTGGATAGAACGATAAGGCGACATGTTTGCTGACACGAAAGCAAATGGGGATATCCACTCGGTCCGACTTGGAATCATTCAGACTGGTTGGGATGGGTTGACAACTGGCAAGATTGTCGATCAAGATGGCTCGATCACCATCACTTCATGGTTATATATTCCGCGACATCTCAATGTTATGCATATTCTCCGACCAGCCGCCGCACCTCCTCATCTTAGATAGTGACTCCAGTATTGGTCATTCATCCAAGTTCATAATCCTTGTCCAGAGTCGTAACCATGTCGCCCGCCCCCCGGGGTGAGAAATGGTGGAAGAATGCCATCATCTACCAGGTCTATCCGGCCAGCTTCAAAGACTCGAACAATGACGGCATCGGTGATATTCCCGGTATCATATCGCAACTCGACTATATCGCTAGCCTAGGGGTAGACGTCGTCTGGCTCTGTCCCATGTACGACAGTCCGCAACATGATATGGGCTATGATGTCTCCGACTACAAGAAGGTGTATCCTCCTTATGGAACAGTTGAGGACATGGAGGCCTTGATTGATGCTTGTCACCGCCGTGGACTACGCATCATCCTAGATTTGGTGGTCAACCATACATCACATGAGCACAAATGGTTTAAAGAATCCCGATCCTCGAAAGACAGTCCCAAGCGAGACTGGTATATCTGGAGACCGGCCAAGTACGATGCCAATCGCGATCGGAAACCCCCAAATAATTGGCGCAGTGTGTTCGGAGGCAGTGCTTGGGAATGGGACCAGACCACACAGGAGTACTATCTGCATTTATTCCTTGTCGAACAGCCTGATCTCAACTGGGAGAATCCTAAAGTACGACAGGCCATCTACGCCTCAGCCATGGAATTCTGGCTCAAAAAAGGCGTGGATGGGTTCAGGGTCGATACAGTGAACATGTACAGCAAGGATCCGTCATACCCCGATGCCCCCATCGTCAACCCCAAGTCCGACACCCAGGTGGCCTTCTCATTGTTCTGCAACGGACCGCGCATTCACGAGTATCTGAGCGAGATGAACGAAGTGCTGGCCAAGTATGACGCCATGACCGTCGGCGAGCTGCCAGAGACGCATACCCTGGAGGGAGTGCTGCGGTATGTATCGGCCGCCGAGAAGCAGCTCAACATGGTCTTCTCGTTTGATGTCGTCGACCTCGGCTTGGGCAAAGAGTACAAGTTCCTGACCACACCGCGCGGGTGGACCTTGCCCGACCTCAAGGCAGCGATCAAGCGGACGCAGGACATCCTCAAGGGAACCGACGGCTGGACCACGGTATTCATTGAGAACCACGACCAAGGCCGCTCTGTCTCTCGCTTTGGCTCGGACAGGACGCCTGAACTCCGCGAAACGTCTGCAAAGATGCTTGCCATGTTCCAGTGCACACTGTCTGGCACACAGTTCATCTATCAAGGGCAGGAAATCGGCATGGCCAACGCCCCTGAAGAATGGCCTATCGAGGAGTACAAGGACATCGATAGCACCAAGTACTATCACATGGTGCGCGAGATGACGAATAACGACCCCGTACAGATGAAGACGGCCATGAAGGCTCTACAACACCTGGCTCGAGACCACGCTCGACTTCCGATGCAGTGGAGCGCAGCAGCCAATGCGGGGTTCTCTCATCCGTCCTCAAAGAAGCCATGGATGCGTCCCCATGACAACCACAAGGAGGTCAACGTGCAGGTGCAGCAAGACGACCCGTCTTCCGTTCTGTCATTCTGGAAGCGGATGATTCAGCTGCGGAAAGAGTACGCTGATTTCTTCGTGTTTGGGATCTTCGAGCTCTTGGACGAGGGCAACCAGAAAATCTTCAGTTATCTCAAGACTTCCAAAGAGCAGTGTATGCTGGTCGTGTTGAACTTTTCCGAAGAGCTGAAACCATTCTGGAAGCCCATGGAGCTCCAGAACCGGAATTTAAGGCTGATGATTAGCAACATTGGCAAGACTGTAAGCGAGGAGGGGGAGTTGCAGCCATATGAGGGCAGGATATATGCAGTTGAGGCTATACCTAATTGAGCGGACACCTATCCTAATTAGTACTGGCGTTAATTACATATAATTGAGACTAAAAAATAATTCATTTCTCTGCAAATTAATAGCCTAGGCATATACCCAAAGTAGTATAGCCTCAGTTCCCCAGCATGTGGGGTTGGTGGTTATTATTAATAATATTTAATGGCCGTTATTTTCGGCACTTTTCACCGTGAAACTCGACGGAGGCTCCACTGGGCGTCTTGGTCTTCTTATGTGTGGACGCTGGACTTGGATAACTGATGATGAGCATGAGAAACTGAGACAACTCTATGATTAGGCTTGTCTGTTTGTCTAGTCGCAGAGATGGATACCACCCGGTTGAAGAAACCCCAGGTTTCCCGAGCCTGCGATCCATGTAGACGACGAAAAGTCCGGTGCAATGGTCAACACCGGTGTCAGCAATGTGAGCATCTGGACTTGCTCTGTACATATAGCGACAATCAACGCGCGCGATCGCGAAAGAATGCTCTCCGTCGAGGAACCGTGATTTCCGAGTACAAAATCCCCTTCGCGCGGGAACTCAAGAGTGAACATATTTCGACGTCTGTACTAGTCCCACCGTCGTCTCTCCCAGATCTGAAATCGGTGACATTATCGACATCATATCTGCATAGTCTCATCCCGAAGTACATGGCCTATGTGTATCCTTTCAACCCGATCATGACGGACGAGGAGATCTGCCAGTCCATTGGCAAGATGGCCACAGATAGAGACCATGCTGCCTTTGTCTACGCCTTTACCGGGGTCACAATTGACCTGACGCAGTCGAATGCAGCGACGTCCCATGTGTCAGAGCAGATCAACGAGCTCGCCGGCCGAGCGATCCAGCTCCGGACTCCATTACTCCCGGGTTTCCGACCGTCTATCCTGCGGGCTGTCACAAGCGTGTACATCCAGATGTGCTACATGAGCCTGGGGCAGTATGACCTGGGCTTCTTCTACCTGCGAGAAGCGATCAGCATGGTGCATCTCCTTCGGATTGAAGACAAAGCCGTCATGGCCAGCCTTGACCTAACCGAACGCTCCCGGCGACAGCGACTTTACTGGTTGTGCTTCATCCATGAACGGTTCATGTCCATTTTTCACTTTTCCCCTGCGACGCTGTCTCCGTATGCGCAATTTCCCGAGGACGACCCCAGTCTCGATCCCAGTATCTCCCAGGGGTGGATCCAGGTGATCAAGACATTCCTCCTGCTGGAGCCGACCTTTATCAGCCTCTGGACCGGTGATCGGAGCCAAGTGACGGTTGCATGGGTCGAGCAAAAACATCGGGAGCTCGACGACGAGCTCTGGGAGCTCGAGGTCTCGATGCTGTCGGATCTGCAGCAGGCGGACCTGGTCGTGACGCGCCAGTGGATGCGGACTCTCCTCTGGCAGATGGCCATGTCAAACTGCCTGCTGTCTTCTCATGCCTCCTGTCCATCGCTGTCGCTCGAGATGCCGCTCCGATTATCCTGTCAGCTACGCCAGTTCCTCACTAAGATCTCACAAAACACGATACAGATCCACGGGTCGTCGATCTTGAGCAAGTTATTGGAGATCATCAATACGATCGCGGACGTGGTTCTTCATGGGCCACAGGTGACGCTCGAGGAGACTACCAGTCGGATTGACGATATTTTGTTTCTAAAGGACGTCATTTTCTCCTTCCGGAATTTGCAGCAGGTCTCCAAGAAGATTCTGATTGAGAAATTGCATCTGATTCGGGAACGGTTTGCGCATATTGAAGTCGCATCACAATTATGCAGTGCTTGATAGGCGATATCCCTGGCAAACTAATATAATGTGCGCATCTGGAGAAACGCTTCGTGAATGTAAGGATTGGTTATCTAGATTTCTAATCTAGACTAGCGATGTCCTCCGATCACTTCTTGCGGTTTCCGCCATGTCTCTTTGGAGTCAGCTTCGAGAAAGCCTGGCTGAGCGAGTCCATGGTAGAATGTCTTCTCAAGGCATCTTTGGTACGCTGGAGGGTGAGCTTCTCGCGTTTAAGAACCGCCCAATCCATGCCAAAAGCACGAAGAAAGATAGGCGCCAAATCATGAGCTGCGCAGAACCCTTGCTCCTGTCCGCGCTCAGCTTTCTTCTACACCAAATCATCGAGATGACCTTGGAGGGCAGAAGGGGGCATGAGAAGCGCCAGAATCTTGTCCACGGCTGCGCTTGAGAAGTAGGGTTGGCCCAAAAAGAACACATGGTTTGTTGCCTAGAAGACGAGCCCTTGCCTCTGGCTTACTACTAAAGAACTTGAGATCCTGAATGAAGATTCTGGCATTGTTAAGAAAGTACGGGAAGCTGTCGGTTATGGCATTCAGAGTATCAGTCTTCCCAACCGCAAGCTCAGAAAAGGTGTTCCAGATACAAGTTGAGGGGTACCTCAAACGGTGATCGTGCTTTTATGCAACTCATAGACTCGAAGAGAGAGGTGGATTCCCTCAAACAATCTAGATCACACAGGCTGCTATGCACTCACTGATGTCAAAGGTAATAAACCAAAGTTTTTCGCGGTCATGTGACGCTATTGAGGCATTCCATCAACTGATAATTATGGCATCATCATAATAGGACCAGTCATCCTTTCGCGCTCTTTCCTCCTCTTGTCGCATTTCCTGCTCACCAGAGAGTAAAGTAGAACAAGCCGATATACAATGGCTGATTCATCAGTCCCACAGATGATCGACACTACCTCGACGATTAAGCCGGAAAATACTCTTTCAATCATAAGTCTTCGAAATTCAGACGTCTCTCCGACGCTATGGTACCGATTACACGTTCTTTTGTACGACCTGCAGCGCTTCAACCAGCGGCCAGACTCCCGCGAGCGTCTCGAGACCGTGACCGACCTCTCCTACATTGGATCACCATACTTCGACGACGACGAAAGTACAGCCATCAAGAACACCGTTGTTCATGGCAAGACACTTGCCCAAATCATCGAGCAAGAACTCCAGACGCGGCTCGAACGACGCAACAAGAAGCGGGTCGATAACGGGGACTTTCGAGTTTGCGCAGCTCACGACCTTGCCCCTATTCTAGCCACTACGCTCGGTACGAATTTGAAGCAACTAGACAAGGACAAGCGCTTCCTTTTGTTGATCAACTCTCGGGGATTAGACCTTGGCGACAACAAATGGGAGGGACTGGCTGCGAAGTCATTTGCGCCGAAGAACAAGAGGAAAAGATAAGGCATCGAAGGTGATGACGCAGGTTGATGAGAGATGACTCTCAATGAAGATGAGGATACCAATAACAGGCACATTTGGAGTGCGTCTGTATGACTTTGCTGGGGAGGCTATTGTTTCCTGTATTATTCCTCAAGACAGGGATACTTCCTGCATTGAAATGACCTCCCTCCCTAGCTTTCAGTCGTCGATGATCTCCTACTAAGATATAGCTCCTGAGTATTACTCCGCTGTCTTATTAGAAGAGGACTTTCTAGCACGGATATATGATTGGGTCGGCTAGATGCCCTATGAACTCAGTCTTTCTTGACCTTTTTTAGCTATCCTCTTGTACGTTGAGGGGAATACATTGAAACTTTACCCTTAACCATAGCCTAGCTACATTGAGGATTTCCACTGTGGTCTCAACACTCTTGCTCTTATTCTGGCAACTGTGGCTATGAATAATCAATTCCACCTCCATAATTCTAAACTTTTGCAGATGAGGGTATCCACGATTATCCAGAATCCAACATACCCAGATAACCTCCTTTTATTTTGCCAAGTTCTACTTGTTGACCCTGTTGGATCAGGATAATCTGCTTCTTGACACTGACGGTAATACCTGGTAAGGTATTGTACTATGATTGTACAAGAACGTATTCTATTAATACGGTAATACAAGCTGTCGGCTCCAGACCCTGGCTTAACTCCGGATCCACTCAGCCGGAGCATCAGCAAAATGCTTAAGACTGTCAGCCCCCGCTGGGTATCTTTTCCCTCACCCTTCAACTCAACGCTTACGCTTCGATTATCTGCAGACTAAGGCTAATCATGCCGACTATTTCCACCCGGTCCGTGTCATCACGTCGAGCTCTCCTGTCCGGTGACAATGTGGAGCCCGACGATGATTGGTCCGGGTTGACAGATCCTGTTGAACGGCGGAGGAGACAGAATCGCATCAATCAGAGGGCTTATCGTAAGTCAAGTCATCTCTTCTCATCTTAAGGTCGGCGTTAAGACTAACGGGATACAGGAAGACGAAAGCAAGCTCAGCGACGAGTGCAAACGAGTCATTCCACCTCGGACTATTCCCTCTCCACCACCCAGACACCGCCCTCCTCAACCGCAACCTCCATTTCGAGCACAAGCCCAAACAATGAAACCTCGCTAGTCGCCAACACAAACTCCACTCCATGTCTCAACTCCAGTCAAGTCCGCCAATATCTCGAAACATTCGTCAGTACCGCCTACAAAAGCTACATCCTCGGTTCCCCAACCTCCGACCACCTCCTAACCCTCAGCAAAGTCAACGTCTTCCGCGCCTTCGCCAGCATCATGTCCCTACTAGGAATGTCCCACACCGAAGACTGGATGCACGACGACGCTCTCTCCCCTTTCCTCACCATGGGCCCAGGCTACGTCGACGAGCAGAAACTCCCGCCTAGTCTGCGACCGACACGCTTACAGAAGACGGTCCCGCATCACCCGTGGCTTGATTTCTTTCCCATCCCGAGAATCCGAGATAACCTGCTCACAACGGGGGAGGACAACTTCGACGACTGCCAGCTGTGCATTGATATCATGGGGTTCTGGGACTCGGGGATGGACGCATGCTCTCTGCTGGTGTGGGGGGACCCCACGGATCCGAAAAACTGGGAGGTCACAGAGAGGTTTCTGCAGAAATGGCCGTGGGTGGTTAGGGGGTGTCCTGACTTACTGAATTCGACGAATAACTGGCGGCGCAAACGGGGGGAGAAGCTGATCTTTCGATATCTGTAACTTTAGCTATTTAGTCACTTCACTAGCACTAGTAATGAACTGTATGATCTATGATGTAAGTTTCTTCACATAGTCATTTAGTCTGTTGCTGTTGCTGACCAAGCAGTGAGCTCATCAGGGCACCATGGAAGATCTCCGATGCCAACAGAAGACACTAATGCATCCTGCTTACGCGCTAATTGCACCTTAATTCCGAGGGCCAATCAAATCCCCGGAGTGGAACTGGGTATTTCGTCATGGACCTTTCAGTCCGTATTTCGATACCGTATTGAATTGTATCGCCCCATCAAAGTATCCCTCTACCTCTCTAGAGGAATATACAACGAGCGAATTGGAGAGTATGAATAGCATTAAGACAGGTGTCTTAAGATAGAAACACCTAGGGGAATTGACCTCCGATATAACGATGGTCGTACATGATAGCGATAGTTGTTGTGGTAGTTTGGAGCTGGTCATATCAATGCCGTGGACAAACATATATAAGCATCTCCAACTGATTATTCCTCTAGGATGGTAGCCGGTGTCTAAGAATATAGGGCGTACTATGTAATAGGAACAGTGAACGAACAACTGATCCTAAGTTGTTTATTTCAGTCAGTGACGTCCCGTTGGCCAGAACATACTATACTGTATATAGCATTCGAATAGCTTCAGATATTCCCAATTGGCTAAGGGTATTGGTCAAATGATACACAGTTCACGAGACGCATTTTCCAGCTACGTCTGAAATAACTACTAGACACTCAAGTCAACATATGGATTGGTCCAGACACTATTGTTGATCAGCATGCAGTAGTGCTTATGGTTCATTATATAGCTTATATCATAGGCTCTACCTTGCCCATGGGAGTTTTGTTTCATATCACATCACATCAAACATGAATCCTTCGAGCTCCGCAAGGCGTCGATCATAGTCTCAGAGGATCATCTGCTAGTTGCATGACCATTCTAACGACTTGAACAGTTGAGGGAATCACTAGGCTATCCTGAAAGCCCTTAAGGATTTGTTGTACTTGGACTAGGTTTCACCCAGACCAAGCAGAATTTATTAGAAGATACCAACAGGACTGCCATTAAGGGCAGACCTTGTTTTACATCACTGACGACGGTTATTGGACAACGCAGTGAATAGAGACACCAGAGAGTAGAGACACTAGTCTAGATACCGAGGCACGCATAGCCAAGAATATCTCTTAACACCTTGATAGCAAAGGTGTCAACTATATCACCACTCGCCCCAAAAGCGTCCAGACAACCATTCCTGGCGTGGTGGAGTGACAGTGAAGGAACGTTCAACCAAAGAACGGGAGTAAAGGATCTGGTGCAGGGACGGGATCAATCAGAGACATACATAGCTACGTTACCTTGGCTGATTTACAAAGCATTTGCCACAGCGTGGCTGCATACTCGACCATCATTCGTCCGCACCTGACGGAGACCGAACCTAATCCAGCGCAACAATCAGAAACAGTATTTACTATTTTAGCCGATATGAACAGATACGACGGTTAGCTCCAAGCTGCGGGCGAGATTTGCCCGATCATATTACGCCCTCAGCTGATTACTGCCAATACGAGCGTTGATCGCATTGACTGAGAGGAAGTCGTTGGAGCAGAGACGAGAAATGAAGTAAAGTGCAAATGCACAGATCCAACATCCAGCTGCATCCGCCGACACTGGGTCATTGATCATGGTACTTCCTCTGGTTGCCTCATCGAAAGGAGCCAGAGGGATTTCAGGAACATGCAGACCTTTATGAGGGCCTAGCCTGGCTGTGGAAAGTGGTCAAGTGAAACCAACTGGCAGGGGGTAACTGAGCACGTGTACGTGCCACCATGGGGAAAAATTCAGCGAGGGATAGTGTCTTCTTGCAGCGCCAGACGCGCCGTGGCAGATAATTGCAGATTTCCAGAACGCTTCCATGCGCTCGGCCATATTTGCCCAGTTGACCAGTTGACATGGGAGCACACGTGGAGGAGTCTCCGCATTTGATAGGTCGATGGGGTAAACCGCGCCAAGGACAGCCAAGGCCAGCCGAGACTGCGCCAAGAGCACTAGTCAGCCAATCCGCATCGTCCTTTAAGTGCGTCGACCCTCTTCCCGCCCGCATTTGGCTGGATTGCCAAGAACGTGGTCAGTGTTGCAATCTTGCTGAGTTGCTTCGCTCTTACTTCGCTCTAAGACAAGCAGGCGAAGATAGGCGAAAGTGCCTTGGCTGGTTGCCTGCTGAAGTTAATTGAGTGGTTTTCTCCTGCCAACCACGGGTGTGCCGCCAAATCTCGAACTCGACCGCCCCTGGGATGGGGGCAATACCAAGACGCTTGTGATAAGCCCCATTTTCCCCGAAGTGCGAATCAGATAGAGGCGCGGAGGAACGTGTCATGTCGAGTACACGAACTGGGCATGATTCCCTTGCCACGATCTATGCGAACGCACCTGCAGCTGCAGTAGCGGGCGTCTCAAGCATGGTTCCAGGCGTAGGAAGAAAATGTCGCGTGAGGTAGCGATACAATGCATAGCAGCATAAAAGCCCCGTGGCTCGCTGTCCGAGTCAATTCAGGATCAAGCCCTCAATAACTTGTCTCACTTCACACATACCGTCAAGATGGTGCTCAGCCAGTATGACTACGTCTTTGCCATTGGCACTCTGTTTGCCATGCTTGATGCGTACAACAATGGTGCAAGTATGTCAATGCCTCTTTAACCTGGTCTTTATTAGATGATTTGCTGACATTACCTGTCTGAAAGATGATGTGGCCAACTCCTGGGCGACCAGTGTTTCCTCCAGATCGGTTACCTACCGACAAGCCATGATCTTCGGCACCGTCTTCGAGATGCTCGGTGCCATCACGGTCGGTGCTCGGACGGCCGACACCATCAAGAACGGTATCATCCCCAACTCGGCCTTCCGTGGTGATGCCGGTGTGCAGATGCTTGCCTTTACCTGTGCCCTCGCCGCTGCTTCCTCCTGGGTTATGTGGTGCACCAAGCACTCGGCTCACGTCTCGTCGACCTACTCCCTCATCTCTGCCGTTGCTGGTGTCGGTGTTGCAACCGTCGGTGCTTCCAAGGTACAATGGGGATGGAACCACGGAAAGGGCCTGGGAGCTATCTTCGCCGGCCTGGGCATGGCTCCCGCCATCTCGGCCGCTTTCGGTGCTATTATCTTCATGCTGATCAAGCTCATTGTCCACATGCGCAAGAACCCCGTGCCATGGGCCGTCTACAGCTCTCCCTTCTGGTTCCTCATCGCCGCCACTGTCTGTACCCTGTCCATTGTCTACAAAGGCTCGCCCAGTCTTGGCCTGAGCAAGAAGCCCGGCTGGTATATTGCCGCTGTGACCCTGGGTTGCGGTGGTGGTGTTGCTATCCTCTCCGCCATCTTCTTCGTCCCCTTTGTGCACGCTCGTGTGATCAAGCGGGATCACGGCGTCAAGTGGTGGATGTTTATCCTCGGCCCTCTGCTGTTCAAGCGCCCCGCTCCTGAGGGCGCCGACCGTGCCAAAGTCCCCAACTACGCCGTCATCCAGGACGAGGACCACGAGGAGGACGCTGCCCAGGCATCCCCCGCTCCCTCCGAGCAGACCCTTTCCGAGTTTGACAGCAAGAACCCCAAGACCGAGATCGAACCCATTACCTCGCCTGCCATCTCCCCCAACGAGAAGACCCTCGTCGCCAACGAGACCAAGCAGCTCACCTACAAGGAACTCATGGAGGAATCCAATAAGCGCCTGAACGCTCGTCTCCTCAAGAAGCGCGGACCCCTTGGATGGGCGATGCGCACCCTCCGCGACAACCCGATGGGCCCCGGCGAGATCTACGAACTGAAGAACATGAAGATCCTCCTGAAGCGCATCCCCGCCATGATCACAGCCGGCTTGCTGTACGGTCTGCACTACGACATCCACGCTGCCCAGTCCGGAATCCACGGCACTCCCGAGGGAGAACGGATGCAGCGTGTTTACGCCCACGCCGAAAAGTACCCCAACGAGGTCGAGCACACGTATTCGTTCGTGCAGGTCCTGACCGCTTGCACTGCTTCCTTTGCTCACGGCGCCAACGATATCGGTAACTCGGTCGGCCCTGGGCCGTTATCTACTCGGCCTGGAAGACGGGTAATGCGGCTGCCTCCAAGGCCCCAGTCCCTGTCTGGCAGCTTGCTGTTCTCTCCGGATGTATCTCTATCGGTCTCATCACTTACGGCTACAACATCATGAAGGGTATGTGCACCGTCTGTATGCTGCAATTCGAGACACAGAACTAACTGAGCAATAGTCATGGGTAACAAGATCACCTACCACTCCCCCAGCCGCGGTTGCTCGATGGAATTGGGCGCCGCCATCACCGTCTTGGTCTTCTCACAGTACTCTCTCCCCGTCTCGACCTCGATGTGCATCACCGGCGCCACGGTCGGCGTCGGTCTCTGCAACGGTACCCTCAAGGCCGTCAACTTCCAGCGTGTGGGTCTCCTGCTGCTGGCCTGGATCATGACCATCCCCATCGCTGGTACCCTTGGTGGTGTCCTGATGGGCCTGTTCATCAACGCTCCCCACTTCTCTTCTTAGATTTTGTTTGCATGTTACATTTTCTTTTTCTTTCTGTTATAGACTGATTGTCTGCGATACCATTTGGGCTGGGTTTACGGTTAAGGGTTTACCATAATTGATTCGGATATTGATACCATGTTATTAGCAATGCATTCAAGTGGAGTGGATAGAAAAAAGGTCCGAATTCACATTGACAACTCCTAGCAAATGTTGAACCATCCGTCGCCATTTTCTGAAGTAGGACTGCTTGGGCAAAGGTGATCCCCGCAGTGAGATCGATAATAGTCTGCTGTGGTTCCTGCGTAAGAGGGAAATGTCTCTCGCTGGCAAAGGACGGTGCCTCGGTTGGAGTCTGCATGTAGACCTGTGCATCTCCCTTAATGGGTTCGCGCCTTGCACTGTGACTGGACTTCTGTGAATGCAATTGTGAGCAGTCCGTCTGCTCTGACAGGACAGGTGCTGGTTGGGCGGAGATAGTGTCATGGGGTCCCACGCGGCCTAGGGCGTTGGTGGTATATACGCATGTTCTGGGCTGATAACTTCCATTGGAATCATCATTCTAACATTTTAGCGTTGTGCCTAGTATCTGCTCAGAACTCTAACTCCATACAGCTAATCATGTTGGGAACTGAGTTCCATTTGTCTCCTTTCTGGTCTGCTTGTTGAAGAAGCCCTTTGTTATATCCAGATAACTGAACATTACACACCACCCACCAACGCCAGTATACATCTATCCTGGCTTGATAGTAAGTATTTCCGGAAACAGCTTGCTGTCCACGCGTTGCGAGTCAATTCCCACTCGTGGCTTGCCCTTACACCATATAACAATTGCCGGTAACACCGCCGTCGATGATATCCCAGAGGTATGTCCTCTAGGTACCGTCATGAGCTTAGATACTTCACGTCAGCGGGACGCCGACGAACATTTTCAAAGCATTGAGAAACAGTTCGAAGAATTGCACGATCAAATGCAGGCACGACCTTTGTCTTCTCGCTCCCATGCTCCATCCTCTCGAGCTTCAAGTCGTTTCACGCAGCGGAATCCGCGACATGTGAATCTGCTGGAGAGGGTCATATCGTCTCCTAGTGCGCGGGGGAATTGCTCTATCCAGCCTCTACCACAAAGCTATGCTCAATCACCAAGGTTGAAGTGTTGGGCTTGGGTAGCTGAGGATACCAGTTTTGATAGAGACTTTATATGCTCTCGGGGAAGATTCTAGACGACAGATAATACAGACTTGTTCCCATGTGAATCTTCAAATGGCAATGGTCAACCCACGTCAGACTGCCGTGGTTTTCAGTTGATAGGAACAGTTCAATAGGGCTTTGGCTTGAACACTGTGGCTTTCTCCGTTGAAGTTACATTTTGTTAATGGCTGGTCGTAGTTTGAGGCTGCGTCCAGAAGGTTAGAGAAAGCTGGGGGAATTGCATAATATGGTCGCCGACGAAGCAACAAGCAACATCGACTTGACTGAGAAGCCAGCACATCCTCACTAGTATCTGCACTGCCTTTCTTCATCTGGCAATAAGACACTGCCGAACATTCTATAGCACCACCACTTCTAGTATGCTCCAATGGTCATCTGCACTCCTTTTCGTTGAGTGATCTACTGGTTGAAAGACTACCTGGCTCCTTAAGGCAGGAAACGAGAACTTCAGAACTTATCAGCAAATATTGTGAAAAGCACCCCGTCAATCCAAGAGCATGGCTCTTGCTAGGCCATGGACCTTACCCATCTGTTGCTTGCCTGCATTACTGGATTAGAAGTATATGAAAGCAGACGTGAGAATTTCGAATAACCCTAAGGTCATCCACGACCTTGCCCTTTCTACTTGTACAAGGGCAATGGTTCAAACACAGATCTCCTTGATGAATGACATACAAAATTTCACAAAGCCACCGCAAGGAGAAGCGCCAGCAAGCGCCTGTGATTGTGAACATGATCCCTGCCGTATCACATAGGGCGCCTAAAGTACGGAGTCGTTTGCCTGTCCTGCAAGTATCTAACAAGCACATCTTCCTTTTCTACCCTCCCGACAGCATTCATGTATGTCCTTACCTGAAACCTGACGTCGAGGAAGCTTTACGGCGTCAATATGGAAGACTCGGTAAGACTCATGATGAGAGCTCTGCCGGAAACAGAAAATAAAATTATCTAACCGAGGTAACAGAACCGGCCAACGTTCGAAGGTTTACCAGTGGAATTGCAGATTTCTATCTTATTCAATATCGATGACCTGGATTCCCTTCGATCGCTTGTATTTGCCTCACCGACATGTCACCGAGCATATCAGCTCGTGAGACAAGAACTTCTCTGCGTGCTTCTACAGAGCTCTTACGATGGACTTGTAGACATCGTAGATGCAGTAGCTGCCGTTCGGTCCAGAGGCTTATACGCCATCAAGCCATCGAACCGTGCAAAGATTATTGCCTTGTTGGACAGCCGACGGCGAAGTGAAGAGATCCGTCGCCTGGGACTATCATCATGGCTGTTTCCAGACGAACCTGCTGATACTGGGGAGACAATTCAACTACTGCATCTCCATGAAAAGGCCATTTTTCTCCTCGACGATTACACCAGAACGGCAGTTCGTCCGGAGTGGATAGACTTGGAGAAATGGAAGAATGAAATTTTACCCCAGACCCTATCCAGAACGGAACAAAGACGGTTTCTTCGGGCATTCTATCGGATGCAGATCTATGGTAACATATTCGGTCCTATTGAACTTCCCCTGGGTGCAGACGACGTCGAAGAAGAAAATGACTGGTTCCATGATGGGGGCGGCCGGACGCCTACTTTCACGGATGAAGAAATGTGGCGTCTATTCTTCGGGCCCATGGCGCCATGGGAAGTCGAAGAATTCAGCTGTTTCTGGCGGCATTGTTATCATCGATGGGAAGAGCCATATCTTGAAAAATCAAAAAGCCTTGCCGCTTATGTGGCTCCTGGCGTTATCTTCTTCAGCGATCTTCCTCCCGAAGAGCGGCACCCTCTGAATCGCCTTGGATTGGACATTGACCATATGCATATTCACCAAGATGAGCACAGGGGAATTCTGGCCTACATGGTACCAACGTTCCTTGTGAAGATACTTAGTGAACAGGATTTCAGAACTCGCCGCGACTTGCTTCTGGCCAACATCGTTATTCATAACCATTCGTTTGCTGAATATTGGCCCAAACCGAGTTGGGATGAAGCCGGAGCGTTGCCTCTTCTATACCCTGCAGATAGATTCGACTTCGGCACCGATGTCAGTGGTCTCAAGGCATACTTGGAGACGCTGCCTCTGCACGAGCGGCCTAATATCGCCTGGACGCAGTGGTGGCTCGACACAGAGCTGGAGTCTCCCCAAGTGTTTGAGGATATGTACTCGTATGCCCCGAACTCTCGGTGTTGGGATTGGGGATATGCTATTTGGGACGATGAAAGGCTCATTGAATGGGGCGCCATGGATCATCTCGAACCCCCTTAACACGATTGGCACACCTTGATTATTAACGCATTGTTGGTCAAGCAAGCAAGGATATTCATGTTTATATTTTATACGCGCCTGAGACTTTGAACACCTTGATGACTGTCCAAGAGACAAATCCAGGATCTAATATACCTTGAAGTTCAGACTCACCACCCATGAAATCACCATATAAAGCCATACGTGAAGGATAGTACGTAAGATCATAGAAGCAAGAATCTAATCATAAAAGACATTCAGTCTCACCCCTCAAGGATTCAGCAACCACCTCCACCACCACCTCCTCCTCCTCCTGCTCCAAGA
This sequence comes from Aspergillus novofumigatus IBT 16806, assembly GCF_002847465.1. Lineage (NCBI taxonomy): Eukaryota > Fungi > Ascomycota > Eurotiomycetes > Eurotiales > Aspergillaceae > Aspergillus > Aspergillus novofumigatus. The sequence goes on from NW_020194280.1 coordinate 185,351, forward strand.
TGTAGATACTATAACTTTTAATATCTCTGAAGTTAAATATATCTTACCACCACCCCTACTTCCCTAGTCTTTCTGGGTCACTGGTTCTAGTATTATATTTATGCTAATTATACATACACTGCTATATATATACATAGGGGGTCAAAAGTATCCGGACACTCCGCATTTCCGCGACGCGTCAAAAAATCAACAATTCTTTTAACCACCAACCATTCCATCAAAATGAGGTCGTTTGGCACCGAAATTAGTGGAAATAGAAGGCCTAAAGCTGAGCTTTCTAGTGAGACACGCGCAGCTATTTTATATGGCCTAGAGAACCAGGGATCGCCTACTCAACTAGCGAAGGAATTTAGCATCAGTCGCAGTACTATTTACGCAACTAAGGAACGCTTCCAACACCATAAATCCTTGAAATCAATGCCTCAAATAGGGAGACCCCAAAAGCTTAGCCCCTCTGCTAAGCATTACATCTACCAGATGGTCCGCCGGAGCCCCTCTATAAGCTGGAAGGCCTTAATTGCATACTCACCTGGGGGCGTCTCCAAGTCAACTATTCAATGTGTTTTGAGGAGATATCACCTTAAGAAGTGGAAGAGTAAGAAAAGGATCCCTTTAAAGCGCGAAACAGTCAAGAAACAGTATAAATTTGCGCGTACATGGCTTGATTTCCCTCACTGGGAGGAAGTACTGTTTTCTGATGAATGTTCCGTCCAAAGAAAGCCAAATAATTCCACCCAATTCGTCTTCCGATTCTCGAATGAAGCATACCAGCATGATCTAGTCAATCTAATAAACCATGGGAAGGATATTTCACAGATGATATGGGGTGCAATCTGGATTGGAGGCCGTACAAAGCTGGTGATTATGGAACGTGATGAATTAGCTCCTTGAGGTGGATATTCTACTGATTCTTATCTAAAATGCCTTGAAGATGGCCTCCTTCCAATCTATGAGGCTGGCATAATATTCCAGTAAGATAATGCCAAAATCCATACATCTTACCAGGTGCAGGAGTGGTTTGAATCTCATGGAATCTGGGTCATGGAATGGCCTCCGCATTCGCCTGATTTAAACCTAATTGAACACCTCTGGAACCTCCTAAAGAAGAAGCTTTTAGAGCTCTATCCTGGACTCTTCTTAGGAGGCAGATCTAAGGTAGATTGGACACGATTTCGCAAGGCTATTATAGAGGCATGGGATGCTATCCCTCAGGAGAAGATTAACAGTCTAATTCGCTCAATGCCACGTAGATTACGTGCAGTTTACCAGGCAAAGGGATGGTATACTAAATATTAATATCTACTATCCCCTAGTTTATTCTTATGTACTAGAATAGTATGGTGGTTGAGAAATATGGGATTGAAAATGGTCGAATTTTTCGATTTTTTAGAGTGTCCGGATACTTTTGACCTCTTAGTTTACTTAAGTTGCCTAGATAATAATAAGATTATACCCCGTAGTGCGGTCACAATCTGCGGTCGCACACCCTGGTGCACTTACACTTCTTGGTGCACTTACACTCCTAGTGCACATGCACTTCCCGGTGCACAGTGTACCAATCACTAGATATGCACGACTAAAATTACCCCTACCGGATGGCAGGTGATATAGAATCCAAGCCTCTTAGCGATTGGCTTGTTCATTTTATAAGCAGCTGGTGCAGAGATTTGTGAGTCATCCAATGGAACGTGGTCAATTCTCGCCTGGCAGTGCACAGGATATAGGTAGCTCCATGATTTCCCAAGCCGGCACAGATGGAACTTCCTCTCCTTGCTAGCAACTAACACCCTGTTTGATCATGGGCCTAAGCAAGCAAGGCACAAAACCCATGTGTAACTCCGTTCTCATAGACGTATATATGAACCACACCAAGGACTCAATGACATAAACTTTACTTTACCCAGTAAAAATATCCAAAAACAAACCAAAGCCAAGTGTACATAGCCGTAAACAACAGTGACATCAGAAAAGACAAGACATGAAGTAAATGAACAAAAAATATGTGATTGGACTCTGAGTCAAAATAACCAACATGCACAGGAATGGAGGATCAGAGCCCTACCTTGGCTGGTTTGATCAATCCCTCATTTCAATGCAGTTTTTTGCGCATCTCTTGTTCTTTCCTTCTCGATGTGGCGCCGGCTTTCTTATATTCCTTGGCGTGATACTGATGCACCGCTACCTTCTCCGGAGATTCATACGCATATGGATATTTATGGCCAAATCCACTTCTGTAGGCAGCGGCACTATAATCAGATTAATAGATATCACTTGAATAATGGCCGGAAAGGCTGGGAGTGCCTTACGTATTAGCCGCGACCCTGGCGCTCGCATTGGCTTCAATGCTCCTTTCTACTCTCTCTCTGAAGAGAGGATCGCTTGGCTTTAGGCCGGCCGCCCCATTGGCCTTGCTGGCAGCTTTCTTAGCCGCGGCATATTCATCGTCTCGGACCTTATACGCATCGTGTTCTTCCTTCACGCGTTGCGGGTAGGGGTTTGGGCGTTTGACAAAGGGGTCGGGCATTGGAGGATGCCTGATATCCCCGCCTGCCAAAGACGAAGAACGCCCCTTCGCCGAGTTTTGGAAGTTTGGGCCAAAGTAACTTGGCTCACGTCGAGAGCTGGGGGCGCTCTGCTAGGATTGTGGGTATCATAGTCGTAGTCGGTATCCGATACTCTTCTGTCCAGGGCGGCTCGCTGGGAACTGAAGTTATGGTGCCGACCACTCCGACTCATTTTGACCACCAAGGTGTGTACTTTGCGGAAAAAAAAAGGCGTTGAGCAAAGGGAGGTGCAAGGTCAATTCAAGACGTCCACAAGGCAAGTAAAAACGCAATGGAATGAGGCTGATCAGATTCACACAGAAGGGCTCTGATATTCCGACAGTTATTGAACTACAGCTACACCATGGACAACACGTCCGTGTTTATAGTTTAGAAGTTGCTGGTATATTGTCTGAACAGCATATCCGGAGCAGCAAGGATAAAAATATTCATTCCGCTCTGCAAGCGCTTTCGCTGAGGCATGAGCCCGGGGATTTACTGAACGCGGGCTCGATATCTAACCATTGCACCCATTGTTTTGCAGTTGGCAACAGGCATTAATCTATTGGCATCCAGTTCAAGTTTGTCTCATGCCGTCGAGCGTCAATGTATTTTTAATCCTGTAATTGCGTTTTAGCCGCCAGCATGCGAACCGCCAGACAGTCCATTATATGGACAAACGGGGGTGCGAGTGAGGCCGCATGGGAGATATTCGCCACATTCAACCTATAGTGATTCCCTGGATAGAATGTCATGTATACTCGACCTGCTTGACCGGGATTGGCTCTCAGCTGTTGCTGCAAATGGATACGCTCATATTGCCAATTCCGACTTTAGGCTCAGTTTCCGATAGAATGTTCAATCACACGATGACTTTCTATAATAGCCAGTATGGAAACCTGCCAAGACTCACTGTCATCGCATATTATACTGGCATGCATCCTAGGCGACTCGCTGCACGATTAATTACGATTATGTCGGATGCAAGAAAGCCAGATCCACCTATATAATCGCACATGGAAGAGCGCCGGCGGCAAAGCAAAGTAGTGTAGCGGCGCAGAAAACGAGTGGGTAAGGTAGATTATCGTCTAAGCGCCGCTGTATTTCTGTTGCAGATCAGGAGAAGGCCGAGAATGAGATTGTCAGGCTGTCAGGCACGGACAGGTGTATTACATAAGGCGGTTGAGCAGTCCCAAGCGCCATCGTCTCTGTCTACTCTGTAGTCCCCTTTTCCTCCTCAGGATCCATGTTTCATTTCTGCATTTATCGACTGCTATCGTAAAAGCCTACGACTTGACGAATGATGATGATGACAACGGTAAGTACACCACGTGTGCTGCGAGAAAACCGATATCTGACAATGTATCAGACCAAGCCATCTCTTGAAGGCCTACCAGTGGAATTACAAATCTGCATCTTGTTTAGACTTCAGGACCTGGATTCTCTGCGATCCCTAGTCCTTGCATCGCCTGCTTATTATCAGGCTTATCATTTGGTTAGAGATGAGCTCCTCCTGAGCATCCTGCGATGTTCACGCGATGACCTTGTGGACGCTGCAGACGCAGTAGCTGCCGTCCGCTCCAAAGGTCTGTACGCTTGCGAGCTATCAAACCGGGAAAGGATCATTGCCCTCTTGGATAGTCGACGACGAAGCAAAGAGATCCGCTACCTAGGCTTATTGTCTGGACCCTTTCCTGACGAGCCGGCCAACGTTGAAGAGACTATTCAGTTATTACATCTCCATAGAAGAGCCACTTTTCTCCTTGACGATTACTTAAGGACTGCGAGATGTCCGGAGTGGATGCCCACAGAGAAATGGAAAAACGAAATTTTGCCCCTACGCCTATCTAGGACGGAACAAAGGCGTTTTTTCCGAGCATTCTATCGGATGCAGATCTGGGGCAATATATTCGCCCACATCGAGCTTCCCCTGGGCGCAGGCCGTCCGAAAGAGGAGAACTACTGGTTTAGCCCCCCTGAGGGAGTCCCACCTGTGTTCGAAGACGACGAAGTATGGCGTCTTTTCTTCGGGACCATGGCGCCGTGGGAGGTGGATGAAATTGCCTGTTTCTGGAGACATTGCTACCATCGATGGGCGGAGCCATATTTCGAGGCATCCGACAACTTTTTATCTTATGGTGTTACCTTTATCTGCGATATGCCGCCCGACGAGAAACCTCCCTTGACACGTTTCTGGGACGACTGTGACGATCTCAAACGTAGGGAAGACGACAATAGAGAGAGTTTAGCCTGCATGGGACCGTCATTTCTTGTCAAGATGCTTCGTGAACGGAATGCCCGGGCTCGGCGAGACCTAGTCATCGCAAATGCCATAAGTTTCCATCACTTCTTCGAGGACTTTTGGTCCGGGATGGATTTTGCAATGCAAGGAGCGCTGCCCCTACTCTACCCCGCAGATAGATTCAACTTTGGCACGGACTTTGACGGACTCAAGGAGTTTTTGAACACCCTGCCGCAGCATGAACGACCTAATGTCGCCTGGTCGCAGTTGTGGCTGGGAGAAGGGCAGGAATACTCAGAGGTATTTGTGGATATGTTCAGCTTTAGCTCATCTTATTCGTGTTGGGACTGGGGATTTGCTTTATGGAGTGACGAAAGGCTGATTGAATGGGGAGCACTGGATCAGCCCTGTATCAGGAGATAGGTATACTAACTAACCCTATACCCTACGGGTCTCAGAAGTGTGATGGCCGTGTGCTATGAACTTGAAACCGTCAATACCAAGTTGGATGGACGCCAACGTGCCTATCTTTGAAGATTGTTAGCCTCATCAATTCTTATTCAGTCGTTTTGAATTGCAGTTATCTTTCATCTCCACATTCTGTCTTTAAACTGTAATGCGTCCACCACCTTGGTTTTTCATCCATACCCGATTATATAGAAGCACCAATCCAATCATAAGAGACATTCAGGCTCACCTAGCAAGGGGATGGCTCTTATATACTGGAGGTTATAATAAGGGCGGTGTTTACAAGATAGTATATCAGGAGACCATACCAAAAACAGTAAAACTAGTAACCACAAGAGGGAATTCACAGGTCCTCGCTTTACAACTCCAATTACGGCTATGATACAGTGGGGGTTCAAAAGTATTTGCCCCCCTTTTTGCCGCCAGAATCACCGCTTTCCATTTTGATCTATTCTGCCGCTATAGAAACTAGTATTTTGTATACCAACCATCTGCATCAAGGATCGCCTGCACACGGTGAGGCATAGTATTAGATAGCTGCTGCAGAACCCTCTCATCTATTGCATGCCATGCCTCTTTTGCTGCATCTATAAGCTGATGTAAAGTATCCTGAGTATCTGGCGCATGCTCAAGCTCTGGATAGCGCTCATAGATAATTCCCTTCATAATTGCCCATAGATTCTCGATTGGATTCAGATCAGGTGAGTATGGTGGCCAGACCATAACCTGAATCTGCATATCACTAAGCAGGGAGCTAATAATATGCGCAGTATGCACTGAGGCGCCATCATGCATAAGGATATCACCAGGCTGAAGCAATTCGGGGAGAAAAGCTTCATATATTGAGTGTATAACCCAGGAAGTTACCCCCCTCTTCTGGAATTAGGGTCACCATCTAGAGGGACAAGGCCTGTACGGATATTATATCCAAATCCAGCCCAAAACATCTTCTTTACCCCTTTCCACATTGAATACCGTGCACATCATGCTCAATAAGCTGTTGAGATGGGCTATTAAAAGTCTATATAGGTTGAACACCTTGACCACATTCAACTGAGCATTCATCTGTCCATTTCACCCGTCTCCAATCATCAGGTGAATAGTGAGCATAAGTCTGAGCCCATTGTAAGCGCTTAGTAGCGTTCTCTTCTGTGATTTCTGGTCGTTTTCGTTGCTTCCATTTGCGCATATGTAGACTTCGGAAGAGTCGATGAACTGTACTCTTTGAAGGAGAGGCATTAACTGCAATCTGCAGCTCGCGCATCTTAATATAAGGATCCGAAGTTGCAAGATCAAGTAGATGATTCTGTTGCTCACTGGTTAAGACCTTTGGACGGCCACTTCGGGGTAAGGATTGCTGATCATTGCGTTGATTCTCCTTTTTGATAGTATATTTAATAGTAGAAAGAGGTATCTCAGGATATCGTGTATGAATTCGCTTATAGCCCCATCCAATGCTATACAGCTCACAGATTCGGGCACGGAGAGTAGGTGTAAGCTCACTAGATCGCGCCATCTAGGCGTGTTGGAATAGAATCAAATATTAGAATAATTAAATCGAATACGCGCCTAGGCCGGCGTTGAGGTAGGCAGAATCTAAAATAGAAAGCGGTGATTCTAGCGGCATTTGGGGGGGCAAATACTTTTGAACCCCCACTGTAACACGAAACGCCGAAACGAACGGAAAAGGCATTACACCATGGGCAAAATGACCATGACGCCAGGAGTAAGAACCCCATGATGAGTACTATTTTCCCGATAGTTCGAGGCTCGGCAGACATACCATTCGGAGAAGATAAATTCAGATCTGGACCCGCTGGCAGAAGGCATCGTCTCTACAAAGACCGCATTCTTCGATGATGGCCTCACAAATAAAACTTCGACTTGGGCAAGGGTCTCGCTAGGGAGGCCATTGTCTGTAGCGTTATTCTTGATGGCCTCAGCCAAACTAGAAGCCATCAAGTATTCAACACTTCAGATCCAATTCCTAGTGATTTATAGCGAGCTATCCCCCTCTCTACCAGACTTTGACTCTCACGTCCTCAAAAACAAGCTGGCCTTGCAACCTCCGGCCGCCAAGTCAGACGCATTCATTTCACTCAAGGTGAAAAACAAAATAAGCGCTTCTCACCCCAATCATCCCTTGCTAGTTTTCTCGCCATGTTAGTACTCCACACCTCGGGCAGCTAGAGCACAGTTGACGAGCCCATCACTTTGGCGCAGAATTCTTGGCCGGCGTTCAGGTTTCTGGCACGCACTGGAGGGGTTGGAAGGGTCCTCCTATCTTTTGAACCTAACCTAGGTTAGTGTATTCTAATTACTAGGTATTGTAATTAAAACCCGTTTTTAGAACCCAACCGACCCACGGGCCCTAGAACCTGAACCCAAACCCGGTCCATGGCGGGTTCAGGCCGGGTTGGGTTAGGGTTCCCGGGTTGGGTTTAACCAGTCTAATGCCTTTAGATGGGAAGATCTTACACCCCTATGAAGGAACTGCTTCCGCGGCAGATACACATCATTATCAGTCTAAAGTTGGATCAGTCATCCATCCCGCAGTGATTACGCGATTAGATATTGCAAAGATAGTATCTGAATTAGCAAGGTATCTCACTAATCCAGGCCTGGAGCACTTTGACGCTATTAACTAGGTGATTCTATATCTTGCAGCTACTGCTGATTATGCCCTGGAATATGGAGGGAGCCTTGCTATAGACCTCTTCCTTATTACAAGTGATACTGCGTTCGCTGACTATTCAGACTGGAAGAGCAGTAGGGGATATAATGTTAAGCTATTTAGTGCTGTAGTTAATTAGTGAGCTAGGAAGTAACGCATCATTACTACATCTACTACTGAAGCCGAATTGCTCGCCATATCTGAGGCCGTGAAGAACATATTCTGGTGGAAATGACTATTTCTAGATATTAGCTTTAATCCAGAGCATAAGATATCCATCTTATGTAATAATAAGTAAACAGTAGGCCTTCTTTGTAATCAAGAGCCTGTCATTTGAACAAAGCTACGGCACGTTGATATACATCAATACTAGCTTTGTCAAGAGGTCCAGGATGGCCAGATATCTGTTAAATGGATTGAAATAGCCTGTATGCCTGCTGATGGCCTTACTAAGATGCTTCCCTGTAATAAGCATTAAGAATTTTGCAAGATGGTTGGCCTAGTTAGCAAATCAGGAGCTGCAATTAACTAGGAGCCTCAACCTTAATATCACTTCATCGCCTTGCTTACGCCTTGCTTAAGGCCTATAATCGCTCTGCCTTCCTAATTGGGTAATTGAATTAGTTCAGCTCACCATATCTGCTGAGCTAGGGGGGTGTTTTGATATAGATTACTGCTTGCCCGATTGGGCCTATGGATGGACCTTCCTGATCTTGATTAGATTAATTACATTCCTTTATGGCTGATAATCGGTAATTTACCCCTATCTAGATGCCTGCATCCGACGGTATAAAATCTAGCTAGTCAGACGATAGATTAGAAAAAATAGTACCTTCCGAACTTTATCATTGGTAGGCAAATTACTAATGATAGCGAAATCTCATACGGTTCTGCGCTTTCCAACAAAATACCCTAAATCCAGTGAGCCATCAAAGCTCCGCCGCTTGTGGAATAGGCTGCTTTAGTTGTGATTTCTGCTTACGATGTGGCTATATGCCAATTTCTTGTGTCTTGTCTGCAATTGTGGGTTATGGTGTTCGGATACTAGATTCCTGCTTCATTTGGTGAAGCGCCTGCATAGCTAGTTGCTTCTATAGACGGGCTCCAACAGGTTAATAGAATCTTGATTGATTGATTGATTGGTTTTCTAATGAAGGTACGAAGGTATGTATTTCAGTTAGCCATGCTGTATGCGTACTCTCTTATACATCGTCCGTCCCGTGTGTCCAGGTTCAAGCCTCCCAGATACCTAGGCTCACGCTAGTCCAATCTTGAAAGACCCCTCACCGTCTGCAAAACTAACATCATAACACGTCCCGGACGTCTTCAATTCAACCGAATCGTCCGAGTCACAGTTGCTTCCTTTGTACACGGTGATGGAAAAAATGGAGTCGTCGAAGAAGACCCTCCAGAGCATGATTGCTCTTCCCAGGTTGTGCTTCCACAGAAGTCACTGCTCGTTCCACCTGGGCGAAGTCAGCAGACACAATCCACGGTGCGTTCATTATTCGACAGGTGGGGTAATACATACAGAAACCATATTCACTGCAACAGACATTGAGGGGACACGTCTCAGTCGAGGCATATTCGGATCCTATATTTCGCTGTAAGCAGCCCTTCCTTTCCCTACCACCCTAGATATATAGACATACCCCATACCGTTCCATACCCGGGATAAACCCCTGGATCACATTCGGATACATGAGCACATGATCCGTTTGTGCTGGCAACTGCTATACATGAATCGCCACAGTATGAAGGCCCGTAACCACAGATATTGAATTATGTTACCGCTTGCCCTATTTGGAAGCATATGAATTGGCAAAGCACTGCCACTCTTGGCCGAATATTCGATAGCATTCGATCATTTGGAAGCCCCGCAATCCGACCCCTATCGAAGGCTTAAATAGGAGATAGATAGTCATTCATTTAGAAGAATCAGACCTTCATTCATTTTCGATTGGCCATAGAAATTGCTAGCGATTCGTAAATTGATACAGTATTATCATTTCCAACAGTTATGAGCCCGGCTTGTCCTTAAAGAACGCATGGATTGACTTCTGCTATCATTCTTCCAAGGCCTGCATATTGGAGAGCTCTATCTCATAGTATTGGTGAGATATCTCATTGGAATTGCCTGATTTAGAAGAATTAAAGATATATTGATACCGCCGTCACCCCGAAGCTAATATGGACTATTATACTAAACTAATCAGATCCACCACGAAGGTCTCCATCGTGCTAGATAAGCCTGATGATTGGTGGACATAGGACTCACATATAATTAGCCTAGCCTGAACCCATAGAGTGCTTAATATACTCTAGGGAGAAAGGCCTTACCCCATTCTGCTGATTTGACCAACTCATCTGATGGTTCTAGCTAATTAATAGGCAAAGTCAGCCCTAGCAGAACCCCAAGCAATGGAAGTGAGCTAATCAGATGGCTTATTAACTGCTATAGCCGCCCCGAAGGCTCTAGCAAAGCCAACCGATATCAAACTAGTGATATATACTGAAGAACTAGCGATCTATAAGGAAGAAAAGGAGCAATATTAACTAGATTGTCAAGGCCTTATAGCTATCTGGACCACCATGGAGTAAATGGTAGTCAGGGAACATCTCTAGTAGCTAACCAGCTAATCAGATAATGAGGTTAAGAGATATTAAAAGCTTAAGGCCGACCTAAAGCCTTTGATTGAAACGTGAATAAATGATATCTAAGAAAGATATTAAAAGCTTACTATTAAGCCAGCTAATCAGAATGTGTTAAGCTGGCTAAGTAAGTGGGAGAAGGTGCTGAGCGTGTGTACTAAACTAAATATAATATAATATACTAGATATATAGGCACTAGGACCTTCCTCATGGTGTTAAAAAAGATTGAACCCTAATATGCTAGTATTTAATTAGATTGTCTGCTAGAGGATAGTAAGCTAAGTGTCTTTGATGAGATCTCTTATTATTAAAAACACTAGGAAAGCCTTAGTTAGAGAGAATAGAAGAACATCTTTGCTATGTTTAAGGGATAATCCTCTGACTAATTAAATTCTAATTCAGCTAATCAGAATTGTAGATTTGAATGGCTTAAGCAAGATGACTACCCCTGTGGAGAAAGGCACTTATTTAATAAGTGCCTATATGTGATTGAATTGATATGGCTAAAAGGATGGAAGCTGAATCCAGGTATCATGGAATGATTTAAGAAGATTAAGTAAAACCTAAGGGTAAAGCATGTAATGGATGAAGTAATTAAGTGAGCTAATTAGAATTAGAATTAGGATGCATCTTGCATGGCTATGAGTATCATCTAAAGTGATTCCATAGTATTCTTGCTAGGAAGTGATGCATATGAGCTATGAGATAGTTGGATTATTGATTTAGGAGTAGATATCAATATCTGCAATAATTAAACTTGGTTCCTCACCTATGAACTAGTGGAAGATGAGTATGCGCATTTTGGTGTAATGAATGTGCAAATCCTTGGATATAGGAGGGTTGAACTAAAAGCAATTAGAATAAATAGAATGCTGTATATCCTAGAACTAAGTAGAGTAGCCTATATACCTAAGTGCTATATAAATTTACTTTTAACCTTTCACATAAAGAAATATGGATTTTATCTTAATTAATGCACTAATGTTATAGAAGATTGGCATAGGAAGCTGATTTGCTATACAGAAATAAGATGCAATCTGGAAGTGGTGGAATATAATCTGATATTAAATGTCTTTGTAATGAATTAATATTTGGAGAGGCTGCATGAATCTGCTGAAACTAGCAAATAATGGCATAAACAGCTAGCATATTTGGGAGATGAAGCTGTATAGCATCTGAAAGAGGCATCTATTAGTGTAAAAGTATTGAATTATAAGAGATCAATCTGCGAGACGTGCAGGCTAGCGAAGGCAGCTAAACAGATATCTTAAACACCCAGAGAGAGATCAACCAAGCTGTTTGAAAGCATTCATTTTGATATAATTCTGATGACTGTAGCCCATAATAGTGATTGCTGGGCCACTTATTTCATATGCAAATTAACTAGATGGCATGTCATCTACACGCATCTGGATAAAGATTAGCTTAATAGCCTAATAAAGCAATTCATCTAATGGGTTGAAACATAATTTGGCCTTAAGCTAAAGAAGATGTTCTCAGACTGCGAACTAATACTTAGGAATGAATATATACATACTATAAAAGATAAAGGCATTAAGATCTTCCATTCAACATAATATATTAATGAGTAGAAAGGGCTGATTAAATGTTCTGGCAAGACAATTATTAAGATGGCCTAAAGCATGTGAATTAGTGCATAATTACCAGAGAAGTTATGGCTACATATATTCTGCGCTGCTATTTACCTGCAGAATCAATGGCCGCGCAGAGAGGCAGTAGAGGAGAATAGGCAGAAGGAATGGATCTGGATCATGCCATATAAGAAGCTCTATAGGAGGAAGCCATTATTAGTGAATCTATGTATATATGGATGCAGAGCTTACATTAGGCACTATAAGATTCCAAGATTGAAGAAGCTGGATCCGCGCGCCTAGGTAGGCTATCTAGTTAGCTATACAGCATCTAATATATGGAAGATATGGAATCCAGTGACTAGAACAATCACTGATAAGAGAGATGTGATATTTAATAAAGACATCCTATTTAATCCAAATCAGCCATTCCACGCTGAAGCAATTAAAATATCAGATCTGCCAGAATTGCCTGTTAAAATTAATGAGCTGCTAGATATCGATGATTTGCCCAGCTTAATGGGAAGTGCAGATGATAAGTTAGATGAGGTTAAAGCTCAGGGGGTGAATAAAGTAATTAATATAATAAGTAAAGGAATAAGTGGAGGTGCTATACTAGATAAGGAAGGCAGTCAGATAGTAGAATTACTAGAAGCAAACCTTACACCTCTAACTCCCCTTGCTACGCCAGGAAGATCTATCTAACATAATGAACCTATTAAATCTATTAAGTAAGAAGGTGATCTTACACCACGCCCACAGTATGCAGATATAGGCTAATATAGCATTCCTGGAGGCTAGATTGATAGCCTATAGAGAGAATAGCCTATTTAACTTAATTTAATGACTCCAAGATCTCCTACAAGAATTGATGATTCCCCAGAGCCTGACACACCTATAAGGCTTATAGATACACTTCCTAAGTCCCTAGATTGATTGCAAGCAGAAGATTTACCTTCAAAACAGCTATTTAAGGAAGTCAATAGACTAAGTATTAAACTAAATAATTAAGACAAGCCAGATGACATTGATGATATCCTATAGAAGCCAAAACATAGTATAAGTGCTAATTTTTTGCTGGATAACATTATTGAAGGAAAATAGGAATGTTAAGCTCCATAATATATATATACTAGCACTTGGATAGATAGCTTGAAGGAATTCCACTCAGTGTTTACATCATTCAGAATAGGCCTATAAGATAAGGCATCTATGAAGAAGTAACTTTATTAAGATGAAATACCACCTGCACCTAATGGCTGGAAGGAAATGCAAAAGTATCTGCTAAAGGAACTCTTTGAAGCAGCTGCAGAGTTGGAACATAATATATTATTAGCTTGAGGAACTTTTCAGAAGGTCAGAATGCCTAGAGACAGGCAGATTATTCTGCTATAATAGGTTTTCACATATAAATTTAATTAAGAAGGATATTTAATTAAGGCCAAGGCATAAATCTGCATACAAGGAGACATGCAGTAGATGACATATAATGATACCACAGCCACTACTCTTACTGCACAAATATTTCGGACATTAATGGCTATTACAGCAGTATTTAATCTTAATATACAGTAAATCAACACCATCAACGCCTTCGTCAATAGCGAGCTAGACGAGGAGGTCTATACCAGAATAGCAGAAGGATTCTCTGAATATAGCTATATTTACCTACTAAAGTGAGCTCTCTACAGCCTACACAGGGCACCGCGCCTTTGGCAGAGGGATATTTTAAAAGCCCTTAATAAGATTGGCTTGCAAAGAATTAATACAGACTCATACCTTTATATAGATGATAAGACTATCATCCTAGTATTTGTAGATGACATACTATTTCTTTATCATCCTGAAAGCAAGAAGCATGCTAATAATCTAATTCAAAAACTACAAGAATGATATGAATTCCAAGATCTAGGCAAGGGAGAGAGTTTCCTAAACATCAAGATCACCAGAGATCAAACAAAATAGAAGCTATGGCTTAGCTAATAGGCATATATTAAGAAGATTGTTATAAGATATCATTTAGATTCCACTAATTGGAAGGCGCAAATGCCTGTAATAACAGATTATCTACACCCTTATGATGGAAAGGCTACAGCGCATGAGATACACCACTATCAATCTAAAATTAGATTAATTCTCTATGCCGCAGTGATCACTTACTTAGACATTACTAAGATAACATCTGATCTATTAAGATATCTATTGAATCCTAGACCAGCGCATTTTGATGCAGCTAATTGAATTATTCTATATCTCACTTCAACAAAGGACTACGCATTGGAATATGGAAGTGATTTAACAGGGAATATCTTTATTATTGCTAGTGATGCTGCCTATACAGATCATTTAGATTATAGCAGCAGTAAAGGATATTTAGTGAAGCTATTTGGTGCTGCTGTGGATTGGCACGCAGGGAAGTAACAGACTATTACTACTTCTACTACTAAGGCTGAATTGCTTGCCCTTTTAGAAGCCACAAAGAACATCTATTAGTGGAAATGACTATTCCTGGATATTAGATTTGATCTGGAGCATGAGATATCAATCTTATGCAATAATTACTAAACAGTAGGGCTTCTGCGCAGTGAAGAGCCTATAATTCGCACAAAGCTATGCTATGTTGATATACACCAGCACTGGCTTTGGCAAGAGGTTTAATTAGGCTGCATATTAGTTAATTAGATTGAAACCAATTGCATGCCGGCAGATGGCCTTACAAAGATATTGCTGAAGAATAAGTATACAGACTTTTGCAGGATGGTTGGGCTTATAGACCAATCAGGAAGCAGAGATTGAGCTTTAACCCATCTAACACTATTAATTCAACACGATTGCCCATTCTAAGAGATGGATACAGCTTCAACAGCTATGGAATAATGCAGCTTCACCTAACAGTTCAGCTGGGGGGTGTATTGAATTATGTTACTGCTTGCCCTATTTGGAAGCATATGAATTGGCAAAGCACTGCCACTCTTGGCTGAATATTCAATAGCATTCGATCATTTGGAAGCCCCGCAATCCGACCCCTATCGAAGGCTTAAATAGGAGATAGATAGTCATTCGTTTAGAAGAATCAGACCTTCATTCATTTTCGATTGGCCATAGAAATTGCTAGCGATTCGTAAATCGATACAGTATTATCATTTCCAACAACAGACATTTGATACTGAGGAGCAGCAACCCTCTGTGCATGGGCTATCGGCAGAACAAGCGGCTGCTGCAGCGCGGCAAGTAAATGTCAGCAAGATTGACACAAGCGCCAGAAGCATTTTTGCCATCAAATGCTGTGACTAGCAGCTCCTCTGTTGCGCAGTCTGGTGGATGATGGAAGAAGAGAGCACAAAGAAAAAATTGAGAAGAAATACTACTCGCATATCCCCTTGATATAAGTAGCCTTCCAATCTCACAAAGTACTCCTCTTCTCTATGAACTGAAATTATATTAAACCAGTCCTTGTTAGAGCTCCGGTGCCCATGTAGTACATGGCCTGCTGATTTCGATAAGTGGGGAGAGTGGGCGCGAGGACTGCAGCTAAAGCTAGCCGCATTTTGCTTGTTTAGCTTGCACTAGCCTGTGGTAATCGGTGAGAACTTAGATATGTAGCGCTGGGGCGCTCTCAATCTTTGACCTGGAGATAGCAGAGATCAACCCTTACTCGCCAGCCCAGAGTGAGGCTCAATGCTTTTGGAGTGAGGTACGGCCTTCCAAAGCCTATGTCTCAAACCTCATATCAATGCTTCTTGCTTCGATTGATAGTACGGAGGAGATTGACAGTTCTTAGCTCTGCTGTAAGCCCGTAATATTAATAGCTGATGGGTTGCCAAAGACCTGAAAAATCAGAAAAAACCGATTGCGCACTATCATGTGCGACAAGACGCATCCTCTGTACAGATTGTGTACAAACCCATTCAGGAATGACACACTTCGCGGCCCAACGTGAGTCAAAAATACTTAGTTCATCGCAAGCGACCAACGCTGAAAATACCGCATGATTTGCCTGAACTCCTCTCTTTTCTTCTAGCCTCAACACCTCCCGAGGTCCCTTCCCACACAGCTTCCTTCGCCTGGACAATATTCAGACAGCCACCCGAAATCCGCAGTTTGTCTGCAAAATGAACAATAATATGCAGGACAAAATCATATCCTTAATCACGGAGGGGAATCTCAGTCAATTAATCCCTGCCATTGAAACCGCCCTACAGCAGCACCAACTACCCCCGCAACCATCCTCCTCCAAACCGCAATCCAGACCATGCAGCTAGGCGTGCTCCAATATCTCCTTCCTCGACTGTTTCCACGTGACGAAAAAAACCACATAACCGGCCAGAAGAGCCCACTAGCACTGCTGGACCGAGCAGTTATCCTTGAGACGCTCAGCCCCGAACGAGTGCCAGCGTTTGAGCTGCTCTGCCGGCGCGATCCGTCGCTTCGAACTGTGCACCTAGGCCACATGGGTCCCCCGCTAGCATGGGCCATTCTGGGAAACAACCTCCGGCTGGCCTCATTTCTTCTAGCCGACGGTGTGGACTCTGCGGATTGCCAGGTCAACTATCAGCCCGCAGTAGTGGCAGCGGCGGGGAGCGCATCGTGTGCGATGATGGAGCTGCTATTGGATCACGGGGCAGTTGTAGAAGGTACTGATGCGCTTTTTGCTGCCGTGCGCAATCATCGTGTTGATATGCTCGCCCTCTTGGTGGAGAAGAGGAAAGCGGCCGATATTAATGCTGTTCAGCCGGCAGTCCGGGAGAGGGGACTCACTCCGGGGCCTGTGCTTCATCTGGCTATTCGACGGAGGGACCGGGCTATGGTGAGAGTGTTGATGCAGAGATTTCATGCGGATCCTCTGGCGAAGGACTCAGAGGGGAAGACTGCGGTTGATTGGGCTGTGCTGGTTACGGATGAGGAAATTTTGGACATGTGTCTAGGTGGAAAGGAAAATTAACAACAACTACTAAGTGGGGGTATCGACTGTGCGTCTCCTAGTCTGTATATGATTTTTAGTGTATTCCCCTGCACCCGGCTGTTCTTATCTTTATATTTGTGTAATGGCTGCTTCTTTTTTGCCCCTCCAAGTATTCTTTAAAGAACTCCCCTGGCCTACATTCTATTCACTCACATGTTCCTGTTGACACCAGCCTGTCGTGAAATCACCTCTATCTTTTCTCTTACTCCTCCTCTCCCTCCTACTGGCATGGACCTCCACCAGCCATGCCGCCGCAATCCCAGAGCGGCCCCCAGTAGTTCTCTCAAGCCTGGAATCCCCCTGTCATCCCGCGATCTCATCCCTCCCACCCTCCTGAGCAAGCGCGGATGCGCCTTCGGTAAGAGCATTGCCGAGGACGAGTACGACGGCGATGAGCAAGCCTCAGAGCCCGTCTACGTGTGCAGCAGCGAAGTTCCCTCTGTGGACGAGCTAGTGGCCCAGACCCAATCTTACGGGACCGTAGGCTCCTTGGACTCTCTCTTTTACAGCGGCCTGGACGGCGGCAACGCAATCCCACTCGCCAAGCAATGGTATTGCTCCAATGTTCCCGACGGACGTGGGGCGGTGGCCTTCGACAACATCGTCGACAATGACTGGTACCTCGCTCAAGCGTCTGCTTTTGCTTTGGCGCAGGTGTCTTATTCCAAGGTGGATCAGCCGCGTGGCTGTGCAGACGCCCAAGGCCTCCCATTCATTACTATGGCCTCGTGTCGGTCGCAAGGCTGAGCTGTGTTGTCTGCGTGACTTATAATAAACTCTCCTAATTAGGCAAACATTTTATATGCCACAATTGGCTTGAAGATTTAAGAAATCACAGCCACGCAAGGATCAATATCCGCTTGGTGAATACGAATATGCACACAGCTAGGGCTATTGGTACCCTCTTAGCCACGAACCCCTCTATCATGGAACATTCTGCTGCTTCTAGTGTGCCCACCAAGTCAAGGAGGGCTTTGGGACCAGATGTCCGACGGAATTGGAGGCGGATGAGAGCAAATAGCATCAAAATCAGCAGGGTCTCGGAGACGGGCAGTCGGGGTGTTATTAGCGAAGAGTTCGACGAGCGTTGTGCCTACAGAGAAGTTGTCAGCATACGGACACTAGTTCAGACAGAGACAGAGACAGCTGAGCATAGGGAATATACCGTTCGGATTGTATATCGGCCAACCCATCTTCCTTAACAATCCATCCCTCGGAGACTTGATGAATGCTGCCCACGCTTTTTGGAGGTAATCGCTGGCAGCCACTTCGTACCACTGCGGCTTTTTGTGAGGCTTGAGATGCCTGTATGAGCCTAATGCAAATGCAATATCCGCTGTGGACACATTCTTGTCAGTGAGACGCATATATGCTTGACCTGATCTATAACCCACCTTGATGGTAAGATCCTAGCCATGAGAAGAATGTCACTGTGGGGAAGACTCCCATATAGCGATACCGCCACACTGGAACCTGATGCTTCGCCCGGAAACTGAACGTTTGTTAGCAGCCTGTACTGGTACACGGATGCCAACCTGAACTTACAAGGCTTCTTGAGACATGGGACAGTGGAAATATGTGGTCGTGAGGATGTCTGAATGGGTCTTGTTGACACCCTTTTCAGACCAGTTCAGAACTCCATCACCTTCATTGTTGGTGATGCCCATCAGGACAGGCTGTCAAACACCAAGTTAGGACTTGATATGCACAGGGACCAACGAGACACTTACCACATTGGCGAACGAGCCAACCGAACCACGGCGACGATATTCCTCGGCGGAAAAAAGCGTGATATTATCAATCATCGGGCCCCCTCCAGTCGTGCCGAACGGGTTGACCGTAAGGTTGGAAAGCGCTCTGTGCAGAATCGGTGCAGGAACAGATTTCATGCAATTCAGCTCATTCGTTCTGTTCGCAGCACTTCTGCACCCCACTCGCTCTGCCGCCTGAATAAACACAAAATCATCCTGGGGCCCGACATATTCTGGAATCCCGCTCTGCAGGATCAACCCTTGCACAATCGGGTCATCTTTGAAGGCATAGGTGAGCAATGCAGCAGAGTCTGCACCGGCAGATTGGCCGCCAAGTGTGATTCTGGTTGGATCGCCACCGAACGCAGCGAGGTTCTCGCGCAGCCACTCCAATGCGGCTCGCTGGTCTCGAATACCAAGATTCTGCTGGTCGATTGGAATCGCGGGAGAGTTGGGAAATCCGAACACGTTGAGACGGTAACTACTGATTTGTGAGCGCTCTGAATGTATTGAATGGAAAAGAAGCATGATGGGTTGGGTAGAACAGTATACGAACTTCAAAGTGACAACGATAATATCGGCGTGGTTCGCGACGAGCCCTGTGGGATTGAACACTAAGACAGGTAAGAATGAGTTATATCCAACTTTGCAAAGGACCTACATGGAACGCTCGAGCCTCCTTCGTTGAAGGCACCGCCATATAACCAGACCAAAGCTGGCAGCAATTTGGATTTTGGCCGTCCTCGTGGCGTGAAGATGTTCAGTGACAAGCAGTCTTCCGACTCGGGGGTAGTTGGGGCTACATTGTCTCCTAACACGGTCTTATATCGAAACTGATAACAGACCGGACCGAACTGAGTTGCATTGACAATTGTGTGGTCGTCATCGATGTCAAGAGGCTGTGGAGGGCGGAATCGAAGATCGCCGAGGGGAGGTTTGGCATATGGGATCCCAAGATAGGCATCGACTTTGTCATGGACTGTGACACCATAGAATATTCGCTGTTGTGTTCTTACTACAATATCTGGCAGAGCCTCGAGAGTGGCAGCAAGCATGCTGAGAGCTGTTAAACAAAGGATTGACTTCATATTGCGCATGTATCTTGTTCTGATATGGATATTCTCAGAGATAGGCACTTCGACTGCGCAGACAAGTTTAATTTATAGTCAGCAATGCTAACATCTTTGGTCATTTTACATGTATCGGTAGTCTGTAGACAATTAGATCCTGATGCTATATCTATCAAATGCGAACTAAATGCGAGTGCGAACCGAGAGAGTGCGAATACGAACAAAGCCCACCCCAGACCGTCGAGGACCAATGAAAGGATGCTCCACCGCTGTTTGATGGTGTTCCGAATCAGTTTCATCTCGGTCATCACTAGGCAGCCGCTTACAGGTCGAAGTGTCCATATGTTCACGACTCTGATTTCTGAAGGAAGCTTTACATGCAAGGAACTCTACAGTCTTCTGACATCCTGACTAAAGCAGCGCGATTAACCCCCACAATGGACCAAAATTACCTGGTATATGACAGGGGAAATCTGAATCCTGTGCCGGGATGGTGGCTTGGACGGCAGGAAGAAAATTTGGCCACTGCACAAACGGGGCATTCAAAGGCTGAAAAGCCACAACCAAAGAGACGAATTCGTCCCCATAATAAATCCCGACGAGGGTGTTTGAACTGCAAAATCCGGAGAGTAAAAGTAAGACTGGTCGCCAAACTTGCTTGCTGTTTCGTACAACAGACTAAACCAACAGCAGTGTCCGGAGAATCATCCTGCTTGCGAGAATTGCCGGGGAAAGGACTTGGTCTGTGTATACCCGGCTGGGCTACAGAACGACGTTCAGTACCTTGGAGATCCAGCGCGGAATGTCTCAAGTCAGCTGGCATATCTGCAGCCCCGAAGACAAGCCGGAGAGTTTACCATTGCCGATATGTGCCTCTTGCAACACTTCATCACCGACGCTCATCCGCACCTCCCGGTTGGGAACGATGACATCTATACGCGAGCGCTCCCAGCGCTGACATATCAGGTAAGGCCGGCGTGGGGAATGAAGGACCTAGGACCTGCTTGCTGACACTTAGAGAAGCATGAATATGTGATGCACGCCATTCTTGCTCTTTCTTCCTCGCATCTAGCACTTCTAACCGGGTCCGCACTCCCTGTTGAGGCCTTGCGACATCGCCAAAGGGCTCTTCGAGGGCTAAATGAAGCAATGTCTCGAGCGCCAAGCGAGACCAGTGACGCTGACGCCATGTTGGCAGCTTGCTATATATTGACCTTTCAATCCTCGTACATGCTTGATGGCCTTTCCGAATATATCATGATGCTCCGAGGTTGCGGTTTAGTAACCGGATTGATGCTACAACGGAACCTGCACGGATCTTTCTCAATCGATGTAAATTCGCATATAAAATACATGGAAGCACAATCTGACCGGTTCCCTACAATCGACAGTCGGATTGCCTCGGATGGTATTCGCTCGCTAAGTCTTGTGAAACCTCTGTTACAGCATCCGATCGAAGAAGTCTTCTACCAGCTTTTATTTGACGTTCTCGCTTCTATTGAAAAGGGGCCGCCTGCGCGGCTTATGTCCATCTCACCAACATCATGAACGAGTTTATCACCTTGCCTCAATGCGAGGTCCACCATCTCCTCGATCCCGAGAAACAGATCTCGCAGGTGTTGATGGCTCATTTCCTCATCCTACTGGCCATTCTATCCCCGATAACATCATTGGAAGCAACCAATAGACTTCGCAATGTTCCAATGGCGGGAATGTTGTCTTGGGTTGCAAATATCTGTACACAGATGTCGGGAAGAAAGGCTGAACGATACCTTATGTGGCCGAAAAGTGTGGTAGAGACAATCCGTGCCAACACCAGCCGGACAGGTGTGTTGGTTGGTGACGTTCTGGTCTTGATTCTGAACTTCCCTGATAGACTCCTCCTACCACAACATGATATAGCCCGATAAATGTAAATTTGTGCTGAATATTTTTCTCGGCGTTGACCTTTCCCGCTTACTCAGCACACTCGGGCTTAGCCGGTCGCAGACTCGGAGACTCGGGCGTTGTTCCCAAATCCAATGCTGAAATCGTGCCATGAATAGCATCCTCAGCGCCCCTTTCGGCATAGTTGCTCGCTTAATTAGAACTTACTGCCGACACACTTGCCCGGCTCAGCGAGATGGGCACCACCGCCCCTGCGCCTTATGGAGGCCGATTGCGAAGTGCCTGTGACCGATGCCGACAACGGAAGGTTGGTAAAAGGACACGTGACAGCTGGGAAATAGAGAGAATGCTTCGGACTAATCATCATCACTCGATTTCCAATCATTACAGATTCGTTGCGATAGAGCCAAACCGGCCTGCGAGGCTTGTCATTTTGCCTCAACTCCTTGTATATTTACTCCGCTGCCGATCCAGCCGCGGAAGTCGGTCCGCGAGTAAGGTTGACCCCTTTCCACAGGCAGGTGATATCAATCCTGATTGACACCCCATGATCAGACAGTTGCAAGACACCAGAGCTGAAGTTCGCCGATTGGAAGAGGCCTTGAGAGCGGAGAGGAGTCTCCGTCAGAGTTCCAGTCCCGGTCTCCATCAACCTCCCGGGCTTGTCAATGATCTCTTCGATTCTCGTGGCTTCGACGTGACGCTGAAAGCTTTCCGGTGGCACCTTGCATACTGCACTCCTGGATTTGCTGCCTCCATACAATCAGATCCCGCCTTCGATTTAGAGGAGCTGCTCGACCGGGTGGCCGACTCATTCGACCTGCAGGTCCGTACGAAACCCGCCCGAGTAGTCTCGCCAAAATGGCCCCCGCGCCGCCTAATGGAGGCGTCGTTGGAGTACTTTTCGAGCAATGGATTGTATTCAATCCATCCGGTAGTTGACGTTGATGCACTTACGTGTCTACTGGACGCTTCCGACTTCGATGGCTACGGGATTGGTACCAATATTGCCGACCGGGCCTGTTTAGCGGCCTTGACAGCAATGATTACTAGGATTCGTCGACAAGAGCCTGCATTTGCTGATGCAGACCCGGATGCTTATGTCCAAGCAGTGCTTTCCGTGCTACCCCAGCTGATGATGGAACATACCAACGTCCGAGCTCTGGAAGCTCTGATTACCCTCGTAAGTCAACGTTCTGGCAAGTTGTTGCGTCCCGCATCTAATTGTCAAAAAGGCCCTCTATATCGCCCCTTTGGGTCAACCGCAAACAGCGGAAATACTCCTCGCTATGGCCGTTCGGATCCTCTTCAACCTGAGGGCACACAGAGCTAGGCCGACTTATGAAAATACCGCCCACAAGCATCAACATCAGCATTTGCGGGCTCTGTTCTGGACCTTTTATGCCGTGGATAAAGAAATGTCGCTTCGAAAATGTCAACCTCCGATGATCAATGACGCTGACTGCGACTTGACTCTACCTGATAAGTATGTTGCACAATCCTCTGAGCACCAGTTCTTCACGTCCGAGTTGTCACCCAAGGAACTTCTTTACCCCTCGGACCTTCGTCTGGCTATGCTTAAATCAAGGGTCTACCATTTGCTCTATTCCGAGCAAAGTCTGAGCCATTCGAGGGCGAGACGACTTCAGCTCATCCGCGAACTGGACCAGGAGTTGAATGAGCTGAAGTCTCAATTTCCCTCCGCTTGTAAACCTGATGCCGTTGTGAGCGGAAACGTGCCAGATTACCTTATCCATGATCTCAGTTTACGGGGCGTGAATGTGCATCTCGAGTACTACCACTGTCTTTCTAAGATTCACGGTGCGAGCGCCATCGGCACCCCGGTTCTGCAGAGTCTGTCTCCTCCATCTACAAGTATGGAATTATGTTATCAGGCGGCACGATCCACTTTGATATATCTGCGTCGAATTCGCCATTTGATCTTCCCTGAAACATTTTGGTAAGTGGCTGCGTTGACTGACGGTGCGAGTAGTTCTGACGTACTCTTACAGGATATATGCGCAAATCCTTCTGACGTCGAGTATTTCGCTCTACATGCGCATACTCTCAGCTCCCGAACAGTGCGGTGTCCAGGATGATATGCATCTACTAGAGAGCACAATCGATGTATTTCACCAGCTAAATTGTGTCGAGCCAAGCAAGCGTTTTCCACCATTCGTTATCATTGAAGCTTTCATCCAAAGATTGACATTGCTCGCCGAGCAGTCTCTATCGGAAGCTGCGAACTAAGACCATGTCCTTCACGTCGCTGAAACGTTGTGCGATGGGCGTCTGAATGTCATCAATATGCAAGCGTCTGCATGACAGGGGGATGCAGGATACTTGGGCTATTGAAAGGATACTTCTTACTCCCTGATTTACCATGCTTTTAAATCATCTTCCCTCGGACACTTAATCAAAGGGATCACATGATATGTGATGCACAAGAAACAGCAGTCATGTGATTATGTCAACAACTGGTTTCAGAAAAGGAGAGCTGTTAATACGCTCGAGACCATGTTAGACAACACCCGAGTCCCATTTCGTTTCGGGAATCTCACTTGATAGGAATACATCGAGGCCATATTTCTATTGAAAACATGGATTTTGATGACATCCAACTTCGGCAGTTCGACGCTTTCAAACAAGAGTGGATCAGGCAGTGTTCCACCTCATCGAAAGGGATTTGTGACTTGGCAAATCGTTACCGAAAACGCGATGACTGCTTGCTCCGGTCAATGCACTTCTGGTTCGTTCAATTTTAGCCTAAGATTGAATTGGGAAGATGGCGGCGAGGACTGGCTGATTCGATTCCCATTGCCTGGAAAATCGATGTTTCTAGACGAGAAAGTCCGCAGAGAGGCCGTAGTGATGGAATTTGTCGGTAGCAGGACTCAGATTCCTGTCCCTCGCGTCATTGCGTATGGAGTAGCGCATGAGAACCCTACTGGTCTTGGGCCCTTCATTATCATGACCTGGATTGAAGGAAGGAAAATGTCAGAGATCCCTCGAAAAGACACGCCACGGAAGGAGGATAATTTGAAACCCGATATTGACACACGAACCTTGGGGCTTCTTTATAGCCAAATGGCGGAGATACTGCTGGAGCTTTGGAAGCTCGACTTCGATTGCATCGGTTGCCTAAATAAAGACCAACAAAGTGGGCAGTATATGGTTGACGGCCCGCCTGACATTGGAAGTCAACGAGCTCATGCGGACCTGCGGATTGGGAAATCGCACTCCTCCAGGCGTATATCACAGCTCTACCGATTATATTGCATCATTGTTGCAACTGCAGTCAACTCACCTAAGGGAACAACGGAATAGCGTGTATGATTCCGAAGATTGCCGGGAGAAGTACGCTTGCCGCCATCTGATGAAAGCTATAGCCTTTGATTTCATTTCCCACAAAGACAACCACGGTCCATTCAAGTTGTTTTGCGACGATTTCGGACCTGGCAATGTCCTTGTGGATGACTCCCTTCGCGTCACGGGAGTTATTGACTGGGAGTTTTGCTATGCAGCTCCCGTGGAATTCGCTGGGAGTATCCCATCGTGGCTCCTTCTTCAACGGCCTCATCGAATCATTAATGAACTTGGTGCTGCCGGGTTTCTCGATATGTTCCTTCCCAAAGCAGAGATTTTTCTGAACTGTTTGCAACAGAAGGAGGGAACCACTGGGGCTAACCCTGAGTACCGACTTTCAGCACGTATGCGAAAAACAATTGAAGACAAGAGCGCCTGGTTTATTCTTGCTGCACGGATGGTATCATCCGTCGACATGATCTACTGGGAGTTACTCGATGAATTCTGCTGGGGACCGCGATCAACCATTGCAGACAGGGTCCACAACGTCACCACAATTCCCAAAAAGCATAAAGAGCGCGAGGGGTTCGTGCGCCTCAAGATTCGCCAGCTTCAGGAATACTATACTGAGCTTGGAGAAGAAACAACACTCGAATATGAGGAAGAGAGGTTTTACGAAACCGGAAGAGACTTTCGACCATGGGACGAGGTGTGCTAAATCATCTTCTTCACGCCCTGTTACAGCCCTGGGCACAGGACGCCAGGTCTATTTACCTCTTTGTATTTGTTTCTTTTCACTGGGCTGCGTGGTTGGCCTTTTAGCAAAGAGAATTATTGTCACGTAACAGCCTAATTCAGTTAACATTCTTTGCGTGCATGCTAGCATTGACAGCATATCCTTGGCAAATACTCACTGGTTTGTATAGCCGGGTCAAAGTCCCTTATTCATCATATCAGAGAATGCATTTAGCATGTTGCGATTCAATCCCTAATGTACTGACCCTCACCTCTCCAGATGCACTAGGTAGAAAGGGCTTGGAAAGCTCGTTGACAGAAACTCGGTCTGCGATGTATATTTACAGGTATTCAATAATGCCTTGGCCGAGGTACTTTATGCGATAGAGTGGGGACTCCAATACTTCAAACAGTTCAATGATTTATCCCATTGACCTTCACATCCGGGGTAGTCTTGCGGCCTTATGCGCCGAGTCTGCTCTTCCGCATAGTCGAGGGGCGTCTTGTTTTGGAAATCCCTTGCATACGGGTCCAGGACACCGTTCACTCGGAGGAACTCTACCAGCTCATGGGTGAATACACCATGGATGGCGCCATGATGCATAACGCAATTCTGATGGTGCACAATTTTTTCCTGTCCCTGTTAAAAGTGGAAACAGCTGTGGAGATACGGCCGCATATGTAACTTGGCTATATTACCTCTTTTCTTTGTTTTATCTCCCAAAGTTCTTTATTATGACTACCATCGGGACGACTACGGATCCTCCCAACGAATATCGCCCTCACATCCTGCAGAAACCTCTCTCGGAATAGACGGTTCAGTGGCACTTATGAGATTGAAGAGGATGTACAGGAGGGAAAAGCCGGTGCTGGTCTTGTGCGTCCAGATGCGGCGGAGCTGGGAGAGAAACACCGTGATCCGCTAGGCAGCGAAGGACCCTGTTGACGGCCAATTAGCAATTCATCTCTACTTTTTAAGTGTCCGAGACAAATACTTAGACGCGAAGCCAGTTGGGGCAGGAGGGGGTCATTTTCCAAGAGGCGCAGGCTGTGACGGGAGTTAGTTATAAGGATGGTGATTAAATAGAGGGCACCGACGTGCCATGAGTAATTTAGCAGCCCGGGTGCTGGCGGGGATCAGGATTAGCGGAGGTTGACAGGGGAGAGCATGTCAGCATTTCTGGATTAGGTTTGGTTCACTTGTTACCTTGTTACCTTACTAGTCTGGATGACCAATTTGGGGGGGAAAACTGGGTGGCTATTTGGAGTTTGGGACCCAAAAGAAACGGAAATATTATCAAGATCCGGTTGGTGGGCGCTAAATGATAGCACCACCATCTGTGAAGTGGCCAACTAGTAGTCGGGTACGGTATTCAGGGTTGTCGCCATTCATTCCATTCTATCTACAGGCCTGAACAACGACGCTGGCTGCCGACCGACGATAGCTTTTGCAAGTCGTCAAGGGCCCCGACAGTCTTGTGCCGCCTTACTTAAGGAAGCTTTGCACATTGTTCCGGAAGGTCGACGTCTTGGAGTCAGTTTATGTTTCGAGGTGATTGCGCACAATGCAACGTTCCTGTTACACTTGTCGCCGGCGGCATGTCGAATGCACAATGGCCCAGCCGCCCTGCAAGAAATGCAAAAAGGCTGGGTTAGAATGTTTTGAGAAAAGGCCTCTTAGATGGGCGGAGGGTGCGACCTATCGAGGGAAAATGGGAACGTTGTCAGCCAAGATCGCATCAGTCCCTTCTACGGCAGTAGGGGGCAACTCCAGAACCACGTCGACAGGAGGCCAAACGCTTGCTAGGTCTAGAAATCAGTCAGTCATAGTTGGTACTGAACTGAAGGGTAATTTTAACTCTTTTACATGCCAAGACGGTGCTCTTGTTTGGGGCTCCCCAGTGCGATGTTTCTGTATGTAACGAGACCATCACTAACGGAATTACTGTGGATGATACAGAAGCCTTGGAGCCCTCCAATCGCAGCATACCATCCAGCCTGGATGATCCGTCTATCATTGGGCTAGAAAGAAGCTCTAGGTATTATCTATATTATTGTAAGTCTGGTATTGTTCAAGTTGCTTTAAGGACTGTGCCCGAGCAATATCTGACGCAGACGCAGATAGCAAATGTGTATGCAAGCTGTTCATCATGTATGACAGCAACAAGAATCCTCTCAGGAATTTAATACCTGCTGCTCTGGGCCATCCTGTCTTGTTGATGTCCATTCTTGCTCTTTCGGCGCGGCACAAGGCAAATGCAGCTCGAACGTTCTATCAGTCTGAATCAGCAACACATTCCGGACTTGGATTGCAGGATGCCAGCTACAACGCTCTTCAGTTCAAATATAATGCGATACAAGGACTCTCAAGGGCGCTGGGGACTGCAAGGCCATCCCAAAAAGATATAATAGTTGCCAGCGCGTTCCTCCTGATCTTTCTCGATCTCCTGGAGTCCGGAAGCGACAAGTGGAATTTTCATCTAGAAGGCATCAAGAGCTTAATGGCCCAATTCCCAGCATCCCAGGCGCCACGTACGATGACTTCGCAAGATATGGGAACCACCGTCCAAGGATTACGTGACTTCATCCTCAGACAGATTTACTTGTACGTATGCTGACAACGAAACCTTGACCAGGAGTACGTGCTGACGAACGTAACTGCCTCAGGATCGACACGTTCGGAGCCACATGTACACGTCCTCGGCTACTTTCCTGTTCGACTCTTCCGTCACAATCTGCCACGCCTCTCGAAATGAGCGTTGACAGGGCGTTTCTGGGATGCCCTGATCAAATATTAGGCGCTCTACGGGTCTTCTCAACTGCAAGGGACATTTTGATGAGGTCAGATCGCTCTGACACGGTTGACTTGTATCCGTACGTGCAGGAAGTAAGGATGATGCTTGATTCTACGCAGAGCTTTGACTGCCACACCTGGGCCTCGGGCTTACTCCAGCCTCATTCGTTGACCCGGCCCCTTGGAATGCTCGACATGGTGGCGCAGTCGTATAAGTTTGGCGCTCTGATATATGGCAGACGCGTTTTGGATGCTCTGACTGGAGACACGAGTTCGCAACACGATCTCGTTTGTGACTTGATCCGTGTAATTGACGCTCTTAGGAGCAGTGATTCCCTGTTCAAGTGCATCCTGTGGCCTTTGTTTGTTGCGGGATTGGAATCCCAACAGGGAGCTCACAGACACTTCGTGGCTGGTTGTCTTGAAAAGTTTTGGTTCGAAACCAAATGCTTAAATGCGGTTAATGCTGGGATTATTTTGCGAAGGTTCTGGAAGCGGCAAGATTCCGGAGACATATCCTCATCCCAGTGGATATTCAATATAGGTCAAGTAGAAGGTGACTGGCTCCTTATATAGGTGTTCTTAACATTCTACTTATCTGCATGGCAATATGATAATAGCTAATACGGTCCGTCCGGACATGACCAAATGATAGACTTTCATCTCACTGCTCAGCAGGGTGCCGGCTTCTATTCCTCATAACATTGACCATCTTTTTTGTGTGACACCAGGGCTTGATTGCTTCCTCCTTCTGGATGACGCCGGAGAAGAACGTGCGCCATTCCCCCGGCGGGTGCGCCCCCTGGACCTGGGCGCGAGTTGTATCGTGAATCAAATTGCCAAAGTCGTTGACGTATGGGTGAGCCCCGACGTTATCGTAGATTGTGGCAAGCTGGATGAGCTGGCCGATATACGTGATTGTCCCATGAACTCCGACATCCTGGTGTCGGATGATGGCCTCAGCGACCGCTTCGGCCTGATCTGGGGTAGCGCCGAAACCATTAAGGACATCCAGAGCCTTGATACCGCCGTAGATATCAAAGGACATCCGAGTTGCAGTGAGGTTGTGCTCGGAGGTACCGATGTCGTGCAGCAAACAGGTCAAGGCCCAGGTACTGGGGCTAAGGGCACTGGCTTGCTTAGGGAACTGCTGCTTGGTGATAGCCATTCCTAGAGCCGGTGAGCAAATAAGAAAGCATGGAAGCGCAGTGCTGCATACCGTAGTAGTAAACCCTCATAGAGTGGTTGAATGTTTCAACGGGAAGAGCGGTCTTTGCATAGCTCAGAGTTTTCTCGACAATGGGGTCATCAATTGGAAGCTTGATCTCATCGATCGACAGGGCTTCCGGTACGTTGATGAAGGGGTTATCACCAAAGATGGCGCCAGCATTAGCAGGCATGCTGGTCCAGCCATTGACTTCAACTTCGTTTTGACACATGTAGAGGGACGGCCTAGATAGAGTATGAAAATTCACTTCAACCAAGCGCACTTCTTATGACAGCAAGTACTGATAGTATGTGAGAATGGCTCCAACAATCATTATATAGCCATTCGCTAACCTCCTGAAATAATGGTTGAGCCGATCGAATTTGATTTGTAATGTTAACCAAACTAAGAGACCGAACGTCATCCGGTACAGGTAGTAATGACTATGCTACTATTATTTTCAGGGCTTTCCCTCCAGATGCGATTATTGCCTTCCGACTTTGAGGGAGAACCGTTAAGCTTCTCATACATCTGATGTTACCTAAATAGGAAGTCTTTTGGAGTGGGTCTCTTGTGATTCTTCAGCCCCGCATCATACGGAGTACGTAGTGCTAGAGACCCTGGCAGCCTGGCTCATGCGCACATCAACTGGCTTACAAATACGGGCTTACCAAGGCTACCATCACATGAGTGGCAGAACCATCCAATATACCTAATTGTAACACCATTACCCAGCTAGTACGGAGTATGATGATCGCTCAAGGGTGTATCTAGAACGGCCGAAATGACCGCCACCTCTACTTAGGTTGGCCATGCGCCCCTTCTTCATGCCTTGGATCATATGTGAAATTTGTAGGTGTAATAAATACCCACATTACATCTGAAAATACCACTTATCTCCAAGACACTACTAGTCTAAAGGAGACTATCAGCCAATAGAAAATATTCAAAATTCATCCTAAAGATGTATCCATAAATAACTAATGAACGGCATCAGTTTAACGTGTCATTTGAGATAGAGAGTTGTCAGCATCGGCAGTCTTGTCAGAAGTTCGGTAATCCTAGTATTTGTATGACGAGATAACCGTCTGAAAGGGTCCGGTCTTCTCGACTCAGTGGCCATCTAGGTGATCTGTATACTACGGTGTGGAGCGAACATGAACTTATCCAAATCATCATCACATAGGTTACCTCACCTCAATCCCAAATATCCCAAGACCACCTAGACGAGTCCTTCAGATAAAAAGATCCATTGTAGATCAAGATGAGTCATGACATTTGGAGCACCACGTCAGACTCGTATTTTAGTTTCTCTCTCCCAATCACCGCCTATGAGACCCGGACCGTCCGAATGTACTAGAAATCCGTTTAGACTCTCCAACATTATATTTAAAACCATCACCTTGGGGCTGCATTTGGACAACAGTGCTTGCAAATCGGTATCCAAGTCAGACATATTAAAGAAGACATCGAAATCATTCGCAATGCAGGCAATTCGTGTGGGTTCAGCTCCTTCATCTGCCGCTCCATATTCACCCTCGAATCCGGCACCGTCGTCAGCCTTGTACCTTGATCAAAACACGCCTATTCCTAAGCCGTCAAAAAGAGACGAACTCCTTGTCCGTGTCAAGGCTACAACGGTGATTCGTGACATGTTGACGTGGCCCGAAAGCTATCACCAAGAGCATTCCATTATCGGAAGCGACGTGTCGGGTATTGTTGCGGAGGTCGGTTCGGAGGATTGCAAGTTCAGACCGGGAGATGAGATTTTCGGAATGTTGAACGTGAATCGTGCATCTGCATGGGCCGAGTACTGCATCGTGGAGGAGAATGAAGTTGCGTTGAAACCAAAGACTCTATCCTGGGAGCAGGCCGCGGCCATTCCCCTTAGTGCACAAACAGCATACGAGGCCTTATTTGACCATGCGAGTGTTCCTGTACCCTCCGTTGAGGAAGTAGCGAGAAGCAGATCTTCTCGGACCTCTGGCGAAGGGCAGCCCCGGCTTTTGATCACTGGTGCCGCTGGGGCTGTTGGAGTCTACCTTGTCCAGCTGGCTTCCCTTGCTGGACTCCACGTTGTGGCCGCCACCAGTTCGAATACTCGCAATGCAGAGTTCCTTCGAGAGCTCGGTGCTCACGAGACGGTTGAGTACGGCATGCTGGAGAGCCACAACAGCGCTTACGATATCATTATTGATACTGTCGGGGGTGGCGTGTTGGCCAAGTGCTGGAATTATGTGAAAGAGAACGGCACTCTTTTATCCGTGGATTCGGCGAGCTACAACTTCGTTGAGGATCATGAAAAGCGTGGTATACGTAGGGAGGGCGTCCGCGCTTTATTCTTTATTGTCGGAGGCAGCAGCAAGGCTTTGCACTATTTGGCTGAACTTGCGGACTCGGGTTTTGTACGTCCCTTTGTTGCTGGGACGTATCCCTTTGCAAAAGTACAAGAGGCGTACGACATTGCCAACGGAAGGTATCCTGGGCGTGGAAAGATCGTTCTTACCATCTGAACAGACCGATGCCATACGACATTTGTCGACTGAAGACCAAACGCGAGTCTCTTAATGTACCAACAATACGTCTGGAATTCTATTACCTTTCACCATGCATGCATTGGGCAAAGTAGAGACAAGAAACAGCAGGGGTTTATCAACAAAAGAAGGGATGAGTATGGCTCCTTAAGATTGAAAAGCTTGGGAATACCTTCAAGCTACTGATGAAAAAGTTAGCGGTTATGGCCATACATAGGAAATTGCAGTGGGCCATCTTATATGACTGTACTTGTAATGTCAAGGTTCTTGCCCAATTAGTTGAAGGGAGCTTCTCCCAATTTCTAGGGTACATATTGAGACGGTACCTAATCTGCATGGCCCTGAGAGCGCGCTTATGAGCTTCTGAGGTTGAGTCACGTATGCCTAACATTGGTCTTCTCCTGTTCGTAGCCTTATTGAAGCATGAGGTTTGGCAGCATGACTGTCGCCATCATCTCTACCTTTCTATTGACTCTCTGCCAACAAACCATTGGCTGCTTACTTCCCATTAACGCGGACCGTTTCCCTATTTTTCATCAATAAACAGTAACAGATGACTAACCGGACGGCTCGTGCCCTACAAACCCTCCTCTATCAACAACTAAATAGACTATCTTTTGCAAATGGGGATGTGTTGTCTATGGCTAACCCTTAACTGGTGGGGCTCTCAGAAAAAAGCTAACCTTATTAATATGCTTTTCCCATTGCTCCCCTGCTCTTATGTATCGCAGTGCTCACCCAGTGCTGATAAAGAAGATGGATTCTGTAATCTCCTGCGAAGGACTGGTGTGATGCAGTGGCTGAGTAGGGAGGATTAGGTTGAGGTGCACCTTGATACGAGGAAGATGACAGAGGAAGAAGAAAAGATGGTGGAGTTTAGTTGGCCGACAGATAGAGTGGGCGTATGGGTATTAAGGTTTATAAGTACTAAATAACTGCTAAGGGACTTTGGGAGAATGTGTTTAATAATGAATATAGAGGAGAAGATACAGATTATGAGAGAGTATAGTGCTATGTTTGTTAAGTTGTCACGCAGATGGAGGAACTTTATGATTGCTAAATACATTTTGAGGCCTACCAGCCTTGGGATGGTATGCTAATTGCTACATGCAGTGCAGTGGGAGGCTCGTCAAGCGAAGAATAACTATCAAGCTCTGGGATACCCAGACCGGCGCAGAGCTGCGAACCTTTCCAATTTGGTTCCGGAGGTCTTGTCAGGTAAAGCCCATATGGAGCACGAACAAGGCTCTCAAGTATCAGTTGAAACTACGGAAGCCCCGTTAGTGTATGTTAGCAATCGACTCTGGGAACATGGTAGACTACCAGCTGTACATAACAACGATCAACATGCCCAATAGTCCCAATAGTCCTTACATGGTTGTCAAGGACCTCCTTCACTTCCCTCCTCTGCCTTCACCTTCTCCATGATCTCCATAAACTCTTGCAGATCGTCGCCATCCCATTCATACTTGCCTTGGAAGAGGAATCTCGGAACCCCCCTAATCCCTTCAATCTCTCTATTCTTCCTTGCCTCCTCGTCAACCACATTACCAACATCCTCCGCCAGCCACCTCTCCACCACCGCAGCCTCAATCCCCGCCGCTACCGCCGCCTCCCTCAACACCTCCGGCCGAGAGATATCCATCTCGCGTTCATGGTACGCCTCGAGCAGCTTCTCAACAAGCTCCCCATGGACCTCCGAACTAATCGTAGGATCCTCCCGACTCAAATAAACCAGGCGATGCGCATCGCGCGTGTCCGGCCCAATCATGCCCCCGTAGTTAATGCGGACACCTACCGACTGGGCGATCTTATCCAGACGCTTGACCATCGCGGCACGCTGCTCGGGCGTCTTGTCCTTAAGCCGCTCATCGAAAAGAACGGACTTGGGCACGCTGCACCCGTGCCGGTTGGGGTTGAGATAGAAGGGGCGCCATTTGATGATGATGGTGTCGTTGCGGCCGCCCGGGTAGGTTTTGCGGTACAGAGCGATGGCGCGGTCGAGGCTGCGTTTGCCGATGTAGCACCACTAGGTTTGGGTTAGCGGGGGACGGATGCGGGCTCTGAGGGGGTGCTACTTACGGCGCAGATGAAGTCGAAGACTATGTCGATTTCAATGACGGTCATTGTGTGGTGGGTGTCGTGTGAGGCGAGGTTGTTGCTGGAGACAAAGAATGATGGTGATGGCGGGGTTTATAGGTTTATATATGGTGAGCCTGGGACATTCCTGTCGGCATCCCAGCCACTTTATGTAGGCAGACACTTTTATGAAGCATTTCGTCTAGAGATGTTCTGAAGCTTCGGGGATTGCATGAAATATGCGACTCCCCCAGCTGCTGGCGGTGCGTCGGATGGAAGGAAGAATGGTAGCTGCCTAGAGAAGCATTTGTGTGTGGGGGTTGGCTGAATACGTAGACGTAGAATCGGTTCATGTAGAGTTTACGCAATGTGACGCGTGTGATGTGATCCAGGCTTCTCTTTTCTTTCATTCTTGTATGATTAATAATAGTGAGACAGTGCCTCAAATACCTAATAATAATTAAGCAGAGAAACATCCTGGTCAGCCACAGCATCCACTCTCCCCGACTTGATCTCTTGGCCACCAGCAAACAGCCTCGTCTTCTATAGGCACCTGTCGGAGCCGAGTTCAGGGCCTTCCTGACATGATGCCCCTGCATCGGCTGCTGGCTGGATAGGGCCCCGTCCTCCGTAAGACGGCTGCCTGAAACGGCGGCGTAATCGCTAAGACTTAAAAGGGTTTCGTTGAATCAGGGTCGAGCCGGCCCTCATCGATCCTTCCGGTGGATCTATCAAATTCCTTGGACCAGCTATATACCTGCGCATACCACCCCTACGCCCGAGCTTGCATAAACATCTCTTATCCTTTCACACCACCAGAACTAAGACTGCTGGTAAATGCAACATGTCCTAGAACATACCTAATTAGACTGATGTTAACGCGCTCCTTGGCCCTAGAGCACCAGCCAGGCTAGGAAAGATGCCGCTTGCAAGGTCTCAATGCTATAATATTCTCACATCGTTTCCAAGGCGTCTGGAGGCAACACTCTAACCCAAATCCATGTAGAGTCCTGAGAGCCAGCAGGCCCCCAACATCAGGATGGAACCCTTCCGGTTTCTCCCTCTATTGCTTGAATTCGCTGCAGCAATTGCACATATGAGCTGCTGATACTCCAGTAGCTGAGTGAATTCATCACCACAATTGACTCCTCCAACAATCTACGCGCTCCCCGGTGACAAAGCAGATTTCCAATTCCCGGAAGCTTGAGGCAGCCTGATCCATTCGCAATCCACCCTTTCGTACCCGCCGTCTGCAAACACTCTAAGTCGAGCACGGCAGGAGGTTCCATGTTTCCGTCGGGACCAGGACAACGGCTCTCTAGCAACCCGTACCGCTGGCAGAGCGTGGAATATACCCACAGCACAAGTACGGCTCTGAGCAAAGATGCCGGCGTTAGGAAATGCACGCAGCGATTCAAGCGGATTGTTTCAAAGACCTGAGCACCATACAACACCGCCAGACGCCCTTGAAATGGTGATTTGGCCCATTCACTCGATAGAAGATCCCACGACGCGGCGTCCATTCTCCGGTATATGACCCTTAGACAAACAGATTTTACTCGCAGGGTTGGACTGTAATGGATCATCAGGCCCGAGTAAATCAGCACGCGGTGGAGCACAGCTGCCTTTGTGTGGCCCTCGCCAAGTTCTTCTCCAAGGAGGCTCTTGAATGTTGCCGCCGCTGCGAGTCTCTGTTCCGACCAACAACCCTGAGAGGAGCTATCTGCGTCGTCGTTCATGACCATGCTTGTCAGATAGTGCAGGATAGTCTGCTTTCCCAGCGTTCCAGTCTGTGACCATGCCCATATCCAGTTTTGATTCGCAATGGTTCGAGGTAAGGACGGTACCGTGGAAAAGTTCCTGGCTTCCATGATTTGAGCCCACTGCTGAGCGCCTGGTGCACCCCAGCAATCGTCCGATTGCGGAAGGCAATTCTGCAGCTCGTCCGCCGTCATTACATGGTTAAGCCCAAAGCTATATTTCCACCCGAAATCAATCAGCTGCGAGAGAGTCGGAGGTTACCAAACTTGCCATCGATAAAAGCCCGAGTCTGAGACATAGACGGAACGCTTACCCAAATGGCGAACCCTGCCCGTCGACGTTCCTCGTCATGTATTGAGAGCTGCCGTTCTTGACCAAGCGGGAGCTGCAACGCGGATATTCGTGTACGAGGGAGAGTATTTGAAAGGAGTCTCTTGCGTCGTGCAAGAGTAACCGGGACGGCCTGGACCAGCTCTGCCAGCTCAAGGTCCCGTCGATTGCCCGAGTACATCAGGCCTAGCTGATTGAGAAGTATGGTTTGCATGATCCAAAGCTCACGACTGGTGCGATTGCATTGTTCACACTTTTACTCACATTTAGATAGTTAGCCGACTGTGTTCGAACTGACAAGATGTGGTCTTGAGATGTAGCCTCACTGTGTACGACGTATATCGTCGGATGAGCTCGTGCATCGCCTTCTGGCAGGCCTGCGAGCCCTCCAAAGCTGAGAAATGCGCGCCGATGGCCGCAACGGTAAGAACAAGGAATGGATTCATCGTCGCAGGGGAAAAGGTAGGCTTATGCAAGATCGGAAAGACAGGGTGGAAATGCTCAAAGTAGAGCTGGACCCAGGCATTGAGAACGCGAGCAGGCGGGATGCGCAACTCGATAAACTTGGGGTAGTTGGATTTGGTTTGCAATGCGGTAGCCATCTCCAACACCTTCAGTGGGACACCGTCCGGAACCTGCTCGACCAGGGCGAGATTTTCCTTCTCGATATCCTCGCTGGCGATAGCAGTCATGTCAGGAAACACCAACTGAGCGTCCAGTTCAATAGAAGCCGGAAAGTACTGCCTCGGGTCGATGGCATCTTTATCCATATCGGGTTCCTGAATGTTACCATAGAGCCCGGCGATAGCGGCTGTGGCGGATGCTGCAGGAGCGGATATCCCCAAGTACTCATCGTCAAAACCAAAGTTGAGCCACTCATCAAAGTCATTCCAGTCCAACGAAAAGAAGGGAGGTACCGTTATGGTATCGATGGCCCCATAGGTCGCTTCGGCCTGGGCGGGGCAATGTACCGGTGCCTGTTCATACAGGTTTTGACTTTGTGGATGAGCAGCTTGCGACACTACGTCTACACTAAGCGAACTATTCCTAGGCTCACTGCCTGGTTGATTCTGCCTAGAGGGAAGGTTCAGACAATGCTCACTAGGGTGTTGGCGAGTGCGTGTGGCAGACTGTCTGGTACGCTTGGAGACCAGATAGGAGCATTCTCGATGCTGGTCGCAGCAACGCTGACATGGCTCCTTTCCATCACATCGGACTTTAGATAGCCGGCATGATTCGCAGGCTTTGATGACTCTGCGTCTTTTGGCCAGGGGCTTCCCCGTGTCCGTCTGATGGACAGATGTATAGTGGCGGGCGAGTGAGTCTCTGCTCATCCAGTAAGCGATTGCTGTCATATATGTAGCCGTTGATATAAAAAGGGAAAGGAAAAGAAATCATCTTACCCACGGCTAAAGATCTGCTGACAATAGAAACAGGAGAAAGGCTTCTCCTCTGTATGTGACCGCAGATGCCGCTGGTAGTGTTCTCGTCGGTTGAAGCTTGTCTGGCATGTGGTGCAGCGCATGTTCAGCGACTTTCTAGGACGAGGCACCGGTGGCTTTAAGTGGAGATCCATGGATGCGGATGAGCAACTACAGAAGGATACAAGACTCACCATCCCTGAATGCATGTTTCAGATCTTAAAGGGATTTCAGGGAGACAGTGGGCCCCACGGATGTGCCCGGAGTTCTTGGACGGTCTAATAGGGAAAATAGGGAAAGCGTATGTAGATCTCCTTGGCAATAGGGCAACCTGCTGGTACTCTGTCTGAACTATATGAAAAGAAGAAGAAGAAGAATAGTGTAATACTGCAACAGAGCTGTATAAGAAGGCATCGGTCACCTACCCATATTTTAGGCTACATTTTGGCATCCTGGTCATATGTAGGTTAAAACAAAGTAACAAATGAACGCATCAGTTCAAAAATCATATTTCTAGCCTACTCTAGAGACAGGTTGCTGTATACCGAGTATCGCGTATCCAATCTACTGTTACCTTCCGAGTCTGACTGTCGCTATGTGGGTTGGCTACTGGGTAGCCCCTGTGCCGTGGCTACCTAAACATGTTTGGCCAAAAACTCGTAGCCTGGAAGGACGCTCTCCTTAAACTGGACCTCGTCCCTTCCCAGCCCAAAATCAAACCCGTGTTGCCCTCCTTCCGCCAAAATCAGCTTCGACTTCACCCCCAGTCCCGCCAGATGTTCATGCGCGCGCCGCGAGAACCGCGGGTCAATAAATGTATCCTTGGTCCCAGTCAAGAATATCGTCGGCGGGAATGCAGACGAGAAGAAAGTTGCTGGGTCCACACGCGCAAGGTCGCCGTCCTGGACACAGCGCTCCAGATGTGTCCCTTCCTTGAATGCTAGAGCCAACCAGGCGTCTCGAGGCTTGGAAAGATTGGGCATGGGCATGGTGCCCGGTGCGAGAAACTGCTCCGGTGCGACATCAGTCATGGAACGGGGTGGCTCGCTGAGAACACGCTGCGCAAACGACTGATCAATTGGAGGCATCATTTCCGAGCCGGGGTCGGTTGGCTCCAGGCATCGTCAGAGAAGTAGGCGGCTGCGTAGAATGCTGCAATCGCTTGCGGGGGGTCAGGTAGGCTTCCCTATTGAGAACGAGGCAAGAATGTGAGCTATTTTCTTAAGCACGTAGCGCTTGGAGAAGAGGGATCGGGACAATGTGGTTAAGCCCACCAGATGTAAAGCCAAAGTACCACCGGAAGATTGACCAAAAGCGACAACACGACTTGGATCCAGTGTGAGTCCTACTTCCCTGCGGATCAGCTCGGGGAGCGTGGTCTTCACCCAACGAAAAGCATCTCTCGCATCCTGGATGGGACCCTCGTAGAGGGAGACATGTGGACAGAGACGGTAATCCGCCAACACAACAACAAATCCGAAGTCGAGAAGTACCTCTATCTCCTCGAGATTGAAGAGAAACCTGGATCCGATGGTGAAGCCGCCTGCATGAAATCCAATTGCTATTTTGATGTACAGTTAGTACTACTTGGTCCTTCCAATTCAAGCAGGGTTAAACTATCTTACCAATCGGTAGCTTCGTGCCTGGGTTTCCCAACCCAGTCTGCGGCCAGTACACAGTCGCTGCGACATCAAGGCCCTCGACGGTCTTGTATACAAAATCCTTTGTGGGCATGATGATCGGTACGTCCGTGATAGTGTTAGCACCGGTTTGGGCCAACCTGGAGACTAAGAATACTATGCTCAGTGAGTTGGAATAATCACCCTGGTGAAAAAGGACCCTTTCAGTTATGTCGCCTATCTATACGGCCTCGTAAATGATCTGATTTTGCTCTCGGTTAATGTGGTACGGGAACCCGATTGTCTCGGATATTGTGGGGTAATAACGATATCGGAACTGCAATCTCGCATTCTACCAGCAATCCAGTGCATAATCTCGGACTAAACACCTGGATAATAATGGATTTATACCGGGTAGGAAGGGATCAACTGCAGATCTCGTCAGAATGGGAAATTATTCAAGTCTACAGATCAACCTAGGCAACCAGTCGGTACTTTGTTCCCGGCGGGTTGCGCTTTTGTCACCATTCCGGGCAGAGCCCAATGGAAGCGCATAGGTCTCGCCTTTGCTGGCTCTTGTTGGCATAATTATTAGTCTACTAACAACAGGGAAGTCGTTCCGGCCGAGCAATTCTTTAAGTACCACGTTGCGCGTCCAACGTACTCCAGCATTCAATTGTTCGCAATCTACACCGATTTAGCCTGGCTTTATACCCCTTTTGCTCGTCGTCCATTGCCAACACGGTCTACAACAATGCCCTCGATCATTGAGAATGAAGAAAAAACCCCTTATTCCGCCACTGTCGTCATCATCGGAGCAGGACCCGTCGGGCTCCTGACAGCATTGAGACTGGCCCAGAGTGGCATCAAAGTCGACATCGTTGAGAAGGAGGCAGATCTCAGCGACGCCCCTCGGGCGTGCTCCTACTACGCTGCAGCTCTGCACGCGCTCCAAAAAGCCAATGTTCTAGACGATATCAAAACGACCGGGTTTACCACCAGCGGTCTTTGCTGGAGGGGCCCGCTGGCTGACGACGGCAACGGAGGGAAAAAGCTAGGCGAGCTGCTTGCTTGTCTGCCGATAGTGGGCACGAATGACTGGGACCATGGAGTGGTGAACCTCCAACAGTCAAAATTGGCCAGCCTTCTCTACAAAAGGGCCGTCGAGACTGGATTGGTCAATGTCCATTTTGGCCTGCGGCTCAAAGGCATTGAGCAAGACGCGGACTCGGTAACAGCTACCGTCACTCGGGCAGATGGGAGTGACGAAACCACCTTCCACGCTTCATTCCTCGTGGGTGCCGACGGCGGGAGGTCGACGACCCGGAAGCTACTTGGCATTCAATTCAAGGGCCATAGCTGGCCGGAGCGCCTGGTGGCCATAGATGTTTTGATAAAAGATGCCGAGTTTGATGATAATTTCCCGAGTTCGCTTTTTGTTGATCCCGTCCATTGGGGGCTTGTGTCGCCGCTGGAGAAACCCCAGCGCGGAAAAGAAACCCTGTGGAGATGTACGGTGGCGCTCCATTCTAGCGATCAGCGAGGGGACGACCAGGTGGTTGCGGAGGAATCCATCAGGAGCCTTCTCTCCCACGTTGTGCCGGGCCCTCAACTCGATACAGCAACAGTGGTGAGAGCATCTCCGTATCGGGTGCACCAACTTTGCGCGACCACGTTGAACAGTGGACGCTGTGTCTTAGTGGGAGACGCCGCGCATCTCAACAATGTAACTATGATCCGCTTTCTGTACTAATGATCCAATTCCCGGACAATAGGCTAACACCGCACTTCCTCTAGCCTATGGGGGCCATGGGCCTCACCACGGGTATTCTCGACGCCGATGCTCTGGCCGACGCTTTGGAGCTCATTATCCACGAAGGGAAGCCCATCGGCGTGCTCGACATGTACACCGACGAACGACGCCGCGCATTCCAGATGTTCGTCGATCCTTCCTCGTCGCAGAACAAGCTGCGCATCGCCAGCGACGTCAGCACAGCAAAGCAGGACTGGCTCATAAGATTTATGGCTCGCGCATCCGGTGACGACGAAATGGTGAAGCAGGCAACCGAGGCTTTCTTCAGTGTCTGGCGGACAGATATGAGAAAGAGTCTGTACACTCACAAAGCTTGATTAAGCTATATCCTAACACACAAATATCCCAGCAGTACTATCCTGCGAATGACAACAGTGCTGTTGTTGACAAGCACTACTTTATATTCTGTGATACATCAATGACGCAGACTCTTGGGCGCAGGATGGACACTGACATGTAGATTCGTAGCGCAATAACCCTCTCATCACAAGCCGACGATAGCATTTTAAACTGGCACACAGTGCTTACGCCCCAATGCTAGTTTTGCGTCAACATGACAATTACTTTTTGGCCTTGTAAAAGAGCGATTACAGTGAACGACGGCTATGTGGGTCTATTTTTAATAAAAAGGCTTTTGAATGATGACAATTAACGAGTCAGTTTCTGCTGACTTGATTACCGCTATAGCAGGATCACCTGTTATAAAGGTCGACCTATTAGACTAGATTAGATTTCCCCAAGCGTTGCCACTGTATATCTGCTAATCATAATTTCTTCACAGGGTAGACAACTAGCATTAGCAGTCCAGCTATCCCTACCGATGTACCACTATGTCAAAAACCTAATACAGTGGCAACCTCCGGATTGGTCTCTAGGACATGTTTGGATTATTATTTGTGAGCCCTTGCTCTTTCTAAAATTATTCAGTCTAAGCTACCTTAGGCTCGTCCAGACTGGATTGTTCTCTTGAGCGACTAAATGTTACGACACCAACACAGCCGCATTAGCGCAAGGCGGGTGTGACAGGCACAATCAAAGGGAAACATCGATCACAATCGATCCCGAAGGAATCACTGAGCAATCCAGAGAAACACTTAATCTGGACGGACCTTCACGGAAAACCATACAGTAGGGCATCACTGGATGTCCTTGCAAACTGTCATCGCGTGATGAGGAGGTACAGATGGTATGCCCAGACCATGAACTGAGAGTATATATATAATCTACCATCTCTATGCTCAGGATATACTAACCTATCTACCATAAGAGGAACTACAGGTATATAAAGATACCTATTATCATATATCTAGCACTCTTACTTGGGTAAGTATTTACAGAATCTCTTACAATTCTGGTTTAACCAGTCAGATTGCTGTCCTAGCTGAACTCGCCGATATGAGCCTGAATCGTTATGTTTATCGTATATTTCTTCCAATTTCGCGTGTTGTTGTATAAGCGCTTGTATTGTGGTATGAACTCCACACACCAAGCAATATTGTCTGCTTCATTGAGCCTCAATTTCACACGCCGCCAAGCCGCCAATTGGCCAGCCTACTGATACGTTTTCCTAAACCCCCAAAGTGACTGTAGCATTCACTTGTTCATGATCTGTTTGCTACCAAGCACATTGATGCCGGGCTTGCAAATCCCGGATATTAAATTATGTGTGGAGCCCGGAGTATACCAAAATGTAACCAAACTACGGCGGACTGAATGTACAAACCGGCCAAAATAAATTTTTTACTGTCACTGGCTTGTATTACCTATAGCCACAAATAATTCCATGAATGTGCACTATTAACTTTCTATTACTATTCTTAATGATTAGTATATTATAATTTATTATTAAACCTAACTCCTATTATCTCCTTTTACTCCCCTAGTTATAGCCACTAAGGCATCCTCCACCAGGCATACTAGATCCCATCATGCATCTGCAGATATGCTGGATGAAATGTATGTCCTTAACTTAGATGGTTACATACTTTGCATGTATAGCTGCTAGATTTACTACTATTAACCTTCCTATTAGTTTATATATTATTTTATTTAAAAGTATTTATTCTATACTTATGAACTCTGTGATAAGTATTACTTCTGTAGCTTCCTAGAGGGCTAATAAGGCACTTCCCTGCTAGCACATTTCCTTATTCCTATTTATGACCTCCAGATAGATCTCTCAGACTAGATACTAGAATGATAACTTCTATATAAGAAGGTTAGCACCCTTCTGGTATTACTTAATCTCCCATAATGCAGTAACTAATACAGGGTTAAATATAATAATCTATAAAATAATCTAGTAGTCAGGTACTTACCTCCTAGGTAGGTATAGTGCTTTTTCTTTAGCTACACCTTTAGCATTATAATACTCTTCTATCTAGGTAATATCTTATAAGTAATCTACTTCAGCTTTACTCATTAACCTAATGGTTTTCTACCAGTGCTCTTTTTAGCACTAGCTTTAGTTCTAGCTATTTTGATGTTGTGATATGAAGTAATAAATAAACTATATAAGATAGAGGGAATATATAGGGAATGGTAATTATAAGAGTAAAGATATAAAGTAAAAAATAAAGTAGGTAAGAGGAAAGGAACACATAGGAAATAGTAATTATAATAGAGTAGTATAATAGTAGGTGTAATAAAGTAGAGAAGTAGGTAGAGAGAGAATTCTCTTTATTTTAATATAGAATAAAGAAATTCCTAATTTAGTAAAGCTAAGGGTATTTACTAAAGATATATATAAGTAATATATTAATAATAATATATAAAGTA
Source organism: Aspergillus novofumigatus IBT 16806 (assembly GCF_002847465.1). Classification (NCBI taxonomy): domain Eukaryota; kingdom Fungi; phylum Ascomycota; class Eurotiomycetes; order Eurotiales; family Aspergillaceae; genus Aspergillus; species Aspergillus novofumigatus. The sequence continues at coordinate 229,571 of NW_020194280.1, forward strand.
CTTATTTAACTTATACTTAATTTACTTATATCTCACCCTCACCTTATATTAAATTTAGTGAAACTAATTATATCTTACCTAACTTACCTTGTTCACCTCTCTATTTTATTCTCCTTTAATATTATTGCCCTTAATCTATTTATCTTATAGTAATAGTATATATCTCTTAACTATAACTCCTATTATCTGCAACTTTATAATATATTAAGCTAAGTAAGTATTATGCATCTTATAGTATGCATGATGGGATATATACTAATCTATAAAATAGTCTTAATGCAGAGAATATATAGTCTAAAGCCTGGTTAGCTCACTAGCTATAAGTATAAGGGAGAGGAAGAGCTCTCTATAAATACTAATATTAAAAAGGTCCGCGAGCAGCTTGCTTAAATAACTAATGCTAAGTAATAGTTAGAGAGAATAAAGAATATAGATTATTAGGCTGTCTAGAGAGCCCTTAAAACACTCTAAGACTTAGAAGAATTTCAGAATGCCTCTAAGGAGGATAGAGCTCTTCTTATTAATACTACTAAGGATTAAGTCATATAAAAAAGGTAAGATAAGAATTAATATATATAATAAACTATTCTAACTTTCTTATAGAGAGCACTAAGGTAGATCTAGTAGCTAGGTTATAGAATAACTTAGTATTACTAAGGAGAGTATATTTACTACCTAGGATGATGGTAATTTAGCATGGGAGTTAGAGACTAAGATAAATCTATCTATTCAGGAGAAGTGCTGGCAATAGGATGATATTAAGAGTTTTAGGCCTAATATAATACTAGATATTTCAAAATAAGAGCTAGAGGCATAGTATAACATTACTAAGACCTCTAGAGCTAAATACTTTCAGAGCCACAGATGGCAATAGTGGTTAATATACTAGAAGGAGGCTATCTATAACCTTATAATAAGGGTACTTACTCTATATAAGATATCTAAAGAGTAGATTATAATAAGGCCACTATATAAGTACTTTATAGTAATAGACTATGCTTATTTCTGCTTGCTCTAATACTCCACTAATATCTAGTCAGGGGAGTAGATTAATCTGCTAGGACTAGCTAACTAGTGGCTAGGGGATTATAATTTTATTTACTAGGGCTTTAAAGTTTATAATAAAGACTAAGTCCTTATATAAGGATGCTAGGATATGCTTAACCTACTATTTATAGATAGAGTCCTAGCAAACTTTAATAACTTTATATTTAGCTATAAAGAACTAATGGTCCTTTACCCTTTACTAGATTATTTTCTCCCTTAGTTAGCTTATAGGTTAGTATATAACTACAGAAAGTAAATCCAGGATTGATTCTTATGAGATAGATTTTATTTAAAAAGTAAAGCTATTATTAGCCCTTAGTTAGCTCATTAGTTAGTATATAACTATGAATGTAAATCTGGGATGATTCTTATAAGATTTTATTTATAAAAAGTAAAATCCTTATTAGTTATAAGCCTATCTAGGCCCTTATTATAAATATTAATTTTATCTACTTTATCCACCTTAAAGCCCTCCTAATTCCATGCACTGGTTAGAGCTTTTAGTTACTCTAAAATAGGGGCTTTATTAGATTTAATATATTATTATATATATCCATATAGCTGAAGATAGGCCTACTAATATATTTAAGTACTATTAGTAAGCACTGCTAATCTATTAATATAACCTGGATAACTAAGCTCTCTAAGTTTATTTTAACACTACTCCTTTATTAACTGTGGTAGGTAGTCATTAACACCTTTAAAATATTAATAAACTAATTAATATAATAATTAAGGATAGAGCTTACTTATGCTAGCTACTCTATCCTAAAGGTTATTTAAGGTTAATATATTAGGTTTTAGGCCATAGTCTTGGACATCATTACCTGGCTAATAATATAATATTATAGGCTGCCCAGACACACAGTTAGGCTGCCTAGGTTAATGATAGATAGAATAGACATTCTATAAGTAAATAAATTTATAGATCTCTTTGCAAAGAATAGGCATATATATTACTAAAATAGTAATATAGTCTGCTTTTAAATCTTTCTGAAATTAACTATTTACTAATAACTATATGAAGTAGTCCTAGATATTATTAGTTTTAAGTTTTCTATTCTTAAGGAGCTGATATACCCACTAGAGGAATAGAATACTTTTTATTAACTAATCCCACCATGCCTTAATTTATTAATTAGTAGTGCTAGTCCTATAGTGAAAACAGCCTTTAAAAGAGGCATCCAGTTATAATCTCTTAATAAAAGAATAATGGGTAGATATAATAAGAGGAGTCTCTACACCCTAGTTAGCATGTAAGATCTGTGGGAGTACCTTCTATATCTCTAGAGTATTAAGATACTATTAAAGAATACTAACAGCTGTCCAATTTAAGATGCTAATATATATCTAGATGATATAGTGAGAGTATGCATTAATAGCAGCATAGACATCTATACCCTAGAACTAAAGCTTATAGTATCTATTAATTAACTAAAGATAATTTAGTCTAGGTATGACATATTCTCCATAATAGTATTAAAGGTCATTTAATTAGTGGGTAACCCCTTTAGGATCTAGCTTTTGCATAGCAGTGAAAAGATAATCACTAGGTGTATTAGCTAAATATATTTATTATAGATAATAAGAAAAGCTATACTGGGAAGCCAGATGCTAGTAAGTCCTAAAATATATATATAGAAGGCCACAGCCTAGTCCTTTAATACTTTTATTATCTAGTTCCTTCTATATAGTGGTAAGAAGTGCCTCATCAGCATCCTCTTAGTTTTATGGATTAATCTATCACATAAGGCCTATCTTATAATAGAGCTTAGCAAAGCCTCTAGAGCTAATCTCATAACCTTCCTACTATAGGATATTAATAATATTCTTATCAGATAAGCAGCATTGGTAGAATAATACTACTATTTAAGAGTGGATAAGTAGGTCATCTCTAATCCTAATATTTCTTTGAACACCCTATTCTAAAAGGCAGTGCCTAATTATCCTCTCCTAGACTAACACTCTATATATATGGTATAAATACTCTGCTATTTAAGTATCTAATATATAATACTTAGTCTTCTAAATTATTTCATCCTTATAAGGGAAGAGGTTAATTTCTAGCTAAGGCATTTTAAATAAGAATAGGAGTAATGCAGATATCTTAATAATAGATATCTTAAAGATAATAGATTATATATATTAGCACTATACCTAACTTAGCATGTGTAGCAAGGTGATAGAGACTATACTAAAATAAGACTAGTTTTAGCTAGCTAAAAGGAATTAGCACCTATACACATAATAAAGTTAAGTAGTTAGACTAAATAGAAATATAATAATATATAAGCTAACCTCCTCACCCACTAACTAGATAAAAATATAAATAGGACTATTATACCTATTATATAAATAGTATATAATTACCCTTCTATATATTCTCCTTTTTTTAGTTATTATAATACCTTCTTATAGGTCTGGATGGACTCTATATTATATAAAGCAGCTAAATTATAATTACTATAGCCAGAGTTCAGACCATGATGCCTGCCCTTACTATAATAAAGTAAATCTAAACTAGCTATAGATGATCCCTTCCTTGCCCAAACATAGATAGGAAGAAGATGTGATTATTATCTTAAGCCCTCCTATAATATTAAGCTAGTGGTTCTCCCCTACTCTAGAACCTCCTACTTAGCAGTCCTTAACATCAGATCCACTGCTTAAAAGGATCAGCAGTCTGATCTAGCAGTAGTTAATATAGAATACTCTAAATACTCTAGCTAAATACCTAAATGCTGGTAGTATTCTAGTTAGTAGGCATGGGTAAGGAAACCTAAGTTCACAAGCTAGGTAAACCTAGAAGATATGTTTTCATTGTAGCGGGCAGGGCCCGCTGGGTGCTCGGGCTGTTCGATCAAATCGTACAGCCCTCGCGAAGTCACGTCCAAACTGGACACCAGCTGCAGGTCATGTGACCTCATACTAATCAATATAGCAATCTGCCCAGTCATGTGACCGCGAGAACCATTTGCACACTCCTTTTTATGTTTAGCCGCCGCGGCCCTAGCTAGATTTCTCCCTTAGCGAATTCTTACCATCCAAACCTAGGTCATAGGTTGAACCAGCTTCTAGCCCGTGACATTAGAATTCGCTCAGCACCTCTAGACGAACCAGATGAACCAGACGAACCAGGTGAACCAGACAAACCAGATGAATCATACAAACCAGACGAACCAGACGAACCAGACAGGCGATACAGACAGCATAAACTATAATAACATGTTATCATGGATGTCAACATCCCCTGAAGGACCTAGCAAAGAACAACCATCACAGTAGAATGATATGCAGACAAATCTCATGGCCTAAATGGCCTAATAGTTACAGAATATCACTAATCAAATAGCTTAACTCAAAGAATAATAAATAACTACTACCACAGCAGCACCTACTCCCTAGACAACCCCACTTGCTACCGTGGTGGAAGACCTAATGAAAAGACCTAAGCCTGCACTACCTAATATAGAGATGTATGATGGCTCTAATAAGGCTGTGTACCAGACCTTTCATGCCAAGCTATAGGCAAAGCTATTACTTAACTGAGCTACAATTAGTTCCTTCCATGGGTGCTTATAGTATGCATTTAGCAGACTTAAAGGAAATACTACTGCAGCCTTAGCCCCCTGGATGGATTAGTATGGAAATGATCCAAACATGACTTAAGTGATGTTAAATAGCTTATATAACTAACTCAATCTTATGTTCCTTAACCAGGGCAGAAGTGAGAAGGCCCTGCAAGAACTATGAACCCTATACTAAGGCAGCCACCCATTTAATAAGCTATTAGCAGACCTGAACTAACTGCTGATGGAAGCTGGAGGCTATTTTTAGTCTAATAAAGTAAAGAAGAACTATCTAGATGGCGCCCTAAGCTATAAGGTGGAGGGAGCACTCACTAATATTAAGAAGGAAGAGACCTTTGCAGACTACTACCACTAAGTATAATAAGTAGCTAACTAAGTAGAAGCCCTATATGCAAGGGGAACTGGCCGCTCTAATTAGTGTGGGAAGAACATATAGACTACTAATTATAGTCATGTCACCTATGTTCCTACGCCCTGGGCAAACCCTACCTCAGCTGTAATGAACCTTAATAATGCCATGGACTGGGAGCCTTCCTCTATAACCTTAGCTTACTAGTGGCGTCACGCTAAATAGGTTGATGAAAATAAGTTATCCTATCATTACAGTAAAGGAAGATGCTTATACTGTAGGGCATCAGACTATATAATTAAGGGCTGCTAGTACCTAGGAGCTATTCCCCTGTAGAGTAAAGAGCTAAAGCCACCGCGCACTTCTTAAGCTATTGGACCCCTACTTAAGGATGATAAAGTAAGTAAGTTAGAAAACTAGTTACTCCTATGAAAAGACTCTCACAGGGGCTAGTTAAATAGTTAATGCAGCTAAAGAGCTGGTGTTACCCATACTCTAAGGAAGAAGATGTACTCACTAGTTATAGATAGTTCTAATAAGCTATTAGATTTAATGCTCCTGAATTCATTACGTTAGGTATTATTAATAAGGAACATAATTATAGAATCCTTTCTAATATTAGATGCACATCTTACATGGTTATAGCTGAATGCTTTACCTAGAAGCTATAACTAGAGCAGATTAAGATTAAACTAATTTACCTAGAGAACTACACTAGCACTATAGGAAGTGTTATTTTAATAATCACCTAATTCTCCCTAGATATTAGTGGTAACTACTAACACCTAGTCTACGCCTATGTGGTACCCAAGCTAGGCGAAGGCACTAATTTAATCTTGGGGATTCTATGGATGAGGGATTAGAGAGCAGTAGTAGAGGCTAAGGGACCTTGACTAAGGCTTATAGATGGGTTTATAGTAGAGAGCATGAAGAATGAGCTAAAACTAGCAGTGAGGCAGATTAGCACTCAGGGATTTACCATTTATAACCAACAGCAGAGAAAGGATAGGACTATACAGATCTTTACTGCTAGTATTAAGGATATTAAGAAGGCCTTGCAGGTTAAGAAGCATACTAACCTAGTCATGAAGCTACTAGCGCATTACTATAAGTTCCTAGAAGTATTTAACAGGGGGAAGGCTAATAAGCTACTACTATACCATCCTGGAGTTGACCATCAAATTAAACTAGTTAAGGATAAGAAAGGAAAACTAATGGAACCACTATAGGGACCACTCTATAGCATGTTATATAGGGAACTCCTAGTACTATAGAAGATGTTAATAGAACTACTAGAGAAGGGCTTTATTTATATTAGTAGCTCCACTGCTGCAGTACTAGTGCTATTTGCCCATAAGCCTAGAGGGGGATTATGATTTTGCGTCAACTACCGCGCTCTAAATGTAGTTATAAAGAAGGACTAGTACCTACTTCCCCTAATTAATAAGACCCTGGAACATATCTTAAAGGTAAGGTAGTTTACTAAGCTAGATATAATTACTACCTTTCATAAGATCTATATAGCCCTAGGAGATGAGTGGTTAATGGCTTTCTACACATAATTTGGCCTGTTTAAATGGCTTATTACCCCCTTTAGCATGGCAAACATACTAAGCACCTTCTAATGGTATATAAATTAGATCCTTTAGGACTTCCTAGATGAGTTCGCGTCTGTGTATATTAATGATATGTTGATTTTTACTAATAGATTATTAACTAAGTACTGGTAGCATGTCCGCCAAGTACTAGAGCATTTAAAGAACACAGGGCTGCAACTTAATATTAATAAGTATAAGTTTGAAGTGAAGAGCATGAAATACCTTAGTTTTATTATTAAAGCTGGTAAGGGAGTATGGATGGATCTAGATAAGGTAAAAGCTATATTAGAATGGTAAGCCCCTACATCAGCTTGCAGTGTGTGATTGTTCCTTAGCTTTGTAAACTTCTATTAATAGTTTATACAGAACTTCTTAGAGATAGTATAACTATTAACAGCTCTAATCTATAAGGGAGCCCCCTTTATATAGGGAGATGAGTAGGCAAGGGCCTTTAAATTATTAAAGAAGATGTTTACTACAGCCCTAATTCTCATGTAGTTTGACCTGGATAGGAAGACAGTCATTAAGATAGATGCATCTAACTAGGTGACAGGGGCCACCATGTCATAATATGATGATAATAGCATACTAAGGCTAGTTGCCTATATCTCTAGGAAGAATACACCAGCGGAGTGTAACTATAAGATCTATAACAAGGAGCTACTAGCTATTATTAATACTCTTAGGGAATGGGAATTAGAACTAATTAGTTTGCCATGATTTGAGCTTATTATGGACTACTGCAACCTTGAGTACTTTAAGACTATCTAAAGGCTTAATAAATAATAAATGCGCTAGTTATAGATACTAAGTAGATTTAACTATAAGATATACTACTAACCTAGGAAACTAGCTGCTCACCCTGATGCTCTGTTGTGAAGGGAACAGGACATGCTATAAGATATAGATAATAATAGGCTTAAGGCCTGCAACTGCTGCCTAGTACCTCTGAAGGTTATTACTGGCTAAATATGTATATAGGTGTTTTACACCCACAAAGTGGTGTCCAGCCTGGACATGAGGTCTTTAAATAAATGTAGTAATTAATGTAATAATTAGGCCCATCACATAACTATATTAGCTATATATACTAATAAGACGCCCCTACTACTAGAAGAACACTGGAGAGAGGCCTAGCTAGATGATACTAGTTTGAATAAAATATAATAGGCTGTAGAGGAAGGGGCAACGCGGTTCCCTGGTGAGTTATATATATAGGTGTTAATTACTGAATGCTTAATATCACTGGATGGTCACCTACTATACTAAAGCTGTAAATAGGTCCCTAACTTAGAACTGCTATAGATAAGAATCTTATAAGAGACCCATGACTTAGTGCTAACTAGCCACCCTAGAAGGAACACACTGTATATAATAATTGCCTGGAACTTCTACTGGCTGGAGCTCTCTATGGATGTCTAATAGTTTGTGCAGAACTATGATAAGTGCAGTGCTAACTATGTATGGTGTGAATAATACTAGGGACTATTAAAGCCATTGCTAATTCTAGACTGTAAGTGGCGCGAGATTGCTATTAATTTTATTATAAAGTTGCCTACCTCTGATGGCTGTGAGGACATCATAGTAATCAGTAACAGGCTTGGAAAGGGTGTGATCTTAGTGCCCTATAAGTAAATAGACTCTAAGATAGTAGCATAGCTATTAATTAATTAGTTTATTAGATACTATGGCGTCCCTAGTGCAATCACATTAGACTGTGGTCTATAGTTTGTTAGCTAATTCTAGGAATACTTCTGCAAGTAGCTGGGCATTAAATGATGGCTCTTAATAGCCTTTTATCCACAGATGGACAGGCAGATTAAATAAATGAATGCTATGCTAGAAGCCTACCTATAGAACTTCTATAACTACACCTAGACTAATTAGAAGTTATTATTACTAATAGCCTAGCTTGCTATTAATAGCTAAGATGCTGTGAGCACAGGAGTTAGTCTATTCTTCCTAGATCATGGATATAACATTAAACTGTTAGAAGTTAAACTACTAGATTAGGAAGCTGCCACTGTAAATATAGCCTGCTTACTAAAGGAGAGGGCTGAAGCAATCATGACAAAGATAAGAGAAGCTACTAATATAGCCCAGTCAGAGCTTGCTGCCACCTAATAGTATTAAGAAGAATATTTGAACTGCTCTCACTTAGCAGCCCCACACTATGCTGTCAATTCCAAAGTATGATTAGATCTGTAGAATGTTTAGATAGATCACCCAAGCCAGAAGCTTAACATACAGCATGTAAAGTTCACAGTAGTAGAGGCTATTAGGTTACATACTTACTAACTAAACACACCACTGGGCATATATAATGTGTTTTATGTTAGCCTCCTGCGTCCTGCTATGAATGACCTATTCCTGAGCTAGTTAAATGATGATTACCAGCCACCCCCAAGCTAGTTGATGGCGAGGCTGAATACGCAGTTGAAGAGATCTTAGAGGAATATGAGAGGTGCATTAGGTGAGGCCACCACACAGAGTACTTGGTTAAATAGATAGGCTATGAACGCCCTATATAGGAGCCTGCTATTAACCTCACCAACACAGCAGCACTTAACGCCTGGGAGAGCCGCCACCTTAGAGGGGAAAGGGGGGGGTAGTGTAGTGGGCAAGGCCTGCTAGGTGCTTGGGCTGTTTAATTAAATTATACAGCCCTCGCGATGTCATGTCTAAACTGGACACTAGCTGCAGGTCACATGACCTCATACTAATTAATATAGCAATCTGCCCGGTCACATGACCACAAGAACCATTTGCACACTCCTTTTTATGTTTGGCCGCCGCGGCCCTAGCTAGATTTCTCCCTTAGCGAATTCTTACCGTCCAAACCTAGGTCATAGGTTGAACCGGCTTCTAGCCCGTGACATTCATCTCTGGTTAGGTGAATTTGAAAACCCTAGCACAAAGTATTATGACAGGGATTCTTAGTCTAGGATAGGTTATATATTATTATTCTTAACTACTATACCTATTCTAATATTATAGCTTTATTGGAACCCATAGAAATATTTATTACTATTAATACTGCTTTCTCAACCATGGAGGAGTTCCTTGTGATTCTATTTAGTAAATATAAGGAGAAAGTAGAACTAATTCTTATAGAAGAGCAAGCTATAGAGGTTTTTATTACTACTATATTTAATAAAGATACTAGTCCTATATTACTTAAACCAGAGATTTAGAATAACCTACTTAACACTATCCTCTAAAATAACTTCCTTTTAAAGGGCTCTGGCAAAATAGAATAGATAAAAAATAAAACTATAAAGATCTATTAAAATATGGCCTTTATAATGCACATATATTTAGGCTAATAAAGTAATATAGCTACAAGCAGAGATGAGGCTTAGGATAATAGCTTAAAGGATAAGAAGCCACCATAGAAGAGAAAGAGAGAGATAATTAAGAAGGAGAAGGTAATTAATAAGGAGAGAAAGCTAATAACTCCTAAATAATCTATTAGGGTTAAGAAGGAGAAGACTACACTAGTAGAAATAAAAACTAAAGTAAAGGAAGTAGAAGATAAGATATTTATAGAATACTAACTACTACTAGAACTATTAGCTTTCTATCAATAAACATCTGGTAATAGTAATGAAGTATCTAATAACTAATTAGTAGATGCACCTACTGGACATATAAGATTCAGATAAAAAAGAAAGGAATAGTGACTATTTTATATTTTAGTTTAATATTCTGGTTATTAGTCTCTTTAGGCTCAACCCTCTAGAGGTCTAGGATAAGATTTAACATCTAACCCTCTATTCCTTAATAAATAAACTTATCTATATATATTCCCAGCTGCCTCTATTATGACTGTCTGCTTTAGTTATAATTATAGATCTTAACCCTCTACAAACTAGTAATAATATATTATCAGAACCAGAACCACCTGAACTAGATATCAACCTTTCTTAGTTAGAGAGATATAGATGCATGTTAATAGTAAACTATATTAAAGGCCCCCTATCCATGAAGCATTTTAGCTATATAGAATAATATTACCTCTAACCATCTATATACCTATTAATATCACACTAGTGCCCACCTGTACATATTTCCCTTATATAATAATATATATACTAATTACTACATAGAACATGCTGAGCAAGGAACTCATTCTATAAGGGTCCATTCTCTATAGTTTATAGGGTATAGATTAACTTAGTTTCATCATAGTTGCATTTATATGGCTGAATGGGTTGGAATAATATATATTACTAAAGGTGAATAGCCACCTCATGAGCATCCTCTGCGTCCTAATTCTTTTATTTTTTAATGGTTATATTACCTGGTGTCACCCCTGCATTGCCCTGCCACACCTTAGTAACTAATCTAGGGGTTATTCATCACCAGCAAGGTACCTCTATATAAAATATTAAAATCTAGAGGCCTTAAGTTCAAATCTAGCTAGTCTTATTCAGAAAAAATCTTTTTCCATTCTGAACCTGGATCCGCCACACTAAGACCCCCCTCAGGGGCATGGCTTACCATATAAAAATATATAGATATTGTGATATTGATTAATATGTGTGATTTCAATTAAGTCTATAAGGGTGCGCAGAGGATATTGGAAGATGTCATCAGCATGTATATAACTATGTAGATTCTTACATTCCTTCATAGCTTAGGTAGGATTATAAAAGGGGCCAGAATCCCTTAATATCAGCGGGATATGTACAGGGCGGCCTTTAGCCTACCCCCTACCCTCACATGATTTGAAGGCTCTATGCCCCCTATGATGAATGATTATCCCATCTGGTAGCATGTCTGGATCAGGTGATTGTATGATGCTTGATTCCTGAGAAGGTTCAAAATCCCTGTAAAGGATTTGATCTGAACCCCAGCAGCACTAAAAGACCATAGTCTTAGGACTTTAAGGACACTACTAATAGGTTAATTTTAATAAATGCCTTATATCAACCATCCTTAACTTAGTGGAAAATGCCTTAGATTAACTGCTTCAGCCTCCTTAGGCTAATCTAGATACCTATAATAATAATGATTCACCTGGGATATCTAGTTAGCTCTTCCCTATAGCTATATCATAGAGTGGATGTTATTGACTATCTGAGCCTTCTAAAAAGTGACTAATAATAGGATTAAGTTGTCTGATTATGAAGGATAAGATAAAAATAGGGATAATTAAAATTATTTTAATGGATTTAAATTACTATTAATAAGCTTAATTTAAATTTCTATTCCTAACTTAATTATTATTCTTCTCTTATCAAAATAGATGACATCAAATCTATGTCTTCTAGTATAGAGACTCCTCAAACCTAGTCTACCTATAATAGTAATAGCTTTAAGACTGACTAAGACTATCTTTAACAGTGGTTTGCTTAGGCAGCTCATGGTGTGACTAACCAGAATGCTTGAAATAAACTAATTAAACTATATGAACACCTAGTTAGACTTCTCTAGGCTGAGCATAATTATCCCTAGCTAGAAGGGGTTACTAGAGCTTTGACTATAGCTCCTAACCCCTACTTTCTTTCTTCTCTTTACTCTGAAGAATGCAAGCTATATTAAAAGGTCTCTAACCTTAAGCCTATCTCTATGTATAATGGTAAGTATAGTAAGGATGCTGTAGTAAAGTGGCTTAAGCAGGTTAATAATTACTTTTATAATAAATAAACTCTTGCTTGAAAGGATACTACTAATCTTAAAAAGATTATAATAGTTAAGTATCACCTTGTTAGCTAAGCTAAGGAGTGATAGGATGCTTATAAGTAAAAGGTTAAATATAATCTAATAGCTGCTATTACCACTCTGGATAATTTTAAGCAGTGGATTTAAGAAAACTTTAGAGAGATTAGGGGAGAAATTAAGTGTTAGGAAGAGTATAAGAGGTGTACTTAAGGTAATTAGATAGTGTAATCTTATGCTACTTCCCTAGTAGAAGCTACTAAATATATTAAGTTAGGAATTCCTAATAATATGTTGGTCTAGAAGTTTATTACTAACTTAAAACTAATTCTACATGCTTGCTGGGCAGAAGATTATAGTAAACTAACTACTTTTAATAATGTAGTTTATTACTTTACTAAGTATAAGTAGGGAGTTACTTTATATACTTAGGTATAGTTCTAATCCTTTAGCAAGACTGACAATCATTAAACAGACCTAATAGATATTAATTTGAATGCTATCCTTGCGTCTCCTAATTATCTGAAGAAGGGAATGCGTAAATAGAAGGCTTAGTATTAAATAAACCAAGCTTGCTTTAATTATGGATAGAAAGGCTATAATATGCAAGCTTATATAGCACTAAATTAATTAAAGACCTATTATAAGAAATAATTAGGAAAAGTAAATGACCACTAGACAAGGAAGCACTAGTTAGTTAACTACTAAAGGCTTCTAAAGTTAAGGAGTATGAGGTATCCAATAACCTTAAACTACCTAAATATCATAATAATTCAAATAGGAATAATAATAAGGAGGATCAACCACCTATTAAGGGAATGCTTAATGCCATATAGGTAGATTCAGAACTAGAAGATTATAATTATATTAATGCCTATCTGAATACTCTTAGATCTAATCTTATCTGCTTCCCTGCTGAGCTTGAAGCTTCTAGGATAGTAGCCTATATCTAAGCACTACTAGACTACAGCTCTAGCTATATATTTATATTAAAATATCTAGCTAATTTACTACCCTCATCATAGTTCTGCTTTTAGCATATGCTAAAACCTTTATGAGTTCACTTACTAAATAATAAAGTTATATATATATTATGTTAAGTTTAGATCCCTCTTAGACTTAGTGGTTAGCCTTATATTATCACTCCGTGGGTTCTTAAAATGACAGAATATAATATTATTCTAGGTTGAGATTAGCTAAGATATATTAATCCTGATATTAATTGGATTACAGGTTGAATGATAATTAAGGGGTAAGGAATAAAGTATATAACTATTAACCTTATTAATCTTTAACACTAAATTAAATTAGGCCTAGAAGTATATATAAGTCTTATCTCCATGAAATAACTTTAGTATACTCTTTAAAAAGATTAATAAGAAGCCTAATTATTTATTATTTAAGAGCTTAAAAAGGAAAAGAAAGAGGAAGCATTAATAGAACTATCTTAGTTAAGGCCTCTTCTCACCCAGTATAAAGATATATTTAGGGAAGAGTTGCACCTAGAAATACCTCTAGCCTAGTTAATATAGCATTATATTAATACTAGAGATTCCCCACTAATAAATATAAACTCTTACCCTTAGTTACCTAAAAAGTTTCGTGAGATAAAGAAGCAAGTTAAAGAGCTATTAAAGAAAGCTATTATTCACCCTTTAACTAGCATATGGGGCTTTCCAGTAGTAATTATCCCTAAAGCTAATAGGAAATAGTGAATATGTATTAACTACTACTTACTTAATAAGGTGACTGTTAAGAATACCTATCCACTACTATAAATTTAAGAACTTCTGGATTAAGCAGATTAAGCTAAGTGTCTTTTAAAGCTTAATCTCCTCTCTAGATACTGGCAGCTGTGAATAGGTGAATTATTAATTCTAGAAATAGCTTTTAATATGTTATTTAGCAAGTTTAAATTCTTAGTAATGCCTTTTAGACTTTATAATACACCTATAATATTCTAAATAATAATAAATAGCATTATACAAGATCTTAACTTCATGGTAGTATACCTTAATGATATCTTGATCTTCTTAGACTTAGATGAGGAACATGAGAAGCATATTTAATAGGTGCTTAACTAACTCTAAGAATATTAACTATATGCAAAGCTCTCTAAGTATATATTTACTAAGAGAGAGCTAGAGTTTTACAGTCATATTATTAGTAATAGATTTATTTAACTAATGCCTGCAAAGGTAGAAGTCATAAAGATATAGCTAAAACTAATAAATATTCATGAAGTTTAATAGTTTTTAGGACTAGTAATATACTATTACTAATTTATATATAAGTTCATAAGAATTACTACTCCTCTTTATAAGCTCCTAAAGGAATTAGATGCTTTGCTTTATAAAAAGAAGTTTTAACCTATAGTCTAGAATACTTAATATCAGCAAGCATTTATAATGCTAAAGAATATAATAGTTTATATACTTATTCTTAGGATTGCTGATCCCTCTCTACTATATTAAATTAAAACTAATGCCTCTGAATAGGCACTTAATATAGTACTATTATAATAAGATAAAAAGGGATAGTGGCATCTAGTAGTATTTAATAGATGTAAACTTAATAATACTAAAAAGAACTACCCTATACATGAGAAGGAACTTCTTGTAATTAAGGAAGTACTCTGATGATGGGACTATTATATTAATAATAGCTAACCTATTATAATTATAATAGATTATGAAAGTCTTCAGTACCTCACTAATATGAAGATATACTCAAAATGCCTTGCGCATTAGATTAAAGAATTTTAAGTGTACAATCTTATTATCTGATATTATAAGGGAACTAAAGTGGTTGTCCCTGATATGATAAGTTATTAACCTGACTTTATTAAAGAAGGTCTAGTGAATAGAGCATAAGTACATACTTTTAATCTATCTATAATATAATTATAGTAAATAATAGGTGAAAAGTGCCTTTACATGCTACTTAATCTCTCTGAATTAGAATAGCATCTATTAATAGTCTTATTCTTAAAAGGCAATAATCTAAATATGTCTAATAATATTAAAATAAAAATTAAAATATTAGCACCAAACTTTTAGCTTAAGATAGAATATATTAACTAATAACCTACTAATTAACTATATTATATGGATAAAGGTATTAAAACACCATATCTTGAAATTCCCTTTTGAAAAGACTTTATATTATAACTCTATGACTAGTTTAGCTATCTAGCTTATCTAGCCTTGCTTAGAGTAATTCATACCTATGCCTAGTGGCTAATAATATGAAGGGATATCTAAGACATTGCTAGAAGCTGTCTAAATTATTAAATAGTAAAGCCTTCAAGACTAAATCTTAAACACAAAGCTATATAATACCTAGTGAAAAAGGGCATCTATTTATTTAAGTATTAGGGGATTAATCTCATTAGGTGTTTATTAATAACTCTAAATAGTAATTAATAGATTATCATAGCTGTCAACCATGTAACTAGTTAGGTTATAGTAAGAGCTATACCTAATATAAAAGATGAAATATTAGCTTATTTTCTTTATAAGGATATCTTTATTAACTATAGAGCATTTAAAGAACTGCTCTTAGATAATGGAACTAACCTCCTATCTTAAGTTATAGTATTATATCTTAAAATTCTTAAAGCTAAATATTATATAATAACTCCAAATCACCCTAGAACTAATAGCAAAAATAAAAACATAAATAGCTTACTGGGAAAGATGTTAATAAAGTATCTTATAGGTAAACTAATATATTTATGGGATAAATACCTGCCTCTTATAGTTTTCACTATATAAGTATATATTTATACCTAGACAGGGCTTTCACTATTTTATCTTCTCTATAGTATACATCTATTACTACCTGGTTATCCGCGACATAATCAACTAACTAGTTAAGATATTAAAATATGATTATAATGTGTTAACTATGCTTAATCCCTAGCTAATAAGAAGTTATTAGCACATGCGATTAAACAGAACCTAATTTAAGATAGTAATATAAAGGAATCCTACCTTAAACCTAGTCAATGGGTCCTTATTTAAAATAAATCTCTGCAGAAGTTCTAAAGTAAATAATTCAGCCTATATTAAATTATTTAATTACACCTACTTAGCATGTATGCTATCGCGGAACCTAGCAGACATATAGTAGAGAACCTTATTAATAGCTAATAATTAGTAGAAGCTAATATTAGGAATGAACTAGAGAAATTATAGATATCTACTATACTAATATAATAATTATAAAAGGCAGGATTATCAATCCACATGCTAATTAAAGTATATAAGGTACTTAAAGAGGTTAATGACCCCTTATTCTTATATGATAAACTTTTAAAAATAACTTAAAAGGATTAGGAATCCACTGAATATCTAGGAGTATGTTTAAAGCAGGCAGGGGAGGATATCTTAATAAAATAACATACTTAATAAATGAGGCTTCAAGTTAGTAATATACTAATAGGGAATGGCTAACCTATGCACTATTAAAAGGAGTT
The DNA here is from genome assembly GCF_002847465.1 of Aspergillus novofumigatus IBT 16806. Classification (NCBI taxonomy): domain Eukaryota; kingdom Fungi; phylum Ascomycota; class Eurotiomycetes; order Eurotiales; family Aspergillaceae; genus Aspergillus; species Aspergillus novofumigatus. The sequence continues at coordinate 246,299 of NW_020194280.1, forward strand.
AACTCTAGGAAGTGACTAGAGTGAAATTAACTTAACTTCTTTAGATAATAAGCTGAATGGGGGAATAATACATGAATTATTAAGGAGTAATTAATCCTAAAGGGACACTAGCAGGAAAGATATAGACTTTAATAGACTATTTATAGTAGTGATTCTAGCTTATTAGGAGTAATCAGAGAAGGATAAGCTGCTTAGTATTATAAGAATATTAAGATAAAGGAACAAATTACCTATTTAACTAAAGCTAATTACTTAAAGATAGCTAAGTATAAAAGAAAACCACAAACTAACACTAGCTAAGAGAGCCATATCTATACTAAACTCTGAGAACTATAAAATAAATCTAACTAAAAAAGCTTCTTTAACTTTATTAGCTTCTTTAATAGAAGCTATACTTAACCACCTTAGCCTCTGCCTCAGCCTTAATAATCACCCTAGTCTAAAAGAACCTAGTTCTAATATACCTTCTCACACTTATTAACCTCCTCTATATCTTCTTCTTCCTCTATCTTAATAGCCTCTAGAGCATTAATCTAATTCACTATAACCTTATTAAACTTCACTAGGTCTTAGTAAATAGAATATAGGCGCCCTAAGTTCTTGAAATCCTTAGTAGAGATTAGCTAGGTAAGTACTTAACTATCTATAGGATGGCCTTAACATCTCTACTTTAAAGGAGTAGTATTAGTTAAAGGGGTCAGATATTTCTTCCCCTTATTAAGAAGGGTAGAAGGGGCCTTAGAAGAAGCATCTTAGGAATAATATTAGTAAAATAAGACTATACTAAACTTATTAGCCTGGAAGAACCTATATAGATAAAGACTAGTAGACTTATGAGGTAAAGTAGGAGCACTCATCTTTAATATAAAGGAAGGAGGATTAAAAAAGGACTTCTTCTTCTAAGAATAAGTAGTAAGGCCTTCAGATGGAGAAGATATAATAATCTCTAGGGTTAACTTTTTCACAGACACTTTATCTTTCTTAGAAGGAGTAATTAGCTTCATAGAATAAGATTAAATAGTAGATTCTAGTACTTCTTCAGCCTTCTTAATAGGCTAGTTATATATAATAAGGCTATTATTATTAAGAGCATAAAGTCCCCCTTACTTAAGGAATAGACTGCATGAATTAGAAAGGAATAAAATAAAAATAAGGAAGGAAAAGAGAATTTATATATATTAAGGTCAGGCTTCTAGACTCCTGATTTACTAAGGTAAAAAGAGTAATCTATACCTTTATTATTCTATATATAATTTGCACAGGCACTAGCATACAAAGAATAACATCATCCAGAAGAATTAATTATATTAGGGGCAGCTATATAAGAATGAAAGGTACTATAACCACCTACATAGGTAGAATATGGTTTAGATACCTTATTACTATATTATTATAGGAGGAAGGCATTACAGTTAGGTTATGTCTTAAGGTCCTTTACAAGAATCTGCTTATTTTAAGTAGCCTAGTTAATCTCTTATATAGGGTCCAGTAACATCGCGCAGGATGTTTAAGTGCTTATTAACTTATAGCTAATCTCTTTCTTAGCTACCTGCATGGTGCTAGCGCGTTCAGGAATATTAGGCATCTTAAAATTAATAGAATAAAGATGAAACAAGGCATAAAGAACACTAAAATACTCTATATCAGGGAATAACAACAAGAGACTATTAGTTTAGATAAGAAGGAGTTTAGCCAGGGAATATACTATTAAGGCTTAAACTATAAAATATTACACATAATAAAGTACTAAAGATTAAGGGTATTTATACCTAGGCTACACATGCTAGCAGTAAAGACTTACTTATTTATTTATAATTATTAGTTAATTCTACCTTTATTAATTCTTTTATTTATATATATTTATAAATAGTAATATTTACTATAATTCCCTATACACTGCTTAGTAATTACTAATTACTTAGGTAACTTATATATTAATATCACTAAGTGAAGGGATCCAATTACAACCCTTATATATTAATAAAGAAGACACTAAGCCACCACCACCCTGATTTCAAAGTTAGAGAACAAAGAATGATTTAGTTAATTCTGTAGATATTTAATAAAGAAATAATACTATCCAAACACCAGATCTAGCAATTAATATATCTTAGCAATAGTCAAACCCTATTTAGCTGTAATAACAGGTGCTAACTAAACCTTCCGCTTGCTGACTAAGAACTCTGCAGACAGAGTTCGATCTAAGCAGGGGAGGATGTGATATTAATTAATATGTGTGATTTTAATTAAGTCTACAAGGGTGCACAGAGGATATTGGAAGATGTCATCAGCATGTATATAACTATGTAGATTCTTACATTCCTTCATAGCTTAGGTAGGATTATAAAAGGGGCCAGAATCCCTTAATATCAGCGGGACATGTACAGGGCGGCCTTTAGCCTACCCCCTACCCTCACATAATTCAAAGGCTCTACGCCCCCTGCGATGAACGATTATCCCAATATCTATGCCCCTTTAAGAGGTGTTATATTAGAATATTAGGTTATCACAGGCATGTATCACCTAGGCGTGCTAGTAATTATTATTTAATCATCCACCAGGTACCTAGATATCTTGTGCAGGCTTTACTGACTGGACCACCTCGCAATTAGTTGAAATTAAAGCTTCTCAGTTGAATATCTGCCTCCTACTTCACTCACTACCTTAGGTAATTCCTGCCAGCTACTCCATGTGATTACTAACTAGGTGGTGCGTGGCCGCGCGGGAAGCAGCATGGCTGGAGGTATCAATGGTAAAAATTTATTTTGGCCGGTTTGTACATTCAGTCCGCCGTACCAAACGGCCCGTGTAAGGTCTTCTGGTTGAACGGTCGGTTTCAGCTTGGTCTGAAAAAGGAGCGCTCGACCAATGGAGAGCGAGAGGACTGGGCCTTCGGTGGTGGTAATCAAATGATTTCGGCACTTGGCTGTGGTAAACCCCTGCTACACAACGTTGAGCTAGAGAAGAAGATGGTCCTTATATTCGCTGGTGGATAATCAAATAATTCGGCACTTGGTTGTGGTAAGCCTGCCACACAAGGTTGAGCTAGAGAAGAAGATGGTCCTTACATATATAAGGGCTGCAGGAGAATGTGATTTACAATAGACAGCAGACACTCATTCCATTCATTCCTTTCTTTCTTTCTTTTCACGACACGTTCAGTACCTTGATTTCAAAATGCGAGCAGGAGCTCAGCATCTGCCATTCATTCTGTCATGCCTTCAGCTGGCCTCGGCATTTTTCAAGGTCCCCTGTAGCAATCCACTGGTAGTTGAGAGAGCGGATCCTATCGTCCAGCCAGGCGTTGCCGCAAGTCATGCCCATACTATCATGGGAGGCTCCGGTTTTGGGTTCACGATGGATTACAACCAGACGCAGGAGGCGCAATGCAGTTCCTGCTCGCCCATTGCCGACAAGTCCAATTACTGGATTCCCTCACTTTACTACCAGGCCGAAAACGGTAGCTTTACCCCAGTGCAGCAGAATGGGGGAGCTCTTATCTACTACCTGTACGACTTCAACCTTGCCCTTTAATATGGCTAGCCCTTGCCAGATACTGACCTGACCAGACAACGACCAGATCCAAAAAACCAAACTGTTCTAGCACCCCCGAAAGACCTCCGTATGGTTGCTGGGAACCCAATGGACCGGAAATACAAAGGCACGCACGAAGCAGACGCCCGGAGCTACGCTTGCTTGGACTATAACAGCCCAGCAAAGCCCGAAACAAACGGATTTCCAAACTATAACTGCCCAAATGGACTTCGATCTCAAGTTTTCTTTCCCTCTTGTTGGAATGGCGTGGACTATGATAGTCCTGATCACAAATCGCACATGGCATACCCGGTTGAATCGTATAATAGCGGCTCTTGTCCCGAGTCACACCCCATCAAGATCGTCTCCATCTTTATTGAAGTTATCTGGCAAACAGGTGACTTCGCAGATATGTGGTACGGAGACAGCCAGCCGTTTGTGTGGTCAAATGGCGACAAGACGGGGTATGGCTTACACGCGGACTTTGTCAACGGATGGGACGTGCCAGTCCTCCAAGAAGCAATCAATACCTGTGACGACATGAACGGTGATATCAGGAACTGCCATGTCCTTGATCTTTACGATGAGACAATAACAGAAGGCTGTCTCTTGGAACCATCAATCGACGAGAAACTAGATGGATGGCTCGACGCCCTCCCTGGTTGCAACCCCGTTCAACCAGGACATGAAGACGCAATAGCAGTCAAGTCCTGTACCGCACCAGGAATTGGAGAGCCGCAGCACTACTACACCGATGTTACTAAGGAACTAGGGTGGGCGTGGATCGGGTGTGCTCGTGATTACATCAATTTCGAGCGCGTCCTGACCGGGTCGAGCTCCAGTAGCGACGACATGACAGTTCAGAAGTGTATCCAAACTTGCGAGAGAGACGGTTATACCTATGCTGGGCTCGAGTATTCGCGGGAGTGTTACTGTGGGGATAGCATTGACCCTGAGAAGATGCCGTCTGTTTCGCCAATGGGCAAGTGTCTGCATCCTTGCAGTGGTGATTCTAGTCAGAATTGCGGTGGATCTAAGTATATCGGGCTTTATCAGGCGTGCGGGTCGAGCTGTGACAATCTTAAGTATCCGGCAGTTCCCGAGTGAGCCGAATTATAACTTTAGCATAGACAAGCAATGGCACCGAATCGGCAATCCTAATGTTATCCGAGCGAGGAGTGCACGGGGAGCGCTGTCTGTAAAAATAGGCAAGTGCTAGAGAGCAAGTACGTACCCTGATATATATAGGTCTTGCCGGTCTCGTGCATGAACCCGGAAGCTGTAACAAAATACTGTCTGGGGAACCAGATTGATCCGCCTGAGGAGTAGCTGTTGGTCCGCGAAAATGACGTTGTTCCGGAAGAGGTTTACTCTTATTGACTACAGAGATGTAGACTGGTGACTTGTTAAAGACAGAATGACAGCAGGTATCAGTCTGGGAGGGTTCCCTGGTCTTCACCCTCGCATCGTAGTGCCTTGAGTACACCGGGTTGACTGCCCCTAGCAGACACGGTCTCTTAGACTTGAAGTATTGTCAGAATAGCATGGCAGTTTGCTCCGGACTTTGTGATCGCTCTGAACAATGTGATAATCGTTGATCTCGATCGGCTACTCATTGCCCTGAGCCCCGGGAGGTATATTTTGTGCTCCCCCACCCAAGAATCAGGTGGTGGCGGATCTTCAACCAGGCCACGTTGACGACAAGGAGAAGGTCCACCGCACTTTAAGAGGATTAGAGTGTGCCCCTGGATTTGATGTGAATAAGTTACCGGGCGAGGGCCCCAAATCTCTGGCAAAGGCTCAGGTAGTCCCTAAAAGTTGGGATCTTCAGGAACTGCAACACTTAGCATTCGAAGGCGAGGGGGACCGTGGCACACAGGGCAATTTGATCCTCCTCCACATCTGCGAACACCATCACATCGGCGACAAGGTTATGGATTATGGCCATCGATCTGATAGCCATGGATGATCATTGATTTCAACCGTTGTAAAAAAGCGATTTAATCTATGAGATCACCCAGCTGTAAGATCATTCAACATCTAAATTCCCTGAAAGGAATCTACTAAAGGGAATCGTCTATAAATACACCCTTAAAAAACACCCTATAACTAGTTATAAAAATTATTAACCTTAATTGATAAATTAAGACTCTATTAAGTGATATTCTTAGCTACTTTATTCTAATATCCTTTTTTTTCTATTCTTCCTCTATACCTAGGCAAGCTATCTATTGATATCAAGTAATCAATAGGCCATGTTGTAAGATAAGACTGGAGACACGTAGTAACAACACCCCGGAATAAGCCAACCACATTCTTCCACCTCGACCATCCCCGATCGGATCTATAGCACATATCACCATGTCGAAAACTCTCTTTGATATCGTCTCCGAGTTAGATAAGCACGTATCCCTACAGTTCTTGCACCGTTTCAATCCATAGCCACTAACACATTATAGCTTCCCATACTACGAGGAGGCACCAGCCCGCTTCACCGACACGCTCAAATCCTACCATGCATTCAAAGTACAAGGCATCGATGCAATTCTCGGCTACATCCCAAACACCCTTGTACAGAGCATTCCCTGGCCAAAAGAACATTGGATGATCGACTGCGGGGCAATTGTCCTACTGAACCCCCCAGACAATGCAGTGTCCACACACACTCAAATCATCCAAAACGCAATCAATAGGATGATCGAAGCCGGGTACACAGACATCCTGAAAGGCTGGCGCAACGAGAGATTCCCTATCTACGGTCCCAGCGGCGACGTGATCCTGGAGATTGAGCGGTCCGCGAGCTCACTATTCGGTATTGTAACGAGCGGTGTGCAGATGCTTTGTTATGTTAAGGATGCAAAAAACGGCATTCGCCTCTGGATTGCCAAGCGCTCTATGCGGAAGCAGACCTATCCAGGTATGTTGGACTGCACTGCCGCCGGGGCCCTGAGCGCGGGAGAGTCGCCGCGAAGTGCCATGATGCTCGAGGCTACGGACGAGGCATCTATCGCGCGTGAGATTATCGAGAGTGGCATGAGATATGTCGGGGCTATCTCGTATTTCCACATGAAAGTCTCGTCTATCGCTTTGAGCGAGGGGTCCTCGACGGCTGTTCTGCTACCCGAGGTCGAATACCTATACGAGCTTCAGCTGGACGAAGGTACTGTTCCCCGGCCGAAGGATTCGGAGGTGGAAGACTTTCGGCTTTGGAATGTGGACCAGGTGCTGGACGCCTTGGGCAGGGGAACGTTTAAACCGAATAGTGCGGTTGTGGTGATCGACTTTTTAACTCGCCACGGTGTCATAACACCCGAGACGGAGCCAATGTGCAAAGATATCATAAGGAGACTGCATCGCCGGCTACCGTTTCCTACAGCAGACTGGTCTACATAATCATGCACATACTCTGATATCCTCATTAGAGGAGCCAGTGGAAAGACGGCGGCGAGCAAGACAAGCTACACTGAGGCTAGTATTTGCACCTCAGATTGAAACACTAACCGGTCGAGGTTTCAAGTCCCAAATGTTACTATACTCGGGGCTGTACCCTGGGCGCGCAAAGGACGAGCTTCAGATCCTTCACCAGGAGTAGGTGCCCATAATCTCATCTGGCATTGTAAGCTTTGCATGATTTAGATACCGCCGAATGAAAGTAAAGACGGAACAGCACGGACACTCTGATCTATCGCAAGTCTCAGACAATAGACCGGAAGTAGAACCTTCCTATCCGTCGCTCTGAGTATGTAGAAGGCTCCATTCGAACGGCACCTTGAAGTCCGGGATCGTTTCATCCTTCATTTATTGCGAGCCGGGTCTACAAGTCTAGGTCTGGTGTAGATGTTTGGCACTGCCGATAATCCAGCCTAGCCGATCGTTATTCCCGCACTCTGACAGTCTGAGGCGATGGCACAAGTCGGGGAATTCAAGCAATGATATACAACGGATATCCACCACAACAGCCCTATGTCTGAGAGAAAGGACGGTGGAACGAGAATTATGCTTGCACCGCCATACCGGCCACCACCGCACCCACAAACATCATCGGCGCGACTGTCCTGCCTGCGACGTTCCCAGAAGCCGTTGCGCTCGTGGCAGAAGTCCCTGCTACTGTCGCACCAGTAGTAGAACCCGTCGTTGTGGTCGTTGTCGCTCTAGTAGCAGTTGCCGCTGTGCCAGTAGGGAAAGGACCCGTCCCTGCCACAGTCAAAGTAGCAGAGACAATTTCCCGCACCTCAGTTCCAGGAAGAACATATGTCCTGTCACGAGTCACAGTGGAAGAGCGAATATGCCATGACTGGCTGTACGAGCAAGTGGCGGTGGTAGGCGTGGGAGTGCCAGTAAAGGTGCACCCGGTGCTTGTATATCTAGAATCATCAGCGCGCAGCAGTATTATTTCCATGGTAGAACACACTGCCCATAGTTGCTCATGATGAAGTCGTAGGCTGCGTGATCCGGTCAGTCATGTCCAATGAATGAGTGAATGGAAGGCCTACAGCTGGGAGCAGCGATCAATGTCGCATCTGGATCAAACCTGATACAGGCCGTTTTGTCACTTGTTGGAGGGCAATTAATTGCGTACGTCGTCGTTTCCCCGTTCTTGAGTCATGATCAGAATTATGATTGTCGATGGCGCCATGAAACATACTTCACTTATCACGCGACCCTCATAATCGTGCCAGTAGTTCCCAGAGCTTGCAAAGCCCACCCATGGCATGGTCTGTTTGGTATGAACACCATCATCTACAGTTTATAAAGGTTTTGTGTGATGGACCTACTAGGACAAATTCCGCCAGACCGAGCTTGAAACAGCCCAGCGGGACTAATAATGACAGGGCGTACATGGAACGCATTCTGTGAAAGTTGACCTGGACGTAAAGCTATCAGACCTCCCTGAATAAAACTGCTGGAAATGAGCATTATTTATGCTTACCTTCTGCTGAGCCTCGCTTCTCTGAGCTAGTGCCTGACCCGCTAGTTTTTCTTCTTAGGTTGCATTCAACACAGCGGTAAGGCCAATCATACTGGTTTCTGGCCAATAGCTTAGAACAAGCCAAGTCAAATCGAGCATAGAACGTCTCGCCAAGCAAGGTCTTACCAGAAGTCCTGAGTCATCGTCCAGGAAGGTCTATGCGGCTGATTTGAAGGGTATTGCTACAGGTTCCACCACTCTGAGCGAATCAAGATGTGCTCTGAAGCCGGGGTCAAACTGTTGTACCTGCCACCATACTCGGCAGACCTGAACCCTATGGAGGAACTCTTCTCTGAGCTTAAGAGTTATATAAAGCAGAACTGGGAAATCTACGAAATATGGCCTGATCAGGGCTTCGGTACTTTTCTGCAAACATGCATCGATACCGTCGGTGCGAAAAGAGACAGTGCTGAAGGCCACTTTCGACGTTCTGGTGTAACAATAGAAGTATTTGAGGAAGACGAATGAGTCAAAAGGACAATGTTTTAATCTCACTGTGCTACCTAATCAACAGCCAGTGAACTTTCGCAGTATTGACAGCGGTAAAATATACTTGCGGATATGACTTATGCATAAGAGTATTCAGCATTGTAGAAAATTATTCTATAGGAGATTCACAACAGTCTCACCGCCTAAAGTTTCTGTTTCCCGAAACCTAATGCGAAGATGTACCATATTAATTATTTTGGGATTTGGTCTGAACTTTATCCAAAAATTTACCCGCAAAGCATGGAAGGTGGACGGCTTTATATTACGAGTTCCAAATGCTTGAAGCTCATGATCAAGGCTCTTGGAAAAAAAAAGAGCAAACTCTCAAACTATGATATTCTTTCCTCATAAATAGTCCAAAACTCCGCTTATACATCAGATAAAGTAGCAGGATAAAAATATATACCTCTTCCACAAAAAGCCTAGGCTTCACAATAAGGTGCCATATGGTTCTGACCACCACCTAAATTGAGATCTTCTTGTTAGCAAAACTCTCACAGAGGTTTACTCTTACTGGAAATACAGACAATTAAAGCATCTCAAGGGCATCCGACAGTTTCACTGAGCGTGATTTCTCATCCCACCTATGTAGTATGAGTCAAATGTCTCAACAGGAGGGAGCCCAGGGTCTCTTACATCGTCCGCATTTAACATAACACGTATCTTCCAAATAATTGTCATGGCCACAATTGAAACACTCATCATTCCACTTTCAAGCTCGGAGAACATTATCCCACTGCTGTTCACTGTAATCTGATACGGCGCTGCTACTAGAAAAGCCTCCATGGCCGTCATTCGTCCAGCCTATAGGGCTGTAGCCAACGCCATGGATGTCCTGTGACTTAAGAATACTGTTAGATAAGATCGACATATATTATGATGAGACAGTGGCCGCTTACTGTGGGCGAAGATGGCACATTCGTTATGACTCTTGTGTTTCTGGTCTGATCCGCAGACACTGTGAGTAACAATTCTTTCGCATATGCTGCTGCCACTGCCGCGGCGTGTCCCTGCCACTCCTTATTTTTGTGTGAGTCTGCATAATCACAGATTCCACGTATTACGAGACATGGGTAGTTGTTCATGAGTCCCGCCGCTTCCATCTCCACACAGAGAACACCCAATTCGCGACCAAGCTTATCCCGTAGTTGACTGTCTTTCACCACTTGATTTGCCGATGCAATTAATCCATAGTGAATGACAGGATTGCTGTGCCCCGACCAGGACGCGGTACGGTTTGGGTTGTATCACAGCCATTGCAAGGTTGGGTGTGGTTGTTGGTATGGTCATAGTTATCAAGGAATAGATGATCTGTCTGTGTAGGACGAGCAAAATTTGCAGCTTGTTCTGTTGGTAGTTTCTGCTCAATCTCAGCAAGAAAATTCATCACTTGGCTTGGTTTTGTGTAATGAGTCGCTTTTAGTTTAGAAAGCGCCGTCAAGAGACTCGGAGGCGGACGGTTGAGCATGCCTGTCCGTCAAAATTCGCCGCCACTCAATGCTTTGCCGTGATCGTATTACACTACTCCCCCATGAGTATCGGTAGGCTCACTGACCACGATATCACCAAGTCGGATATCCTTATCCTCCTTCGGGACCCCTCCTCCAATTCCGACCATAAGACCAAAGCGAATTGAGTGGAAACTAGACAACAACTGCATAGCTACCGTAGTAGCAGGTGCAATTCCATATTCGCCGCTAGGCAGGCATGCAACCACAATATTATGTTCCCCAATATGTCCAAGAACATACTCGTTGTGGTCAATATGGTTGCTTGGGTAAGTCCTGTGCACCTCATCGAGCATAACTGTTGCAGCGGCCATTTCCAGTGGTAAGGCGCAGATCCATCCAACTGTATATTCATCACGTGAAAGACAGGTCTTACCCGCCATAGTGTATGAGATATAGGCCTGAGCAGGAGTGACTAGGTCAACAACAACAAAAAAAACATATGATAACTAGAAGTTATCATGATAACTTGAGGAATGGAGGATGAAAGTTATATGACTGTGGAGAGGTGGAGAGGGGCCCCTCGAGGGAGGGGGTGAGGAGGGAAAGACGCGAGGCTGGACGTGAGGCTGACTCCAGCCTTGCACAATAGCGCTTACGACTACTAATGTACCAACAGTTTTCAGAGAGAATGACAGGGTTGTTGGATGCTATGAAGTTCCTTTGTATTCCAGCCGGCACAACAAAAGAGGGGGAATAATTATGGTGTTACAGTATGAGATCGGCGAATTCCTACAAGAAAGCAGTGTCTCAACGTAGGATCTTAGGGGTCGAAACAAGATTGTCTGGCCAAGGTAAAAGTCAGTTTGGAACCTTGGTTTGTCAAGTTGACTGTATGGAAGGACCAAAAAATCTCCAAGCTATATTCTAAGATTTGCCGTGCGTTGTTTAGAAAGAGCTTCTATCACAGAGAAATCATACTTCGCGGCCGTCCTCCACGGTTTGCGGTTGGTCTTGAATTTTCCTCTTTGATTCGTACATGGCGTGAAAGAAAACCTTTAAGTGGGAAATTTGCGACGTTTAAGATCATTAATCCCTTGAGCTTCCTGATGCTTATCTCTGAGCGGGCCTTCAGCTAATGAATATAGTGCAGGAAGTTATCCAGCAAATTACCCTACCTACAGATACTAATAAGAATCTGCTTTATGATGTGAAATTGCTGTCATATACAGCTGTCACATAGTCTTTTAAATATATGATCGTAAAAGGCCTTCCATATAGTCTACTGATGAATAGTTATATAAAGGTGGTTCTTCATGTCTCTAAAGAAAGATCTAACCACCTTGTACTATTGCCTCCTTGAGCCTAGCAAGGACGTTAAGGCGAATTAGATAATAGCTATAGTTTCTAGTACCTATATACAGCCGTTAGCTCCCAACTAGTGCTGATAATAATGGTGCTCTAAACACCATAATATAGCCAACTCTGGCGCAATGAGGCTATGAGGTGACTAAATAAGTAGGAAGCAGATTTTAAAGAGGCGGTTAGATCTATCCTAGAATCAGAAAGGAGAAAGAGTCTACTAGATTTAGATTAGTGAGCACCCTATCAACCCTCAGTCACCTTACCTCCTATAACAACAAAAGGTTCCTGAATTCAACCCCCCCACCCCTCCCCTCCCCTAACTGGCAACCAGGACACACCGGAGTCTTCAAGCAAATCTAATACAGCCCTATCTTAAATCCCATCTTCTCTAGTTCCCGTGCAGAGGAAAAAATAATAACAAATATTAAATCCTTAATGCAGTCCCAAGGATTCCAGTCAGAGTTACCCTCATGTCATGTTCATTGATTTTAGTTATGCGCAGATCACTCAGAAACGGAAATCCTTAGGATGGAAGCCACATTCATCAAAGTCAAAGAGACAGAGGATTGCTATGCGGTATGAGGTTATTATCTAGGTCACTTAAGTCATGTCATGTGCGTGGGATTACTAGAGTAGCAAAAGCAAGGTTCTCTAACAGTGCGGACCATACATTCCCCCAGAGGTTTGCTTTTATGGTCAAAACTCAGACTGAGATATAAAACTGTATACAATAGATACAACGGTGAATAATGTCTATCCCTGCTACACTAATGCCTGGAGCATCTCAACTATCTATAGCCTTTCCTCATCCCATCCCACCCCATTAAGCATCAAAGGACTTATGGCTGGTTAGGGACCATAGCAATAATGTTCACAGGCTGCTGAGACCGTCGTTTCTTACGCGACTACGGCCTACGACGTTGACGGAAAGTCCCCGAATCTGCCTCCACCTCCTCCCGATGCGGCCGGCAAGTCAGAGTTCGTTTGTCCTTATTGCTGGGTAGCTTGTCCTTCGCGACAAGGAAAAGGAAAGTCATGGCAGTAAGTGTCTAGGATCATTGGCGGAATGGGAGCATCGGTCCAACGGATACCAGAGAGCATATCCGCCAAGCTCTCCAGCTGTACGTATGTACCTACGAGAAATGCCCGGATGCTGACTGCATGTATGTTTTGCCTTCATCCGCTGCGAACGGTTCCTACTTTTGCAAAAACCACACTGGGTTAGGTATGAGTCTCACCACACGCCCACCCACATATGTAGTAGGATGCGTCGGGAGCGGATACAACTTTAGTTACTACCTTTCTATATCATCTGCTTTGAAAACAGCGGGTGGCTCTCCCCGACCCTACCTATCTCATGATCATCCTCGCGTGGGCTTCTATCTGGTTTACTAATACCTTATGTTTGAAATGCCTTGCTTCTTCGATAGAGACCAGGCCATTTGTATGCAGTCTAGTGGATACCCCGCTTGACACGTCACCTAGAGCGCATATACTTATGAATAGAGAGGTTTTGGTCTTCTGTGCAATATAGGTCGAACAAGTCTTCCACACTCAATATCTCTTCTTAACAGAACATTGCCATAAATAAAAACATAATAATGTCATCCACTACAATTGACGAAGTCATCTATCAAACAGACAAGGACTATGGTACTGTGAGGGACTTCTTTGGAGCCAGGTCACAGATTTTTCAACAGCTTATGACTACACAAGAACGAGTAAGGCTAAGTACATTGGAAATTTATGTTGTAATGGTTTCTAAAGCTAAGAAAGAAATGGCATTCCGGCAGGTTCAAGCAAGCCCTAAAGCAGAGAAATATTACAAAAACCAGAGAAAGCGCGCTACATATCCGACTGAAAAGCAAAAACAATCATTTTACCGCATGATGACGAGAATTGGTGACGAGCTGCAGGCTAGAGAGAAAATCATACTCGGCCCCTCCAAGACGATACATCTCCAGGCTCTCGATATCTGTTTAGCCCCGGGAGGATATTCCGCGACCGTCTTGAAATATAACCCTTATGCTAAAGTGTGTGGTCTCAGTTTACCAATAGACGAGGGTGGGCATGATGTTCTTCTCCCACGCTGGCAGACCGACCACCGCGTGAATATTAGGTTTACCGACATTACTATGCTCGCTGCAGAGATCGGCTTTCCCGATTTACCTTTACAAGACCATCCACAAGCATCCCAGTTTTCGAATGATTCACCTTTCGATAGTCGGACTTTCGATATCGTGTTTTGCGATGGACAGGTCCTGCATACGCATGTACGGGCGAACGATTCCAAGAATGAGGCCTTTCGACTTACTAGCGCACAAATCATAATCGCACTGCAAAAAGTCAAGCCAGGCGGGACTATGGTCATGCTTCTACACCAAGCTTATAGCCCACATACTATACGGCTCCTCGAATCATTTAACCAATTTTCTCAAATTTCGTTATTCAAGCCGAAAGTAAGTCACGCACACCGGACCTCCTTCTATCTCGTGGCAAAGTATGTGGAATCTAAAAGTGGGGCGGCGTGCCAATTGCTACATCACATGCGAGGAGTCTGGAGTTCGCATACAGTTCAGCAGTTTGGTGTGGATTTGCCGGAGCCTTACACTGGAACAATGCAGAGAACTCTGCAAGAGCTCATGGAATCGTTCGGAGAAAAGCTGGTTTCTCTAGCTGAGCCGTTATGGGAGCTTCAGATAAAGGCTATGGAACGGATGTTTCTGTGAATGCATGTGTTATTTATCTTCATTTTGTTTCCTTATAAGACAATGTCGTGCCCCTTTGACGTACTTCTCACGACCGCGTGCGCTTGACTGCTGAGACGGACAGAGCTCTTTCTCTGGAGCACAGTTCATGATTTCATCCGATTCGCTACCTAAAAGCTGGTCATCTCGCGCAATGCTTCTGGCGCTACTCCCCCATGAAGTTGTTTCTACAAGGACCATCTCCCATTGATGTTTGCTCGAGTTGAGATGCCATTGATGATACAAAGTCGGCCCACCAGTTGCGAATAATTTGGCGACCGCGAGGGTAAGAGGAAAAGTAATTCAGTGATTTCCATCCTCGAAAGATTTCCGAACTTCGGCGAAACCCTGTTCCCAAGCATACGTTGGAGCATGCAATGTGCCTAATAAAATAATTAGAGACATTCACTTCAGTGTCTGATGCTGCATACCTTGCTCTGTACTTGGACCCAGTTCTGGAATAAGCAGTTAACATGCCTGTTGTTACTTTCAGGGAGTTGCACCTCCTTCAGTGGAGGAGTGTAATTCTGAAGCACTAGCAAACTATAAACTCCCAGCTGGTGATAGAGATCATAGAATTTAATCATAAAAAGGTTAGATCAAAATTCTGCCTGTTGACGAGCAACTATATACCATGAGGTCTGCTAACAGTACTCTACATATATGCCATAAAATGATATTGTGCACTTTAGCCTGGTGAAGTCTGTACTTGGGAAGAGTGTATAAAACCATGTCATAACTAGTGTAGTCGCATTTTCAGCCATCTAGAAAGCTTTATCACAGCTTGTGGGTCGCAAAGTGCCTCTGCAGTGTATCTTTACAAGCATATATGTATATTTTGGCCCTAGGGTGGATGTTAGTGTGACCAAGGCATACTAGGCATTCAAGTCCACTCTCACTCTTTAGCGAAGTAGGGTTCTCAATGATTATGTTGGCTGAGGTTTCATTAAAATAGACTGTTCTCTGAAGCACTCTTAGTATATTAAGGTTATAGAGAGCCAGTTCGACTGGATCATACACCACTATCTGTTTATGGCCAGGGAGCGGATACTCAGACCAAACCAATATACCAAGAGAAATAGTATATATCGGGGATTTTTGACCAGTATAAATGAGGTGCCCTTCTTGTCTTCTCCGCTTGTATCCCATTGTGGAAAACTTGGAAAGAATGCCCAAATACAACTTCTTTCCAACCAGGGCGCAGCGGCTATGGTCCACCATCAAGCTATTGTGCCGCAAGGTCACCAGCTCTAGTTCACACTGGCGGTCCACTGTGACACCCTCAATGTGGCAGGACCACCAGTAAATGGCTCAGTCCCGAATTGCATATCTACACCAGTCAGTAGCGCTCGAGCAAAGCAGGCGACAGACTTACTGATCAGGTACTGGCTTGAAGCAGGGTAGCCATGCCTGCTGGTCAGGTAGTCCCAAAAGTCCATGACATCGCCACTGAAGGAGGTGATCGGGGTGGCAGAGACAAAGCTGTACGTCTTCTGGGTACTGCCGCCGTACCACAGCTGCCAGGTATGGCCCCCAATGCTGACGCTGTCGATCTGCGAGCCGATGGGTTGGACGCTACCGTAGCGAGCGAGCCTATACCAGTCCGTTAGGTTTAATTAGTCCGACTTGATGCAAGCTCATACCAGATCATCAGTTCATAGTCCCCGCTGTAGGTGACATGGTTGATATCCGCAGCTGTGAACAGGTCGTACGCTACGTCTGCGCGAGTGTTGGTCTTATCGTAGCTCCACTGCACGGTGGTTGGGATACTGCTGATCTGGCTGACAAGCTTCTTGGTCAAGGAGACCTGCGAGTTGGCGTAGCTTTTGACCTGGTTGTCGCCGCCGGACCATGTCCAGGTTGTGTGCCAGGCTACGCCGGAGTTGGAGATGCTGTCGACGTAGGTGCATTGGGAGCCGGAGCCGGAGCTCTTGCCCCAGAGGTTGTTGTTGACGGTATACCGGCCGTTGCTGTAGGTGGCATACTGGTCACAGAGGGTTTGAGCGAGGGCAGAGGAGAAGAGGGCTCCAAGGATTGCGAAGGTCTTCATAGTGTCTTTGCAGCGACTTCTCTCTTAAGGCTTGATAGGAAGAGAATCGACTCTGAGCAAGTCTGGACGGTCTTCTTTATAGACGGCCCCAATCTGTAAGTGAAGACCGCTCCCTCCGGAGTAGCCATTGTGTCCTCAGGGCTGTTGGTGTTTCATGTTGACAACAGCCTAATCATGGCCATCGTCTACTGAAGCATTCTGCAACCGGCTATAGGGAATATAGGTCTATGGCCTTCCATAAAGAGAAATTGTCGCCATGGCAGTGTCCATCTGCCGGCAAGTGCCGTATCTGCGCCAGTAATTGCATCCTGGGGACAGGCATCTAGGCCCGACAAGCCGACGGGTATGGCACTGAAGCTCTTCAACTTGTCCTATGGCTAATTCGCTAGTACTCTGTGGTATTTTCCCCGGTGAATACCTTCGTAGATATTCGTAGCGTGAAGAGAGTAGAGTGCCCTAACACTGAAATGGTAAGCCTGAATAGCGCCGGAGTTTAAGCCAACCAAGATTTGTCTTCAGCGCCACACGGACCTACGTTACTTCTTAGAGTGAGTATCGGCATCTGGCCGATATCCTCCAGGGACTAGCGATGTAACGAGGCGGGGTTGAGGCCAAGTCTGCACGAAAGGGGAAACTCCTGAAGCTGATCGTCATTTGGGCTTGCCAGCTGCCTGAAGGGGTAAATGGGGTCTTGCCCGCGACTTTGGCGGAAGATGCGTGATCTTATAAGCAGTCATAATTGCCGAGGACGTATACCGTCAACGAGCAGGAATATCAAGAAAAATCTACCCCATACATCTAAAACTTCGCGACGTGTTTCCTTTATGTGGTGGGCACTGTCAGCCATCCCCGTGCACGCTGATCCCTGCTCCTTGTTTGCTCGCCACAGAACAACTACTGTACTCCGTACGGACCTCATGGAAAGGAGGAGTCCGATGCTTCAACCATATGCACGGCCGAGATCCAGCAAACACGAAAATTCGGCTTTGATTTGTCCCCGGCGTTTCCCCCCGCAATGCCCAGCTTCCACAACAAGGTCATAACGCGCCCATTCTTTGCGGGGAACTAAGGACAAGAAGACTAGCCGTCTCTAGCGAGGCCATGTCTTCGATCTGTCCAATAATCATGGTCCCTGCAGTGTTAATTTCCTTGGTAAAGTTTGCGGAGAACCCGCGATGTAACACTGCCACGAGAGCGATGCGATTCGGGATGCATCTTTTCAGAGCCATGCGATGACTCAACGAGCAGTAAAGCCACTAAAATACATTCTAGCTAGTCAATCTAGACCACCGATATGGTCCATTCCAATCTTTCAGTCCCATCCGTCCACTGTGGCCGCGCGCTATTGATCCAATAACAGAAGCATGGCCCATGCGGGGAAGCAAGGGGGCCCTCACGCCCCTGTCGATTCCTTCCGCACTGACTATTTGCTCAGCGCCAGGATAAATAGTGACGATTGTCTCCTTTTTCCGATCTGTTTCCCAGTGATCAGCATCGACGCCCGCCCGACATGCAGAACCTCTTCCTTTCTCTCCTGGCGGCCGCCGTGACCGTCCACGCCTACGGTTCTGGTGGCAGCAACTGGGACCAGGCCTACTCTCGCGCCAAAGATGCCCTGCAGAAGCTCAACCAGACCGAAAAGGTGGGGCTAGTGACCGGAGTCAAATGGATGGGCGGCCCTTGTGTGGGCAACACATACAAGCCCGAGTCGATCGACTATCCTTCCTTGTGTTTGCAGGATTCGCCGCTAGGTATCCGCTTCGCGAACCCCGTCACGGCCTTCCCGGCGGGTATCAATGCCGGTGCGACCTGGGATACGCAGCTGCTGTATGCGCGGGGAGCAGCAATGGGCGCTGAGGCGAAGGGACTGGGTGTTCATGTGCAGCTTGGTCCCGTAGCTGGACCTTTGGGGAAGAATCCCAACGGAGGCAGAAATTGGGAGGGATTCTCAGTTGATCCGTACCTGAGTGGTGTTGCTATGGAGAAGACCATCAGAGGAATGCAGGACTCGGGTGTGCAGGCTTGTGCCAAGGTATGCTCTCCTCGCCAGCGTGAAGAGCATTGGGCTGACGATAAAGTAGCACTGGCTGGGAAATGAGCAGGAGCACTACCGCGACACGATCAGCTCCAATATCGGCGACCGTGCGGTACACGAGCTGTACGTGTGGCCGTTCATGGACGCGGTCAAGGCCGACGTCGCGTCGGTGATGTGCTCGTACAACAAGGTCAACGGCACCTGGGCGTGCGAGAGCGATGCGATCAACAATAAGCTGATGAAGAAGGAGCTCGGCTTCCCTGGGTACATCATGAGCGACTGGAATGCACAGCACAGCACCGTCAACAGTGCCGTGTCCGGATTGGACATGACCATGCCGGGGAGTGACTTCAGCAATCCACCCGGCAGTATCTTCTGGGGATCGAATCTGGAGGCTGCCGTAGCCGATGGGTCCGTCCCGCAATCTCGCCTCGACGACATGGTCACTCGTATTCTGGCCGCGTGGTACCTCGTCGGCCAGGATCGGGGTTATCCTCCGGTTGCCTTTAGCTCATGGAACGGTGGCAAGGCCAACGTCGACGTGACAGCCGACCACGCCACCGTTGCCCGTGCTGTCGCCCGCGACTCCATCGTTCTTCTCAAGAACGACCAGCGCACCCTGCCCTTGCGCAAGCCCAAGAGTCTGGCGATCGTCGGCCTCGACGCCATCGTCAATCCTGCCGGACCCAACGCCTGCTCTGACCGCAACTGCAACAATGGCACGCTCGCAATGGGCTGGGGAAGCGGAACCGCCGAGTTTCCCGTAAGTTGCCCCCCCTGCCCTTCTCACGCACAACATGCTAACAGGACAAGTACCTCGTCGGGCCTCTCGACGCCATTCAAAAACGCGCTGCAGCCGACGGCACCAAGATCGTCCCCAGCACGACCGACGACCCAACCGCCGGAGCCTCCGCAGCCGCCGCCGCCGAAACAGCCATCGTCTTCATCAACTCCGACTCGGGCGAGGGCTACATCACCGTCGAGGGCAACCAGGGCGACCGCAACAACCTGGACCCCTGGCACAACGGCAACGAGCTAGTCAAGGCCGTCGCCGCCGCCAGCAAGAACGTCATCGTCGTCGTCCACAGCGTCGGCCCCATCATCCTCGAGACCATTCTCGCCCAGCCTAGCGTCAAGGCGATCGTCTGGGCCGGCCTTCCTGGCCAGGAAAGCGGCAATGCTCTTGTCGACGTGATTTACGGCGACACGGCCCCCAGTGGAAAGCTCCCGTACACGATTGCCAAGCAGGCCGCCGACTACGGGGCCAGCTGGATCAACGCCGAGACGGACGACTTCACCGAGGGCTTGTACATCGACTACCGTCATTTCGACGCAAAGGGAATCGCCCCGCGGTACGAATTCGGCTACGGCCTGTCCTACACCACTTTCAAGTACAGCGGTCTCTGGGTGAACGTGTACACGAGCGCTGGGGCGGCCAACGGAAAAGTTGTTCCCGGCGGTCCGGCCGACTTGTTCGAGGTTGTTGGTCAGGTCTCCGTCTTCGTGAGAAATAATGGACGCTTGGCGGGTGCCGAGGTGGCGCAGCTTTACATTGGTCTTCCTGACTCGGCACCCGCAACGCCTCCTAAGCAGCTGCGTGGCTTCCAGAAGATGATGCTCCAGCCTGGCCAGATGGGACGGGCGACGTTTGAGCTGACACGCCGGGATCTGAGCTACTGGGATGTGCAGCAGCAGAAGTGGGTGGTGCCCAGTGGAACATTCAAGGTGTATGTTGGTAGCTCGAGCAGGGATATCCGGGAGGAGGGCTCTTTCAGGGTCCGTCGCGGATGGTCTTGATGTAGTATCAGTAGGTCGTTATTGGAAGATCTATAGTTGAGCGCCATAATACCTTGAACCTAGGCTAATCATGAGACCTGTCTTCAACTGTTCGTTTCCAATTTCTCTAGACCATGCTTGTAGGCATGGCTAGCTGCTTAACTAAAAAGCGCCAAGCGCGCACAGTCGTATAAGCGAATGTATGGCAGCATATGCTGCATTCTACTAGCCCCATTCTCCGGAGTCTCTTTGAAGCTGAGCACACCTCTCCACAGCAGAAAGACAAATGTCACGCATGAAGCTGGGAACACGGTCCAAGAGATCACCGTCCAGTATAGGATTCACCCCCCTTCTCAGAAGTGGCAGGTTATCGGTCGTAAGTTGTACGACAAGATCTCTGGGTACCCGATCACTCTCCGCTGTGGAGCTGTAGACTTCAACGACAGCAGAGGTGAATGAATCTCGATCAGGGTTAGCCATGAACGACTCCCTGAAGCACTGCTTTGCCTTGCATTTGAGAGCATAAATTTGGAAGTAGTCCCCCTGCGCGTACATCTGCGCATGGAAGTAAGACTCGCCCATTCGCGGGTTTGCAATGCTTGTTTGTCTCTCAGTCCCTGCAAAACGTTCAATCTCTCCCTCTGGCAGTGGTTCCAGCTTTGCGTCTGTTGGAGGGGTGTCGTAGGTATAGCTGCCCGTGTACAGAAATTCAAGCGTCTTTTTGACGAGTATTGGATCTTGACTATCGAGTGTTATCTGCCCGTTGCCTTCCTGTCCATGTTGGTTGTCAATATTGTATGTAGTTAAAGTAGGGGGAGGGGGAAATACCTTGAATCGTCCATCACAAGCCACCTCAAAGTACTTAGATTGAGGACAGACGATGTTCCTATGTGCTGGGAAGATTTCATCGTCGCTCGGCGTATGATCGACGCTGATTCTGTTGTTGGCTAAAATAGAACCCGCTGACTTCGAGAAACGTCTGGTCGAGATGGTCAAGAGCAGACGGATACATGCTGAAAACGTCTCTGGCATTGACAAAAAGTGCATCGCGTAAAACTGGACCGCCCTGAAAAATGGCCCCGGTGACTATCATTCAGGTAATGCCAACCTTCAAGTTTGTCCATCACATAGACTTCCCCTCGAGCGGCGGCCAAAGTGGTAAAGTTGCGTGATAATCCCGACCATGGAGCTGCTCATGATCAAGCTGAAAGCCCCAAGCAGCAGCAACCCGATCATCAGGCATATATGAACCATGACGTTCTAGCTCCCACTCGACGCTGGTCAAGCCCGCTCGGCTTGAGAACGTGAAAATGAGATAGAAATAGTGATTGAGATCAAAGTTGAGGGCCTTCAAGCGAGGCATACGCCTTGCGGCGTAACCCAGCGAGATGAACAGTCGATGAAACTGCTCTTGCTCGAAGATGGGTCGCTGTACGCATCTCTTTTCATAGCTGCGGATTTCTGCCTCCCAGACCTCAATCCCAGCAATCATGGCTTCCTCTCCTGCATCAGGGCGAACGATCCATTCCCCTATTGTACATTCAGAAGGTTAGCGATTTGGGTGCCTTTAGGTATCTGGCATATTGCATCTACATATCCATACAGCACATGAATTTCCGAGGAAAAGTTCTTACCTGAAGGAAGCCAGGGCTGAAATTGATACAAATTCAAAGTCTCCAGGTTGGGCCAGTGTAAAGGTGCGTTGGCTGGTAATGGATGATCTTTCGCGTCCAGAGGCCACAGAAAATCGAGAGATATAGGGACTTGAAGCAGTGTCAGCTCATGAAGGGAAAGGCTCAGTTCGCGGATTCTGATGGATAGGGTATCAACGCTTGAGGATAGAACATTCAAGGGGGGCATGGCATCCTTCCAATTCCTCTCGTCTGCATTCTCGAAGTGAAAAACCCGTAATGTGGGGGAGACATCTTTCAGACCTTCAGCCACGGCTACAGCTCCATTAGCAGGGAATCCAGGAGGCTACGAGGAACGTAACATAGTGGCATTGATCAACAGGGAGGCCATACCTTGGCGCCGCTTTTTCAAGTATTCCTGGTGATCTGGTCTGATATACTCATCCAGGTGGAGATATAGTTCTGTGAGTTCCGGACAGTGTCGAACAATCTGCATGGCGGCCCCAGCCCAGATCAGGTTAGGAAACGATATTTGATCAATACATGAAACATCTCGTAGCATTGACGCCCCGTCATCATCGAATCGCGCGCGGTACACGGGAACAGGCTGTGTGCCAAAGTCTACGGTGTTCGAGTTATATCGTCCAGCTTCGTAATCCTCTTCGGTACACGGTTCCTGGCCTAGCTCACGCCCTCGAAGCCGAAGAATGACGGACAAACGATGACTCTTGTCCCATGACCCTAGTGTGTTGAACAGATCGATGACTTGTGATTGAAAGGCGGTATCATTCGCCTGTCGAACAGGGTTATCGGTGGTATAGCCTTCCTCTTGACGAGTCGTCCAGTCTGGGAGTTCAAAGGGAAGAACGATATCGTACCACAACTGACGAATCCATGCTCGTCTTGCAATTCGTGGCCCAGAAGTAAATTCTCGGAATTGGTTCAGGCAAACACGGCGTCCACTGTAACCATCCTCCCTGTACAGGTTCAATTTGGAGTAAGTGAATGACTCAAACGCTGCCTGCCAGCGACGACAGACAGTTGTACATGCAACCAGAGAAGTGCCTGCCCGTTGGAGATAGCCTGCGATCTCACATAGAAGTTCAAATGGGAGACTGGCTGCCATATCTGTTGGATGCCAGTTGTTAATATCTAGTCGCGGGAAGTGTCTCCCACAGGACCAGCGGAGACTGCAGTGGAGAGTGGACAATGACAAAGCATACAGGCTTGGCACAAAAAACATGCGACTTGCGTATAGGACTTTAGAACGCAAACATGTCTTCTGTGACACAGCCATCATTCCCTCAGTCCACCAAATCAACATACTGCGATACAACCCAATGAAGAAGCAACAAGAAAGTACTGAGCGATAAGGCCAAGTCTGCTCCATTAGGCCACCCCATGTAACTCCACACTAACCACACAGCAGTAGTGAACAGCACGATAGAAATTAAACTGAAAATTCAGCTCCTCATATCCTTTCACCGCAGGTAGAACTGTGCTTACCTCCATGGGTTTCGTACGATTCTCTTGAGAACCCTGATCCACCGTGAAGGAACTGTCGAGGAAGAATGAGGGATCGACGTTGAGGTTTGTTTATCAGCAGCCATTTATTATATCTGACAATAAATAGATTGTGTCACTGGGAGAAGACAGAGCAGATTGCCCCAATGTTGCTTCCTTGAAATTGGTGATAGTAAGATGAAAATACAGAGGGTCATGCTAGGTACTTGACCGATCCTTCCGAGGGCCCATAGGACTGTTATCAGTATCCACTCTTCTAGTATTTTGATTATTTGATTCAAACTCCCTATGGAGACATGCCTTTTATGTAATAGGAAGACTAGTAGTTCTATAGCACATGCTTTGTGGATCAGATCACACTAAACGCAAACATAC
Organism: Aspergillus novofumigatus IBT 16806; assembly: GCF_002847465.1. NCBI lineage: Eukaryota > Fungi > Ascomycota > Eurotiomycetes > Eurotiales > Aspergillaceae > Aspergillus > Aspergillus novofumigatus. Next base: position 270,242 of record NW_020194280.1, read on the forward strand.
TGCTACATCTATTCAGCAATGACCCCCTTTATCACCTTGCGCCCTTGTTACAAACCAACCCAGAATACATAGAGTAAGAATTAACCCGATTAATGTATATGAATATGCCTAGTACTGCCTACCTAGTGACCAGCAGACATTCGTAGAAGCAGTCAACCCCGATTAGCATACTGCCCCATCTCAATCTCCCTATCCATCTCATCATACCGCACCACAACCCTCGTAGTCTTCCGGATGACACACGCCTCCGGGCTCATCCTCTCTTGCCCCTCAGCTGCCGAAACAGTCACGTCCGCTCCGCCCTCATCCAGCACGCTCCACCCTTCGACTTTTTTGGGGGTCGCGTCCACCGGCTGCGAGCGGTTCCCGTGCGAGGCTGGCCCCGCAGAGCTCTTGTGTAGTCTGCTGAAGAGCCGGGGAAAGAAAAAGGAGAGCGGGCGGCGCAGCGCGGGGAGACAGGCGCAGATGATGCCGAGGTTGGATTCGATGACGGTCCACATCGACGAGCCGATGCTGTTCCAGGTTGTGTCGAGGTGGTTGGTCGCGACGTTGAGGGTTGTGATGCGGAGGACGGAGGTGATGCAGGTGCTGTTGGTCGATCAGTATATCAGTATAGAGTGAACAGTTTTAGATGCATATGAGAAAAAGGGACTTACAAGAGACCCACGGCGAAGATGCCGCAGAGAGCAACCTTGGACTTGAGCGGGAGTTGCAGCTTCAGGACGACGGGGATGGGCAGCGCGATCAGGACCAGGTCGGTGAGGATGTTGAATGCGGCGTTGGCGTACCAGAAGGCCGTCATGTTGATGCAGGTGCCGCGGCCGGGGAGGGACTTGTTGAAGGCCCATTGCACCGGGGTGCACTGGAAGATGCTGGAGAAGACGGTGCCGATGGTGAAGGAGACGATGATGGCGATCCAGGCCCAGCAGGTCCTGAGGAACCAGCGATGGACGAACAGTCGGATGTAGAGAAGGAGAATGCTGATCTTGGTTAAGCCGAGGTTGACCTTGTAGAGAATCTGGGCCACGAAGTAGAGCTGTCGATGTGAGCTGAGGCCAGGTATTTTCGCCAACCGACGTACGTTTAATGTTCTGAGAACCAACTCCTTGGGCATCTCATGCTGATGCTTCCCAAATGCCCATCCGCAGACTAGTTCATTAGCTGTGTCGCATTACCGGCAGAGCCCGTCAACTTACCGATGATCATCTGGATTGAAACCGTTTCTGCGAAAGCCTACGGCGGGTCAATACGCAGACAGACACCTGCAATTGCTGATACTGATACTCACGCAAGAGACCAGAATCGTCCAGTCGTCTGCTCCAACGCGACCGGAAAGAAACCGGCGGCCGAGCAGTCTTGCAATCACCACGAGAGGAGTGACGATGGCAAAGACCAGCGATGGATAGGACAGCCGCGCAGAGCTGTCCGGGTGATCCCCATAGTCGCTAAACAGAGGCATGGCCTGCGGACTGACACATATCGCGCATTTTGCGTCAGGGGCGGAGGGCAGAGGGAGACCTGCACATAAATGCAGAGAGTCCAACAGAGAGACAGGGATCAATCACACCATGTCACACACAGTACTTTCGTGTCGCGCAGAATTGAGATTGAACCCATGTTGAGCCCAAGGAGACAAGACATGGGCAATTTCCATCAACAGGCTGGCTAGCAGCCAATTAACCGCAGCAATTGTCCACCCTGCTGTCGTTCTTCACCCATTCGGTAGGATGAGCACACTCGGCGCCACGGACCGAAGCAAACACTCCCATGTCTCAGCAGCGATTCATGCATGATTAAATTGAGGTTGCAGTTCCTTGAATAACCGGTTGGCATCACCTAATCATTTCGGGCCAACCCATGTCGGGTTTAATAAACTAGTCTGCACTGTTCATCCGATCGTCCAATCCTCCTCTTGGCCCGTGAGTGGACAAGGCCACTTGTTTCACTGTTTAATTTGTCGATAGGTGCCACCCGTGCAACCGAGAGGAACACTAACCACTAACCGCCATCCCCGCCGGCCTAGACATTTAGTTATCTCGCTAGTCATGCATCATCCATGCGATGGCGAGACTCGAGCAGGAATCTAATCCCGGCACGACTGTTGTTGAGCCCGTGGTGCGCCCATGTGCAGGGATCAGTGTGCCGTGAGGGGATAAATGTCCGTGTCGGCAAGACTCTTCATCTTGGTTTTGTGGCCATGTTACATTGATGTCTATTTATCTCAAGTCCTCTAGCAGGGGTATCTCCCTTTCTGTCAAATTCCTGTTAGTAACAGGTTCCGTGGCTGGCCACGCTATGCTGTGACGTTTTAAAAAGTCGTTTTTTCTCTTCGCCAGTCCTCTCAACGCATCCGTATCCCATCCCTCAATCCCAGGAACAGATTGCTCTGGTCGCGATGGAAAAACAGCCCAATCATGAGATCAGCCAAACAGGCAGTAGCCTGGAAACCGCGGCGCCCGAGATCGAGATCGACGAGAAGCGCGAGAAGGCGCTTCTGCGCAAGATCGACCTGCATCTCATGGTGCCTCTCTGGGTCATCTTCGTGTTCGGCTTCCTCGATCGAATCAACCTGGGCAATGTGGCGGTGCTGGGGATCCTCAAGGAGTTGAAGATGAACGGCAAGGATATGGCGCTTGCCATGCAGATCTTCTTCGTCCCGTATATCATCGCGGATATTCCGAGTAATATTGTGCTCAAGCGGTTTGCGCCGTCGACCTGGATCAGTGCTTTGACTTTTTGCTGGGGTAAGCGCCTCCCCTTCCCTTTGCTTGATAGTCATGTCTAACGAACTCAGGTATAACATGCATGTGCCAAGGCCTGGTGAAGAACAAAGCCGGTCTAGTCGCCTGTCGCTTCTTCCTAGGCCTCTGCGAAGGAGGCTTCGTTCCCGGCTGCGCATACCTGATGTCGATGTACTACCGGCGCCACGACTTCCAGAAGCGGTTCTCGCTTCTCTGGGTAGCCGGTCTCGTCGCTGGTGCCTTTGGCGGCCTACTAGCCTACGCTCTCTACCATATGCACGGGCTCGCAGGCTACTCGGGGTGGCGATGGATCTTCATCATCGAAGGCCTGCTATCGATTGTCTCGGCGCTGCCGGCCAAATTCCTCATCGCCGACTGGCCCGAGCAAGCTCGCTTCCTCAACGCCGAGGAGAAGGCGCTGCTCAAGGAACGCAACGCCCGGGATCAAGGCGGCCACCACGACAGCGCACGCATGGACCGGCTGGACGGCGCCGCGTGGCGACGCATCATGTCCGACTGGAAGATCTACGTCGGCAGCCTGATCTACATCAGCATCACGGTGTCCGGGTACGCAACTGCGCTCTTCATCCCGTCGATCGTCAACTCGCTCGGCTACGACGGCATCGACAGCCAGGTCCACAGTATCCCCGTCTGGGCGGTTGCGGCGGTTGTCACCGTGATGGTCTCGTACTTGACGGACCGCATGCGGCATCGGTACGGCTTCATCATGTTCGGCGTCCTCTTCGCCAGCATCGGGTATATTATCCTGCTTTGCCAGGGTCCTCCCGCGGAGCTTGGCGGACTCAACGTGCATGTGCGCTACATGGCTGTCTTTTTTGTCACCACGGGCTGCTATATCGTCCAGCCGGTGGCGATCGTCTGGATGGCGAATAACCTGGGCGGGCACTATAAGCGGGCTATTGGGCTGGCTATTCAGATTGGGTTTGGGAATATTGGAGGTATCATCGCGAGTAATATCTTCAATAAGGATTTGGCCCCAAGGTATATTGTCGGATATAGTGTATCGCTGGCGATGATGTTGCTCTGTGGGATTATGAGCACGGTGTTTGCTGTGGGCGTTGTGATGGAGAATAAGAAACGGGATGAAGGGAAGAGGGACTATCGGTTGAATTTGGATCCAAGCGTGTTGGATAATATGGGCGATGATGATCCGAGATTCCGTTTCTGCCTTTGATTAGCATTGGGGGTACGGAGGATAAAGGATACCAATTCAACTACTTAGGTGAAGATATTATCTAGAACACGGTTTCGAAGTGCATCTAAAGTCACCCCTATCTCCGTAGAAGAGGATGCCACCTTTAATCACCTGAGACTGAATATCGGCTCTAGCAAGAGTCCTGAGGTTGGACATCGCCCGGGCAGCTCCTCAGCTTCGAATTCAAAAACTGCATGTGCCTTGGACAGTCCCAGGGGTACCAACTTAGTGACCGGACGGCGTATAAGGCAGTCCCATAGGATCCACAGCGGTATCCTAAACTTGACATTACTCGTGGATCATGACTCTTCAACTAGTTGTCGCAGCTCTATTGTGATACTTTCCGGAAGCGAATTCGCAATGGCTGCCTCAACCACGGCATTGGTGACCACCGCTTCGCCTTCCCTTTGATCGAGAAGTAACTCGATGATCCATTTCCCTAGAGATTTGTTTGTGTTCTCCGCCGCTGCTATCAGTACCTCTTCCGTGGCGAATCGCGCATGTGGGAATTCACAGAGGAGAAGTTGCATGATATCAAAGCCGGCTCGTGGATTCCTCGCGGCCGCTTCAACAATACGTTCAATGCACCAAGGACGTGATTCATCATGCTCCCGAATCAGAAACTCGACAATTTCAAAACCATAATTCTCGTTCTCTGCTGCAACTTCAACAACTCTGTCCACGAGGTGGATGTAATGTCCATGTTGATCCATCATTAAAGTGAAGGTCTCCCAATCAAAGAATTTCACAATTGCCTGTACTCCGCTGGCAGTGATTCGCACCTTGTTGTGGCAGAGAAGCTTGCTCAATAAGTCTTTGTTGAATGGCTGCCGTTCATGCACTGCGTTAATAAGGTCCTCTGTGATCTGAATACAATCGCAGTACTCCGAAAGCTGATCCACAGTCTGCTCTGGAACATGATGGCTTCCAGCGACCGCTACCCAGAAATTCTCTGACAGGCAGACCTCGTCGGGACGTATGTCGAAAAGCATCTGGACCGTGTCGCAGACTGAGTAGCTGGTAGCTGCAGCTTCCATCACTCTCGTTGTGATGCATATTTGACGTCCCCATTGCTCGAGCAGGACTTGAAGTGCTGCTGTCGACTTCCCAGCCGCGATTTCGGCTGCTTTCTGGGTTATTTCCACTTCGGCGCCATAGTTTTCGTGAATCCAACGCAAGCTGTTCGCATTGGAGGCCGCTGCTTGCAGGACTCCATCAGTGATGAGTGGTCGGTCCGCTGTGTTCCCACATATGACCTCCAAGACGTCGCAGCTATTCCTCGCGGCCGCTTCGATCATCCTCGTTGTTATCGTGAACTCCCCCTCCCGCCTCTCAAACAGGAGACGCACGGTTCCAGGGCCCAACAGGCCAGCAATCGCCTCGGTCCCTGACTGCGACACTCGTACCCTCTCCCCATCACTGAGGAGGAGATTTATCAGCTCATGGCCATTGTCGAAGATGCGCGCTGCACTCTGTATCACGGATTCTGTTATCTCCATTTGAAGACCGTGACCGAGCAGTACCTCCAAAATTTCTTTTCCTGCGGAACTGTTTCCGACTGCGCCTTCCACTGCTTTAGTAGACAGGCTCTTGGGCTTTCCTTGATTCTTTAGTATCAAAGTCACAATGTTAGGGTTGGCAAGTCGCACGGCCTCCTCTATCGGGGGTCCAACAAGGGTAGCTCCATGACCCCCGACAGAAGCCGCGCGACCAAATATTCCGTGCCCCTCTGTAAGTTCAATCGTATCTCCCCTTTACACTCGGCAATGAATATATCAAACATACTCCTGCTGTCAACATAGTCAGGGCCTGTCACTGTCGCTATTGCTTTTTCCGTTATTCCCACCGACGGAGAACGCTCGAGCAAAGCTTTCACTGTCTTTTCGCTAAAAAATACATCTTTGACAGCTGCTTCAATCGCTTCTGGTGTAACCGGTAACTTGTTGCTGTGCTCAGTGAAGGCTCTGATGATTTCTGCACCAGACCATCTTTCGGCTGCCAGGATCACAGCTCTCTCGGTTACCTGGACAGATGGAGTATGTTTCAATAGACGTTGCACGATCGTTACGTGGGGCGCTGCTTCGATCACTTCCTCGGTGATAGATACTCGCTCACCGAGCTTATCTAGTAAGCCGCATATGAGGTCGCGTGTGCCCTCCGATACGATATAAACCATTGCCTCGGCAGTAAACCAGACCCGATCCTTGTGTTTTCCGTTAAGAACATTGAAGACAGCATCGTACAGGCCAGACTTGCGCTCTCCCCACGGCCATTCAGGGACCGAGCTTTGGACAAAACTCGGTGCTGTCCGCTCGGTAAACCGAATGTCATTTTGGCTGTGATCGAGAAAGAGGTCGATGATCTCTTTTCCATCGCGTGTATTATGGGTTGCCGCTAGGATCATAGCGTCCGTAAGCACCAGTTCACAACAACCATACTCGAGCAAAAGCTCGATGATTCGCTTTCCACTCTCTGTATTTGCAGCCGCCGCCAGGATGACTCCTTCGCTGTCCACCACTCTCCCCTGATGCGCAAGGAGGAGGTCGAGAATTTCTCGTCCATTTTTCTCGTGTCCTGCTGCAGATTGCCACACCTTTTCGTTTGCCGGGATTTCCAAACCATACTCGATGAGAAAGTGGATGATTTCCAAACCACACTCTTCATTCCTCGCTGCGGCCACAAAAATACGTTCCGTGTCTTGTACCTCCCGGCTCGGTGTCAATAACAATTGAAGCAGCTGCCTTCCTTGCTTATTCCGGGCGGCGCCTGCTAGAATCCCCTCACTGATCCAGATACTGGGTCTCCCTGCCAGCAACGACCTCATAAGCTCCACATCGAATACCTTGGCAATTATCTGTACACCTCTGGCTCCGATGGGAATATTCGGATTATCAAGAAGCTGTATCAGTATTTCCCTCCCGCACGCTTCATTTCTGTAGGCAGCCACAACCACCTGCTGTGTGATCCGTATAGGCGCACCACGGTCTTGGAACATCCTCATAATCTCCACTCCAGATTGCTCATTTGCAACAGCAGCCTGAATGACCGTACTTAGCAAATGGACCTTCCTCCCCTGCGTTTCGAGCAATAGAGCCATCATCTCAGGGTCCCAGATTCTTGCTGCTTCCTCGACTCCTTTTGGATGGATCGTTAATGTCGGTCTTTGGCGGAGTACTTGACAGACACGGGCTCGAATATCAGAAGATCGCGCCGCATCCTTGACCATTGCTTGCCTGAACACCCCGGAGTACTCCGTGAGAAAGGAATCGAGACCATCGTCATCTCCATCGCTGGCTGTATGTTCAGACTCGGAACCGGCTTCTTTCACCGAGTCTGTCGAGCTCGTTCTAGGGGGCTCTGGCGGCGCGATTAAGCTCGTGATTACCCCTGGGGTCTGGGTCGTAGATGCCGTGGATATGCGCTGGACTGGTTTTGTCTGCGCATTCTAAGTGACCACATTCGTAATTATAACGGGAAAGAAGTAGTAGTTACCGGTTTTGGGGCTGTCGTCCTCTTGAACAGCCGTGTCAATGCCATGTTGATTGTTCCGATAAGGAATCATCGCAGAACTCGAGGTTGGTGTGGCTGCGTCTCATTCTTGTGCCCAGAGCGTTCGCTTGACAGGCCGTGGGGGCGGGGGGTGGAATTGGGAGCGCATCAAGAGCCAGCTGTGCCCAGCGCCAATACCGACGTGGCTGTCTCGTATTGGGTTGACAGCTAAACCCTGCACTTGGGCCGACTGTAAATCGGACTTCAATCCGCGGCTGACTGAACTGGACTGGGTTCTTCCCGTAATTTATTTATCCTCAGCTGAACCTAATCCACGGGCGGTCTCTGCAAGGCATATAAGGATACAACAATGGCAGGCTTCTCAAGCTACCACCTGCAAGACCTAACATTCACCGGGCCGCAGGGCACCAGAAAATCCCCGTACGCATCCGTCGCAATCCTGGACCCGATCATCACGATCGAACGACACCATGGAATATACCATATCGCTGCGCGGTTTAATATCGAGACGGCGATTTTGAATTATGCCACGCAGGATAGGCACGTTCATCTTACCCTATGTCCTATCTCCAAATGCCCGTTCTAACTATGAAGAAAATGAGAAAAGTGACGCCCACGAGCTCTTCTTCCAAGACATCTGTCTCCAGTACAAGAGTCCCCGGGACAACGAAACACTCCTCATGAAGCCTGATTCGGATCCCACTGCTGCATTAACCGTATCCAGGGGCTTCACCTCGTCTTCGTCAGCCACCGTCGGTGCCACGGTATCGCAGACACCCGCGGGGAATGTTTCCTTGGGGCTTACGCGGTCCAGGTCGCTGACGGTAGAGTATGCCATGACGAGTTGGAGTTTGAGTGCGCATCGAGTGGTGCATGGCGAGTTTTCTGCTTCTGCGCTTCCGATAGTTGACTTCAAATAATAACCTTGCTGCTAGATGATGGGGCTTTTCCTGACGAGCAAGTTCGCTACCAGTGGTTCTGGGCCGGGACGCAAGACGAGTCGAGGAGGTTGTCAACCGATCTGAGGCATGCTGTTAAGCGGCATGTTGTCGTGAAGCGGATTGTCCCCGAGTACTTGATCGTACCGCTATCAGATGAGGCGGCGGACGCAGTAACGACGTCCTCGCCTCCCGAGAATACAACAGAGAGCCCGACAAAAGAGGAGGGACACGCGAAAACAGGAGATCAAGATCAGCCCTCTGACCTAAATGTAAATGCCAACGCCGATGCCAACGTCAAAGACACGGCCATATACACCTGGGACTCCCTGCTCGACTTTAGTTTCTCTGTCCAGGTTAGTCGGACACCTTTCCCCCCCCCTTTCAAGGATAACAATTTTCTGACCAAGACTTATTGGAAAGGTCCGAGTCAAAAAGCGGCTCAGCCGCCTGCACAGACTCGTCCTCCTGAGCAGCAACGAAGTTAAAGGAAAATATCTCCGCCCGGTTTATACGGAGAGCTTCCGGTTCCGAGTTCCCGCGCTCAGGGAGATGATACCTCAGTGCGACACGGCTGATATTTCGGCTACCCTGAATCAGATTAAGAAAGATGTAGGCCATGCCCATGCCTGCCGCACGCCGAACCACATCATAGGCAAGAAATTTAGAAAGAATATGCTTACTAAAAATGAGATATCAGTATGAAAATCGAATGGAAGAACTCTCCGAGAAGGACTTTTTCGAGCTGGCTAGCGCTCACATTCGGAAAGAGGTAGGTATTCCTGTTCTTTTCCCTAGGACTACGGAGATGTTCGAACCGAAGAGAGATATTCTAATGCTAACAAAACGTGCTATTAAGACGACCCAGCAACGTGAAATGACTCGCGCAGAACGTATCGCGCATGGTATAAATAGGGCAGAATTCATGGCACCGCCTGTGCGTGCTAGGCAGAGTAGAAGGCAGATGTAAGTGTAAGCGTAACCATGAATACCAGAAATGCTCTCTTTTGTGCAATCAGTGTAATGGCATAGATTTATACTCGGCTTTCTCTGTACACTTAGTGATTGAATATTATACTCTGCTTATCCTTGCATGCTTCAAGTATATTCGTGATGATGTGCCGGGGAGAACTACAATGAAGCTTTAGGGTGGGAGGTGGTAACTGGTAACCAGACAGGCTGATTAAATGCTGAATCTCAAAATAGGAATGGGAATAGGAATAGGAACATTATATCCAAGTGAAGTAATCCTATCGCTACTCACTAGTTGCCCTCTCGATCCTCTGGACTTTAGCCATTTACCTCTAATATCCTCCTGGTAATTCCTGGCAGGTGGCCTTCAATATCTTAAGATATCTTTTAAAAACGCCAGTAGATTAATCATAAAGGGAAAGTCCATGTCCATGTCAAAGATAGATAAATAGAGTTAAGCTCATTCTGATCACTTCTCCGAATCTTATTATCAGTCCAGAATCAGCGAGAGAAGTAGGCTTTCATGTTTTGCGCACAAGTCTAGCCTCGCTATCCCGCACTGAGTTGTATGCCTGTGAAATGACCGTACAACTTAGCAGAGCAGAAGAGGAAAAGATCTGAAGTACAGAATCACCGAAACTCAGCATAATGAAAATCAGCGGGAGCGAGACACTTTTGCAACTCGCCATAACTGTACAATCCCAGCATCATCCCTGTAAACCGCGCCCCGACTGGAGGTGCTCTGGTCATGACGCTATTCGCAACCGCCCCAATCCACTGCGTCGGAGATTCGCCGGCCTCGCTGGCCTCCTTGAATCCGAATCTGTACCTATCTCCGCATTCGATCAGGAAGATGATGTCGGAGCTTGGGCCCACCTCCCTGTCAACGACCTCGCCCTCCGCCGGTCGAAAGCGCACGATACGGTTTCCTTTCGGGGAGAGCCGGACGCCGATCGAGCTGTTGGTGAAGTAATTCCAGTAGACCACTGTGCCGGCTTCTACGTGGATGGAAGCGGGTTGGAAAGATAGTCGGGTCTCCCAGGTGCAGTGACGAGATGATTGCTTCCTTAGAAAGAGAGTTGGGCTGGCCGGTGAGGAGAGGTTGTATGGGCCGCCGTGCAGGCGCAGATGGTTTGGCCGCTCGGTAAGAGAATAGTCGATTTTTATGGGTGTGTCTATGCTCGTCAGCAGAGCTCACCACGATAGGATACTTTCAGCCGCGTACTCTTTCTATACCAGCCCAGCTGGAGCTTGGGATTGGAGAAGTCGTCCCTCCACGCCACTGGTGGCTCATATTCATAAAGCCCTGGCCCAGACTTGAGAGTGACCTTCTGCCCGCCATTAATGATCGGCCAATCATCCCTCCACTCCATGGGAACGAGGAACGTCTCCCGACCTGCCCGTCAGATATATCATCAGCTATCCTCATCGGTGATCCCAGCATGGTAAATGCACCCTACCAAAAACCGACTCCTCCCATCCCCCATCCTTCCACACCGGCCTTACCCCAGAAACACCGCCCACCAGTTCCCCTGCGCGTCCTCGACCAGATCCGCATGCCCGGTATTCTGTACCTCGTCGTCTACCCCATTCCGCCAGAGTGGATTACACGGCCCAACCTCCCACGGTCCGAACGGACTGACCTCGCTCCGACAAACCCACTCGCAGTGCCCGCTCTCGGTGCCCCCCTCCGCCGTGAAGAGATAGTAGTACTTTCCCCGCTTGAAGATATGCGATCCCTCCGCCACCCCGGAGGCCGATTCGCGGATCAGCCTCGGCTCGGAGGTGGAGTTACCCGTCTCGAGGTCGACGGTTGCGATGTGGATGGCGAAATCTTTGATATTTGCGCCGGGGAGCGAACGAGCTTGCGGTATGTTGATGATAGGTACACGGTTCCGTCGTCGTCCCAGAAAAGCTATTCCTCAGTTTTAGTCTAGTTAGGCTCAGGGCTGGATTCCAGGGCTGGGCTTACATCCTGGTCGAACCCGACCTGGTCGAAATACACGGGATCAGACCACGAATTCGAGTCCCAGATGTTCTCCGTCTTGACGTAGAATCCTCGCGGCCAGACCCGGTCGTCCTCCTGGGGACGATACCGCTCGAAACCGGCGGCGATGATGTAAAAGGTCCCCTTGTGGTAGCGCAGGGTTGTTGCCCAGATCCCGCCGCCGGGCTCGGGAGTGTGGATCTGCAGCTGGCTGGGTTTTGTTAGGGCATGACCGATCAATGACCAGCGGATTAGATCTGTGCTGTGGTAGATTGGGGCCCCGGGGAAGTACTCGAAGGAGGAGGTGACGAGGAAGTAGTCCTTGTTGACGCGGATGATGGAGGGGTCCGGGTTGAACCCGGGGATGATGGGGTTGTTGTACATTCTACACTACTATAGTGTCTCTCTGACTGACGTTCATCAAATTTGATGGTGATAGTAGATACCTAAGATATTTATTGCGGGGGATTGTTATATAGCGGAGGTGGATAACTTGATGCTTTCTGGTGATTGGTGGAGAAATCCAGTCCAGGGTCTGTCCGTGAGGATCATCTGTCGGATCGGGCTGAATGCATTTACCCATATCCACGTCGATTTAGCCGCAGATGTAGATTGCACAAGGTTGTATATTATGCCGGTACTCCCTGTTGATCTGATAGGCAACGAGGTTGACTTCCTCAGGCTTGAGGCTTCATTCAACTCACGATCAGGTTACTAGGGTGTCCATGACCCTTGGTAGCGCACTGAGCTACAATCTAAGGATCCGGGGCAAGCTTCCCGGGAGAATTGTAAGGGTCCATAATATGGGAAGCTCAGCCAACTTCTTAGATGTTTCACTCGCCATAATGGGCCATGGCTGGTCAACAAGTGCTAGCTTGACTCCGCATCCTCGAAGCAGGAGTAGAGAATGAGGTGCTGTCAACTGTCGCAAGATAGGTGCCAACTTCCTTTAATTTGCGGCATAAGCTGTATGTCTGAGAGGTACAGATGAGTGAAAAGGGGAAGTCGTCGACTCTACCTTATGATTCTTGTTGTATGATGGTTTTGTGGCATGTGATTGTGGATTCCCCGGATGGATCGCGATTCCACAAAAAGGAACAGGGCAGTCCTGACCAAATGGACAGCACGTTAATTTCAGATCATGTGAACCTGACTCCTGGCATGTGCTCCCTGCAAATGCTTGAAACTGGTAAAAATGAGTGTGAGATAATCCGAATACCAGGAGAATGGATCCTAGACTAAGTTATAAGCAGCACAATGCCAAGCTCTTTGTTGCCTGAATGACGAGGCACTATAGTGCTCGGAAGACACGCATCACAACGCCGAGTCAACTGGCAAGGCGACACAAGAACAAGAGATAATAAATCAATAAATGAAGCATCTTCAGCTCATCTCATCTCATCTCATCTCATCTCATCTCATCTCATCTCATCTCATCATCTCATTGAGGCTGTTAATCTGATGACTGATCATGATAATGATAGAATTCAGAGACTCCTCGGTATTGCCGATGAGGCTAGGAATCCCTGCATACCGACGCAGGGCTGATCTTGCCCATCCTGGTCATTTGATCTGTCTCGGCGCGTAGATTACCTTCAGTTCCGATGACTTTTCTTCTTGACCGAAACGACATCACTACTTCCCCTTCAAAGGTCACGGTATTCGATCGGAACACCCCGTAGATTCTGGACTGACTGAAATCAGGCATTCAGGCCACCACGCTGGCTGAGCCGAGGTAGATTCCCCATCGGGAAACGCCGCCCACAGGCCGAGGTGATAAACTCCCCCCCAATCCACTTCCCCGTGGAGAAAAGAAAGGCAGTTATAAGGGTCATTGTCCATTCTTTCATCAACTGCCTCATTTTGCTCAATCTACTCCTTACCTCCCCCAGATTGTCCTGTACCTACCATATTCGCAATGCCTTCTCCTCCTCCCGAATGGGTCAAGGCGCTGACGCCTTCGAGCCCGCAGGGTACCGACCTGCTCAAGCAGGAGCGTGCCCAGTCCAATGTCGAAGTCGACAAGCTTGCAGAGTTCCTACATACTAAAGCGTTCCTGGAGAAGCAGCAGCGCTTTCTTGAGCTTCTCTCGCCCGAGAAGGTCTTCGACAAGTCCCAGATGCACTCCCAGGGTCGTACTGAGCGGATCCAGCGGGCGTTGGCCAAGGGTAAGCGACTGCAGCAGTTGAAGGAGAAATACAACTGGTCGACCGAGGATTACCACTTTGCCAGTGAGATGATTGGAGAGCCTACTCCTTATGGTCTCCATGCGAGTATGTTCTTGGTACGTTACCGTCTGCAGCGTTACGGCAGGGCCTGAGCTAATGGTGTTGTGTTACAGGTGACTCTCCGCGAACAATGTACCCCCGAACAGAAGAAGCTCTTCCTCGAACCCGCCGAAAAGTATCAGATCATCGGTTGCTACGCACAAACAGAGTTGGGACACGGATCGAATGTGCGCGGTCTGGAGACCACCGCTACATGGAACCCCGAGGACAAGACCTTCACTATCCACTCGCCGTCCCTTACGGCATCCAAGTGGTGGATCGGATCCCTCGGACGCACTGCCAACCATGCGGTGGTGATGGCGCAGTTGTTCATTGCTGGCAAGAACTACGGTCCTCACCCCTTCATTGTCCAGATCCGCGATTTCGAAACACATCAGCCACTGGAGAATATCTACGTGGGTGACATTGGACCCAAATTTGGTTACAAGTGAGCATCATCTCTCGGTTCATTTGGTCCCTACTGACCTGTACAGCACCATGGACAATGGTTTCCTCCTCTTCAACAACGTCAAGATCCCTCACATCAACATGCTTGCCCGCTTCTCTCGCGTAGACAAGGAGACGAATAAGTACATGCGCCCCGCGTCGCCATCCCTGGTATTTGGCACCATGACCTGGGTGCGCTCCAACATCGTCCTGCAGGCCGGTTCCGTGCTGGCCCGCGGTGTCACCATCGCCACTCGCTACTGTGCGGTCCGCCGACAGTTCCAGGACCGCGACGCCAAGGCGGACGCCGGCGAGACCCAGGTGCTCAACTACAAGATGGTGCAGATTCGTCTGCTACCTCTGTTGGCAGCCATGTATGCCTTGCACTTTACCGGCCGGGGCATGATGCGTCTGTACGAGGAGAACCAGAACAAGCGCGCCGCCGCCGAGGCCGGACAGGACCAGCGCGGTGCGGCTCCCGAGGCCCTCCGTGCCGGGTCGGATCTGCTGGCCGATCTGCATGCTACTTCTTGTGGTCTGAAGGCGCTGGCCAGTACCACCGCGGGAGAAGGGCTGGAGATCTGCCGTCGCGCCTGTGGTGGCCACGGGTACAGCAGCTACAGCGGTATCGGACCATACTATTCCGACTATCTTCCTACTCTGACTTGGGAGGGTGACAACTACATGCTCACCCAGCAGGTTGCCAGATACGTAAGTTCTTTTTGTCCTACTTATCTGTCAAACAAAGCTAATGCTAGGTAGCTCCTCAAATCCGCGCGTGCGGTGCTTGCCGGCAAGGGAACCGGCAACGATACCAGCCAGATCCTCCAGGCGTACCTTGCGCGTCGCGACAAGGGTGCCTCGTTCGACATTCTCGAGGTGGACAGCGACATTGTGGCCGCGTTCGCCTGGCGCACAGCCCACCTCACCTTTGAGGCGCTGAAGCACCGGGATCTCGAGAAGCGGTCATGGAACAGCCTGCTTGTCGACTTTTGGCGTCTGTCCACGGCCCACTCCCAGTACCTGGTAGTCAAGAACTTCTACGAGGCGGTATCGTCGCCTGACCTGGCCGCCAAGCTCGGCCCGGAGACGACCAAGATCATGCACAACCTTTTCCGGCTGCACGCTCTGCACACGCTGGAGCGCGAGGCGGCCGAGTTCTTCTCCTCTGGCGCCGTGACCGTCCGCCAGATCACTCTGACCCGCACCAACGCGGTGATGAAGCTGCTGGACGAGATCCGGCCACACGCCGTCCGCCTGGTGGATGCCTGGAAGATCCCTGACTGGCAGCTGGACAGCAGTCTGGGCCGTTACGACGGTGATGTATACCCCGATCTGTTCAACCGGGCCAGCCAGAATCCTGTTAATGATCTGGTGTTTGATCCGTATCCGTGGAACGAGGCGGTGCTGAAGAACGCACCCAAGAGCAAACTTTAATTCTTTTTTTACTACTGTATATATTCAGCTGTATATGATAGACAGGGCCACATAGAATAGATGGATGACTCAGTCCTCAGTCACGAAGTATAAAGTACAATGTACATGACATGTCCGATGTCGGAAGCCCTTTGCATGCATCCCCGCAGTATAAATCAACACAACCCCACACCATATCATATCCATGCCATCTGTATACCACATCCTCAATTTCACATTCATTTTGAAAAAAGGGAAAAGGAAAAAGGAACAAAAATGGAAAAGAAAGAATCAGCAACCTACACCCACGGACACCACCCCTCCGTCCTCCGCTCCCACACCTGGCGCACCGCCGCCAACTCCGCCGCCTACCTCCTCCCCCACCTGCGGCCAGACATGCACATCCTCGACATCGGCTGCGGGCCCGGCACCATAACCGTCGACCTCGCCCGGCTGATTCCACAGGGGCACATAACCGGTCTCGAACTCTCCCCGTCCGTCCTCGAGCAAGCCCGCTCCCTCGCTGCCGACCACGCCCTAACCAACATCACCTTCCTGTCCGCCGACGCCAACGCCCTCCCCTTCCCCGAGGGGACCTTTGACCTGGTCCTCTGCCACCAGGTCCTCCAGCACGTGCGCGACCCGGTACATATCCTGCGTGAGATGCGCCGGGTCACGAAAGAAGGCGGGCTGGTTGCCGCTCGAGAATCGGATTATGCGGGGTTCGTGTGGCACCCGGCCACCCCCGGGCTGGACGTCTGGCGGGAGACATACCTGAAAGTGTGTCGGGCGAACGGCGGGGAGCCGAATGCGGGGCGGATGGTGCATGTGTGGGCGAAGCAGGCTGGGTTTGAGCGGCACGAAATAAAGTGCAGTTCGAGTAATTGGTGTTATAGTACGGCTGAGGAAGTGGAGTGGTGGAGTGGGCTTTGGGCGGAGAGGACGGTGGCGTCGGAGTTTGGGAGGACGGCGAGGGAGAATGCGGGGGTTGATGCAGGAGAACTGGAGGGATTGCGAGGGCGTGGAGGGAGTGGGGGTGCAGGAGGATGCGTGGTTTTCGGTGCTGTCGGGGAGGTGCTGTGTGTTAAGGGGGGAGGTGGTAGATGTCCTTTGGGATAGGATTTGTTGGCTCTACGATTCGTATATAGATATGAATGACTACGGGATTTAGTCAAGGGCGGTTCAAGTTGCTTTTTTCTTCTAGCAGATACACCAATTAGGGTTGGATGTCGCAGATTGATTGATAGATTTGATAGAACGAAGTGTCCGTGCCAGAACTGCTGCACTCAAAGAGAGCCGAATCCAGTTGCCCCTGTCACCTTCCATCTTCTGTCCCTGAGATATAGGCGCTTACACCAGGCTGAATGCTGCAAAGCACTCTTCCTCCAATATCCCCCTGTAAATGCGTCAAGGCAGGTTCTTCACACAGCTGGCCTGAACTGGCTGCCGTGGGAGGAGCTCTCATCCACGATTTCCGATTCAGCGAAAGCCCGAGAAGAGGATGGCTAAATAGCCGTACATATCAAATGCGCGGTTATACATCGGCGTGGTGGTTAGGAACTGACGTGCCATCGGCGGCATGTCGTCACCGATCAACGTCTCCTGTTGTCACCGCACCTACCTGGGTCTCCCATGTCTCGACGCAGACATAGCATGCGCTTATCACTGGGAGGGCCCAGTCTGCGTCTGGAGGAGCTGGTATAGGGCGGCTGGGTAGCTCAGCCATGGTCGCAAGTTGCTTGTATTCATGATGAAGCCAGTCGACATCAGCATCATCCGTGGCTTCGTCTGCGAGGTCCGCTAGCCTAAGCCCTGAATATAGGATTGCAAGATACCCACTCATATCGAACGCTCTGTTCTACAGGGGTGTGGCTGTTAAGAACCAGACATGGGGGCGCCTAGCGCAACGGCCTGGTGGACTCTCGTCCGGATGGTTTTGGCCGCGTGGCCTGTCACATACCATGCGGCCGAACCATCGGCCATATTCGAGTCAAATCGCTTGGCTTGCTGATTTGCCCAGTGCCGGAATTTGCTGTCATCTCCGTAGAAACGGACGGAGATTGCCTTGAATTTCGCTCATGTAGAACTGGAGAGCTGCCGCACAGGCCACATATCCATGTCCCTGGGCCACAGGCGTGCATCAGCACCGGGATCTGATAAGCGAACTCAGACGCAGCAGCGTTATTGTAATTGAGTCTGAATTTTGCCACTTGCAGCGTGAACCTTCCTCCGTTTTCCCACGAGGTTGACATCGTCTCGCAGGGGACCCGCCGTGCCAGCGGCAGTGGTTATTTGCTCGAGCCAACTAGATACATGATAATCAAGCCACCTCACCCTCAAAGATCTCCACCTCAATCTCCTCCTCGTCAGGGACAGGAGCAGGCACCCCGGCCATGGTGGACATGACCCCAAGAAGCCGGAAGACGTTGCGGTTAAGCGATCGCATGACATGCACAACCTCATTCTCCTCCAGATAGGAGGTAATGGCTTCTAACTCGGCGATAAAACCCTCGACACCCTCCGAGTCCCGGTCCGCAGGCGCCGTCGCGGCCCAAGTGGCGGCCCGACGGCGAACCTGCAGCGGGACCCGGAGGACTTCTTCTTGAGCCGCTGGCAACGTTTGTACTTGCGGTAGGCGGCGTCCCGTACGCAGGCGCACACCTGGCTCTGGCGGAGGGCGTCCTTCAGGCACCTCTGACAAGGGGCAGAGGGCACGGGCTCGGCGCCGGCAGGAGGGGAAGACAGCCGAGGAAGAACCCCGAGGGCGGCGCAGGGCTGAGGGAGCCACCGGCACGCAGGAGGCTCGCCCCGGGCGAAATGGCGGCACGAGAGAAGCTGTCGTCGGGGGCAGCACTGGTGGCACGCGGCATGGTTGCCAATGGAGAGGCTATTGAGGGACGCCAGAGCGGGGCCCTCGTCCTCAGAGGAGGACGGCTCGGACGCGGCCACGACGCGACGACGGCGCCGAACTGGGGCAATGGGGTCCTCGGACGAAGACTTACCTGGTTAGCACGGCAGACACGACGGCGACACGCCAGAGACAAGAAAGGAAGACTCACCGAGACAGGGGACTCGCCGCCGCAAAGATGCCCGCGGTACCAGGGTTGAATCGCCTGTTTATCGCCTGCTGGTGCAGCATCATCGGCGCCATCAGCCGCTGGGCTCTCGCTTCGTAGGTCAGAGATTAGGGTAAGGAGAACTGGACATTCCACGTTGCTGTTTGTTCCCAGACATGGTTGCCATAAACTCTGCGCCGTTATATACATCTAAAGCCCCTGATCCTGCGGAGCAACAGTTAAAAAGCTAACAGATCTGGCGCGCGAGCTAGGGGAGCACGCAACATTCCTAGGACGATAGACATTGGTGTTAGCAAGAGAGCTAGACAACCACCTAATAGGAAAGAAGTACTCACAATTGACCGGACCACAGATTCTCTAGCCCGAAGCAGGATCAAGAAGGCCTCCCAGATGCGCTGAATGTCTGCCAGGAAACCAGCGTTTGGGTAGTGGTCGTCTCGGAGTGCTCCTTCGCGGAGAACAACAAGGCCGTCGTGAAAGGTCTCTCTAGAGACCCAGTCCAGTGTGGCAAGATGACTGATGCTCGCAGTTTGCGGCAGACCAACGGCCGCGAGCAGAGCCATTGCATTACCTTCATGAATGTGGCGGCTTACCTGGTTTATAAGAGCCAGTATCTCTAACCAAGGGGATTATTGCTCAGCCTGTCGATGGCAGCTTGTGACATACCCTTGATAACTAGCCATTGGTTTCCTTGCCAATAGTTGTGCTCCAACTGGTCTCGAATGGCTTTCACCGCGTTGTGCAGCTGCTTTGGAGTGGAGCACGTCGAGAATGAACGGAGCTGGTGCCTTTGCTGCCATGAAGGTGCGGTAATTATCGGAGTGGCGGGCACAGAGCAAGGAGTAGGGTGCGCAGCAGCATCGCTTGACCAACAGCGATGCTGTTGATCGAAGCGAGCGAATGGCGGCGATTGAGGCCGAATCGCTGGAGAATGGAGGACAGATCGTGATTGTACCGCTCAACAGGACGGGCCAACCCGAATGCCTGATGGAGGATGAGTGCAAGTAGGAGAGGTAGGAGGAGGAAGAACATACCTTGATCAACAAGAAGAACGTGACGAAGCAGACGAACATCACAAAGCAGACGAACACGACGAAGCAGATGAAATTGACGGAGGGCCACAACACCGCGAGGACGGTGGTGTATCCAATGCTAACGCTTGGCACGAGGCTGGCGTGGGTGCAAGCTTTTGTATTGCTGACTCTAGTCCACAGACAGCGAGTGTGGATTCGGATATTTTCTTATCGACTGCGGCTTTGTATGCTAGCCTGGTCACTCGGGTCTTGATCGCTGTTGGCTTTTCGGAATTCCCAGCAGAGATATGCCTCGAAGTCTTCCTTGGTCAGGAAGGCGTCGGTCTGGTAAAATAGTCAGTTGAAGAAAACCGGATGTGTGTCTTTGGTGCCGTTGATTTCCTTGAGAACGTCGGTATGAACATCTGTATATATTGTCTTGCTCGTACCAAGCGCAGTTGGTTAGCGACGTCTGCTTTGCGATTGACACTGTGGCTGCGTGATCGGTATATATGATGACGGTTTTTGTGCATGACTGGATGATGTGCCCTAGTTTGCGGATGCCCCATACAACTCCTGCAATTTCTAACTCAGTTGGCCAGTGTCGACACGGTGTCTTACCGGCAAGAACTCACATTGGTGGATACTTGTGACCCACATCCTGCCCTCCAGGGCAAAACCTTCTTATATCAGCCGTGGTGTCGACAAGGCTCTGGTGCTCCTTTTCAGTGTGGTGGTCTTTCTGGTGTGATTGCTCCTCTCGCGCCAACGTCAAAGGGCCGGGTCTTTTTTCCGCGTGCTTGACTTTGTTTATAACCAGGTTGAAAGGCCAGTAGGCCGGACAGTTTTGCATGTTCTTGAGGTATTTGTGTAGCCATGTCTGTGAGAACCGACGGAAGAGCAAACGATCACTCGTTACGTAGGGCAATTGCGGCTAAGTGAGCGTGCAAATCGAGACGGAGAGCTTGCTGTGTGATGGAATACTGCATGGCTCCGAGCCAGCCGTCCGCGGATCGTCTGTTCAGAGGGACATGAAAATCATATACTCTTGCCTCCTTCAGGGCAATATCATCAAGGCTCTCTTATCCACGAGTATTCCAGTGAAAGAACAAATTGTTCACAGAAGCAGAACCTGACTTGTCAAACCCCTCCAAGAAGCTCTCATCCAGTCTGGATAGGAGACGATATCCGATATGGATACTATCTCAGAGAGAACCATCAAGCCATCGGTTTTAGGCGGATAGTCTCTCGAGGAATTATAAATTCAAGATGGTGGTTTCCGGTCGTCGCCCTGAGCTGGGTTCTGATATGACGAACCTCGTTCATCCTCGTCTCGCCACTGCAGAGGTAGTAGACCAGTCCCATTATGTTTCGGAGGACGTAAGTCGGTTTTGTTACGCCTCGATGGCGATGGGAAGTAGACGTGGTGAACAAGCGGCCAGTCTTTTCTCATGCCATTGTCGATGAGTTTGCAGTATGTAAGAATTATGATCGCGTCTAAGCGGCACCGCATGGCTGGCTCATTATTAGTAAATCTCGCAAATGCCCGATCTTATTTCTCAGGCGTGTCGACTAGTATATTGTCCGTTGTATTCAGTCCTGGGGATATTATGGATACTTACGTAGGTTGCGTGGTGCAATGTCGATAACCTCGTCTTTGGTCCAGAGACCAGGGTCGGTATCGACCAGGGAAAGAGAGAAGGTTACGGACCCTTTGTAGTCCTTCCGGTCCGACTGAGTCGGTTCGTTGTATTCTCTTCTGTCGATACTAAGGAGACTAAATGGAACTGGCAACCCCTGAACTTGTCAAGAGTAAGATATGTGGACGCAGGCTGGTGTAGCTTGCCCTCTGTCACCCCTGTCCACCGCCTTGGCAATGGCCAGGGCCATCGTATCCGATTCCTCATCGGCTGCTCGGTAATAGTCGTCGGGGAGCGGTGAGAAGGACAGGTGATGCGCCTCCTTGTCCGGGGCGCCGCTGCGCTTCATCTCAGCCACAAGCTGGGTAAACCGAACGTGGTAGTCCTGAAGCACCCTTGGGAGGTGTCTCAGATCCACAGACATGATTCGCATTGGTGGGATCTCATCCCCAATCAAAGCAGTTGAGTCTGATACATCCACGGGATCCCCCATGTCCCTTCGCAGACACACCATCCTCACGATCACGGGGAGGGCCCAGTAGGCCGCCCGGGGTACTGGATCAAGGTGATCTTCTTTCGAGCGGGAGACCACCTCTACGGAAAAACAGCACATACCTGTTAGCAAGGATCCATAAAGGACTAGTTGGAGTCACCTGCCTATCTGCGAGTCCCATCCTGCAGTAGCGCCCGGAACACGCAAGGAATATTTGGAACCCCGATCTCAAGTAGGGAATGCAAGGGATCAACTTCGAGGACAGCTGCCGAGATGTCTGTCGACTCCGGCGCCTAGTATGCGTCTGGTTTCTTTGCGCACTTGTTCCAATAGCAGGGGGAAGGCACGTGGAATCAATTCATCAAAGGCATATTTAGCCTAGGTTTAAACAAGCGAGAGTCTTGTGAGCAAATCAGGTATCTTGATTGTTAGGCGCTCGGCCAGAAAGTTGTATGCAAATTTGGCGGACTTCAGGTGTCTGTTCTTATCAGATGTAAGCAATTCGAATTCCGTTGACTGACGCCCGAAAACGCACAACTTCATGCCTCGCGTGTAGGCTGTCTTAGAGCGTGGCAGGAAATTTGCATACTTAGAAGATTGGTATGCTCTGAGGACGAATACGACCAAATGAGAGGCATAAATATAACAGATTGCGTATATGCAAGAATATATCTAAGATGACACGAAGTGACGGCGGATGGTTGAGAAGATAGAAGTGGGCGTTGGGGGTATTTATCCCTGATGGAGGCCAGTGAATAACCCATCTTCAAAGAATCTTTCAATTCATTGAGCAAGAATAGTTGTCTTTTGCCTATCATCAAAATTTATTCACAGACTTATTGAGTCAATGTCTAAGACTCCCTATGGACATTGTCTATAATCATTCACTCAGCCGACCCCTCAGTAATCATCTCTCTCCTCCACCTCCTTCAAGGTCTGTTCCTTCGTCAGACGTGGGTTGCGGATACAGAGCGAGAAGGCGATCAGGGGCACAGTCAGACAGATACCCGTGATACACAGCAATCTCTGCGCATGCTTGTAGGCCAAAACCACAGCGTCCCGGTCCGGCGTGCCGATGGGGTTTAATGTGGCGAAGCCGAAGGGATTACCATAGACTTCTGCGGCCAGTGTCGCGTTGCCAAGCCGATTCTCCAGCTCGCCGGGCAGGACCTGAGTCCAGATGGCGCCGGAGATGGTGTTTCCGAGGGCGCTGCCGACGTTGTACGTGGCGAGGTAGATGCCGGTGATGACCGCAAGATCTGTGGTGGTTAGCTTTGCGAAAGTTCCCGGGGACGCCAGACTTACGCTTATGCTTGGAGGCGGCTTGAATACTGGCCTGAGCTGGGTAAGGGAATAGACCACCGGCTGGACAGGTCAGTGGACAGTTTCTTACATGAATGGGAGCTCACTTACCAAAACCAAGCAGGATCTGACCACCGATGATCCCTGCATGATTAGAGCCGTCTGCGCCTCCCCGGAATCGGATGAGGATACCAAAGGCTGCCATGAAGATCAAGGTACCCGCGACAATGAACGGCTTGAGGCGTCTCACATACACGACCATGGCTCCGAGAGCAGTTCCCGTTAGCACAGAGACGAAGCTACGCATGTCAGTTAGGCCCAATACTGGCTGAAAGGAGGACAGACCTGTAGAGCGAGGTAATGCGCGTGGCGCTCATTGTACTCTCGTCGAAGCTCACAATGAGAACGGTGTAGAGGTAATCGCCTTGCAGGGTCCATGCTAGTCTATGTTAGCAACGGCTTGCGATGTTCCTTGGTGTGTATATACCTGTATTGAGCATGACAGCAATTCCTAACGCACCCCAAACCGCTCGATCTTTCAAGAACTGGACCTAGTCAGTCGATTCCGTACATCAGGTAGGAGAGACTCTACCTTGAAAGGGACCATCGGGTGTGGACACCACCGCTCCCACATTATGAAGGCTGGAACGCAGAGTACTCCAATGACAAGAGGGGCAATGACTTTGGCTGTCTTCCACTGCGTCACGGCACCTCCGGCAATCGTGAACGGAACGAGGATCAGAGCCAGGAGGGCAATCAAGAGCAGAATGCCAACCACATCCAAGTACCAGAACAGGTCGATAAAAAATCGACCAACTCCCTGGTCCAAGAGGGAGAACCTATAGGCCAGGGGGTTGGCTCGGCGAGCCTTGAAGTGGCCCACGAAGAGGACAGCGAGCAATGGAATGGTGCAGACGGGGTAGATGATGGCGAACATTCCGATACCCCATTTCCACGACGTGACTCCCAGGACGGCGGAGGTGACGTTACCGCTGATCCAGGTATTAATCTGTCATTGTGAGCTTTTCCCCACTGAAACGGGGACGGATATCGTACAATGAACGGCAATGCAGGAATATACGAGAAGAGCAGTCGAGACCGCGTGGATGTCACGTCGGCGACCAGAACCTCCACCAACAGGATAATTGAAGTATATCCGATCTTGATTTCCCGGTCAGCGGCAGTTTCATCGCTAGTTATCAAGGCGAAATACCTGGTAAAGCACGGCACCGATACAGAACTCGTACAAGCGGTCGGAAGCTGCCTCGACGATCGTGCCTACAGTATAAAAAACAATCGACAGCAGGACGAGCTCCACTCTCCCAAAGACATCTGCAATTTTAGCCGCGGTAGGCTGTTCCAATTAGCGTGGGAAGACAGGAAGATCAAGGCAGAAGGGCTGGTATACCTGAGCAGCAGCAGCAATTACCGAACGTAGAACATTGACCGTCGCCAGCAGACTGTGTGACCCATATTCGGCAGTCGCCAGAGGCTAGGAACGTTAGATGACATGTATACACCCTTGAAAGACGCATCCGTAAGACAAAATACCTGATAAGTATACCGAATTGTTCCATCCAGACCATAGACATAGGCGATAAGGAAGACACCGAAGAAGAAAATGATGCGGTGGACCAGATTGAACTGCGATGAGATCACCTCGATCCGCCTCACACCGGGACTACCGATGCCTCCAAATCGTTCAATGGGGAGGTCAGGCTGGACACGCGACTCAACGGCATCGGGGGCATTTTTCTCAGGGGAGTCGTGCATCGCCATGTTCACTTGCAGATCGTCACCGGTATAGGGGCACGAGAAATCGAAAAAAGAATTGGTCAGGCGGGTCAAGGCCTGCCTTAAGAACCCTGGTGCCACGAAGAGGGCCGCCTATTAGAGTTTGGCGAGCTCTGGTGCCAATGTCTTGGCGACTTTTAGTCGGCAGTACTCATCTTATCTGATGAGAAAATTGTGGAAGGAAGGAAATTGAAGCCGACAGACGTCAAGAAATGGACAAAGTTGGAGGTTTCAAGAGGAGACACGTTGGTGGTGGATGATGGATGGTCGTTGTGAGGCCGTCCGCATGCGGAAAGACCTGTCCACCATGATTGTTGTCTCGATCATATCCAGCAACAAAACGTTGCATCGGTTCGATCAGATAACCCAAAAAGACTCGGAAAATCCCTCTATCGGTGGTGGGGTTATCAATCAGATAAGCGGATCAGAAACTAAAACTAAAACTGAAATTTTTTCTGGTGGAATGACCGAATCGCTGCTCACGCTGGGGTGCGCCAAGTACTTAGTCCCGGCCCAAGGGCATCCAGCCCATCACACAGTCACACCGAGGTCAGGCCACCAATTCAGACGGGTGGGATGCTGGAAAGGGAAAAAGCAAAACTAATCATTTGACCTTGTTGTACACTTGGGTATCTCGTATTATACATGTCTGGTGCCACAAACTGCCAAAACAAAAAATAAGTACCTCAATAAAGTCAACACCAATGTCATGTGGAGACATTCTCCTTGGATCACGCTCCATTGCCAAGATCGCACATTAACTGACAAAGACTCTGGACCAATGGGGGACATTATCCTGGTGAGTGTCGCGTCGCAGGTCGCACTTGAACTGCCTCCATGATCTGACTGGGATCGGCGATGACAGCAGCACCATGGAGAGTCTGCAAAGCTGGACAGTCGCACCCCAGCTAGATGGACTTTTGCAGGTTGGTCGTTTCCTCGCCGTCTAGATCGACCGCTGGTCAGGGACATCAGACTACGGGTCCGATAGCGGACTGCCGACGACCGCTCGAGAGTCCTTGACTCTCGATACAACACGGTAGGACCAAAACGCGAGACTGCCGTGGCAGACTCCCAAAGCAAAGAACCCGGTCAAAGGTCCCAGAGGCGACTCTAGTTAATAATGCTGATCCACTCGAGCACGCTCTGGTACACCTGTCAGGCTTCGTTCTTGTCCTCCTTGCCGGCGAACAGCTGCAGTGCTTCTAGCGACATGTGGAGGAATATGGAAATGAGTCCAAAGACCAAAACAATCACGGGTTTGAGGGTGCTAACCGTCTCGAAACAAAGCAGCATGCGCGGATGTTGCAGTGCTTGCGACAACTCTTGATGTCTTGGAGTGATCAGCAAGGAACTCTTTCTCGGCTTAGGTCTTGTCGAATCCGACTTCGTCCTTGCGGACCACCACGTCTACCTTGGGCGCGGTCCGCTGCTCCAGCCAACGTGATCCCCGTCTTGATGAAAGCATCGAGGAAGCTGCGCTGAATCTCGACCTCTGCCTTGTAGTAGAATGGAAGATCCTGTCGACCAGTGATGAATCGCAAGTACTTGAGCTCGCTGCTTGCCTGTATGTAGCCCTCCACATAACTCCGCAGGTGCAGAGGATACCACAGATGTCGGGACGTATGTATTTCCTTGGACGAGTAGTAGATATCATCGCGGAAGTGATTCTCAGGGTCCGTAGATCGACTAGTCTTCTCGGTTGGCCATCAGCTCCTCATTCGGGAGGTCGCCTTCACTGGTACGTGAGCTCCAAAGCGTGACAGAGTCCACAGAACCATAGTTGCTCGAGCGAAGCCGCTTTGAGTATCAAATATTGGGCCGGCCATTCACATATCTCCAAATGCCAACAGTGTCCCTTTACGGCTGGAGATAGATGTAACCAAGTTCGAGGCGGTCGAAACAGAAATGTTTCGTGCTCAGCATCAGCCAGGTGAAGCAAGGGCCAAGGCTAAAGACTTGACAGCTTCGCGAACGCTCACTCGACGGCAAGGCTTTTTGACTTATTATTTCAGTGAAGCAGCTCGCAAACATGTGGCGACACTGACTCGCTCTCATTGCCCTATTTGGTGGCCAGCGACGCTGACAGCCATAATCTGAGAAAAGTCTTCTTGTACACCGCGCCGGTCTCCATGAAGGTCTCCTGGTTGCTGTGCTGGCGTCAGGTTCTGGCAGTCCCGCTGAGCTGCAGACCTCTAGCGAAGTCGTTGATATTGATCCCTACCATGCCACCCTCACTCTCGGGGAACGGAGAGGTGGTCTAGGGTGACATGGTCATCGCCGCAGACGCTGTAGGTTCTGTTGCGTAATGCATCGGCGCCAGCAACATTGCCCCTACGGCTCGTGTAGGAATGCATTACAACTCTTGATGTTGCGCCCGGCGGCACTGGACGATCCCGATTGAGGACCTAGCGACGGCGTACGTTATCTTCCCAATATCTGTTACGATTGCAAGGGAGAGGTGGGGACCGAGTATCCGGTCTTCAACCCGCATGCAGCAGAATCCAAGGCAGTCCCATCAAGGTGACGCGAGTGGCAAGACAACCAAAGCTTCCTTCCTGATTGATGCGGTGGGCTGGGAATCTCTGCGAAGCCTGCGGTATATCATTCCGCGCTAAAGTCCGAGAGGATGAGCATGTCCCAGATGTATCATCATCAATGCGCCTGGAGCAGCACTTGTCGAAAGAGAAGTTTGACAGGGCTGTCTCTCATGGCTGTGAGCGCGCCGTCCCGAAATGCCACATATGTACCAGTTCGCTCATTACGGTTCAAGAATAGCATGTAGCATCCCGGAGCAATTTTATAATGGCTGGTAAGTCATGTTCATAGAAGCCGCCAGTACTTCTGCTCAGCTCTTAAATATTCAAAAGCCCCTATCTACCGCCATACGAGTCGTGAGCGTGTACATTATTGGCCCGGCTCATATTGAAGGCCACTATGATCTGGGATTCGGATCCCACCAATCGTCTCGGCGTCAAACGCCCTAGAATCTAGCTGCAGTGATGTCTCCTGTTAGCCTGGTAAAATACACGACCTGTCTCCAAAAGTACTCTATTGGAAACTGCTCCCCGCATGTTTGGGGCAGATTCCCATAGCTCACGAAGCATCCACCGTGGTTCTCAGGTGGGGTCAGGCAACGCAACGAAGCTAATGTCACAGGGAGCGACAGACTTGACGTTCCAATGTATGCCAAGGACGATCAATAATATCAGCGACTACTGTGAGGTCAATAGCCAGATAACGGACGCCTATATAATTGTTCTGTCGACATTTCATCGCTGATGACATTGACAGGTTGCATCGGTTCCTGATATTCTGGTGTTTAGTCGTTGCTCGACTACCGTGGCTTTAGATGAAATCACGAAAAATCGCGAGATGGATGCCCCTGGCATTCGGCCGATGATGTCAGAAACGGCTGTCCTCGTGGCATCAGGCCAGGATAAAATCAGGCGTTGCACCATCTGGAAAGGCAGGTGTCGACCGTGTGAGGCTTTAACCTGCGGTCGCATCAGAGGCGCACGGCACAAATATCCGCCGCAATCATCCCATTGCGATTGATGAAAAAAGAGCTTGATATAAGCGTTGCATATAGATACAGGGGTAGTCTATCCCAGATTCAAAGCTCAATGGCCATCAATGAGGCCCTAGTCGGCGTCGCAGGGACGGTGCCAACCGCCCTTGCAGGTAGTACATTGATTTAATAACAGACGTGATTATATATCAACACCCTGGCTGAAGAGGGATGAATAATCCGAATAGAATCCGGGTGACTTGGGTAGAAGGAGAAAGAAAAAGGAAGAGAGGAAGGGAAGAGGTGATGATGACACAGGATGGCTGCCTGTCAAGAGGGCCTGATAGATAATACGGAATACCTAATCGGGCGGGCTGCCGGGAATTGACCTCCGCCATCAGCTGCACATCACCAGAAGCGCAACGCTTTTGTTTCTCTCCCACCACCCTCATATCCCTCATCAAATCATTCATTGCCTTTCTCTCCTGCTTGCGAGCTACCTTGGTAGTCAGCTCCTGTAACCGTCCTCCTGCCTTTCGTCTTCCTTCGTCTCTCCACCTTTTCCCCTTTCTTGCCCTCCTTCATCTTCTTTGTGCCGCCCCTCTCATCATCCTCCGTTTGTCCCTGTATGAACACCTTGTTTAGAACTCTTTTTGATCACTCTCTTCCGCTACACTACCTGTCATTCTCGCCTTGTACATTGCTAGAGACGACCTGAAGAACTAAGCCATATCATTATCTGGCTGGACTCGCGATCAAGCTAAGAAGCTTTCCCCGCACCGCACGCCTTCCAACACAATGTGAGTCGGTCGGGCTGAATCTGAACCCCGGCGGGCCGCCTTGCATCATCTGTTGCTGATAATTCTCTTCTGCTCTCAGGCGCATCACTGTCAGCGTTATTCGACCGGACCAGGCCGACTCTGACATCATCTCCCTCGAAGTCGGCGGGGATATGACGGTCGAGCTTCTCAAGGCTATCGTTGAGAGCGAAACATCCATACCCACAAATAATCAGCGTCTTGTATATAACAACCAACTACTTGGAAATGATGCGCAGACTTTGGAGCAGATTGGTATTGGGGAAGGCGACATGCTAGGCGTTCACGTTACAATGCGGAGCCCTCAGGCACCTGCTCGCAGCATCGGAGGCGGCCCCAGTGCAGCGGCTCAGCAGAACCTTCAGCGGCGGCAACCGATGACCCCCGACCCCGAGACAATCCGGCTACATATCCTGGGTGACCCTCGCGTGCGAGAGGCTGTCCGACGGCAGAACCCCGAGCTGGCAGACGCTGCGAACGACGCGCAGCGGTTCCGTGACGTCCTGATGGCGCAACAACGCCGGGAGGCTCAAATGGAAGCAGAAAAGGAGGCGCGCATCGCCATGCTGAATGCGGACCCTTTCAATCCGGAGAACCAGAGGGAGATTGAGGAGATCATTCGGCAGAATGCAGTGACCGAAAATCTACACACTGCCATGGAGCATCATCCCGAATGTAAGTGGCAGTTGATCTGAGGCTTGCTATCAGAGACTAACGAGAGCGCAGCATTTGGTCGCGTGACCATGCTGTACATTCCTGTTGAGGTCAACGGCCACAAGGTAAATGCCTTTGTCGATTCCGGCGCACAAGTCACCATCATGTCTCCCGAATGTGCGACCGCGTGCAACATAATGCGACTGGTGGACCGACGGTATGGGGGGATTGCAAAGGGTGTGGGAACGGCGACCATTCTGGGTCGGGTACACTCCGCGCAGATCAAGATTGGGAGCATGTTTTTGCCCTGCTCCTTCACAGTGATGGAAGGGAAGCACATCGATCTACTCCTTGGGTTGGATATGTTGAAGCGACATCAAGCGTGCATTGACCTGAAGAAGGGGGCCCTGGTCATCCAAGACGAAGCCGTGCCGTTCCTCGGTGAGGCCGATATCCCCAAGGAGCTGCAGGAAGGCTTTGAGGACGAACCTATCGTCAAGGGTGCTGATGGTGCCGAGGTCGGCGCTCGAACCGGTGCGGTCACACACCAGGCCAGCGGATCCGGCATATCAGCGGCTGCTCCGTCATCGTCGACGCCTAGGATCAACATCCGCCCGGCGCCGTCGTCCCGTTGGCCGCAGGACTCGATTGCGAAAATCACTGAGCTCGGATTCACTCGGGAGGAGGCCGTCCGAGCATTGGATGCAGCCAATGGGGACCTTGATGGAGCGATTGGTTTTTTGATTTAACATGTGATATCACCCGCAGGCCACTTTGGAACACGACATACTTGCATCTATACCGGGATCATCCGACTAGACCGTTATCTTGAGCAATCGCAAAAACGGAGCTTCCTCGTCCAGGCCGGCCTTGGTCGTCTAGACCTCTGCAACTACTTTAGAGAGGTCTATGCCTTGCTTGCCTGTGGCGCATACCTTGGTAGTGTTCTAGACTTCGACAATCGATCGATGAGATGTCCTGTCATGTTGTGGCAGCTTGTAAGATAAGAGGTCAGGAATGTTGCTGCAGTGAATACACACATCTTATGCCGCGAACCATCTCGCCTGTCATGCTGTGACGCATTTTGTAGAATAATTGACGCATTGTCTATTAATCATTTCGCAAGGCGAGCTAGAAAGCTATGTAAGCAACGCATATATTTTCAGCGAGCTCAAAAACAACAGCATCAAAAATTCCAACCGGCTTCACAGGGTATCAGACGGTAACAATTCATAAACAACCAACCCGCTATGCAGCACGCCATCCACCAAAAACCTACGCCAGCTTCCTCTTCCCCACCAACTTCCCCTGAGCCTAACCACCATATCCAGCGCCATAAACGCCCCTAGACACACGTCAGCGCGCCCCCATCGCAATCAAACCTCATACACAGAGTAAGACATCCATACCTAACGCAACATAAGGCCCATAAAGCATCGTAATACTCCTCTTCTGCGCCACGGTACGATCCTCCCAGCTCCACACCTGCACCAGACACGCCAAACTCGTCACGAACGCCTGCACGCCGAACGCAAGCAGATGCACCGGGACCATAGCGTTATCGCGGATCAAAGCGGGAATAGCCCAGATGCTCAGCGGGGCGTGGTAGAAGAGCTCCATTGCGATGAACGCGGTGAACCAGGGGGGAGGGGGCTCGGCGAAGAACTTGTCGTTGTAGGAGGAGACGTAGAAGGCGCGCATTTGGTGCGCGAGGTTTGTTTGGAGGGCGGTCGGAAGGAGGGGGACGGCATCGACCACTGATTGCATGAGCTTTCTTTCTATGTTTATTAAGGGAGGGTTGCGATGAGTGTGGCTTCACGTACGGAAGATGGTTGGGATGTGGATGATGAAGAAGATGAGATAGACGAGGTCGCGTTTCCGGCTCCAGATGGAGGCAGAGGCTGGTGGGGATGGCATGGTGATTTCTATTCTATCGCTTCACTAGGATATGGATTTCGTGAAGCAGTGAGCGACAGATTGATAGATGGAGCTCTACGGTAAGTCGCGTCTACGGAGCGTCGGGGGAGGAACGCAGGACAGACACGGAACCACGCGCGGTCAGGTGACCGGCTCAGAAAAAGCAAGCTACCTTACCGACCGGCTGTTCATGAGTCCCAAAGTACTGGAATGGAATATTCTAGAGAGATTCTATTGATATGGATAACAGCTAAGGAGATAATTGCTTTTTCGACTACGCGCTCTCAGACTCCAAAGTAAACACTAAGGCAGAAGTTAAGCTTAGCTACGCGGATCGGGGGTACTATGGTACGGATACACACTACACTACACAGTCGGGTAGACTAATAGTATGCGGACATGCTCCGTCACCCATGGTTCGAGCATGAGATCGCTGTTTTTTGCTTTTTCTGCTTTCGGTCTCTATATCAACGTCTGCCTTTCTTTTCTGCCTTAACAAATATGGTCGTCAGACTCCCATCAGCGATCTGCTGCGATCAGCACTTGTCTGATGATCTTTTCACCCTGGCCGTTTGACCGAGCAAACGAGGGCCTTCACCGCAAGTCTGAGACTTAGCATTTGTCATCGACGGAGAAGAGGCAACTTCCAAGTCGTCGTCTCCTTTTGTCGGAACTGGACTGACGATGGACGGCATGTGGTGACGGTCGTCGCGGCAGACCTTGTCCTCTTCCACTACTGCTAATTCGCTCTCTTCAGCCATTGCGCAAATGATACGTACAGTCTCCTTTCCTGTCACTCTCTGTGGGTATGCATTGAAGGATCAAGCATATGATCGAGGCAATTTCCTCGACGTGTTTACTTTACTAGTCTCCTAATCTAGTCCATGTTTCCATATTTTACGATTTAGACAGGCCGATCCTGGTCGAAATATTCATCGCGCATTTGGCTATCTGCGCAGAACCAAAGTTACAGACATTGCAGGTTAGGTTAGCACGCCGTTAGCGTCAGCCCACGCCCTTCTGGCTTTAATCTATCGCACACACTAGCCGGCTAGTCCGTCGCCAGGGGACCTTGAAGTTGAAACGTGAGACGGTGTTTGTCCCCCCGGATGTATGTTTGGGGCGAAACCTTGGGCGTCGGGATTCGATAATCCACAGTCCACACAACTTTCTTTGCCTACAATTGGATAGAGAATGCAATATACGAAGACACGCGACATGGTAGTAATTTACGGAAATAAACGAATCCTTCTCGTGGAAATTGGGCCACACCGGCCCGGCTGGCGTCACAATTGCCATTCATTGACCATATCCGGATATCGTTTCGTAAGAGCAAATATGCCAAAGAGACAACGAAGTATTATCCAGGGGTTAGGCTGGAGGTTAGAAGGTCGAAGCTGGGGCCTTGTCGTCGACTCGTCACGCCATGTGCGATCCTTGGGACTTAGGACTCGATCTATTCGATCTCATTCATACATCACCGACGTAGAATGAATTCAGGCAAGCCGGCAGAAGTACGAAGTACGGAGCACAAATGAGTGAATTACCTTGCCGGTCTTGTTGGCAATCGGGTGCGGATATTCTGATGCAGACTGCAGACTGCATGATGCTTCATGCTTTTGCTACAGGCTACTCTACGGATAGGAACATTATCATCATCGCTCGTATCTTTGTTGTCTATCTTTGAGGACGGAATTTCAACTAGACTCGTAAAGCGTTGTAGCCAATGTCCGACACGATGCCATGTGGGGAACCATGATAAACCACAGGCGTTGAACCGCGTTCCCGAAAAGGAACAGAAGGGCGTTAAGTCTTGGCTTGGAACAAGCGTAGGTGGGACTACTTCATAGGCAGATTCGATTAATTGGAATATTCCACGCTGTCATGTTCTGATGCATCAAGTCCATAGGTAACCGTTGTTATGTTACCAAGGCAAAAAGCTCCGTTACGCCGCCCGTTCAAACTGGGAGTACGACGCTGGAGAACTAGCCCCGAAAGCGAGTGTTCCGTCCAGTTCCAAGTTCTGGTTCCCATGGTCTGGATCTCTGAATGGAGATGGTGGTCGGGGAAGATGGGATAGCTTCCCAATCCTGGTCTCCTTCGTCTCTAGTCTGAGACCGAGACTGAGACGGGGAGCAACGACAGGGCCCGAGGAACATGCATGCCTTAGGCAGTTAGGTTAGGTTAGGCTTAGGCCACGGCAATTCAGCCCAATACCATGCCACAAAATCAACCAAATCAGCCAATTCGCGTAGTTCAGCCGAATATTTAGCGATCAGCATGAGTTTATCCAGGGGTTCTCTGTGTTCCAAAGAAGATTGATAGATACTCCACAATAATCATGTAAGCCAGTCCGCTGCATCACATTGCGACATCTTGCCTTATCAGCAGCAGCAATAAAAACCCACCACTCACGATCCACAGTCAAATTGCCGTAGAAAAGCCCTAGTCTGCGGGACTAGATCACGGTAGTAGACTAGCAGGACGAACAGCAGCCAGGGTTACTCATACTCACCACTAGACTCCGGAGTACTATTGAGTATCTACTGCGCGATATCCTCGGTCATCCGTAGTCGACCCCTAGCCTAGGTTCTACCAAGTGATGCAAGGAGTATGCAAGATAGTAGAGCTTTGCTACCAAGCTGCTGCAGCTACTACTACTACCAGAGTCAACAGCTCCGTTCCTTGGTTGGTTTCGTCGTCCGTACTCCGTATGCTGCGACATGCTCCACTCGGTTTCTAACTGCCTTATCACTGATGGGATCTCTGCGTTATGAGCAGATTAAGCGGTGAAACGGTAGAAGCGAATAGTCTACCCCGTAGAGTAGTACAGCTATCTACAGAGTACAGACTACAAATTGAGACAAAGGCAGAGCCCAATTCCCCGGAACACGGCGGGAGGAGGGAATGGTTACTGTAGATGGTTAGGAGGAACCTACCGTAGAAAATACCCGTTAGTATTCCACGATACTTAGACTAGCTCCTGGGGGCTTGGGTTTAGGGCCGAGGAGCTAGTTTCCTTCTATTACAGAGTATTTAATAAGATAATATCAATTAGTATTATAATATCCTTGTCAGAACATGATTCTAACATAATAATACAGAGCCAAAGAACCAATCGGCATCGCAATCAGTCACATCTGCGCAAGATGGCGCAAAGCTATGGGATAAATCTCAACGGGCCCCGGTAATAATGAAGATGAGAATGTCAGTAAGGATAGAACTTGAAGCCAGATGGACCCTTCCCAGGACTCTTGACCGCTTTTTTCTTTCCTTCTTTCTTCTGTCTTCTGGTCTGAACTTTGAATTTACAACTCGTGAAGTATGAAGTTCTTTGGGCTTACCATGCCGCTGCCCCTCCGTAGAGCAACTCTCCCCCTTTATGGCGATTATCCTGCATCTCCCCACTCATAAAGACTGAGAGTAACTGCATGAACATGCAACCTCATCAATTATATTATTATCGGCTTTCTTTTGAATTCAATTAATCTAACCACAAGTCCCCGGCCCGGAGATGAAAGGGAAATAATGAGTTTCCT
Organism: Aspergillus novofumigatus IBT 16806; assembly: GCF_002847465.1. Classification (NCBI taxonomy): domain Eukaryota; kingdom Fungi; phylum Ascomycota; class Eurotiomycetes; order Eurotiales; family Aspergillaceae; genus Aspergillus; species Aspergillus novofumigatus. The sequence continues at coordinate 305,494 of NW_020194280.1, forward strand.
AGTCTATCTAGTCTAGTCGCGGCCCTTTTTGTGACGCACGCCATTGCAACGAGATCATTGGCGCCATGGAGACGATGTCATCCACTTGGCTAAAACATTGGAATTAGATTATTTCGATTTACCTTTGATGTCCTGCTCGGCTTGCTTTATGTATGCAAGTAGTATGTCAGTATGTGCGTCCGTACTATGTCTTTATCGCCAGATGACGACTTGGTGGAGGCGAACGCTATTTACTGACTCCGTATCATACTTGAGACTTGATTAAGATTATTATTTTACAGCTTGATATTTTATGTTTTTTTTGTTTTATCTATCATCGGCAGAGTTCTCTATTTATTCCATTGCCGTCCTCGCCTTGACATCTAGACTTTTCTTTTCTTTTTCCTCTGCAGCATCAGATTTCGCCTTTTGAGTATATACCTGAGAAGCCTCACAAGGTCTTCTCCACCACCACGAGGAACAAGATTCTCCCTGCGTGTCCTCTTCATCTTGGCTTCTGTTTCATTTCATGAATAAAAGTTTCGCTTGAGCTCTCGAATCCTTTTTCGACATTGCCCTATCTAGACTTTTTCTCTCCATCATCTCAAGCATCTCTCCCATTCCGTTAATCATGCCTGCTTCAGCCCCCGTCACACCACCCAGCAAACCACAAGCTGTCAATCCTCACGAGGATGAGATCCCCATCAGCTACGACATCAACATCCCCTATGTCGATGTCACCAAGGAATCCACTTCACGCACCAGATACCCCGAGTACCTCCCCACATGGGACAAAGTCTGGTTTGATCCTCTGCCCCCTTCAAATACGACGATCCGGCGCTGCGCGTAAAGGACAAGAGCAAGCGCAACCTGCTCACCCCGGTGTCAAAGTCTCGCACATCCAACCCCAGATCGGGAGTGTCGTGGAAGGCGTGCAGCTGAGCCAGCTCTCCGACGCCGCCAAGGATGAACTGGCTCTGCTAGTCTCGGAGCGCAAGGTCGTCGCCTTCCCCGCGCAGGATCTCATTGACGCCGGCCCGGAAAAGCTGGAGCAGTTCATGCGCCATTTCGGGAAACCAAACTACCAGCCTGTCTCCGGGACGGTGCGCAATCACCCCGGATTCCATATCATCCACCGCGACGGCAACCGCCAGGAAATCGCGCGCTTCCTCGAGCAGCGCACCACCACCACCCTCTGGCATCAGGACGTGAGCTATGAAATCCAGCCCCCAGGCTACGTCATGCTGGGCCTGCTCGAGGGCCCTGAAGTAGGCGGCGACACCGTCTTTGCAGCCACAGACCTGGCATACAAGTAGGCCCTCCCCCTCCTCCCCTTCTTAACTCAAAAAACTGACCGCAGCAGACGCCTCTCCCCAACATTCACCTCCTTCCTCGACGGCCTACGAGCCGTCCACTCCTCCGCCAAAATGATCAACCACACCAGACTCACCGGCGGGCTCGTCCGGAAAGACCCAGTGGATACCGTCCACCCGCTCGTGCGCGTCCACCCCGTCACCGGTGAGAAATGCCTCTTCATCAACGGCGAGTTCATCACCCGCATCCAGGGCCTCAAGGAGCCCGAGCAGCGCTACCTCATCGACTTCCTCATGCAGCACATCATGACCGGCCATGACTTCCAGGCCCGCGTGCGCTGGCAGCCAAAGACGATCGTCATTTTTGATAATCGCTGCACTATTCGTAAGCCTCCCCCTTCCATCCCTACCGTTGCGTTTAGCGTCAAGCGTTGGGTTGCTGACAAATCACAGACTCCGCGATAGTCGACTACCTCGATGACGACTACGGCGCGAAACTCAGACATATCTTCCGGCTGTGTGCGCTGGGCGAAAAGCCAATCCCTGTTTATGATCAGTTCGAATAAGCGACAGACGCCTACTCTTGCTAATCGCGTTCGCAAAATAAAATTGCAGGGGTTTAGTCCATTTCCTTGTTTCGGGTTCTTGTTCCTTTCCCGGTTATACAGATACAGATACAGATACCTCGGTTCGGCTTGTGGATTCGATTCGGTTCTTATAGACGGTGTGCGTGTCAGTTCTTGGTCGGGGTTCTTAGACTTGGTCTTTTTTTGTTTCATTTTCATTCTCATTCAGGCCTGTGATTTAGATAGACTTGTTTGATTTGCTGGTTTGTTGGTCTGTTTGGCGTTGCTTTAGCGTGTGATGTTTGCGAGTGCCTTACTTTATTTACCCTGTCGGTAGATAATCCTAATGAACCATGATATGACTTCGATTGAACTGTCTAAGAGTTCTAAAAAGATACCTAGTATAGTCTTCCACAGCTCTTCAATTCGTTCAAAAAGATGCATTGACAATGGCAAAACTATGACCTGCCTTTTTCATACCAACAGCCTTAAATGCCGTCTCGCAGCGAAACTACTGAAAGAAAAAATAACGCCATATGCTCACAGTAACTCAAAAGAACATGCAGAAAACAGCTACCATGTCGCAATTGTACACTAGCATAAATTCCATCGACTCGTTACCGCAGAATTTCTGCAATCCGCGTGCGCAGCTCATGCGCAGCTTGCATCTGCTCGGGTGCAATCCCGCCCTGTTGCAACAGGAGAAGCGTCTCCGAGACACGCTCCGCAACTGCGTCGCTTCCGAACACGATCCCTCCCAGCCGGACTGTCTCGTGGTACCACACCTCGATCAGGTACAGCAAATCCCTGGCAATGTATTTGCGGTTCGATCCGTGGAATGGCGCCTCGTCAGTGTAATACATCGCTTCGAGCACGGCGTAGATGGTTTCGTGTGCAACGCCCAGATCCAGGAACAGATCAACAATCCACGTCGGCGGGCCGACATCACGCTGGTGCTCGAGCGCATACCGTTCAAGCATCGGTAGGAGGTCCTTGATCGGGAAGACGGTCTCGGACATGCGCAAACGGCTGCCGAGACTGCGCACCTTCTCAATCACAGCTTCGTATGGTTGAGGCTCCCCCTTTGCGAGTGTCTCATCATGCAGGTCTTGGAACAAGTGTTGCCATGTCGACCTGATATCCGCTGAATTGCGATAGTCCGCGAGGTAGAAGATCTGAAGGCAGATGTCGTAATAGCTAGCGGGATCGGCGTACTGGTTGAACAGCTGTAACACAAATTAGTATGCCCTTACGAATGCATGATTAGAACTGGAACGTACAGTACTGATGTCCATGATGGGGCCGTCCACCTCTTTCAGAACCTCCGTTCGGCGCTCGGGTGCGATGCGCGTGTCATCCTTCAGCCGCTGCAACAGATCGTCCTGGATGTTGGCAATATCGATGAGATTCGAAATGTCCTGCACGAGGCGCTGCCGGGACTGCCGGCCCACATCTGGAGTGAAAATTGAGGCGTTCGCCCGGGCGCGGCCCAGGTATTCGATCCTGCGAGCAAGAGGCAAAGCAAAGGCACTCTGCGCAAGGTGGTACTGAACGTTGGCGGCTTCGTAGAATCGCTGCGACTGGGCAAAATATCTCCAGAGCAGGTCCGCATGAGCGATGTCATCGGCTGACTTGCGCTCGAGGTATGTGACCACAAACGGAGAATTGTTCTGCAACAAACGATCGCTCCACCCCTGCTCGAGGTACCAGTCATACAAACTCGTCAAGAACACCTCGTCGGTCGAATCTGAAATTACGCCATAGGCCTCGTTCTTGCGTTTGGCAATGATTGTGAGTTGCCCATCAACCACACCCGGATCACGCGCTGCAAGATTGTCAACGGCGATGATGACCTTGAATATCAAATCATAGCATTGCTTTCTGAAGTAAAAGTAATCGCGTCGAGAATCCTGCGGGCGCGGATTAGCATGCTGCCTATCAAACAATGTCACAAGTGGATCCCTACATCTTCAGGGCGGCCGTCCACAATCCACGACAGTGCCATGTTAGCCTTGTCGGAACGAGCCGCGACGTTGAGAGCCAGCTGGATCGCGCCTGAAAATTGTCAGTTTTCACCATCCATGGTTGAGGTATCAAGACATACCTGCAAAGAACTGATTGGAGATGTAGCTCTCGACGGCCGAGACCAGGTAATCCATGGGAAGGCTGTCAGACACTTGCTGGAACAGATGGAGACTCTCATTCAGCAGATTCCGACCGACTTCCGAGTTGGCCCCTGCTTCGGTCGCCCTCTTCAACAACTCTTGAGCCTTGAAAATGACCACGTCCTCGGCACTGCAGAAGCTCCCGCATCGTCGTCTGAGTGCATCAGCCACGGTCTCAACGTTGGAGCCCTTGGCAATGTTTCTATTCACAATCCCCTTCACCAGTTCTTTTGCGATGTCATGGCCCTTGCTGGTGCTGAAAAGCTCCTCGAATGTGAGCTTGAGGAAGCGCTGCTTCGACTCGTCGGGCAGAGTTGCAACAATCTCATCAACACGCTCGTCGAACAGCACCAGGACGAATGAAATACCTTCAATGGTGTGTGAAACCAATTGAACCAACGAATGCAGCGCTCTGTGTTCGGCTTGTAGCGCCGTTTCTTCCTGCTTCGTCGACACGCGCGCCAAGGCTTCAGGACCGCTCAATCCCTCAATGAAACTCTTATTCGTCTTGAAGAAATTTTGCAGGGCAGACAGGTCACGCTGTACACTCTGCAGCTTCGTTGTCGCCACAGATGCCGAGATCGTCTGTGCACCATTCGGGCCGCTGCCGACCTTTGCGATTTCCTTCTTCCATATCGACCGAAGTAGCCTTGACATGTAGAGAGCGATTCCTGCATGCCTGGGCGATAGGATAACCGTGTCGATGGCTGGTGTGGAGCTGTCTGCGACCGCGTTTTCATTCACCGTCGGCCGGCCTCCATACTCGATGAACACTTTACGCGCGAACTCCAAAACATCAGGGTCATTGATCTGAGTTAGTCGTGAATCCGTTGAGACCTCGACTCCTTGTCCGCACGCGACTGCAAGCGCTGTCGCAAGAGTCTCGCTCCGGCCATACGTGCGGATGAAGTTCTTGATCTCGCCCTCGAGCCCCTCATCACCGCCACTACCACCACCCCGAACCAATGCAGCAAACATGTCAACGAGTCGCCGCCGGCGAATCACATGAATACCAGTGTTGGTCAGAATCGCAATCTCAGCCGCGGCGCTGTCAAACTGAACGGCAAGCTCGTTGCCAAATCCTCCCGGGGTCGAGGCAGCCGCGCTAGGCGCGGAGCAGAGGCCAACGTCCTCCGCCCTGCTACCTAAAGAGAGCCAGATGCCAGTCTCGCCTGCCTTTCCAGGAATGACATTCTCTTGAGAGCGAGCCACTCGGCCAGAGTCGGGAGAAGAAATGAAAAGTGTGTCGGTCTTTTGCGTGGGATCCTTGCACGTGAAGCAGAAGAAATACCCTGGCGGGTATCGCACGGTGAATCTGGTGGGATTGAGAGAATGAATGGGAACCCTAGATGCTCCGGAGGTCTGGAACCGGGGCTGACCCAGCTCCACTGGGGTAGAAGGAGGGTTGTCGAAAGGCGGAGTCTTCACATGATGCGCCTGCATGCTTGTCGGCGCATTCGTACCATGTGGAGCTGGCGACCAGCTATAAGACGCAGTCGCACTGAGATAGATACGGTAGCCGGTTGCGGTTGTGGCCATTAGATGGTATCTCGAGGCCTCGGCAGCTGGGATAGGGCTAATGGACACAATTGGAACTTTCGGGTTGAGGGTTTCGTTGGACGGAATGATGTGCCCAATGTTCGCGTAGATGTCCATGGCTGGTTTGGTAATAGCCAAAGCCAAGGTACCATCAGGTTTCATGTGGAAAACTCTAATGGTTGAAGATGACGACAAAGTATAGAGCAGTCTCCTTGTGTCGTCAATCTCCATCTGTTCCACCGTCTCAGTGGTCTTCTGAGTGAAACTCAGACTGGGCGTGAAAGCCGCGATGCGCGAACTGGTATGGTTGACTTTGGCGCACCTGCCTTGGAACCACCGTTCCTCCTGTTGATATGTGAGCTCATAGACATCGTTGTCGGTAGAGCCGCCGAAGAAGATACGACCGGTCGCATCCGACGAAGCGATCACATGGATATCCAAGCCACGAATAGCCACCGACATGCCGGTCTGATACAAGCTGACTTGTCGCGCACCCCCCGGCGTTGTTTCACAACCCATTCCCAGCAAAATGACCTCGGCAGTTGTTGATATAACAAGAAGGTGGGTAATTGAAGGCAGGAACACTCCGGCGCGAGGCTTCGCCAGCTTGACGGCATTGATACTATTGGGCTGGTCTTCAAACCCGACCAGTTGCGGATTCGGATGCGTATAGTCCCAGATGTAGAGCGCGTTGTCAATAGCAACCCAGGCGTGATTCAACTCGGCGAAGAGACCCATGCTGGTCGAAACCTGTGCTCGATTATACTGATCAAAGATCTGATCTGGAATATTATACATCTTCACTTTCTGAAAGGGCGCCCATGACGGTGAGGTGGGGATGTCGTAATCGGAAGAAAATCCTTCTGCGAAGGGACTGTCAGCCAGACCGAAAGAAGAACCAAGGCGATCAACATTTCCTTACGAGACAGGTAGCTATCCAGGTCGGGATACCGAGATTCCTGAACGAGCGTGTCGTTTACTGTGCCTGCAGCACGCTCCTCGATGCTCAGCGTTTGGCTCTGGGACTTCGATGCTGCCGGAGGAAGCTTCGGAAGAGAAGCTGGCGAAGCTCTCTCTGCCGGGGCAGGAGCTGGCTTGGGAGAGATGAGCGACATGTTCGATACATTCTTAGGTGCGGGAGTCTGGAAGAAAGCTCCAGGAAGATGTTTCTGAGGAGTTAGAGTCGGAAGATTGGGGTATGACATGGTTCTGTGCTGTCGCCGTCAACGGCTTAGGGAGAATATGTCGCGCTCCCCGGCGTGGTGGTACTTCGTTCGGCGAGGTAACGGTGAGGGAAGAACGATTTTAGAGGAAAAGAGAGGGCTGGAGACCAAGCATAAGCAAGTAACTAGGCGCCGTAGCAGATCAGGATTAGCATCAAAGAGTGTTGGTTCTCGTAAAACTATTACTATTATCGTATTGAGAGCCAATTGGGACAATGACAAAAAGCAGGTAACTGGCAGAATGGGAACTTCACAGCAGACAAGAAACAAAATTGTGCACGGACCAGACAAGATCAACAGCCCCAAGCAGCTTTCCGCCTTTTCTGTGTTCCCCGACAATGATTTCATTCCAAGTCCTCAATAAACATTGTTAGGCTCCACCCATGAAATTTGGGTTTATTCTAATTTTCTCAGCTCTTGTTTCTGATCAATCCAATCAATTGCTTGCGCTCCAGAAAAGAAAATGTTCAGAACTTTGAGGTCGACCAGTCGGCTGAACCTGAGTCCAGTGCGATGGAACTCGACCGCCAGTCCGGCTTCGCCGCCCTTAATGGCCAAAATTAGATCTGATCTCAAGGTTGCCATGAGGGCGAAGGATACGACCAGGTGATTCTCATACTACATTCGAAGATCTAAGTCCAACGTTAACTGAATTACGTCCAGATTGAACGTCCTTCGCGCGCTGATCTCGGAAACAAATAACGCCGCAAAGACCTCGTCGCCGATTCAGACAGACTTGCAATTGCTGTCGCTCATCCGAAAGCGTGCGGCTGCTGCCAAAGAGGCAGCAAAGCAATTCGCAGAGGCAGATCGGCCCGATTTGAAGGAGAAGGAAGATGCACAGGTCACGATCCTAGAGGAGTATGCCGGCAAAGTGGAGACGATGAGCCTGGAAGACATCAAGGCGATTGTGTCGCAGGAAGTCTCGAAGTTGAAGGAAGGCGGCAAGAAGGTCGAGGTCGGCGCTCTACTCAAGTCTCTCTTTGCTCCTGGCGGTGCCCTGGACCGCAAGCCTGCAGAGAGAGCCGAGGTTGCGAAGATCGCCAAAGAGGCCGTCGCTTCCGCTTGAGAAGAAATGATGTATCATGGAACCCCTTGTATTATGATGTAAAGTAGATCTTAGCCTTTCCTCTCTCTCTGTTCTCTTATCCGGCACCCAGGGACTGCCTTGAGGCGCGGAACAGTGAAAGAATTACTAATGACAGGTTGATTCCAGTCTCTGAGACGAAGACCTCCAACGCCAAGTGACGTGCAAGGATCTCCGTTGCAGTATATGATGATTTGTGTACGTCAAGATCTCGAACACCAATGTTCCCAAAATGCCAATGCATAATGCACCTGAAAGAGCCATTGCAGTCTAGAAAATCAAGAATAGATCAAAGCAATTCCGCCCATAGCAGTCATCAGAATACCAAACCATAGCCATCTGTCCGGGTCGCCGATGTGATCGCTCCGAATCAGAGTGTCCATGCCCACAGGAGACCCTATATCTCGGGCAATATGGCGCTTACTCTTACCCGTCTCCGAGCTGACCGGGTTCAAGGTCGTCGTGGGTAACATCTGAGGAGGTTTAAAAATAAGATACATTGGAGGCATTGGGGTCTCGTCGAATGCCTTGAGATCCAAACGTTTGACATGGTGGTATGAGTCTATGGAGACTGTGAATGACTACAACCCACAGTTAGCAACGGTATCAAGGGATGCAACAGGTCCTCAGCGTACACTAAAAGCCTCGGTCTGGTTGTATCTTGTGTACATGCCCACGTCCTTTGAGCATGGATCTGATACCAACTGGCGGCCATCGACCGCGATTGGGGTCATCTTGATGGATCCATCTGGCATCACAGCATATTTGCCATGCTGCCACAGCATGATACCTTTAGGACAGGAAGGCGTTGTGGCTGATGAATATAAGTCATGTCAGAAAACAGCCTCAGACGAGGAAGCGTGGGGAGCAACTGACGGTTGGCAACAGCCCGGTAGTACGCCTGTTCATAGTATCCATCAGCAGTAAATGAATATGAAATGCCAGTAAGACTTGGTTCGAGCAGTTTGTCGTCGATAGGATCATAGAAATCCTGCAAGGTACAGCGAGACGTTAGAGATTGCTGCAGACCACTCGGGAAGATCAGCGACTGTGCGCCTGCAGAGAGCCTACCGGGCCTGTCACAACACTGCGAGACTTAGTTGTCCAAGTTCCAACCAGATCAGCAACACTCCTGGCCCTGACCACGGCGACGAGGAAGCTGAGCAGCAAGTATCCGACATTCATCTTTCAGCGTATCCAAGCGAGAGCCTAGCAGCGTTAGGTAGCGCGAGGTGTAGAAAGATGATGAACAACCCGTGAAGGGACGCCATGTTGAGCGACAACCTGCCCTTCATTGCAGTGAAGGAGGTAAACCATGGCTGGTATGTAGAATTACCTGGCCCTGTCGATCCAGCCATGCGGATACTCCACATAACAATGTGCCAAGACGTGGTGACCTTCGTTCGGGAATATCGGAGAATACCGAGGGCCAAATCGCATCGACGGAATATTGATCAAACATATTCATGCCCTTTGAACAATATTGATCACGTCTTGAAGTGTTTAAAGAATGCGCATCGATACCATATTCTGCCAGCCGTCGCAATAATGATGGCTTCCGGTCTACAGACAGCTAAAAGGGACCTCCGCAAGAAGATCCGCGATGTTCTTCAGAAAACCCCCAATGAGTCAATCGTTCATCAATGTCAGACACTCTTCTTATCACCAACACATCCACAGTGAGCTAACAGAACATAGCCAGAGTCGCTACGGATAAGCTATTCTCCCTCACTGAGTATCAAAATGCCAAGAGGATCGGTGTCTACCTGTCCATGCCTTCGGGTGAACTTTCAACTACGGCCATAGTCCAGGACGCCTTGTCTCACGGCAAAGAGGTATTCGTGCCGTATATTCATAGCATAGACTCGCCGTCATCGACGCAGAAGAAGACCTCCATCATGGACATGTTGCTTCTGCAGTCTATGGAAGAATTCACGTCTCTTGAACCTGATAAGTGGGGAATACCATCGCTCACCAAGGCCCAGGTTGAGAACAAGAGAAACTGTTTTGGGACAATAGGTGTCTCCCCAAAGACGGTGGAGGATGCTACGCAGAGATTCGAGGGGCTTGATTTGATAATCATGCCTGGAATGGCCTTCGATCAAGGGTTCCGAAGACTGGGTCATGGTAAAGGTTACTATGATCATTTCTTGACGAGGTACTCGAAAAAAGTAGCCGAGAAAAAGACGACAACATCAAAAATGCCTTTACTCGGTGAGGAGCAGCCGCATCCGAAACCCAAACTCCCGTAAAATGATCTTACTAATTCCATATAGTTGCCCTGTCCCTCAAAGAGCAAATGCTTCCCTTGAATGAAGAAATACCCGTTGCGGATCACGACTGGCCAGTAGATATGCTCGTTATCGGTGACGGCCGCTTTCTTGTTCGCCAATCCTGATATTACCACTCGGGGAAAGAGTCTTCACATAGCAAAGAACCCGTCTATTCACTTAAGCATAAAACTGTCCTTCAGCGGCAAATCGTAAAGTATATGGCTGTGTGGAAATCGAAGCCGCCGTAGATGAATAGAAACTTTTTCCTCCTTTCGTGGTAGAATCACTGGACCGCTTGGATGAGAGACACGTTGTCGCCCTTAAGCAGAATTTGACCTGTGACGAACACGCGGGTTAGCAATAGCACTCACTTGCGATATCAAGTACTCAGTGGTAGCAGTTCATACCCAGAGGTCTCCGCTTCTCCTCATCAGTCTTTGTAGCCATTCTCACTTCCACCGCATCATCAATGACCAAGTTCATGAACTCATCGAATCCCTAGCGCATGTTGTTAGCTTGATAACGAGTTGCAAGGAAAGGAAAGGAATCGTACCCTAATCTTTCCCTCTATCCGGAACGCCAACTGCTCGTAGAGCCAAATAGAAACGGTCGTTCGTTGCTGCAGAAGCTTGAAGATGAAGTGAATTGGCGCAAGCAGCGTCTTGCGACCACCTCCACCGCCTGCTCGACCGGACATGATTGACACGCGACGTGGGAAATTGCTAAAAGAACGTAGCTGGCACTGAAACTGATTGGGCACCGTTCGACAGTGTCGTTGTTAATTGTAGAATTAGCGTTGAGGCTCTGTCCGTGGTGGTGGTTATTAGGCAAAGCTAGGCTGGTTGAAGGAGGTTCCTTCACCCGCACGTTTTCTTTGGCCGCCTTGGGGGACGATTGCGGCTCACCAACTTTTCCGTTTGAGTTTCTCGTCACCACATCCCACTTTCCCTACTACGTAAGGACGGTTGCCCGATCTATCAGTCCACTACGTTTATTGAATACCGGTGCCTGAAGCAATCGTTTCGTCTCTCGTCTGATGCTCATTTTAATGAGTGTACATGACATTTTCCAATAGTTTTTGAGCCTTTCCGGCCGGATTGACCCCTCCACTTCCGTCTCCTATACACTAGATCAAAATAATCCCACCTCCGTCGAACATGGCCAGTAAGGAAGGGGCCGCAGGACAGGCCTTTGGTCCTGTCCTCGCAGCAGTCGCTACAATGCAAGGAAACGTATCACGAAGTGAGAAGACACATGCTCATGAGTTCCTTGAAAAGTTCCAGAAGTCCGTGAGTTGGACCCTCGATCGCACCCCACACGGATTCACAGAATTTCTGCCTGACACTTGATATTTCTATCTAGATCGAAGCTTGGAGTATCACCCATGAGCTGTTACAGTCGCCGGATGTCCCTGTTGAAGCAAAGTTGTTCGCAGCGACCACACTGAAAGGGAAGGTACAGCAACCTATGCCATGGTGGTCAGGGAATGTGGTGCATAGGAATGCTGACCTTAATAGATCATATTCGATTTAGATCAACTACCGACGGAGTCTGTAGTTGCTTTGAGAGACTCTGTGCTGAACCTCCTCGTGGCCTATGCATCTGGTCCACGGCCGATACAGACACAGCTGTGCGTGTGTCTGGCGAGCCTTGCAATTCAGATGACCGAGTGGAAAGATGTCCTTGCTACCGTCGGCTCGGCTCTAGGAAGCAGCGCCGGTGACTGTGTCCTAGAATTCCTTAAAATCCTACCAGAGGAAGTGACCGAGGGTCGCAAAATCAATCTCAGTGTACGTTCCGGCAGAACCAACGCCTCACCACTCATAATCCAGTCTCAACGGATCGGCATAATCCAGGATCAGTGAAACAGACTCTAATGCAGATGTCTCATTATAGGAAGAGGATCTTACGATGAGGACTAAGGAGTTGTTGGAAGACAATGCGGAGCAGGTGATGCATCTACTGATCCAATATGCCCAGTCATCCCGTAAGTACGCATCTGTCATTTCTCAAGGCGCTATATACTAATTCGTGTCCACCTCTTCTCGTTTAGCAACAGCATCGACCAACCCACGTCTCTTGGACTGTATAACCTCTTGGATGCGCGAGATCCCGGCCGCGAAAATTGTTGAATCGCCTTTGATGGATGTCATCTTGAAAGCATTGGACAACGATGTCTCCTTCGAATCGGCTGTTGATAGCATGTGCACCCTCTACAGGGATACGCGAGAAGTCGATGAATCGGTGTCCATCATTCAGGCTCTATACCCACGGTTATTGGCTCTGCGTCCAAAGATCGCGGAATTCGCCGAGGCAGAAGATACAGACGCGTTCAAGGGTATCACCAGGCTTTTTGCAGAGGCCGGTGAGGCTTGGGTCGTAATGATTGCCCGCCTACCTTCCGAGTTCCGCGGTCTAGTGGAAGCGGTCCTTGAATGCTGCGCCCGTGACTGGGAGCACGACGCAGTCTCTCTTACTTTTGTTTTCTGGTACGAGCTGAAGCAATACGTCACACTCGAGCGATACGGAGACGCGCGTGTCGCTTTCACCGACGTATTCTCAAAGCTGGTGGACATCATGGTCAAACATCTTGAATACCCCCGTCCCGAAGAGGGCGAAACCGATCTATTCGGTGGTGATCGGGAACAGGAAGAGAAATTCCGCCATTACCGCCACTCTATGGGTGACGTACTCAAGGATTGCTGCGCCGTCATCGGTGTTACTGAGTGCTTGTCAAAGGCCAACGCGTTGATTCAACAGTGGGTCTCCAAGTACGCATCTCAGGCGAGCGACCAACATGTCCCTCACTGGCAGGAACTTGAGGCACCACTTTTCAGTTTGCGGGCAATGGGCCGCATGGTCGACCCTGAGGAAAGTACATTACTTTCGCAGATTATTCCATTGATTGTTCAAATACCCAATCAGGAGAAGGTGCGATTCCAAGCTATCATGGCGCTCGCACGTTACACGGAGTGGACCGCTCAACATCCCGAAACCCTGGAAGCACAACTCAACTATGTCATCTCTGGCTTCCAGCATAGTTCTCCCGAGGTCGTGCAGGCTGCCGCCTTAGCATTCAAGTTCTTGGGTACAGACTGTCAGAAGCTACTGGGAGGGCACATTCCGCAACTTCATTCCTTCTATGAATCGGTCATCGATAAGTTGAAGCCGGCCAGCCAGGAAGAAGTCACGGAAGGTGTTGCTGCTGTTGTTGCTGTTCAACCACTTGACAAGATCTACGAAACTATGAAGTTGTTTTGTGATCCCATCATGGCACGGATCATGAATCTGGCCAACAATGCGAGCGATGAGCAAGGCCAGCGCGCTGTTGCCGGTACGTTTGACTTGCATTTTTCACATATTTCGCAAGCAGTAGCTGACCAATCCCTATGCAGATCACTTGCAATTGATTACAATCTTTGTGCAAGTTGTGAATCCTTACGTTGGCCCGAACGAAGACAACCCGGCCGTCAAGTATTGCGGCGAGATTCTGCCCATCATGACGACGATTGTTATGAATTTCACTTCGTCCACTCCCATATTGGAGCGTGTCTGCCGTTGCTGGCGGTATATGATCATCTCGTACCGAACTGCGATGATTCCTCTGCTGCCCACGCTGGCCCAGAGCATTGCCAACGGATTCGAGGCTTCACGGGAAGGATGTTTCTTGTGGGCCACCGATGCTGTTGTGCGCGAGTTTGCTGAAGGGGCCGAGTTCGTCGACCGGTCGACAAGCAATGCTGTCTTCCAGTTCTACGAACAACAGGCAGTTGCTTTTCTACGGATCCTGAATGAGCTGCCACCGGAAAATCTGCCCGATGGTAAGCTCTATTGGTCTAGTAAGACTTTGTTATGGTACGCTAACTTTTTATGCAGTCATCGAGGACTTTTACCGGCTTTCTTCGGACGCTGTCCGGTTCTACCCCAAAGAGTGCATCACCTCGTCCCTCGCAGTGCCCATTTTTTCTGCGGCGCTCAGCGCCCTCACTCTCCAGCAGATTGATCCTCTGATTGCGACACTGCACTATTACCATGATCTATTCAGTTTTGCATTCGAAAAGCCTGCCGTCTCGGAGTTCACCAGCTCTGACGGGGATTCATACACGAATCCACCTGAGGTCAGAGAGGCTGTCAAGCAGTTGATCCTTGCTCAAGGTCAGGTTCTTACCCAGAGGATTCTAACTGGGATGATGTTCACATTCCCTGGGGACTGCTTCGCGGACGCTTCGGGCGTTATGATGACTCTCTTTGACTTGGTGCCCCAAGAAGCTGGGGCATGGGTGCAGTCCACGCTCCAGATGCTGCCGGCCGGGACCATGAAGCCAGGGGAGGCAGAGCGGCTGCTGAAAGGCATCGCGGACAAAGTGCAGACCAGGGAAATCCGGAAGATCAGATCTCTACTTCAAGGTTGGACCAAGCCCCAAGGCTCAACAGTCTCTATTACGACTAACAGCATCTTACAGACTTTACTCATTCATATCGCCGACGAAACGTGGCGCCTCGTGAGGGCTTAGGCCGGTTGGAGGCTACTCGGTTCCGCTTTAGCGGATAGATTTGAGACCAGAACTTCAGACTGAGCATTTCCAAGTGAGAAGTTCATGAGCGGGGACACATTATAGACAATCCCCATCATCCACCTTCGCTCAGCCTCTTGGCGAAAATGTCCTCTGAGTGGTCGCCACGGCGACTGCATGCGTCATGAGAGCAGGCAAGGGTCCATGGGGGATTTCATGTGTTAGAATCCGACCCGGTATGTTCTTCCCGGCAACCATACACAATCTGCGGACGTTCAGAATCCACGCAACATGATGGATGAGCACTCCGGAACAACACATGAGGGGGCGGCGACACATGCCACCGTCCGGTCCTGTAAGATTTTGATACCATAGCATTTAGCAACCTTAGAAATGGAACGGCGCAGATGCGACCCCAGGAACAACCAACTCCTCCTCTCTATTTTTTGCTTTTTCTTCCTTTCTCTCTTGTCTCGTTGCTTTTTTCTTGAGCGTGGCGCGATGCAGGCACGCTACTGCCGATATCGGCACTTAAATGTGAAAGCAAGCCTACAGACCGATCGTTGCCCCGGTACGCCAGCCAACTGCATTACCCAGGTAGATCCGACATTATTATGGTAGACGCGGTACGCTTCTATCTTGTGGGTCTAGCTTGACTCGTTGGCAGATGATCACCCTTGAGTCTTTGACATGAAACGTAGCTAACAGGCAACTACAGCCTTACAGTAGAATGCCGGATCGGTTCACCGATGAACTTATAGTGAAGGCAGCGTTGCCATTGCCTAGCCATTCACAAGCCTACGTTCATGCCAACAGTAGCAAGGTGACGATCCTTGATTCTGTGGCGGCCTTACTATCTGGAACTCTGACCGTTGATCACACTGCAGATCATATTATCAAGTTGAGTCGGTCCTGGGGTACTCAGGCTTGGTCTCGATAGGAAGGAATAGAAATGGCAGTTGTTGTGGAAAAAGTAGGAGTATAGATGTGGGGTTCCATTTAGCATCAAAGAGTGACTTGGTTGGGATGCTAAGTGGTGCCAGCACAAGTACACTCAACTCGATGCTTAGACCACACTGGTTTCGAATGGTGCATACTGCTAGGTCATTGTAGACGTTTAAGGCTTGGTTATAATCCAATGCTCCGCGGTTAATAGTGGTGTGGCTGATCTGAGCGACTGGGAGGATGCAATATATATTTCTATTTTGGGCGAGTTGTATAGCGGACTTCCCGAGTCGGATACGCCACGTTCTGGTTCTTTAGACTTGAGTACTCAATACTCTGGCAATGGTTTATAGGAGTGACATCTCTCTGCTCAATACTGTTTGCCAGAGAACTAAGATGCACATTCTGCCGTTCAACTGTCAACACACTTGGTCCGCCACAGATATTGACAAAGCGCCTCGGAATAACCCAGTCTAATCCCCATTCGTGCAAGGTCGTCGCCAAAGTCTTTAGTCCGGTTGGGCTTCCATCGAGGTAAAGTCGGCTACGAGCAAAAAAATATCATTGATGGATGGAGCGACGGGGAGTTGGTCTCGTGACGGGCCGATTCTTTGCTACAGCAGTAACGGCACAACCTGCGCGGAAATCTCCCTACCATCGACCTGAGACGTGGTCTAGATTCTGAGGCTCTGAGCATATTGCTTTTCAGTCAGATACATTGTCCGACCCGGAATATGCATGGAGGGGTCGCCAAAATAAGATTCCCGGTACGCTGGTACAGCACCGGGGAGGTCCGACGCAATAATGCAGAGATATCACGCCATGATCTGGATGCTAGGTGCTAGCCTGGTTGATGTATATGTCATGGTACCTATCACACGTGGACAGTCCTCCGTGTATATCTCTATCGAATGGCATCCACCGGACCTATCAACTATCATTCCATTAATCAATTTGTCCTGATATATTGGCAGCTCGATCCCCTTTCCCATCTCCGCGGTCCTGGTCACCGGTAAGGTCCCATTATTTGGGTCCGATGAGACTAGGCTGAATCATGTAGTCTCCTGATCATAAAGAAGAAAGGAACAAGGCTGATCGTATTAATCTCTGCCTCTTTGCCTGTTCTGGGCTTGCTTCCTTGATTTTTATTGGACAATGGAATTGCCTCAGAAAAGGGACCATCGGGGAATCACTGCGCCCGGGGGAAAGAGGAAAGCCAGAAAATAGGAATAGCCGCGACAGTCGAGGTGGGAAGATCGTTCTAAAAGCCTTACCCTCTAAAGCGAGTTAGATGGCCCTCGTGCGCGCCTGCTCGGATGGACGAGTGAGCCACAGGACGTATGTTCTTATGTGGGTGCTCTACTTCGTAGACGCAGATCTTCTCCGCATCATTGTACCTGGAGACTGGAGATTGGAGAATGGAGATGACAGGGACAGCATCATACACGACCACGTAGACACCTGCAGGAGATCTCCTCTGTCTGCATGGAATACAGCACCGCATTGGAGGCTTGATTGACCCAGTCGGCACCTGGTTCGCTCGGAAGTGCTGCGATCATTCCGCCCGCTTGACTATTCTCGATATTCTGGGCTGGAGGAAGAATGATGATCTGATGAAAGGGACTTTTGTTGACTCTGTCACTTAACCGCCGCTGCCGCAACTCATGCTTCACACACCTCGCCCAATACTCCTATTGTGCCATTGTCAGGACAGTGACACTCTACTCGTCTTCTAGTATTTTCTGGTCCCTCGTACTCCTTACAGACCGATTCCATTAGCGCCAGAAACTGTGCGCCCCGAGGAGGTGCTATTCATCCCAAGATCGGAGACTAAGATGGTGCCGTGGTCCATTTGTTGGATATCGACTATCGCGGCCAGGATTATGGATTGATTGACTAGCTGGAAACTAATATCTACGTGATTCTAGCTGGATTCCGAGCGTGTTCGATGCAGGACTGCAGGACCAATGACGGTCAGTAGAAGGGCGAGATGATCTCGCACAGAGCCATAAACCCTGTCGCTAGAGTCCGAAAGTAGTCGGCCATGGCCTCTTCATAGCAAGGATTGACATCTCCCCTTGCTTTTTCCTCAGTCCTGCCATTAAATTTCGTGTCAGAGTGTAGACTAAATACTCTTGAGTTTTGATGTGAAGATTTGATGTGATTGCGCTAGTTTCTAGGTAGTCTACGTCCGCGACAGGAGAAGAGGAAAAAGAAATACAGATGCCGATGCCCCACCTCGTGCTCAGGAAAAAGCTACGGAGTAGAGTCAACAAACCAGCGCACTGATCTCGTTCCTCGTTCAGACCAGCTGGATACCTAGAGGCCGCCTCTCAATAAGAAGACTCTCTCGCCCTCTCCATTGCCATCGGAAATTGTGACTTTACACCGGCTCGGCTCATCTCTCTCTCCAGAGCCAAGACAGTTGTTCCTCTTTCCCCTCCCCGAGTCCGCTGTCCAACGGTCCAACCACCGGCTAAATTGTCACACCACCTCACCTTTTTACCACGACTGACGATTTGGCTGCTGAGATCATATCACTCTCTCCTTCTTTTATATTTGTCTAGCTCGAGTTTACCTTCTATATCAACAAGATATACCTCCTCTGTTCTTCCCGCCAACCCTTCGGATCCCTTGCGAAACCTGTTCCCCACGGGGTTCCGCCGGCCGCCTTGGTGAAAGTCCCCCGCGCACAGGCCGTCCCGTCCAGATCTTTGTCACCTCCGACCTCCGTTCCGCCTCCTCCAAAACCTTGTCATGGCTCGCTCCGACCGACTATCTCCCTCACTGTGAGACCTCGTCGCCTGCGATCGTTTCCAAGGCTCGGGTCCTCCGCCCTCAGTCGGATGGTTACACTCGACACAGACGAGGTTACCGCAAGTTCACTACAGGGTATCGGATAAGCTCGACGACGCAAGATCGGGAACAAACCGCCACTACTGCGAGGACAAATCGTGCGCATAAGCCACAAGTTTTCCGCATCTGTCACACGACATGACATTCGTTGTTGGTACAGTGACTGGGTTGGATCAGGAACTCGACTACAAGCGAAAAGAACCGGGCGATAAGGAAGTGGCCATGGAGACCGACGGCCTGCGAGCGGACGGCGCGCCGCGCAAACGCAAGAGGGCCCGGAAAGTGAACTCGGATCGGAAGTTTGAATGTACACATGAGGGCTGCGGCAAGAGCTATTCGCGTGCCGAGCATCTCTACCGCCACCAGCTGAACCGTATGTCGGACGTCTTCCAACCGCAAGCCCGTTTCGGTGGATGCGGATGACTGATGTATAACTTGCTCTAGACACTCCCAAGCAGATTTATCGTTGCGACTTTCCGGACTGCTACCGGACATTTGTACGGCAAGATCTCTGTGTTCGCCACCGTGAACGGCACACGACGCAAGGCTCTCAGCTGCAAAAACGGGACCATTTCGCGCATGCGGCTTCGCAGAATAAACAACAAAGCCAGTTGCCTCACAATGTAGTCGATAATACTGTTCCGCAGATGGGCAGCACCCAGCAGCCGCCAATCTTGCCTGCGACTACCGTTGATTTGACATCGGCGCGCTCCGCAACCACCTTCCCTGAAGGCGGGGTGGAGACTCTGACACCGCAGTCGGCCAATGGTTCTAGCAAGCATATATCAGTCTCATCGTCGGCGTCGATGTCGATCGGCCGACCCCTCAACTACCAACCGTTGGTTGCTCAGCATGGTGTGGGGACACCAGACTCGACTGCATCGAGGTCTAACAGCTTGAGCAACCATAGCATTAATTCTCCTCCTGGTCAAGCAAATGCTCCCTTCAGCCCTTCAGACCTGCAAAAGCCAGCGTATGTGCCGCTCACCGGCCGCCACTCCATATATCCATCGGGCAGCCCTAGTGATCAAACATGTCAACTGACCGGACTGAATCCCGTTTCTAGGACAAGACCTCAAGACGCTGCATCATACTCCATGTCAGCCGACGTCAACGGCTCTTCAGTAGTTCAGTCGCTGCCGTATGGCTCTCCGACGAGCCTACAAATGCCTGTCGGTGGATTTTCCGACCTTTCGATGAATACCATGCCGCCCTCCACCCAGGCGTCGCTAGACAGATCAACCAGCATTACTGGATTAGATTCCCTGTCGGGGATGATTGCTTCCGCAGATCCTGCATTCGACCCGATGGCCTCTTGCGTCTACCCGATTTTCGGCGGCGAAACATACAACAACCGCTCCCCCTTTGCGATGGCCGATGACTTCACCGCCTGGCTGTTCAATGAACCTATTCCGGGATCGTCGTCCCTGGCCTATCCTCCCACGGCTCCCATGATGCCGAACTATCTGGATCCAACACAGCTGCAGAATCAGTTCCTCATCAGCGAGCCAGCGTTCGGCAGTTTCCTGAATGGCGTTCTTCCGCAACATCCAATGAGTGTCACCAGTATCTTAGATCCAGGCTCGCCCCAGGCGATCATGTCGGAGGAGAAGCGACAGGAGTTGCTGCATCTCATGGCCACTCGGTTCAATGAAGCCGCCTATTCAGCGGTGGCGAAGCGCAAGGATGCTCTGATGGACGGAGACGTCGACGATGACAGCCATGTTCTGAGCTTGCGCATGATGCAGACATATATCGGCTCTTACTGGTATCACTTCCACTCGCAGCTCCCCATTCTGCACCAACCTACTTTCGTGGCGGATAAGGCGCCAAATCTACTTCTCTTGGCCGTCATGGCCATTGGAGCAGCCACACTGGACAACATCCACGGACAAGAGGTTACCGAGACGGCTGCAGAACTGGCCAACTTCATCGGGTGGCATCTTCGATGGGAGATTTTCATGGACGCTGATTTCCGACCACCGGCCAAGCTCTGGGTCTTCCAGGCTTTACTCCTACTCGAGGTCTTTGAAAAGATGTACTCGACTCGCGCGTTGCACGAGCGCGCGCATATTCATCATGACACCACCCTGACGCTGATGCGTCGCGGCAGCTCGTTGATCGGCCGCTCCGCTCTCGACTCACCGGCAAGCTTCAGAGATGACCGGCAGACCCGGTCCACGACAGGATCTGCTTCGAATTCGGAATTTGCTGCTGACGATTCCTGGACACACTGGATCAAGGCGGAGGCCACCAGGCGGGTTGCATTTGCGGCCTTTGTGCTGGACTCGACCCATGCCACCATGTTCGGGCATTCGGCGAAGATGGTGGCCCATGAGCTCCGGCTCCCGCTGCCCTGCGACGAAGCCTTGTGGTCCGCCACCAGTGCCGCCGAAGTTGCGCGCGTTCAATCCAGCCTCCATGCAAACGGTGTGAAGCCGACCATGTTTCTCGACGGGCTCAAGAAGACGCTCAACGGACAGCGCGTTACCACGAATGCGTTCGGGCGCACTATCCTGATGGCCGGTCTGCTTAGTGTCAGCTGGCACATGAATCAGCGCGACCTGCAAGTCAGCTCGCTGGGCGTTCCGCAGGCCCTCGGTGGCCGAGACAAATGGCGATCAGCCCTTCTACGAGCTTTCGATAACTGGCGGCGCGATTTCGACGAGGCCCTGGCACAGGCAGGACCTCCTCCATTCCCTAGCCAATACCGGCGTCATTCTCTCGAAGACGAGGGCGTTTCCGAATCCCGGGACGTCCTGCACGGCCTGGCTCACATGGCCTCGCATGTCGACATTGTGGACTGTCAGATATTCGCAGGAGCTGGCCGACTCATGGGGCGATCGATCACTCCACGGGACTACAGCGCTGCCCGTGAGAAGATGACCGAACGATGGGCCACCAAGGCGTCAGCGCGAGACGCGACGTTTTACGCCCTCAAGTTTCTCTCCGAATGTCTTTTGAATAATCGGAGTGTATCCGAAGAAAGCGGAGTCTACTCCGGACGCGATGACTATCTGCTCAACCGGCCGTGGGTCATCTATGTCGCAGTGCTGGTCGTCTGGTGCTATGGATATGCGCTCGACGGGCCAATCGCCTCGCCTCCAGCGCTGGAAACGGTAGCTGAACAGCGACGCGACATGGAAGCCTTTCTCCGCCGGGTGGGCGGGGTGCGTGAGCCGAATGAGTTGGCGACGATGAAGGGTCGCAACCAGTGCCTCGGCCTGTTGATGACTATAGCGTTTGGCTTTGCGAACACTCGGTGGGAGCTGCTCTCAGAAGCATCCAACCTGTTGCAAAGCTGCATCAACAAGCTGCGGAACCAGACACCGCGATCGAGGTGAAGCCTTCACATCTAGGTAATACTCGATATATGGGATATATGTTTTTTTGGAGGAAGGTCTGCCATGTTATGATTTGATTATTGTTTGCATGATGTGATACCACGGGTTGGCGATTGCTTTGTATACTGTTGATAGGGATATCTAGTATGGAGTATATATTGAACCTTTCTCTAACTTACATGTATTCGACTCGACTAAACCAGTCCATTCCAGCCTTGCATACATTTAGTGCCAGAAATAAGCTATGTCATCTCGTCTGGATCGCCGGGGTCAGTCATCCACCCTTGCTGGTTACCACAACAACCACCCGCCTAAACACCGCCAAACCCACACCGGGCCAACCTCCAATCTTCACTCCTCGCATGATCATCTCTCAAATCCATTATCTACGGCCGTCTTCTTACGTGTTTGTAAGCGTCTATCATTGTTTACCATCTTAACAATATATTTGTCGCAGGCATTGACTCTCCCTTTCTTTGTTGCAGCAATACCGAATCTACCCCTGAAACGACAAATATCAACCATGGTACGTCTGGAATCCCCCCTCCACACCAGCACAGAACAATACGGAGGAATGTCGCTTGTGGATAACCTCACGAGGAGATCGGAAGTGAGAGTGAAACTGCATGCAATTCCTCCTGTCCCGTTGCTACTTCCTCCCTTGCGTCGCGTCGTCTTTCTGTTTGGTGTTTTGCCGTTGCGCTGCTGCCATTCTCAGATCGCCGCCTCTCCCCTCATCTTCACGGCCTGTAACAAACCAGTCAGTGGTTCTGGTTCCGGCTCTGGTTCCGAACAACTGAACTTCCCTCTGTCATTTCATTTCCATCTCAACTCCTCTTCATCACCAATCGTTTATCCGCTACCTGCTGGAAAATAAGATTGTTCTTTAAAATGCCTCGCTCACCTGATTCTCACAACGACCAGGCCTCAACCAACTACAAGGAAGCGTTCTCGCTTTTCGACAAGCGCGGCACGGGAAAAGTATCGCTTGAGTCCCTCGGTGACCTGCTGCGCGCATGCGGCCAGAACCCCACCCTCGCGGAGATTGCAGATCTGGAGAAGAGTATCGGCGGCGACTGTAAGCTCAAGTTTTCTTTGTGACCTGGTTTGGCTAGTGTGGTGCGGCAAGCTGACAGTGCACTAGTCGACTTCGAGTCGTTCCTGAAGGTGCTGAACCGCCCTGGTGGATTCCGGGAGCCCGGCGAGCCCGAGGATTATTGTCGGGGATTTCAGGTGTTTGATAAGGATATGACTGGGTTTATTGGGGTGGGGCAGTTGCGTTACAGTATGTTGCTCTGCGTTGCGCGTTCAGTTGGGTGTGGATAGGGTGCTGACTGCTGTAGTTCTCACGAATCTGGGCGAGAAGATGTCGGATGAGGAGGTCGATGAGCTGCTGAAGGCGGTTGATACCAGCTCTGGCGAGATCAACTACACCGGTATGTTTCTCGTCTGGTTTACTCGGCTAATAGACAATGGCTAAACTGATACCGCAGAACTCGTCCGCACGATCCTGGCCAACTGAACGATTACGATACCCCCCTTGACGCTTCCACGATGGTTTTACGATGTGCGCTGCGCGTCCGTCCACGCAGTCGGTGACTTGACTTGTCGGCTCCGCTTTAGCAATTAGTTTATATTCAGATAATATGACTTTTGTACTTTTGTACTGTATCTCCTTGTTTATTTCTGTAGACGAAGATGAAGATGTACACCCGTAGGATACTATTGAGCAATCCACCCGCTCCACTCCCTATCCATCGCCCGCATCTTCTCCTCATCGCCCATAATCTCCGTCTCCACCAACGCCCCAGGAAGTAAATATACAACCCGCGGCTCCTGATCCGCCCTTTCCCCTTCACCTACATCCTCACCCTTCCCATGAGCAACAGGGAAATGCACCGCATCAAGGAGATACCCCACTACAACCCGACACCGCCCACACCGCAGGAACCGCCTCTTCTCGAACCCGTCTTCCCGACGGATCAGCGTCGCCTTGCGATCGGGGAGTGTTGTGGATAGCAGGATGGTGTAGTGTTTCTGTTTGCGCCTTGTACCCGTCCTTCGCTTTCGCTTTTTTGGGTTTCAGGTCGGTTGGCTTCGGTCCCGGGTTCGGGGGATGTGGTTGTGTCTGCGTCTGCGTCTGCGTCTGCGTCTAGCTCGTCATCATCGTCGTCGTCGTCGTCGTCGTCGTCGTCGTCGTCAGCGTGCGGAAGAGGGAGAATCAGGGCGTTATCCTGCGCTGGGGCTTTTCGGCGGGGGAGGGTCGCTATCGTGCGTGTTGTGGCTAGGAGGAGGTGGTTGCAGAAGCGGCAGTGGTGGGTGTGAACATTTAGGCGTTGTGGCTGTTCCTGTTGGTAGTGTTCGGGTTGGTTGTCTTGTTGTTGAGGTGAGGCGGAGCGCGATGGCGAGGCGGAGGGGTTTGTATTTGACATTTTTATTTATTATTTTGGCCAAGTCAGTGTGAGTTTCGTGGGTAGTTATCTCGGGTTGGAGGTGGTGAAGTAATAACGGAAGAATTTAAGTTGAAGTGGTGATGTAGCGGGTTGAGAGGACTTGTCTTATCGATAATGTGGATAGCTAGCTAGCTACAGCACCACTTTACACGGAAGGAGTTACATTGCTAATATAGGTACGAAGCGAAGCGAATTCTTGATTGTTTAGCTTCTAATCAATTGATGTAGACCGATTAAGCCAGTCCCAATTCCTTGTAAAAGGCGTCGGTCTTGGGCTCGCGGCCGAGGAAGTCGGTCAATGTCTTCATCTCGTCCTGGCTGCCGCCCTTCTCGAGGACGCCGTAGCGGTATCTGCGACCGGCCGCTGGGTTCATCGGGTCGTCCTTGAAGACGGTGTAGAACATGTCGGTCGAGTAGACTTGGGAGCTGCGGTCGGTTAGATGATTGCAAGTACTCAATCGAAAAGAAAAGGCTGTTTACCTGAGATATCCGTAGTATCCGGCATCATAACCCCCAATCAAATGACCAAAAGTTGCTTCGCCGTGGCCCCATTCTTCTCCCATTCCTAGGACCTCTGGGCCGTCCTGCAGCGCGATCTGCTTTCGCAGCTGGTTGTATGTGGCGGAGATGGGCAGCTTCTGGATCCGCTCGTGGCTCTCGGCTTCGTGTACGGTCATGTCGAAGATGCCAAAGTGCAGCTGGCGGAGGTTGAACAGCGCATCGTTGACGTGCTTGGTCCGGATCAGGTTCTGTATGACCTCGTCGGGAATGCGCTCGGGCGGCTGGGACTTGCCGTTGGCCTGTTCTTGCCATGAGGCGAGGTACTCAGGCGACAGGGTCGAGTAGTGCTTGCTCAGAGACTTGAGCTGGGACGGTGTCCAGCACCAGTTCTCCAGCATCTGACTGGGGGCTTCCACAAAGTCCCGGACAGTGCTGGTTCCGTGGAAGCGCGAATAGATCGTCTTGGAGACGAGGTCGTGGATCCCGTGTCCGAGCTCGTGGAACAGGGTCACCACCTCGTCGTGCTTGAGGAGACTGGGTTTCTTGGCCGTGGGCTTGGTGAAGTTGCACACCAATGCAGTGGCGGGGTAGCGCCGCTTGCCGTCAGCGTCGATGAAGCCCTGCACTTGTTAGTCAAATGATATTAAACCTTATGTGTCTCACATACCGGCTGGAGATTGAAGTTGGCCGCGTGGCCGTACTTGCCAGGGCGGGGGAACAGGTCCAAGTAGAGGTAGCCCACGAACCCACTGCCCTCGCCCTCGTCATTCCAGACGCTAAAGACCTGGACATCTTCGTGCCAGACGATATCGCTTCCCTTGCCGGTGGGCGCAACCTTTTCACGATCCTCGCCCGTAATCTCAACGAAGACAAGGCCAAATAGCTCTTCGAAGATCTTCAGCATGCCCTCGATGGTCGTCTGCAGGGGAAAGTACTCGGCGATCAGTTGCTGATCCAGCGAGTAATCCTTCTCAAGCATGAGGCGGTCGTAGAACCGGTGGTCCCACAGGTAGTAGCGGCCATCAAAGGACTCGCCGCGAGACTCGAGATCTGCCTTCTTGAGCTCCAACAAAGCCTTAATCTCCTTGTGTCCTCCGGCAGTCAGACGCGACCGCAAGTCTCCCAGGAAGTCGTCAACCGTCTTTGGGGTCTTGGCCATCTTGTCTTCAATGCGGAACGCCGCGTGGTTGGGATATCCAAGCAGACGAGCGGCCTCGTCCCGCAGGATGATGGCCTCCCGGAACAGAGGCACGTTTTGGTTGCACTTGTTCTCGTTCTCGATCATCAGCCGCTTGCGCGTCTCCGCGTTCTTCGCATACTTCATGGTCGGGAACAGATCGGGATACTTGAAGGTCAGCCAGAGCTTGCCTTCATGCTCGCCCTCGCCCTTCTTCAAGCCGGATAGAACGTCTTCCGGCACGCCGTCGAGCTCCTCGCGCGTGAACCAGATTCCACCGTTCTCCTCATTCAGGTTCTTCTGGAATTCAATGCTAATCTGGCTCAGACGCTTCTTGATCTCCTTGAAGCGATCACGCTTCGGTCCGGCCGGAAGGCCCAGCCCGTTGCGGATGTAATCCTTGTGTTCCTTCTCCAGCAGTCTCCGGGACTCGGGGTCGAGGCTCTCGTTCTTCTTCAGCACAGCATCAACGAGCTTGAATACGTCTTCACGCATCACAGTCTCAATGAAGAACTCGTCCATCAGCTCCTCTGCCTTGGATGACGCATCCCGGAGCTCCTGCTCCGTAGACACGGCCTGGTAGAAGCTCAAAATGTGGGATTCCAACGCCATGGTATTCTCATCTTGGGCCAGAGGCTTCAGTACCGAATCGAAAGTCGCTGATTCGGGCTTGACATTCGCAACGACATTGTCCTGCACTTTGCGGGATGTTTCGATGAGGCGCTTGGCATCGTCGACGATGGACTGAGCAGTCGCGGTAAAGAGGGGCGGGGCCTGCGGGGGCCGACGCAGATGTTCGGGAGCCATGCTGGCGGTGGTGAGGGACTTGCGAAGATCGGTCAATGCGGAATTGTAAACGGCGGTAGTGGTAGGTAATCGAGAGCCACGAAGCTGGCTCAAGACCGAAGAGAGTCTGAAAGTGGGGGAGCTGAGGCGGAGAGGAGGAGCCACGGTGACAAGAAGAACGCCCGCGAGGAGGACGAGGGCGTGCAGATATAAAGCGCGAGAGAACAGTGGACTAATGGTGACGGTAGAGAGGGGCAAATCGCTAGGACAAGGCGGGTAGACCTCTAGCTTGAAGTAACAGATTATAAATAATCAAATGGCGATACACACGATCTCAATAGACGATAATTAAAGCTTTGATCCCGATGGAGTGCTCTCTAACTCCGTCCCTCCTGGCTGACAGTTCATTACTTGATTGGGTTTAGTATTCCTATTTAGGTGTAGTATCATGATCTGTATACTCCTCTACTCCACAAGGGACTCTACAATAACGTAGTACTACCTTACAGTATCTTCTTCTACTCTTCCCAACTGCTCATTTATTAATCGCTAAGGTATCTCTACTTATTAGCCAATCTACTTCATACTCTGCTTTACTGTTGTTAGGGATAGAGTACGCGCTGGGCTGCGATTCCCCTCTCGGCAAAAGACCACTACCGTCAAACCATGTGGTCAAACCATGCTCAGCCACTATACATTTGGATAGTTCTCCGTACGACCCTCTCCCATCTGGAGAGGACATATACCTCTATACTCCGTAGCTCTAACAGTGGGAGTTATCTACAACTTGTTATGTGATGTGGTAGGGCCTAACCCTCCGCATACCCGGTCAATGGCCATTGGTCATGTAGGCAGCCCTATACCTCACCTACTGTATCAAATAGTATGCTATTCTACATAGTCTAGGACACTGGAGATGAGCTTATCGTGAAAACAGCAACTAGATAGATCGTGGAGAGCATGGACAGAAGGCGCAGCCAATGAAATGCACGATTCAGTATGTCTTGGCGAGGAATCAGGTAACTTAAGTAATGGCGCCTTTACGAATTAAAGGCTTTCTTGGCCTCTTGCATGCAAAGGTAATCCTTTACATTCATTAGGTCTTGCTAATGTTTCAGAGAGTACTTCAGCATAGGATGGTAAGCTGGATCCAGGGCTTTTATAACCCAACCGCTTGGCGTAGATTGAGAGGGCCTAATACTACTATCGTAGGCACTTTGTGGTTCGAGGTCAAGTTAGGTTGACACATTGGAGTGGGTAATAGTGGTCATCATTTGTCACGTCAGGCAGCTCACCTTCCGCTTCCCGACAGTGGACACTCTTATTGAAGTTACTTGCCAATGCAGAGCCAAGGTAGAGAACAGAATGTCATGTCTCCTGTAGATGTGATTAGACGCAATAGATCAGCTGGTGGAGCTGTCGAGAGGGCATCAGAAGCCTTTGGCTGTGGTCACATGCAAGTTGTCTGGGGCAGCGAATACTTGGCTCAAGGACTTTCAGCTACTGATGATAACATCGGATTAGTGTAGCATGGTGAAGGGGCGTAAGGAGGATTCAGCTTGTATGAGGCAGACACTGGCTGATAGCCATATGTCAACTTCTTTGTGAAGGGGAAAAACTGGACAGGAAAGCAGCGGAGACTGCATCTCGGCTCCTTTCCCAAGTCTAATTTCATTCGATCTAAGATGACAGCCAGCAATATTAGGCAACCTCCTGCGAGGGGATGGCATGATTATCGACAATAGCATACAATTCAATCAGGGGGAAAAGTACGAGCGAGCTCCCAGTTCTGAATGCTGTAGCAGCTAAGTCTTAGACTAAGTACTGGTGCTGCTTAGCTCGGCTGCCGCAGAACTAACCAAGACGAGATAGTGCATCCCCTCGTTGCGGTGTTTCACAGAGCTTTGTCAATTAGCCTTCTAACCCCGGAATTGCTCTTTTGTTTATCTTAATCTCCTACCGACTCCAACTAAGGTTTTTATCATTAACTCCTGCTGGCCATTATGTTTATCAAACCAGAAGCCTTCATGGTAGGTTACTTTACAGCTCTGCGCCCATCTGGTTTACTTTCCACTCATTTTTGATGGAACGAAACGTATTGGTATCATGTCTTTAATATTCGTTTCAAACAGGTCTGCGTATCTCGCATTTTTAGAATGAGTTCAGACGAACAGTTGATCGTTCGACGGATCAACTCATGAATGTGCCGAAGCATGTGATGAGCAACCCAACTCCAGCAACTCCAAACGCACCGGAAGAAAAATTTTCAGAACGCCCACAATGTGCTAGACTTTGAACATCGACGATGTGAGATGAGAGAACAGTGTGAAGAATACGCTCGAAACAAAGCGGCGGTCATAAAATAAATACAGGAGGAAAAGGAGATATAGCGTAAGGAATTGCTCATGCCGCGTCAGCGGTGGGAATGGGCTCGGGGATCTTGGTGACCTGCTGACCAGCGCGGATAATGCGCTGACCGGACTCATCGCGGACATATTCGCTGCTCTCCTTCTGAGCACGCTTCCAGATCTCAACTTCACAGCCGCCGCGGATAACGCCGACACGCATGGTAGACAGCAGGTTGTGGGCAGCATTCGAGTGATAGTAAACACCACCGTTGAACATGGCAGTAGCATCCTTGCCAATGCCGGAGTTGATCATAGCCTTGCCACCAGGGTGGTCCTTGATGAAATCGGTCACATCGTGAACAACACCCGCAATAGCGATCAGTCCGCGGCCGTTCTTGGCCTGCTCAACATAGTCATCCCACTCCATGACGGGAAGCTGGTCGAGAGGAACACCCCAATCCAACTTGGCACGCTTCTGGTCGATCTTCTTCTGGAGCTGCTGAATACGACCCTTTTCGATTTCGTTGGCACGGAACTGCTTCAGATCATAGGCCAGACCAAGCTGCTTCCAGATCCAGATGGTCCACTTGGTGGGATCATACTGGTGCCACTCAATGGCGTTGCGGTAATCCGAGGGGAATTCGTGGTGGAAGTTGTGGTAACCCTCGCCAAGGGTGACCAGAGCAGTGATGACGTGATCTCTGGGGAGTTGCGGTCGTCGAAGGGCTGATCGCCGAGCCAGTGGGCCAGAGAGTTGACGCAGAAAGTGGCTTGCTGAACGAAGAAGATACGCAGGATACCGGCATAGATGAAGCCGCCAAACCAGTCACCCCAGCCGAGACCGGCCACGAGCATGGGCACGACGAGCCCCATCATCAGGACCACCTTCAGGTAGTTGCGGTGTTGCCACACGACAACCGGGTCTTCATTCAAATCGGTGATGTCGGTACGGCCGATACGCTTGGGGTTCTGCTTCATAACCATCCAGCCGAGGTGCGAGTAAAGGAGACCCTTGCGAACTGAGTAGGGATCCTTGTCGGTGTCGGTATAACGGTGATGAGCCCGGTGGTCACGAGCCCACCAGCGGATGGAGCCTTCGACTGCACCACCACCAACGGCTGCGAGCCAGATACGCAGAGGCAGACGAGCGGAGTAGGAGCAGTGAGCCCAAAGACGATGGTATCCTGCACATCATGCATTAGTATTTCTAGAGACTCCCCAGGATATGAGTTTGTGGCAACTAACCTGCTGTGATACCGAGACCGGTGAAGAAGTAGTAGACAACAGCCCAGATGGCGGTCTTGAGCTGCAGAGGCACCCAGAAAGCCTGGATGCACCCGTACAAGGGGATACCGATGATGAGGACGACGTTCAGCCAGTTGACATGCTTGTACCAGTTCTGACGAGTGATGGCCGTGTCGGCGATATGGACCTTCTTGGGGTCACCGGCCCGTGGGCGAGAAGCGTCTGCAGGCTTCGCAGACATGTTGCCGACCTTTTGCTTTTCTCTTCAAGTCCTCTAATTTCAGGTCGGGAGGTATATCCGCAAGGAAAGGATGTCCGCACTTAGTGGTTGCCAAACCGAGGGGGGGAAAGCAGGTTGATGGGGGAGGAGCACGCTCTTTAAAAAGACGACACGGGAACGAAAGAATTAAAAAGCGAAAGAAGACAGAAGAAGGTGGGGAAGAAAGAAGCGTGAAGGCGAAAGAAAGTAGTGAGCAGACGGAAAAGGCAGGGCAAGGAGGACTTGACTGTTCAACTGCATTCACCCCAGGGTCCACAAGCCGATGATGGTTGGGGCAACGAGCGGATAGGATTCGGACAATGCAGGGCCGAGAGATGTT
Organism: Aspergillus novofumigatus IBT 16806; assembly: GCF_002847465.1. NCBI lineage: Eukaryota > Fungi > Ascomycota > Eurotiomycetes > Eurotiales > Aspergillaceae > Aspergillus > Aspergillus novofumigatus. The sequence continues at coordinate 336,407 of NW_020194280.1, forward strand.
GCTATGATGAAAGCAGACGGGATGGGGATGGACGGAGAAGGATAACAGGTGGACTGACAACGATCAGATGCCTGTGATCATGAGATTCCGAGGTCAAACGGACACCGATCTCATAATCAAACTGCAAGTTCTGTCAATTTTGATGCCCTCACAACTGTCAAATCTGCAACCAACCATACAAAAGCTGGGTATAGAACGATTACCGCTATCAGGGCCATAAGCTAGGTTGTTGGGCGGGCGATCTGATGGCGAATCGACGGCTAGAATCTTCCACTTTCGGACTAGGGCCATCCAATCCACCAATAAGAGCACATTCGCCTTCTGTTGAATCCCCAACACTTTTTCTAAGGTACGAGGTACCGTACCTTCCTCCCTTGCAGTTGCACTTGCAGGTACCTACAATTACTAACAAATGTGGCTGAAGATCCGTTTTTGGCCACTCGCTGTCTGTGGCGGCTGCTTATTCCGGTCGAAAACCTACGTAACGGCTCAATTATCCGCGATACGTATGAATGATGAATGGTCAGGACTTCAGGCTGCACATATTTAAATCTTCCAAGGCTAGGAAAGCACCTTGTCCAAGAGTAAAATCATCGGCAGTTCACATGATTGCTGGCAGTGTTGGGAAGGAATTTAGAGTTGTTCGCATGGCACATTGCCAAGACTCTATGCCTCAGGCATCGCACACCTTCCATGTACTTCACTTCATGAGATCATAACTACGCAGAGATGATCATTATTATGCCTGCTATATTTATAGACTTTGAGAATGATGACTGCGCCAATGGCACTGCAGCGTTTTAGACTCATATGTAAGTGACGACTGTGATGAGCGTACATTTGTCCACTCTTTAACTGAAAGGGCCATCGGTCGACCGAGATACCAACAGCCAAACAAAGAAGTAGTTGCGAAGTCTGACATTAGGGAGAATGGCGACGTTTGAACTTCTTTGGGCAGATTTGCCTTATCTCTATGGTACCTGGACATAGACTTTTACAGTTCATCCGTGTGCATGAGCACTTTTAGACACCTGGAACAGGTCAGCAAGATGCAGCTGCGACTCATATCATCACTTCTACGTTCTTGTCCTCGAATCAGCTGCGGTTTGCAGGGTACGTGGCAAGTCCGTGCGTAATGAGCACTTGTAGAATGTATCCAACACTTGAGCCTACACCCACCAATTTGGTTCTTCGCCTTCCCTATATCGCAAGGTTGGCGAAGAGGATCGGATTCTGTATGGCTAGCCATGGGAACTTCCAGATTTGAATGCTTCACGCAAGAGGCATCATACTGCTCCTTATCCTTCACACTGTCTTTAATAAACTGAAAGGCATTGAATGTCCAGTAAGGCATCGTGATTTGCCAAAATGCTGGATCCTCGTGTTTCTTAGAAAACCTCGGTTGAACATGCTCATGAAATATCGTGAACAACGCGCTGGGACTACTCAGGACTAGACAGAACCAAAACGTCCCTCTCTCCCGCCCTCCTGCAAGATGGGTTGGAGGCGGAATGGCAGCTTGTTCTTTGACTCCTCCTCTAGGAGAGCCTCCATGAACTCTTTGTGAAGTATCTTGTAGTCGTCTATGCTGATCAAATCAATAGCCTAGTTCGTCAACCAGTATGGAGGCTGAATCATTTCCACTAGATAAGAGGATGCCCACTCCAGATCGATAAGACACTTGATGTTCCAATTGTCGTGCACAATGATGTTGGTCTGATCAAAATCAGTGAGGTTGAGAAAAAAGGGCCGCGGAGAAGATCTTGGCGGAAAAAGCAAGGCCAAATGCTTCTCATAACCATCAGTGCAGATGTCAAGCGTCTCAGAAAGCATCTTGGCCCACGATGGCTTGATATATTCAACCAAAAGGTAGGGTGTGCCCAGCGCAACCTGATCTTTGTTCTGATGTTGAACGTACTGGGTTGGAGTCGGATAGCCTAACCAACTTAACAGTCGACGGTGCAAACGTTGAACAGCCAGGGCTATGAAAGGCAGGTTGTCGAGTATTGTGAACTAGGGGCTGTAAGCAATAGTTCTTCTTCGAGTATACGTGAAGTTGGCATACTCTTTGGCCAGTATATAGCCCAAACCCATAAAGACGTGGAATAGGAACAGACGGATAGCTTTCTTGCAGCCATGCGTAGGTACCAGCTTCACAGCGAACTTTCTCATCCGCATTACCTGGGTACCAGTTCTCTCCAATTCGGTAAGGCAAGGGAAATCGGATCATCACCTGTCTCCAAGCGTCTTGTCGTTGGCCACCAACATCAATTCGAATACAACATTGAAGCTTCTGTGTATCCAGTCCTCCACATCAACAACATGACAGATGTCTGCAGAAGTGAGGCCGAGATGGTGGCCAGCGATTGTCGCGATCAGTCCACGATTCCGGTACAAGTGGGTAAAAAATCAAATCCTTTGATCCCAGTAGCCCAGCTGGTGGAGGATATTGGCATCTTCTTCCTTTGCAGCTCTTATGTGATCTCGCTCCGAAGCAAGCGAAGAGGTTTTAGTGTGACAGGAGAGTCATGACCCTGAGACATCCCTTCAAATCGGGCACTTTCAGTCCTTTTGACGGACAACAGGAATCGAGACCGGACCAAATCAGTCAACGACTCGGTTGAATCTCAATCTTGTCCATCAGAATAAGGGCTGTGACAGATACCATGTCGGGAAAACGATCTTCCTTTTCGAGGTGTCACTCGTCGGGGGTCTTCCTGGGGTTCACGGTGAGATAGGTCTAGTTTAAGTATGGTGTGCGGAGTACGGATATATACCGCATAATATATCCAACTACCGGAGTACTAATTTCAAACCTCGCTGCAAGCTCAATCTAGTAGGAACTAGAAACATGACCATAGGTCAGCTGTTATTGTTGAGCGATCCTCGGGCCGATCCATCTATGCATCTAAGGATCGCTCAATTGATGGATCCTGTCCCTCTATGTATATGCCAAACCAGACACAGATCCACCTCTCAGGGTCATTCTCGATTCAATCACAACTTTGAGGGATAGGGATAAAGAGATGTTATTCAGATGTCGTTCGGCATATAGCTATCAGAGCCTGTGGAAGTTCGGCGCCCCCGCCTTGCTGATAAGACAGGCTGATTTTACACAAACAGCACCTGTCAGCTAGGGCGGTTCTTATCACCTCCACACGAGTCACATCGAACAGCACTAACCGTGGTTAATGGTCAGTCCGCCAGTGGAAAGCCCCTTCTATTCCCGAGAGTGGACATCGTCGCTGCTATCTATCGGCTAAAAGAGTGCTTAGAATCCTCTTCCACGCGACGCGAGAGATAACCGATCGTCTGATTATTCGATTGATTCACGCATCCTCATTCTATCAGCTTTGATAGAGCCGTATGGCTGTTATGCTTTTAACATCCTCATCTAATCTTGCGATTTTTGCAAAATGTTCATCTTATATAGAACGCACTGGTTCCGCTCAAATTGCGGGACCAGAATCCCCAGACTCGTTCCTGATCTGCTCCATTTTGCTCGGCCAAGATTGAGTCATTGACCGATTTCGGGACAATTTTTCTTCCCCGCACATTCTGTGTGCCACAGCTGCAGAACAAAGCTTAGAACCAGCGATTATCTTGCGCTTACACATTTCCCAGTCATTGTGAATAACAATAGACTTGAACCTCGTCCATACAACGAGCCCTGGACACATCTTTCGCTACCTCATCCGCCATGGACGGTCCCGATCGAATCGGTCCTGATCAGAGTCCCAGGCGGACTATCCGCGATAAAGCTCGACGGATCGTGAAGACATGGACTACCAAGTAGGTCGTTTACGGGCACTTGTATCTTCTGTCCTCTATATATGCTGATCCATGCACGATTATCAATAGAGAAGGATTGGTTGGAGACTACAACTACGCCTACCTCTTCACACCGAGAATTCCCTTTACCAAGAACATCAGAAGGACGTCCCCTTTCTTTGGGCTGCACGACAGGTTACCCGTGCTACTTGCCTTCATTCTGGGTCTTCAACATGCTCTCGCAATGTTGGCTGGAGGTAAGCTTGGAGACATTATTCATCAGACTGCCACTGATTAATGGTTACAAGTCATATCTCCTCCTATCATCTTGGGTGGTTCTAGCGGTGCCAACTTCGGAGATGCCGAGTACCAGTACCTCGTTTCCACCTCCTTGATCGCCTCCGGTCTGCTATCAGCTATTCAGATGGCCCGCTTACGCATCTGGAAGACTCGATACTTCATTGGTACTGGCTTGATATCGGTCGTCGGCACCTCCTTCTCCACCATCACCGTCGCATCGGGAACTTTCTCTCAGATGTATGCATCTGGATACTGTCCCACAGATGCCGATGGCAACAAGCTACCATGCCCCAGAGGTTACGGGGCTATTCTGGGCACAGCTTGCTTGTGCTCTCTACTTACGATCGGCCTGTCCTTCATGAGCCCAAGGATCTTAAAACGCATCTTCCCGCCTATGGTGACTGGTCCTACCGTTCTGTTGATCGGAGCAAGCCTCATCGAAAGTGGTATGAAGGACTGGGCTGGTGGCTCTGGCTGTGGATCGGACCCATCCGCTCGGGCTTTGTGTCCAAGTACTGGTGCGCCCCATGCCCTCCCCTGGGGAAGTGCCGAGTTCATCGGCCTCGGATTCCTGGTTTTTGTGACGATTATCCTTTGCGAGCGGTTTGGCTCTCCTATTATGAAATCCTGCGCCGTCGTGGTCGGTCTTCTGGTCGGGTGTATCGTGGCAGCTGCCTGCGGCTACTTCGATAGATCGGGAATCGACTCTGCGCCCGTTGTCTCATTCATCTGGGTGAAAACCTTCCCATTGACTATATACGCGCCTCTCATCCTTCCGTTCCTCGCACTCTACATCGTTATCATGATGGAATCGATCGGTGATATCACTGCGACATGCGACGTCTCCCAGCTCGAAGTCGAAGGTGCCGAGTTTGATTCGCGCGTCCAGGGTGGTGTTCTGGGCAATGGATTGACCTGCCTGCTGGCTGGACTCTTCACCATCACGCCCATGTCGGTCTTTGCTCAGAACAACGGTGTCATTGCTCTGACAAAATGCGCCAACCGCAAGGCCGGCTACTGCTGCTGCTTCTTCCTCGTCGTCATGGGCGTCTTTGCCAAGTTCGCTGCCGCCATCGTGGCAATCCCCAAGCCTGTTCTGGGCGGCATGACCACTTTTTTGTTCTCGTCCGTCGCCATCTCCGGTATTCGTATCATCTCCACCATCCCATTCACCCGCCGCAACCGGTTTATCTTGACGGCCTCTTTCGCGGTCGGTATGGCCGCTACGCTGGTGCCCGACTGGTTCTCGTACTTCTTCACCTATAGTGGTGATAACCATGCCCTGGAAGGTCTGCTGAACGCCGTGGAGCTCGTTATGGAAAATGGATTTGCAATCACCGCTGTTATCGGGTTGATCCTCAACCTCGTCCTTCCCGAAGATCCGGAAGACGAGGCGGCCATCGTCGAGGCTACGGCAAGCGATGCGCCATCGGAGGAGCTGAAGGATTCAGACCCTTCGTCATTTAAAGCAGGGCAACCATCTGGGTCTATGGCTGTGTGATTAATTATGTTACGCTGCATGGCTGAGGAAGCATTCCATGTGCGTGAGGTTGTTTGATGTTCTTTCTGGATACCCTTCTTTGGTACTATTTTCTGAGGATACATAATTCAATAATGATCTTCAAGCATTACTCTATTACTACGATTCCGCTCCTAGACTCGTAGCATGACAATAATTCACCATATCCAGGTAAATCTTTCAAATGCTGAACTACACCCCTTCCACAACCTCGCCCGGGTTCAGCATCTTGATATAGCGATGCTCGCCTGTTTCCAGCAGTGAAATAGTATCCCCTACGCAAATGACGAACTCTGTCGACAGTTAGCAAATCGATCTTTCATCATCGGGACATCACTAACCCTGTACAGCAGCAACACACTGCATCCCCAAACACGCATTCGTCGGATCACCAGGGTCAATCCGCCTATAGCTCTTCAGCGTCCTATCCGGCTCAGACGCGTGCCGGATACCCGTGGCAGGGTCAACGTTCGGCAGCCGACAGCGCATCGTCCGACAGGCAACATGTAACTCAATCCCAGCGTCAGCGTCACTCTTAACCGCCTTGGGTCTAATCAGGATGCGCTTCCAGTGATCCTCCGCAAATGCCTCGGGGCCCTGGACGATGACGTTGGCCCTGAACCGCCGCACCGAGAGCCGGGGATATCCCGTGCACATCGCGCCGCAACGTCCTGGACACTCGCGATGTTGAGGATATTCAGGGGATACGCGTCCGCGAACACGGTCACAGGTTGGAATCCGAGCTCCTCTTTGCGGGGAGCGTTGCGGAAGACCTGCCGGTGGTGCGTCGGTTCAACGCGGAAGAGGGTGAGAGGGCGAGACACACCCACATCTGGGGGAGCTAGAAACTCCCGCAGGGCGTGCGGAAGATGCTGGCCGTAGTCGTATGCCACCAAGGTATCTTTCCAGATCTTCACTGGCACGGAAGGATAAGCGCCAGCGCGGTCTGGTGGCGGAACGAGCGGGACACTGAATGACAGCTCCCGGGGGAGCAGACGCAGGGCTATCCCCAACTTGACGAGGTACGACAAATGCCCTCGAGCAGCTGGTCGTGAGTAGTACACGACCATCACGCCCTGAGACCTGACCTCATCCAGATCAGGCGCGTAGTCGGGGGCAGCGGGATCAGGGACCCAGATCTCAGGCCGGATGAGCGTCAGCCGGCTGTAATGGCCGTTACGGAGAGTCCGCGTATCCCAGTACGGCTGCGCCTTCCCATCGCTGGCGCTCGCATGGTCAGGCGCGAATTGTTCCGCGAAGCAGAACTGTCGATCGAACGCGAATCCGGTCGATACGACATCGGCGACGTCCAGCTCGACCGCGGCGCAGCTTTTGATGGGATAGGTGAAGAGTGCTTTAACACGACATAAAGGCTGACCTTTGTCATCGACGTCGCTTGAGGTTCCCTGGCCATACTTATGGTCGAATTCGTCGTGCAGATTGCTGCGGCCTGGTGGAAGGCCTAGCCTTCGGCATCCTCTCGGCTGCGCTGGATGAGCGGAGCCATATTGGCGCACAATGAAGATAAGTATGGGTAAAATTGAAAGCAGCGAAATGCCTGTAGTCGACAGTAAAGCCTTCACAGCATCTTGTTGGAAGCTGGTGAAGCTGAATGTATGTTCACTCAGCATTGATGAGATGTGCTTTACAGAGACCTCAGGAGTCACCAGCAAATGTAATCTCAGCAGCAGTTGCAAAGTACTCAGATGTTTCCTAGAGCGAACTTGTTATGTACTTATCTAAGAGTATAAGCTGCTGGACGCGATGAAATAATTGTGGAGGTGAGTCACTCCATTGGGGCGGATTCCGAATCCTTTTAACAATCCGCAATCTAAAATCTCCGCGCTGGAGTTGGCGCATCTGTTGATACATTGGTAATCAACCACCCATTTCGGTGAACAGCAGCCGAATATATGCTCCAACAAAGGTTGGACAAGGTCAAGCTGGCAGACTGGAAAAAATGCAAGATCTGGACTGCAGTAATGTCCTAGTGTCAACTATTCTTTCCTTGAATCTGCCGTTTTGCGTGAGACGATCTGGAGTCAAATCGGAGGAATCACAATCGCCGCCTGATAAGTGCCACCATGAGCACGCAGGATATCCTTGGTGTGTCCAGTCATGACCCTGGTAGGTTATCGACTCTAAGCTTTTCCTGCAATATGTAGCTGATTTCCATCGTAGGTCGCGTCATTTCATTCCCTGCTTCGCAGTATCTGCACGCGTCTACCGCGTCTTCAGTTCGTGGCGTGATTTCAACAGGACTCCCTCGACTTGACCAGGCAATCAGCCCGGTTTCTTCAGATGAGGCGTCACAGTCGTCAAGTGACGCAATTCTGGGAGGAATTCCTTGTGGTCATGTCACCGAGGTGTTCGGGCCACCTGGTGTAGGCAAAACGGCTCTGGCGTGAGTTTCACTGCAGATGAACTGACCATATGGTGTACCAATAAGCCTAATATTGACTGTGTATCTCAGAATGAGCATAACCGCAAACGCTCTGTGTGACGGTGGTAAAGTTGTCTGGATTGGTACGACATCCTTGACCGTTCGAGATGTTCGCTGACCGTTTAGATACTACCTCGCCACTACCAAAGCTCCGTCTAAAGAGCATTCTCATGCAGTGTCTCAAAACAACCAAATCATCTGATACAGCACAACAACTCATGGACAATCTAATCTACTTCCGCGCTCAGTCGCTGCCACATCTGCTAGCGCTTCTGCTCCACCCACCACAAGGATTCCCGCCCGAAAACACCAAGCTTCTGGTGGTCGATTCAGTGTCAGGGCCGTTCCCTTCTTACTTTCTGAGTCCGTCCGAGCTGAAATCCCGCCTGGCGCAGACGAAGATCACGGACAAGTCCCAGATCCATTGGCTCATGAACCGCAAATGGAACGTCACGAGCGAGCTGGCAAATCAGCTGATGAAGCTGGCGGCTTCAAGACGACTGGCCGTGCTTCTCATCAACCAAACCCACACAAAGATCAAAGGTCTGCCACGTGCTACCCTCAGCCCGCTGCTTGCGGGTGGCGCGTGGGAGAATAGCGTGTACACCCGGATTGTCCTGTATCGCGATCTCCCGGCCGTTGACGATGAAGAGTCAGAGATAGCTTCTAGGAGCGTCCGCTATGCGGAGGTATTGAAGAGGGATGGCAAAGCATTGACAGTGAGATCAGATGAGAACATTGTACCGTTCACTATCGACTCGGTAATCATCGCCCTATAGCCAAATGGAATTGCGTCAACATGCGACTGACATGAGGGAAACAGGACTCTCTGCGTGGGACGGACACGACTCAGCCGTCCCGCGCTGTTCCACAGCAGCCAGTTGAGGAGACTCTCCGTGCGGGTGGGCGGAAGCGGAAAGTGGACGAGATTGCGGACAGTCAGGATGAGGGCGATTCCGACGATGACTTCGGATGGGTTGATGGCGACGACGCTGGCTTGGTTGAAGGGCCTGCTGACGACTCATGAACTCACAGGACTCTCCCGCAGGTCCAGGCAGGAACTCGCTGCTTGGTCCGCTTCTGGTCATTTTCAATAAATCGTGGCCGAGCTATTTGAAGACATACAAGCGATCATTGGAAGAACATACAACCGCCTCGGCATTATAAGCTATAATATGCTACAATATCTCAAAATAAGTCATTAACGTATCGACATGACACCTCAATCATTACCGAGGGTATTAGGAACAATGGCTCAAGTCATCCTTCGGTCACCATCTCCATGGGACCGCTGCTCAACCCATGTTGAGAACTCAGTCATGGCCAGGATCTTGCCATCTGGGATTTGCGCATTGAAACTCCCAGTGGTTGCCCTCTTGATCTTCTCCGCCTCGGCGTTGTTCATCGCCGAAATCTCACAGATGTTGACATCCCCGTTCATACCTGGCTGAGCAGCGCCGTTGTTCGGGCCGGTATTGAATTCCAGCGAACAAAGGTGGACGGCATCCCTGCCTATCATGGGACGTCTATGTCCGTGTATCACATCAACGAGCCTGCCAAGGACGGCGAACTCCAACTTCAGCTTGAGGCTATATATCGCGCCTTTCAGTGTAATCTGGACCGCGTAGTAGCTGGCGTACTCGAGGCCCAGCAGGGCCAAATCCATCAGTACGATCAATATATTGATACCCACGAGCTGGTGCATGATCCTCTGCTTATCCTTGTCCGATCCCAGCCGGAGCAGCTTGACCGTCTCCCATACATAGAGGCCCGAGATGATCACCTCTTGTATTGTGAAGCCGGTCATCTGGAGCTTCTCCATGATATTGTACCCTCGCACGAATACAGGCGATCGATCGACAACGTTGGATCCGTACGTCAGGACCGTGGTAGGGATATGCAAAAAGAAGATGTTTGCGATGATCATTATCAGCACCCGCCGCAGGATACGCTCATCGCGAAGAACAAGGTGCAGGCGCGAGTAGAGCACAAATGCCTGCCCGGTCACCATTGTCCACCAGCCGACGCTGAGCATCGTGACCGATAAGGTGGAATTGGCGGAGGTGAAGAATTTGAGCAGGAATCCCAGCGAATACGGGATCACTCCGAAGCATCCGGAGAGAAGCAAGCTCCAGAAATACAGGCCTCTCCAACGCCGGAACGTCGATAGCACGAGCACGACGAGCTCCACGACGTTGTAAAAGGAGATGGCGCTGAAGATGAAGAGAGTCGCCTTGAGCCCGTCCCTGTGGTTCGCAAGCTCACCCGAGATACCGTCTAATGGATCTTGAATGGTCGACATCTCACGCTTTATGTTGCTTTGACATGGACTGTCTTGCTGAGGGTGGAGTTAGGATATGAGTATAGGCAGGTCGCGCGGTACGAGAATGTGAACTCACAGAGAATCAAGCACGAAACTCAACGATTCGAGATTGTCCCAGCAGAACTGTTTCTCCTGCTTCTACGGACAGTCTCTCGTACCTCTTCAGTAATCTTTCCTCGCTAGAAATCACCGACACATCAAATCCAAGCGTAGAAGCCTGGTGCTATCGAAACAAACCCAGCGACGGAACACTCATGACAGAATTGACCTCAAGTTGCGAACAGACAACATGTAATGTACCTTACTGAGACGAAGAAACAGACGGAAGATTGAACAGCCACCCGGGGCATACCACGCACAGCGCTCCTCAAGAGCTGGGGTAGTACAAGTCGTTCACTCTCCCGTCGGAGATAATTCCTCCCCTTATTGCTGTGTACCCTCGATTTCCTGCTTTCAACTTTTTCCCCCAGAGCAAACAATGATCGAATGCAACTGCATGCGTGTGATTGATGCGGGAAAGGCTCCTGGACCTTCCCTGCCTTCCGGCATTGCTTCGTGACTATTGCGTCTAGGCCTAGATAGTCGAGGGGGCCAAAAGTTTACTTACGGAGTAGACTAGAACCAATCCTTCTGCAGGTAGCGTTGCGATGGGATCTTTCATTCAAAGATCGGGAAGCTGAAGGATTAAATGTTCCGAACCTTGATTATGTTGTGATTTGGTGGTCATTGTAGAGGAAGGGAACTTGTCTCAGCTACGATAGGGTACCATTGATGGGGAAGTACCCGGGTGAGGCATTTTGTGATTTGGGCCGCGTTGGAGCACAGGACATGCATTGGCCCGTTTGTCGCCGCGTCGAGTCCCCTAAGAGGTTACATGAGTTGTGAGATGAGCTGTTAGTGCTGGCATGATCCTTCTCTGAATTTGCCTTATGCTTGTAGAACGGGCCTTCAAGTGGATCATGCATTGAGAGAACCCTTTGGCAGTTAGTGTGTTCAAATGACGGTTCAAGAGGTACAGGTCACTGATTGGTAGCCGATCCTACACCTGAGATGACGCATGCTTGCGATACTATTCCGAGAATTAAACTGTACATTGTACAGGAATGCCCTCATTTGCGAAAGCTGCACTTCATTCTCCTGGTTTATCTATGGGACTGCGCAAGTCATAACGTACCTCAGTCATGCCTTGATGATTCCCCTGCACAGCTCAATTGAGAGCCATATCAGTGGGTGCAAGCGTCCTTGGGGTATCCACTGAACTCTAAGGGGCAATGCTCATATGAATTTGGTCATTAGGTCGAAGGGACCTTGTAGAATTCAAGAATCGTCTATTATGCTACAAGGCTTGGCAGAGTTGAGAAACCGTACCAAAACAAAATCCATCATAGATTGGTGAGATAATCTTCAATCTCCTCTTTGGTCAACTTCCTGAACCGGGGGCCTCTGGCTCCTTCAACGCCTTCATAACCCAGAAGATGATCCGCGGGAGGGCCAACAATACCTGCGTAAGTCAGCTCTGTGTTTCGTACGGCGACTTTTGATCTAGATAAGTAGGACCCACCGATTTCTATTGTGTCTCCGTTCATCTCACCCTCGATAGTCTCTTTCAGAGTAAGGAGGGCGATATGGATGGCATCTTCAAGCTCCAGCCCCTCTGTGTACCGCTTCTCCAGGAACGTCTTGGCGCTGGTTGCATGCTTTCCAATGGCCGTGGCTTTCCAGGGATAGTAACTGCCGCTGGGGTCGACTTGGTACAAGCTGGGACCGCCCTTCAGGATACCACCAGTCTTACCAGTAGCTACTGTAGCCTTCTTGAGATCGTCCTCCTCATCACCGCGTTGAGCTTCACCTGTTTCGGGCTCGATACCCTCATCCCAGCCAGCGATCAGCAAGCTGACACCATATGGTCGGACACCACCAGATTGTGTTGCTTCCTGCACGACACGTGCAACATCTTGCACCAGTATCCGAGTTGGAGGGTACTCGTTATAGATGCGTTTGTAGCCAGTGTGAGAGACTTTGCGAGCCTTGTCGACTAGTACACGGTAGTCCGGACCCATTCCAGCATAGACCATACCGATATCCGGCGTGATGAGGGAAATCTTGGAGAGGGAGGGAGGGTCAATGAGTGGGGAGGACGACTTCTTTTCGGTAGCAAGAACAATCCCATTTGTTGCTAAGAAAAATAACGATGGTTAGAAGCTATTTTGGGTAGCTAGCGCAATCAGTCCATTTAAATGAAGCTTACCTTTGATTCCGAGGGCAGTTACGCCTTGGTTGACGGCGTTCAAGGCATATTCTACATTCGATCAGCATTGAGAATTCCATAAACTAAGACCAAGCGCAGTACCAATTTGTACCAGCTTCCCACTGTAAGCTATTGTTAGCATCCGATTATCTAAGGTGTCACCTGCAACAAGCTCCTCTTACCTGGGGGAGAAGGTAGTCAAAGAGAACGAGTAGCGATCAGCCATGGAGACGTCTTTTCAATTCTAAAAGCTCTGAAGAAGGTGGTAGAGCTCTAAAAAAAGATGAAGAAGGTAATATGAAGATAAAATGAAATTGTTGAAGGTCAAGTGAAGCTGTCCTTCTCCGAGCAACAGGCGACAAGGTGTTGACGCAGCACAGCTTAGGTCCATCCGCCCAGTGCCAAGCCGTGTCTGGGGCGGTGACGATACAAATGCCAGAACTGGCTTACGTGAGCACTAGTGCTGTCGTTGCCTGAGGCTCTTCCTTTCTCGAAGCTCCACATCGCTTCTTTTAAGCTGGTTGAGGGCTTTTTTCTTCCCATTTCTCTTCCTTTCTCTCTCTCCCACACAAATAATACAGCACGACACCCTTGTATTTATACAATCTGAGATCTCGTCGGATGCTCTTGCACCAGATCCCTGGTAGATTTAGTTAATATGCTGTGACTTTAGCTTCTGAGCATTCCACAGCAGCATGAATGTGCATAATGAGCCACTCTGGCAGTGGCCTTCCAGCGTCCCTTCTAATACTTCATTGAACTCGGAGTCAAGCCAGACACCTCAAAACACTTACCAGTCCAGTGACGAAAACACGACTCCTGAATGTCCCGAGTCTCCCAAGAAACACTATCCCAATCATACTTGTCGCATCTGCTTGGAATCAGTCCCTCCTACCTTCCACCCCCCTTCGGAAAACCTGCCAGGTTTCCTCCAGCCCAAGCCGCGAGTTGTCTATGAGTCTTCTGACCCAGAGCTTGGCCGACTTCTTCGACCCTGCAAATGCAAAGGTTCTTCGCGTTACGTTCACGAGGGATGTCTTCAGTCCTGGCGCCATGCAGATCCTCATTATGGAAAGAGGCACTATTGGCAGTGCCCAACCTGCGGGTTTCAGTACAGGCTAGAACGTCTGAAATGGGCGCACTGGATCAGTAGTGCATCTACCCAGATCGTATTGACTTTGAGCATTTTGTTGTTTACAGTATTTTTGCTTGGTTTTATTGCTGACCCCATCATCAATCTTTATGTGGACCCGGTGGAAACGATAGTTTACAAGGAATTCTGGGAGCCTAGTACTGTGTCGGGCGTCTTGCCGACTGAAACAAGACCATCTTGGGTAGAGCATTTCGTGAAAGGATTGGCCTCATTAGGTCTTCTGTCATTCATCAAGGCCATACTTGCATTGAGCCCATGGCAGTGGTGGAATCTGCGCAGTTCAGGCGTCGTCAGCAGTGGGAGGACCACCGGCAGGAGTCGAGCGGCTTCTATCAGTTGGATAGTCATCCTCATCGGTGTTGGTAGCTTCCTCTGGGTAGGTCAACGCGGCGAAAGCATCTCCCTTCGTCAATCACTAATCGCACTATACAGGCTGTCTGGAAAGGTGTCAGGACCTGGAGTCGCAAGACACTGGAGAAAGCCGGCGAACGCGTCATGGATGTTCCATTGCCTGACGATGATGACGAAGACGAGCCATTTACTTCCGCTGAAGGGTCGTCGAAGAAGGATGACTGAATGCGCTTGACCCTAGCATCTGTCCGAGAAATCGAACGCCTTCTGTAATGCTCCACGCACTACTTTGAGTTGTCACGCTCCTGTCAATGAGGTGCCAATCAGTCAATGTGCGGAGAACGATACTGATCCTCGTTAACTTCTGGGTCTCGTCTGTGAAGCAGAGCATCTGGAACAGGGCGTTTTGTTCTCTCCTTCTTTGCTCTGTTTCGTAAAGCAAACGTCCCCAGAGGGAGGATCGAGCTGCATTCTGACTCGATCGGTTTGGGCCGCTCCAGTGCAGTGAGCGTTTCTAGATTGAGGTGCGGTACATCGTACTGTCATATAGTGTAGTTGTCAATATATTCTCTTTTCATGACATCAATCCAGTCCTTGAGTACGTAATATTTGCTGATATCAATTCGCATCCCTAGCAGTCCACGGAGGCTTCTCGTCGCTGCCATGATTGTCAGTAGCCTCGACTGCCATCCATTACACTCAAGTCTCGAATCCCTCAGTGCTGCAACTGCTGCCCAGGACGCATAATCTGAATGCCACTTGAAACAGTCTTGCTATTTGCCAATGTTCTTGCGCCGTCTATGCATGCTGCACGGTTCACGAGATACTGACTCGCCCATTGATGCGACTTCTCGCATGAACTGTCTGCTAGTATGATGGGCATCCAATACAGGATCAGAGATATAAGACTAATGGATGCTTGATTACAGCGAATTCAGTGGGAAACAAGGCAATGGAAATATGGGGAAACTATGCCCTTGTGTGGCATTGCTTTCCCTCAATCTCTATATGCCCCAGCTGCCGAAACAACAGCCTATGATCACTTACTTCGTATCCGGATGGTCAAGGTTCCTCTACGGCCATCTGAGGAAGACGGCAGTATCTTGCCTGAAGAGCAGGCTTGGTTGAGCCGACTCTCTGTGAAACTGCACGACCTGTATCCATGAGTGTTTAAAAGACTCAATTGCACTGAGCTACTGCTCGAAGTCTTGAAACACGAGATACTTTTCTGGATTTAACAAGATGTGAAACAAGATCAATTCGTCGTATGTCGCTAATATGTGCTTTCCAGGAATTCCTTCTCTGAAACTCTTTGGTGGAAACATACAGTGAAACTCCTCTATACATCGGTAACTCCCGTCACTGAGATGGAGGGCTCCTGTTCCTAGACCACTTTGCAGTGAATAGTCTGAGGTGACCTCTAGTATCAACAAACTCGCGAGTATTCACTGCAGTATAATCTCGCTTATCCAAAAGCACCACTTCCCAGCTTTCTCTTTCAGAAATGTTCCTCTCAGTGTCCCTTTACACCTCTCCCATTAAGATTATCACTCAATTTCTTTGACTATCTACATCTACGCACTCTACACACTCTCTATCCCATACCTGCGGACTGATACTGTGATCATCATGGAGGACCAACGCCGAGACAATCACATCGCACGCCGAGATGAACACGTCCCTCAGAGTCAGGGACGTGAGAACAACACTCCTCCCCTCCCTTCTGAGAATCCTCAATCTCATGAACTAGACAGCTACACTGAAGCCTGTCGTGACCTTGAGCAGAAGCTAAAAGCCCAGATCGACCTCATCAAGAGACACCTCGGTGCTGTGGGCACGTCTCAGAGCTCAGACGCGTCTTCCGAGACTGTCCAAGCTGGTCCTTCTGACGCCATGCAGGGCCAGCCGATTGCCTCTGAGTCTTCTGCCCCTATTACACCTACTAAAACCCTCTCAGCTTCCGCCTTGACCAACAGCCACACTCACATTCACACTCCAAACATTGGCAACAGTGAGGGTCCAGTTGTGAATCAAGGTCTCATTAGTCCCGCTGTCTCGACTTCCCGTGCTGCAACGACCTGTGAGGCCTTTCCTGACTACTACGAGTCGTGCGAGAAAAATCCTCCCATCGTTGACAAAGCGCACGAAGCGGCTTACAACTACGCTATCTCCAAGGTTGTCGAGGAAGCAACTCGTTTCAAGAAGATTGACGCCAGCGTCACCAATCCTCCTGTGCTCAACGCAGCTACTGACCCTGTTGTGAAGGGCAGATCTGCCACCCCAAGCGCAAAGAAAGCTCTCGGGGCCTCTCAGACTTCCAAGAACTCCTCCACCGTACCCATGCCCCAATCTGCCCTCCCCTCACTGAGGCCGAGATCGCGGAAAGAAAGACGAAGCTGCTTGCAGAGATGAAGGCGTTCATTCCTAGCGGCAACATCCCAGCCGATCTCATGCGTCGTTTCGTTGCGATGACCAGCGCGATCCTCCACATGGAGATGATTCTCTTTCCTCGTGAGAACACTGCTTCCCGGCCCAAAAACTTGCTGTCCGCCCAGGAAACAGAGAAGATCCGTGCCATAACAAGCGATATGATCCAGTATCTCACTCATCTGAACAACACCGTGAAGAAGCAGGTAGACAAAGCCAATGAAGTGGCGTTCGTCATGGCCCAGATCGCGGGATGTCCTCAAGCCTCGGTGTACGAGCGCTATACGCGCATGGCTGAGGTGTTTAACAAGTAAGTTACCTCCAATCTACGACATCATTTTTCGTCTGGGATCCAACTGACCTCGCATTTCAATCATAGAAACGCCAAGAAGCCCAGCGACGAGGAGCTACGCCTACTTACCGTCTTCCTCGACCTCTATGACACCGTCATCTACACCCGCTTCCTCACGAGGCGCTTCAACGGCAAGCTTATCCTTGAGGAAATCCTCAACAAGCAACGCGCGGAACTGTCACAGCGTCTGGGTTCCCTCTGGGACATCCATAACCACGTCATCGAGAACTACCAGAAGATCATCAACTGTATGGTGCACATGAAGCGCAACATTGTTGCTCCAATATACGAAGAGATGACTCAGTCCAAAGAGCTCTGGATCGACCGTTGGAACGCAAACCAGCGTACACTGGAGCGAGAGCTGGCGCAGCAGGAGAAGGACCGGCAGGAGCTCGCGGCCAGGGAGCGTCGCCAGACTTAGGTGCTGATGCATGCCACCAGGAGGAGGAACTGTGGGAGGAAATACACGGAGAAGTGGACATATGATAAGGAAAGGGGGAAGAATGATTAACGAATTAACGGCCGGACGATGGAATGTATCATGAGCTCATGATTCTCATTTGGCGGAATCTAGGTACATCATAAAGACACAAAAACAGAGATAGGCAAGCAGCTTATCCAATTCAAGCAGAGCTATCATGATACGAACCCAACTTAAACAACCTCTTCGCATTCTCCCTCCCAATCTTCAACCGATCCGTCAGGTTCAAGGGAAGCTCGT
Source organism: Aspergillus novofumigatus IBT 16806 (assembly GCF_002847465.1). NCBI lineage: Eukaryota > Fungi > Ascomycota > Eurotiomycetes > Eurotiales > Aspergillaceae > Aspergillus > Aspergillus novofumigatus. The sequence goes on from NW_020194280.1 coordinate 354,015, forward strand.
CAAACCACTCACATGCATCAGAGAAAGTCTCGAAGGGGTAATCAATGGAGAACAGAATCCGATCCGCCCCAACCTCCGCCATGCAGAAATTCAACGTCGTGGTCGAGAAATGTCCCGACGTCGTGATCCACAGGTTCTGCGCAAAGTAGTCCCGGATCGTCTTCTTGCACGTCTCCGCCAGACCCAGCTGCTTCTTCCGATCCTCGAACCAGTGGTTGATCCGCCACATGTCGAAGGGGATGTGCTCGCCCAGATGGCCCAGGATGATCTGTAGCTTGGGGTGCCGGTCGAACACGCCGTTGGTCACCATCCCCAGGACGTGCAGGCTGACGCCGTGCGCGAAGCTCAACGGCGGGCCCACGAGCCACTTGCGGTCGGCCCAGAGCTTGTCGTAGATTGTTCCCGTGGGGTTGCGTGGGTGTAGATAGAGTGGAACGTCGAGGTCGGTGCAGGTCTGCCAGAAGATGTCCCATTCAGGCTGATCGTAGAAGATCATGTCGTCGCCGTCGGGCCCCGCTCGCTGCGTATCGTTTACCAGGGCGCCGAGGAAGCCGTGCTTTTCTACGCAGCGGCGAAGCTCGTCGGCTGCTTCTTTGGGGTCGTGCATAGATAGAGTCCTAGAAAATCATATCAGACTTGAGTATAGGAAGGACTATAGAAGCGGGAGTGGACGTACGCAAAAGCTCCAAATCGATCTGGGTTCGATTTGATCTGCTCCGCGATATAGTCGTTGATCTCAACTGCTAACGCCTGTGCCTCCTTTGCATCCCAGATATCCTGCACACCAGGCGCTGTGTAGGAGAGGATCTGGTAGCCGACGCCATGCTTGTCGGCGTGTTCGATACGGATCTTGGTGATGTCTGTGATTTCCTTGACGTGGGTTTCGGGGTCGGTAGAGAACAGACTAGCCCACCAGCGAGTCTTTTCTTCGAAGCGGGGAAGCGCAAAGGCTTCCTCGAGGGCGATCTTTCCGAGCATCTTTGTATGAAATGTTGCTTCACCTGCAGGCGCTGTCCGGATTTGATGAACAGAATACGGTGATTATGTATAGTGAATGATCAGGCCTTCATTCGACCGCTTATCTGGATGAACTGTTGAAAGCACTGGTTGTTGAACACTTCCGCGCTTTATACTTGCTACTGCTACGAGGTAGTTAGTATACATCATCATACCTATGTATGGGGTGCGGACCGAAGCCGCACCCGCACCGCAAAGCCGACGACAAGCGTTTCCACTTCTCCAGAAACAGTCGCAATTCGGATGATCAATAATCCATAGTAATTTGTCTAGGCTGTTGGAGAAAACTAAAAATTAGATCGTGTCCTTTTCCGGTGGCTGACGATACAAGTAACATGGGGGCTGAGGGGACCTCGTCAGCCTGGCATTCCACCACATATAGCACGTGGCTCAAGATCATATTTGGAATAGAATCTCCCTTCTGGGCTTTGGCCTCTACAGGTATCTATAGGTATAACTAATGCGTTATTGTAAGTCACTATGGTGAGAGACTACTCGATATTTATGAAGGCTGGCTAAGCCAGTGTTGTTCGAAATGCGGGGTTCTGTCGATTCATAGACAATGCAACGACCAACTCCATTGAAATAATGCCTATCAATCCACCAGAACGGGACCGATCACAGTTCTTCGGAAAAGGATTCAGTACCTTCTAGTTTTATGATCTCTAGCAGGAAAGAACGGTAAGTTACACCTGATATCATCCGACGTGCCCGGCAGCGATCCGACGGGGCTCTCAACCCCGCAAAATGATACATTGGACAAGGCTAGACTAGGAAGCCACTGATATAAGCGAAAGCATTATAGCACCATTTTTTTTATCGATCATTAGTACCAATGGAGAGTGGTAACTTAGCAGGAGACTATTGCCATGATGATTAGGATACGAGGCTTCGTATCATGCAACTGTCAAGCTGGTCAATTCTGCTGAGAGGACGCGGTGCATGTTGACACGAATACTTCAAATACGAAAGATACGTATTATTGGATTCCTTGAGACGAGTAATGGCACATGAGAGAGTAAGCGTCGCTCAATTGGAAATATGCCTCAGCATTAGTGACTGTATTGTGCGGTGGAGCGACTGGTCATGGGAAGTATTGCCGTGACATATATTGCGAGGACATGAACGTAGAGACTCATTGAAGAATTGCGGGAATCTCTACAGACAAATTGAATTAATTACCGGCTCAATGTTCCAGAGGATAGAGCATGCCTGCAGCAACCAGGTTCGGGGGAGAGGAAATGACAGAGAAACAGAATGCGTGACAGCCTTGTCACTTGTCGCTTGTCATGAGGCCCTCATGCATCACTTCCCGTCTCTGTCAGCTTCTACTCAGCACAACCAGGCGCTATTCTCTGGGGCGTCCCATTACTCTGGTTTCTGTATTTTTATCCTCCGAATGTGATCTAGCGCCTCCATTTATGACCTGAGCAATCATTTCCTTTCAAGAATGGATGAATCCACTTTGAAGGGATCAGCATTAGCGAGCACCGGAAAAGGGTTGACAGCCCCAGAGATCCGCAGTTTCAGACAGCAGTCAACCCCGGACAATAGACCAACAGAACGATTCGACGTGGCTGTGCGGCAACTGGGCGGAATACGAGACTCATTACTTTCATTGTCTGCACCGTTGGCATTTTCCTCGATATTATTGCTCAGCCGCCACCAACGACCATTGTTTGCTGACATTTTTGGTAGGAATGGGCAGGAAGAGAGATATGAGTAGAAAAAGCAATGGACGATCACAAACAATATCGGTGGATCTCTGTCGTCACTAGAAGCCTCTAGTCTTCGTGCCTGGGGCTCTGCTTGAGCGCATCTTGTTCATGGATGTACCTCTCGGCCTCTCCTGCGTTACCAGCACCTTGCTTCTTTGTCCTCGAGGGCTCACAAAGAAATAATTCGCCTTCTGCCCTCTTTGTTGCTACCATTTATGCTAGTATTCAGTGCCGATGGTCCGATTCAGCCCTATCCGTTTCAAATCTTTATTAGAAAATTTCTCTTTGATGGTATCCAACTTTACCGCAAATCTACTCTGCACGGCAAATCGTGAGATTTCAAATCCATCAACTTGCATTGATCTCCTCCTGGCAGTACTTATTAGTGTGCACTGATGCAAATATACAATTCAGTGAACTGCGTTGATTCTCTCCGACCTATTTAACAACAGCGCGCTGCCACTTGCAGGGATCAGAAGACATACGTCTGATTCGCTTCATCATTCATTAGAAGATGGCAGGACCAGGAGATACCGACATTTTCGGGGAGGGTACGCTAGAACAACGAGTTGAAGATATTGAACATGCGCCAGAGAGGACCAACTCCCTCGTGCCTCAGCGCAGATATCTAACGGCCGCAGAGCGAGCACGACGCAATTTGAATGCAAAACTCGCCAATCCATTGGCAGGTTATAGTCACGAGGAGCTGCGCAGTCAAGGGATCAAATTCGCCATAGAACATCATATGGGTGACGAAACCGACATTCGCGCTTTTGAGTTAGGCGCGCTTCTGGCCCAGGAGCCGGAAAAGTTCGATTCCTTTAGAAACTTGCTTACGGACGAGGAATTCGAGGTGTTACATCTCGAGTTCACTCATCGTTGGTCGCAACCCTGGACAATGTATTTGGTTATTGCCTTGTGCTCTCTCTCAGCAGCGGTGCAAGGAATGGGTAAGTGTCAGAATCAAGCACACTTGTGTATTTAGTGCTTAAGCTAAGTCTGCTTTCGACAGATGAAACAGTTGTCAATGGCGCTCAGATCTTCTACAAGACGCAATTCGGCATTGACGATGAAACCTCGAGGTCTCGCTGGCTGCTCGGGTTGGTGAACGCCGCACCATATCTGTGCTGCGCCATCCTTGGTTGCTGGCTGGCAGTCCCTTTTAACGCATGGTTTGGTCGCCGCGGGACCATCTTCATTACATGCTGTTTCTCCGCCATCGCTTGCCTGTGGCAAGGGTTCGTCAACACTTGGTGGCATATGTTCATCTCCCGGTTCTTCCTGGGCTTCGGCATTGGCCCCAAGTCCGCAACTGTTCCCATCTACGCGGCCGAAACTGCTCCTCCTGCCATTCGTGGTGCGTTGGTGATGCAGTGGCAGATGTGGACTGCCTTTGGCATCATGTTGGGCTATGCAGCGGACCTGGCTTTCTTTGAGGTCCCAGACCCGCCAAACATTGTCGGGCTCAATTGGCGCATCATGATGGCCTCTGCCATGTTTCCAGCTATCTTGGTTTGCTTGTTTGTATTTTCCTGTCCGGAGTCACCACGTTGGTACATGTCCCAGAATCGCTATTACAAGGCGTATGAATCCATGTGCAGCCTGCGCGCGCACAAGATCCAGGCCGCTCGAGACCTTTATTACATGCACACCTTGCTGGAAGCGGAGAAAGGGATGAAACTCGGCCAGAACAAGATGATAGAACTCATCGCCGTGCCTCGAAACCGGCGCGCCCTAATCGCATCCGAGATCGTCATGTTTCTGCAACAGGTAATTAACCCTCCAGTCATAGCAAATTTTCCGCCTGTCTCACTCAAATATCTAGCTATGTGGCGTGAACGTTATCGCGTATTATTCGTCCGAAATCTTCATCAAGGTGACATCAGCCCGAAACGCCCTAGCCACATCCTTCGGCTGGGGCGTGGTGAACTGGCTCTTCGCCATCCCCGCGGTCTACACAATCGACACATTCGGCCGTCGCAATCTCCTCCTCACTACATTCCCTCTCATGGCCCTCGCCTGGTTCTTCACCGGCTTCAGCTTCTACATCCCTACCTCGGAACACAGCAACGCGCAGCTTGCCTGCGTCGCCCTAGGCCTCTATCTCTTCGGCGTGGTCTACTCCGTCGGCGAGGGTCCAGTGCCGTTTACCTACTCAGCAGAAGCCTACCCACTGTACGTCCGTTCGTACGGCATGGCCCTAGCGACGGCAACAACCTGGCTCTTCAACTTCCTCCTGGCCATCACGTGGCCCTCACTGCACGATTCGTTCAAAGACCAGGGCGCGTTCTGCTGGTATGCGGCGTGGAACATGATCGGATTCGTGCTGGTGCTTCTGTTCATGCCGGAGACAAAGGGCAAGACGCTGGAGGAGCTGGACCAGGTGTTTTCGGTGCCGACGCGGTTTCACGCGGCGTATGGGCTGCGCCAGATCCCGTACTTCTTTAAGAGGTATATCTTGCGTCAGCAGGTGAAGCCGGAGATATTGTACGAGAGGGAAGATCCGGTGGGTCATTCGAGTGATTTTGTTTTCAACACTGCGGATTGGAGCAGGACAAGATACGTGCGGGGACATTGAAAAGGTCAGTTTGCGGCTAAGCGGATTTAGCTGTGCGCTGTTGGCGTAAATATATGTACATACTAGTTTTGTATTGCGCTACGACTCTTAACATGTAAATGATGACACGGTGCTCAATGATAATGACATTGCAATTTGGATTCATATATAGTTAGTCTATTGAAGGGTCTAAAGTGCCTTAACATCATGAAATAAGTGGTACAGCATTGCAGCGGCCTGCGCGGAAATGTTCATCTAGACTATAATGAGTCAGTCTTCTTTTCCCAAGTAATCCATCAACATTAAAGCCGGGACGACGTGCTATTCAGGGGAGCAAGGAAAGGAAGGGTCACTTTCTCAGACAGCAGTTGGAACGATTGTTGATCCGCATAGAAATACTCAGAACAGGTCTGTGTGAAATCTTTCTTCATCATTGGAAGTGACCCCGAAGACGGAAGGAGGCAAAAGGCAAGGAAAAGAGGAACGTGATATGAGAGAATACTATCTTACCTGCTGAGAGCACGAAGCTGCGTCCAAGAGACCTGGATATTAATCATGCTGTGCTGGTTAGCCGATAAAACTGATTTGTTGTCGCCTGCCTAGATGGTTGAAGAGTATTGCGAACGGTCCCTCCCGTGCGCTCAACCTGCTGAGCCGTGGTGTCAAGATGAGCTGTATCATCAACGGCCATGACGGTCATGGACCATCCAGACAGCGGGGCCTCGAATGACTCGGGCCGCTGCAAAGAACCAAGCAAGAACGGAGGTGGACGCGCCGCATCACGGACGTACGGTGGTACGACCGATGCGGACCGGATGTCCAGTTCCATCACACCGGTGTTCGACCATACAGGACGCACGTAGTCCCCGAAGTCAGCTTGTCCGACACCAGGTCCAAGGTGGATAACTCTTTGATTGAATAAATCCGCGAGACAAACCCAGAGAACCTGGAGGATGACGCCGTGAGCAACAACAGCAATGACCTCCTCGTTTGCGACATCTGCATTGACCAGGAAAGGCATTATGTGATCCTGTAAAAATGCGTTCATACGACTCCGCATGGAGACCACAGACTCCTCGTCGGTGTACGTCGGCTCGCCTCCACGCAAAGCATCCGGGGAACTGATGCTGGAAGCAGGAGCACCGGACTGCCACCGTGTACCTTCAAGGGAGCCGTACTGTTGCTCGCGAAGAGTCGGGACTTGTATCGGGGCCAACAACGCGCCACTTGCCAGCTGTTGTTGGCAGATACCCTGCGCCGTTTCCGAAGCCCGGTCCAGATCTGACGAGAAAACATGAGTGAAGCGGATCATGCGATCCCTGAGGCTTCGAGCGAGTAGATGCACTTGCGTCCTACCGTTCTCGGTCAGGTAGTGGCCATTTTCATCGCCTCTGCAGAGTCCGACGATGTGCCAGGACTGTCAGCTGCCATTCTACTGAGGTCAACAGAAGACGCGTACGCTGCCTGTCCCACGTTATGTCCACACTCTGCGTGACGGATCAAATAGAGCTTCATCCTGGTGTGAATCGGCTCAGATGATAACCAGCCTGATGGTATGACGAGTCCATCTTTTTAGCAGCAGAAGTGGCTTGTTTTAAGGAAGTACAGCAGAAGGCGACGTGGAACATGATGAAATTGTGATTGTTGAACTGCTGCCGGAAGAAATACGCTTGGTTCGCTAATGAGCCAATTAGAAACTGGTTAATGTTTGCCCTGTTTGAGGTCTTTGCTCTGTTTGACATATTTCGCCTCCATAGGTACTAAAAAAGTTTTGGTGCCATTAGGCAGACTTGAGGTGGAATCGTTGATGAGTATTCGTGCCAGCACAGGAGGTCTTTGGATGACTTAATTTTCTCTCTCTTTTCTTGAATTGCATAGCAATCTAGCAGCGAACATAATTCCATTCGCTGGTCCACACGGACGGATACTAATAAAGAAATTTATTCCTCAAGGTGAGAAAATCTAATCTTATCAAGATCAACCACTGCAAACACAGCTGCTAAATCTTCTCAATTCTTGCAGAGACAAACCACCTTCTAATTCATAATTTCAAAGAAAAATTCACAATGGCCGACGTTCCTGAGAGTCCCGTACCGCAGCAACAAAGTGTGTAGGAAGATACCTTTGGGCTGCTCATTTGGGGCTGTATCCAAAAAGATTCGCTTCGTGCCATTGTTTCAGAATGACTAATGAGTCCATATAGCTCCCGGAAGATCGCCTTTTCAAAATGGTGTTAGAACGTCAGGTCGCGCTTTCAGTTCGCCAAATTGGCGCATGAAGGGCGAGGAAAGTCCGAGTGCTCAGAGCTCTGGCTCGCCCGGGCGAAAGACAAATTCCTCGAGGCTCACATTCAGCAGACCAAGCTCTCAGGTGCCTCAGGCTATTTCTGAAGGCCGCCGTCTATACGTTGGCAACATGCCGTATACGGCCAAGTCGGAGGATGTGCAAGCATTGTTCACCGCCGCAAACTTCCCAATGTACGGAGATAGAATTTCTTGTATGGAGATGGCCAAAACTGAGTGCTTTGCAGCGAGCGGATCGATATCGCGATAGACCCCTTCACCGGCCGCAATCCCTCATACTGTTTTGTCGATTTGGAGACCAAGGAATTGGCGGATAAAGCAATGACCGAATTGGACGGCCGTGATATGCTTGGCCGGCCTGTCAAGATCAAACCTGGAGTTGCCAAAACGGCAAGCGAGCGTTCGCAGCAACAGCAACAGCAACAGCAACGAACTGAAAGCTCGCCTCGCAGCGATAAGGGCAGCCCGTTTGCCCTTGACCGCTGGAGACGCAACGACGCGGCCGCCTTCGCTAAGGTCAACAGCGACTCTAGCCGTCGCCTTTATGTCGGCGGTCTTCCTAAGTTAACCGACCCTGAGATTATCACCACAAATATTACCAACTTCTTCAAGGGATACAAGGTGTATGTCCGCAATTCCCCTCTATGGAACTGACTTTTCGAGACTAATTTGTCCCAAAAAAGTGGAAATGTCAGCAAATTGTTCCCACCTCACCCTGCGAAGCGATTCGAGCCTGGTGACCACTACTATCTGTTCGTCGAATTTAGCAGCACGGAAGAGGCTCAGAATGCCATGGATACCCTGAATGGCCAGGAAGGTCCCTGGGGGGCGAATCTTCGCGTGCAGAGAGCCCGTGGAGAGACTAGTAACTCTGACGAAAGGAGAAACAAGTGGTCATCTGCACGCGTTGATTCAAATGGTGCTCCGGCTACCAACGATATTGCTGTCGGTGTATAATCGACTCACTCAGATATTGTTGGTCGAGATAGATCGTCACACATGTGAATCCGCTCATATGGGAAGTTCATGGACGAAAGCTGCCTTGACATGCACTGCCAGACGATCAACTGTCATCGCTTTTGCCGACAAAGCAACCCAAGTTTCGAGTCATGCTGGAGATGGGGATAATAAAGAATTTCCGTTATTACGTCTACCCATACTCATCTCGCATGCTTGAACGCCCCGCATTGCGGTGGACGGAGGAAACATGCTTCCTTGGATGATCCACAGCATCAAGAAGGAATCTCCACCCAGGAGGACAGACCACCTGCGGAAGAGATAGTGAAACAACATACTATATCATGTTACTCCGCCGTCGCCTGCAACTGGCGCAAAGAGCGTTTGTACACTTAAGATATCTTAAAAGAAGACTGTAACCCCCTTGGTAATATTGAAAGAAGCCTTATTGGGTGAGAGTCATCTCACCGTGGCAGTATACGGAATCAACGCTTATTGCTGCGCTGCGATGCGAATGGGATATGGACAAGGGCGGTCAGGGGCTCAGGGCTGAATCAGGCCACCCTGAACCAACCAAATGCGGTGATAGAAGCGGTAGGAGCCAACCGGCAGAACAGTTATTTCGGGGATTAGCCGCATCCCACGCCCCCAGATCCAGATTCCATTGCTTCGACAGAGATACTCCATACTATACTCCGTAGACACATACATGCCTGAGTATCTCAGAGTCTCTTGTCTGTACATCGTACTACTCATGCACACTTAAACTGCAAGTAAATAAAGACAAACCCACTTTGTTTCTTCGCTTTGCGAGAATTCGACAGCCCACGGACCTAGGTAGAAAAAGTAGGCATGTCACCTGCCCGTTTGCTCCGTCTGGTTAGAGATGTAAGATGGCCAGTAACGGTTGCGACTTTACCCGACGAAAACAAGAGCATCACGTGGTACCATTTGTGGAAGTCATCCTTTCTTCAGCTTCAAAAAAATTCCCTCCATTGTATGAATATACACTCATCAAAAGGGGCTTTCAAGAGACCATCTATCTACTTCCGCTTCATCTTTTACAGCGGAGTTGCCATTCACTGCCCCGCGGCATGACGTCTGTGCTGTTCCTCTGCTTCCTCACCGCATCGACTGTTGGGCTTAATGTGATCCAGCCAGTTACAATTCTTGCCATTTCTGCAACGAATCCCCTGTAAGACAGCCGGATCTGTCATCATCTTATTCGAGGAAAATATACCATCGATTTCTCAGGCGATAAGGTGAAGAAATTTCGCCCCTACTTTTCTGTCCTGCTTCGCCAGAAATTCGTACGATCTTTAATTCGGCTGTCTGTCCGGTCGGGCGACTCTTGGCCGAGGCTAGAACCTATTTCCCCGACGTGCTGGGTCATACATAATATAGGAAATTTCCAACAGAAAGACAGTTCGATTGCTAAAATGACTTCTGGGAGCTCGAATCGGAGAGGCTCTGGTCACAAGAGCTTCTTTGCCAGTGTAAGTGCTTCTATTTCCTTGTGCTGCGTTTTGTTCACGGCTTGTTTATTTTCTTGGAGTATGGGATCTGCTTTAAGCCATAAGAGCTTGTGTATGTATCTGTCCTGTCGCTTTTGCTTCCTTAACAAGGCTTCGGCTATCTTCAAGGCGCATTGGCACGAAACGACAAGGATAATTGAACGGAAAAAGAAAAGGAGGCACGGCAGGCAGAGAACAAGCATGATCCATCCCTTACCCCTGGACTATGCTTTCAAAAAGTTTCATTTCTGTTGGTTAATATTCACTGCCCTTGCTCTCTGAGGGTTCTATTTCCCCTCTTTTTATTACTGGGAGAGTGCTCTTGGGACAGACATACAGAAAGACATTGCATGATACCTCATACGATCACTTAACTCACGCATCTACAGTCAGATGAAACAAAAATCTGTGTGGTCATGGTTGGCCTTCCAGCCAGGGGCAAGAGTCTCATAGCTGGAAAGGGTAGGTACACCCTCATTCGTTTGACTATCAAAGATAGGGGGTTGACGATATTATATGTAGCGATGCGATATCTTGCTTGGGTTGGTATTCCAGCGAAAGTGTTCAATGTTGGCACCTATCGGCGACAGGGAACTCCGCAGCCAACAGCTACTTTTTTTGACCCTCATAACACCGAAGGGGAGAGAATGAGGAGAGCCGCGGCAGAGGCGGCAATGTCAGACATGCTCAACTGGTTCAAAGCCGGCAAAGGCGTTGTAGCTATTCTTGATGCGACCAACTCCACAAAAACGCGACGTCGGTGGATCTACGAGACCTGTCGCGATGCTGATATTGAGACTCTGTTTGTCGAGTCAATATGCGACGACGAGGACCTCATAATGAATAATATCCTCGAAGTCAAAACCACCTCACCGGATTACAAGGGACAGGATCCCGAAGTAGCCGCCATGGATTTTCGAAACCGCATCCGCAATTATGAGAAGGTTTACGAAACCATTGATGATAATGAGAAACATTTCACATATGTAAAACTCATCAATGTCGGCTCCACTGTCATCATCAACCAAATAAAAGACTATCTTTCAAGTCGATTGGTGTACTACATTCAGAATCTACATATCAAGCCTCGCTCAATTTGGCTTTCTCGCGTGAGTGATGACCAAGCATGTATAAGACAGTGTGGTGCTAACAGTTGTTCAGCATGGCGAGTCTGAATATAACCTCACGGGAAAAATTGGCGGAGACTCAAACATTTCAGCACGGGGCGAAGCTTATGCTCGAGCTCTTCCCGGTCTTCTGCGAAAGTCTGGAGTTCCTGCTAATGCCAAAGTCGTCATTTGGACTTCCACTCTCAAACGAACGATACAAACTGCTCGGCACCTGGCGGGTGAGACAGGCTACGAGAAATTAGAGTGGAAAGCTCTCGACGAACTTGACTCCGGTGTCTGTGACGGGCTCACGTACGAGGAGATTGCAGAGAGGTATCCCGATGACTTTGCAGCGCGTGACGAAGACAAGTACAACTATCGTTACCGAGGTGGCGAGTCCTACCGTGACGTTGTCATTCGTCTGGAACCAATCATCATGGAACTGGAGCGCAGTGAAAATGTCATCATCGTCACTCATCAAGCTGTTTTGCGCTGCATCTATGCGTACTTCCTAAACATTCCTCAGGAGCAGAGCCCGTGGATGGAGGTTCCTCTTCATACGTTGATCAAGCTCACGCCTCGTGCGTACGGCACCGAAGAACAGCGCTTCAAAGCTGATATACCCGCTGTCTCCACTTGGCGTGCAAAGGGCACCTCAGCGAAGCATCAGGATTTTCCCACCGAAGTAAAGCATTGAAGCGCAGATATATATTCACATTCTCTCCCGGCTTTTTGGGCTTGTTCAGTTCTCCCGCAGGCTGTGCCTCATCCTTTACCCACCAATGTTCATCAGAGTCTCGTGCCTGGTCGCCAAGACCAGCAAGCTTTTCTACATCTTGTAATGGACGCCTCTCATGATAGCCTTGTTCTTGCTCGACAGTGCTTTCTATTTTCGAGCATATGATCAGTCAACTCAGTGGATAACACCGGTTGTACCGATGTTGCAACGTCCGACTATTTAATGGACTGCTCGATATTTTTGATTGCTCTTCCCTTTGCCCTGTTTCAATTGTTCTCTCCTCAATGCATAGAGCTCCCTACCCGTCATCCTGTCTAGTCCATTGGTCCCGGCTGCAGCCGGGGAGATCTTCAGATACCAGAGGCACTTGAAGCGCAAAGTGCTTTTATGTCACATATAAGTCTCATCTATTTTAGAACTGTATATCGCTGAATGCACAAGGGTAATGGCTGTAGATCCAAGCCAGTGCTCGAGGTACCTTATGACGTCTTCAGATGAAATGCGGGCAGAAACGCTCAATAATAGCGATATGATTGGCTGAGGTAAAAGACGGTGAGGGTCAGCTGTGTCACATGAGAGGGCGGGAAGCAACCGTCGCTACGGGGTACATGGTGTTCCCAGGGAATTCAGGTAGCTCCAAACCACAAGACGCCATGCCCAGGGCAGCATTTTAGCTGCGCTCAACCCCTCATTTCTTCTAATTAGATATGAATCTGGACTGTGCTCTCAGTGGTGAAGACGCCCGATCAGAGGAGCTCGCCGCCGAGCCATGTTATCCGCTTTCACGGCTCGGCCACTCGTCGAGCTCAAACAACGCGACAAATCGAAAATAGAGTCGGTCCTTGCATACGGGGACCGTCTTCTGGTAGGACTGAACAATGGTAGTTTGCGGATATACAGGGTCAATGAGGTCTCCAATGGCAGGCAAGCAGAGGACGATCATCATGGCGAGGGCGAAGAGGGTGGAAGTACGATGAATAACGGGGATAGCAGCAGGCCTGCGACCATGAGCTCCGTCACGAACCTAAAGCCTAAACAAAGCGAGCTACTTCGGGAGTTGGAAAAATTTTCCAGATATAAAGTTGAACAGTTGGTGTTGGTCAAGGAGGCCAAGCTTCTCATCTCGCTTTCCGGCGGATACGTCTCGATTCACGACTTACAGACCTACGAGTTCCAAGAGCAGCTTACGAGGACCAAAGGTGCGACTACCTTTGCTGTGACTTCGAACATAGTTCACGACCCGAGACCGGCGTCCCGTCGATCGTATCGCGCCTTGCCGTGGCGGTTAAGAGAAAGATCCTGCTGTGGACATGGCGCGATATGGAGTTGGAGAACGATACGGCGGAAATGAGCCTGGCTAGTGGCATAAAAACACTCACGTGGGTTTCTGGAACAAAACTCGTCGCTGGGTTGAGCTCGAATTTCGTCATGGTGGATATTGAGACCACGAATGTCACGGAACTGGTCGGACCGGGCAGCATTGGTGGACTACCTGGACAGGAAACAGGGCGACTGGCCGGTGTTGGCGTTGCTAGTATGAGCTATATTGGGATTGGCGGAACTGCTCCTAAACCGCTGGCCACGCGACTAAGCGAAGGGCAAGTATTACTGGCGAAGGATATCAACACTCAATTTGTTGACATCGAGGGCAATCCCTTGGGAAGAAGGCAGATTCCTTGGAGTCATGCCCCCTCCGAAATTGGGTACTCGTATCCCTTTCTGCTGGCACTGCATGACTCTTCGAAGGGAGTGCTGGAGGTTCGAAATCCCGAGACCCTGAGCTTACTCCAATCGATACCATTACCATCGGCGAGTCTCCTGCATATCCCTCAGCCCTCAATCAGCTTGGCTCACGCTGGCAAGGGATTCTTGGTTGCTAGTGACCGAACCATCTGGAGAATGGAGGCTTTGAGCTACGACACTCAAATTGATGCTCTCGTAGAAAAGGGATATTTGGATGAGGCGATCAGCCTCGCTAATATGCTTGAGGACGCCCTTCTCACGGACAAATATGGTCGTCTACGCTCCATCAAACTTGAAAAGGCGCAGACGTTGTTCTCTCTCCGAAAATACCTCGAGTCTATGGAGCTCTTCACGGAGATCTCGGCTCCTCCCGAGACCGTCATTCGGCTTTACCCGCGAGTTATAGCAGGCGATCTTTCGTCCATTCCCGAAGAGCAAGAAGGATCGGAGGCCGGTACGACGGATAGTCAGCCAAAACCCGAACAGGAGCAGAAGCAAGACACAGTCCCTGCTACGTCGGATGATGCTGCGCTTGCCAGAACGCTGGCGAATACGCCCTCAGCGAGGTCCCTCCTTCGGACGAAGACAGATGATACCAGCGATGCAGGTAGCATCCGCAGCAAGCTCATGGAAGATTCTCGGAGCGACAAACGCCTTGAAGGAAAAGACCTCAAGCTTGCTGTTCGTGAACTCCAAGCCTACCTGGCGGATGTTCGCCGGCGATTCCAGCGATTTCTGAATCCCGATGGCACGCTCAAGATGGACCCTACAGCTGATGCGTTGAAAGATGAATTTACCGAATCCGTCATGAAGTTGCTTGAAATGGACAAAGATGGAGGCGAGGATGACTTCGGTGAGAGGCTTCGAGCCAAAGCTAAACTCGTCGACACAACGCTCTTCCGAGTTTATATGTATGCAACGCCGTCCCTGGCTGGCTCCCTCTTCCGTATCGCCAACTTTTGTGATCCGGACGTGGTTATTGAAAAGTTGGAGGAGAGTGGCCGCCAAAACGACCTCATTGATTTCCTCTACGGGAAGAAGATGCATCGTCAAGCCCTGGAGCTCCTGAAAAAGTTTGGCCAGGCTGAAGTGGACGGAGAGACTGCGTCCCAGCTTCAGGGTCCGAAAAGAACTGTTGGCTATCTGCAGAATTTGTCTCCCGAGCATATTAATCTGATACTAGAATTTGCTGAGTGGCCGATACGTGAAGAGCCTGACCTGGGCATGGAAATTTTCCTTGCGGATACAGAGAACGCGGAAACATTGCCTCGTCATCGAGTACTAGGTTTTCTAAAAGGGATTGATGTCCGTCTGGCTGTTAGGTATCTTGAGCATGTCATTGGAGAATTGAATGACATGACTCCGGATCTCCACCAGAGCCTTCTCAGCCTTTATTTGGATCGCTTGGAGGAACAAAAGAACAAAGAATGGGAGTTCGCCAGTGAAGAAGACAGGACCGATTGGCGGAACAAGCTGCTGGACATGCTAAGGACCAGCTCTCAGTATTCGCCAGCGAAGATTCTTAACCGTCTTAATCGAGATGGTAAGTCCAGGGCTGGCAAGCCCTTGGCCAGGGCACATATATTGATCTAACTTATCTTTACAGATCCTGAGTTCTTCGAGGCAAGAGCGATCGTTTTCAGTAAGATGGGGCAACACAGACAGGCGCTAGAGATATACGTGTTCAAACTCGAAGACTATACCAAGGCAGAAGAGTCAGTCCTTACTACTTATGAGCCTAGCCAGGCCACTGCTAAAATCTGGTTCGCAGGTATTGCAATCACCTTCACAAGACCGAAGACGCCACGAGCACAGAGACGACGGCTATACAAAATATAGCCCTTCCGGATTTTGAGGGAGAAAAGCCTTCCATATACCTAACACTTTTATCTCTTTACTTGTCTCCGCCGCACGGATACAAACCACGATATGGACCCGCGCTAGAGGTGCTCGCAAAACACGGATCCCGCCTTCCTCCAAACTCGGCTCTTGAACTGATCCCGGAAACACTGCCAGTCAAGGAACTGCAATTCTATTTCAAAGGTCGTATGCGGGCGGCAACTTCTATACTCAACGAGTCCAGAATTGTGGCCAACCTGCAAAAGTCGCAGAGTATCAAGACACAAGCGCAGCTCTTGGTTGGCGAGGGTGGTGACGTGAAGGCATCGAGGTCGAGGCATGTCACGATCACAGAAGAAAGGATCTGTGGGATTTGCCATAAGCGACTTGGTGGAAGTGTTATCAATGTCTTCCCCGAGTAAGTCTCTCAATCAATCGAGCCATGTGGTGGCTTTCCATCCGTCTTCCGCGGACTCTCACTGACATTCATAGCAATACTGTTGTCCATCTTGGCTGTGCCAATCGCAAAGCTTCCCTTTCTTCCTAATTCATTTCTACTGTAACTCGAAAGTTGATGTGGTCTTCTCACATCTAACTCTTTTTTCTCTTGTTCTTCCTTTCTGGTGTGTCTCAATTGTATGTTGTATGCGCAGCGTGGAAATGTGAATAATATGGCGGGAGCTTCAGGCAATGTGATACCCCAGGATAGCATGAATGTCCAAGGAGTCGATTGAATTTGAATTGATTGCCGGCGTCGTCGTTCGGTCTTGTTGTGCAGCGGAATGAAAGATTGGCTCCGGCGAAGAGATCCATTCCCGATGTCATGGACCAAAGTACTGTTTTACGCAAGAAAAGCTTAAGTATCCTCCTCGACCACCTCCTCGCCGTAGTTCTCTTCTTCCTTGGCTTCTTTCGCAGACAACTGACGTCCTTGCGCTTCCGCTTCCTTCTTATCTTCTTCCATTCGCTCCGTTAAAAAGACATTGATTTCGTCTTGCAACTTCGGTACCAGACTCCTGAGTTCGGAAAGATAAGCCACCTTAACTTTCGTGTTTTCCGGTGAGGGGTTGGAAGAAGCGATGGGGGAGGAAAGCTTATATTCGAATGTGCGTGTCGATGGCTGAGGAGATTCGTAGACAGCGCGGAGGACCTGCTGAGAAGAATTGTTTGAGGCCATGATGATGATAGTGCAAAACAAATAGAAATTTTCTTGCTTGATGCGTGTTTCGAATAAGGAATTTGGTGGAGACAAAGTTCAATTCAACAAGAACCTTGAACTGTGAGACTGCAAAATGGTGGAAACTCGAAGGAAAGAGAGTTGCTGGGCAGGCGGGGCCAACAGGAGAAGGCGGCGTCGTTTCAAGTGCAGCTCAGGCCCAGTCGACGTCGAGATCGACGATGATAGGCAATGTCCCTCGTTTCTTGGTGCTGGTCTGGACCAGTTACCTACATATATCGAGGACTAGAAAGATTGGGAATGAAAACTACCTGGAAAAGGGATCATGGGGGCACATTTGTGATGCCCAAATTGCTTACTGACTAACCACGACTCGTCTTGTCTCATTCCGGACACGTCCTCTATGATGTTACGCTCTCCAATCCCACCTGAGCGCACCTCCTCCCGATCCCCAGCTCCACCGCGCCCATCCTTTGACGACGAACTAGAACGACCTGGCTCCTCTGGGAGTGATGCCTCTTCAGTTGCATCCAATGTGACCACTGTGTCTGCTATTCAGAGTTCCCTCAACGACTTCGGTGCTGCGCCAGGCACTTCCTCTCCCCGGATACCCCGGACTTCGAGCACCAACGGCAGTGGCACCACAGACGAAAATCCCAGGCGCCCGTCCGCCTCATCCTTGATGCCCCAGAATGAGATGACCAGCAGGAAGACTTCCGGTCGCGTCGTCCCGCCCGATCTGTCGAGGCATCGGCCACGACACCACTCGCAGGGCTTCTTCGAGCCATCCCTCCCCACAGCGTCACTATCAGATGTCACACTTTCCGCATCAAGAATCGCAGCCCAGACTGCGATGCAGCAGCAGTCGTCCGCTGCGCAACACCCGCCGAAACGATTGCCGACCAACATCCAGGGCCCTGATGGAAGGGGTGGAAGCATCTCGCCCCCTCCCCCACCGCCACAACAAGTGCTGGCAGCCCCTGGCTCCGGAACCACGTCGGGGCAATCATATCAGAATGGAATTGCTGGTGGAAATGCTGCGGCTACAACAGCTGCCAACGTGGTGTTTCCTCGAGGACCTGCGCTTCAACCGGGGATGCCCGGTGATCAAGCGCAGCCAGAGCGTGAGCAGAAGCAGAAGGGCGATAAGCCGAAGATGAAGTTGTTTTCGAAGCCGAAGCATATTGGAATCAGCCGAGACAAGGATTCTTACGGGAAGGATAAGGGTATACCGTCACCAAGCAAAATGGGCTTTCCGGGTTCTAGTGGGTTATCACGCATCGTCAGCGGCTCGACCGATACGCTGCCCTCGAACAACTCGTCGATGTATAGTTTATCCAATGCATCTGTGAGTACGGTAGTACCAGCGGACAGGCAAACATCCAGCGAGAAGGATAAGGATAAGGATAAGGACAAGGACAAAGCCCACAAGCATCATTTCCTGTCGAGGCAGAAACTCAAACTGAAGGACAGAGACGATCATTACAACCTGCCTCTATCTTCTGCGTCTAGCAATTCCAAACCGTCTGATCCCAACGCACCACAGTCTCTTTATTCTTTTACTCCGGCGTCTCCTAACGCAGGGTCGACAACATTCAGCAAAACTGTTGGCGGGTTGGACCTCTTGCACGGTGGTCGGGCGCTTCGAGAAAAAAAGAAAGAGGAGAAGCTGAGGGAGGAAATAGAGCAAGACTTGGTGGTTAGTGGCGCTACGCCAGCTGTCTTTTCGGGGCCGTCTTCCCTTGGAAACTCGACAGGACTCTTGCCCGAAGCTGCCCTTCGGGAGACTTTGTCAGGTTTCGGACTCCACAATATGACTCCGGATGATGCCTGGGATTTCTTGAAGGCGAAGCTATTGGTTATATTTGATGGTGAGGACGTTCGTATAGCAATTGAGGACCTGAACAAGTTGGTCCTTATTCACATTCAACGCTGCGTGCAGAAGCGCACACCAACCGCCATTGTCGACGATCTACGAGAGTTACTTGAGACAGGATGTGCCTCGTTAAATCATACGCTGAACGGAGTGCCTGACGAGAAACTGGTCCCTCATTTGGTGCAGATATGGCTACTGGTTTTTGGCACCATTCTTCCATTTATTCAGGCTGTATTTTTGCCTCTCGATCTAGAGTTTCGAGGCGCGGGTTCAGTGATGAATCTACGGGAAGCAAAGGATTTCTGGAACTCTGTACCGACCGGCAAGGACTTTGAAAATGAGCTCGAAGTTCGACACCTGGTCCTGGTGGCTTTCCGTGACATGGTTGTTCTAAAACGTTATGAAGGCTTGAAGGCTACATTTTCTCGCTTGAGTCTTGATAGCATCAATGTGGGCTCGTCGGCTCTCAGCATCACAACAAAGAGCAGTAACAATAGCGGTCGACCTGCCACGGCCGCTTCTCTCGATGCTGGCTTTGGCAGCTACAATTCTCAATCATCTACGCTCCTCAATACGGCGGGCAGTTACTCCTCTGACTCGATGAGCAATCGCAGCCGTGCTGCATCAAACACCTCGTCCAATCCGGACCAACTTATTTTCCAATCCTTCTCATCTCCAAATCAACGCGCAACCGTCATTCACAGGGCCTCACATACGGCAGATACCTCCCAACTCATTACTGAGACGGTGGGGCGGATGCTACAGTGCCTCAGTGTCCTGGCCAGTGTGCAGACAGGTGATGAAGCGCAAGAGAAGATTGAAACTCTGAGCAAAGCACTGAAACACAACTGGCTCGGACGTGGGCGGACAGGGCGGGACCGACGCGGATTTGTCGGAGCGAAGATTCGGCCCAGCATAACGACACACACGAATAGTGATGAATCTACGAATGATCCAAGAAATGGCGATCTAGGCTGGCAAATGCATGACGGGCGCCAGCAAGTGAGTGTCCTGTGAGACTCTGGAGGGAAGTTAAACTCTTGCAGCTTATTTTCTTACTTATGATTGGCCTGGCTATGGCTACCTTGATCCTTTTGTCTTTCTCTGGCATAGAATAGATACTTCTTGGTGGAATGATTTATTGCCTGGGGTATCTGGTGTGTATGGTTGTCACATTGAGCTGGGCCTCGAACTACCATGATGGGTTTCATCTTCCTGTTCTTTCGATTCTGGTCACTGGTTATCGAGATTCACGAAAACCAAGTTCAACTCCATTCTCCGTATCTGTACGCCCATGACCACCCTGGGAACCCCTCCGCCGAATTAGCTGAAAAGAAAAAGTGGGCTTCGCAAGTCCTGATTAATCTTGCTTTCCATACTGCAAAAGCGATTTCTCTAGTCCTCAGGCTCAACTGCAGCTGCAGACTGAGCCCTCTTGTTCAGCTCTTTGAACTTCTTCTGGATCGCATTCGCAGGATAGTTGTTTCCTCCATCCGCAGCAACAGCCTCGGCGATCTTATGCCATTTCTCCAGCTCGAACTTCTCCTCGACTTCTTTCTTCACCTTGAGAATCCTGGCTTCCTAAAGGCAGACAAGCACAGACGCATTCAGTCTCCTATCCACAGGGACAAAATCAAGCTCAAGCCGGACATATCACTTACATCTTCTGCACTGATGGAGACGAAGTTCGCCTTCATGGCTGTGTAGCGCTTCCGCAGCGTGCTCCCTTCAACCCTGATACCGGTCATTCTCGTCCAGGCATTGGTGATCTCAGACCAGCTACGGCCTTCCTCGTCTCTCATCCGCAGAACCATCTTGTTGGCCAACCCGGCTGATTCCAAAGTGGCCGGAATAGGACCCAAGCCTTTCTTGGGCGAAGTCTTTCCCTTCTTGGTCTCGGTACTGTCTGCGTCTGCGTCGCCGTCTGCGGTCTTCTTCCGGCCTCGCTTGCGAGGTGTTGCGGTTGCTGGGGCCGAGGTTGGCTGTGGTTCCTATGTGGTATTAGGTTGCTGCATCTTTAAAAGGCGGCTGTACTGCTTACCTCTGCGGCTCCGGGAAGCACGTTGCTTGACTGGTCGTTCTCGACCTTGATCTCGGCGACATCCATGTCGGTGTTGATGAGGGTGAAGGTAGAAACTCTGAGGACTGGTCCCGTCTGGTCGATGAGAGAGGATGTGTCGAGGCTCATCCTTGAAGGACTGATATGCTATCAATGAAGTTGTCTCAACCAGAGACTTGTGACTGTGGAGGGTATATCTGTGGATTGAGAGGTGAGAATGAGGATGGATGTGAAGAGAAGAACAGGGAGAAAGATAGGGAATTTATGTTGAGTTCAGGGTAGCAGGAGTATAACACCGGGCTCTCTATGCCTATGTTGGTTTCATTCACTGGACCATGTGAAATTCTGGCAAGTGTGAGAGAATTCTGTGTTCATCAATCAACTAAATGATAATAGTTGTATCTGGGTGCAATGTGTTTCCAAGAATTTGTTCTCAATGAGCTTTGTGGTCAATAAGCCATACTGTCTAGACAGCATGGCAGATAGCATATACAGAATCACTTAAATTGTCATATCTCAGGACTAAGTTCATTCCCGAATTTGGCAACTTTGATGCTTCTTTTCCACATTGTGTACACTGGCGGTCTTACCAGGCTCTAGAACAATAAGACAGTCAGAAGCCAAGAAACATCTCTTGAAGAAGCAATCCTCACTGCCGTCCAGTTCGTCAATATATTGTTGGGTATTAGCGTATGTTGACACTTCAGTAAGAGGCATCTCATACGAGTTGACTATGTACTCTGAGTGATCCGTGATCCAATTTGTTTTGCGTATCTATCCGACTTTAATTGCTTGCTTCCTGTAACTTATTTAGAACACGAATCCTTTCTGGTCTCGGTCGTTGAAACTGCCATGGCGCTGCCCTGGAACCGCCACAACACAGCTATCACATTCTGTGACATTACAGCAAGCGGGAAATGCGTCAAGTAGTCTACAGATAATCTGGCGACTGTACAGTTGAATAATCCTGGTCGAATTTCAATTCGCCCGTCGAGGATTCCTTGTCTCCATTCGGTGACGATCATCTCAGTTCAAAGTGAGGCTGCAGCTTTGACATCGGGAAAGGTTCTATAATATGATTGCAATGGTCTAAACTCATAATTTTATATTTTTGATCATCTACCCCCAGTCGTCCATTGACAATAAGAAGGTCGTTGCGAAATCACAGACCACCTATTCTCCTTGGTACTGGAACACAAGTCTGCGGCAATGCAGTACGTACGGGGCCAGGACGGGTCTACCCTAAGTGAGCAAAAGTACCATCAAGAGGACCCAATCCCACGACCAGCTCCAGTCTATCTAGATGGAATCCACTCTGTAGTCTTGGTTTCATTGTAAACTAGCGGGCTTGCATCGTCTTTCCTGGACTCGACTCTCAAGAGTCAAGCCCCACGAAATCGAGTCCTTGTGTAACCCAAGGATCGACAGCTGCAGATGGTCTCGTCCTTTGCCTTGTTGTCCCTGCTGTTCTCTCCCACGCTACCGGGATAATGGATATTGTTGGGTCGCTTAGAGCCAACGAGAAAAAGTCGGTGACGACTGATGAGGCATGTCTTCGAAGCGCGTTGATATGGTGCGGAGGGGAGGCGATTAGGCAGGTAGACAGGCAGCAAGCGCTTCGTTTCTTGACAGTGCCACTGTAATGAAAGTCATTTGGTCAGCGAGCTCAATTCCTGTAGTTTGCTTGATTACAGGTCCACGAGACTGGCTTGTTGGAGGACTGTCCACTGAGAATGAGTCCGTAAGATTTCGCTCTCACTCTCTTGGAATGGGGACAAATCAAGTGCATTTATTCAGCAATGATTCTGTGGGGCTGAACGCAGGTGAGGTTGACAACTGGTCCATTGCCAAAGGCCTCGCAGTGAGTCAGTGACAGGGCTGGGATCAGCCTAGAGACAAAGCTGCAGCTCCAGGCCACTACTAGGCTCACCAGGCACCCACTCCCAGTCATCGCCAACACTTCAGGTACAAAAGTAGATACTTAGAGAGGTGCCTAGTATCCATTAATTTCGTCTCTTTGGCTTCTTTTACTAGATCATTGTCTGGTCATCTGCTGTCTGGACGTTGTCTCCAGAGCTCTTTGTATTGACTGTATCTTCTCTTTATTTAGTTTCTTTTACTCGTCATCCAGCTCCAAGTCCTGTTCGCCTTGTCTTGAAGCTGCTTTGTAACTTCCAACCCACCTTCAGGACAGCTTCGTCTAGCTAGCCTATATCAACCCGTCCTGAAGACATAAGGACCAGTCATTCTCACCGCCACAAGCTGAGAGCTCCTTTCTGTCCTGTCAGCCAATCTTTAAGAGCCCAAGGACGCAAGGCGCTCCGTGTTCTAAAGGCATTCGTCTTGATTTCCTGGCGAACGTCAGAGATACATTAGTTTCTTCAAAGTATTTCTAGCTCACTATCCCCTTCCGGATCGCTGTCTTTCTTAATTCTTTACTTTCAGTTTGAAGCTGTTCCCAATCCTTCTTCGATCGTGCTGATCGTACTGCGAAGGCCGATAGCAACAGCTCTACGATTTAATCTTCCTATAATGTCAACTGACCCCAGTGTTGTCCCTAGCTCCACAAGCTCCCCGTCATTGATCTCAGTGCCCGACACCCCGACCGATCCAAGCTCCGGCCCGTTCACCCACTCTACTACCACGCCGCCTTCCGAAGCTCCACTGCGGAACCCGCCCCAAATTAAAGAGGCCCAAGCTACGCAGTCCGCTACGATGGCCGACCCCAACGCCAACAGTAATGCTGGATTGGATACCAAACATGAGGTAGAGCCTTCCATCGACAATAATGGAGCCAAGACGGAAGCAAAGCCATCTGTTTCTGTAACGGAAAATGCTGCCGTCAAAGTCGCATGCAAAAAACATTCAGGGAAAGAGTCGGACGCCGCCGGCCGAAAACGTGATTCCAAGAAAAAGAACCATAAATCGATCTCAACGCCGGACGAGAATACGACCTCGGAGTCAACTTCAACCTCTGGCAGCTGTAGTGTCAGCGATTCTGGCTCGGAGGATGACGAGACGTCGTCCAGCTCATGTGAATCAGAGACATCTCGAAAGAACCGAAGAAATCGGTCAAAGAACAAAGCCAAAAAGGTCCTTAAGGGTAACCGGAAGAGGAAGTCTCGGTCACACCAGCAAGTAGAAGTAGCTTCGGATACAGACTCTACCAGTGATGATAATGACGAAGATGACGACCCCCTGGACGAGAAAACGCTGAGAAGGCTTTTGACTAGGCTCCAGGCGAAGAGGTCGGCAAAGAAGCTTCGATCCAAGGGAGATTCCTCCGAGGATCAACCGGAAGAGGATGTTGAGGCCAATTCAGAAGAACTGGCTTTGCTACTGGCAAAAGAAATGGCGGCTCTGAGTCTCAAACTTGGCGACGGACGCAAACTAGGCGATGGACGCTGGGGCAGAGCTCGCGGAAAGAGACACGTGGGCGGCCTGACAGATGGTCAAAAGGGCAACCTGCAGAGGTCTAAGCACAAATTGAAAGCTGCTTCGAAAATGGCCTTCAAGCGGGTTGATCAATGTGAGTGATCGTAACTCGTCCCCCTGTATGAGGGCGACATGTGCTGACATTTTCTTCCCTCTCAGTGTGGGATAACACGATTCATAATTACAAGCTCACCGAGACTGTTGATGATACCGGTGCGAATGAGTGGGATCAGTATATTTTTACGGTTCGGCGCAAGTTTGACTGGGAGAACAAGTATCTGGAAACTGTCGTCGATATCAAGAGCAAACACTTGCGGGACGCTCTGGCTAAGATCATGGACGGTGTCAAGGGCGTGAGCTTGGTACAGGAGACTGCCGTTGTCGATCCAAACATGCTCTTCCTGTATCTCGAGGAGACTCGCGCATACATGAAGGAGCTGAAGCAGCAGGCCAAAAAAGAAACGAAGAAAAAGGCCAAAAAGCTGGCGGATCTCAAAGCAGCGCAACTCAAGGTTCTCATCAAGTATCTGGACACTGACTACGCAGAGACCAAAAAGACTCTGTATCCTTTGCTGGAAGCGAACATGATCACCTTCGATCTGCTCTGGGCACTATACAAGCCGAACACCATCGCCTATACATCGACTTATGGCAATCAGGACGAACCACGTGCCTTCAAGATTGAATACGCCACCAAGGAATCCTCTTTCATGAAAGGTCAATGGTACAGCATCGAGGGTCGCTACTTGGAGTACGACGGCAAGTCATTCGGCATGGGAACAATGGCTGCTGAGGTAGAATTCTTCAAGGGCGTTCGCAAGATTACGAGCCTCGGATGTTATCCACTCAAGTACCACAGGGAGGCTGAGGAGGTCAAGGCCAAGCTGATCGAGCGCGGCAAGAAATTTGTGGCGCTTGGCGGTATGAATTACCGCTTCCACAAGGGAATGGCCTTCTACAAGAAGAAGCGGACAGTCATCAAAGTCAACATCAATGGTCGAGTAATGATTGACCCCGCGATCCATCGTCGCATCAACCCCAACTACCCAATCAGTACTGTTCGTCCCAAGGATCCTGATATTCTAGGTGCGTCAGATGACGAGGCGAGCGATGACGGATGCAGATGCGGAATGTCTGATTCGGATGTCGATCAGCAACAACACGAAAGTCGAGACTCTGATAACCCCAAAATCGTGTACAAGGTCGTGCAGGACAAAGACGGTAGACCTCGTGTCGTGGAAGTGGAGCTCGATGAGAATGGGAATGTGATTCAAAAGGAGAAGATGGACGACGTGCAGGACCCCTCTGACCGTGAGTTCACAGAAGAGGAGTTGCTCATTGCAAGTCCCGTCGTTCTGGGGTTCGCCTTCAGTGAGAAGTTGTGGCTGGAGTTCAGCATCTCTGGAATCAGCGACATTGACTGGAATGAGGACGCATTTGACTCTCTTGTCCTTCCGGACAACCAAAAGTCGATCGTCAAGGCCCTTGTCGAGTCGCATACCTTCCGCGCCGCCCAGAACATCGACGATGTCATTCAGGGCAAGGGTAAAGGACTTGTCGCCGTGCTACATGGACCACCCGGCACGGGCAAGACCCTGACTGCCGAAGGTATTGCGGAGTTGCTAAAACGGCCTCTGTACATGGTCAGTGCAGGAGAACTCGGAACCGACTCAAGGACTTTGGAAGCCGAACTCAACAAGATTTTGGACATCGCCCACTCATGGGGCGCAGTCCTTCTGCTGGATGAGGCCGATATTTTCCTCGAGAAGCGCACAATCCAGGATATCCACCGCAACGCTCTTGTGAGCATCTTCCTCCGCCTCCTCGAATACTTCCAAGGCATTCTCTTTTTGACCACCAACCGTGTGGAAACCTTTGACGACGCGTTCCAATCTCGTATCCATGTCGCACTACGATACGGTGACCTTACCACCAAGGCAAAGAGAAGCGTCTGGAAAATGTTCCTGGAAAAGGTCCAGGCTAAAGAGGGCGTACAGACTGCAAAATTCACAGACAAGGACTTCGATGCGCTGGCACGTCACAACCTGAACGGCCGTCAGGTCAGTCCCCTTGCTTCCTCCTTGTCATGCAAGCATGTATCGACGGTTGCTAACACTCCTTGTAGATCAAGAACTCCGTCCGCACGGCTCAAGCGCTAGCAGTCAACGAACAGACTCCCCTATCGATGCAACACATCAAACGTGTCCTTGAAGTTGCCGAGACTTTCGACCATGACCTTCGCGGCGGGACTGGCTACATGGACGCCATGCGAAGCTATACGTAATACGTAACACGACAATCCGCTTCGGGTTCTCTATGCTAATGAATTTCCTTCCCTCCTTGCTTCTGTATTTGCTTCTCTACTCGCTTCTCTCCTTGCTTCTCCACTTGCGTCTCTACTTGCTTCTCTGGTGATACGGTCGTTCAGGAATACCCTTGCTTTTTGCTCCAGAGACAGTTTCTGATCGTTTCGTTTTCATTTTATCTCGCTCAAGCGTCGTCTGAACATTCTCACTTTTGTTTCTTTTTCTGCGATGTTTTTTACGATACGGCCAAGATTGGTGAATGATACGCAACAGTTATTCGTCCCAGGGAGGAAATATGCCTGATACTGAGAAGATCTAGCGAGAACGAGTCAATCCTTCTGATGGCAGATGTCTTGCTCAGGGAAACTATATGTCAAAGATACGAGCGAAGAACGAATTCAGGAACAAATTGAAATTTTTATTTATAGGAAATACATGCCATCTGCTTTTCCCATCAAATTCTCGCCAGTCATCAAATCCTCGTCAAGGGAAGAGAAATGCTTCAAACTCTGCAGCCGCATTCATCCGGTATCAAAGTCGATGCGGATGCGCAGCATATAGAAAAGGCGGGAATAATAGGCTAATGACAAAGTACACAAGTGACTGTTGTACAGGGACGAACGTAGCTGCAGAATTATTCACAATTAATTGGGAAAGACATTTAGGGGTTCTGAGCGACGAAGTCACGACCCTTCTGAATGTTCTTCTTGAGATCAGTGAGAGCAGCCTGGATGAGCTTCTCCTCGTAAGCGTTGACCTTGCCAACTTCAAGGATCTTCTCAACACCGTTGGGGCCGAGCTCGACACGGGAGGCGAAGAAGTCAACACCCTGGTCCTTGTAGAGAGGGCTCTCAACGAAGGTGGGCTCGATGACACCCTTCTGGCCCTGAGCGGCCTTCAGGAGGGACTCGGCGAAGCGAGCGCCGGCCATGGCCATGGAGAGGGTAGCGGAACCGGCACCGTCCTTGGCCTTGACGACCTCATCACCACCGAACTGGATGCGGTTGACGAGCGCATCGCGGGTCTCGCCCTCAATATCGGGGTGGTTGGACTGGGAGAGCAGAGGAACGATGGTGACACCGGAGTGGCCACCAACAACGGGGACGGCCTCCTGGGCGGGGTCGGTCTTCTTGATCTGGGAGATGAAGCGGGAGGCACGGACGACATCGAGGGTGGTGACACCGAAGAGACGCTTGGGGTTGTAGACACCCTTGGACTTGAACACCTCGGCAACAATGGGGACGGTGGAGTTAACCTGGCGGTGACATTAGTGCTGCTGATCTAGATATGATTGCTCGGAGTACGTACGGGGTTGGAGATGACCAGGATGTTGGCCTCGGGGAAGCCTCAGCAGCAGCCTTGGCGAGGTCACGAACAATAGAGGCGTTGGTGTTGAAGAGGTCTGCCAATGGCAGCGTCAGTAATTGTCCTTGCATAGAGAAGGCCAATGCACATACCGTCACGGGTCATGCCAGGCTTGCGAGGAACACCGGCAGGGATGAGGACGATCTCAGAGCCCTTGAGAGCATCGCGGAGACCAGAGGGAGTAGGGTCGTAGCCAGTGACGGTGCTGTTGGTGTTGATGTGGCTCAGATCAGCAGCGACACCTGCCAAAAGATCATCGAGTCAGCATATACTGGAATATTGGAATTTTGGCAACGCAAGTTTCGGATGTCCGGAGACGTACCAGGGCCACCGCGGATATCATAGAGGGCAAGCTCAGAAACACGGGGGTTGAGCTTGAGCAGGAGAGAGAGAGGCTGGCCAATGCCACCAGCGGCGCCGAGGACAGCGACCTTGGAGGCCTAAAGATGCAAATGGACATGGTTAGCACATTCGCAAAGCTCCGAGGTACCGAGCCGAGCGATGGGAGATGGGTCTACATACCTGGCTGGCAGAGGCAGAGAAGGCCCGCTTCTGAAGGAGGTTGAAGGACTGACGAGCAGCGAACATTTTGTCTATGATCCGAAGACGGAATTTGATCTATCCGCGAAAGAAAATGAATTGAGTAGGGAGAAGGATGGAGATGATCTGGATGGGGAAGAGAAGGAAAAAAGAAAAGGAAGGAGGAAGAGGTGACGGTTAACTTGCCGGTGAGAAGGATTTGGGGCGGCTAATTCGCTCCGTTTCCGACTATCTCCACAGCGCGTTGCGGAACTTCTTCGTGCGTCACATGGAGATGGAATTAGACCACTGCCTTGAATTTTCTGGGGAAACCCTCGTTGCTCTTTATGATATCTATCCCTATACGATAAAAAGACCTGTGTGGCAGATATTGCTTTTACTAACTTGTTGTTGCCCTGTCATTGACAAACATCAACCTGATCGTCCCACTGATTGGTCTCTTGTGTTAGGCTATTCATCCGTTCTCTGGAGAACCTAAACAACTGACCAAATGTACTAGGACCGGGTTCCCTCGAGCTAGTCCTGTGAGATCAATTGCAGGTAAACATGTTTGATTATCCATTCAAGCGACTCACTGATATCTCAGTCTGTCATCCCATAGCAGCGGGAGAAAGGAATTGCCTGTCTAAGGTCAGACAGCCGGCCCGACATTTTGCAATGCGAACTGAAGATTGGCCCGTCAGCAGCGGCCTGTAGGAGATCGACTACATGCTCCCTTCCGCCTTTTCCATCCGGTCGTACCCTACTACTGTTGTCTGTGCAATTTCAATTCTATTGCGCATCCTCCGTATGGACGAGAACGCATGATCTCTCTTGTACGTCATTCTTGATGATGCACCGACTCCAGATGAAACTCAAGAACTTGAGAACGACAGCGCGCAACCCGACAACGTAAATCGGAAGCAAACAAGATCGAGGTAGACCAGAACGCCTGCGCTTTCAAAGCCATCCGAAGCAAGAAAAATGCATGACGCAAGGGGAACAGTTCCAAAGAAATGAGTATATAGACACATAAAAATTCACCTCAAAAAGCGTAATACCAACCAGCAAAAGAGGAAGAAAGCGAGAACACCACCCCAAAATATCCACTTGTCCTGCTTTGCTCTTCGTTCGACTTTTCGAATCGTGTCACCACTCACACCCAGGGTATTCGCAACACTGTATAGCCGGCGCTGCGTGCCTTTCAGCACCTCGCGCTGTTGCCCAAGGTCTGTCAAAACAGCGCGGCCTCTATCGAGAAATTCATCCAGTTGCGAGTTCGTGTTGGCAAAAAAGGATTGCTCTCGGAGCGCATGCGTCTCCCTGGTGTAATCCGCTGGTGAAGCTCCGAAGCTGAGACCTGAGCGGGATGATGAAGGGTTTGCGAAAGGCGAAGATTGGGGGAGGGAAGACTGGGCGTACGGGTTCTCGGGAGTCGCTGCGTGGTGTGGTCGTCGGCCAAGCAGCTCGTTGCGATTTGTCACCGATTGCTATATAGCAGCGCACCATGTTAGCGATTGCCAGGACATGTACAAAGGGGAGGGGCTTGACTCGGATGAGCTTACAGCTTCTTCACGCTCCTTTCGGAGTTGATCAAAGTGTGTCCTATAATCCGCAAGCTCGGCGCGAAAATTCTTGACTCTTTCAAACGCCTTTTCTTGCTTCTCAGGTATCAGTTCCTTCTTGGACAAGGCGGAATAGTCATCGATAGTGCGTGATAGCGACGCCAAGGAAGCTGCAATCTGGCCTAATTATCCGAGCATTAGCATGTCACATAGACTAATAAAGAAACGCTCAGCGGTGAACTTGTAGCCCTGTACCGGATCTGGCGTGGGAGCGCATGTCTTCGAGCCGTACCTTGTAAAGCTGCAGATGTTGTTGCGGGCGACTGAGAGAATGTGTCCAGATCGCGGCGGATAGCAGAAGACTGCTTGAGTGCTGAATTGAAAAGGGAGTTCTGTGATCAAGTATGGAAGTGATATGTCAGTCATCAAACAATGCGCTTCGATTAACGACAATGGCGGGATTCACACACCATATTTGCTTTTGCAGAAGCTATCGAAGAGAGCTAGTTGTTTGTTTGTGTATGGTTTCACGAGCAGAACAGGATATGCTCCATATGATCAGGCAAAAGACGCAATGCTCTCCAGGCGTATGTTCGAAATTAAGGTCAACAAGAACCGTTAATCGGTGACGAGGAAGAAGTTATACTGCAAATCCACCGAACGTTGTCAATAATTCTTGTGGAAGGCCGAGGCCACATGTTCTGCAGCGGATGCGAATTTGACGTTGTTGACCGCCTCTGACATATGAGCTGTCACTACTTGAAAGATGGACACTTGATCACAAGTTAACATCTAGACCTTGCGGCTTTCAGTATAATGCCATGGTTTATCTATAATTTTATTTCTTGAATACGATGCGACGGGGATTTTCAGTGATTATCTTACCATACTACTTTTATCCACCTTGTTGTTGAATTGCCAGAACCGGTAGAGACAGCTAAAGCATATATATTAGGTGTGACTTCAATGTGAGAGACGAGTGGGTTTATTATCTTCGAATAAGTTACAATATGACGAGAAAAGGATCGCGAACTTCATCTCCCCCGGAATTCATGTAAAACCGCTGGGTTCACCCGATCATAACTCCATATATGGAGATAAACTCAAGAAGCACTGGGCCCCTGCTCATATCATATCCAGGACGCATCAAACCTAGTTAGGAGGGTACTTGTTTTGTAGCAGCCACCTAAATTCAATTCATTAGCCCAAATTCTCTTCTGTGCCTTGTCGCAGGATGCCGGTTCAGAAGAAAGTTGAAAACTCACTTGCTGACAAAGTAATCGACCGTACTGAAGGCTCCGACGATACCAGTCCATGTTCCAACAAGCTTCCACGACAGCTTGCCTTCAGCATGCTTCCTGTATGCGCCATATCCGAGCGCGGCACCGACAAGGGCGTACAGCAGGGCATTCCCGAGGAAGACAGGGTTGCGCTTGGCGACATGGCCGGCGCGCGTAGCCTTCGCTTCCGCCTTCTCCGCCTTCCTCTGCTCTTTCCGCTCCTCTTTCTCCTGTGCCTCTCGTTCTAAGCGATCAGCCTGAGTACTGGTCTTCACTTCCTTGTTGAGGAAATCCGAGTCTACTGAGACCACATGCGGGGAGTCGACGTCAACTAGGGAGGCCGTGCTTTCCCCTGTTTCACTCAGATAGGTTCGTGGTGGGTTAGGGGCGCGACTGTATTATGGAGAGTCAGTCAATAACCCCAGGAATTTGGCTAATTTCCAGATAACAACTTACGCCTACATTAGAGCCGGTCAGTCAGATCGCCTTTCGAGATACAGCATCCTCATGGGAAGCAGGGGAAACTGTGGGTAAGGCACATACCTCCTCTGGTGTTTGCTTAGGGCCTTTGGCCGCGGCTTCTGCGTAAGACATGTTTGCAGGATTTCTGTGACACAAAGGGCTGGAGGTGATGAAGAAAAGGCCTATTACCAGTCAGTGCTCCGTATTAAAAGTCGTAATGGTGAACAATGGGCGGCATATCGCGGAGCGGCTGCTCCAAGGTCGCCCACGTAATATGGTACATCATCACTTACAGGAAATAAGGTGATGTTTAGGGATTCGGAAGTCGAGGATAGTAAGTAAACTGACAACGGTGTGGGATACCAGAAAGAGAATTTGGGCAGGTGATGACCACTTCTATTTATGCAGAATGCAAGGGCCCCTAGCAATGGCTCACAAGTATGACATCACTGCCTGAAGCGGGAGTGGGCACTGCGCACATGGTCCAAGAATCATGGATGGGCCCATCACCTGTTTATATAACCCCAATCCCAATTTGTCAGTTGCAAGTTTACCGTCATTCTATAATGTTTACCAAGTTGCGCGGAAGTTCGAAGTAAAATGGAAATCTGTCTTCGCGGGCGACTTGGTCAGTCTGCGGTTGTCTCGTCAACTGACCTAGTGACAGCGGAGGGTTGCAGCAGTCCTGGTCAATCTGGTTATCGATGGTTGCGAGGGGTTAAACGCAATGTGAACCATCCTCAGATCATCCTAAGAACGCACCGTCGCCAATCTGGACTGAAACCGGACTTTAGCGAATTCTGGATCGCCTTAGTCACTTTGTTCTACACGATAGAAGTAGACCAGTATACGGGCTTAAAGTTTCTGAAGTAACAAAAGGAATCGATATTGAAATGCTAGAATCGTACTCAAGTGACCAGAAATGGTCGAATCAACTATAGTAGGTATTTTTGGGTACATATTACATGAGACCATAAAGGAACTCCGATCTCAAATGGTACATTTGGTATTTCGGAACTTCGATAGGTCGAACTTCATTCACAGAAGAAGCTCAAGGGGGTTCTCAACAATCTTCTTCAGTTCCTTGATCCATTCAGCACCAACAGCACCATCGACAACCTTGTGGTCGAAGCTGCCAGTCACGATAATCTGGTCATCCCACTCAACAGAGGTACCCTCCTCGGTCTCAACGGGAACAGCAACCTTGCGGGTGGTGCCAACGGCCAAAATACCAGCCTGAGGGGGGTTGATGACAGCGGTGAACCGCTCAATAGCAGGGTTCATGCCCATGTTGCTGATGGTAAAAGTACCGCCCTGGTACTCCTCAGGCTTGAGCTTGTTCTCCCGAGCGCGCTTACCGAGATCCTTGATCTGGTTAGAGATGCTGGAAAGGCCAAGACCATGTACGTTCTTGACAACGGGAGTGATAAGACCATTAGGAGTGGCAACGGCAACACTAATATCAACGGTGTTGTGCTGGCGGATGACAACTTGGCCATTCTCCTCGCGCCAGCTCGAGTTGACCGCAGGAACCTTCAGAAGAGCGGCGGCACAAGCCTTGACAAGGAAGTCGTTGACGGAGAGCTTGTATTTGCCCTCAGCAGAAGCGTTGAGAGCCTGGCGGAGCTTCAGTAGCTTCGTAACGGACAGAGTGGTCGAAACGAAGAAGTGAGGGTTCTCTCTCATCGACTGCTGCAGGCGGGTAGCAATGGTCTTGCGCATAGATGTGAGAGGGATGTCTTCATATGTAGGGGCGGCGGCGGCGGAAACGCTAGGCTTGTACTTCTCCACATCTTCCTTGGTGATCTGACCACCACGTCCAGTACCCTTGAGAGCCTTGATCGGAACACCCTTCTCCAGGGCCAATGCCTTGGCAGCAGGGCTGATGTTGGGCTCACGGTCAAGACTAGGCTGGAGCTTCTCAGTAGATGTCTCAGGCTCCTGAGCGGCGGGTGCAGGCTCGGGCGTCGAAGGGGCTGGTGCAGCCTCAGCCTTGGGCTCCTCCTTGCTCTCCTTGGCGGGTGCAGCTCCCTTATCACCACCGGCGTCTTCTAGAGTAAAGCTCTCAAAGGGGGCGACATCTGTTCCTTCCTCCACAAGGACGGCGATAGGCTGGTTTTGCGCATTAGCGATGGGACTCAGTGGACCACGGAAAATTTTTCAGTCAATACATACAGTGCCGACAGCCACATCCTTCTCACCAGTCTCCTTCAGAACCTTGGCCAAGACACCGTCCTCTTGGAATTCAAAGTCCATCTGTGCCTTATCGGTCTCGATTTCCACGAGAACATCACCCGGCGACAGGGAATCACCGGCCTTCTTCTGCCAAGCCCCAATGTTTCCTGCGGACATTGTGGGCGAGAGGGCAGGCATGCTGATGATGGTGTGAGGGGGGAAGGCTGTAGAGGCGCATGGTTAGGATCAAGTCTTCAATACGCGAATTTGATGGAGACGAGGAAAAACCGAGACGACATACACTTGGAGGCATAGAAACGGGAGAGGGCGGATAAGGCAGGCAATTGAGGTCTATAGATCAGGAAATTTTTATTAGTATCATTGTCAATACAGATTGACCATGAAATGTCCAAGGTGAACCATACTGGACAGCGTCCTTGAATCTGTGAATAACCTGAGGCCGCCTCACGCAGAGGCCGCCTTTCGACAACATGGCGCTGGGAATGCGCATTCGGACAGCAGAGGCAACCATGGTGCCAAATGCTGTAGCTATGATACAATTAAAAAAAGGCCGCGGCACAAGAGAGAAGAGAAGATAAGATGGAGATGGGGCCGGAGGATGAGTCTGGCAAGTGGTAGGGCCTGTATCAGAGAGTTGGGGATGCAGCTCCTGGAACTTTTCTGTTGAGCTTCCGGTGAGCGATCGGAATAGTTGTCGCCGGATTTCTCCAGGACGGCCTTCTCCGAGTTACGTAAGCCCAGCGCCGCATCTTTGGCACGCAGCGGTCGCCGTATATTTGTTCCGCCTGCGGGAGAAAGACACGCAGCCGCATCAGCTCCAGGACCCATGCAATAGCGCGATACTCCGGCCCACGGTTTCTATCTTCTTCCGTCATTTTTCCTTAGTCCGATTCTACATTCCATGTGTATTTTTCGTTTCAGTTATTGAATGCTCCGCTCGGAGTTTCGCATAAATGGCGGATGTTGAGAATGGCTCTTCGCAGGAGCCCAATCGGACATCTGTGGTGCTGCCGCAGGGAGACAACAAAGAGAATACTGTCGATACCTCAACGCCTGCTGAGTCTGAAGATGTTGTCGACGAAGACTCCAAGCCTTCTCTTCCTCTCGAATCACAGAGGCAGAAAATTGATATAGAGGAAGTTACAGACTCCAATTCACCACAGATCAAAGTAGACTCCTCCGAAGTAACAGAGACCGCGGACAAACCTCCGAGTCCTCCGAACGACGCCGCTGATGCTGAAGGTCCCGAGAAACACGGCTCCCCTCAGAGGGGATCAAAAGCAGACGATGTCGCTAGCTCGGAAAACGATCAGGCAGAGGCTCCTCCAGGAGACTCTGCTGGCGACAAGCAGGATGACGGCGCTGTACCCCAGTTTGAGCTTACACCAGATACCCGACTGCGCTCCGACTCGAGATCAACGACTGCTACGTATGCCACTCAGCGCTCCGTGCCTGTCAGCTCTGCAGTGTTCATAGTCAACGCTCTCGAGACAATTGGGGCGTCCAAGGAAGCCAAGAAGAGCAAAGAACTGGATGATGCCGTGAAGAGCGCGTTGGCGAACGTTAAACAATCTGACCGTCAGCCGATCGATCCGGAGCTTATATTTCGCCCTCTTCAGCTTGCGACAAAAAGCTACAGCATCCCCTTACAAGTCACAGCGCTCGACTGTATCGGGAAACTCATAACTTACTCTTACTTTGCCTTTCCATCATCTCAGGACCGCAAGGGCTCGGAAACTGAGGGCACGCCAGAACAAACTCCTCTCATCGAGCGGGCAATCGATGCCATCTGTGACTGCTTCGAGAACGAAGCCACTCCCCTTGAGATACAGCAACAAATTATCAAGTCACTTCTTGCGGCAGTCCTGAACGATAAGATTGTGGTACACGGAGCTGGTCTCCTAAAGGCTGTCCGCCAAATATACAACATCTTCATCTACTCGAAGTCTAATCAGAACCAACAGATTGCCCAAGGGTCACTGACACAGATGGTCAGCACAGTGTTCGACAGGGTTCGTGTGAGACTTGAGCTGAAAGAATTACGTTTGCGTGAAGGGGAAAAGGGACAGGAAAACACACCTGACGCTGCGACAGCCGAAACGGTTGAAGTGCCCCTGTCAACCGATCAGGATCAGGCATCTGATGCAGCCTCTGTTGTAGCACCCGATCAACCCGTGGCGAAGGAGCCTGGAGAAAAGCTTACTCTGCAAAGTTTCGAGTCAGGCAAGGATGTCACGTCGGTCGCGGATAACGCGCCGACAATGGTTACCCGCGCCAAGCTTGGTCAAAAAAGAACGCAGTCATTGTCTAGCACATCAGGGGAAGAAAAGGAGGACGGCGACGGGACTAACGACGATGATGAGGACGAAATTTACATCAAAGACGCATTCCTGGTATTTCGAGCTCTATGCAAGCTGAGCCATAAAATACTCAGCCACGAACAGCAACAAGATCTCAAATCTCAGAATATGAGGTCTAAGTTGTTATCCTTGCACCTCGTTCATTACCTCGTCAACAACCATGTCGCGGTCTTCACCTCCCCGCTCCTAACCATCAGGAACAGCTCCAACAGCTCCGATGCTATGACGCTTCTGCAAGCTGTTCGGCCCCACTTGTGCCTCAGTCTGAGTCGAAACGGGTCGAGCTCAGTGCCCAGGGTCTTCGAGGTTTGCTGCGAAATCTTTTGGCTCATGTTGAAGCATATGAGAGTGATGATGAAGGTTTGTCCATGTGCTTATCTTCTTTGTCTGACGGGTTCTAACTCCTCACAGAAAGAACTTGAGGTTTTCTTGAAAGAGATATACCTGGCTATTCTCGAAAAACGGAACTCGCCTGCTTTTCAGAAGCAGTACTTCATGGAGCTTGTGGAGAGACTGGCCGATGATCCTCGTGCATTGGTGGAGATATATCTCAATTATGACTGTGATCGCACTGCGCTGGAGAATATCTTTCAAAAGTACGTTTGTATCACGTCGTGTTTCAATCTCTTTGGGGCAGTATTGATTGTTTTTGCAGCATCATTGAACAAGTTTCACGATACTCGAGCGTACCTGTCACAGTTTCCGCAGTCCAACAGCAGCATTATCAAGAACACCATGTCAAGGTATCAAAAGTGGGCGCAGATTGGCATCAAAGCGGGACTCTGCCTCCGACACTCACGACAGCGCACATAGCCAGTATTCAGCAGCCAACTTCCCAAAACGTGCCATCTGAGTATATCCTGAAGAACCAGTCGCTGGAATGTTTAGTGGAAATTCTACAGTCACTTGACAACTGGGCCTCTCAACGAATTGATGACCCAGCCGCTGGGGTTACAAATCTGCTGTCCCAGAAATCAATCGATAATTCCAGAGAGTCGATAGACACCAACACTGCGACCTTTATATCCTCTCCAAGGGTCGAAGGCACCGATGGCAGTACTGGTCGGTCGACACCTGTGGCAGAGGACGATCCAAGCCAGATCGAGAAAGTCAAGCAGAGGAAAACTGCGCTGATGAACGCAATTCAGCAGTTCAACTTCAAGGCCAAGCGGGGTATCAAGCTCTTTATCCAAGAGGGCTTTATACGTTCGGACTCGCCCGAGGACATTGCAAGTTTCCTGTTTCGCAATGATCGACTGGATAAGGCCATGATAGGGGAATATCTGGGTGAAGGCGATGCAGAGAACATTGCCATTATGCATGCATTTGTGGACCAAATGGACTTCTCAAAGCGACGCTTTGTGGATGCACTTCGTCAATTCCTGCAACACTTTCGATTGCCTGGGGAGGCCCAGAAGATAGATCGTTTCATGCTCAAGTTTGCCGAGCGCTACGTGACTCAAAACCCGAATGCCTTCGCCAACGCGGACACTGCGTACGTGTTGGCTTACTCGGTCATTATGCTCAATACAGATCAACATAGCGCTAAGATCAAGGGTCGCCGCATGACTAAAGAGGACTTTATCAAGAACAATCGGGGTATAAACGATAACCAAGACTTGCCCGATGAGTATCTGGGGTCCATATTTGATGAGATCGCCAACAACGAGATTGTTCTCGACACTGAACGAGAGCACGCTGCAAATCTGGGCATTCCCGCGTCCACCACCACAGGCGGCTTAGCTTCCAGGGCAGGACAGGTCTTCGCAACGGTAGGAAGGGATATCCAAGGCGAAAAGTATGCTCAAGCGTCTGAAGAAATGGCCAATAAGACGGAGCAGCTCTATCGGAGTTTGATTAGAGCGCAGCGGAAGACGGCCGTTAGAGAGGCCCTCTCACGCTTCATCCCCGCGACTTCGGTACGGCATGTTGGATCTATGTTCAACGTGACTTGGATGTCTTTCCTCTCCGGGTTGTCTGCTCCCATGCAAGACACACAGAATCTTGAAACCATTAAGCTCTGCATGGAAGGAATGAAACTGGCGATACGTATCAGTTGCGCTTTTGATCTGGAGACTCCCCGGGTCGCATTCGTAACGGGCCTTGCCAAATTCACAAATCTGGGCAATGTCAGGGAGATGGTACCAAAGAATGTTGAGGCTTTGAAGGCGCTGCTCGACGTGGCGCTCACCGAAGGGAACAACCTGAAGAGTTCCTGGAGAGAAGTCCTCACCTGTGTCAGCCAGCTCGACCGGCTTCAACTTCTCACTGATGGCGTCGATGAAGGTTCACTACCCGATCCATCACGCGCCCGTATTGTACCACAAACTTCATCTGATGCATCCCGCAAATCTATGCAGGCGTCAAGACGCCCTCCCCGTCCCCGGTCAGTTAACGGACCTACGGCTTTCCGTTCTGAGGTTGCTATGGAAAGTCGATCCGCTGAAATGATACGCGGAGTGGACCGCATCTTTACAAATACTGCAAATCTCACT
This sequence comes from Aspergillus novofumigatus IBT 16806, assembly GCF_002847465.1. Lineage (NCBI taxonomy): Eukaryota > Fungi > Ascomycota > Eurotiomycetes > Eurotiales > Aspergillaceae > Aspergillus > Aspergillus novofumigatus. Next base: position 392,606 of record NW_020194280.1, read on the forward strand.
CATGAGGCTATCATTGACTTTGTTCGCGCTTTAAGCGAAGTGAGTTGGCAGGAGATTCAATCTTCAGGTCAGACAGAGTCCCCTCGAACATACAGCTTGCAGAAGCTTGTTGAGATCAGCTATTACAACATGACCAGAGTCAGGATAGAGTGGTCGAAGATCTGGGACGTCCTTGGGCAGCACTTCAATCAAGTTGGATGCCACACCAACACTACCGTGGTGTTCTTTGCACTGGATTCCCTTCGGCAACTTTCTATGCGTTTTCTGGAAATTGAAGAGCTTCCTGGTTTCAAATTCCAAAAGGACTTTCTCAAGCCGTTTGAGCATGTAATGGCCAATAGTAACGCTGTTACTGTGAAGGATATGATCCTTCGATGCCTGATACAGATGATCCAGGCACGTGGAGATAACATTCGCTCAGGCTGGAAAACAATGTTCGGCGTCTTCACAGTCGCTGCCAGAGAGCCATACGGTAAGCAAGTTTCTTATCGCCTAGGATCTGTGTGATAAGGATGCTAATACCTAGAAGAGGGCATCGTCAACATGGCATTCGAACATGTCACTCAAATTTACAACACGCGGTTCGGTGTGGTCATTACACAGGGAGCTTTCCCTGACCTAATCGTCTGTCTCACGGAGTTCTCCAAGAACATGCGATTCCAGAAGAAGTCTTTGCAAGCGATTGAGACCTTGAAATCAACTGTCACGAAGATGCTCAGGACACCGGAGTGCCCTCTATCACACCGTGGAACTACATCGGAAGGCGTTCAAGACGATGGAACAAACCTGGCCAAACAATTATCACGGCAATCTCAAGAAGAGCAGTTCTGGTATCCTATCTTGATTGCCTTCCAGGATGTATTGATGACGGGTGATGACCTTGAGGTTCGATCAAGGTGAGTTCCGAGTTCTGACTTTGCCCCAGGAACATCGCTGATCAGGAAACCAGAGCATTGACTTATCTTTTTGACACACTGATTCGTCACGGAGGCGACTTTCCTCAAGAATTTTGGGATGTCTTGTGGAGACAGCTTCTCTATCCTATCTTCGTCGTCCTTCACTCCAAATCGGAGATGTCCAAGGTGCCAAACCATGAAGAGCTCTCCGTATGGCTGTCAACAACAATGATACAAGCCTTGAGGAACATGATTACACTTTTCACGCATTATTTCGATGCGCTGGAATACATGTTGGGTCGTATACTCGAGCTTCTTACACTATGCATCTGCCAAGAAAACGACACCATTGCGCGGATCGGTAGCAATTGCCTGCAACAACTGATTCTGCAGAATGTTGCAAAGTTCCAGCAGGAACACTGGACCAAGGTTGTAGGTGCTTTCGTGGAGCTTTTCAGCAGGACCACGGCCTACGAGTTATTCACAGCCGCCGCCTCGATATCTTCGAAGCCAGCTTCGATTAAGAACGGGAACGGGGAGGCATCCAACGAGGATGACCTGCACAAGCCGGAGCAAGAGACAGCCGAGTCAACGCCTGTCCGGGAAACTCCATCGGACGCCCCCAGGGTGAATGGGTCGCAGCCTGTGACTTCTGAGCACGAAGAGGGCGACATGCCTGCCGCTTCGACCCCCGAGTTGGAAGATTACCGCCCGCAGGCCGAAACCCAACAACAACCCGCTGCCGTGACCGTTGCGCGGCGCCGATTCTTCAACCGTATCATAACAAACTGCGTGCTTCAGCTACTTATGATTGAGACTGTCCATGAACTGTTTTCGAATGACAAGGTCTATGCTGAGATCCCAAGCCACGAACTTCTCCGTTTGATGGGGCTGCTCAAGAAAAGCTATCAGTTTGCAAAAAAGTTCAACGAGGACAAAGAGCTTCGGATGCAGCTCTGGCGCCAAGGCTTTATGAAACAACCGCCCAACCTGCTTAAACAGGAAAGTGGCAGTGCTGCTACATATGTTCACATCCTTTTCCGCATGTACCACGATGAGCGAGAAGAACGAAAGAGCAGCCGCCGGGAAACAGAGGCTGCGCTTATTCCGTAAGTATAACGGGCTTCGTCCTTACAAACCACTGCTAACAAAATAATTTTGTCCAGTCTCTGCGCCGATATTATCCGAAGCTTCGTCCGACTCGATGAAGATTCTCAGCACCGAAACATAGTGGCCTGGCGCCCTGTAGTTGTTGATGTCATCGAGGGCTACACAAACTTCCCGTCTGAAGGTTTCGATAAACATGTCGAGACTTTCTACCCATTAGCGGTCGATCTATTGGGCCGCGACCTTAACCCCGAAATCCGCCTCGCTCTTCAGTCCCTGCTTCGAAGAATCGGAGAAGCAAGACTGGGTATAGCTGCTGTGCAGACACCCATCAGCCCCAGGAGCTCTATCTCGCAGCACCACTCCCGCAGGTATAGTCGGGATCACTAAGTGTCCGGGGTCGGAGTTCTGATGAAACGGTGGTTTGTTGGCCTTTGACTTTTATTTCTTTTTGGATATCCTTGCCTACTCTATAAGAGGCTATTTTACTTCGATCGCCCACTCTGGAGGAGTGCTGAATGTAGACTTAACAAATATATTGCAATGCCATTCTCGGACTTGTAAATTATAAGAATACAGACCGTCTACCTATTCTATCAATATCAAATTACCGAACTTGAGCTCGGCGAAGCAGACGTCGCTGTCACTATGATATTTGCGGCCGTAAAGCGGCATCAAGCCGATACATCAATCGCATCATTCTTGGCAAGTAGATATTGGCGACACAGTCGAGGCTGTCCCAGTTAACTAGCAAATTGTACATACATCAACTAGCTGCAGTGGACTTCATTATAAGACGGAATATTGCCAGATGCGAAGTGAGTAAGAAGACGATCCATGTCCTGTTCGCTCATTTTAACGAGCTCTTCGAGACTCCATGACTCGCAGACCCCAGACATCCTTTAATAAGTCAGCAGGCAGCTCAATCGGAAAGGTAAGTCTACAGTACCACTTCATTCTCTTAGGCCCCTCCTCTGGCCTGGCAGCGACCTCGCGCAGTTTCTTACGTAGTTTGCCCACATTTTCTATGGCGGCACCCATGTTGTCGGGCAATGATGCTGCAATTTTTTTCCGAATGATACTTGCGAGTTTAGGTCCATTTCCATTCGTGCTCACCATGACTTGCAGTGGTCCATCACGGTACATGCTGCCAAAGTAGAAGTCGCACTCTGCGGGCACATCGGCTATGTTGGCAGGTATTCGCTTCTCCTTGCACAGTTTCCAGACGCGAGACGAGGCGTCGGGGTCATCAATGGCACAAAGTACCATATCTGCTCCTTCTAGATCTTCTGGCTCAAATGTGCGATCGACATGCGTGACTTGGCCCTCAGATACACGGAAAGCGACTTCATCATTGAGACCTGAGCCAGGACAGACGACTGTTACTTTGGCATCGGCGTTCAGCGCGTGGAGAATGCGGCCTGCAGCTACCTGTTGGATGTCCTCGTTAGCTCTCTGTGGTGATACATATATATATATTTTCTGCGGCGGAACATGCATAAGACTATACCTCACCACCGCCGACCACTAGGACATGTTTATCTTTGACTTGCCAAGCGACTATCATGGAGCCTCCCCCCTGGACTGGAGGGTACTTGTGCGACATTTTAGCATAGGATAGATATTTTGAAGCTTTACTGAGACGTTATCTGTAGCGGGGGAGTCATTTGTAGTGCCGCTATCTATCGATTGGCGGGGCCATTGTACGGGGAGCTAGAGACACCCAAGACGACTTGGCCTATTTTACCTTTTCCCTTCTCCGCCAAGTTTTTTTCCTTTTCCCTCGGCCATTTGAAATGCCCTTCACAACCCCTACCTCCTTTCTACTCTTCGCTCCCTTCTCCCCATTGTCCATGCCTTCATTTCGCAGTACATAATAGGTCACAATGCGGGGAGTACAAATCTTCTCTGGGACATCCCACCCTGTCCTTGCTGAGACCATCTGCGAGCGTCTAGGCACACTCCCCGCTCGGGCAGTGCTCGGAAAATTTGCAAATGGCGAGACAAGAGTGGACATTGGAGTCTCTGTGCGGAACCAAGATCTATACATTGTCCAGAGCGGCAGTCAGAAGATCAATGATAGTGTCATGGAGCTCCTGATCATGATCTCTGCTTGCAAGGGTGGTTCCCCGAAGTCGATTACAGGTGAGCTTTTTGTCGAATGATTTGATGACCTTTGCAAAAGCTAACCCGATTTTGCGATAGCCGTCATGCCGTATGCTGCCCGTCTAACGTGAAAATTGCGCATTGTGCTGACATGGACGAGGTACTTTCCTTACTCCCGCCAGTCGAAAAAGAAGAGCCATCGGGGAGCCATCACCGCTCGAATGCTGGCGAACTTGCTTTCGGTCGCGGGAGTAGACCACGTCATTACTCTTGATTTACATGTGAGTTTAACAGATGGTTGATACAACGGACGAATAGACGTCTGACTGAATACCAGGCGTCACAAATGCAAGGTTTCTTCGGCAAGCCTGTGGATAACCTCTTCGCCGAGCCTTTCATCGCCCGTTGGATTCGGATGAATGTCCCTGGCTGGAAGGAGGCTGTCGTTGTTAGCAAAAACGCTGGAGGTACCAAGCGTGTAACATCGCTAGCGGACACCCTGAAGCTCAATTTTGGCATTGTCACAACCGACAGACGCCGTCCGAAGGTCACTCTGTCCATGACAGATAGTACTGTTTTTTTCGACTCCATGAATGATAGCGTTCCCAAAGAGCCGAGGCCTTTTGTCCTACACCTCCGCAAGAATTCCCACGGCGGCGAATCGAGCGAACACAACACCGCAGAGCCCGAGGAACTACTGCGCCCGGAGACACCACCCGCTGCTCGTCGCCCGTCAGAGTTGGAAGCAGCTCACGAGTACACAGACGTGCGTGTGCGTGATGTGATCACTGGTCGACTTGTACAGGGCCATATCGTGGATGATGATTTCCCCTCGGGTGGTCCCACCTCGGTACCTGCCTCTGGCCATACAACCCCAGGACAGCCGTCCAGCCAGGATCAACCCGAGTCCGTACCGGACGCGATGGTCAACTCGTTTATCTCGACCACATCTTCTCTACCTGGAGATCATGCACTTGGCGGGTCGTTCGATGCCGCTGAATCTTCGGATGAGGAAGAGAGCAACGGGCGAAGTGTCGAGCAAGAGAAGATGATCACCCTGGTTGGTGATGTTCGAGACAGGACTGTTTTCCTTGTCGACGATATGATCGACAAGGGTGGCTCGTGGATTGCTGCAGCAGAAACGGTGGTCAAACGAGGCGGGGCTAAGCAGGTCTACTGCATTGCCACACATGGAGTTTTTGGCGGCGATTCCCTCGAGCAGATGGAAGCGTGTGACGCGATCGACTATATTGTCGTCACGAATACCTTCCCAATAACTCCCGAGAAGATGAGAAAGTCAAAGAAACTGGTTATAATCGACATATCAAGTCTTCTTGCGGAGAGTATCCGACGCCACCATTACGGTGAAAGGTTTGTAGTTCTGCGGTCTGATCCTTGACTGAGTCAACTTGCTAACTTTCAATACAGTGTGTCGGCGCTTTTCCACCTCAATGACTAACCTGCGTCACCAAGTCTATCCATGTGGTATACGAGATTATTTCGCATACTATCAATGAATGAACATGCGACAATCCGGAAGTGTTGGTAAGAACGATGCATCAACAGTAACGACAGCTTACGACTCTCTTCTTTTCTCTTGTATTGATGACACTTTTTTTATACTCACGAGGAGGTCAAGGGTATTTGAGTGTATCTTCAATGTGATACATTTGCTGGATTTTTTCTCTCCCGATGTGAAGGGTGCTAGAGATACTGACTGGCGTCAGAACAAAGGCGCCCAGGTTTGACGTCTGAATAGGCTAAGATTGAACATTCTTAGCTCACCTATAGTGCAATATTATACCCAATGTCGGCAAGACACATCTTCGATTTCAGTGATATATGAGCCTTGAAGCTAGCTTCAACGGACTATGTCCATCTACACCAACGGTGCAGTCCACTTTGGGTACTGCAGGAGCATCTTGTCTTTACAAAGATTGTTCTTAACGGAGCGTTGGAAGAGCAAACATTTAGCCTTGTCAGTCCTCTGTCTTCTTCATGTCATTTGGCATGGAGGGACGGATGCGCTGCAGGGCTATATCGAGGAATGAAGGCATCAACTTCTGAGTCCCCGTCAATTGACGTGGGCTCTGGTCCTTTGGACCGGTGGACTTGATGCAAGAGAACATCTCGAACATTCTCATGTTATGTATCACAATGAGCTAGTAGCAAATATATAGATGATGTGAGGAATGGCTTGTCAGTAAGTCGAGGATTGTCTCGTGCTGCCGCTGAAATGGTTCTTCCGGTGGATCCTTGTAAGATCTGCGGTGCAAGAGGTAGCCGGCTGGTCTTTTCATAGATCTCTACTGTGACTATGCTGTATATTCTCGTCTCCATCCAAGTCACCCTCGTTTGATTGCAAGGAGACCCGCAGAACTAGCTGATACGTAGCTTGTAGTAGTCAGTTCCAGAGCTAGTCCGATGGATCTCGCAAATATTCAGTCAGAATCCCTCCCGATGTTTTCTTTATGAACAAGGGTGTATCAAGCGGTGTGCGCATAACCGTTCACTCGGCGCTTCGCTGCGGTGAGGCGCTTCTATCGACGTAGTTCTACAGAGAAGATTCGATCTACCTCATAATTCATGAACGAACATCACCAGGATCGCCATTGATATCACTGTGATGAGATGAGATTTGTAATATCATTTGAGTACCCCACGGCGTAGTGAGTAAACAGGCAGTTCATAGTGCTGACAACCTGACCCGAATTCCAGGATAGGTCTTGCTCTCGGGCCTCTCCCTGCATACTTCTGATAGATAGTCGCCGGGACTCACACCGTAGCATACATATCCCTGGATCGCGGTAGGGGGTATATTTGCCGGTGCGGTGTGCAGCGATTCCAAAATCCAACCACTTGCTTGTCATATGCATTGTCGCGAGGAAGAAGAAATTGTCGACTATCTCGATCTTCTACAATCAGAGCTGCGGCTGCGGTTGGAGCAGGGATTGACATTCAGCTGCAGCCTCACCTTGTGGAGCTTGCGATGCGATGGTTTCCAAGGCGCCAGGACAGAAATTAATGTACAAAAGTACGTCTGAAATTAGTACGTAGTGGGTTTAAGTGGGGGTTCCCCAAGTATGGACTTCCCGCCGAAGTCATGGTCATGGACTCATGGCCAGGGCGAGACGCACACTCGGTAATGAAATGTGATATGTCGACTTGTCAAAACACCGCACAAGTACCATGCGTCATCGGAGACGGGAAGGACTTTTAATTTCGAGTCCAGGGCTGTGGCAAAATGAGCAAGGGGTGAGACTAACAAGTGAGAACTGAGCAGTCTCGGATTAGTTCGAGATGGTTGGGACTTAGTGCACCGGGGAAGCACAACCGGTAGATCAAAGCCAAAGTTCGTGCTCCTGTGGAGTTTTGGACTTTTCAGGGAATCCAGGCTTTTCTTGCTTTCCAGCTCGTATTTCAGGACACGGTGGACAGTGACATGGATTGCTCGGTTTGTTATCGTATATGAGGACCAATCAGTTGATTAAGGTAGGTATTTCATCATACCTCTTGTCCATTCCTGAGGTGAATACGTACTATGCTTGTGTTCAGCCTGGTCGATGTGATAAAGTCGACAATCAACAATCCCAATAGCAACGATGAATAGACGATTGACAGGGAACTGACAGCCGCCATGTATCCAGGATACCTCTCCTGTTCCCTTAGCGTTCCTTCGAATCAGTCTCGACTCTCAAGTCATCAACTTAATCGTTTCAATATACGGAGGAGTCCGCGTGCCGTCAATTCGTAAAGACCATGGAGCATTGGGTTTAGATCCACTGCAGGTGTCCCGAATTGGCCAGGATGTCCACCGGAGAACCACTAAGAGGGCCGGAACTTTTATTTTTTAAAAACAGTTCCCTCGCTCGTTTTTCGGTTTCCGGAAGTACCCTGAGTTCAGTCCAGAACTGACCATTTACTTATTCGGTGTAGTCTGGAGTGTGGTGGAAAGTCGCGGCAGTTGACCGTTACGTGTTACATACACTCTTGGAAAGGCATAAATATGAACGACCGTCCTGTTTCTTTCGAAAGAGCGAACTAGCATGAGTCGATTTGGTTATCGCAGTGTACATCAAAGCAAATCAATTTGACCATTGATAGACTATGGACAACCTTGAGCTTGAGGGCTGGCAGAGAAGCCACTCTAGCCGCGAACCCGGTTGGCGGGCCCACGGATCACCCTGCACAAGCACGCCACGATCACCCAGCATCGGGCGAGATCTGTCAGAGTATTATGATTACTTCTTCCAGGGTCATTGTTCTCGTGTACAGACTAATACAAAGAAGTAGGGAGCTCTCTGGAATGAAAATTTATCATAATTTGGTAGAGTACGTACTGTAGCACCTAGCATATGTAGGTAGGACGCGCCAAATTCATTGGCGGGTGGTATGAATTGTATGTGTGTTTGTTTCCCGTTCCTCTCTCAGTTCCCCTGCTTTGAGTGGATCATGTCGAGTAATACGTTGGTTGAGATTAATCATCACTTGCTACTAAGTTAGTTAGTCGTAGGTTTGGAAAAACAAACTGAGCTGCGGCGAGCTCGGTCCTTTGTGAAGCTTCAAAAAAAAATAAAGAACAATCACGTAGCCTCACAAGGCATTATGATGGAATTGGTGAAACACTGTCCATAAACCTTGGCCTTGTCCTTGTCCTTGTTTTGATCTACGTTACTGTCCTACAGTGACTGGGATTCGGTTTCACAAAAATCTTCATGATCAAGTTTGTTTAGCCCATTGAGATTTCTACCACTTTCCTACATTGTCAAATAATATCCAGTCTATCGATTCGATGTTGCGCCACACTATGAAAATAATGATGTTATGACTTTAGCCTGTGCATACCATATGATGATATATCTACATCGGAGAATTTATGGGCAGGAATTTGTCACCAGCCAGGATTCCAGGCCCTTGGATCTGGGTTTGGTGCTCACGATCCTTGATCCTGGTTGACGTCTAGATGACCACACAGCCGCAGAAAAAGAAAAGAGATATCAGATGCACATTTGCGCCTAAGTCATAATATGTAACAAATGATGATGTATTCCGGGCCGTACTGCGTACAAAAATGTAGCTGCACCTCTGATTGCTAGATCTTGAGATCGTCCATGCCAAATCGCCAGCACCATTTGGCTGGGAAAGTGGGTAAGGACTGTGCTTTTTCGACCTCCAATCAAAACACGGCGTTCTCCCAATTGGCTCAGGGACAATCTTGATGCATGTTTAGTACATTGCACAGAATAAAAACTTGTCAAATCACAAAGAAAAGTCTATATGATGCTCTATTAACTAGTAGTTGATAGTCGTTGATAGTCATTGTTCCGAGTACTCGTATTAGTCTTCAATACCTTAATATCTCTGTGGAGTGACCCGTCTGTCTTGGTCTATTTGAAATCGTCTCCAATAATGCTGAAAAAAATAGAACAAACCATTAATTCGATATTGTGTATCCAATAATTTGTTAAACATCTTATTGTTAAAGTTAAGATTGGGACTATTGACGCTTCCCATCTCCCCGGGACTACTGCTACGGTCCATGGCCCACTGTCGACTATACATCACTTTTCCATGCGTCTTCGAACCTCTTCTTCCCACCTTCTCACTCTCCTTCCTGTCTCTCTTCTGCTTCAGATCTCATCTCTGTCTCATGTTGTGTTGCCCATCGTGCAGTTTGAGCAGTACTTTTTGCCCCCTTCTCTCTATCCGTCTGGGATTCGGAGGCCTCCATTCCACCATTGTCCATTCCTCTTCCTCAAAGAATCCAGGCTCTTTTCTCCACAGACCTAATTGTCAGCTCCGCAATTATCGGCTGCATGCATTGTGTGGAATAACATCATTTTCCTCGAAAAGCAACTTCCCTACAGCCACAGTCAAGCCATCTGCCGGTGTCAGGCCTGGACCCCGTAGATAGAAGGTTGTACAATCGCGCATCCTTCCAATCTCCTGAGGAAAGACAAACAAGATCCTTTTTGAGTGATGTGTTCATCGGATCATCGCTAGGCCTACACTTCTACCATCTGGTTGAGATTGAAACGCCGCCTATATATACTATGGAGTCGTCGTCTACAGCTTCAACTGATCTCTTCATTACACACAACACTCAAATCCCTATTCTGTCTCTTTTACCAATCCAAAGCATAAGTTGATCCTTGCACACCGACGCACCCTCTGTCCCGGCTCTTCCAGATTCCATCCCTACCATCTAGTCCAGACCCTGGAGCATTGTTGCATACGCCCTTGCCTTATTTCAACTCTAGAGCCCGGGTATTGTTTCCCAACCACTCGAATAAAGAAGGAGCCATCGCCCTTACAACCTTGTCTATCGAGACCCAGAGATCTGGTTCAAGCCGATAAGATTTTCTTATTTGACACTTCCGTAGTAAACGCAATAAGTACGTGGCGGAGCCAAGCATGACTGCCATTCCTCTGCTCACATACTAACCTCTGACAGTCATCAACATGGCCAACCAGTGCTCGGGACATGTCTTTGCCATTGTGCAAGCTACCAACGGGAATATCCTCACCTGGCGTTGCTCAGATTGCAACTCCGGTCCGTTCGTGGCTATCTGGCGGTGCAAGATCTGTGGTCACTGTCGTTGCAATGCATGCCATAATGCCAAAGCTTAGGCACTAGGTGCATCCACGGCGTCGTGCTGGACCGGTAGGCTCTCGTTCGAATAAGTCAGTGTGTGGAATTTGCTGATAGGATGCTTAGGCCATTCTCGCGTCACCTCAAGCAGTCAACTCGCACAAGATCAGCTGCTTATCCGTCAAATAGCATATTCTCAAAGCCATCAGTTGACTATCCTTCACGGATGTCCGCTTCCTATCCGACTGGATGGCAATTGTGATACTCACCTTGCGCGAGGCTTCTCTGACCGGTCCCTCCTACTCGATACCATGAAAGAAAGCACGCACAATTACGATCTGACTCCTCAGCTCTCTACTTAATGACGTTTGCAAAGACACGACCCAATACTGCTGTTTTCATGGACTGTCCTTTCAACACTGTATTGTTACTCGGTGTCAGGTTCAGCGACAAAAGCTTAGGTCTTTGTTTTTCTAGATTTGATTCCTCTTGATGGGCGCTTCTCTGCATGGCATACAGGTGGCTGTCTCTACTTTTGGTTTTGTTATGTTTTCAGTTTGGTTTCTTGGCCAGACTGCTCTTACTTGTTTTGTTTCCCTGGGAATGTTAAATAGAGAACATACATAGACACAGGCAACTGACGCGGCAACGCACCTCATTACACCATTTCAGACTCTCGTGCTAGGAAATACGACTTTCATAACTCCTTAGTCCAACAAATCATCATCATAGATCCCTTGAGATCAGGTCTCGTGCCCATTGACTTATTTTGATGTGGTAGTTTGTACCACTCGAAATGCATCGTGTACCACCCCAGCCAAGCTTCAACAAGGACCAGGAGTCCAAGGTGTGATCGCCGTTGGTTGGATTCTAAATAATAGCATACATCCTTGTGCTATCATTGAGTCATTGCTTCTTCAGGGATCGCGTACTATGCTGTGCGCATCCTGGAATTAACCGGTGGGAGGTATGGTGTACATGACGGCCAATAATACTCTTTTTGTGTCTCTGATCGATGGTAGTGCTACCGGTTGGTTGATTAGACTGAAGAATTTCTAAGAAGTATGTTCTTGACATAGATATTAAAAATGCTCTGTGTGTGACAGTTTCCTTATTGATGTACAGATGGGCTCGAAGTGTATGTTTATACGCCGGTTCCGACATCGCAGATAACCTGATCAGATGTGAGGCTTTCTTGAGGCGGTATCAATGCTGACATTCTGTCAGTATTGTTGCTTCTTTGGTAGCTTTTGTTGTTATTGCTGTTGCTTGTGGCTGATGCTGCTGCTGCTGCGCTCTGCTACTTTTGCTCGTGAGCGAAAGGACAAAGAAGGAGACCGAGGAATATGAGCTTTGGCCCAGATCCTGGATCTCCGATGCAAATCCTTTCATCGTTTGCAACGCCCGATTCGCGCTTCGGCCAGGGTAATGAGACGAGTTCATTTCACAATCGAGCAGTCGGAAGCTTTAGCTCACGCACTGTTTCTTCGGCATAGCAGTCTAAGTCCGCTCGTCCTTTCTCGATGTTACTGCTGAGATGGTAGCTTTCCACATTTCAAGGTTCTCTTCGAGCGATGTCTGAGCGATGAATGGGTGTGAGTCCGTACATGTCCGTCAGTACATAGCCGGCCATGTTTTTTGAGGTGGGATCAGAGCGTGTTGCGTGGTTTACTCGCCTCCATGAGCTGTTCTTTTGAATCTGACAGGTTCTGCTTTGTATGCTGATTACATGGATGTTTGAAACAAACTCCGCTGTGGCACAGGACGTTTAATCAGGCGTTCTCTCACATCCTCGCAGCTGTACGCTGCTCGACCATCCGCTTCTCTGAAGTCTGCTGGTACATCAAGTATGGCGTGGAGAGGTCGGCAAATACAAACGGATTCGGAAATATGCCGTCCCATCCATTCACGGCCTCTTCCCTTCTGGGGCTCAAATCCTCTAAGCCATGCGTCCTTCTCCATCAGAGTTGGGCTTGCATGGAACTCGGCGGAGTTTCATTTCGATAAGAAAGTCAACTGTACGCACTCCAGCAGTCGCTGGGCCGGTGTGAGGTCGGGCTGCAGCTTCGGCTCCAGCCATGCCTGGATGTCCTCCGGCACGAGGACACCTCTCTCGGCCATCTAGCAATATTAGCCACTGATATTTCCTGCTAAAGAAAAAAAAATCGCTCTTTCTCGTCCTCCTCGACAACACGGGACTCTTCGAGGGCCTTAAGGCGTTCGGCTTCCTCGCGTGCCCGACGTTCCTCCTCAGCGTTGTCGAGGAGGACGAGAAAAATTCGGAAGACGAATACTGGGAGAGTCTTGTGCTGAACATAATACTGCCGCCGCTCAAGGGATGATGCCTTAACGGCATCAGCCACCATGTTGGCAGTGGCGGTCCCCTCGGCTTATTCCACTGTGTCGGGTAAACGGGCCGGGTCTTGTCAGGCATTTGGACTTGCATATCACCGAAGAAAAAGGTGTCAAATTCACCATCATCCTCCATGCGTTTCTGTTGTTTTTCCCATTTGCGGGCTTCGGCAAGGCTCTTTTTATTTTGCGACAGTTCCACAAGGGATATTTCCCATTTGCGGTGCTCGCGCCGGAATTCCCTCATCAAAACATTGTATTCCGTGTGAGCTTTCTGAATTCTGTCGATCTGGTCTTGAAATGCAGCCTTAGCCTATCGTAATCTCTCGACCTTATCGTTAAATGGAGGGAGCAAGTGGCATTTTATCAGCTGCCATAGTTTTTCCAGTGGAATCGCAGATCTCGAAGAAAGGTGCAATGATTTTAAACTTGAGGTACGCAGGTGTATTTGCAAGCTTAGAAAGGCTGGGGGCAGCCGTTGTTGTCGCTGTTGCTGGTGCTTCTAGTGTCTCATACTGTTAGCAGGTCATCGACCTAAATCGTATATGCGGAGAAACCCGAAGATCCATGGTATCAACGGGAGAGTGGACAAGCTCACCTATTTTGACCATACAGGTGCGTCAAGAAGGAATAAGTCATTGCGAGAGTCCCGCAGATGAACCTGCAAATTGACTCTAATCGAGTGAGGGCCCTCTGACTCCATAGATATGAAGAAAGGAAGATGGAGAGCGGAGAATCGTGGGGGAGACGATGGTATTCGTCTCTATCTGTCTCAGTTCGATCTGCCGTTGAATGAGTCGTTCAAGGTCCTTACAGTGAACGAAGATTGTTGAAATTCACTATCCTTAAGCGCTACATATTATTGACCACAGTGAGCATTGCTGAGGACAGTGAATGTCATACTCAGTTAGTGAATACAGTTCAATAGTTCTGGGACATAGGGGAGACACAAAGTGAGACATACTGACGAGCAAGCCATGTGTCAGTCGTCTAGACTGAATAACTAAGGAAGTAGCTGGTTACTCTAAGCTGTTTCCAATCCTACCTATCTCAATCAGAAACTCGGGACCAACTGCTGCATCATTTACGGATGATACTAGGGCAGAATTGGATGATGCAACAATATGAACCGAGACTCGAGCGCAAGGGAACAATTGGATGTATTTAATGATACCGCTTTGTACTATACAGCGGAAATAACCCAGCATTGTTAGATGAGAATAAGTGCTCTGAGACTGGCTGATGTGATAGTATCCATCCAGCAGCGTCAATAGCCGGATTCGCCAAGTATTCGGGGGTTGAGGCCTGCTTCTCTGCTATGCTTGGAAGACCCGTCGGATAGATATTTACGACCTTAACCAAGCCAAAAACAAGAATCACCCTGCAATATGCTTCTTTACAAAGATAGCAATTCTCCACCAGTCTTGTCTCGTAGGCGGCCAATCATTTTGACGTGGAGACACCAACCTCAATATAAGATATCAATCAATCAGTCTTACATGAGTCGAAGCAAAGGCTAGCAGTACTGATCAGTCCACCACAAGAGACGAAGGCCTTTGAAAACAGCAACAGTAACAGCAATCAGCTTGTGATATTAGCCTTCAAATATGTGAGCAGTTGGCACTTTGGTGCGTTTGTGTGTACGCTCCCTGGACCTTTCCGGACAGACATTGTGCAAGGTCTCTCCGTAAGTCGACAGAACTCCCACCATCGGAGGATTCCATGAGCGTATGGCTCATAACTTCTTTGACCTGCGGCCAAGTGGAACTGACTGCTCACGTTATTACATGACTGGGTGACGACAAGTCTGTAGATCTTGCAGGTGCGAATTCAGTCCGAAGTGCGGACTACCCTATCCTGGTTGATGGACATACGGTGCATTGGTATTGAGCGTGCTTGGATCTGTACATGGCGGCGGTTTTGGGGCTTCATGAGCGCACAGAGAGCCATTGGCGGGTACTGCTGACATGGGAGAACCTGAAATTAGTCCTATCCTGATGACGCGACACTGGTTATCATAGCCTCTCTGTTGGTAGACAACTATGGGATATAAAGGAGGCTGTGGGCAGAGAATGAAGTTTGGGCCCAAGGTACTTGAATGGTGATTGATGGCGGGGCGTAAGCACTAAAACTACTGCGCAGTGTGTTTATCATTAGTCTCTAGTTTAGAGTTTTGGCTAGGCTACAGCGGCCTTAGGAATTGAGCCAGAGGCTGAACATGGGTCAATTGAGTCATTTCTCTGTTTACCTGGACTCTTGAAACTCTAGTATTTACGAGCAACTAGCTAATAGGCTAAACCTTCTCACGTAGACCATCCATCTTGATAACCGTGCAATTTCGTGGCTTATAAACTTGCTACTGTTAGACCCTAATTCCAGTCTTGCCCAGATCGGAGTCCAAAAAGGGCATCGCAGCCTAGAGCTCTCTTCCCGACTTACATACGTTCTTCTCACATTTTTTTGTACTTATACTTCTTTTTCGCTTCGAAATCGTCCTCGAAATATCAACGAATATTCGATCGCGTAGCTGTGGTCACCCCGTAACATTGTCATCTTCTCATTAACAACACCCACAATGGCCGCCAAATCATCCCCTCTCATTACTGTCTACCGCGGCTTCCCAGAAACCGGTTGCTACATCTGGTCCCCCTTCGTCACAAAGCTGGAGGCCCGTCTCCGTTTCGCCAACATCCGCTACCGCACCGAACAAGGCGCCATCCCCAAATCTCCGCGTGGCAAGGTCCCTTACGTCTCCATCCAGCATGGCCAGCAGCCGCCGCAGACGCTCTCAGATTCCACCCTGATCACCAAAGCGCTGATTGAGGAGGGGTACATAGAGGATCTGAACCAGCACCTGTCTCCGACTGAGCGACTGCATGACCTGGCGCTCAAGGCATTGCTAGAGGATAAGTTGCCTTCTTATCAGGTACGAATCGCATCATTACGCAGGACAGTGAAGAGATTAATCTGAAGATGGAAAGACCTACGAGCGATGGATCCTGAACTTCTACACCATGCGCTCCAAGATCCTCGCTGCCCTCCCCTGGCCCGTCCAGGTCGTCGTTGGCAACATCATCTACCGCAAAGTGACACGCAATCTCCAAGGCCAGGGTACCATGGCCTTCACCGAGGATGAAATCAGTGCGTTCCGGAAGGAGATCTGGGCGAGTCTGAGTGCGGTGGTGGCGGAGGCGCAGGCGAAGCAGTCCGATCGGGACGGGCCGTTCTGGGTCTGGGGTGGAGAGACGCCGACGGAGGTGGATGCGGTGCTGTTTGGGTTCGTTGTGTCCGGGTTGGTGTGTGATGCGTGAGTACTCCGCTTCTGCTTTGGTTTGCCTGTTGTGTACTGATATCTTGGGTAGCGCACCGGCCTCAAAGGAGATTATCAAGGGGTATCCGGCTCTGGTTGATTATGCGAGACGGATCCATGATAAGTACTTTCCTGACTACGAGCTGTGGGAGTAGTGATCGATGTATTCCTTTTTAATACAAGGTGTCGATCTCTTGCAGTATCACTAGTGGAATATATGACAATGAGTGGCTCAAATCTGGCTGATAAATATACTGACATTCTCATGGTATGGACCTTTGCTCGTGGCGACGGACATATTCCTCATTAAAAACCTGCTATATTTACATGATACTTGCTTTTGTGCCGATAGTGTTGTACCTACACTGCTGATATGGATGAATGTACCATTTTGCAGCTCATAATCTTCCTCGCTTGAATAGTCATCAAATGGTATCTAAAATCATGATTGCAACGAAGTACTTCGCTATTTTGGGACAAAGATAGAAGACGATTATGTATAGATGCTCTGCACCAAGATCAGCAAAAAATGTATCTTCTTAACCGTGCCATCAATGCACTTACCTCAGTGTATTGGTTAACAGCCAGACCAGGTTCTGCCATCTCGGCATCTTTCAGGAAATCGAGTGGCATCCAGACAAGGTGGCCTTTAATCTTGTCCAGCTTCTCTCGAACATCCTTGACAGGCTGGTACGGGTCGAACAGGTGACCCTCTCTGATTCCGCCTCGCGGTCTGAAATTATCATAGTCCCCAAAAGTGCGGATGTTGTCATCTGGATCCGTGCGGAAGAGCATCCGATATACTTCCGTGTTCGTTGTAGCTTGCTCTGTCCATGTCTTCCACAGGTCATCGTTCAAGGGATCCGTAACGAAGTCGTTCTCCGGGCCCTCAAGTATCTCATTTAGGCACACGTTAGGTGGCTGCGCATTGGGGTGCTTGGAGGCGTCGTAGTCTTGTGCTGGAAGAAGGCCTAGATGCTCCCGCCACAGCTGCCGCCGCAAAGTAGCGGCAAGGCGCGAGGCTCTATATGGCTTGCCATCCATCGTACTATCGATGAAGTCCTGATCTTCGACAACAATGGCCAGCTCGCTATCATGATAACCGAGTTGTGACTTCGAGTGTCAGTCCTGGAGTCAAGCATTTGTACAAGGGTGTACTCACCCGATCGTTGATGTTCGCACTGCCGCAGATGGCAATCCTGTCGTCTACGATGCACACTTTACCATGCACATAGAGCTCTTCCTGGACAAAGTTTGCCTTTTCACTCTCGGGATCTCCTTCCCAGGGCTCCTCAGATATCTTGCCGCCATTGAGCATCGTAGTATGCGCGACAGAGTCCTTGCTTCGGTATTGCTCGCTTCTGCGCCCTTCCTGCTTCTCCTCGTATCTGCGCAACCTTGCAAGCCTTTCTTCCTTCTCTCGCTCTGCGTCGTCGTAATTGACTTCGCGTTTGTCGCCTTCTTCGCCAACCAGCGGGTGAACGCTGTCGCTCATGATAGACTCGGCTATGCCACGCTGGATGTCATGATACGTTACCCCTGCTTCATTCTCCAGTTCTTCTAGAGCGGGAGTCTTGTTGATACGATCATAAGCGCGCAGATTAAAAAGGAACACATGCTCTGATTGAGTTAGTCATTTGCCCTTCTGTGAAGGTTGAGAACTCACCTCTTGGATCAACTCCTTGAGCAGAGATCTGACCAAAAATCGAGTGTTCTCCGCGCAGAATAGATTTGTATTGGTAATCCATGATCGCACGTGTGCCGGTTGCTGCACTTTGTCTCAGGTCTCCAGCAAATCCGGGAATAGCGGGAATCACAATGATTACTCGGAACTTCCGACCCTCTTTGCCAGCTCGAACGCAGGCGTCGACAATTGCACGACCAACTGTATTGATAATGGGCTTTTGCTGGTCTCCAGTGGCAGTAACTTGAACACGTCAGCATCTGAAGCATTGTAGCGAAGGTGGACTTACTGAAAAACTGGTTTTCGATATATACCAAATGTTGAGCGTTGCGAATAATCTCGCAATAAGCATTTTGAATACTCTGTTCAGTCAGGATTCCGCTGCTCCAATCACCACTGCTGCGAATAATCTGTCCCCGCACAGTGCCTTGCATTCCTCGCGGCTTGGTGCCTAGCGGATTGAGAGGATGTTGAATATAGTGTCCGCAAGGATACTTTGGGCGTTGTACCCCGACAAGAGCTTCGTCATCACCGGTGCGGCCCTCCAGCAGAAGCCAGTCGACGCCATGATCACGCTTGTACTTATCTCGCTTGACAAAGTTCCATCGAAGAACAAAATGCTCGGCAATATCATAGACGCAATCACCAACCAAGCCCATTGCGACATCATGCCATGGCATTCGACCATAGTCTGCTTTGCTTACTTCGTTCGACTGCCAATCTGCAACGCTCTGGAAGTCCATAATACGGTTGTTGTTCCAATCTTGACCTGGGAATATTTCGTCCTTCAAGTTCGCTGGGTGAACGTCCGCCAGGGGGTGTTGGTGAGCATCCCATCTACCAAAACATAAATCGATACCACCAATGAAGGCGACGGCGTAGTCAATGACAATAAATTTTTCATGATGTGCCTAGTATGTCAGCATAATACTGACTATAACTACAATCCACGACGGACTTACCCAATACAATGTCATATCTGCCGCATTCTCAAAAATATTGTGATCCGGGTGCCGTAGAACTTTGATGTTTCCGTGGCCAGGAGTTCCTTCCGGGCAGAGACTACGGAGCGCGTGTTTCGTATGCGCCGAGTTGCATGTCAGTGCTTGATTGACCTGAATCCTGTTAGCTGTATTGTACCGACTGAACACAGTCAATATGGCTGACAAACCTCCTTGTAAACAATCACATAGATCTTAACGCCCGCTTCAGCGCGGCGCTTGAGCACTTGATCGAGTCTCCATTCTTGCGTCAAATATGGAGGTCTACGAAGAAACAGCTCCGGGGAGAGCCACCAATCCTCGATATAGATCACCTCCTTGGCCTCCTCCAAGGCGACTGAGACAGCCCAGAGGTAGTCCAGCGCGTCGACATACCACTTGACCCTGTTGCCTTCTCTAACCGGAGCAAAGGACTTGAATCTATGTGACTCAGCAATCGCAGTTCTCTTATTGTCTGTTTCCCGCTCATGCTCCTCATCATGGCGGTGGTTGGGGTTGACGACGTTGAAGAATTTTCCAACTTTGTGTTTGATGTGGTGAGCTTTTGCCTTGGCTTCATGTAAATGAGAGTCTGATAGCCATTATCAGTCGGAATGAATATCTAACTGAAAGACATACGATACAGACCTTTCAAAGCACTTTCCAGATGGTCAATCTCGTGCTCGAATTTCTCCTTCAATTTCCCCATCTCCAAGATGTGACCCACAGAGGGTGCTTACTTGCAATCAAACCAAACGAAACGATCCAAACTGGCATCCAACTGTGAAAGAACCCTCCGAAGAAGTTCTCTCAATGCTCACGATTCTCGAGTTCGATCACGAATTATTCCTTTAAATATCTGGCTCGAAGACTCTTTTTTTATGTTTCAAAAAGAGGGGGATCGACGATTACTTGACAGTAGTTCGATACGCGTCGGTCCACGCTGTGACATCATTCCGTGCTAGCTTTACCAGCCTTACAGCCTTGTGGCCTGACTCTGAGGGAACCAAAAATTCCCGGCCCAAGCCCGTTCAGGAGAACACTTTCTCTCTCTCTCCAGTTGATCGTTGTTGCTCCTGCATCATTGCGTCCAGTTCATCAATGAGGATCATCGCAACATCACGAGGCTTTGTTGCTGTCTGTACCATTGTTTCTGTGCCTTTGGAAAAATCGAGGTAAGCCCCACCATCAGCCATGGTCGGCATCTAGCCTCCAATCGTCCACTAATATCGTCATTTGATCTAGATAATATTGAGTACCAGACTAGTCTACTACAGGAATCCTCGATTTTGTTTGACTAGTTCTCAACTACTTTCGTGGGACCTCTTGGCGCAGGTTTAGGCTGACACATTCTTACCTGTGTGGTCCACTGAATCTACCATAATGAGGGCAGCTCGAAATATCTACAAAGATGACGTCGATTTCACCACTCTTGCGTTGCAGTCGCCGGCTTTCGCGAAATAGTCAGTATTGCCCCTGTGATTGATACGCATTTCTGACCCTGCTGTCAGTGTGAAGCCAAACAGCCAGTTAGATTTCAGTGATCCCGATGCCGTACGGTAAGGATGGTCATAGACATTGCCGGTGTTCGCAGGTGACTGACCGACTTTTCAGCCAATTGACTAAGAGCCTCTTAAAGAGAGATTTTGATTTGGACGTTGAGATACCTGAGAACAGACTCTGTCCACCGGTATGTTAACTTGGCTCACAAAAAGTCTTACATGCTAACTTGATACTCTAGGTACCCAACAGGTGAATAAAACAGATTGCAAATGCAGAAATTGCTTATGTTCTGACGGTCAAGCAGGCTAAACTATATTCTATGGCTGCAAGACCTTCTCGATACCACAGGCGACCAGTACCGCGATGACTACGACCCGGACCGATCCGTCTTAGGCCTCGATATGTGAGTATCACCTGTTCTGGAGATGTTGCTCTTTCTGACTTTGATAGTGGAACAGGGTGCTGCAGTATATACCCGTTGCTCGGGTGCACGACACGACCTCTGTGGGATTTCGTTGCTACAGGTAATCATTGTCGGCTTCAATGCCTATCGGCTGGATGAAAGCTCACAAGAATCTAGATATAGATGACGAAAATGTTCGAACCGCCCGAGAAAATGTGACAAACAACGGGCTTGATAGTCGAATTCGGGTATTCAAAACCGAGCGCAAGGATGATCTCATTCCTCTAGACACAAAGCTCGACGTCCAAAAGTATGTATCCACTGAGATTGCATAAAACGGCATATATCTGAGATCTCAGGCTCGACTTTACCATGTGCAATCCTCCATTCTACGCCTCACGCGAAGAAATGATAGCTTCAGCAGAGGCCAAGGAACGGCCTCCATTTTCAGTAAGTCCAACTCAATGAGGCTTACAAATCTCCTGTTGAAAACCAGACATAGGCATGCACAGGAGACGAGGTCGAGATGGTCACCGAGGGCGGTGAAATTGCTTTTGTCCATCGCATGATTGAGGAAAGCCTTCATCTTCGCGAGAGGGTTGTCTGGTACACCTCAATGCTTGGGAAGCTCAGCAGTGTATCCGTCATAGTCGAGAAGCTCATGGAGCACGGGAACAACAACTACGCGGTAACCGAATTTGTTCAAGGAAGCAAGACGAAGAGGTGGGCTGTGGCGTGGTCGTGGACTGATCTTCGTCCGAGTATGGTATGCTTCAATACATCTGGGTCTAGTGTTTGAGTGCTCCCGTGCTGATTTGCAACAGAAAGTAGCCCGAGGCATCCCTGGCTTCCCGAAACACCTCCTACCATTCCCCTCCGAGTTCATGTTCGAAATCATGAATCAATCGATCGATGACCTCAGCGACAAGATTGACAAAGAGCTCAGCAGCCTTCGCATTCATTGGACTTGGCGTAAGAATCTGGCTACGGGCGTCGGATTCGCAATGGAGAATGTTTGGTCTCGTCAAGCTCGCAGAAAGTTGCAGAATTCAGCTGGTGCTGCGGATATGATGGAAATTGACGAGAGTGCAGCGGCTCTTGGTTTCAAGATTCAGCTGAAGCAGGATAGACTTGATGAAAAGTGCGTCCGCGTTGTCGTTCGTTGGCTCAAGGGATTAGATTCGGTCTTGTTCGAGAGCTTCTGCGGGATGTTAAAGAGAAAGGTGGAGGGAAGGTGATGCGGAAATGGGGCATGAAACGTTGAATGAGAACTCGCCACGAGGACATGATTGACCGAAGACAGATCTATTCATACTTAAACGCTAATCAAATTTCTATCCGACATGAATTGCATAAGACATCTCTCAGGTCTGACATCTAAGAACTTCCCACTTCGGAGTGCAGCTCTTTCAGACGATTCCAGCCCTCGGAACCCTCCCAAAAGTCCTTTCCTTTACCCAAAATACCCCTGACAGCGCTGCGGGCCTTGAATCGCCAGTCCTTAGCAACCATCTCAGCCTCCCCCTCATGTTTGCCTTCTTTGTCCATAGGCCCAAACTTGGCATATCCATCACGGACCAACCTCTCAGTTGCACGGACAACATCCATCCACTTCTTCGCATCGCCCATTTGGAACGCGCCCTGTGTGCACGAGGCAACGGTAGCTCGCCAGGCCTTCTCATGCGCCTCAAAGGCCTTGGAGGGCTGGCCACGGAAGTGTTCTACACGGGCAACGAGAAGCCAGAGCGGAGCCGAGTGGGTGATGAGAGGCACAACGCATTCGTCGACGAGGGAGAGGACCTGGCCGGCGATGGTGCCACTGCGGACGACGGGCTCCGAATTCTCGTCGTTCTCGTCGACCTTGATCAGGAGGTCCTCGTAGTTGTAGGTGTCGACGACGTGCTCAATCAGCATGCTGAGAACGGGTATATCAACGCACTTTTCTCCGTTCTTTGGGCCGAGAACTTCAATCACCCGTCTCTGGGCTGTGACCACATCGCGGAATGGTGTAGCTGGTGGAGGGATCGAGGCTGCGACGGTCAGGACATTGTCCCAAATGCGAGCATCGGTGTGCTTGAGCTGAGCGGCGCGGTGCAGAGCAGCAAGGGCCTCGCGCTTGCGCTTATAGGGATCCTGTGGTGCTTTTTTGGTTTCCGAGTCGGCATCGGCGTCTGCGTCCTGTTGCTCCTCTTCTGCCGTTTCGGTGGTTTCGCTGGGTTTGGCGGTTCGCAGGATGGCAGCAGCAAGGTTACTCCATGCTTCGGCGTCCGTGACTTCGAGCTGCACGGTCCGTGTAAATGAATCGATGGCGTCCTCCCATTTTTGCAGTTCAAGCTGTACACAACCAAGCGCAAACCATGCGCTGTGGTTGAGACGGTTGATGTGGAGACTCTTGCGGTATGCCTCCTCTGCCTTTTCGAGAGCAGGAGGCTTCAACGAGAGATAGTGGCGGGCCAAGGAACGCTGCGCGCGTGCGTATCTGTTGTTTGAGACCTCCCATGCGCGTTCGTACATGGTGGGATCACTATCGATGTCACCCAGGATGCAGAGCAAGCGAGGGGCGTCAACAGGCAGAGGAGACAGTTCCGGCCCGTCGAACTTCTCGTTCTCGTCATCTGGGTCTGGACCCGTGGGCTCATATAGCTGTCTGCGGACGATATGCTTAGCCTTTTCTTCTCTGTCTGTGGCGGCGTAGCAGAGAGCGGCCTCCGCCCACATCTGCAGGCGTTCGTAAATGTCCAGTGCAGTCCGCAGACCGCCAAGGTTGACCCAGCGTTGAGCCAACTCAGCTTCGAGACTCCACCGAGTAGGAGAGTTTAAGAGCCAGATGTACTCTAGTCTTTCAGCGGCCGAAGCAGACTCGGATTTCTCGGGTCTTGGGAGGAATGTGGTAGCCTGGTCACCATTTTCGGTAGCTTGAGTATCAAGAGTTGCTGTGTCTGCAATGACTTGGTCAACAAGCGCTTGCATCTGCAGAACAGATCTTTCTACGGTACGAGCTCGGTATCCTTCGACACGGCTTCGGACTAACAAAGCTTGAGTGTATACCTGCCAGTTGGAACTACCCCCTTCAAGGACACGGATAGCGTAGGGGTGGGTCTCTTCCCGAGTCAGACCGTTCTCCGGTGACGTGTTCGTGATTGCGGAAGCCAAACCCAGCAAAATGGCAGAGTCAACAGGGTCCAGCATTGGTTGGTTGCCGGGGTCAAGAGAGTGCAAAGCTGGGGGAAGCGTGGATTCTTCCTGGACAGTCGTCGACTTGTCTTTTGATGTCCGAGCGTCCTTGGTGAAGGATATGCTTTCGAGAAGTGTATCATCGTTGAGGTCTAGGTTCTTAGGTCCTGCTTGGGGGTATCCTCCTTGTCTTCCGGAAGAGCCGAGTTTCCGGTGGTCGTCAGTTCTTCGGCACTCTTTGCCAAGACGACCAGCTGGCTGATATCATGTTCTTGGAACTTCGTCCTTTTTCCCAGTCTTCCAGTCAATGCAAACTCAAATTTTCTGACTGCAGCAGCCTGCTCAAGATCTGACCGAGCCTTGGCGTCAAAGCCATGGTGGGTGTGGATAGTCGCCCTCTCCACAAGGAAGCGTCCTTTCTCTTGAGCAGTAGAGAATACAGACTTTTCACTAAGCAGCATCTTGCTCAACTCGTCCAAGTCACTATAGATGGCATCCTGTAATGTGCTAGTAGCTTCAGACAGCATCTTCTGGTGAAGGAAATTGACGCGCACTCTCGTCGTCCTCGCCACCAACGGTCCGTCAGGCACGAGGATGTCAGCATCAACAAGAAGAGCCTTCGCAACAGCAAAGAGCTCAACATTCGGCGTCAGCTTGTAGGCGGCTTCTCCGTCTACAGATAGTTCACGGATGATGTGATTGCGGACAGCCCGGAGCTTGGTGGCATCTGAGTGGAGAGCCTTAGGGAATACCACATCCGCCGAGTTAAAATCCAACGGCGGGCCGGTAATGTTGGATTGCATAAAGCTAAACAGAGCCGCCAGACCAATATGGAGGATCTGTGACCGTTGCTGTTCAGAAGTAAGCCCATCAAATGGCATCTGAGCCGTAGCTTTCGCCTTCTCGGTCAGGAAGGTGGTATAGCATATCTCGCCGTTGGAGACGCGGCTGATAGCACTCGCATCTGCAGAGTTGTGTCCCAGCAGTTCTCCAGCCAGTGGAAGCTGGAGGATGGGGACAATCTCTGCATCCGCTAGTTTGACCGGGTCATACTGCTCCCTCAACGGCGACGTCCCATCAAATAGAACGTCCAAGGACGACGGGTAAGAAGCGTTCGATGCTTCAGTCATCTTCAACAACTTCTTTAGAATCTAACACTTGAAAGAGCGACTTTCAAATGCCTTCAAAATGTCGAACTGATGGGTTATGCCTGACTGTACTTTGAATAGACCTCGGTTAGGCCGTCGACTTTAACGAACACGTGACGAATGGTATGACCTCGAAATCTTCACAAGAACATACTGAATGTTCTAAGCACTCGGATCAGGCCACTTAAAAACAAACTAGAAAAGAGCGACTATTGAAGGGCTTGGTGATGACGATGAAAAGCGCAGGTACCCCGCCTAACAGTTTTTTTTCCTCTCTCGCCCATTTTCGTTATCGATAAGGCGGATTTGGAGACCGTGGTGGGGCCACCAAAGGCCGTGGCAGTAATAAAATATGCTGGGATATTGAATGAGATTGCTGCAAATACGAGTTATGACCACGCTTAATGCACGCACCAATCACAGTGGTGGGGAATCGCAGTACATCCACAAGTCGTCAGAGTGGCTGATTGATAATAAGGTACAGATTATCTACTTTTCCGTACACCAGTCCCTCAGTGCTTCATTGCACGAGCATGTTCCCTCAGGATCTCATTCAGTCCTCCTCGCTGCACACACTCGTCAAAGTGGAAGCTATGTGCCAATGCCTCCAACTCCTTCTCATCCATTCCTCTGAAGAGCTCCGCGAACTCGTCTACAAAAGATGCTGCCAAGAATGTCTGGAAGACATTTCGCAGTAGATGACGCTCCGTATGCCATGGGGTCGGGTACGTTTCCTTTGCCCGTGGACTGACCTTGTCGATCCAGTCAACCAGTGGCTTGAGTGCTGCTTCAGGCTCTGCGGATGGCTCTCTGCCCCATGCATCAAGCCAGAACTTCTTTTTTTTCTCAAGCAAGGGCTGAATCGTCTTGTTCCATTTGCTGTCTGGACTTGTGTGGATCATTCCCTGCAGGCCAATGTCCTTGTACAGCCAGATAGACCAGTGGATGTTGTACTTGTCGTAGATACGAAGCTGCTCGCCCAGAAGGCTGTAACGCTCTTGATTTATGGTTTCTGCCTCTGCTTCCGTGCGGGGATTAGCGTAGACTGGACCGAACTCGCCGTTCCAGATTACCGTCCCGTTTTTGTTCATGAATTCGGCTTTGCGAAGGTACTGCCGTTCAAGGTATTCCTTTTGTTCAGTAGTTCCCTTGTAGCGCTCTCCGGTAGGGAAACCCATTGACTAATGAAAGCAATCAGCACGGAGGACTCTTTGGTCGGATGAGGAATCGCCTACAGAATAGTCATGCATAGCATAAACGCAGTTCGGAAGAACCGTATCGAAGCCTTTCCACTCCATGGCGAACGTATTTCCATCCAGCCACAGGATATGATCTGAGTCAATAGCTCGGATGGCTCTCTCGACACGCTCATAGAAAGCCGGAAGCCTGACGTGCTCCGGATCGCACGGTTCATTCAGGGGGTTGTATCCAGCAACCCATGGATTGTCCTTGTACCGTGCTGCAATCTGTTCCCACAGCCATACTGTCCGGTCTTGATGGTCCTTGAAATCCCAGAAAGCAGCGTAACTGGTCGGGTTATCAGAATGCCAGTCCCCGTTCTGTCCACCAGGAGCCGTGTGCATATCCAGAATGATGTATATCTTCTCTTTTGCGCACTATCATGGGGAATAACAAATTAGCATCATGCCGTCGTTATGCTGTAGGACTCTTACCAAATCAATCACCCGGTCCAAGTGCTTGAACCCAGACTCCTTCAGTACCCGTGGATTCATATCATCCTCAAAATGGCGATAATTGAACGGAATCCGGATGCAATTCAATCCCAGTCCAGCAAAGAACTTGGCGTCCGCTTCCGTGAAGAAATAATCGAGCCATTTGTCGAAAAAGAATTCGTACTTCTCTGGCCCTAAGACTCTCCGCATAGCAGCACGATGTTGCGACTCATGGCCTGGGTAACCAGTGATGAAATTCTCCATACTATTTTCAAGATATTAATTAGCATTTACTTCAAAGGTTGAAATAGAGGCATTGTGTTGCCGCGTACTTCATCCAACCGCCAATAGCGGCACCCCGGAGAACTACTTCGTCTCCATTGCTGTCAACGAGTTTGTTTCCTTTGACTTTCAGAATTCCAGTAGCCATTTTGTCTTCAAACGATCTAGAAAATTGTTATGTGCTTGCATTCGCGTTGCATTTACGACTTGATCGATTTTGCTTGGCATAGCTGGGGCTATACAAAGGGTTTTCAGTGCCTTTATAGTCCTCGACCCGTATGCTCGACTCTGAATAAAGGCAAAATCCATATCTAAATCTCCACGTCTAGCCACTGGAGAGAGCACAGCTGGTGACAGGCGGGGTTAGCTCCTGTTTCGCTTGCATTTCCTGCGGGGGACTTCCTACAATTTTGTCGGTTAAAAGACCCGATTTAGCCTGATTTCAGCACGATGAGACTGAGGTGTGAAGCAGCCAAGCCCTGAAGGAGCGAATAACCCGACGTAGCTTCATTCCCGGAGTGATTGTCGTCGGGGGGAACACCGACCAAGCAAATAAATCCGGGTGTTGCCCGACATTGACGTCCATGCTCGTGGCTCTACTGCTAAGAAAGACAATAATCACACAGACCCAATTGTTAATTTGTCAGAAGAAGTATAAGTACAGTGGTATGACGTATCAGACAGTTATAGCTGTCATGGGTATTTGTAAATACAGACGTCGGATGCATGGGACGCCTATTGAGGCACAAAAACAACTCCACGGATGCAAGAAAACCCTTCAACCTGGTTATGGACAATGATCCCTGACACCGAAATGTGAGAACTCCGAGAGAGACAGCGGGCTAATGGGTAAAGAAAGACATGAAAAACTCGTTTGTACTGCCACATGGCTACCAATCCTGACCTCGATCCCTCATGAGAATCTCGATAGCCTCATCCTCAGGAACAGGATTGTCATTCAAATCCTTCACGCATTGCGTTAACCCTTCGGCGGCTTCATCGACCTGTTCGGCCGTCCAGCCGGTACAGGCCATAACCATTCGACGGTAGTTCTGACCCAACACCACGTTCTTCGATTTCAAACGATCCACCTCGGCAAGTATCTCTTGATTGAAATCTTGATAGCATTTGATGCGTTGCTGCAGAATCTCAGGAGAAGTCAGAGACTTGAGAAAGGCTACCTGCTTTTCGGAAAACCCTGATGTAGGATCGAACGTTTCCGGGAAAAGGGCTTCAAATTCCGTCATGTCGACCCCAGAATCTTGATCCGCATCTCCAACTATCGTCATTTTGGAAGGCTCGAAGTACCCTCCATGTATCTCTTTGAGCATCACGAGAAGATCTTCCGATGACCTTTCCAAATTTTTGATCCGTCTGCTTAGTTCGACCCGATCAGAAGACTTGCTCTTGAGGTCGTCCAGTTTCTTCTGTTCTATTTGACGGGCCTTGGCAGTCTCGCGTATTTTGGAATGCCAATGTTCAAACTTCTCTTGCTTCTTGGACAAGTCGGTGGCCAGTTCTTTGTCGATACCGCCTAATGTCTCCTGTACTATTGCGCTAATCTGGGCCATTGTTGCTTCAAGTTGTCAGTAGATCTTGATCTTTGTAATTTGAGGGAGGGGTTCCGCACCATCAAAGATTTCTTTCTTTGTTTTGGCCAGATGATCAATGAAAGAGTCATTCTTGCTTCCGACTTGTTGGGATTGGGCGTTGCCGTCAACCATATCCACGCCGACGCCATAGTCGGCAGGACGGAGACCAGTGTGGTTGGGTATATGAGGGTCCGCACCAACTTCTAGTAATTGAGGCACTAAGACAGAGCGGGCTCGCCCGGCAAGATTAAGTGCTGTGTCCCCTTGATCATCCCGAAGGTTGACTATTTCCGAAATAAATCTGCCCAGGGTGATGACTTCGCCTGTTTGAGTTTTATTACCATTGGTACCCTCAACCCCATTCGGAGGCTGCTGGCTTATGGACGTGCCTCCGTGGCGAACTATGAACTCCAGTAGAGCCTCCAAATAGTGCTTCGCGGACACATGTCCACCACCACCAGTCGCAGCCATCACTGCGATATGGTGCAGGATCGTGCGTCCACTATAGTCAACCATGTCTATGGTGGGGGCCAGCACTTGTAATAAGCGCGGAAAGCTTCTGTAATCGAGGTTGTTTCTTGTCCCGACGGATTTCTGTAAAGCAGTCTCGCCCGCACCGTTTAAACGATAGATGCTCACGCCTTTCTCGACGAGCGCATAGACAAGAGGCATCCGAGCAAGCATTGCTGCCCAATGAAGAGCGTTGTTGCGGTATTCGTCAAGTGGAATTTCTAGATCTTCACCAGTGAGTTGCAACAACGCCGGATGGTTGGAGAAATCCTTGGTCCTCTTGTCAAGAAACAAGGTCATGATGAGCTTCATTTTCTGAAATCTTTCTGGAGTTGTGGCAGGAGGCAGAGGGTCTGAGCCACGCCTGTTGTCATCCACCATAGAAGCGGGCCCGTCCATTTCCTGGTAGAAAGAGTCGTTCGGTTCTGTCGGGGTAGGTTCTTGCATGGACAAGGAAGAGTGCTCCCGTTGAAGCCCGAAAGATGGCACATGGTTGGAAGACGACCTGATACGTTTACGAGGTGGCTCGATCGACTCTTCTGTTTCGAAGGCGGCGACATCAGGGCCATTGAATCGGCCATTGCTCTGTGCATTGCTGCCAAATCCACTGTCGGAGGCCACACTGTACATGCTCTGCTGACTGCTGAACGTGGGGAGCTGAGACTCCTGGCTGCTGATCTGATGTGACGACTTTCGCATGATACTCGAGCGCCTACTATCGGCATTTCTTGCTGCAGGTGAATCGAACCGAGCTTTGCTGATAGCGTTGACAGCCGTTGCAGCGGTCCGGGAGATATTCTGGAAGAAGGTACCCTGCTGCGGTTGCGACATTCCGCGGTTATCCACACCGCTATAAAGCCTCTTCCTCTGCGCTGCCATCGCTTGCTCCTTTGTAGGAGTGTCTAGGGTGTCATGGCCAGTATTTGCGGTGCCGTTGGGTCCCATATCGTATTCGAGAAGTGGTCTCAATAACTCCTCGACATGATACTCACGGCAAAGCTCGACGCCTCTCTGATAATTCACCCACGTTCCTTGGTATTTTCCATAGCCTCCCTGAACTTTCTCATGTTCGCCTGCAGCAATTTCTTTCTCGAGAGTTTTCGTTCTTCGAGCTTTAACAACGCCCGCTACTTTGAGGATTTGAGTAGCATTCAACCAGGAATCGGAACGTCGCTTCATAACGGCAACACCATTTACTTCCATTTCGTAGACCGAGACGTTGGAATAGACAGCCTTGAACGAGAAGAATCGTCAGTAAATAGAATCGCAATGTCAAGGGATAAACCGACTTTGTATATCTGCGGTCTATATTCCTCTTGATACTGCACCATTGCTCCATAGCCATTCATATCATCAAACCCCCCAAAGCTACCTCTCGCGCCGCCTGGAAGACCATTTGGATAACTAAAGGACATCGATTGCTGTGAGCTTTTCGGAGGGGGTGTCGCTCGAGGCGTCGACGCGACGGACTGCGAAGCATTGAAAGATCCCATTTGTGACTGAGAGAAAGCTATCCCATTTGCGGAACCTAAGCTGCTTTGAGAGTACGACATGGGCAAGCTGGGTCGCGGAGGATGGTGGTTGTTGGAAGTCATCACTTGGAGGTCCCGTTTCTGCCGAACCCTGACACCATGCACATGCGTGGTCTGAGCGTGATGTGTCAGTACAAAATGCGACTCCTCATATACTTATCACTACTCTTCCATCTCATTTGGAAAATAAGCAAAGATGAAAGGAAATTTCGGGTCGGGACAAGGATGAAATCGAGTGGGGAAACGCACCTAATCAATAACTACCGAGCAGGTGAGTCGCGCGAGGAGGCAATGAAGGGCGCGTGGCTGGCGCCTTGATCGTGAAAGGGATGGGAAAACAAGCCAATCTGAGCAAACGGAGAGATGTACAAGTAACAAGAGCCAGAATAAATCGACCTGTAGCTATGAAATATGCATTCGCCAATTCTAGATTCAATCAGTCTGTAAATCGTGCATGGAAGTGAACGAAGATCGTGACGAGGAGTCGCGGGGCCTGACGGTCGCGTTCTCCGCTTGGCGTTTTCGCGTAACTCCGAACTCAAAAAACCATCTATTTCCCTTTTCGGCCGGGGGATTGACTTGTTCTCCGCTCGATTCTTTGTCCCCGGGACCATCGGTGATCGTGACGACCACCTGCACTGCAAGATGCAGTATAGACGGATATTTCCAATTCCATGAACTGCGATCGATAAATTTTTCCAAGTGAACAATGTCCTCCTCACCACTCATCCCTCCCGAACAATGGCGACATCTCTTCCGTGCCTTGCTGCGCGAATGCACATATCTCCCTGATCCGATCGCCAGAGGTTACATGCATGACTATGTAGTCCGGAGATTTCGACGCTATTCCGACAAATCGCAATCTAAGCTACAAGATGATTTACGTCGGCAGCACCTCCTCCGCAAAACCGCAACCCAGAAACTGTCGTTATTGAAGCGTGCCAACGAAGGCTATTCTCGACCGCTCGAAAAAGTACTCCGGCTCTCATATGGACGAAATGGAAAGAAAAGAAGGGATTTGCTAGGTGTCTTCATTGTCCCGGAAGTTCCTCCCGATGCCTTGGCCGTGGAAGGCATTCTGAAGGGGCCTTCAATGTTCGAAGATGATTGGAAACCTCCGACGATTGTGCTCGATCTCTTGAAGTCTCAATTGCGGAATGGAGTCATTTCACAGCTCAGCGATCGTTCTGTTGTTAAGACTCTGGAGCCGCCTATACCCAAGGAAAACAGCTGGGGCAAGCCGGTTGCCAAAAGTCGTCGGCGGAATATCAGGAAAAGATGGTACTACGCCGTGCTCGACAGCCTTCTGCCGCCGCTCCCTGATGCAGAGCTCGATACATTGCATGGTCTGATCTCTGGGAGAATACCATGGACACCACCGAAGAGAAGGAAAGCCGTTGGCGTTCCCCTGGACTCTCGCAGCAAGACCAGTCTTGATGTAGTATTTCTCACTGAAGGACCAAAAAAGGGGCCGACATTTAGGGACTTCGTCAACGGGCGCCCTCATCAAATCACACGACGATTCATGCAACGACTTTGGGGGCGCATCTACTGCATGGTGCCGCGCTTGGAATGGGATGAGAAGAACCAAAAACATTATTTCAAGTGGGAATCGATGAAGCCCTTTCCCCGCATATCTACCGTCGTTCAACACGATCAAGTGCCAGACCTCTTCCAGAAGGTTGATGTCAACGGGAGATTGATACAACGTCCCTCCAGGGGCCGGGTACAGGTGGCTACGGAAGAGTAACCGCGTGCTACTCTCCGCCTTGCCCACAGCGGGCTTGCGGGTTCGCACAAGTGTAAGACCTCTCTCGCAGGCGGGTCCAGCCAGTCAGGCCATACATTAGCGTGTCCCTTCGTGTGACTAGTACGGCATTCGCAAGATCCTCGGTGACCGGCCCCCGGGTCCTCATTAGGTGCCTTCCCGGAATTTCCTCGAAGAAGATATCGTCCTGAGACTGAAAAAACTGTGTACAGTTGTTACACCTACATGTTGTCTCTGACAATAATGCTCTGCCTCCGATGGTTTCGGGTTAAAACAGAGCAAACTTATACTGGACATGACGTCATATAAAGAAACATAGGTAGATGAGCGAGCATTTCGAGAGAAAACAGCGATGAGCGGGATCAAAATATCTTCTAATAAATGAATAATGAATTAACCAATGAAACTCTGACGAGCTATTAGATTTCTCTGATCGTTGCAGGGTGACCGCTGAAGGTAACCGTGATAGCTCATATCGCGCGTCTGTGAGGTGGGCTTGTTTACACCCCTCTGAGCCTCCTCAAATTCGACGCGTTTTCCACCAACTGATGTGATTTTTCATCATTCAACTCATCTCTGTCATGTATTCAGTCTATTAAAAGACCCATTCAACGCTATACAGAACACCATGTCTCTTAAAAGAAATCCACAGACCTGGACCCTTCAAGTGCTGAGAACATCCCTCCTGAGATTGATAGTGGCGATGAACGGCTAAACTACATCGACTGGAACTGCGACCAAGTCCGTCGACGGATTCGCGCCTTCATAGAAAGCGGAGAGATGAAAATCGGCGAGTTCCAAGACGCAATTGGCGTCTCCTCGCGTTCTTACCTGGAATTTTTGGGCCAGAACGGCCGCGACAAGGGCTCTAACCACCGCAAAGCAATCAACACCACTCCCACATATTCAATAACAATCCAAGTCCTCTCAACTCTTCCACTTCGCAGTTGTTGCATCCAAGCCCGCTAGGTCTCGTCGTCGTGATCGAATTCCTTTTCGTGTTTGCATCCTCGGGAAGGTTATGAACGGAGAATTCGACAAATCGACAGCGGACAGCCAAGTCTGCCGCGGAGATCCTTTCCTATCACACCAGTCAACAAATAAGCGTGTTTGTTTGCCTCCTGGTTCCCACTTACCGCCGGTTACCATCAGACTAACCAGCATAGTTAATGCCAACCTTCCGTCAACGACATCCATCCCTCATTCTTCGATTGCGCTTGCCCTGTCGCGTACAACACCGTCTGTCAGCACATAATAACAGGTGGAGGTTCTAGAGATGAGTCAGCGTGGAGGACTTTCCCTGAACAAAAATTCCTTGGGCACTTTCCGGTTCAGTCAAGTCTCAGTTCCTTGTACTGGCTGATTCCAGTTTTCCGTGTCCCGTGCAATATCCACAAGCCTCTTCCTCTCTGTCGAGCGAGTTATCGAACAATCATGTCCCTACGCACCCGCAGACTAGAAATGAATCCGAATTGTGATGCAAATGACTGATCCTGCTCATAGTAGTCATCACTTTTGGTGCTCATCTTGGTCTCACCTCTTTTGGCGATTAACACCGGACACCACGTGAAGGTGTGAGCATATGGTCCCGGTAACCACAACGTCCGGCTACTGTACGTATCTGTACAGCACCAAGGCAACTATCGTGACATGTGCCAGACGCTTACCTTGGATCGGGTACAATGCATACATGATATGCACTTGATGGACCCCTCCCTCGAGCTACCTTCCCCAGTAGGTTCTCTTGCAGTTACTGCATAAAACCTTGAGGTTGGTCTTGTTCACAACATGGTTGCCCTTGCACAATGGTGAACCTTCGACGGCACCGCAATCGTCACAAGTGATTCGATTGTGGTTTATGCGATCCTGTTTCATCCGCGCATTGATTATCAAGATGCGGTTGTCTGCAGGGTCTCTGTGACTCCCATCGGTGGACCAATGTAGACCACATGGGGAGCACAGGATCATGACGAGTTCCTTGTTGACGTTAAACAGTTTCGTGGTGCCTAGGGAGCCCTCGGCTATTCCACAATTGCCACACACGATCTCGTTGCCGGCTTTCCGGTCAGCTAACATCTTCCCTCGGAGCACATGGGCTTGAGCTAGTGTCAGAGGCCGATGTTCCTTGTTTTTACGATAATAGAAATCGCATTGATAACAAAGCAATTTCCGGGTTTCGCGATTTGTGAGATGTTTCTTCCCACTGCACGCAGGAGAACCCTCAATCTCGCCACAATTGTCGCATATGATGTCCTCGCCTGCTTTCCGAGCCTCTATCAGATACACAGTGTCAAGGAATATGATGACCTCCTCAGAAGTGCGCATTCTTTGTTTGTCTTTAACAAACTCCCAGCATGGCTGGCAAAGAAATTTACCCGGGAAGAGATCATGAATCTGGTGACCGACAGTTCGTGGACTTTTGTCCCTTTTTGTCGTGTCCCACCTTACAAGATTTTGCGATTCGAGCCTTTCGCAACATTCGCATTTTGCGTCTCTTCCAGCAGCTTTCCTCGTTTCCAAACGCATTGCGATCTTGTCGAGGAACTCTCTGTCTGGAAGTACCCCGTGCTTAAATCTGTAGTTGCCACAGCAGCCACATATATATGGGCCTAGAGGGTCACCGAAGTTCAAGTGATAGCGCCGGGATTTTGGTGCATCATCAGGGCGCAGATGCTTTGGATAAGTCATCTTGTCGCAGGCTGGATTACTGCACTCGGACGGCGACCCAGCGGCTCTATTATAGAACCCTTGATATAAAGGCCATGCCGCATTCATCCCGGGCCAAGAGATTAACGGAAGGTTCAGACTTTCTCTGATTCTTTCCGTCAACTTATATGTGGCATGCGTTGCATACCTGTGGATGTATCCTTGGTACGTATAGGTTCCTAAAAGCACCATGAATATGCCTTCTACGAGGAGGAGATATCCATCCTCAACAGGCTGATTGAATACCACAAGCAATCTGAAGTTGCAATGCGCTCCATCTCGGCAAATTTGCTTATAATGGAGGCTTCGCTTGTTATCTCGCGGCAGACAGTTGGATGAATAATTCCGAGAAATGCCCAGATGTTCGGAGACACGTCGTGCGAGACATTTTGATGACCCTACATAGGCGTCACATCCTATATCACCCGGATTTTTAATTTGACCGGTGACAAAATTGCCATAGATACCTTGGCGTTTATCATCACCAGTTAGCGGAAGGGACAGGAGATCCTCTAAGGACCATGTCTCCTTCTCGAACAGAGCTTGGACTTGCAGAGGTACTCCGGGAAGTATCAAATCGACTAGGAAGTCAACTGATACGCGACAAAGTAGTCGCCAGAATCCCCAGGTCACGGCCATGTCCTTTGGACTCATAGCCGTGTAGTCGTGCTCTTTTGCCCAGTCTACTAGTTGGCTGATTGTCTTCCGCAGTATGACTGCGAACTTGCCATCAGCAACGGTAGTTGGAACGAGGATGGTCGGCTCGGTTTTGACCTCGCTGACAAAGTCCTCTTCATCGATGTCATCTGGACTGACAATAATGTCATCATCACCGATGTCTTCGATTTCATCGTCGTCGATCTCGTTGTCTAGTAAGGCGTCGATTTCGGCGTCGATTTCGGCGTCGATTTCGGCGTCAAGGTTATCGCGCTGTATGGCGTCGGATTCCTTGTCGTCGGTGGATGGCGGCGTTGAGGTAGAGACCCCTTCTGAAGGAGCCACATCTTCCTCGATATGAGAAAGTTTTCTCTTTCCTTTGCCATGCTCCTGCAGAATATTATCCGAGCCCATAGCCCGGCGTCGCTTTCTAGCTGGAGTGGGCTCTGAATCTTGGACGCGGTTTTCCTTGTCCTCAGAAGCCGAGGCCAGAGTCGCCTCGGGGAGCTCGACTCTTGCCTTTTGGGTTGTCTTATGATTGATAAAATCCATCTCTATGGATCAATTGTCAATTGAATAAAAAGATGGGACGCAATGGCTACAGTAATGATTGTCTCGATCGCGTTGAAGGAAGAAACCATCTTCTCGCGTTCCTCTACGAATGACCCATCCGAACTGGGGGAACCATCAGCATGACCTCCAGAATAGGAAGGCGTGCCATGCCTCAGGCTGATCAATCTTCTTCCTACGTGCTGGTTCTTGATCGGGGGCTTGAGGATATAGATCTGCTGATACATCATGTGCAATTAACAAGTGCAGGGATTAATCTACATAATATTCGTACTGAAATTTGTTGGATCTGTCTCGAATTCGGCTGGTTGTCTTGTTCGCTTGGGACCAGGAGATAATATCCATGAATTGAACCACTAAACATTTTAGGAGACGTCTCTGGTCAGTCTAATACAAGTTGACTGCCTTCAGATGCGCATTGAATCAAGATATATTCGATGTTGGCTATTGTATAGTACTGCTCATCGGGACACCATCCGGATGGAAGCAGCAATACAACAAACATTGCCTAAGAGACACGAAAGGTCAATCCCGTTATACCGCGATAACTAGAGATATCGTCGCTTCTACCACCAAAACACCTTTCCTATCCAATTTCCCAGCTAACACTCTTCTTAGTGCTGAAGGAGAGGCTCATGATATGGTATGCGGTCGTGCTCAACGTACACCTATCACGAAAGGACCCAGTATTCTCGCCATGGGAGCTATGATTCAAAGACGGTTAATACTCACGATGTTAATCAGTATGATCAGCCGAGGACATGGAGGTTATATGGGTCCATGGCAAGCTTAGATTGATGTTTAGCTCAGAGTTCCGAGTGTTCCAAGCATGTCACTGCCTCACTGCCAATGTGTCTGTCGAAACTGAGGCCTGAGGATGTATCGTGCTTTAGGTAAGCGCACTTTCCTTCCTTTCTCCTTCCAAGTAGCAGCAATAATAGCAGCAACAGCAACATCATCATCATCGTCATCATCATCATCATCATCATCATGGGTAAGTAGTCATCTCCTTGGCAATATTACTCTTAGAGGGCTGTAGACTGATTTGTGACTTAGAGGGCCAGCGTTCTTTGCTTGACAGAGTTACTACGGTAAGTTTCCCTTCTTCCTAATAGAAGCCCTTTTGAGGAGCAACAGAGATTGCTTTATAAACTTGATTAGTATTTATAAGGCTATTTCTATACGTTGTCTCTTTAATCATCAGTTTTCTCTCGATCCTGAGTAATCTGCCTTTGTTGATCGTTCCTTGATTATTTCTTGTCCTATTACCCTTTGCCCCTTCTATTCCCGTCACTGCTTGGTCGAGATTTCTTATTTACTACTTATTTACTATGCCTCATTTCAATACAGTGGCATGTGAGTTATGTTGTGGTATACTAATACTCAGGAAATACAGCCCAAGAGGAAGGCCGAGAAGAAGACCGAGGAGGAGCCCACTGCCACGCCCGCCGGTGCCACCACCACCTCCGCCTCCGCCCCTCCGCTCCTCCCCCGCGCAAGGTAATATAATAAAACTAGCATTCTTGACAGGCACATGACTAACTGACTTATAGAGGACTCGCCTGGAAATTATGAAGCAAGAGTGGTGCAAGGAGCTTTTACAAAAGGTAAGCTCCCCTTTAAGTATCAATGCATACATATATGTTGGATATGTACTATGTCCTCTATACTATATGCACTATATATCTTAAGATAGTACTAACTATAAGGTTATTTATTAGCTCCGGGCGGACCATTGGGTTGTCCCCGAGGACGACGAAGTCGGGGGGCCTGGCCAGGGGATACCCTGACCGCTGGCCAGGCCCTCCGACAGCAGGAGTTGCTGGACGAGCTCGAGGAGCGCAAGGCAATCAAGGACCAGCGCCTCCTTGAGAAGCGGGAGATCCAGGATGAGATCCGCGGCCTCCAAGTCCGCTTGGAGGCCGCGGATCAGGCCTTCCACCAGGCGAAGGCGGATGTGACAGAGACAGTTCGTAAATTAAATAAGCTTTAAAGAAGGCAGAACTTCGTCAATACACAGCTTTAAATCAAACCATTGGCACATTATTAGCCGTAGTAAATTTCACTATACATACAGAGTGATCAGCCATGTCCCTGTCGAGCTCGGTTTTCTCAACATGCCATATTTGTCAACATATGGAAGATTTTGTGTTGTTTTTTTCCCCCCTTTTTTTCCCTTTTTCTTTTACCTTTTAATTAATCTTATTCTTAAAACGAGACTGGCAGTTCACTTCATTATGACCCCGTAGCTAATAGAACGTAACTCCCCATAGCAATAGAGATTGCTTTATAGTGTGCTCAACAATTATTGGGTTGTACCAGATGATGGAAAAGGTCCGATACTATCGTCAGCGAATCATTGAAGGCCGACACCCTGCAAAGGTCAAAACAGTCTAGCCTGTTAGGTGACTGAACCATTGATATACTACTGTGGAGTTGTATAGCTTCAACATCATCGTCAAGAGACGTGTGCATCAAATTCATACTATCATAAGATCTATACGCATGACAGAATAGCAACCGGTTTGGCAGCCAGCTAATTAACAAATCCAAGCCAATTCCCTTTTCCTTTTGTCTAAGAACTCCTTCAGATGTCGTCCTCGTCTGAGAAGACTTCCTCTCCACGCTTGCCTATAAAAGAAGTTAGTATATGCATCTTTAGGGGGCTTTTCGAGGAGGGGTACGCACGACGAGCGAGACGCTCCTTCTTCTTCTTTCTAAGCTCGCTTGAAGTGAGCTTCTTCTTCTTCTCAACCGTACTTTTGTTGCCAAAGGCGTCCACTACCTCAGTGTCTCCCTCCTTGTCGGCCAGACGAGGACCGGAGCCTTGACCCTGAACCCAGTTGTGGCCGGAAGGAGTCATCTTGCCGTCCATGACAGCCCAGACTTCCTCGGTCAGGTTCTCAGTGAACTCACGGGAGTGGGTAATGATAACGACACCACCCTCGAAAGACTTGAGAGCCTTGGACAGGGCACCCAGTGAGTCACGGTCGAGGTAGTTGGTGGGCTCGTCGAGGACGATGACGTGAGGACGCTGCCACGAGCAGGCGGCGAGGACGACCTTGACACGCTGACCACCGGAGAGACCGCGCATACGGGAGTGGGAAACGAGTTCGGCATCAAGACCGAAGTTGGCGCAGTGGACCTCAATCTCCTTGCGGACCAGAGGACGGAACTGACCGCTGGCGAGGGCCTCCTTCTGGTCGACCTCGGCAACCATCTTGGCGTGGGACTGGATAATCTCGCTACGAGGAATCCAGGCGTTGTCATTGCTCATCATAGGAGTCCACTTCTCGCTCTTCATGCCGATGTTCTCACCGAGAGCGAACGAGCATTCGTACTCGTAGCTGTTCTTGAACTTACGACGAGCGTGGATACCGATGACACGGCGGTAGGTACCCTCGATCTTGTAGATCTTGTCCATGGCCTTCTCATCGTCCTCGGTGACGATCTTGTTGGCACGGTCCATAGTCTCACGGTCCTCACCGGTCTGGAAACGCCACTGAATGTACTCAGAGGGAGTCTTGTCGAGGTGGTTATCGATGTGAGCGAAAGCATGCTGCTTGATGTAGGCGATACGGATGTTCTCGTGCTGGTAGACATCACCGCCGGTGGGGATGAGCTCACCAGTCAGGACGTTGACGAGGGTGGATTTACCAGCACCGTTGGGACCGATGACGGCAATACGAGAGCCCAGAGAGACTTGGAAGGAGATGTCGGTGAGCTGGGGCCGGGGAGTTCCGGGGTACTGGAAGGACATGTTGCTGACACGGATGATGGCCTTGGCCTTGGTCTTGACACCCTCGAGGAAACCAGGCTCGGGGAACTTGAACTCCATGTCGGAGGCGCTGAGCTCGTAGTAGGAACGAGCGCTGGGAACCTTCTTGACGAACTCGCTCAGGTTACCGCGGTAACGCTTGAGCTTGAAGCGCTCGTAGTGGACAACGTGCTGGATGACATTGTCCAAGAACTTGCTGTCATGGGAGACGATGATGGAAGTGCAAGGAGAGGTGCAAAGGTAGTTCTCCAACCAGGCAACGTTCTTGACGTCCAAGTGGTTGGTAGGCTCGTCAAGGAGCAGAATGTCGGGGTTCTCGAACACGGCACGGGCAAGAGCCAGCTTCATCTTCCAACCACCAGACAAGGAGGTGATGGGACCTTCAAACTGCTCACGGAAGAAACCGAACTCCTCGAGCTTGGCTTCGACCTCGGACTGGGCGATGTCGATACCGACCTCACGGAGCTTCTTCATGGTCCAGCCAATGACGGTCTGCTCAGTGTCGGCAGCATCCAAGTCGTGCTCAACGTAGACAGTCTTGACCTCGTCCTTCTTGGGGAAACCTTCAAGCTGCTCGTTG
The DNA here is from genome assembly GCF_002847465.1 of Aspergillus novofumigatus IBT 16806. Taxonomy (NCBI): domain Eukaryota; kingdom Fungi; phylum Ascomycota; class Eurotiomycetes; order Eurotiales; family Aspergillaceae; genus Aspergillus; species Aspergillus novofumigatus. The sequence goes on from NW_020194280.1 coordinate 433,509, forward strand.
TTGATGGCGCGCATCAGAGTAGTCTTACCGGTACCGTTAGGTCCGAGAAGACCGTAACGCTGACCACGCTTCAGGCGGAGAGAGGTCTGGTTCAGCAGGATCTTGGCACCATAGGCCAGAGAGAAGGTGCAGTTGCAGAGATCTTCACCCTCCTCCTCGTCGGACGGGACGGCATCAGCCTCGGCAGCGCCAGGAGAAGCGCGCTTGCGCAGAGTCTCGGCAATGGTCTTGGCTTCCTCCTCACCAACAATGGCGGTGATGTAGGGAAGAGCGTGATGGGTCCAGCTGGTGACCTCGGCGTCCTTCTCGTCAACGAGCTGACCAGCGATGGCACCGACATAGTTGATGATGGCCTCAGACTTCTCGATCTGAGCCTTGTACTTGGGGGAGAGGATATCCTTCAGGATACCAGCAACGGTCTCAACGTCACCGGCAGTCGAGATCTCGGGGATCTTGCCATCCTTGACATCACCGACACGGATGAGGGTGTCCAAGGCCTGCTTGGTCTTCTCACGGGCCTCAGGATCGGCAAGAGTGTCGTGGTTCTTCTCGAGACGGGGCATCAACTTGGGCAAGAAGGGAGCGACAATCTGGGGGTCCTCCACGAGCTTACACATGTTGTCGACAATAACGGCGGACTTACGCTTGATGGCAGTCTCGCGCTCAACGAGACCACGGTCAAGCAGAGGGACCATAATGGCGAGGGTAGGACCAGTGACATCGGAAACGAAAGTGGTAGCACCGAGCAAGTGAACAGTCTCGGGAACGTTCTCAGGCTTGGCGATACACTTGATGAGCTCGGGAATGAAGCGCTCAATATCCTTGTTGACGATCAGACCGCAAACCTTCTCCATTGTGGAATAGGCAGCCTTCTTGATATCGGCCTTGGTGTCCCACATAGCCTCGGACACAGCGGGGATCAGCTCAGGCACACGGAAGGAGAGCTGAGCAGGGGCGGACTCGACGAGGCAGTTGAGGCAGTCGAGAGCGCACATCTTCTCCTGCCACTTCTGGGCATTCTGGAGGGAGTTCAGAATGATAGGCACAACAGCCTTGACGGCGTTGGCGTTGATACCCTGCACGATGGCGAGGGCGGCAGCCTGGGCAGCCTTCTGAACGGCAGCCATCTTATCACCGGCAGCAGCGAGGACGGGGCCGAGGAGAGAGACGAGGTGGGGCTCAACACCGGGAGCGATGGTCTGGTGGGAGGCGATAGCGCGGATGGCTTCGCAAGCACGCTCACGGGCAGTAGCATCCTTCTTGTTGTTGAGCTGCTTCTGGAATGCATCGACAGCCCTGAGTGAAGAGAATGTTAGTACAGGCATTGAATTTCGCAATCATACGGTCAAAACTTACTTGAGAGGCAGTGTCTGTTCAGGGATAGGACCGCTGAAGTAGGTGGCGAGGTTGCCAGTTGCAGCGTGAACCTCGTCAGCGCTTGTCGAGATGGTGAGGTTCTTGATCAAATCCTCAAGAACTGCGACAGCCTGGGCAGTCTCCTTGCCAGAGACGGCAGGAACGGAAGAAACATCAACAGCAGGCATTTTGGACGAAATCGTGAAGACGAAAAAGGTCGGAAAGAATTAAGTGATGAGGAAATGAAGAAAGAACGGGCGAAAGGCGTTCTATTAGGGTATCTCAATCAAGAGGTGGCGGCCCACGAAAATTGCGTCTGTGTAAATGGACGACGCAAGAGACGCTCTAGATAAAATCTATGCTTTTGTCTATGCAGAAGACAAAAAGGAAAATGAAAAGTAAAGAGAGGACTAGACCTCTTTTCAGAAAGAAGAAAGGATGAGGAGTGAGACAGAGTGAGAAGGAAGAGGGGAATAGGAGGATGGGGAGGGATGATATTTATCGGTTTGTGGCCATCTTTTTTTTGCCGCCCAACCTTACAGCGAGGAAAAAAAAAACTGCAAAGATAAAAAATTTTTCATCGTTGTCCCGCGCTAAGACCACATTCGCACTAGTAGCTATGGCTGTCGAAGCAACCAACCCGATAGGGTCCGTGTCTACTTCGGGCTAATCTGGCCGCAGCTGATTGGCCAGCAACCCTCCATGATGGCGAAAGGGAGAGGAACCCAGTTGATGGAATGATTTTTGGTTGGAAACTTTTTCATATTTTCCTTTCTGGCTCGCTTATCAAATCTGGATCGGACAAACCGAATTCTGAAGTTTCAGCTTTTTTAATTCGATGCGATGGAAAAACTTCGCTCAAGTTCTGTTATCATAGAAAACTTTTTGTAAGCTTTCAGTGGTGTGATAATGGGACATCAATAAGATTAGTGGACTGAAACTTGGCCTTAGGAGGCAACTTCAATAAAGAATGGATCGAATAATTATGGAATATGGAGGCACTTCCAGCCAATCATAGTTTGAAGAGTGAGCAGCAGCCTGTAGCCCCTTTCTTTCTAATGAATGATTATTACAAGGCTGATGGAATCTATGTACAACACTTGCACAAACCTGGGGGAGAAAATAAATGAAGTACAGTTACCAATCTTTAATTCACAACAAGCTGAGCAGGCTTACAGAGGCTTGAATATGAGGATGGCAGCAATGAGTATTTCATACACTGAAAAACCGGATGCTGCGCATCCCTTGATCAGCATTGCGCTGTTGGGCTAGAAGTTTAGTCCCTGACAGGTGTGAATCCGGGGATGCAACAGTCAACCACTGCAGTTGACTAGTCTCCGTGAAATTGTTGGGGCTGCAGATGCTGCTGGGGCTATTTCTGTCGCCACAAAAGACTCTATTGTACCTCGACTTGGTGGCGCAGCGGATTCTTACTTAGCCTTTGGGCTCGGTCTTTGTACCAAAAACATGTGGAAGTCTGGGAGTGACGACGACAAACAAAAATTATTTTTAGAGTTGGGAAAGCCTTCTCCATTCGATCGCTTTATCCGCTCTTGCCGGTCATTCCCGCAGAGTAAGGTGATGGCTAAGCCAGTACTCTATGATGTACTCCGTTAGATTCTCCGTACAATTTCTGACTACGGTAGATAACGATAAGCGAACGATTGCGATAACAAGGCGGTGGAACTGGAAATTCAAGGAACGCAAGCTTGAATTTTCATTATTTTTCCTGAGAAAACTATCTCCTCGATCAACATTCTACGGTAGTATAATTCTTCGCATTGCCTTCATTTAAGAGGATTTGAAGAAAATATATCAAAGGGGGACCTACCCCTTATCGACAAGAAGGCAGAAAGTCAAAATGCAACCGAGATTACGAGCCAAAGGGACCAGCACAAAAGAGACAAGAGTAATCCGTACGCATTCAGGGATACTCCGGGGTTCAGCGTCGTTCATATGAAGCAGCTTACTACTCGTTCATTTCCCATAGTTCTGAAACGATGGCTTACGGGAGGCATGGATGAGCATCACCGCCATTCTTCCCTGAATAGGAGAAGGACAAATCTCACCGCTCAATCTGTATATGGCATGTAGCATAGCACAGTAAAACCTCTTGACCGATTTATCAGGCTGGCTGCTCCTAGGTCGAACTTTATAGTTTACGTGGTCTCCTTTTCCCCTTCCCAAAAAGCATGGTTGCATTGCAGATGACTCCTGAAAATTGATAGCTTGAAACAAATAAATCAGCAAAACACTACTCCATACATCTTCGGATATCAAAAATCGATCCTTATCCCTTATCGTTGCTTATCGAGCATCGGAATTGGATATTTTCGATCATTTTTGACGGCGCCTCGTTATCGCTATCAGAATCTCCGGATTGAGATCCCTTGATCCTGCCCTTATCCCCCGCGAAAAAAACCAGAGATGGTGGCAAGCCGGTGGGTCAAAAACTTTAACCTCACATTTATCGTTCTTTTCAATAATAGGCATTTCGAACTTTGGTAGATTTCAGTAGTCTATTCAACTTTTTCTCGAAATTTTTGTCTCATTTTTGTTGTCCTGTTTGTTATGATTTTTTGGGGAATTTTTCCACATCCCCCGTTGCCAGTTCCATGAATTTTTCCGATCGGATCTCACCCTTGCTCGTCAAGCATAGAGACCTCAGGACCTTTTTTTCCCGAAGTGAACCATTGTCTCTCCTAAAATCACAATCAGCCTCGACATCGACAAGGTCGCCAAATTCCTCGGTATCATGACTATTTGTTAACGTTATTTATTCGTAAATCCCATGATAATAAACCCACCATATCCAATCACTTTATATCATGTCATCCGCTCATGTCACAGCCAGAGCTTGTGTACCAGTCAGCTGTCAGCTCGCCACCACTCGAACACATTATTACGTCTTGACTTAGTAATCCTGCGGCCAGAACTGAAAAGAAAAGCAATAATGAACGGTGGTAACAGTTCCCTTGGTTGACACTCCCTGGATTATCCGGTGATTACAACCATATAGCGTAGACGAACTTCCAGATTTGCCACCCGACATTTGTTCAGAGCTTCCAAGCTCACTTCTAGAACATTTCCTGATTCTACCGCCGACAAAGCCATTGACGTCGCTCATTCTGGACCCTCAAATTGGACACTTTCAATGCCGTTCCATAGGAATGGGCTGTCGTTACCGAAGCGGGACCGATTCGGTCCAGGCGTTATGATGTGGCAACAAGAAGAATGCTTGGTACGCTGAGCATTGGGGAGAAAGTACCTCTGTAAGAGCTGGCCGATGTCAAGAGCTTCTCAAGCCGATTACGAAGGTGGATCCAATACAATGATGGAAGATATACATTTGTGATGAACGATAAGCTGTTAACAGTCTGTCAACTATACGGATGTAAGAATACAGAAAACGCCAGGAAACACCATCTTCATCTTCGGCTGTTTTGTTCATATAGAGCACAACAGGGTATCATCGTAACTGTCGTAGCTAGACTTGCAGCGAACAAGGTTGGCAAAGATCAAAATGAACTTGCGTTGGGTGACCAAGGGAACTAGTCAGAGCTCGAGCTAGAAGAGCTAGAACTCGATCCACGCCTGTGGCCCTTGTGGTGCTTCTTCTCCTTCTTGTGCTTCTTCGTCCTATTCAAAAGTTAGAGTCTATTACAATCAGTCAAAGTAAGTGCCGAGCCTTACATCTTACTGGCCATGTTCAATCCAGCAGCGCCTGCTAGTGCTCCTCCTGCAGTGCCTAGAAGTCCACCGCCGAGCTTTTTGCCTATAATCCCACCAGCAGCACCTCCAAGCAAGGTCGAACCCAGGCCCCTTTCACCCTCCTGTCCGACGGGCACAGGAGCATGCGCACCCTGGTAGTGTTGTTCCGGGTGAGGAGCGCCATAGTAAGATGCGCTTGCGCCTTGGGGATTGTGTTGTTGCTGCTGCTGTGGAGGATACGGAGAGTGACCACGGTCGTGCGACGGATAGTTCACGGGTGCGCCTTGCCCGTAGTTTTGATCACTTGGATACCCGCCCTGCTGGTGAGGAGCGCCATGTTGAGGCGGGTAGCCTTGTTGGCCGTATGAAGGGGGAGGACCGGAATATTGAGGATGGTGCTGTTGCTGGTCGTAGGAAGGCTATCAAACCAGGAAAAGTTAGCTCAAAGTGCCTTCAAGTAACGGCGCGACAAAACCAATCATTGACCGTGTAATAAGTTTCAGAAACACAATTTTCGACCAAGAGGGTACTTACTCCAGGTGGGTAATAACCATGTTGCTGGGGAGGCTGCCCGTACTGGCCTTGTGGGGGAGGGTGGTTGTAGTTGTGCTGACCTCCGTAGTATCCGTCGCTGGGCTGGCCATGGCCTTGCTGCGGGGCACCGTATTGATTGTAGTGGTTGTTGTACGGATCAGACATGGTGATGAGAGTGAGATAGTGAGTAATTTGTCTTTGATGGATGAGATCTTGCAAGTGCACAACAAGAAAAATGAAAGAGCGAGGCGCAGGCAAGGTGGTCTTATATACGAAGGACAGGCGTTCGCAATCTCAGTCTCAATGGCGGGGCCGTCTGACAATGTGGAAGGAGCCACGGCTCAGCGCGAAACAGTGTGAAATTCAGGGGCTCCGTCCCAGTCAGTACGTGGATTACGAGGCGGTGCAGCGGCTAAGCCGTCATTACCAATCATATTACTACCAACTCGTGAAAGCTGACATGGGCGTTATCTGACTCTGAGATTGCGTTGTATTTTATTTCATGCACCGCCCCATGACCTTCAAAAATGAGTATATCCAGTAGCCTGTGGCTACTGTGGCTAAGCAGTTGACCTACATGACAGGCAGCTGGGAAAACGGGTCAGGAAAATCCACAAACACAGTGTTCACAATCCAAATGAGTCAATGCTTTATATTGCTGCCATCTATTAATAAATCAAATCTCGATACTTTACACTGTTAGGCCATTATTGATTGTGTGGTCTGTTTGTCAGGGTGAATGTCACCGCCACCATATATCTGTAGCAGAAGCTCTGTGCTCCTTCATACAAACGGTCTTATCTGATAATCATACGAAAAGCGGGATACTATCAAATGATAGTCATAGATGTTAACTACATTCAGATCACAGTCGCCTCTCTCGGAATGATCCCACTGGCCGGATTATTGTTAGATCAGGAAACGAGGTGGCATATGACATAGTCAGCACATGGTAAAGCGAAGGGGAAATCAACATAAGAAGGAAATATGTCACTGCCAACCGACTGCTGCGTCGATATCAAGCGCTGTCCAGTAAAGAAGAACTTGGCCACCTCCTCCGTCGTGGCCTTATCCTTGTTAACAGTGGCCGCAACCACAACGGAATGAGAAATGCATCTCATCCATTTTCTCCGGATCTCTTTCCATTCCATCTCCTATCTTACTTTCTTGCCTCTATCGTGGTCTCTTCGGATCTGTAACCAGCTACATGAGTTGAAAGACCCCCTAAAGATGCATATACTACCTTCTTTTATAGGCAAGCGTGGAGAAGAAGTGTTCTCGGACGAGGATGACATCTAATCGAGTTGCTGGAAAAGAGAAGAGCTCTGGGTTTGGATTTGACGTTTTGCTGGCTATGTTCCCAGCTACAGACCTTTTACGCCTATAGACTTTAATTTGATAATATGAATTTCGTCGTTCATGATTCATATGAATGGCTGGTACAATTATAGATGTTTAAAAGATGAATTAACGTAGCTTTCGTTCGGCTTCAATCGTTCGCTAAATCGAATTGACACTGTACAAAGTCCGGCCAGGGTTCCAAGTGTCGTCAACGGACATCTGCTCATCATGCTATATGCAATGAGAACAAAGTGTCAATGGATTCGTGCCAGATTATCTCAATTTATACATCCATCTATTTCGTTTGCGATTTGCAGAATGCTTTATTATAGGCATTGCTACAGTTGGTGCACATAAGTCGGCCGCTTCTCTGATTCACAAGGATGACCTTTGCCTTTGGCGCCGAGGGATCTTTGATAGCTCCGCAGTTACTGCAGACAATCGGTCTCCCAAGCCTCGCGGCCTGTTTCCTGGTCTCGAAACGCTGCACGTGGCTGCTGTCACGCGTCTTGCCACTGCGGGCGAGGCTGTCACAGAGGTAACAGAGGACCTTTCCAGTCCCGAGTTTGCAATATGACCTCTTTTTGAGGGGTTCTCTACAGCGCCACAGTTGTCGCACCGAATCTCTCCACCTGCAGCTCTTGTAGCTTTCAGGTCAGAACGCTGCAAAAATTGCATAACCTCCTCTGGTGTACGTAGCCTTTTATTCTTATCAACAAAGACCCAGCATGCCTCACACAAAAGCTTTTTTGGGATGAGTGCATGTGTACGCCACCTGCGAGTATAGATGACTCTCTCACCCTTCCTCGATGTCATGGAGTGCTCATTCCTTGGGACTCAAAGGGTAAGAGGTGTCACGCACGCAGGAGCAGACCCGGTCCTGGTGTAGGGCATCCTTGAGGCACCGCTGACAGGGAAGAGCAGCGGGCAGGGGCTCGGCGCCGGCGGCAGTGGGGGACAAGGGAGGAAGGGCCCCGAGGGGCGGCAGCACGCCAAGGGAGCCGTCGGAACGCAGGGGCCTGCCAGTGGCGAGCTGGCTTGGCCCGAACTGGCAGCGGGAGTCGAACTGGCGTGGCACGACATAGTGCTGAGCGGAAGGCTGTTCAGAGACCCCAACGCCGGGGCCTCGTCCTCCGAGGAGGAAGGCTCTGACTCCACGACACGAAGACGGCCGCGAGCGTTCAAGGTGCTCGGATCGTCAGAGGACATACCTGGTTAGCACAGAAGACAAGACGGCGACACGCCAGAGACAAGAAAGGAAGACTCACGGAGGCTGCGGGAGACACAGGAGGAGGAGAAACAGCGCTTTTCTCAGGGTCAAAGTGTGCAAGGATGGGGGTGTCCACGAATGCGTTCTTCAGTTCTTCGAAGGCCTCTTGTGCCTCCTTCGTCCAGGTGAACGGCCCTGTCTTACGGCAATTCTTCGTTCCCTTTAAGAGGTCCGTCTACGGCGTCGTAATTCTGGAATACGCATGTATGAACCGTTGGGAGAATCCGGTGTACCCCAGGAATTACACAACAGTGACAGGCAGCATCCGGACCAGCCTCTGCTCTGGCCTCTAGACGGTCCTGTAACTTTGCAAAAACATCTTTATCTGGAAGGACACCCCCGTGCCATGACCTGTATCTGAAATAGATACCACAGAGACACAGCCCCAGAGGATTTCCAGGATCTCCACACTGGTGGTTATACTTTGGCGCCCCATCTGGACGCAAAGCTTCGGGATATGCTATCTGATCACATGCTGGATTGTAACACAGTGATGCGGACCGCGCTTTGATGTTAAAGAACCCCTAGCCTAAAGGCCAGGCTGCGTTTATTCCACACCACAAGGTAGATGGGATATCCAGATATTTTCTTATCTTTTCAGTTAACCTGTGGGAAGATCTTGTGGCAAATGTAGAGTAGTAGCCAAGGTGTTAGTATATATTAAAGAGAATCATAAAGATTCCCTTAAGCAGTAGTAAGTATCCTAGCCCTATTAAATGATTAAAAGTTGCAAGCCTTGAAAACCAGACTGAACGCCATCACAACAAATCTGTCTATAATAGAAGCTCTTCTTGTGTTCTTCTGGCAAGTTGGTCACTGAAAACTTTTCAGCTACTCCCAGATGCCGCGCAATGTGTTATTTTAGATGATGAGAAGAGCCCATATAGACATCATACTCCTCATCCTTATGTTGAAGATCACCAGGTGCAAAGTTGGCATATATGCCCTGACGCCCATCATCTTTGGCAAATGGGAGAGATGGGAAGTCCTCTTCGACAGCCTTGCGCTTCTTGTGCACCTCCTCCTGCTCCAGCTTCGCTACGGCCCACTTTCCGTCCAACTCGACGACATGGAGCTTATGCGCGGGGGTCAAATTCGACTGCAGCTTTGGAACCCCCAGCACTCTCCGGAACCTCTCCGGCAATGATGCCACATCGTGGCCCATGTCCTCATCTAGTAGATGATATCAATTAGTTACTGATATATACCTGTGTGCATAGACAATATAGACTTACTAGGCGGGTCGGCGAGTTGGTTAATAGATGTTATGATAGCATAAATTCCATACACAGTTTATTTGACTAAATTGAAGCTATACAAACCCCCGCAGGTACGTATATCGATTGTTCGGTCCTAAACCGTTTTAGTCTTTGCTTTCCCTGCGGGCCAGCATTATATTCCACATGGTGCAGGCGTCGCTGGCAGCAATGGCGAGGATGAGGAGTTGGTCCAACAGTCAATCAATTGTAGGGGATGTCACAGGTCTATCGAGATTGGCAATATCTCGATTTGCCGATATTGCAAGCCAGCGCAGCTGATAATGCGATTCCAGTGACCCGTTTCCCTCCACTTGACTTCCGTCGGCTTACCGTTTCCGCTCTTAGGATAAAACCGCGTTGGTACTTCTACTTCATCCCAGTCCTAAACTTGTCGGGCATTCAATGATTTGCTGATGATGGTATCGGCCCAACGTCATTATTAACTTGGTTGTAAGCACTGGATTGGGCCAGAGTCCAGACTGTCTCGACGACGATGACAAAGAGAAGGGGTCTGACCAAGGGACCGTCTATTAATATTAAGCATACGATAAGCATAAATGCATACGATATTTAGGGGTGGCCATGTACGATTCAAGTTTAATGCCATAAAGTGCTTTCGCAGTCGGAGAGGGCTGAAATCCAGTGTAGTGGTGACTATCTAGTAGTGGGGAGTCGATCTATGACAGAACAGTAGGTTGAACTGCGGTGATCCTTGGCCGAACCCACCGACCACTTTCCGACGCCAGCTGGGCTGTGTCCCTCGTTCAGGTTGAACGGGTGTCGAAGTTGGGCCTGGCTTGGTCGACACCCGCCGACCTGTGTCCCATTAAATGGCTTCATGCCACGGCTTGCCGAACTCCCGTACGACCGCAGGAGGGGCGATGGGGCCGACGGGCCCACTCTTGTCCATTTTTTTGCCTCAGGCATCAGCGCATTCTATAGATCCAGTGACTTTCTAGCCCCTAAAGCATCATCTATCTGGACTTCAAAGCAATCCCAAATACATATGGACATCCAACCTTGTATTGGTAATATCCCTCTTTAATGATTTAATGTATATGTGCTACTGTTTGCCTCACTTTATTGTCTGCTTATATTCACTAGGCCTGGTCAAGCCTGTGCAGCGGCCTCTCTGGGCTGCTAGGCCGAGGGAGCCATATTCATGTACATTAAATATCATGTCCGAAAGTCTTCAGTATTAGACTGCAGTATTCACTAATTTGTTTCACATCATATAGATCATGCCATTTACTGGCATCTAATATGCTTCTATTCACTGATGATAAAGCCTCGGCTATTTAGCGCTGTAGTCAAGCGAGGAAGTATAGACTTAAATAGTTCTGCCTCCCCCGTTCTTCTTGAACTTCTCTCTCATCTGTTTCTTCAAGTGTCTGCTCTTCTTGACTATCGAATGGGAACATGTCAGTCGATGACATGACACTGGGCCGAAGTCTCGACACTCACCCAGTGAAACGCATGTTCGCAATGGCGCCATCCATGATGCTATCCTTACAAAATGGACTGGCGGTCAGACAACCCACTGTCATGTACATTTTCTCTGTCTCAATCTCAACTCATTGATAGTTGATGATTCTCTGACAACGCTATGAACCCTCTGACAAGCCTTAAATCTTCCCGTCATATGTCGATCGAGTCTGACACCAAGCAGAGAGTCGTGGCACTCAACCAAAATGCTATTCTGACACACCAAGTTTGTCTCTTTATCTGGCTCCTCTGTCTTTCCCTCGACAATTTTTCAAATACGGAGCCTATGGACAATTAGCCCATTGGGTTGGACACCTTTGCGCCCCGCCATCATTTCAGAAAGGCGTTTCTCGAGCAAATGCATGGACCGAAGCAAAGGAAAGCAAGCAGATGACGGCGCTGCAGTCACAACAACAAGACAGGAAGGGCTCCGTTATTATGCTTATTTCTAGATTGGCTTGTCAAGCCAACCAAGCTTGATTTATTCGTCTTTTTATTCGTCTTTTTGTTTTGTTTTTGTCTTTTTTTGTATGGCTGGGAACCGGTCTACGTCAAAGGCTATCGGCATTGCTTCCAATGCCGAAACATGATAGAGTTTATCTTTTCACTTCGGAATCCTGCAGTAACGCTGGTATCTTTTGCAGAATGCGATTGTTATTCGAAACTCGAATGAACGTTTTTGCTGAGCCAGGCGTTTCAGGGCGCCCGCCACATGACCACTGATTCGGACACTGGATATCAATCCAAAGAAGACCTCAAGGGAGGCAGGGCTTACCTTGATGGCTGGGAGCCAGCCTACGTCAAAAGGGCTGTCGGCGATGCTTCCAATGCCGGAACATGACAGAAGTTATCTTTTTATCTCAGAAAGGCGCAATTGGACTGGTATGGCTTTCGCAAATTGCGATCCGTTACTCAAATCATACCAGTCCAATTGCGCGTTTTGGTCCCAACCACGAAAGAACTATTGGGGTTGTTACCCACACAGACACACTTCAACGGAACTTGGAGGAGGAGGAGATCCCTTCTTGTGTCTCTCCTGTGCCTTTCCTTCGACGAATTTTCGAAACGTGGAACCTACAGTCAATGGCTATAACTACATGCCATTGCACAGTTGCAGCAAGCGCAGAGTCGCAGAGATGTAACCGGAACTTCAGAAGGTAAGTCACTTTCATTTGATTTGAGGCTGGGAATGCTCCACGGTATTATTCTCATCTCTGTCAGATCAGCATATCAGCATTGCTCCGAACTGACGGTAAATCTTCTACAGGGCTCAAAAAACTGCGGGTATACAACAGGAGCTATTTTATGCGATTCATGGTGAGCCCCACAAGCCTTCGGAATTGATGGATTAATACTGACGAGAGTCTGCAGTCAACGTGGACACTGTGGATATCATTCTGAAGCAATATAATCATTACAGCAGCCAAACAATAGCATATGCGGATTTTCTCCTTAGCAAACACATTTATTCATCATGATAGCCAGATAAGATGTATATATGCAAACATAAACTCCTTCAAAGCAATTTAAGCACTTAGTCCTTGTGAGCAGCCGTAGCCTTCTCAGGATCCTCGTCGACAACTCCGCGGTGAGCAGCCACAATTTCCATATCGCGGTCATGCGCGACATCAAACTGACGGCCCAGCTTCTCCGGTCCAAAGAAGGTGATAATAATGACGTAGGCGTAGACGCATCCCATGAAGATGCAAATAACCTTGCCGTAGTCGTAGCGGTGCTTGACCTTCTCCGTCGGCGGCAGGGGGAACCGCTCCCCAATCGTCGACTCGATGGTCGAGCTGGCCGACGAAACGAGGTTACCCAGCTGGTACGCGGTACCGACAGCAAAGGTCCGGATCGAGCCCGGCGCAAGCTCCATCAGATGGATGGGGATGACGCCCCACGCGCCCTGCACGCAGAACTGCTGGAAGAAGGCAGCCGCCATGACGGATTTGTCATGGACAAAAGTATACGGGTACAGAAGGGCACCGCCGACGATGGCGATGACGATGATGGAGAACCGACGGCCCAAGATCTGACTCGCCCAGCCGCAGAGGGTACCGCCGGAGAGGGCGCCCAGATTGGCGACGACCTGGGTGACGGTGACGGCGTTGGAGGAGAAGCGGAATTGGTTGGTGAGCATGGTGGGGTAGAGGTCCTGGGAGCCGTGGGACTATTTTTGACCATGTCAGCTGGATTCGCTGTGCGCAAGGGCTGATACATACCATGAAGTTGAAGCCGGCCATGAGCAGGACGAGGTAGACCAGCAGCAGCCAGTGGCGCTTAAGCGCGACCTTGCCCTCCTCGAAGAAAGTGGAGGTGACGCCGCCGCGGACCTCAGCGCGGATGGCCTGGCGCTGTCTGAAAGCCTCCGTCTCAGGTAGACACAGACGGAAGGCGATGATGAGGACGGGAGGGCAAGCAGCGAACCAGTAGAAGGGTCTCCAGCCGTGCGGGGTGGTGTCGACGAGGGCGCGCGCAAAAGCGGTAGCAAGTAGATATCCGAAGGCGTAGCCCTGCTGCAGGAGACCGGACACGATACCGCGCGCCTCCATGGGACAATCCTCGAGGGCGGTGGCCGCTGCGTTACCGTATAATCCGCCCATGGCGATGCCGAAGAGAGCCCGGCAGGCGCTTATGCGTGTCAGTTTGACGTTCGACTGGAACAATGGCAAAAGAGACTTACAGGAACTGTTTGTATGTCTGGCAGAAAGCGGTTCCGAGTTCCAGAACAATGAAGAGGATGTTGTTCACGACGAAAGGCCACTTGCGACCCCAGCGATCGGATGCGATACCGAATGTGATGGCGCCGACGGATCGGAGCATGAGGACGAGGGTGATACCCCAGGTGATATCGGAGATGGATTTATCGAATTCCTTGGCCAGTTGGGAGGTGGTCAAGGAGACGGTGAAAAAATCGAAGGCGTCCCATGTCCAGCCGAGAAAGGCGACCTGGATAGATCAGTTAGGGTTAATCAGTGAGGATGCGATTAAGGGCTAACACACGAGAAAGAATAACCATTGTTGTTTGTTCAGCAGCGTAAGCGCCTTGAAAGGATTGGGAGCAGGGTTCATGGGAGGCTTCAAGGTCGAGAGCCGAGTGACGAGGTATCTGACGATGCTCATGCGAGGGCCGTCCTCGTCCGCGGCTGAGACGGGCGCCTCATTATGGGGAGGCTTTCCCTCATATTGTTCAGCCATGTTGAGGGGGAGGATAGCTGACCGAGATGAACAGACAGCGAAGGGATGAGAGATAGAACAAGTAGGGTGGATGAAGAAGGGAGGTTGTCGCAAAAAGCAGCAGAGAGGGAGCTGGGCCGGTTTTAAATCAGCGAACGAGCGACTCGGCTGAGAAGAAAGAAAAAGGCATGGCGAAATGACCCCTCACCCCGGTTATTATTCCGTCTGGGGAACAATAATACTACCTTACGTTTCTTAGTTCATAGACATTTACACGGTTACCCTACCTCGTGGAAGCATGCTCCAGTCTAGTCAGCCGCTAGGGAAGTTTAAGCCTCGGAGGAGAAGAGAAGCCGTGGCACCAAAGGGCTAAACCCGGGATGGGCTAAAGGGAAGCTTTGGTGGCAGTCTTGGAGAAGCCAATATCGTCTCGACTCGACTCCTTGCATGAAAGCTGCCATCCAAACTCCGAGGAAAAAATCTCCGACAGTGGCATTTCTTTACACTACTCTTCAATATATCCGTCAAAATGATCAAAAAAGTTATCGGGTTGATAGATATTCTAGGGGCTACAAGGGCATCACGCAGAAATAGTGCCAAGCTTTAGTCAAGAGGCCAAGAATCTCCGCAATTCTGGGGATAGAAACTTGAAATGACGCCCTCGTCACGACTTCGTTATGATTCTATTACTGTCTCTGTTCCGCGGAACTTGAAAATCAAACAGAGATGAGAACTATGTAGACTTCGATCTGCTATGCTATTATCGTTCCGTATCCTGCTCTTGAAGATTGATTCGCTTTGCCGAACTTCCCCGGGCCGTCTGCCAGCTTGTCGGTCACCCGAAGGTCTAAAGTGCGATACTTCTTTGCTGGCCTTTTTGCAATCCTTTTGCTTTGAAAAATTTCGCCACTGCAGACACGTAGTGGTCAGTGCGAGTGAAGTGGACGCTTTACCTTTCCCTCGAGGTTCCTGCCCTGGTCTGAGCAGCCGTACTGGTTGTCGGACATCGGCCGAGAGCGGTTGACGGTTTTGATTCGCTCGTCCTTTGGGGCACCGTGGGCGGTTCAGGTTCCTTTGAAATTCTAATAAATCCCGCACTGTGCGGTGCGGGGTGTTCGTGTGGAGATGTCTGGACTTCTCTTCTTTTGCCGGTACATCTGGAGAACCCCCATATTGCCATTCGGGATTTCTCGTTCGAAGGCGAGTACAAATACCTCAAAAGATACGACTTATTTTCGCCAAGATGAAGGTCAATGCTAACAGTGGTTTGTGGCTCAGGTTAATGACGCCAAATATCTTGTTATAGTGGACACGCGGTCGGACAAGCTCGCCCAGACAAACTCTTAGTATTCTTAGGCTCTTGACACTCTTGGCCCCAGCCCCAGTCAATAACTTGGGTCGAAACACGAGGTCTTTGCGGCTTCAACAGCGCCAGTCTTACGTCAATATCCCTTCGCACCCAGTGAGCTACCGCTTCGGCCACTCTCTCAAAAATAGTCTTGTTCTCCAATAGAGCTCCGTGTCCGCATTCTTCGGGCACTTTCCGTCGAGGGCCCCGACTCGAAAACGCCGTTAAGTGCCTCTCATGTACTCGGTTTCTCCGTGGATCGGGAACTCTAATTTCAGAGAACGGCCATCCTAGGTTGTCGTAGGTACAACAAGAAATAATCTTCCTGCCCTGCTGCAATCGTTTTCGAGTCAGTAGTAACAATAGCCTTTCCTGTTGACAGCGCCATGTCGCCGATATCCGGAGCAACTGGTTTTCTCGGTTATCTCTTGAATATCTCAGTTTCTCCGTTCTAACCACAGCTCGCCACTTAGAATCGCTTGAACCCGAAGCTGACTTTGACGCTTTCCAGACGCCGTAAGAGAAAAGTATACATCAGTCTCGAATGAGCGTCGGGGGTATTCAGCAGTTGCCGCACTGGCGTTGCACATCACATTCGAACGAAATATTGCCTTTCTAAAATCAAAACCACCTGTGTTATAGCGCCGAAGGTTTATAACATGCTGATCGAAGTCTGACTCTCCTGCTTAGATGCGAAGTACAAGGCATGGACATGTCACAAATCTCTACAATCCGTCGCGGGCAAGCTGTTGTAGCCTTCTTCGAATACATACTGTCAACAGGAGGTCAATTGGTCGGGCCTTCATCCGGGATTCGCTAGTCGCATGTCTGAAGTTAATATTGTGTTCCGGCTAACTCCAGCAATTGACGTTTGTCGGACGCAGGTTCGGGTTCGCAATGTTTCTTGCAGCTCTGATGAACACAAAGCATGGCGCTGAAAGCACCTTATCCCATGCCATGGTCGCTTTGACCGAGGCTGTGCATGCTTATAACCCTGACAGGGAAGACTTCAGATCGTTACAACTACTGCTGTTGGTGGTGTCCGGAGAGCGATATCTGCGGAGTGATTTTGGTCGTCAGAGGTTACTCCTGAATCATCACAATAATGGTCGCTGACACCTTTGATCAAGAGCCACGTTCCACTGTCAATCGCGTCTTGAACTCTGATAAGCAATGGAGCATCAAGGACTCGTAGTCGTGCGTTGTTGAGCTGCCTTAGTATGCTCGACTATAAACGGTCACATTACGGGTAACGGTCAAGCCCCGAATGAGATGCAGGAGGAGCTTGATTACACCGAAATACCAATGTGTCCTTGGCCCTTAGAGGGTCGGCCGGTTGCCAACATTGACACTTTGTGGTTTGAAAAGCCTGCGTATTGAATCTCCCTTTACTTTCAACCATGTCGTCTGCACCGCCAAGCACCAAACTCCTCGGCACAGACGTTTTATTTCCGATTGATTTCGGTCTAAACTTGCTGATACATATGGATCTCAATCTTCACTGCAGTAAAAAGGCTTCGATCCTTGCCAGCCAGTCACTGCATCCTTCTCCTGCGTTTATCTCTGACGAAGATATCATTCTGAACAACCATCGAATCTCACAGTAACCGTTTCGTCATACTGGAAGATCTGAAGGCCTATTACCGTAGTCAACAAAAGTCACGGTAGTAACAGACACAGACAAGACGTAAGGAGACATAAGGCTCATCAGAATCTGCTTAATATACAACTTCAGATCATACCGGCCGGCCAGAGAATTGACCGAATCACACTTTGAAAATTTCTTCATGCTTTATTCTTGGTTCTAGGATATCAAGGGAACCAGAAGACCTACGCTTTTCTATGTTGACCTGAGATCGACAGAGGTGTTGATTGGAGTTATCGACCAGATGGAGAGTGAAGAGTGTCGAGGTGTTCGTACCGCCGCACTGTGTGTTCGTGCCTGGACACGTCTTGGTTGCTCAGGTATATGAATGACTATTCATGATGATATTGAGAGCAGATAGCTAGTGGTCACACTGAGGTAATAGAACCAGATACACTACGATGGTTCAAACCAGCGTGGGAATGGTTACACTGTACCCTTTCTTAGGCGTACGTATAGACTATATTAGAGCGTTAATGTACCTTGTAGGTAGGCAGCTTTGTTTAGATGTAGGATCATCCTGATTGGTTTTTGATTGTTAGACGAGGCTTAAGATGGCGTGCTGTAAGCCTCTACGACCGTCATCTTCCTGTCGCACTTGTACCTTATGAGAGCTGTTATATTTTTCAGGGCCCCGTGATGCAAAGAGACTGAAGCTTCATACTTTTAGTTTCTATGTAACCCATCCCCTGGTTATTCTCTAACCTGACCTTGCTTCTGTATCTTAGTGATGGTGGAGCTATTCGGTATTGCAAACTTGACAAGGCGGATGACGTCGCCCGCACCAATTCGAAACGGTTTGGCAGTGACGGATAGACACAAGGCACCGCGTCGATAGTCCTTACAGGGTAGTCAAAATATGCTGGTAAATTTGTTTATGAGTAGCTCTCTGTTATGATCTCTCCTTAAGTCAGGCACAATTCAGACTTTTATTCATCGTCTTCCTGCCATCCTGGTGATAAGAAGCGTGCCGAGAGCATCCGCCAAGCCCGTTCCGTCTCCAGCGCCCAGCAGGAAAAAAAAAAGTATGATCCAGGAAATAAGGCCTCGTTTGAGTGGATGATTGGGTTTCACTCGGTGTCGACGGAGCACACACCCATTCTAGACTACCTCAAGGCTGCTAAGGTGGTCAGGAGGTATCTACTACTCCTTCTCCAGCTTCGTTCTGTATTACTTCAACATCCATTGCAGACCCCGTCTCCGTCGTCTTCTCTCTCCCTCTCATTTCTTCCTTATCTCCAGTCCGGCCGCTCCCCGCCTCCCGGCCAAGGATCTCGCTCTTTTCGTCCTGTATCAAAGGGGGAGCTAAGATTAATCCAAGAAACAACAGCGAAATAATTCCGGGGCTACGAGGCCAGCCACCAACTCACCATCACCCTTACACTCGTTCAGTATTGCAGTTTCTTCTCCCTCCCAATCAGCTCGTCCCAATTGCTCCTTTCGCATTCCTGGGGGCTCATCCCTTACCGCTGTCGCGATAAACCCACCCAACCCAAGGTCTTAGACTGAGATCCGCCTTTCCGCCCCAGAAAGCTTCGATCGGTTCCTGCGTGCTGGATGAGTACGAATATCTCCACCTCCTCCAATGCACAGACGCTCGTCTGGCTCTCCTGTCGAGGACGACGCTGAAGACTCGCCTCTGGTTTCACGATCCCCTACAGAATCAACAGCACATGCCTCTAACAATAATGCCTTCGAGACGGCCGAAAAGTCGCGCTCGCAGATAGCGAAAAGTGGTACGAGTTTCGATCTCCGACGAGACAACGGCGCCTCGACTCCTCGCTCCCGGAACTCAGGTCTGTGGAGGACGCCTTCGTCCTCGTCGACGACGACCATGGCCGCCGCGTCTACGGATACAAAATCCTCGTCGACATCCTTCCTGATGCCATTGGCTTCCCAGCGACTTCCCATGGAGGCTTCTCCTGAGAGTTCTCGGTTTCGGCCCTCCCGGCTTCGCAGCCCGTGGACTTGCTCGATATTGACGGCCCTCACGACGCTTGTCGCATCCGTGTTCCTCTTTTTTATCGTCCGCTCATTCTCGGCCCGTCAGGCAGGCGAAGATGGATGTGGGATACCCGTGATGAGCCCGACGTTTCTCCATATGGTGGGCTTCGATACCGAACATACGCGCTTCGCGAGCAAATACAATCTCTATCTTTACCGGGAGGAGGGTGTCGATTTTTACAATCATGAAAACTTAGGAGTATGTTATCCGCCTATGATCCGTCCGCTGCACTGCTAACGAGCCCAAAGTTGAACGGAGCTCCCGTTCTGTTCTTACCCGGAAATGCCGGTAGCTATAGACAAGTCCGATCACTTGCCGCCGAAGCATCGAGGCACTTTCACGATGTCGTCCGTCACGACCAGGAGCGCATCAAAGCCGGTACCCGAAGCTTGGATTTCTTCATGATCGACTTCAACGAGGATATGGCTGCGTTCCACGGCCAAACACTCCTTGACCAGGCGGAATACGTGAACGAGGCTATCGCATACATTCTCTCCCTCTACCACGACCCCAGGCGATCGCGAAGGGACCCCGAACTCCCCGATCCCAGCTCGGTGATTCTCATCGGACACTCGATGGGCGGCATTGTCGCCCGTACCGCATTGACCATGTCCAACTACCAGGCCAACTCGGTCAATACCATCGTCACCATGTCCGCGCCTCACGCCAAACCGCCCGTCTCCTTCGATTCGGACATCGTTCACACCTACAAGCAAATCAATGATTACTGGCGGGAAGCATACTCGCAGACGTGGGCTAACAACAACCCTCTGTGGCATGTGACCCTCATCTCCATCGCTGGTGGCTCGCGCGACACCGTTGTGCCGTCCGACTACGCTAGTATCTCGTCTCTGGTCCCCGAGACTCACGGCTTCACCGTCTTCACCTCTAGCATTCCGGATGTCTGGATCGGTGTGGACCATCTATCTATTACGTGGTGCGACCAGTTCCGCAAGGCGATCATCAAGTCACTTTTTGATATTATAGATGTTCGGCGTGCAAGCCAAACTAAACCGAGGGCTGAGAGAATGCGGATCTTCAAGAAATGGTACCTTACAGGCTTAGAGTCTGTCGCCGAAAGAACTCTACCTCAGAAGGGTTGGTCCCCTGGTTAAACTTTTCTGTAGGCCTCATTTTGACTAACTGTTCTAGAACCAAACACACTTCTGACCCTAGAAGACCAAAGCAATTCGATCCTCCCGCAAGGCCAAAGACTCATCCTACGCGAATTGGGCCACCGCTCGGGTCCAAAGGTTTATCTCTTGCCCATACCTCCGCAAGGAGTATCAGGCAAGAAATTCACTCTTCTCACCGACCAAAAATTCGATAAAACCGGAGAGCATGGCAATCTGGAAGTTCTCTTCTGCAGCGTTTTCCCTCTTCAGAATGGCAAATTTGCAACTGTTTTCTCTATGAACATGGATTTTTCAGGGGGCAACACGGGTTCGACGCGTCTCGCTTGCAAGAATGCGGCTGAGGATGGTATTCACCTACCAGCATCGACACCAGCTTCCAAGTACCCCTTTGACCGGGTCCAGCCTTTTTCATATCTGCAGTATGATTTGGAGGATCTTTCAGAGCACCAATTCGTTGCGATTGTGGACAAAGCCGATAGTCCCACCAAAGGTTGGGTTCTGGCAGAATTCTCCGACAGTTCAGATGCTGTGATCAGGGTCCGTGGCGGCCTTGGTGGTCTGCTAAGTGCCGGGCTGAAAATGAGACTGCCCGCAAATCGTCCAATGCTCACCGAAATCAAAATTCCAGCTCTGCATTCCAGTTTGCTGGATTACAAACTCCAGATTGTGAGACACAATCATGACAAGCGACAGGAGCTCTTCGCTCCTCTACTGCGACAGTCGATATCCGACCCGCACGAGTCGAAATTTTTCGTCAATGTAGACAAGGTCGATGTGAACCTTCACGGAGTAGCGCCTTTCATGCCTCCACCCCTCCGCGAACAAGCAACTCTCGGCGGTCTCTCCTTTCAGCTGTGGACGGATCCCAGCTGTGGTTCCACCGTCGACGTTTCGCTCAAAGTGGACATTGCAGGCAGTCTGGGAGAGCTTGTGATGCGGTATCGGACCGTCTTTGCTGCATTTCCCCTGCTTGTTGTCGCTCTTGTCCTCCGCAAACAATTCCAGATGTATGACAAGACTGGCTATTTCATCACATTCGCCGAAGGTATGGACAGTGCTCTGCGGTCATCGTTCCCAATTCTGCTGCTTGCCATGTCCCTGCTGGCATCTTCTTTGGCCACACCGACGCGCCTCCCACCCAGCGACGAACCGTTCCAGTGGCGAGTTAATGCCACGGAAACCCCGATTGACTTTACCAAAAACGATTTGCTCTTGGGATCGCAGGATGCATTCTTCTGGTTCTTGGTACCTGTCTTTGGCTTGATCAGTGTCGGTGTCTGCGTTATTCT
Organism: Aspergillus novofumigatus IBT 16806; assembly: GCF_002847465.1. Lineage (NCBI taxonomy): Eukaryota > Fungi > Ascomycota > Eurotiomycetes > Eurotiales > Aspergillaceae > Aspergillus > Aspergillus novofumigatus. Next base: position 455,065 of record NW_020194280.1, read on the forward strand.
CAACTACGTCGCACTCATCCTTCTGTCTGTGCTCTCTTTCATCTATGGGTACCTGAAAAGCAAATCAGGCTACATTAAACGCAACGAGAAGGGGTAGGTTACGACACTCTTGTTTCTTACGAATCTCGCTGACTGAATTAGAACCCCCATCTTCAGCGCTCCGACTGCAAGACGCCGGATGATCCACACCGCCATTCTGTTGGTTCTTGTGTCAACCTTGATTCCCTATCAGTTCGCCTACATGGTGGCGTGCATTGTTCAGCTCGCAACATGTGTGCGGGCACAATGGCATGCCAAGGAAACGGTACGCATCATCCAATGTCTTCAATGATGAGGTAACTGACAATATGCACAGAGGTCCACTGCTCATTACAACTTCACTAATTATGCCCACTCGATCTTCATTCTCATGCTCTGGATCTTACCGATCAACATTCTCGTCCTCTTGGTCTGGGCTCACAATCTTGTTGTCCACTGGTTCATGCCATTCTCGTCACACCATAATGTCTTATCCATCATGCCTTTCATCCTCCTTGTGGAGACCATGACCAGCGGGGCCATGATCCCCAGAGTCACCACAAGGTATGCGCCATCATTTCCTCGCGTCAGTGTCAGCGACTAATCATCGCAGGTTAAAACATGTCACATCTATGATCCTCTTTGCCATTGCCGTCTACTCGGCAGTCTACGGCGTGTCATACGCCTACCTTCTCCATCACCTCGCTAATATCCTTGCCGCCTGGTTTGTCGTCATCTACTTCTTCAGCAGCGGCTTCTCCCTCCGACGACTTTGGTACATTCTCGAAGGCGAAGATGCCACACACGGCATGTCCGAGCCAGGCGGGAGCCACCAGAAAAAGAAGCCATGACGGAGCCACTGGGCCCGATATTGAACGTCTTAATTTATGTCCCCATATCTAATATTTTTCCTTCTCCTGTTCCATCTTTGTCATCTTCATTTGGCTGAAGGATCATTACGCATACCGGAGTTGAGTTTCATGCGTGTCGTTTCTGGAGCGGAGTTCTTCTTTCGTTGCTGTGCTCCCATTGCGTGATGGGATTTGACTGTACAGAGACATCATTGAGTCTACTTTGAGTTTGAGACTTTTTTTCTCAGACCGCTTGACCTCGACATCCCCATCCCTACCCCTCTGCCTTTGTGTCTGTTGCCGTTGACTGGTCACTGGTCACTGATATACGAGGTGCTGTATGTATGGCTATCTTCAATGGTGGTCTTTCTTTTTTTTTTTTTTTTTTTTTTCTTTGGAAATCTGGATATAGAGCGGTTTGTCTGAGGAAAGCGCATGTACACAAGTCACGACGATGATCGATAGACTAGCAGTGAAGGCGATCCAAGAAACAGGAATCATACATAATCATTCAACATTTCATTCGAGGTATCATTTATACTATACAATAGTGTCAATGGAGAAAAAGCTAGATCTCAACCGGCCCGACCCTCACAGCGCCCTGTCTTCTCAACTCCTCGACCTCCTCTTGCCTCCGCAACTCAGAGAGCCGCTCAGCCCTGCGCGCCGCGAACCGCTGCTTCCCACCGAACTTCAACTTAGTGATCAGATCCGCCGCCTGGCCCCTGGTAAGATGTTTCCTGTGGATCAACCCGTGCCGGACCTTCGATTTATTCAGGAAGCGCACCTGCGCCTCCGTCGCGGGGAGCTGTCGCCATGGCTGAAACACCGAGATGTATCTCTCCTCGAACTCGCTGGTTGCGAATGTATCTGCCGCGCGGAGGGCGGTCTCGAAGTCCGGGGCTGTGGCGATGAGTCGCGGACGGGTATGCGTGACGCTGTCATCGGAGTTTTTGAATTTGGCAACGTGGCGGACGGTGAAGATGTAAGGGTCGTCGGGTGTGTTGGCGGTAGAGGTCGGGTCGGGGTTGGGTTGGGGTCTGTACGCTCGACCTGTGTCTTCTTCCTTGTCGATCGTGAGCCAGCCTGAGGCGTCCGAGAGGATGTAGCGGGCGTCGCCGACGCGGACCCAGACGTGTGGGCTTAGAGAGCGGATGTGTTTTTCGGATTTGAGGTCGGCGATGAGGTCGTAGATTGTGTCGTATTTTGTGAATGTTAGGTTGACGTCTGAGTCGTCCGGGGCGGCGGCGGTTCCTCTGTTCCTTCCTCGGCTGGGGTCCCTGTCCCGGTTGCGGTGCCTTCGAGTGGCACGTCTCTTAGATCTTTGGCTTTGGCTTTTTGGAGGACTTCGTCTGGGTGTAGGCCGAATAGGGTTGGTGTGGAGAGGACGCCGGTGTTGAGGGTTGCCACCATGTCGATGATGTGGCAGTCTTCCTTGCCGGGGTACAATCTGAGTCCCCGGCCGATCATCTGGATGAGTAGGTTCCGCGACCGGGTCGGTCTGGCAAGGAGGACGCAGTCGATGTTCGGGATGTCTGTCCCTTCTGTGAAGAGACCGCAGTTCAGCAGAACGGGATACTCTCGGTTTCTGAATGCGCGCAGCTGCTCCATCCGTACTTCTTTTGGGGTCTTTGCAGTGATGTACCGCGCATCGATGCCGTAGCTGCGGAAGGTCTCCGTAAGCGCTTTTGTGTGTGCGACATCTACGCAGAATACCAGCGTGGATTTGCGGTCTTGCGCGTTAGCGAGCCATGCACGCACGGTGATGTTATTGACATTCTCTGTGTTCACTGCCTTGGAAAGAGAGCCGATTGCAAAGTCCCCAAAGCTATCCTTTTTCACCTTGGACAAGTTTGCCTCGGAGCAGACCGTAGTAAAGACCGCATTGGCAAGCCAGTTGTCGTCGATCATGTCGATGTAATCTTTATGATATACAATGTGATCGATTGCAGCACCCAGTTTCAGTCCGTCGCTCCGAGAAAATGTAGCCGAGACGCCGACGAGAACTGGAGAATCCGCAGACGTTTCGTCCACTCCGAAATGCTTCAAAGCTTCTCGGTAGGAGGAAGCGACGATGTGGTGCGCTTCATCCACCAGCACCAGTTTAAACCGTTTCGGATTAAATTTTGCTAGTCTATTTCCTCGCGTCAGAGTCTGCACAGAAGCGACAATGATGTCCCCAGCTCCTGAGGCATGGCTATGGCCCATCTCAATCTCGACAGTTCGGTCAGGGTATGCGCGGCGGCAATGTTGGGCTGCTTGTTCCACAAGCTCTTTTCGATGCACAATAATCAAAGTCTTGTCGCCTATCTCATTGCGTGACGGGATGCGACCGATTAGCTCGGTGAAGATGACCTGCCAGCGTTGAGAGAAAGATCAGCCAATGTCCGAGCAATATGCAAACCGTCACACGAACCGTTTTGCCTGCACCAGTCGCAAGAGAGATACCCAAGCGCTTGTGACCCTCGTCCAAGTACTTTAACACAGATTGAATACATTCCTCCTGATAGTCTCGAAGGACTAACTTGGAAGATTCAAACGAGCGTGCAGGCTCTGTGGAAGGCTCTGTGGTCGGCCTTGAGTTGGTAGAGTTGAAACGGCCATATCGGTGAAATGCAAGTCGCCAGTGAGGTCGGTTAGCTCGAGTGATGATATCCAAAATGGGAATATGCCCCAATCTCCGTCGAAAAACGTTCATCTAGTTGCCATGAAGCAAAAGGATGTCAATAATGAGAGACACGGCCCTGTCTGTCACTGCTCGCCTCGTGGAGATAGTATGCTATCTACGAGGCAAACAGTGCAAACATTTCTTATCAGAAATCTTCCAGGCCGATAAGTACCTCGACGCAACATTTTTTTGGATTTTTGGATCTTGTTGCTATATGATATTTAGTCATTTAACTATGCAATTATAGCTTCTTCAGGCACCTTAGACCGTTGGGATGCGCCCATCATCTGCCCGAACCCAACGTCTTTGGCGTGCGTGCTTGAATCTCTCAAGACCCGACGATGAGCAGTTCAAGCGTTTACGAGCCAGATGATGACGAAGAAGCGTCTGATTCCGATATCGACTCCAGATACTCAAGCACAAAATTCTCAGCCTCGTCTCCTCCAATAGACGACTTTGAAGGCCTCGGTCCGACAGAGCCCGAAGGCGAAACCACTCCGGAGGTAATACCGAGGGCAACAAGAGGGACACGGGCTCAGATACTGGATACTCTACGCACATCACTCGGAATAAGATGTGTGGATGCGTACTCCGCTGAATTTGCAGAAGCAGCGAGCAATTCTGTGCCTTCCACTGTCAGCAGCGAAAATTACAATCCCACTCAAAATGGCGTCGCGATTTGGACTTCGCAAGAGAAGGAGATTCTGTTCAGCATGCTCGACAGAAAAGGGAAAAATGGCATCGCGGAAATTGCGCAAGCGATTGGCTCAAAATCGGAGTTAGAAGTTCAGGAGCATTTGAAGCTCCTACACAGAGGACTGGAACGGCAACACGTCCGAGATTCCCACAGCAGGACCATCGTCCTCGGCGAAGTTCCAGCAGCACTGGAGATTAGTCAAGAATGTTGCAAGGCACTTGACGATTATGCCGAACTATTATCTCTTGAAGAACAGCGGGCTGAAGATGTTGTTGGAAGAAAGTTACATCAGAACGTGTGGATTGTCGATCGAGAAATCGCAGAAATGGTAGAGGAACAGTTGGAGGAACGAGACGAGACTCCTCTACCTGGCTCAAGCGTCTATGTCACTGCCGAGCTTTTCAACATCAATAAGTGGATCAGACTGTCTGAAAGGTTCTTCATGAACGCTGGTGGTCCAAGGCTAGAGGACAATTGGGTCAATGTCGCCTGCGCTGATGAGACACCTTCCATTACGGCTGACGCTCTTGCGGACTTCTACGCTCTGGCCGTAAGCGTGACTCGCCGTCTCGTACATTCTACCCTGTTCTTCGCCATGTCACGACTGCGGAATATGAGGGAAACCGGAAACCGCAAAGCACGAATAGTGAGATCGCGTGATGTGAAGACTGCACTGAATGTGCTCAACATGCCTCAGGATCGCTTCGACTTTTGGGTTGGGTTAGCGCGGAGGTGCAGCTTGCAAGTTGCAGACCTCCGCCACAAGAAAGGATGGCAGTCGGAGCTTATGGATTACGACGAAGTGGAAGATATTCTTTCCGGGAAGGTTCCAGTCGACGAGTCCCTTAATGCAAGAAGCGCTTCCAGGCGAAGATCTGAGAGCCGCGCTCCGCACCACACAGTTGAAGAAGATGATGACGAATCTGACGTCTATTCCTACGCTTCATCCATATTGTCATCGCCTGAGATGACACCTATCGATGAGCCGTCGGTTAATCTCGAAGAGGAACACGCAGAAGAGATCGACCAGCTGAACAATGCCTCAGAAGAAATGCGGCTTTGGAACTTGATGGGCCAGCCAGCCTCATCTGGAATTTCGTCGTTGGCCTCCGGCACGGAGCAAGGCTCAAAGTTGCGCAAGCCGATTGGCGAGCGCAAGACGAAAGAAGACCTGGTCAGTTGGCGCGACCGGACTCTGTACCGAAGCGACTGGGAGGAATACGGGCACGAGGTGCACGATCTCTACGAAGACTTGTCAGAGAATAGACGGAAAAGGAGACGTATTGAAAGACACATGGTTACGGGAGAATCACCCGTCTCAGTAGCCAGCGACAGAGATCATGAAATGGGTGGTAATGATGATTCGCAGGGTCCAAGGCATCACACTGTTAAGGACGAGCTGAGGGCCTATGATGACCGAGACAGCGGTGGTGCAACACAAATCGACGAAAGCAATGATGCAATGGACATTGAAGGCTCCATCCAGGAGGAGTCGGGTTCTGCAGGCAGCGGAGACTCGAAGATGGATATGGAGACAGATCCTCGCCATCAAGGTCCAAGTCAGGATTTCAACCAGAAGGGGTTGGAGTACGGTTCAAATGGAGAACCGGCTCCTGACTCCGAGTTGAGCGATGGGGAACGAAATCATCCTCCTTCCTCTCGGGAACCTGAAGTCGAGGCCACTGCGTCCGAGCAACAAGATTCAGTCCTGACCAGGAAAGGGGAGGCAATTGCTGCTGATACAGGCGAACAGTCCGATATTGAAGACGCGTACGACTCTGGTTCTGATGCGACTTCTGCAGCAGAGAGCGGCTCTGATCAAAAACAACATGGCTCCCCACGAAACCAAGGGGGTGTGCCTGTGATTGAAATTGCTGGACCGAGTATCAAACACGAGAACTTACACCTTAACCGTGATAGCGACTGGGAGCCCGAGCAGGCGCCCCTTTCTAATCCCGAGTCCGACGAGGGTAGCGACCTCGACCAGAAACCTTCCGTACGGTCTCAAATCGAATCTAGAAACGAAAGAATACATGCTATTGAGGACACAGTGCCCGTTGTCAAAGAGGAGAACGTCAAATTTAGCCAGAGCCAAGATTCCGAGTCGGAGTATGAGACCGATTCTCAAGTTGAATCAGGCGAGGAGGGCAAACCAAGACCACATCTTCGGGCTCCCTCACGACCAGCAATCAGACCTGAGCATCAACTGGGAGGCACTGATTCGGACTCATACCTTGATTCCGATGACTCCGACAGCGACGATGACTCGTCGACCCGTCCCCAGCGAGGAGTCAAGCTCGAACCGAACAGAGAAAGCAGCCAAGCCGACGTGGCGCACCGGCGGTCTGCATCAGAGCCAGGTTTAGATTCAGAGTCGGGCTCAAGTTTCGATGATGATACGAAAGATAAAAATGAACGATATAAGAACGAAAATGAAGACGATGTGTCTTCCGGCTCGGATGACGATCTCCCGTACGATCGACACCAGAAGCGAGAGGTAAGATACTCATCATCGGAAGACGAGGACGAGAAGAATAATCTGCCTCTCCATTCTCAGCCCATGAGCCCGGTTGTTTGAGGAGCAGAATATATTGGTTGACGTGGACACGGCCGGGTTTTGGTTACTGGTCACTATGAAGTTACGTAGCCGATATATTATTGGCTTATCCATTGATCTGATACCCCAGACTTATACAGCAACTATGCTGTCAGTATATAGAAATTCTATGACGAAATATCAGCAAGGACTATTCAACCAATGGCCGCATTGGAGGTCGGCAGGTGTCAACCGCCAGAATCGATTATCATAGCGTAGGAGAAAGAACAAGAGATTTGTTACTATATCGGATTAATTGACGCGGACAGTATAACTCTCAAACTCCAAAACATCGTGCGCCTTTTCCTAGCTGGATGAACACAAACTGTAAACATGTCAAAGCGTTGCAAAAACCCATCCACCAGCTGAGACATCCTCTACCGAACCCGCGTCCAGAGATGGAGGAATAGTTGGAACATCCCTAGGTACGTCCTGCTTTCCCCTTAATCCGCCTTGATGATATTGTACAATAATTGCAAATTATAAATGAGTAACCCACTCAATGTCCCATATCATCAGAAGAATATGTGGTATTGCGTCTTCTCGCTGTTTCGGACACGTCCAATTTCATGCGAGTATTTTCTTTATGAAGAAGTTGTCATACGATCACAGATCAAGTGTTTTGTAGTCAGCGCCCGCCTCTGCACTCAAGGGCTGTACACCATCCCTCGCATCGCCACCTGCCGGTTGAAAGTTGTAACGATTGCCAATGCCTGCTGTGGCAGCATCTCCGATGAGATTAGCCGTCTCCTCAGTGAGTCCCTTTAGGCTGATAGCTTGGAGAGAGTCTTGAACTTCCTTTACTCTCCGCTTGAAGGCCATGCGGTCCAGGAAGAGCTGCTGGCGAGCGAGTTCCAACTCCCGGCGTTCAGCTTCGATGATCTCTTCCATCTCATTGAATTGTTGCAGCTTAATTTCGAATTTCTGAAGCGTCACGTTGACAGCGGCAGAGACGAGGCGAGTCATCTCTCGTTCCTCATGCGAGGCGAGGGCCGCAGCACGTGCTGCGGAGGTTCCGAGCGCAACCGTTGCGAGAGACGCCTTGCGCTGCTTCTCGCCTTCTCCCGACTCTGCAACATCAGCAGCTGCCTCTTCACGAGAGGTATCTACGTCCATCGAATCTTCATTCTTGACGCCTGCGCCCTCCTTCTCTTTGCCCTTATCCGACGGCTTGCCGGAGCCGGTGTCCTTGTCCAGCTGCTTCCTTAGTTCTTTGCGAATTTCTTCCACTGAGCGTCCTGCTGCGGCGGCGGCCACAGCCGGTTCGGCCATTTGCGCCAGGAAAGCGACCACGGACAAGACCGGGTTCTCGACATGGTTGATGGGGTCTCGCCCACTCGCCGCACGCATCTCCGGCATGTCTTCGACATATTTATCTTCAATTTCAAGTTGCAAGAACTTCATCACACATTCTTCTTTGGTCCTTGTGCCGACATGATTGGCAATCTGCTCCCAGTTGTCGTCGAAACTCTCTAGGCCTTCGAGAAGAAGTATCAGCTCCGAATCGGACCAAGGAGCATCCTTATCCGGTGCAATTGTGTACTCGTTATCTTCGAGCTTGACGAAGTCGGAGGCGTTGTGACTAGCAGGCATTCTGCCTTGTAGGAAACAGTTCGGGCAAAGATCGTACTTGGAGTCTGGCGCATTTGCGTTCGTGGTTGTTGGCGCTGCCTTGGCGTAATGGAATCTGAGTCGAGTGCAGTCGATGCCACAAGAAAAGCAATGGAACTTCTTTCTAGGCTCTCGGACCGCGCTTTCCATAGCCTTGGATGCGTCCGCAGCTGTACCGTTGGCGGCTGACCCCTCTCCGTTGGTCTGCTTTTCCTTATCTTCAGCAGCTGGTGTAATTTCCTTGCCCTTATCATCGTAGATGTTGCGGCGAATTTCAAGATTGAGATCGGCTTTGGATGCGGGAGTAGCGGAGGCAGCCCGGTCAGTGGCAGGGTGGGGCTTTCCGGCTTTGACAACATGCTGAGGACCAGGCTGGAAAGGCTGAAGACCTCGGGGTGTATCGGCGATCACGCGGAAATGTCCAGTGAAGGGAGGACCAATGTTCGATGGCCGTGTTTGAGGGTCAACCTTACAGGAGATCACTTTAGCTTCGGGAATGAAGTTATAGACAATACATGTAGACTTACCTGATAGTTGATCAAGCCCCATTGCTCGAGGAATGAATGAACTCGCATGATAGCGCATACATCTCCTGCCAAGTTGCGACGGCAAGCAGTGACTGTGAGATACTCGATGGGGTTCAATCGATACGTGTTGATCATGAAATCGCGATAGTCTTTGTAGACCGCCGGCGTCTTACTCCGGTTACGACCGTTGAAGAACTCCGCCAACGCTTTCTTTTCTATCGGATGAATTGTATGCATGTCGAACCACGTCGAATAGCTGGGAAGGATGATGGCGTGTGTTTGCGAGACGAGATGTGAGCGTGCCGAAGCTTCAAGCGCTGACTTTCCCTGCACTGTTTGTTCTTCCGATGCACCCTCAGCAGACGGCTGAGCACTCGTAGCGCCGGCTCCGTCGCCTCCCTCGGACTCCTTCTTCGTCTCTGGCTCGGTGCCGCCCATCTCTTCATCTTCAGGCTCACCCTCATTCTGGGGCTTGGGAGAGGCGGGAGCATCTAGTGGATTATCAGTGCCCGGAACGTCTTCGGTTTTCTTCACAGGAGATTCGCTGCGTGATTGCGACCCTAGGCGGTTGCAGCAGTTGGCGAATCTAGTGTCTTCTTTCTCAGGGGTGAAGTGGAGGCAAAACCTACCAGATGCATTGGCCAGTTCGGCCGGGGTATCTTGCGGCGCAACTGCCGTGTTAACATTGTCGGCAGCGCCGCCAGTAGTAGCAGAGTGTTCCTCCATTCTATTTGACTGGGATGGCCGCTGAAAGTTGGGGGTCGCAAATGATGTCCAACAAGGCTCGTTGCCGGTCTTAGGTCACTTCACTGGGGAAGACAGGGCGCAGCTGCAACCCTTGATTGGGATTAAGGCTTCAAAAAACAGAGCGACAAGTCTCCCGAATAAAAGAAAAAGGAATGGAAAGAGACTTCAAGCGAAGGATGTTAGTGGGTTTGATGATGGATGGGATAACTGCATCTAGGATCGCAGTGTAGTTACCTCAAGTCGCGACACGGCCAAAAACTCGCGCCAAGAGCCTCACGTGAATTAGCCTTCTTAGGACTAGCGCATATATCGATTCCCTACAGAACGCTACTACCTTAACTCTACTACGTCTACTTTGTGTTTTAATTTCATATCAGAGAGCAGCAATGCTGTAGAACGGGTTTCTAAAGAAAAAGATTCGGTGTGCGACTATGATACTTTTTCAGACTCAGTTGTTCTTAGACGTAGTTCAATTCGTGTATCCAAATACTGCGAAATCAATTCAAGTCCTTTAAATGTCATGCCGCCCAGGAACCCAGGTCCTTGAACCCAGTCATATTCCTTACTTTTCCTGTGCGGCCTTGGCTGCCTCTTGGATTTTGAAAGCCTTGGAAATAGCAGGCAGGGCATGAAGTCTCTTCAGCCACGCGTCGAGGTTTGGGAAGTCCTTCTCAAGATCGATTGTGTCCCCGGTGATTGCTGGAATAATCCGGACCAAGGAACGAATGCAGCATCGACATAGCTGAATTTATCCCCGACCAAGTACTCGCGGTTTTGAAGGTACTTGTTTAGGACGCCGCAGACACGGCGGATTTCGTTGTTGTAGCGCTCCTTCGCGCTGTCCACCTTTTCCGGATGGTGAATGGTAAACCACACTGCTTGACCAAAGTATGGCCCCTGGCCGGACATTTGGAAATGGAGCCACTGCTTAGCAAGGAAGTACTCTGGAGTGCCGGCGCGAAAACTGATGGTGTTCTGCTTGTCGTACGTTTCGACTAAGTATTCGAGGATGGCGCCGGATTCCCATAAGGATATTCCCGTATTGGGGTCTTCGATCGCTGGGACCCGGCCATTGGGGTTTATGTTCACGAATGGCTCCTTCTTCATCTGGTCCATTGGGACGTATTTCTGCTCATATGGAATACCCAGGTGTTCCAAAATGGAAACAACCTTCCAAGGGTTAGGGCCGGCAACATGGCTCCAAAGGACGATAGGCTTCAGAGACATCTTGTAGTTTGCTGAAGGGTAATAGAGAGACGACTCAGGGATTGATCAGTGGAAGATCCTTTCTCAACGAGCTTTGGGTCTGATTCCCATCACAGAAGAACCAGACAAGGGCAGAGATGGCCTCCATATTTATAGTCTTACCACTCGCAAAGTCGTCATGATTTCGCAGGCACCTCACATTGAGCATGCCGGCAGTGCTTGGCTGCGACAGCTCAATCTGTTTGAAGCTACCCTCTGAACATCACCTCCCTGTAGAGTAAATTAGTAAGCTCTCGAGCCCAAGCGGGGTGAATATATTCCATGCTGACAAATTGACCATCCTCATAACTAGTAGCTGGGATTGTTCTCCTTGAATCAATTCGTCAGGACTCGTCCAATCTTGGATGCCGACAGGACGCTTAACCGATGTGATGGGAAGGATACTCAAGATGGATTATCTAGGATTATCAATCAAGGCATCCTTGGCGGGTATCGAAGTACATGGAATCGTGCTTTCTCATTCAAGCACAAGGGTATGCTTGAAGACCGTAGTCCCATCTACGGGAACGATATAGCAAGAACGGTAAGACATCTCGAAGGTCTTGGAACTCAAGGTTGTGGCGATGATTGCGCATCTAGAGGAATCATGCTCGGTTTGTTCTTGGCGTATCGCTTGACCCCGTTGTGGGGTATCCGCAAGTTGTTAGACGGGGCATGTCATTGATATTGGCCTTCTCCGCTCGATGAAGCAAGAACATCCATCTGTTTGGACATTCTTGTAGTTGTAGACCTTGATCACACAGCATGAACCGTCATGCCTTCTAGCGTAAATGCTGACAGCTAGCCCGGCGACAGATGACAATCGAGGACTACCGAGGGAGGCCGATAAAATGATTAGCAATCAAATTATTCAGTACGCGAATAGTAATATCAAAAACAAGGCTCTACTGCCTTCGGAATAGGAGCAGATGCATACAAACTTGCGATCAGAATTCTCCGAGTACTTCCGTAGACCAGATGATTGAGGGTATCATGGACATGACCTCGCACTCAAAGAGTGCCACGGAGGATGAATATCACTTCCAGCCGTCGAGGAAAAATTTTTACCAGGATACTGAAGCTATTCAATGTTCTAGTGGCGTCTAGTCCTTTTGATATGCGCGAAGTGCAACGTGATGTTCTTTTCTTGTGATAAACGGACGTCATTGTTTCGGAGTAAACTTCGGAGCTTCGGAGTGGGTCCCTCATTGTCGGAATGCCCAAGCTCAAGGCTAAACAGACCCTGAACAGGCAACATATGGCCTAGACTGGGCTGACTGAGCAGATGAAACTGTTCAGCAGCTCTTGATGTCTTACTAAACAAGGTCATTGACAATTGAGGCGTTACGGACTGTCTCGAATGCGCGGCCCCAGTCTTCTTTACTCCGTCACGGCCACCCCGTGATCTCGACTTTGACTCATGCGCTTAATATTCCGAGTATCTAGACCGCAACGAGTACGCGCCAGCCAAAATCAGGACTGCTAAGCTTGATCGATGGGTCACAGGTGGATCCATTCTGTCCATCTTTGGATCGGATGATTCTGTCAGATGTTGCATTCGCCAGTCACGATCCCACATACTCCCATAGCTGCCTGAGGCTAGAACCCGATGGCTTACATATCTGTGACCAAAAGAGACTCCGGCAATGTTAGGCATATTGACAATTCATCGTGAGACTTCTACTATAACGACCGCCGTAGAATCCGACTCATGGAAGTACTTGGCGATCGAAAGTACGCGCATTACCAAAGTACGGAGTAAAAGGCGGAATGATCGATCTTTCTTTGCAGGTCCCTCGAGCAAAGCCTCAACGGTGGCTGACATGGGCCGACAGATCACGATCATCGTACTCCGTAGATGATTGGGCACTTCCATAATTATTAGGTGCCTGTAGGGCAGAATATCCGATGATGTCTTTGCGTCTGGTTCTAGGCTTGATGCACGTCGGTGGGTCCCGACTATTTTTTTTCTTACTCCGATATCACCGGAGTAGAGCATTTGATTCCGGAGTAAAATGTTTAGTATACAGCTTCACGCCGTCGAGTAAGTATATAAGGAATGTCGAGTATCGCCCTTCATTCGAAATTCATCACTCATCCAGATCAAGCTCACTTGAATACAATCAGTTCCTTGACAAAGCACAGAATCAAAACAATCCTCGCAACTCCATCGCAACAACATACCAGAACTATAAAAGACCACCACAAACCAAACAAAACATCTTCCGAACATCAGTCTCCGAAGTCCTCTCTGAAGACCAAGTCAAAATCACGTCAAAGACTTCTTCAAACAACAAATCACCACTCAAAACCAAAATGCCTTTCAGAACCTCCATGTCCTCCAACTCCTCCTCCGGCGACGCCGCCTCTACTCGCTCGGACTCCTCCAAAGCATCAACCCTAAAGGGTGTCCAAAACATGTACAAGAAGTTCCTCGCGACGAAGCACAAGGCCCACCCCCACGCCAGCTCTTCCCCATGCTCCGCTGCTGCTGAGCACAACGCGGCTGTCGCCAGCTATCTAGCTCTGCGGTGATTCCACTACTCGGAACTCGCTACTGCGCCGTCCATCCTGGTGACTGGATGGGCTTCTTCCGGAATGCGATACCCTCTCATTGCCTTGAAACGACGACCAGACACGACAAGTATGCTACGCCTTTTTTATCTTTTTTCGGGGCTTATTGGAATTTGTGATTTGAGGCGAATGGAGTCAGGGTTTTCAAGGACAAAAACACTAAATCAATGATCGATACCTCATTTGAGCACTTTGTATCCGCCTTGCGTTGTTTCGTTCTGTTCTGTTTGCATGTTGCTGTCGAGTTTGCTTACTATACTTAATAATTGCCCCAATGCATTAATAAAGCTTTGCCTGAATTTTTTTATAATACGTAATCAAGAGCGATTGCTTCTTGAAACAATGACTAGGCTTTCTCTGCCGTCTTCAATAAAGTTCGCTTCCCTAGACATGGAGTGCTAAGTGATATGCATAATCATAAGAAGGCTAGTATATACATAGAACCGGGACTGCCGCTATAGTCCCGCCATCAGCTCGTTCATGGAAATTGTTTTGCGCACAGCATTTGAAAACCCATCGTGGTACGTGATCCAGACTTTCCTTCCTGCTTTGGATGCTTCATTCTGCACTGGACTGCCATCCGAGCTCTGCGGCAGCGGCTCTGGCTCCTGGAGGATTCTGCCGAAGAAGTCACGCTTGATGCCCGGTGCGTTTCTTATTGCATTCTTCTTCGCTGACGGGCCATCATCATTCTTCCCACTCTTGCCGTTCGAGGTCTTCCCGGCCCTGGACGAACTAAGGGCTTCGGATTGTTTCCGCATAGTCTCCTTGCGGTATTCTTGGTCTAACACTTGACGAACGGCATATCGAACAGGAGCAGAGCCGCCTGTATCTGCTGAGGTACCTTTGGTCTTGTGGAATGTCACAAGCGAATCCAATGGCCTATGAGAAACTTGTTCAGCTTGGCCGGACAGCAGAAACACGAACAGGAAGTACTTACGGTTCCATACGATAAGCCCAACCCCCATGCCCACCACCTTCACCCTCAATTCGGATTTTCTCAAATACCACCCCTAAGCCTGCCATGACTCGAACCGCGGCCTGAACAAGTGCTCGTTCGCTTTCTTTGCGAACACTGGCCACGCTCTTCTGGTCCCCACTTCCACGCACCACAACTGGTTTCACATCAGGCGATAGCATGCGTATGAGATTTGGGATAAGTTCTGTCGTCAAGCAATCCGTTGAGCGGAATAATCGTAATAGAGGAGCCGAGAAAGAAGATTGGAACCCCGTAAGGATCGCGCGGCTCTGCTTTTGAGCTTCGAAGGCCGCAAAATCTGCTCTTGGACCCGAAAAGGGGTGCTCGTCCTCTTCGTCGTCATCGGGGTTCTTAGAGATCCTCTTGCCTCCGACGGATGAAAATAGATGGTGGAACGCTATAACTGACTGACTCAGATAGGGTGTGAGTTCCCATTCTTGGGAAGTAAAGACTTTCGAGGAGATAGTATCATGGAAGTGGAGCCAGTCGTATGCGGCGTTAGGCTTGGAGAGAAATGTGTCATCCTGATATGATTGAAGCGGATACGTAGCGAAACATTCAGATACACAGCGGTCATGATCGCCACTGGCATCAACCATTTCGCGCAGCTTATTGATGGCATGCCGTTTTCTAAGGTCCGCAACACCGAGAGGCACGTTCCCGCTAGAAATGGCGAACGGGTCATGGAATGATTCAGCATTTATGGGAGCGTCAGGGAAACCTCCACCTTCCAAAAAGACACGGTCCACAATGTCCCGTACACCTCCGCGACTCAGCCCTTTAAAGAATGAGGCTTCAGCCGTGCCACTGAGAACCCGTTGTTCGAGCCAGGTCCGTGTCAGCCTGAGAGACGACAGGTTTTCGTTTTTCAGCTTATGCGCCACCCACTCCGCGGCGACAAGCACACTTCGGATATCACCTTCGGCCGTCCCACTGCTTTTGAGGCCACCACTTTTCTTCCTCGCCAGACCCCACGACGCTTCGCATAGCCGCCGCACACCATCGTTGTCTGATGGAATACCCTCCAGAGCTAAGATGTTCTTTAAGCGTGAGACAACATTCTCAAACGGTGCTTGGCGGACATGAATGATCTCGGCAACAGAGGAGGCCCTCAAGGGGCGTAAGCTAGGGTGATACACATCGTTGCAAACCAATATCAGTGGGCGCAAGAACCGGAAAGTGTCGCCTTTACGTTTTTTCCCGTTCTTGGCATTCTGATCGGCTGAACCTGCCATGTTCTTCTGGTCGAGTAGAACGAGGTCAATTAGGGCCTTCATGAAGCCTCCTTCTCCACCGCTCCCAGACCCGCTAACGACTCCATCGACTTCGTCAACGACGACGCACACTGGTCGCCCAGCCTTTC
This sequence comes from Aspergillus novofumigatus IBT 16806, assembly GCF_002847465.1. Lineage (NCBI taxonomy): Eukaryota > Fungi > Ascomycota > Eurotiomycetes > Eurotiales > Aspergillaceae > Aspergillus > Aspergillus novofumigatus. The sequence continues at coordinate 470,941 of NW_020194280.1, forward strand.
GCACTTTGCGATCTCCCACCTCCACGTTCACTCCTTTCACGTTTTCAGTGCTAAGAGCATCTCGAATCCGCCCCTTGACGACGTCTTTGCTGCGGTCATCACTGGCATTGATCTCTAGTACCTCGTACCCCGCTTGTTTTGCGCAAACATGTGCCAATGTAGTTTTTCCGAGTCCTGGAGGACCACACAACAGTAGTACTTTACGTTGCAGCCGTTCGCCATCATCATTGTTGTTGCCCGGCTTTTTGGCTCTCGACTTGGCAAGATTTGGGAAGACGATTGGCTCCCAGCCCTTCAACCATCGCAAAACAGATCGATGGATTCGCTCATCGCCAATGAGTTCAGTGAACTTGCGAGCGCGATATTTCTCTGTCCACATCGCCGCCGCCATTTTCTTATTCCTTTGGCCCTCAAGAGGAGCCTCGACAGATTGCTGTATCGTACGGTCCAGCGCTTTTGTGGAAGCTTTAGCCTGTTCACTTTCTCTTGCAGCCTCATCCAATATTTGATGGATATCAATGCCATAGTAGCTTTTCTGCGCTCGTCCTGGTCCCGTAGTCGAGCGACTCGCAACTAGCCTCTCGTATGAAACTTGAGGCTGAGAAGTTTTCTGAGTGATTGTGTATGTCTTCCCAGAGCTAGTCTTTATTTTAACCAGTTGCGTTGTTCGTCGTGGCAAGTCATAAGTTAGCGCAATCGGATCGCTCACGCTCGTAGTAGAAGGCTCTGTGTGTATAGGTCTTGAGAGGATTTGTGGCAGGTCCACTGGCTCCTGCTCAATTAATTGCTCCTCCAGCTCAAATTGGCTCTTCATTTGAGCATCCTGAAATGCTGCCAGCTCATCCTCGTCTTCATCTTCTTCATCCAGGAAGCCGCCCATAATCTTCTGCCGCTTAGGCTCCATTGACTGTGACTGCTCATCATTCTTCCGCTTATGCGCCTCATTCGGAGAAGCAGCGCGCGATGCAACTGGGGATGAGATGAACGGCATCTTGGTGACGGGAGGAGAAGACGGTAAGTAAAAACTTGAGTTTATTTCAGGTATTTCATTCGGTTCGTGTAATGTCTTTCGCGCTCTTGTTGGAGTATCTGTTTCAATATCAGATTCCCAGCGGTCCTCCGCCTGCTCTTCAAAGCTGCATACCGGGTCTCACGTCCTCGTCACTTCGAAAAACTTCAGATAGATTCCAAGCCCGATGTCGTATAACAACCTTATTACGGATGTTCTCTAGTCGGTGGAGATTTAAGGCTTCGAGATCGTCGGAGAAAGTCTCTGAAAGAGGGTTCTGTTCTTCAGAGTGAAGGTGGATAGCGGGATCGAACGAAGGGAGAATTAATGGAGAAGAGGTCGTCATTAAGGTCAATTAGAGGGGCATATCAATTCGATGGCATTAAAAGTAACAAAACAAAAAAGAGGGTAGCTATCAGCTAACTCCCCATAGTTCGATGAGAAGTGGGATAAGACGACGCGTTTGAGACGCGCCAGCGGAGTACGCGCTTGGCCGCTTATCGTTGCTACTTTATTGCTGGCCACTCCGCATTTACTCCGTAGCACTCCGATAAGCTCCTCAACACCCCTAAGTTCACGAATCGCGATCAATTTAGCTTAATTGAATGTGTGATCACATTTCTCATGAATAAAGAAGGCTCTGAGACAGCTTGAGATAATATGTTGGGAGGAGACCACCCATCTAGCCTTTGCTACGTTCTGTCCACCAATTCATTAATGTACAGAGTAGCAAGAAGTCCTTACCATGTTTTGTACACGCCTCGTACGATTCAGGTGCACGTTGACTTAAGCAGCATAGGATGAATTGTTAAGACTAGGCTCCAAATCTATTTCCTAGCATTGGCGTTGCGTGGTATACAGTTATATAAACACCGCACCTGTAGAGGCTTGCATAAGGAAATGAATAACATGACAAGGCTGAATAAAAATCGTAAAAGGCACTTCCGCAATGAGATCTTTGTATTTACGCCTGGCTCTTCAGCTTCTCGGTAAGCTCTGGCACTTTCTCGAAAAGATCGCCAACAAGGCCGACATCAGCAACCTGGAAGATAGGAGCATCGGGATCCTTGTTGATAGCAGCAATGACCTTGCTGTCCTTCATACCAGCAAGATGCTGGATGGCACCGGAAATACCAGCACACAAGTAGAGCTGAGGCGCAACGTTCTTGCCTGTCTGGCCAACCTGGAGACTGTTGTCGGCGAATCCACTATCAACCGCAGCGCGGGAAGCACCAATTGCAGCTCCCAAGGCGTCGGCAAGAGGCACCATAATGCGGTCGAACTCCTCTTTCGATTTCAGGCCACGACCACCGGAAACAACACGAGAGGCAGTGGCCAGATCGGGGCGCTCGGATTTAGCAAGCTCTTCGGACACCCACTCGGTCTGAGCAGGAGCTTTGGGGTCTGCTCCCTCGACGATCTCGGCAGACCCGCCCTCGGTCTCAGTGCCCTGGAACGCAGTGCCTCTGACTGTGATCACCTTAATGGGATCGGTCGATTGAACGGTGAGGATGGCGTTTCCGGCGTAGATGGGACGGACGAAAGCTGCATGAACGGGTTAATATGCGGATGACTCACTCATCACGTAGTCCAACGAGATTCAATCCAGGGGTCACATACTATCCTCGCTCTCAATTGCTGTGATATCGGAGATCTGTTGCACATCGAGCAGAGCCGCAACACGAGGCAAGAGACTCTTTCCAAAGGCAGAATGCCCCGCGATGACGTGAGTATATTCGCCCTTCTTGATGTTCTCCACAAGAAGAGGAGCGTAGTTCTCGGGTAGCCCCTGGATTTCAATGAACATCAGTACCTGCAGAAAAGCACATAGATCGCTTTATGGCAACCTGGATCACTCTAACCTTTTCATAAGCGTCGTTCTCCACCGCCACTACTTTGTCCAGGCCCTTGATCTTAGCTGCCTCGGCGGCAGCAGTTCCCTTCACGCCTGCGCCAGCCACGAACGCTGTGACTGATCCTCCAAGCTTTTGCGCCGCGGCGATTGCTGAGAGGGAAGAGTTCTGGAGTTTGCCATCACGCTGTTCAAGCACGGCTAAAGTGGAGAGAAGGCGGGCAAGTGCGGAGGCTGTAGGTTGATTGAAGGCCCGCGATGGCTGGAATTGCGACCGCACGGCCCGCAGGGCGGAGTGTCTTGCAATCGGAATCATCGTGCTATATTCAGAGAGTGGTGAGACCTGCTCGGATCCCTTGTTGGGTTGGCAACAAGGATGAGTTTTTGAATGCGGGTAGCAGGAATCAGAGACGCTGACGATAATTCCGACGGGCTTTGTGGTTATCGTCGGAGCGCCAAGCATCGCCGATCCCGGCTTGTCCTCGGCTATGATGACCGAGCTCATGAGGCCTCTAACAAGCTTACGATAGACTATCTACGATTTGTACTCGCTTCTGGGAATACATTGCTTCTAAAAGGGAGCTTTTGCGGTGATCTAGAAAGCATAAAAGGCCATATCAGAAAAGAGACTTTTTTTGTTCGAGGGGTATTGAGAACACGCCCTGTGTCTATATCACAAAACTGACACACGTGACATTAAGTACGCCGCGGCAAAACCCGTACCTTGGACAAATACAACATCCGTAGAACACCAGTTAGAAGCAATTATGAAATCGACTTTCTCTTCTTCTTTGAGAACCCTGACGCCGCTCTCTCTGCCGTTGCAGCCTTCTTGTTACCAGACTCGTTCCCATCCTCCAACGCCTTAGCCTTCTGCCGCTGAAGCTTCTCTTTTCTTGCAGCCATGGACAACGCATCGTCATCCTCATCAGCCTTCGGCTTCTTGGCCTTCTTATTGTCCTCGAGTAACTTCTCCTCATCGCCAGTTTGCTTGCGCTTCTTGCCATTCTTCGCACCCTCGATAGCCTTGACATCTTCCTCAGCATCTTCCACAACGTCACCCTCGTCCACCCACAATTCGCTTGCCAGCCAAATTGGCATGGCCATAGTATTAGCGCCCTTGATGTGAAGAGCCTTGATGTTCCTCCAACCCTTCGTAATGAACTTATCCGTCAAGCCCTTGACAACAGCTTCAACATTCTCGGCGAGCTGCTCTGGAGTAAATTTAGATGAGCCCACACGAATTGCGGCCGTGGTAGCAGGCGCAAGTTGTACGGCGGCGCAGTTGAGCGTCTTCTCAATTTCCTTGGCAACAATGGCTGGGGACGCGAAAGTACTGTCATCGTCCTTTGACTTCTTCTTCGGGTCTTTCTTGACCTTCTTGCCATCAACTTTCTCAATTTCGGCAATACGAATGGGAATTGGCCGCTTGCTCGACTTGTAGAACACCTTTCCGAGAGTATTTACCAGTCGCATGATAATTCGGTCATCTGCGAGGAAAACATCGTGCTCAGAGAGTAGCTGACGGCGACTCTCGAAACTCTGATATCTAGCCTTGAGTTTCGAATAACCAATGATCCGGTCAATGCGAGAGGAAAGATGCTGAGGGAAGGAAGGATCGGCGACAATGTTCTTGACCGAGCGCTGAGGATCGGCGGTGATAAGACAGATACTTAACGACGGCGAGGCATTGAGGGAGTGTGGAATGCTGATTTTTCCGGGTTTCAAACGGTTCTTGTCGACAACGTGCTTCTTCGTGGTGAGCACAAGCCAGACCGCCTCATTTTTCAGCGGAGTGTCTTCTTCGGAATCTTCATCGTCACCAATAAGTGTCTTCTTTGTGGCTGTCTTTTCCTGCTCTTCCTGTTTCGACTTGATGTGTTTCAAGAGGGCGGAAGAAGCCCTGGCGACCTAAATGGTTCGTGATTAGCAAAAGGACTGGTTTGTGATGATCCCAAGGTTGTAGAAGTGGTGACATACTTGGTTCTTTTCAAGCTGATAGGGAGACCCAGATTCCACTTTCGTGGTGAGCGCTGTCGAGGACACCATTTTATACACTGATTGACTGCTGTTGCAGAATTCGAATATCTCAATTTTTGCGATAATGGAAATCAAAAAATTTACGGGAAGGCGGTAGGTAAATTTGTCCGGTCTTGGCGTGGATGCATCTGCTTAGTCATGTCCCCTCATCAAAATAGCACCGAACGACATCGACTCACCAGCAAAACTCATGATTCTCTAACCTTCTGAGTCATCCTAAGAGTTCATCTCTAGATAACGAGACTCTTATATTCAGCTCAGAAATGAAGGCGAAACATACCAGCTGGTGCTTGTTTCTCTTGGAATGTCCGGGTATCACTAGGATAAGCAATAATTTGGGTGCTGGTCATTTGCCCAAAGGTATGCTTCAATCGACATACTTAAGATCTCCTGCAGATCATACAAGCAAGGGCCCAGTATTCATGGTATGGCTACTTTGAGCATGTTCTTCAGAGAATTCTTCGGGCTCTATTATATCAGCAAGGAGCGCCTGATTCGCATGTATACTTCGCAGAGATGTGCATACATATATATATATACGACTGAACCAGGAGGACAAACACTCTTTAGACAGTCAGAGATAGCTTATGTAGTTTACAGGTCAGGTATCAGCATCGACTTTGTCTCAGTGGAAGCCATGTTATCCAATGTTTGGCATATCCTAGTTCAATTTCCATCGCTTCGTGCCCGTGAAAGATCAAGTATGAGCGTCTTGGGTCCAACATCAGCGGCTGTCTGAGTCCATCCTCCGACTGTGCCTGCCACCGACAGGCAAGCTGACGCAAATGCGATAAGATCATTCAGAGGGGTAGGTTATACAGATAGATGTGAGCAGTATAAGTGTCAACGACATTCGCCTTTGTGTCACTGTCATCTCATAGTCCGCTTTTCATGACAGGTATCTACTGCGGGGCAAATGCAGACGAAACACATTTGTGGTAGGGGCCTGGGCCATGAATAAAGTGTTTCCTGCATGGATCAGAATACTTGGTCCTTCAATCAGTAGACTAATCACGGCATCACCCCTATTCCTCGTCAGGGAATTCGGAACATAGTGCCGCAGCACAGTAGTCTCGGTTTAGTCTGACCGTACTCTTGCAGATTTGTAGAATATATCTACAGGCGCTTGGATGATGGCTGACGAGCTAATGAACTTAAACTAGAATAATATTACGATTGACGATGTGTTTACGACTATCTACTCGCATGGCGCATCTAAAGGAGTATCGACGAGACTCGACAGAGGCGAAAGACTCACTCTAGTTACTTGATTGAGTAACTCTGGAGATCCACCTATTAGTCTACGCTACTGGGCTACCTTCATGTGAGGGAAAGGCCTCGAATGCATGGCAATGGTGTCGGAGTGGCATTTGCTTCTCCAATATAATCTCTGCAAGATCCAAGGCCGCAGGGAGGAAAAATAGGCTTCGAAAACTTATCTTACATACTTAACAGCTTGATACCTCTATATATTGTTACCTGGCTCGTCGGTGACAGTTCAGTACGTTGGTGTAATTGAAGCAACGAAGGTAGTCCAAGCGGGGGAAACTGGGCTTCGAACTTCTGGAGTCAAAATTGGCCCTAGATTTCGACCTCGATATTCATACTTATAGGTGAACATATTTCTGCAAAATTCCAGAGATTGAAGTCAAGTAAACGATATCTGCTCTGTACTCAGAATGGCCCCGCAATAGAAGCAATACTCCGAAACGTGGGCAACGGGGCAGATTACCTAGGTATGATACCGCCCACCACATCTTCCTGTCACAGTGCTCCATGTATTTGACAGCCAGCTATGACAACAGCCTTGGTCAACAGTAATCAGTAGCAGCACGAACAAGGAAGATTTAAAATATTGCTCAAATGAGAGCAAGGCGCTCTGCGATGGACCAATTGCTGGTTAGGTCTCTAAATCAATCAACTTCGTAACTCCATTAAAGGTGTTGCCTAAGGTAAGCTGGTCCTCGACGGAGTACCCACAATGGGGCGATTTGGGGGATCATCTACAGTGCTTCACAGGCCACACGAAGTCTAGATAACAGGCACGCAGGAAGCTGCATGAATCAGCCCTCAAGGATATTTGAGAAATAATATCTTTCCCCGTAAATAGCCTGCTAGCTCAAGATCGGACAGGATCATTAAGGTCTCCATTAATCATCTAGAAAATCGTCTACTCAAATACTGACTCCGTAGTAGGTTCTCGAGCTCAGGTACAGGGGGTAACTTAGCCAGAACCAGCACAGATTGCGGACGGGAAAGGTAAGACATGTTCAGCAATCCAGGTCATCTATCCAAGCCATCAGAAATCTCTCGACTATCAAAAGTTGAGTCGCTGTCTTTCAAGTTGCGACTTGCAACATCCGATCTGCGCCAGTTAAAGTATTTACCAAGGGAACTATTGAGTTTACATGACTCAACCCCAAGATAGGAGAAGTCTAGACTTTATTCACCAATTAGATTGTTATTCAATCTACCAACAAGGTCCGACTTCTTGAAAACCAGTCCTTGAACTTCATATTTACTTTACCCTGCCGAAGTTAGATAGATACTGGAAGAACCATCCCCTATTTTGCGGGAGCGTGACAAAGTTTGGATCCAATGCAGATCGAAAGTGGATTTGCTTCCACAAACCGCGTTTCCTCAGTTGCTGCTTTTACTGAAAGCGCAAGTACACTCCGCGTCATGGACAGAGCTGGAATGACCCTCTTTCCTTTGCCGTTGTTTATTGTCTCATTATTACAGAAGAACTCAGCTGGCAACTTGCTGCTAACTTGACATCACCGTTCCTCCCGCAAGAATGACAACACATTTACCTTGCTATCATCAATGCCAGCCAGGACTAGGTACCTTGCATATGCAGTCATGCACATCAGAATCAGACATGAGACAACAACGCTTTGGAGACTTGGATTGCTGCTGGGGATGAAACCGTACGGCGATGGGATTGTTTGAACAGCCATCTGCTTTGTGATTGGTGTGCCTGGCTCAGGGGTGCGCCAGATTTTTGCATGGCCTGTGCCAAGGGTTCCAGCGTGATTGGCTAGACCTGACCATGGTAATTTCGGCAACCGCCAAGCTCAAGCCGACATTTCAGGCCAGGAACAGGAAACGGACAAACATCACGCACGGAGGCTAGATATCTGGGTAATTTGGTACTCCGTACAAAGTACAGGTCAAAAGTAAAAGGATATAAACATCCCCAGCCGCAACCCCTTGCCCAGTGTCTAGTGAGAATGTTCCAGTCTTCCGAATTCTGGAGTTTAGAGGCCGGGATTCTCGTGTTTAAGGGGAGGCAACTCGGCTTTCAGCTACTGGACTTAGCCAGAATTTAGATACTACTTAGACTACCGTAGTAGTCAGGATACGCACCACAAACTGTTGTAGACACGTCGGCGTCCCCACTGTGGCTGCTAATCCAAGAGAATTTCACGTTGTCCATGGATGATTTCAGAAGCGAGGTTTCTAACTTTGGGTTAGGTACCGACCTTTTTCCTCGGCGAGCGTACCCCTGATGAATGAATGACCAGTAATAAGACGTACCACACCGGTCTTACATCAGGCTCATTTCCGTCAACCATTGATTAAATCTCCCTACGGCCAGGTACCAGCTACTTCCAGGGCGCTAAGAAGACAACAACAGTAACAAAAACAAACGGGAGGGCGCCAACCGATTTATTATTGAATTCTGTACTATGAAGTGGTCCATACTGTACCATCTAGTCTGTATGCCTGGAGTCTTCGACCCCATTAACCTTCAGTCTTTCTCTCGGAGTGGGGCCCCCTATTTCTATTAGCATGACTATTATTATGATTAATTTAACACGTACAGTAGTAGTATTATTGACTATCAGCCTTTCTGTCTTTGTCTGTCCACTGTTTCCAGCGGCAGTGCCACCCACACACACTTTCGCTCTCTCAGCCCCCTGGAAGGGTCTGCAGTCTGCATTTACACCTTGTCCCGCAGCTTCCCCTGGACCGCCATTATTGTTGACTAACCGTCTTTCTCTCACTCTACTTACTCCTCTTCAGTCCCTTTGATCCCCTCCCTTATTTTTCTCTTTTGCGATCTTACGTTCCTCCAGAGAACCTTGTCTTCTGCGGCTCCAGAGATTCCTATCCGACCAGAGGGACTCGTCTTCTCTCTCGCACGCTCTTTTGGGAACCTCGTCTTCACTCTTTCAAACTCTCATATTCATTTCTAGGTTTCGGCCTTTTGTTTGCGACCACAACTTTCAGCGAGCAAACTGAGCTCCGGCGATTTTCTGTTTCTATACCGAGTCTTATCACACGAGCGTGCCTGGGCACTTTGCGGCGTTGAGGTATGTGCAATCGACCCTCACATCCTTGTCTGCTTTCTAGATTTGCACCACATTGAATTGTGGCACATCCGTGTCCATCTTTGAGAGGTCTGACCCTGGGCGGCGAGGCATCAGAGAGAGCAATGGACTCTTATGTATCTGTGCCAATGGCGCTTGTTGCATTGAGTGGATGAGAATCTCAATGATGCAATGGATTGGGATGCCTTACAATTTCAGTCTTGAACTCATTTTCTCACGGAGCGTACGCTAATTGGCATGACTATAAGATTACCATCATCGTCAGCGCAATATTAGGGACGTGAACACAATGAAGTTCAATACCGTTGCTCTTACTCTCGCCACAGCGGGTTCCCTGGTGACCGCTCAACATCACCACCAGCATCGTCACCACCAGCACAAGCGCGAGAACGTGGTCGAATCCGGTGCCACCGTCGTGCAATACGAGCTGGACGGAAAGCCGATTCCTCTTAAGGAGGTGTGTGCCGGCCTGGCTGATGGCAAACTCAAGTTTGCCGACAACGACCATCCTACCGGCGTCTGCGACAACCTGAGCAGCGCTGCTGCTCCTACCTCCACGCCTGAGGTCACCCCGCCTTTGCCCCGGCCCAATTCATCGAGCTCTCTTCCGTTGTCACCCCGGCCACCCCGACCTCAGCTCCAAGCTCAGAGGCAGCCCAGACCACCCCTGCCGCCTCTAGCAGCTCTGCTTCCAGCTCTTCCACCGCCACTGGTTTGGATGCCGACTTCCCTGATGGAGAACTTGATTGTTCTACCTTCCCATCCCAGTACGGCGCTATTCCCCTCGACTACCTCAATCTTGGCGGATGGTCTGGTATTCAGTACGTCTCCTACGCCGGCGACTTGATCAACAATATTGTGACGGCCATCGCTGGCGATACCTGCAAAGATGGTGCCATGTGTTCCTATGCTTGCCCGGCTGGTTATCAGAAGTCTCAATGGCCTAGTACCCAGGGCGCCACTGGCCAGTCTGTTGGTGGTATTGAGTGCCGCAACGGAAAGCTCCACCTTACCAATCCTTCTCTCTCGAAGAAGCTCTGCATTCCGGGTGTTGGAGGTGTCAGCGTCCAGAACACTCTGGGCGAAACTGTGTCTGTTTGCCGTACCGACTACCCTGGTTAGTCTGACCATTTCAGGAAACTTTATTCTGTCTAACGAAATCTTTCTAAGGTACCGAATCCGAGACCATTCCCATCGGCCTTGGTGGCAATGACCTCCAGCCCTTGACCTGCCCCGATGGTGAGACCTACTACAAGTGGCAGGGCAAGACAACCTCTGCCCAGTATTACGTCAACCCTAAGGGCGTTACCCCTGAGAAGGGTTGCCAGTGGGGCGATGGCACCCTGCCTATCGGCAACTGGGCTCCCGTCAACCTTGGTGTCGGCCTGAACAAGGGCAAATGGCTCTCCATCTTCCAGAACAGCCCCACAACTTCCGAAAAGCTTGACTTTAACATTAAGATTAAGGGTGATAACCTCAGCGGCTCCTGCAAGTACGAAAATGGTGTCTTCTACTCCGAAACCGGTAGCAGCAGCTCTGGATGCACTGTAAGTTTGAGTCGCCCCGCCATGTTGAGAATAGTTGACTTACATGCCATCCCCAACAGGTCGAGGTCATGTCTGGCGATGCCACCTTTGTCTTCTACTAAAGTATGAAGTCGTCCAGCTCCCATGGTAGTGCGTGTCGCCGTTGTGCGTAGATGGTAACGGCCACCTCAAATATTCCGCCAATACTCTGTGAGAGAAGACCATTGAGCGCCGCTCATCCGCCTCATGAACAATTACCCGGTGTGCTTGCTTTCTTCTGTGTATCTTACTATATTACCTTACGTGGCGTGGACTCAAGTTCTTGTCACATCTTGTCATGTCTTCAACCTTTTGTTAGAGACATTGTGGTTAAATTTTATTCTCCAACTTCAGAGCCGCCAAGTATCCCGGTTTATTTACCCTCGTCCATCTCAATTGCACAGTGTCGCTTCCTGCAAGTTTTGTCGTCTTTCCAAGTCTTATCTGTGACTGTCCACCTCTTGTCTTACGTTGTGCGAAATGTTCAGATTTTCCAAATACTTAGAACGTAACCCTTTTTTTTTTTTTTTGCGTTGAGCTTGGTTCAAATCTTAGACAGCACGTATTCGAGGAAATGTGTATCTTGCATATCCCTGGCTCAGCCCATAGATCCTACTATATATATCTGAGGAACATTCCACAGTACAGCCTGGATTTCGATATGCATGACACATGCAAAACTTAGTAGTCCGCAACCTTGATGGTAATACGCTGTATCCTTTGGGTGGAGTAGAAAACAATCAGTTGGGGATGCAAGGCTGGGTGGGAGGATGGTTTCGATGGCTGCAGCGTGCTGAGTACCAACGCATCGTGTAAATGGGAATAGACGAAAACCAGAATCCTAGAAATGCTTCCCGTTGGCTTGCGCACTGCGGTACGGGGCATGTTCTATGATATGCCGCACCGAACTAAGTCATTCCTCCAAAGAGCCTCTTTGGCAGATATTGAGATATTGCTGCTGCTGCCCTTAAGACTAGGAGGGAGTCCAAACGACAGGGACTATCTCTCCCGTCAAATTTGCTTTTCAAGTCGATGGCCCCAACCTGCTGGCCTCAACTTCTTTCAGTCCTGTCATCAGTAGGTAGCCTAAGCAAGGCACCAACAAAAACGCATGGTATCATCCAATTGGAGCACGACCAAGCTAGGTGGGCTGCATGTCAGGACCGGCATTCCAGCAAAGCGGCGCAAGCACTCTGACCAAGGGCTGACCCTTTTATCACGTGATAATGCGCGAGTCACGGGGACTCGAACCATAGAACGCGGGAGCACATGAGGCTAGACGCGGCGGACGCGCCTTTTGCATACACAACACAGATAAATGTATGCAGGCATGAGCCAGTGAGGCATGGTCTCTATCAGCTCATGCTTCACCATTTCTATCTTTTGCTTGGCTTGAGAATCTAAACGAGAATCATGCTGTGTGACACATAGTTTGAAATGGCCATTCAGTGAGGCTGCGCGAGGTTAGCGGTGGAGCTTCTGAGCCCTTGTCGGCGCCTATCGAACGCGTCTCAGTCTGTAAGCGTGCAAATCCGCGCTGGAAGGACGAGACGTTCCGCTCCGGCAGGCATTCCTGCACCACACACCAACTTTCACCCTTTTCTTCTATGCCTCGTACTTGTTCTTTCTCGCAGGCCAATTTTCTCGTGCTTCCCAACCTCCTGGTCGTCATCCTGGGGGGAAGCTTCGGTTCTTTCCATTTTGTCTAGGACAAGCTTCTCTCTTTCCTTTATATTGCTGTCCTGTGATTATTGTGCCATAGAAATAGGTCCCTACGCGGCCTCGACGCGAACCTCAGTCAATATCTTCTCTCATTAGGAGTTTGCTAGAGGTGCCTAGAACTTTTTTGTTTTTGGCTTTTATCTTTCAATTGCTCTGGACGAAGTCCATAGCATCATGGAGTCTTCTCCTCCAAGGAGCAGTGCCACTGCTTCTGTGGTAGGTGTGAAGCGTCCTGCGTCCTTATTGCCTGCTTTTGAGCCATTGAGCTCGTCTCCCTCCCTTCCTCGGCCACAGAAGCGTGTGGCTCGTGATAGCCATGGCATAGTATCGACCTATCCTACTCCTGTTCCGACCTCGTCGACCCATATCATGTCCTCGTCGCCGCCTCGGATGGCATTGTCACGGTCTGCATCACGTCGCACTATTGCCCAGTCGGGCTCCGAACGTACTCCCTTGTCGACCGTCCCAACACTGATGCTTCCTGAGAGTGGAGAGCCTATCTTGATGGGGAGGTCTAGTGCATCTTGTCACCACCAATTGTCTGCCAACCGAATGATATCGAGGGTCCATGTCAAGGCCACCTATAAACCGGCACCTAATCCATTTGATCGTGATAGGGTGGAGATAATGTGCATGGGGTGGAACGGGGTCAAACTTCTCTGCCAAGGCAAGACGTATGAGTTGGCCAAAGGGAAGACATTCACGTCCGATATCAAAGATGCGGACATCATGGTGGATGTCCACGACGCTCGGGTGCTCGTGCAATGGCCACGGAATGAAAGGAAGGACTATGCTTCAACGGACTCGGAGCAAACCTGGGAGGAGACAACACCAAAGGGCCCCAATCAGTCTCGCAGGAGCCTACAAGACAGTCCCCTTGGCGAACGACAGCGTCTGGCTTCCCCCGTCTCTCCGTCACCTGCGGTGCAGTCACTCGTTCCTCCATCCTCGCCTTTGTTTACTCCTACCCGCTCGCGAAACGCAGTGGTCGTATATGAAGATGAGGCATCTCCTGTTCGTCGTAACCCCTCTCGGGATGTGTCATCGCCCCGAGCCGCCCAGGAATCCGCACGCCTAGCGGATGTTCTCCAAAGCTCACAGTCCAGCGACCTGAGCGATCTGAGCAGACCTGACGAATTCTCGGATCACGACGAGGAGAACGATCCAATCATTCACTCCTTCGGTCCTTTCGGCGACAACCTCCTGCCCCGCATGGCATCTTTCTCCGCAGATGAATCACCACTGCGAGGCCCACGCCCTTCTCGCCCCCTTCAGCCTACTCAATCTCCCAAACAGCCAAAACGGCCTTCCGAGAAAGACAGCTCGGAACGCAAGTCAGGACTGACTGACGAGACCTATGAGAGAATCCAGAACCATGCGGCGAATCAACTGGCCTTCTCCCGCCTGTCTTCGACTCCATTCTCGACTATACTAAATAATCTTCCTCCGGCTCTGTGGAAGCGGGATGACCGGTTCAAACAGGGACCTTCGAGCGAGGAGATTCGCGCTATCCTAGAGTCCACCAAATGTATTGGCAAGGTTGCGCGTGAAGGAAAGGATGCCGCCGGCAAACCACTTGAAAGCGAATACTACTATATACCTGACTTCGACGACGATGATATGCGACGTGAAGCAGTTGTGAATGACCTCAGAAAGCCAGGTCTTCGCAACTGCCGAAAGCAACACAAGGTATGCTTCGAGTCTCTGACCGATCGTTAGTCATGCAACTAATTTCTGTACAGCAATACTTCTGGCGTAAGCCAAAATGAAACAACTTTGTGAAGACCAAGATGGCGTCTTATTCGCCGATATCCCGATTAAAAGATTTGCGGTAACCGTTCTTAGTACATAGTTACATTACCCCTTGTTTTCCCCTTGTTTTTGAAGTTCGAGGACTCGCATAGCGTGGCGTGGGCATACCCTGTTTGATTTTTCCATGTTGTATGAAGGTGTATGATGTATGGTGGTTCGTTTCTTCTCATCTAGGTATGATGCCTTGTTTGTTTAATATGCGCCTCAAACAGTCGAGATGCACCTTATATTTTGCATCCGTGCGATTTCATGCCACGTCCCTTTTGCTGACGATCGGGACTATGATGCAAGCCGATGGTTCCAGCATGATTGTTCATATGGAAATACTGAAAGTATTGCGTGGACCGAGTGTCTTTGCAAATCTTTTTGTCAGCAAAGGTCTCTTTCCATGTACCAGATGAGCTCGGCTCTTCGATAACTGTATGGTATGAAGACTCGTTCAAGAGAATAAAAGTATTCTACATTGCCTGCCGTCCTGACTGTCGAACCATTTGCTTTCCTTCAAACAGACGTACTGGTTATATTTTCGGTCCATTTTTTATCCGATCACTTATCTCTTCATATATCATATCACGTGACAACTATCATCCAAGGAGAGTGTTGGTCATAACGCGTGATCCCTGCTCGCTTTGATATCATTTGACGTTGGGTCTTGAGAGGGTACCTCTCAGAGGTGCTTTGGTAGAAATAAGAACTTGTCACTATCTGGAACCCCGAAAGTCTGTTATCCGGCCAATGTAACTTTCTCAGTCGCCACTACCTATGACATAGCTTGACATTCCGTGTCACCATGGGCTCCTGGCACCTATATTAATCCCTCTAAACTGTCAAATGGATGTCTGATATTCTTCGTGTCTGGCTAATCTAAACCCACTTTGCTGTGTCTCTGGAACTCCATCATTATCATACTCAATTGAGTAAGTCATGTTCCTTGACGGTTACTGGACTAATGCCTAAACCATCACGTTACAGCAAAGGCAGAAGAAGCCCCGCATCAGTAGTATAGATCAGTTCTATCTACAGCATCGCCCACCAACAGAACCATGTCGTCCACAGGCCATCAAGGACCATTCGCTGAACCCAGCTCTGAATCTCAGACTGTCCTGCTACCTGCAAACCCGTCCGTGAGCCGAAGCAGTGAGCCCCTCCCCGATCCACCAAGTGGCAGTTCTCAAGGCCGCTCCTCGGAGAAGCCGTGGAAGCCGAGTATCAATCGTCAACAAAGTTGGAGTGAGCAGGATCAGAAACATGAGCTTCAGTCTAGGCTGCTAGCAACGGAGAGGGGGAAGGAGACGGGGTTCACGGAGACGTTGCAGGATATGTAATATGCAGCTGTCTTTTTGAATCTATCTTTGAGCCTTGTTCTTGTGGTTGATGCTGGATAGCATAGGGTAAGACGAAGCTCAGTAGGCATCTGCTAAAGACTTGATTTCTATGAACGGGAAAGCTTGTGTTCGTTGATCACAAGAGACAGTAAAGGCGATGTTCATATCGTTGTCCCTCGTCAAGCAACAGCATGACCCCAAAAAAGTACAGCACCTTCGCTATGCTGAAATTATAATTCTAATACGGCTCACATTCTGCACGAAGTTTCCATAAGAGAAAAAATAAATGAAAGAAATGCCTTGAGCTAGGGCATCAGAAGAGCGCTTTGCTGGAATTTATAGTAAGGAAGTGGAAGGGCGATCTCCGCAACATCCCAAGGGTCCAGTTTCTCTGGCAGGACCGCCTTCGGATCCCACTTCGCCGCCGCAGTCAGTCAAATAAAAGAATCATCTTCATCTTCAACAAACAGTTTATAACTTGACGCTCAGAGGGCGTCTAGCTGTACCATACGCTGCGCGCCATTTTCGCCGTGCTTCACCAATGTGGCGTTCAAGTCACTTATGCGCTTTCCTTTCGGACTTTGAGAAAGGACCCCACGACAGTTACAATCGCTGCGGACAGCAGCCGGCAATAAGAGATGGAACGTCAGAAAAAGCGTACGCCTTTTCTTTGCATAGCATTTGAAGCCAAACCAAACTCTATTTGATATCTGACATTTTTGGCACATCTAGGGGAGCTCCGCGACCTGAATGAACGAGCCTGGGCTGGAGAGAGTGGTAATTACCTCCCCGTTCAATGACAAACTCCGCTGGACGCTTTCGTCTCACAGTCATCTAACTACGTATCGAACTATTCTACAGATCTCTTTCCAGTCAGCAGTTCGCTTGATTCGTCGCTGAAGAAGAATACGGCCTTTATCAAGCGTCTCCGAACAGGAATCAATGCCTCAGTCCTGCAAACCTTCTTGACCGATATCCGCACTTTGTCGCTCCACAAGTACCTTTCCGAGATTATCTCCGCATGCTATGAGGGTCTCTGCAAACTTAAATCCCCGGGGGAGATCGCCGCGGGCGTGGAAGTCACAAGCGCATTGCATCAGCGATTCGGACCGGACGAGTTCACGAGGCAGATCGGTTGGCTGCTAGGTCGCGGCCTCAGCACACCTGACAAGTCGCAGCTCAGAACCCTCAGCCAGGAGTTGCGCGAGCGTGAAGAGAAAGAGAGGCTCTCCAGACATCGGGTGCTGCTTAGGGTGGTCACGGAGCTATGGCTTGTCGGAGTTCTGAGGACCCTGGATGACATCGAGAGACCGGATGACCTGGGCGCCAAGGGCAAGGATGGTGTAGTCAGTATCGGTGGAAAGGCAACAGACGCCGTGTCGAAGCCTAAGGCGACGCCGTCTGCAGCCAAAGATCAAGACAAAGAAGCCGAGCCGTTCCCTCTGGAGGTCTTGAAAGACCTTCTTGGTCACGATCGCGAGCATGCCAATCTGCCACTTGCCGTGTTATTTGCCAAGAGCTTTAGTTGGGATATTCTAGGAGCGAATATGGTTGACGAAAACCGGAAGACGGTTGATGTGGATGGGACCACGACCTCTGTTGCTCCCGCAGAGACAGTGAATGGCGGAGACGATGCGACGGCCGCCGAGAACGACCCGCCGCTTGTGCCAGACAAAATGCAGCTTCGCTTCAGGAGTATTCTGAGCCGGTATTTGGAAGATGTCAAGGCGCACGTCGTTCGCGACCAGAGAGCATTGGCAGCCCAGAGTCGTCGAAATGCGGAAGCCTACGTTAAGAGTGGCGAGATATTCGAGGACCGTCAAGCGAATTTTGACAAGCAGAGCAAATCATTGGAGAAACTGGTTGCAAACACCCAGGTGTTATGCGAGGTCCTAGGGGTGGAAATGCCAGCCTTGGCCGAGCAGGAAGCGGCTGATTCTGCTTCGAGTGGTGGAATCGGGCTTGTGAAGACTTCGGAATACCTGCGTGGCCAGGGTGAAGGTCCCGGTATTTGGGAGGATGAAGAGGAACGGCGCTTTTATGAAAATTTGGTTGATCTCAAAGGCAAGGTACCGTCGGTTCTGCTTGAGGATGGCAAGAAGAAAAAGTCCGACACCGACGATGCTGCAAAGAAAAAGACAGACGGCGAAGCTACCCCCGACTCGAGCGCAGAGAAGCCTGAAAACGCGAGCCAAACACCAACACCGGAAGAGAAGTCTGCTGCGGAGGCGGAAGATCAGTCCATCGCTATCGCCAGCAAGACCGTTGGGGCTCAGGTAGATGCTCTCTTGGCTAGACTCCCCGAACTTCAAACAAAAGACCAAGTTGATCAGCTGGCACTCGAGTTCTGCTTTCTCAACTCCAAGGCGTCGAGGAACAGGCTCATCAAGGCTGTGTCAGATGTCCCAAAGGGTCGAGTCGATCTTTTGCCACTGTATTCTCGACTGGTTGCAACCCTCGGACAGTATCTTCAGGATATTCCTCAAGGTTTAATAACTTACCTCGACGAAGAGTTTCGCAGTCTTCAACGTCGGAAGTCCAAAGAATTCCTCGGCCAGGTTCGGATGACCAATATCCGTTATTTCGCAGAGTTGACGAAATTCGGTGTTGTTCCGGAGCATATCATCTTTCACTGTTTCAAGGTTTCCCTCGATGACTTTTCACGCATGAACATTGAGATTATTGGCCATCTGCTCGAAAACTGCGGACGCTACCTGCTTCGGAATCCAGAAACATCCCCGCGGATGGCTTCGTTCTTGGAGAAGCTCGGCAGGAAGAAGACAGTCCAACATCTGGGTCAGCAAGAAAGAATGATTATCGAGAACGCAATGTACTATGTCGACCCGCCGCCGCGACCTGCTATTCAACAAAAGGAGCGCACGCCTATGGAATCCTACATCCGCAAGCTGATTTACCTGGACATGAACAAGCGTAATTACACCAAGATTTTGAAGTCAATTCGAAAACTCCACTGGGAAGAACAAGATGTAAGCACACTCTACACCCTTTCGTGCCACAAGTTGCTAATCTCGTTCACCAGGTGGTCGATATCTTGGAGCGTGTCTTCAGTAAGCCGGTCAAGGTCAAATACGGCAATATCCACCTTCTCGCTATTCTTGTCAGTGCACTTTACAGGTATCACCAGGACTTCGTGATTAGTGTTGTAGACAACATCCTTGAGCAGATCACGCTGGGACTCGAACAGAACGATTTCAAGTTCAACCAGAAGCGTGTAGCTGAAGTGAAATACCTCGGGGAGTTGTACAACTACAAAATGATCGACTCACCCGTGGTCTTTGATACGTTGTACCGGATTGTCACTTTTGGATACGGTAAGCATCTTTGGATTCGTTATTGCTTCTATTACTCACATATTATGTAGAAGGTGGAACTCCAATCCCTGGGAAACTCAACCTACTAGATCTACCAGACGATTTCTTCCGAATTCGCCTGGTCTGCACTCTGCTGGACACTTGTGGCCACTGTTTTGATCGTGGATCTGCTAAGAAGAAGTTGGATTTCTTCTTGATCTTCTTTCAGGTACTGCTTCTCCCCGCTCAGTCTTCGAAAGGAGTAGTGATCTAATATTTTCGCAGTACTATTATCTTACAAAGGACCCTTTGCCTATGGACGTCGAATTTTTGATACAGGACACCTTCGCTATGGCTCGTCCCCAATGGAAGTTGATAACTGATTTGCAGGAGGCCACGCAGCTGTTCAGTGATGCAGTCGCTCAGAACTACAAGACTCAGGATTCTGAGAGGCCTATGGAGCCGGACGAAGATGATGCCGAAAGCAGCTCGTCTGATGACGGTCTCGAGGATGACGCGATTCCCGAGGCTGAAGAAGAACAAGAGTCGAGCGATGAAGCTGAAGTGAGTTTCACATCCATAAGGGCGAGGTAGCCTTAAGAGTCGTTACCGATGCTAATAAATGCAGGTCTCTGGCCCCAATGCCGAGCAAGATACTGATAGTGAATCCGAGGACGAGCAGATCTTTGTCACTCGTCAGGAGGAGGAGCGTGATCCAGAAGTCGAGGCTGAGTTTGAGCGCGAGTTCGAGAAAATGATGGCAGAGAGTATGGAGTCCAGACGATTCGAACGCAAGGCTGTGTTTGATATCCCTCTTCCCATGAGGCGCGCTGGCCGTGAGGCTTCGGCGGGTGATGTAGTGAATGAAGCGCCTCCCGAGCGAACCAATACAATGGCCTTCTCTTTGATGACAAAGAAGGGAAACAAGCAGCAGGTTTGTTGCACTCCCTAACCATATGCATTTCATGTTGCTGACAAGCCATAGACTCGTACAATTGATCTCCCATCCGACTCTAGCTTTGCAATTGCCATGAAGAGTCAGCAGCAAGCGGATCGTGAAGAGCAGCAACGCATCAAGAACTTGGTGCTCAATTACGAAATGACCAACGAGGCTGAAAACAACACTGAAGGTCAGCATCCCTCTATTCGAGCCAGTATTCGTTATCTGACTTGCGTTTAGTGGTTGAAAAGCGTACCCCTCCGAAGCTCGACAAGCCTGGCTCGAACCGCACAGCTTTCAGATCCAGAAAGCTCCAACTCAGCGATGTCAATTGGTAGTAGTCCTCTGTGTTACAGTTGAACTTGTTCAGCTGTACATTGCTCCATTAATATTGAGAGTGTACCCTCATCGGTCGATGTCTGAGGCGGTTGAGTAAGCTTCTGCGCGTCAGCTTCGCCGCCAGCGAACTTTGACGAGTGGCCATTAAGCATCACTACATCGTGTGATTTTTGACCTTGGACATCTCGAAGTGTTGACTTGTCTCCGCATGTACCCACCGTGCACTACTGGAAACATTTTATGCTCATGCTGTTCACTATCGAGAAGACTTTGTGAGGAGCATGATATGGCCTTCGTATGGTATGGTTGATGTCACGGAGTGGATTCCGGCGGGGCTAGTTGTGGTCGTTGTCAGGCTACTAGACTCTACGGTCTTGTCTTCTGGGATCGGATCGCGACAGCTCGAATGGCAGTGGCCTCGAAATGCCTGTCTTTGAGTCGGTGAAAGCGGGAAGCAAGATATGGGTGCTGCTGCTAAGCAGGCGCGGACAAGAAGAGGTCATAAAGCTTGGGCCGGGTCACGGTCTTCAGCTGAAGCACAATCCACTTTCCGCGTCTTGAACACTAAATTGCAATAGTCCAACGAAGTATTGATTTACCCGAACTTAAATCATCGATCCCCGTAGAGATAGATCAGTGACACATGGTAAGGTGATATGGTAACTCCGCAGAAGGCTCTATTTTCTATCGCTCCTCTTGCTGAATGGCCAGAACATAAAGTACAATAAGTTACATGATGGAGTAGGGTAATCAGGAGATGAATCAGATGCAGACCAAAATGGCGATGATGGGAAGAACACCCAGACGGATGAAAAGGAAAAGATCGGTCACTCCGGTAGGAAACAGTGTAGGAAAGAGAGCGATGAAGGTATAGTAGTACACGGCCTGAATCCCACATTTCCCACCCTTTCTGGACCGTCCAACTGATACGAGGGAAATTTTGTTCTGCTCGTCACATGTATTAATCTATCAAGATGGGACTGCTCATTTCTCCGTCTGCTGGGCCTTGGTGACAGTGTCGTTCTTGCCTTCGGTATCGTGCCAGGCCTTGGGAATAAGGTCTTCGCTCTCAGCCTGCTCGGCCTTTTCGGCGACTTCCGACTTCACCTGGGCGTGAACGTCCTTTGCGCGAGCCCGCTTTTCTTCGGAGTCAGAGGAGGCATCGATCTCAGCGGCGGGGCGCTGACGGCAGGGGAAGCGGGCTGCTCGCTGGGTTCTGGGATGCCGGCTGCGGTGGCAGCTGCGGCGTCGGCCTCGTCGTCATCTTCGAGTTCGGCACCGTAGACGTCGGGGTACCTCCGGAAGCACTCTTGCATGCCCCTGTCACGTAAGTAGTATTGGTTAGCACATGACTGCATCCCGAGCGATATTCAGCGGGGTGGGGATAGAACGAACTTGAACTTGTCAATGCAGTCCATGCCCTTGGGTTCTTCTGTGGAGTACACGAAGCAGCTGAACGCAGCCTTGAACTCCTCGCCGCAAGGACCATGAGCCATGCCACCCAGGCATGGGCAGTCCCAGTTGATCTCGCCAGTTTCGGGGTTGAAGGCCGCTTCCTGGCCGGCTTCGTCTTCGAGTTCTTGGGGCGACTTCAAGGCGGCTTCTGAGGCGGGTAGGGCCTCGTGCTGTGTGGGCTGCGCATCCGGTTGGGAGACGGTCTTTGTTTCTGCTTGTCTTTCTTCGCGGATTCTGGGCTTAATGGAGTCGATGGTTGGGAGCTGGGTTTCATTGGAAGAATCCGGTGTGTTCTGCTTGGAGAAGAGGGAGACTGTATCGTTGACCAAGTTCAATTAGTATGGGATTCATCTTTTATATGTAAAGCAGCTTGCTATTGTCCGAATATTGCTCGTTCAAACGTATGGTTCCAATTGTGTAGGAAGGGAAAAAAGCTATGACCGAAGTCAAAGATGACGACCAAACCCGGGATTTCGCACATACATGACGGCTGTTCGGCAAAGACACTGCTCGTGTTATAGTAGTATACAGCTCCAGCAGCCAACCCCAGACGGACAACGGTACTCTTCCAACTCCTCGACTTGGTGTCTGGGGGAGCGGTGCTTATCAATCGTCTGCTTGCAGGGCCACGGACTGCGACACCCGGCGCGCGGAGGAGAACTCTGGTCGCAGGACGGAACATGATGCGGAAGGGATGTGAGAAAAGGAAGTAGGGGAATATGAAGGGTCAAATACGAAGCCGGCTATGCAGACATTCAATCGGTATGCGAAGTCGAATTGAGGAGGATATGGCCGGCCAGACCGGTGCGAAGTGGAGAGAAAGAGGATGTGAACGAATTGATGTCCTGCCGGCCTGAGGCTCATGAATTTCCACTTTGAGAGTGAAGTGGGTGGTCACGTTTCGATCTGGCCAATCAGATGACGTCCATATCTACTTCCATCGTCTTCTTTTTGCCAGTGCTTACCATTATAAGAGCTGCGCTGATTAATTCGGTCTTCAATTCATGGCCTCGATAAATGGCTTTATGCTTATGAGGCTGTTATGTAATTCAATCTCTAGACTAAGAGAGAGATGTTTAGTGTTAGTGAAAGTTGGGATACCATAACGATATATATATGACGTGAATGAGAACATCAAGAACGAAGACCATTATGTCGATCTCGTACAGTAGTAGATGAAAAGTGAGACTATAAGGACAAGTCTTCATCGCTAGATGCTCTCGAATGAAGCGCCAATCTGCTTGTCTGATCAACCATCACCAGTCCCTTTCGAAATCTACTACATCCAAGTTAAGCCCCTCAATACAGATTTTCAGTAGAGGTAGACTTTTCCCAATTGCGGCAGAGCATCGTTCTCCAACACAGTCGCTCCCCAACCCAAGACGATCCAACTTAAAAGATCAAGTTGATAAAGTGATCGTCTGTCTAGCCAGACATACTTAGATACGCTTGAATGCCCGTGCGTGACATCACTGCCGTAAGAACGTTATCGTATCGCCATTTCAGCCCGCATCCCAGATACAGATCTCAATCTTCCTCGGATAAGGACCTGATCGAATCATCCTGAGAATTCCAACTCATCAAGCGATAATGTCAACGGAGTGGGACCCAACTCAATTCTTCTGCGACTCCAGCGAACCCATTTCTCCATTTGCGCTGCTCGTCCTCAACCAGCCAATCAACGAAAGAGCCTTTGCTGTCCTGAAGAAACATGGTATGTACCTGCACAGTGCAACTTCTCGATACAATCCTCTGGCATAATCATAAACGTACTTGCTGACTCATTCCAAGCATGCTTCACCATCTGCGCCGACGGCGGCGCAAACCGCTTCTATGACATGATGCACAAGCAGGGGAGGGAATCCCAAGAGGTAAACCAACCTGCTCTGCTCTACACCAAGACAGGACCACCCAAAACTAACAAACCGGAACCCAGCTACCGAACCTCATAATCGGCGACCTGGACTCCATCCGCCCCTCCGTGCGCTCGCACTACGAGGGCCTAGGCGTCTCCGTCATTGAGGATCCAGATCAATACTCGACGGATTTCACCAAGTGTCTCAAGTACCTCCGCGCGCACGCAGCTGAGATCATCAGCAAGCGCAAGACTTCAACCCCGTCGCCGTCTGCGCGGCTGGAGATTCTCATCATGGGCGGCCTGGGCGGGAGAGTCGACCAGGCGTTCTCGCAGATCCATCATCTGTATATGATGACGCGGGAGGTAGCTGGTGAGCCGGCGGCGGGGGATCTGTACCTGGTCTCCGAGGAGAGTATCACGTTTATTCTGCAGTCGGGAAGGCACACTATTCGCACGCCGAGAACGAAGCGGCCTGGTGTGTGTGCTGAGCAGGCTGAGGAGGAATATTATTTTCTGGAGGAGAATGTCGGGATAATTCCTCTATCTGGACCGGCGTGGATCACGACACGTGGATTCGAGTGGGATGTGGAGGACTGGTTGACTGAGATTGGAGGCCAAATTAGTACGAGTAATCATATTCGAGCCGATGAGGTGACTGTGGACACGGGGGTCCCTGTTCTATTCACGTTGGAGCTGGCGCAAAGATTTAAGAGGATGCGGTGATGGAGTCCCAGTTCCGGAGTTACTTTGTTTTCTCTTTTCCGTTTGTTCAAATAGACTCACGCTGGGACGGTGGTTGACACAAGTATATACACCCAAGTTACAGTATATAGAATTCTGATTCGAAGATGTCGGCTATCCCGAATCTGTGGACTAGAGCCGCGAGATTTCCATATGTTTGGAAGCCCGTTAAATGATATATTAATCAATTGATTCCGTGACACCAAAACTAACCAAGTGGATCGAATATACTGAGTATAGTGACAAGAAAACGACAATCCACAGATACAACCAAGGCGCCTCCCTCTGAAGCGAGTACAAAAAGGACCAAAAATTGCAGCAAACAAGACCCAGACAGACATCACGCCGTATTAAACCCCGAAAAGAAGATACCCAAGAAATGAGCTTCAACTCATCCTGACGCCTGAGTGGAGCGAGAAGCCTCCTTGTTCAACTGTCCGACCCTCTTCGCCCTTCCGCCCTTTCTCTTACCGCTGATCTGCTTATATATTGCTTCTCATGAGCTCGACAAATTTGCGCCAACTGCGCAAGAACGCATCATCCAACGCAACCCAGAGCGGACCCCGCCGCAAGACAATGACAAGCACGCATTGAAGCACATATATATCTATATCTACTTGCGAAGAATAGCCTCGTAGAGAGTGCCAACAGTCCCAATTGCAGCAGTGGTAAGCATGCCTGGCCAATGGAAGGGGACAGATACATTCACCCTCTCAATGGAGAAGTTGCTGTACAGACCCATAAAGTTGAAATGATGCGCATAAACCACGTACGTGATGACGGCTTTGGTGATATTGAAACTGAGCGGATCAAACTCAGGACGCGTCTTGTGGCCCTTGCGCGTCTCAGGCGCAGGATTGCCACTTGCTTGCAAGCTGATGTTGAAAAAGTAAGCAAAGAGCAACGGTAGGAGGTAGCTCGTGAGCAGCCACAGGGAGAACGGGGCCCAGAAGGCTCCATCCACAAGCATGAAGAGGTCGGGTACCCTAAGCGCGAACTCGGGGCTATTAATCGCTGGCACAGCAGGGATAGTGGTCAGATAACGGATGGGGATGAGGTCTTTCATAAGAAAAGCGCCTTCAACGGCCATCACGATGGTCTCCACAGCTCGTACGCTGCTCATTTTCGAGCGCAGCCAGTTGGAGGATTCCTGTACGCCCGAACGGACCCACGCGTCGTTGATGCGTTCGCGCCATTCGGCGGTCTGCCGATCAATCGCATCTGTGACCAAAGCAGGCGATAGTGGAGGCTCGACAGTGATTTGCGAGCGCGCAGGAGTCTTGGTTACAGCACTGGCAGCCTGGTTCGGTGTCGAGGCCACCGAAGCCTCCGAGTCGTCCCTACGTGGCAAAGTCAATAAAACTGTTGCTAAAGCTGCACGCGCATATCCAAGCTATCGCGAAAGCCAGCCAGGCGACAACGCGACAGACAAGGAGCTAGAAAGAACACAAAACGGTAAAGGACCTACGTCACTTCAGCCTCCTCCTTCTTCGGCTGTGTTTGCCTCCGACGCGTTGTTCCAGGCGTGGCTTTCCGTGCGGCAGGCGTAGCTTTCTTCGGGGCAGGCGTGACGTCGACCCCGACAGCTTTCTTGACCGGAGAAGTGCGCACGGGCGATGTCGAAGACGCGCGCGTCCAGTATTCCTTCAACTCGGGAACATTGATCAGGATAGTTTGGTTATCTTGAAGGTACTTGTGGAGCGCGACGGCCAGCGCGTCCTTGTTGCTGTAATCCGCATAGCTGCGCACAGATTAGAAGCGCCCTATTTCATTATTCTGTCCTTCCGGGAGCATACTCTTCAAGTCCAGCAGCATGCGCGAGGTCGTTGACCTCGGCTCTGCGTAGCTTCTTCAGCCAATTCAATCCGTTTGACATGGTGATACGCGCGGGTAGACGGGTAGACCAAGAGTGTGGGGACCATGCGACGGGCACAGAACACAGAGTAAGGGATGGGTTGCTTATACTATATACTGGAAGCGCTTATCGAGATCGATATCGAGTGCACAGAGCAAACAAGGTAAACAAAAGTGAAACCAGGGAAAATCGAGGGACTCAATTTAAATAAATAGCCAAGGTAGATGGGGATAGAGAGATAGAGAGTTTGGTTGCATCACCGCCGGAGACAACAGTAAGGCTTGACTACCTGAGGGGGTGACTCGTGGGGCTGGGGCGCTTTGTTTACATTTGGCCGGTTGTTGTGGTCGACCCATCGCCGTTGCTTCGCGCGGTTCGGCAAGCCTCGCCGTCATTGGCCTGGGAGCGATCAACATTGCATCCTCTCCTTACGTGTCTTTGTTCTTTCTTCTCGTCGATATATTCTCGAGAACATGGTTCATTCATTCTATTTCTGTTGGGGTTCTTTATTTTGTTTCGATACCCGAAGAGAAAGAGAGATTGATCTATGGTACACATCGCATAATTAGGCGTCGTCTAATGAGTCTATGCAAGAGAGGAAAGAAACAAACAAAATGCCGTACCAAGACCCCTCCAGAAATGGTACATATACATATCAACAATGACAGTGATGATTTGTGTCATCTTGTCATGATGCGCAATAGCGGAGAGGTTGGTCCGATGCAGAAGGGGAGAAAAATGAACATGCCACAACCCCGCCAGAACGCCCTGCAAAACATAGCCTGCCAAGGCACACACGTATGTTCCGGGTGCGATGCGAATATATTTTAGTTGAAGATAAGGAGCTCGACTAAAGATGACCCGTCTCCTCAGTAGTTTGCCATGTCTCGAGCTGCTTCAGCAGATACTGGTACATGACCAGCATGGTCCCGCTTTGTATGCTGGTCCAAACGCCGCGTGGGCCAACGCCGCGAAACCACCCGGAAAATCCTTCAGTCTGGTAGATCATCTTCAAGCCAGTGAAGAATGACGAGGTGTCCAGGCGAGGCGTTCCAGGGGGCCGTACCGAAGTAGAAGCTCCTCCGGTTGAGATCGGCCGGGAGTGAGTCCGGAGGCTCGAAGTGGTTTGGGTTGAAGTATGCTGCCGAGGAGTCTCCTTTGTAGAAGCGCGCTCAGCGGGGGCCTTGGACGAAGCGAAAGAAGGATTGACAGCATCTGGGTTCTGCTGTGTCTGAATTCGGGTCTTTACGACATCCATTGGGCAAGTAATCACGCCTGCCATTCCACCAGCGGTGGCAGCAGTCAAGATCTCTAGCCCAAGACCGATATCTCTAGACCCTACCCATTCTTTCGCGAGGCGGTGTTCTTGTTCGTAGAAGGCAAACTGAAGAGCAGAGAAAGGTAGATCACGGAAAATGGTAGCCTTGTACCCATGGAAGAGCGCAGAAAACCCTTCTTGTCGAATGATCGTTCGCAGCGCGTCTGAGGTCGAGCGGTAATTATATCCAGAATTGAAATAAGGGTTGTTATAGCGCCCCTGAAGTTGCAGCCGTGTCTTCAACACCTCCGAGGGAACATATACAACAGAAGCGGCCAAGTCCGCAATGAACCCTAGCGAGGAGAAAATAGATGTCAACATGATTGCACGTTCAACTCTCCCGGCGGATCATCTCCGACATACCTCCAGACAAATATGCCACATTCGCGTTGATCCCCGCATCCAACATCCATCGCTTGGTGAATTCATATGTCCCGAAGAAAATGACAGTTCCCGGGAAAGAACCAAGGAGGGCGGGGGTGACACCACCATAAAGACCGCGGAAAAATCCTTCTTGTCGGTAGATGGTCGCATACGATGAGGTCATGGAGGTGTACTTCGGGGGAAAATTAGGGTCGCCTTGTTGCCGGGTCTTGACCGTATCTAGCGAATGCATAAGCATGTCGCCGCAAGTGCCTCCGGTACCTCCGGCAAGCATTGCCTGTAATCAAAGAAAATCCATTCATCAGCACATAAAGAGAAAAGGTCACGTCGCAAGGGTCTTCCACTCTGGTGCGATAGCGCAGACTACCCCAATTCATCACGAGCCAGGTGATTGCGACTATATTGACATACATGTAGATATGGAGGCCGGGGCTCCTCCTCTTCATCCATCAAAGCATCTTGTCCGGCACCGTTTTCCCTCTTCATCGGACTAGCATTCTGAGAAGCATTATTGCCGCCGCTCTTGGTGTTCAGCAAGAATGATGACGATGTAGGCGAATCAGGTGTAGATGTCTCTGTCGTCGAAAACAGGCCCAAGACACGCGAGGTCAAGCTCATTGCAAGGACACCGCAACCCACCAGATCGTGGTGCGGGCCAGACCACGGGGGTTGAGATGCGGCGGCGTAGATTTAAGACAGCACGCCACCTCGAGCGAAGATGACGGGAAGGTGAGAGCGAAAGTGAGAGTCAAGCGCAAAAGAATACAGTTCAATATTATACAATTTCTGAAGGGAATGGAGAGGCGAGGATCGGTGACATCGCACCTCTCGATATGCCGAACAAGAAGAGAAGGGTGGTTGTTTCTTCCTATCGGCCTCTTGCAAACACCGCAAAAAGTTCCAAAAATTTCGGACGGGTTTTCCGCTTCCTCCGCCGCCCGAGCCCTGTGACAGCCTCAGGCACCATTCCCGGTCAACCCAGGAGATTTCCTACTGAGGAAGACAACTAGTCGGGATTGCACATATTCTGAAAGAATATCAAGAAACCTTAGTGTCACTATTGAACTTTCGAAAGCCCGTTAACAGACATGATATGCTTATTTAAAAAAGTGACAGCCAAGACAGTGCAAATGGCTAATAGAGGACCAACAACAATCAACAATATAATCGCACGGTGAATGACGATATAAGATGCATTGAAGATCTCATTGCATCTCGCACATCCAAGCGTAGCAGTATCTCTGCAAGAAACATAGAGCAAAAGGAGACTACGTCCTATGCCCGCTCCCCCATGCATACTTCAGCCATTCTCTCGCATAATTTTCACCACCAGCTCCTATCTTCAGAACCACGGGCCAGGCCAGATCATCGTCAGACCAATGGTCTTTATATTCGTAAAAAATCATCAGCGAACGCAACGGATATCTGCAAGCGCCCCCAAGGAACTCCTTGGAAGGAGAACCTTGACAGGATTTCCGTGGGACCGCTCTTCATTACAGACATAGCCAGCATTTTGGATAATTTGGACTACTGAGGCTTCTTGGCAGTGGCGCCGGCGGTGTAGCGGCTCAGATCCGTGGTCTCGTATCCCCGGCGCACAACGTTCTTGAACTGTTCCCAACCCTGGCGAACTGCGGGAGGAGTGCTCTGGTGAGAGACGGAGGCATCGACTCTGGCGGTGAAATGACGGACAGCCTGCTGGACGAAAGAGCTCTGGGAATATCTGGCGCGGAAGAAAGCCAGGTAGAGGATAAAGAGAAAGACGCTGCCCTTGGAGAAGGTGAGTAGGGAGACCACCAATCGGAAGAGGAGCGCCATCTCGAGGCCGGCAACAAGATCCATGCTGGTATCGTAATATTGTTTGACAAATCTTCCAATGGTATCCGCCAAAGGAGACTGCTTCGCAGCAGGTTTGGGAGAGCCAGGGGAGGACGGGGAGGCCACGCCAGTCGCGCCCTGGCTAGGAGGCTGCAGAGTAGGAATCAAGTGGGCACGTGTATAGGTGGCAACGTGGAAAACGGAGTACACGCTGAAGGGAAGCAGAGCCAGAGGGATCTGGCGAGAGTAGAGCCACACCAAAGCCATTCCTGACGTAGCTTCGTAAGCCAAGGCTGTCCGAGAAGTCATTGTAGCGATGAACCGCCAAGGAACCACTCACCAAGGTACTGGACATTTTCGTCTCCAGCGAGCTTCAACGCAATACTGGGAACGCTGCCCTGGAGACGGCCTCGGGCGATGTGTGCCTTGTACACAACAATTCCATATGTTCCGGCAGCCGCAATAAACGCCAGGCGATATGTCACCTGTGCAGCAGAGGAGTAGTAGTTGAAGGTGACATAGGACAACAGATAACGGAAAACCGAGATGAGAAGCGTCACGTGCCTGTAGATGGTCAGTGAACCTGCCAGCTAATGCTCCTGCATTCTTCGAAGGGGCCCTGGTGGTAAAATCGCAGGGTTTATGTGCGTTGACGGCGCCGAGCAAACCGAGAATGCAATAAATTCATAATTCGAGTCACTGACGGGGCGGATCGAGTGCTGTTCTTGCAATATGAACGGTGACCTACCCAACAAACCAAGCAAATCTATAGTGTTCACGCCATCTTCGTCAGTAACCAAATTATGAGACTAATGTGCAATGCAGTCCACATACTGTAATGTTTGAACGAGAGCCTTTAGCCTCTCAGGAAGTGGCAAGTTTGAGGGGGGTGGAGGAGCCATGAGTGCTTGTGTGGATAGCTGTTGTCTCAAGTGTTGCGTAGGCGGAGGAAGTAGGAAGGACGGAAAGATACTGTGAAGAGGAGTGACAATGGAATAGCAGAGACACTTTTTTCGGTATTAGGGCAAAATTCAGTTAATTGAGGCTGGCTGGCTCGATAATCCTTCAACAAACTGTGAGGGGGAGGCTGGGCGGGGAGACGTTGCGACTTGGGGTGTGCGTTTAGTCTGTATTATTGGAAGTGGTTTAGCTGGAGAACGGGCGGGAAGCTCTGCGCGGCTCTACTCCGCCTCGTCATTAAGTGACGTCGAGAGCTACCTCGGGATGATGCAACTGCTGGCCATTCTCAATGCAAACCTCAACTTCTGCTATACAAGTTTTTGAACGACTGTGCGCGCACACAACTCTGATTATCGCCGTCCGTTGACTTTTCCTTTGCTTTTCATATCCTTGATTTCCCTTACTTGTTGGTCGCTTCTCTGTCCTCCACTACATCATATCCACAACACATACGGCCCAAGACATCTAGCGAGAGAAACGAGATTACTTTTGACAACAACTTAAAATTGACAACTAGAACAGAGCAGACTGTAAGGGAAATAGGACATCGAGAAGGATGGTCGAGGGTGAGGTATTTCACTAAAATGTGTAACGAAAAGGGCAGAAGAGGGCAAGAGAATAGAATATCACGAGTGATTGGCCACATTGGGGAATAGGAAACAGGCAGACACCAGGTATAACGTAGGCGAAAAGTACATGACGCGAAGTGGAAATTGGGCGTAAGACAGCTGATTTCGACCTGAGCGGGCCACAGCCCCTGCTTATTCATAACCCTGTAAGTGAAGCAAAGGGACAACGCGAGCAAGCAGACATATTACTCGTCCGCTCGCCTGTTCCAATCTCACCTCCCAGTCAAGCCTCACTTTATGTCGAAACGATTCTTGCTGGAAAAGGAAAAGAGAGGGTGACTAGTTCTTTTTCTTAGTCCGCGCAATTAAATGGTAGAGTCGTTACCGGAAGAAGCAGATACGAGGAAGAAGAGTTTCAAGGAGTGTAGTGAAACAAATAAACACACGAGAATGGAGGGAAGTCGAAATGAGCGCTCGGTCAATCAACAGTCGTGCAGGATCAAACGTCGAGACACCGGAAGGTCTCCGACGGCGTTGCATACCTTTGGTGTTCCAAGGTAGCGCTTCTTGAAGAGAAGCATCAGAGTTCCAGTCACTGGATAGCAAAACCTTAACGGAGAGAAAAGCCCTTCCTCTTTCCCTTCTCTTCGATTGGCCTTCCACTCTCGAGCCGGGCCTTCTTCTCTTCCAGCTCCTGGCGTTGGCGTTCCAGTTGGTCCTTCATCTCGCGATGTCGCGCGTATAATTCGTCCTCGCTCTGTTTCAGCTTGCTTTCCTTCTCTGCAACCTTCTGCTGGAAGACCATCTTCATCTCTGCCTCCATCTTGGCGAGTTTCTGCTCGTGCAAAGCACGCTCCTCCTCCTGCTTGACTGCTGGGTTGACCTCCTTGAACACGCTTGGGTCCTGGGCGACACCCATTTGGGTAAGCTTGTCGGACCGGTAGTTCTCGTAGAGCCAGTTGTTGGTGTGCTCCTTGAGCTCTTCCATGTGAGTGCGGATCAGCATCTGGCGCAGTTTGACAAAGTCGCAGTGTTCCTCGTTGTCGACCTCAATGACACCCCAAGGATAGCTACGGCCGCGCACTTTACGGCCATCTGCTGTGGTGACCTCGGTGTTGGCACCAACAACGGCGAAAGGAACTTTGGACATAATCTCTTGGTTCTCGGCAATGGTCTCCTCGTCGTCAAGCTCGTAGCGGGGTCCCTCGAAGATCTGAATCGAATGGTGCTGGATATCTGCAAGAATCTAATTGGGGTCACAGGATTAGTTACTGTTACTAATTCATGATCAATGAAAAGCGGGGCCCACTAACTCTCTGCTTGAAGAGGGAAATCTCCTCGTCGGTCAATGTGTCGGCCTTGGCAATGACAGGAATGAGGTTGACCTTGGTGTGCAGTCTACGCATGACCTCAATGTCGAGGGGCTTCAGCGAGTGACCGGTGGGCTGGATGAAATAGACACAGGCGTGAATACGGTTATCGACAATGTTTGTGCGGTTAACCTTGTTCTCCGCCTCCAAGTAGGCATCGTATCTCTGCTCGATGTTTTCGACGATAGGGCGCCACGAGTCATCGTTGTTGACAAAATCACCAAAGCCGGGAGTGTCGACCACTGTCAAGCGAAGACGGACGCCATTTTCCTCGATATCTGCGCTGATGGACTGGATAGAGACTGTCTTCGGGATGATGTCGTGACTCGGGCCGGTACGCTCCTTGGGGGGTAGAGGGAGGTGTTGAACAAAGTGTTGACGAGAGTGGACTTTCCAAGACCCGATTCACCTATCATCTGAAGTCAGTAATCCGTGATGGGCGCCTTTTCCTTTCGAAATCGGCTTCGCTTCCGAACACCATTCGGAGAGAACTTACCAACAACCATTACGTTGAAGTTGAATCCTTTGCGCACACTCTTGCGGTGCCATTGGTTGGGCAAATTGGCGAAACCAACGTAGCCAGTCAGTTTGCGGCGAACGACGTTCTTCATGTCCGTGGCAGCTTGAGCCACAGCTTTTGGATCCTTGGAGCTGACTGTCTGAGCGTTGCCGGCACCCATGGGGTTGCTACGCTCAACGTAAGGAGATCCTGGGCTGCTAGGTGCAGGTGATTCCTTGACAGACGCGGGAGTGCCATTGGCAGCAGAGGATGGTGAAGCTACATCATCCGAAGAAGAGTCAGCAAAGTTATATGGGGTTCGGGTTTCACTTCGAGACGGATAGGTCCCTGGCAGGAGAGAGGATAGTGAAAGGGTCTTCGGTCCCGGCTTCTGTTGCAACGAACTGAGGGTCGGGCTCGAAGATTCCAGTGGTAGATTCTCCTCCACAGTGGGATGCTCCGAGGCCACCAACATTGTTGTATTGTAGCACGTAGAACTCAGCAGGATGACAAGTGAGAATTGACGGGTAGTTGGCGGACAGATTGACACAAGAATGAAGCTCGATGCAAAAGAATATCGAAAGCGGGCTTACCCATTGTAAAAATTATCCGTTGATTCTAGAAGCGAGCGTGGGATGCGATCAAGATAGCGAGCGTCAAGAAGGAAGTTCCCCTGAATAGCGCCTTCTGAATTAGCAAACAGAGATTCCTACTGCACACAGCTAGGGGAAGGAGGGGCACAGAAGGGAGCAAGGGCAATAAGCAAATCGATGCCTCGGTCTCAAAGGTTTTGCAGAAGTAGGGAGGAGTTGCAGCCCCGGAAGTGCTATCTTAACTTACCACCGTTTCACTGGCAAAGGGTGAAATCAGTCAACCACGAGCAGACGACCGAGACCACGGTAAATAATAATCCCAATCAAGCTCAACGGCGGTGCGAAAAAAGGTAGACACAATAACTATTGTAGAAAATAAAGTACTATGAAGGGAAATTATTGAGTACAAATAAAAAGAAGGGGTCGTTGAACGAGAGAAGTAAAGCAACAATAATATGAAGAACCAGGGGAAACTGGGCCTGCGGAGAGTGATGGGGTGGAGGTCGAAGAAAGGTGGTCGCTGGAGCGAGCCATACTACTAACTAGACTAGATACTGCCAATCCGCCAAAGAAAGGGGCACTTCGCTCAATTAAGCAACATCTTAGCCTCAAGCACATACTCGTCCTGAGAAACAAAACAGCATTGATCTATCTAATCACTTTGGCCATAAATTTCTCGAAAATCGAGCAAAAGACTTATCACTTTATCATGTTCTACACAGCTTACCTCTCTGAAGGCTGGAGATATCCTTGCTTTGGTTATTGTCCCCGAGGACCTTGAACGTGTCCTGATAACTGAGACAAGATTTAGAACTTCAGAAAGACAGTGAACTTGCCCAACCAAGGACGGACAGCGCGATTCTGCACAAAAGACACGTCTGTACGGGCTGTATGGCATCGAGTGCGGACTTCTTTTATGTTGCTCCACAAGATTTGAAACCTCGAGCTAGATCCTACAGCTTTCAGAACCTTACTGTACCGTAAACGGAGTATATCTACGGAGCATGCTCCGACCATCAATAAGAGTTGGCTCTTATGATTAGCTTAGTGCATAAGATTGACTGATATCAAGAATTTCCCGCAATTTTGACAACATCCCATCAGTTCATCCATATCAAGCGTATGTACGATATAGCAAGCTATCTCTGTCTGGCTTCTTGACCTACGCCGTGCAATACCTTACTGATGGTACCGCGGTTACCTTTTCAAATCAGGGGTAAAAACAGCCTCCCTTGGAACTTCCCGTCGATTTTCGAACGGAAATTTAGCCACCGACCAATCATTAACTTGATGAGCGGCCTGAGGCAGGATGAGATTCCCACCGTGGATGACCATCAAATTGGGTTGGTAGAGTTGAAACCTGGGCAGTCAAGATTCATATTTTGATTGCTATGTACTCCGTATCCTTTGCGCAATGTTTTGCCAGATTCGAGGATACTCTGAGATCGGGATAGAGTCATCGAAGACAGGAAATTACCGATATGGTGCCATCATCAATGTATATCCAGGTCATATTCCGGGTTATTTAAGGCATACAGAACTATTCCGTTGGCAGCACAGACGGTGAAGCAGCATATCAGTAATCTTCCAATGTAGTGCAGACCTGCAGGCAGGTCTTGAGACCACTTGATATTGGACGGAACATGATAGCATAATTGAACGATACGAGTCAGGTTGGATGCAATAGCCTAGAAGGGCAGATTTACTAGGTAGTGCTTGATCGAGGATAAAAAGCCCTGGATGCAAAGAAGAGGTAGCGCTTCGCACAATCACAAGGCCAGAGAACTGACCGCTGGTTCTACTAATGTAGCTTTACCGAGATCTACATGGCATTATTCATCGCTGAGGTACATTGTTCATCGTAGACCTATGAGCCGATGGATTATGACCAACATGGACGCGCTTTAATGCATATCCATGAAATTTCTCGCAACATTAGGTATCCGACTAATGAGTCTACCTCTGTCCGAAGCGATAGACCGAATCCTGTTTGGGATAAGGGTCTTTGTGCCGGGTTAATTTCAATAGTCGTGCCACAGACGGAGAGCTGACGCGATAGACGATTGCTTATGCGACACATCAGAACTCAAAGTGAGCTCAAGCAACAGTGACCGGAGCCTTCACTAAGAGATCTCTGTATTTGCAATTAAAGAGTAGACTATCTATATATCTAGATATTGGCTTAACATCGAGAGTCGTACTTCATTAAGATTCAACGTAGATTACCATGACAGTTTGTAGATTGATGGTACAGCATTTCTGTGAAGGGAAAGAGAGTTCGCTTCCAAGTGTATTCACTACACAATTAGGGTCAGAAGTATGTCGATTTTGTCCAGAACAAACCAAACTACTTCCCAATCTTGCTCTTTTTCTTGGGTCGTTCCTCTTCCTCTGACATGTCCACATCTTCCTCATCGTCGCCGGCGTCCGAAGCGTCATCCATCTCTGCGTCACTTGCGCTGCCGCTGCTTTCGTGCTCAGAATCAAATTCTTCGGCAACATCTGATTCAGAGTCTGCCTGGAAGTCTTCGTCAACAGATTCTTCATCCTCATCTGCTGAGCCGCGATCGGCCCGCCCGCCATCCTCATCACTAGACATCATGTCGTCGTTGTCAAGGGCAGCGGCAATAAGTGCCGAGGTCTGTTGCAATATATTAGCATCTAATGACCAGAAAGTTGTCGGTTGTTGTCGGAGTAGACATACATCATCTGACATCTCGTTCTTGAACCGAATGTTCTTGGCCTTGAAGAATTCCTCAAGTGGCTGTTGTT
Source organism: Aspergillus novofumigatus IBT 16806 (assembly GCF_002847465.1). Classification (NCBI taxonomy): domain Eukaryota; kingdom Fungi; phylum Ascomycota; class Eurotiomycetes; order Eurotiales; family Aspergillaceae; genus Aspergillus; species Aspergillus novofumigatus. The sequence continues at coordinate 507,385 of NW_020194280.1, forward strand.
CCTCACTGTGGTAGGTATTAGTGACACTAGTGGCATGTAGTTCTGGAAATGGCATACCGGTTGATGTTACTAAACTGGTGTTCACCCATTCCAGCCTTCAATGTGACCGTAATATCGAATGTTCTACTTGCGGACACGGCGCCACCAACACGGGACATGGTGATAACAGCAATATTCTCAATCTGCACGTAAGTAGCGGGCTTGGGTACGAAAATCAAGCTCTTGTCCAAGAAGTACAAAAGACCTTCGTTGGCTTTGATCGAGCATTTGACTCCGCTGTGTCCGTGGTGGCTATTGCACGTAGTCAGCACGGGTCAGGCGAACTGCCAAGGATAAGTATGACTGACCTGACAAAGTCCTTTGATGGCATGATGACTTTCTTGCCAGACAGGCCACGGAAGATCTTGGTGACGACTTGATGAATCGGCTCTTCGTAGCGTGGTTCCAGCTTATCCTTGTAGCGGGATTCCAATAGTTCTCTACAGATAATTAGTTCCAAGTTCGACGTCAAAAAAATCTTTCGGGGAGAACTGACTCTGTCATATTGAGCTCCAGGCTGATTTCTTCATCGAGCTTCAACTGCATGACAAGGAAAGGATACCGAGTCTGACCTTGCCGTAGAGGAGGGTCAAGGCCTAATACAATGAGTGTGTGCATCTCGTCGTTCTTAGGAAGCAGGAAGAATTTCTTGATAGAGGCGTATTGAATCTTATAGTCGTATGTTTTGCCGCGAAGTCGGAACGACGATTCGTACATGTCGATATCAAAGCGACCTCTGCAGAGTTCCTTAGCACGCAACGGCGGGAAAGCGCGTTCAACAAAGAGACGTACCTGGGTGTAAGATGAAGGACATCAAGAAACGTAGCAAAAGTGTCACCGGCGACATCGCCAATCTCTGCCTTCTCCATAAGAGTTTCATAGAAAAGGTTGGCCGCATTCTGTTCCTCGCCTTCTTCCTCTTCTTCTTCTCCATTCTCCTCATCATTTTCTGTCTTAATGCCCTTCTCTGTCTTGACTGCCGTCCCCGGGATGTAGAAACGCATCTCGACTAACTCATCCGGACCCGCGGCAGCTTTCCGACCGCGGTTCTTTGTGCTTCCAGAAGGTTGGGCATTGGCGTCGCCGTCTGATGTGAGAGCGAACTCGACTGCGACCTCATTCTTTCCTGCCAGGTTTGTGTTCGAGATTTCCGAATACGGGATTTCAAATGCAGGTCGATTCTGAACGCTGAAAGCGAGTTCTGCCTTTGTAAATTCTGCTTTACCCCAATTCCACCCTCGTAGTGCATGCTCGCGGTTCTCAACATTGATGCCGTACCAAATCTTGAACGCCTTGCTCAATCGTTCAAAGTCCTATTCAAAACCCGCATAGTCAATAAAAGAGTCCCCAGATCTACCATTAAGGTTGGTTTTCGCCACGAGTCCTACCTCTTGGTCAAATCCGTCTAATTGAATCACACCCGATGAGCGTGATAGGATTTTCAGCTCATATCCCTTCGCTGCCCGGCTCCATTGAGCTGCTCCGATATTGTTGCTATCAAGCGTGAACGTATCGCCTCCGCCAGAAGGACGCCATCCCAAACCACTCTCAGCGAGCTTGCATTTTCCGGGCTGTTTTGAGAGGTCGAGGTAGATGTTGTCAAAGGCCTCCCTATGAACGAGATGAGTATAACGAGTCAAGGAGAAGGAGTGCGACAAAGGTAGCCCACATTGTGGAGGGTGTTTAGAGCAATTCGCTCTTGAACGTAAATTCACAATTCCTGATTTTGGCGTCAACAACGAAGAGAGAACAAAATCGCGATACTGTATCTGGTGATGAAAGTGTAGTCAGAGGTCAAATAGCTATCAGCTGCAGAGCTTCACTTTGAGATGTGCCCTTTTTTGGAGTTTGGACTTTCGCGTTGCGCGCGGCAGTCGGCAACTCCAACGCGGTTCTCATTTAAGTTGGCGCCACTTCTTGCGCTGCAAACTCGCTGCCTCAGGCTCCACTAAATACTCAGCCACAGGTACCCTCGCTCTCCCACAAATGTTCTATCCATGATTTGATACGCCCAAATAATTCGCTTTCTTTCATGAAAACAGCTCATCCAACGATTTAGGATAACCACAGGATTGCTGGGTCACAACCCGATAGCTGACAACGGCACTGTGGAACAAGAAACCCTATGTCAAATGATTCGAGCTATCTAAACAAATATATGCTATGGCCATCAGGGGCATGCATCAACTCCTGGGTTCATGACGGGGGTATGTCCGCTCAAGCTGCGGCGAGTCCTTCGTGCAGAGCGCTTCGAAATCAATTTTGATCAGCGCGCTGATCAGATAGAAGCCTCATACCCCAGCACCTTGCCATGCTCATCATGTTATGTCTGGCAACCAGCCGAGCTACTGCCACACAAACTCCCGGACTACAGCTATCACAACTGGGAAATCAGTAAACTGCACTCATCGTCACTGATGAGAATAAACAAGGCAACGTGACTTTCGTCCTACGTCTGTCAGCCCTCTCAATCGACGTTATGAACCACGGCATCCTGGATTTTTCGCCCGGCGCAATTGTTCAGTTTTATCCCAAGGAGGGTATGTCCTTGACATGCCACTATTTAAGCTCTCAGTACAGAGAATGCTACGTTATCAAGCAGCCAGAGATCCTGACTACTCACTGGTCCCATCTTAGAGGCGAAGAGCTACCGAGGCAGCGGGCCTTCTAATAGACCCATCATATGGCAAAGCTTCTGCTTGGGTGCAACAGAACACTGGGACCTTCTGATAGACGCGAATCTAAACTACATGCCGGGCGGAAGTTCCTAGTAGAGGGACAACTCCAGGCAGGGGCTAAAACTGGACCAGGTCAGGATGACGATAATATCTGGACTGTGGCTGAAAGCTATCATACATGGCAAGCTTTGGATGAGTCGCAATTGTCAACCATCACACACTACTCCAAAAGTTCTCACTCACAAGGTTATATCAAATTTCCACGTAGCCCCCTATGCAGTTATCACAGGACGGCTCTCGTGGCATGGCGAGGTATGTCTCTAGCTCTCGCACCATGGTCAAATTGAAATAGCAGCCTACCTCCATCCCCTCCACAACTCTCCGAGTTCCACATGCGCAGAAAAGTTCATATAGCCGGGTTCCTGCAAATTATGCTTAGTACTACATTTGACTTGCTGCCGGAAATGATTATAATTCCTGGAATCTTTTAGTCATGATCTGCTGGGTCAATCTCCTGATTGTTGCGCAGTTCCCACCCACCCTCTCAACAGATTACCCCAACAACATCAACACTAATATCAGGTTTGAAATGAACGACGTCGATATTGACTTCGATTATTGTTTGCAAGGATGCAAAACAATGGCGTGTCCAAATGCAAGACTTAGCAGTCTCTTTGTTCAACTTCCCAACGAGTCATTAATCGTATTATCGCCTGAACCTAACCAGTCACTACTTATTCGTTAACCACCCTGAAGATTTTCTTCTTTTTCCTGACATTCTTCCTCGAACAAATAGATGGATCAACAATTTCTACGACGAACACAATGATCTCTGATGACGTCCAGGGCCCCGAGGCCAGGCCCGATGATGGCACCACTGACCACGCCCCCATGCGGAAGAGTAAGAGTACTACCGCCAGAACAGCGCATATCACTGAGCAGCCCGTGACATGGTCAAACTGGCATCAACATATCAATTGGTTGAACTGTTTCTTCATTCTTTTTGTTCCTCTTCTGGGCTGTATTGGGGCCTACTGGACCCCTCTACATCCACGCACAGCCCTCTTTGCGCTTGTATACTACTTTAATGCAGGTCTGGGCGTTACTGCTGGTAAACGCCTTCCTTCCCACGTTTTATTCGCCTCTCCCTTCCTTGTCAATGATGAGATCGCTGACTTTTGCAGGGTATCACCGATGCTGGGCCCATTGTTCGTATAAAGCCGCCCTCCCATTAAAGCTTTACTTGGCCGCCGTCGGCGTCGCTGCGGGCCAGGGCTCGATCCGCTGGTGGGCGCGTGGCCACCGAGCTCACCATCGCTACACGGACACAGAGAAGGACCCATACTCAGTCCGGAAAGGGTTGTTATATTCGCACATCGGATGGCTCGTTATGAAGCAAAACTACAAGAAAGTTGGCCGCACCGATGTCACAGATCTCGACGCGGATCCTGTGGTGGTCTGGCAGCATAAGCACTATATAAAATCCGCCCTGTTCATGACCTTAATCCTTCCGACTCTGTTGTGTGGTTTGGGATGGGGTGATTGGCAGGGTGGGTTCGTATATGCTGGGATTCTCCGCGTTTTCTTTATCCAACAAGCCACCTTCTGTGTCAATTCACTGGCTCATTGGCTGGGTGAGCAGCCGTTCGATGACCGTAATTCTCCGCGGGATCATGTCATCACAGCCCTGGTGACCTTAGGTGAAGGGTATCATAATTTTCATCATGAATTCCCTTCCGACTACCGCAATGCGATTCAATGGTGGCAGTACGACCCGACCAAGTGGATGATCTGGATCTGGGAACAGCTTGGGCTCGCCTACGATCTCAAGCAGTTTCGCTACAATGAGATTGAAAAAGGACGACTGCAGCAGCTGCAGAAGAAGGTGGACCAGAAACGCCAAACATTAGATTGGGGCATTCCCCTCGAACAACTTCCTGTGCTGGATTGGGATGAGTTTGCTACTAAGTCGAAGTCGACTAACAAGGCACTGGTGGCCATTGGTGGCGTTATTCATGATGTCTCCGACTTCATCAAGGAGCATCCAGGAGGCAAGTCATTCATCTCATCGGCCATCGGAAAGGACGCCACTGCTATGTTCAACGGAGGGGTCTATCAGCACTCCAATGCCGCCCATAATCTGCTATCAACGATGCGCGTTGGAATCCTCCGCGGTGGATGTGAAGTAGAGCAGTGGAAGTATGTCACACCTGAGGGTAAACGACCCCTGGGAATTGGCTCGGAGCAGCCGCAGGTTGATCATGCTGAAAACCCCAGGTGAAAGCGGTGCAGTCAATTCAAATCGACAGTGGTTCATAACTCTGGGTAGACCGGCGGCTACAAAAGGACAACATTAATCTTTAGAGTTGTAGATAGCATACTCTCGCTCAAGAGCCTATCCATACTCTCCCACTCCTTATTAAGGCCACATGCGCTTGTACCACGACAGCTTGGTAGAAGTCGTGTGACTACCTCGATTCCAAGTTTGAAGTAGCTAGGTAGCATATGCATAGGTAATTTTGTGTTTACTTCAGTACACAACCGCAGTACCTATGCACAACTTTCTGGCTCATCTTATGTCCTTGATTGGCAACGACCAGATAAGTGACCATGGATGATGATCATTCCAGAATCTACCATGGTACTGTTTTCTAGTATAGTGTACTATTACATCGCAAGGTTTTGACACAGCCCGGATGCAAAAATGGCGAAGACAAACCATCACAGGATCATCCTCATAATGATCGCCCATTGTTTCATGTCATGAAACTCAAACGACAACGATGATCCCTGCACCGTGCTGTGTGCTTAATTGAGGGAGTTCGATACTGCTAGGAATGACGAGTTGACCCCTTGACAATAATGTCATCATTATTATTATTCAACTTATACCCCTAGAATCCTACATGAACAGTTAAAAGAGTCATAGTATTTAGCAGATCCCTGATACGTCATCGACTATATTCAGTGGTCTGGCCACTTGATACTAATATGAAGCCAATGATACTATGAATAGCATTTAGCGTCGAGGTTTGTCCATTAGCAAGGAACCTTACCAGTTCCCAAACTCGATACCGTAGGCACACCAGTAAATGTGAGGTAGCCGGCCTCAAGTACTGCACATATTTATTAATCTTAATCTCACGGTCATTATTGTCGTGCCTTACTTCGAGCAATAAGCAAGACCGAGCATCAAACTTTCTTAAACCAAATATACTGAGGTACGTAGTAGTATTTGTACAGCCCAGTCTGTCCACCGGAGGGATTCATCCATCCTGCCTCATTATTATTACATGGCTCCCATCCATCGCGATTCTGTGACTGGCTACCTAGAGTCTTAGACTCCTTAGGTACCTTAGATAGACGGCCGTGGCTGGTAAACAGTCGAGACGTGTCTTACATACCGGACCACCTCAACCTAACTTAACTGTGTTTCGAAGTGGGCCGCTTAAATGAGGTACGACCGTACGACTACCAAGACGGCCCGCAGTAAGTCGACCTAGGCTTTTTCGAGTAAGGGGTGTAATAATCGATTCCAAGTACCTTAGGCACCTGAAAACTAAGGTAACGGGAACACCACCGCCATGAGCAAGACTTCAAGTCTTCGAGCAAACGAGCCCTGCCATGTCATAATATTCCTTCGCATCATCCAACTTCATTCAGTCATTCGTTAACCTTCTTATCCTGCCCATTTTTATTCATGCATTGAGTTTTTTCCTTCTTGAGAACACGAAGTTCTATTCGTTCATTACCTATCACTGTCTTTTCTATCCCCCTTTTAGCACATTATTCGTATTCCTCACTTCCACTCTTTTCCGAGTCTCTCCTTTGCCAGCCTCTTGCATGACTTTGGGTGGAGGAATTTGAGCTCATTATATAGAACTCATCTTCATTCTCCGCCTAGTCAGCTTTTTCTTTTTTCTTACATACACCTTGGGCCAGGATTTCTGCAACAAAATTCAGGGCGATCATTGTCTCTCTCGCCTGTCGTCGCGCCCCTAAACAATGAGGGCTGCCTCACTGTCTGGGCCTGCGACGGCTGGTTTTTCGTACGCCCTCCTATTGAACTTTTTGACGGTTTTTCAAGCAGTTCCTACTGTGGGACTATCATTTACTTCGGTTTCGGAACCTCAGTTGGATCTGTCGCCTTTAGGCCGAGTCGCTTTTACAGGAGATTTCGATGCTGTGTCAATTTATTCGTATACCGAACAATCGAAGACAGCTTCGGTCCACGATGCCGGACAATCGATTCTGACACCACTTCCAAATGGCGGGCTTACAGCGCTTTCGTCCTCCGATGCCCAGATTCGTGCAATGTGCGCATTCACGCGAAAGGATGGAACCTATGAGGGTATCTTTGTCGGAGGGAACTTCACTAAGCTAGGCGGCGTTGAAACCAAGGGTGCGGCGCTATACAAGCCTGACTCCAACAAAGTTACAGCTTTGCCTGGTCTTTCAGGGTCGGTCTCGGCGTTGCTGTGCGACCAGGAGACCAACAGTGTCTACGTCGGTGGTTACTTCAAATACGAGAACACATCGAACGCGGTCGCTTGGGTCGGAGGCGAAGGCTGGAAGACACTGCCCTTCGATGGGCTCAATGGGCCGGTGGAATCCATCCTGAAGAATGACGATGGTCATTTAATTTTCGCTGGATCATTCGATGGCGTCGGCAATTCCACATCTTCCAAGAAGAAGGAGCAGATTGTCAACCTCCAAGGTGCCACAATTACCTCCGATGCAGTCTCGTCGAGATCAGGCTACAGTGACCCGAGGAATGTTATCTGCCAAACCAGTGGCGAGGACGGCGAAGGAAAGACCTGGTTGCTTGCTGATACCTCGCCAGGCTTCTGGCGAGCAGATATGGGTTTCGAGTACAGACCAACTAAACTCCGTCTGTACAATACCCATTTCGAGGGCAGGGGCACCAAAACCTTCCTGTTCAGAAGGCTTCCGGACAATGGCATCATGAACTTCACATACACAGATCCCGACACTGGCTACGACGTTCATTGCGACTCTACTTGCCCCCTGTCCGACAGCGCAGAGGAGAAATACCGTGACTTCGAATTTGTGAATGTCGTGGGCATGAGCGGATTCCAAATTGAAATCTCCGACTGGTATGGATCTGGTGCCGGATTGAATGGAATTGAGCTTTTTCAGGAAGGTGAGTCATTTCATAAATATGTTTTGTCAATGGTTTGTGCCTTACTGAAACCGAATATGACAGAAATCTTCACTTATGCCGTGGATGCGTTTAACGAGCCGACATGTGCAAGCATCGAGTATCCTTCCAAAGCAACCCGGACGGGCTCTTGGTCGACAACGGAGTCCGGGCAGAGTTCATCCAAGTACTTAACGGCTCATGTCACCGATTCCACTGCAGACAGCACTTCTGTGGTCTTTGAGCCCGACGTCAAACAGTCCGGAAACTATAGTATTCTTCTTTACACCCCTGGGTGCATCCAAGATGGAACCTGTGGTTCACGCGGTATCGTCAACGTGACAGCCACTGTTACAACGGATTCCGATGAGCCTATTCAGACTGTCATCCACCAAACCAATCTCTACGAGAAGTACGATACCATCTACACCGGTCATGTCGATGCCAGCGGTAGTTCGTTTCGTCCACAGGTGAAGCTGACTCCGGTGGCCGGCCAAGGAGACATCGCGGTAGTAGCATCAAGGGTCAAGTTTATGCTCACGAATGCATCAAACAATTCAACAAGTGGAGACTTGAATGGACTTTTTGAATATGATCCCACTTCCAAGGATACAAGCGCGAATCTGACACAATCTGCCGTGAATAAAGCGGGGTTACAACTTGACTCTGGCGCGTCTGTGAAGACTTTGGCCAAGCATGACAATAGAATCTATGCTGGGGGAAATTTCTCAGATTCTTCCATTCACAATGTCATGTTTTTCGGTGATGGAAATGCAACTGCAATGACTGGGGGTGGTTTGGATTCTGAAGTCACATCGATGGCGGTTCTGGACGACTTCCTCTACGTGGGAGGAAACTTTACCGATACATCTGATGGCGACAATCCGAACCTCAAACACGTCGCAGCTTATTCTTTCGATACTAAAACCTGGTCAGCTCTGGGCGGTGGTGTTAACGGCCCTGTCAACCGGATAATACCTTTACAGTTGAACGTCTCCATGGATTTCAATGAGACTGTGGTTGGGGTGAGCGGTGGTTTCAGCCGAATACTCTCGTTTGGCAATGAATCAGCGTCCGATGTATCTGGGTTTGCTGTGTGGGTCCCCTCGCGCAAAAACTGGCTTCAAAATCTCAACGTCAGCCAAATCGAGTACACCGGGCAATTAGCCGCTTACGCCAAACATGAAAACACAACTATTCTCGCAGGCAATCTAGCTTCAGGCGGTATTGCAGCGGCAGGCGCTGTGGCGCTGCTTTATAATGACGGGATGGCTCTGGACCCCTTGTTGACAAAGGTGGGCGGAACTAATACCAGTGCTGGGACATTCACCGGTACTTATGATACAAATTCTGGCCGCAATCTTACTATTCTTGGAGGTCATTTCACCACTATCGCCAGCGATGGTTCTTCGGTCCAAAATCTCGCTATTCTGAATGGCGCTGACAATACCATTCGCGGCATTGGCTCGGGGCTCGACAGCAATTCCACCTTTTTAGCCTTGACCGTCTCAGGCGATACCCTGTTTGCAGGTGGGAATGTTACCGGAACCGTGGGCAATTCCATGATTAATGGGTTCGTGGCATACAACTTGATGAACGAGTCGTTCGTTGAGAATGTGCCTCCCCCATTTACCGGGAAAGACGTCTCGGTCAATGCAATAGCTGCCCGCCCTGGAACCAGCGAAGTCTATTTCGGAGGCAGTTTCCAAACTGCTGGAGCGCTGCCTTGCCCCGCCGTCTGTTTTTATGATACAACCGAGGCACAGTGGACTCGACCAGGCGTGACTCTATATGGTAACGTCTTGGCACTCAAGTGGATCAGCAACAAGCAATTGATTGCCGTTGGAAACCTGACTGTTTCGGGAAATCAGATTGCCGTCGCGACCTACAATCCTAAAGATCAGAGCTGGGAGCCGTTGGCCGGGACCTCTACGGCTGACATTCTTGGCACTGTCACAGCTTTTACTCCTGCCAACACGGACGTTTCGAGATTCTGGCTTGCTGGAGAATCGAAGAATGGCTCTTCTTTCCTCGCAAGTTACGATGGATCTAATCTCCACTTCGCTGGAGGCATTTTCGGCGAAGGCACGACCATACGCAGCCTTGAGATCCTCCCTCTGTCCCAGAAGCATCGTGATATTTCTGTTCTCAATGATGACCAGACCCTGCTGATTACAGGACAACTTGTGATTCCGGATTTCGGCAATGCATCCGCTGCCCTATTCAACGGAACCGACCTGACTCCGTTCCTCCTGTCCTCGAAGTGGAATGGCCAGTCGGGCAGTATGTCTCAATTGTTCTACGAGAACAAGAATCCTTACACTAGTGGTGGTCAGTAGTACACATGGGGCTTATCTAGGCAATTAGTCACATATGCTAACTCTTGCCACAGGCCATCACCACTCGAACGGAATAGTGGTCCTCGTAGCTTTCTGCTGCGCTCTGGGTTGCGTGTTCCTGATTGTCATTGCCGGAGTTATCTTCAACAAGATTCAGCGGCGCCGCCAGGGCTATATGCGCGCCCCCCAAGCATATGGAACTGACCGGCCGTCGACCATGCGACGGGTTCCTCCGGAATACCTGTTCAACACGCTCAAGCATCCGAACCCAGGTACACCAGTGTTATGAGTCAAGATCCGGACTCGATGAAATTTGTCCATAATTGAGAAAACGACTCGAAAACATCATGTCTTGATTCTCTGGTACCTTCAGAAAGGCGTTCGTGGGAAGCGTCTATTGCTTTATACCCTAATTAATGTGTCTTCGATTTTTCTACTGATAATGTGGATTTCTAATTCTCCGCTGGCCAGGTCTTGTCAGATCTCATACCAGCCTTCTTTTCCTGCCGATTCCTCTATCATCTTTGCTTACCATTGGTCAGGCCAGGCATGTTGCGCTGGCGGTGGCAAAATCGATTGAGATCGGATATGCTATTTGGTGCTATCTCATTCTGAGCTCTACCTTAGTCTTTAGCTGCTTCGTTGCGCGGGGTTGGCATGTCCTCACCCTTAGCACGCTCTATCATGTTTCACTAGATGGACATAAATATATCCCGCGCGAGATCGCGGTAATGGAATGATACGGAATTCTTCCTCGTTTCTTAGCGCCTTATTTCTTCTATCAGTTCGTAGCTTTATCCAAGGGGACTATTCATTGCATTCGTCATATACGATCTTGGTGACTGTCCTACTGTCCATAATAGACTCCCCAGCAGTCGAGCGGTCTGGCTTCTGGTCCCTTGGAAGAAGATGACACAAAGATTAGCACAAGGGTACCACAGACGCAATTTTTCTTTGAAAGCCTAGTGGTTCGAGTCTCAACCTCCTTTCTTCTTTAAAGAGAACCAGTATTGCTACCACCGCACCATTTCTCAAACTCATGCTTTCCCCCGTTGAGATCAAATGCTTGATATGATTCAGAATGCCGTTTGGAATGTTAATTGCATCTTGATTGAATGAATGCCTTGGTAACACAATGGGAACTCTCTTTCAAGTTCTCATGTGCCATCCTCTTGCGTCAGTCCAAGAATTATGTTGATCCTGCCCTGAAGCCATTCTGAATGGCAGCTTATGATATATTTTTGTTTATATGGAAGCCATATTATTCAGTTCGCGCGACCCACTCGGCGGTCACCACTCCCCTTCCTTTTCCTAGGCGTCGGCGGATCGATTCGCATTTCAACCTTCCTTTCGCCCTTCAGTAGTTTTAAACATGGCTTCGTTCGTTTGACAGCGTGTGTTAACTGTGAAGGAGACAGGGTAGATTATATTAGAAGATGCCATGGCACTTCAATTCCCGCAAATGGAGTACTGTAGGAGCCTCAGGCGGAAAAAGGATCCCGCGAAGTGTTCCGATCTCAAGTGACACTCCGGACAGTCTCTCCTCTTCGGTCGGTCGGCATTTAATCTTAGTCTCCCAGGCTGTCATGGGGGAATTGGGGTCAGTCGGGGGGAACTTAGAGCCCTGTGCGATCCCCGGCCACAATTTGGAACCCCGCTTTCTCTCCCTCCCGTTCTTTTTCGTTCCCCGTGACCTAACAGAATTCATCTCCTTCGCGCTGTCATCATAGTCATTCGGCTGCCCTCAAAAGAGACGGCCTTATTTTAATATATGCATTATCCTTTAATCATAATCATCGTTGCGATTCGATAAACGCAACGCCATCCCGGTTCTGGCAGTTAATTTTCCCGATTACATTCTTCTCCTCGATCTAACTTACACCAACATCGTCCACGCTTCACATCGCATACTCGCTTCGTTTCTCGGATGCTGCAACTCAATCGCTATCGTTACCATCCGGTATGCGATCTCGCACAGGCTGGTAGGTAACTTGGCAAGGAGGAAATAGCGCTTGCTCATTTATAACACGTACTCCTACATGATTTTGTACTTCACGAATCTTGTCATGTACCGGACCATCTTGGACTACAGATCGACTGTCTAAAGATCAAAGAAAGAGACTTAGAGACTAACATTTGTCGTTCATCACAGTTTGACGTGTCGGACTCGAAAACTGAAATGTAAACTTCCACCCTTCGCTCTCATCGCAGTGACTCTGAACGTGTCGGAAAGTGACTAAAACCTGTGAATCAGGTGATGAGCAAAAACCGCAGTGTTCCCAATGTCGCAAAGGATCCAGAGAGTGTCGCCCTAGTGAGGGTGTTATTTTTCGGCATCAGCAAAATGCTTCGATGAACAAGAGTTTCGAGGACTCGTCGAATGGCCGCGGTAGTCTGAAAGGGTTTTATTCCTACAAGAATACTTTCGATGAGGACAGTGTCTGGCTGGATATACCTAAGGATGGTACGGACGAATGATTCCCGTTGCGCTCTTCATCTGCTCGAGCGTCTTCTTCTGTCTCTTGGTTCGATGACTGACATACGGATGTTGCTCTCTAGTGGTCTTTGTCGACAATTCTGATCCGTGTGCGGAGGAGCTGGAGACTGTTCTTGGGGAATCTGAAGCCGCTATTCTAGCTTCGAAGGCTCAACAAAAAGGTTTACAGACGCCTTCCTCTGCCGACGGGGAGATTCGAGGCTTGGAACAATCGTCCACAGCGGGATCTACTAATCGGTACTCTTTTTCTCCCCTCGCTACCGACAACGGATCTCATTCTCTGGCACCGGATCACAATACGCATTCCAATATGCTAGACCTTACCGCCCCTTCAATACCGTCTAGACCTTCAACCAATGTACCGCATACTGCGTTGGCCCCTCAACCATCGCCTCCGATTTCTATCTCTTCTTTCTCCAATCCCAACAGCAACAACACGAACAATGACATCAAATTCATTTTGAATCCTTCCCAAACTCTATCACCGCCCATTGATCCTAGTACCCAGCATACCTCGGAGCCGACAATATCTTCAATTCCCTCCAGGTCAGTGTTGCCACGAAATGCCGGGAATGCCGAACAGAAGTCAGAGCAGCCAGTGGAGACCGAGTATGAAGTTGTCTTTCTCCTGAGACACTTTTCAGAAGCTCCGGGGCTGTGGTATGTCTTTGTCTCCACCCTCAGTAGGATAGTAGGTCTTCTAACGGGAACTATGCAGGATGGATCTCTTCGATTTAGGGACCTACTTTGCGTCACTCGTTCCGGTCAAGGCTCTCACGAATCCTCTTCTCAAGTATGCCGCGTGTGCATACGCTGCGAAACAGCTTGGTCGCGTGAATGGCGTAAAATCTCCTTTTGGTGGCGTCAGCGGGAAGCAGGCTTTCACGGAGACGTGGCCTGATGGGAGACGCATAGATTGGACCTGGTGTGGCGCTAAGTACTATGAAAAAGCCATCCAACTCCTGGTGAATGAGCTGCAACCTGACGAAGGTCCGCCACCTTTGAGCACTCCGGAGGCGTTCGGTCAGTGGCAGGCCGCTGAACTGTGCCAGAACCGCGACAATTCTCGAAAACGTAGAAGACATAATCGATCATCTGGTGGTGTCCATTCCGACGAAGTTCTTGCCGCGACAGCGATATTATCCATCTATGAATTCCTTGATGCGACTGGTACCGCGTGGAATCGGCACCTGAGTGGTGTGAAATCCCTGCTGGATGTCGCTGAAGTTGGTATGTTGCCACTCGAGCAACACCCTTCTCCAGGGGATGGATCGCTTCAGCCGCCTAGGAAGTTCGGGCTTTCGAGAGCCAGGAGGGCAACATTCTGGAACTTTGCCAGGCAAGACTACCTGGCTGCATGTAAGTGCGCTCGGATGTGCCAGTCCCTTCCCCAAGTTGAAGAGATTAATGAGTATTTCATCCAGTCATCAACGAGACGCAAACCAGGCTGAATACCGACGACGTGGTATTGTGGACTGAAGCTGGTCTTCAGCTCGATAGCATGGGATTTGTGCGTACCACCAATTTGAACGCGGCCGGCTATCCCGACGAGGGCGACGAAATGAAAGAGGATCTCATTTCCAATGCCCTCGTGTGGATAGCTTCCAAGATTGTCAATTTCATTGGCGCCGGAGATACCCCTCATTTGACGCACACTGGTGCTGTTACAGCAGGCCAAATGAGCCTCTCTCAACAAGCTCTCCTTGAGCGTTGGCATCGCCTCGAAGCCGAGCTTGAGACATGGTACAAGAGGCTTCCGGCTAGCTTTCGACCGTGCGCTCGTATCGACTTATCCAACGTTCCGCACCCAAGAACGGCCGAGGATGAGGATGCTGCCTCGTTTTCTGAAATATGGTTCAGCATTCCGATGTGCTCGTCGGCTATACAGCATTATCACATGGCTCGCATTCTTCTACTTATCAACAAGCCTCATGATTCAATCAATAGGAGAAGTGCCATAACGAACCGGCTCAACTCATACCGATCTATTGAGAATGAGATTCGCTTCCATAGCCGCGAAATTGTCGGCATCTCATTGGCTCGTCCGCATGGCTCCGTTCGTATTAACTCTCTCCAGCCTTTGTTTGTGAGTGGTCAGTGTCTCACTGAGCCTCGTGAACGCCGGGTAGTTTTGCGCTTGCTTCGGGGTATAGAAGCTGATCTCGGTTGGGCAACCGAGTATCGCGTGAAGCAGTTGCTTAGGGAGTGGGGGTGGGATGAAGCATCCAATTCCACAGGGGTCTCATAAACGGTCGTATTCCAGCCCATTCCGGTATTCCATTCACGTCCCCCTCCCGTTGGTCGGAAGATTTCATTTCGGCTTCGGTATCTTCCTGGATTAGTACTCCAAGAGTGCTACCCTTGTCATCCCGGCTCTCTCACTGGCCGCAGAAAGGCGCTGAATAGCATCGCCACTAGCAAGTTCCAGTCCAATATGCTTGGCCTCAACCGCCTTCTCGCATATTGTCCGCGCCGCATGAGAACCACAACATCCTGACATCGGTGCAAGTGACGGACTCCCAAGTTATAACAGGCCTAGTGAATCATGCGAGTTTCCGCGATTCTTCACCCGCTTATGGGGTTGCGGCTTCAATGGCCAGCTTGCAGCGGATCAGTTTCAGTTTTGCCTCGCTCTGTTAGATATTGTCCTTTTTCCCTGTTAGACGCCTGGTCAGGCTCATCAGCGATCTGAAAGCATTAGCGTTGGCGCATATGATAGCGATATACGGTGATTTGATAATGAAATCATGATCTGAATGATTCCTCCTTTTAGTTACAGCACCGCGCAACAATTTCAGTGATGACTTCAAAATATAGGTTGCCTGGAGTCTGGGTTTGTTTTAATGCTTATCCACTCGGCTGAGTTGCCTGTCGCTCGGCGTGGTTATCCCCACATCAGGGTTGCATTTCTTGTTCGCTGAAAGTCTCCCGATGTTAATCGAACAAAATACTGCAGAACTACTGCATACTAATAATGCACACGGCTGGAACAAGCTAGAGGAGTTAGTATAAGGAGGACTGCCGATGTCACTTCTATCTTCTCATAATATGTCATACATAAACCCATCAACGTCATACTGACCATCCTGGCGTGTGAAGAACGTAGTAATCAGTAAACTGCTCCATAATGATCAACAGATCCGACCCACGAAGGCCCGAAAATCCCGTCGACTCATTCCCTAGATAAGCAGATGTCGATGGAGCCTGCAGGTTAGGGACATCGCGATCTTCACTGAGGGACAGCAGTCTACCAAGAGCAGGTTTGCCGATCGCAGTGGCAGGAAACGGCAGCACGGTTACGGTAGTGTTATGTCAATTCTCCACAGTTGTTCAATGCTTATCGCGATGGCCGTCCTTCAGCATTTGCGACGTGTGCACAGTGCTGTAGATACCCAGATGCCTTGTGGATCGAAGTTGTTGATGGTGATTTATCTCGGCTCTCGGGTTTCCTGTTTTGATGTTCCGCTTGGGTAGTGTATGGAGTACTTATGGCGATTGGCAAGTTTTGCGGATGAGGATTGAATTGCCGGATCTTTCGTGACTAGGGTGAGCGTCTTTGACGTATCGTAGTTTGTAGCTCCTGCAGGAATGATTTTTAGCCCTGCTGAAGTTAGGTACGCTGGCAATTGAATGCTGCACATTCTAGTCTGAAAATATATCTGCAATTCTTGGAACGGTCTGACGAATTGGATCATGGGGCGAAGGCTGAACAGGAAGTATACATCTATCAATATCTGTCTACAGGTGTATATTGCCTATTCCTGCCGAATCTATTTCAGCGGTTCCGAAGCCGCTTTGACATTCTTCTCGTTGTCGTAGTCTGTGAGGCTTGTATGACGGCCTTCACGTTTTCCTTGCTCTCTTTCATCTCCTTTGTTTCCGACTCGTCCTCGCTCGCAGGTCTTTTCAAGGCATAAGCCGTGGAGGTCGTGACTTCTGTCTCAACCTTGACAGACTCCTTGTCGTCGCCCTCTTCCTTCACAGCAACCTTGACATCTATCTTGCCAGACGTAGCAGCTAATCTGTCCGAGAATGTCCTCAAGTCCGCTGTGAACAGAACACTATGAGCCCAGCCGGCCTCCTTGCCCCAGAGTTTCCGAAAGTGGTTGCCAACGGCGTCGTAGGTTGCTTTCGTTAGCGACTTATGAGCGCCTCTGCCGAACTTGTAGTCTCTTTGCGCAATTTGCCAGACTAAAGAAAGTCAACATAAGTAATCTATAGAAGACATGTTGAGAGTCACTCACCATGAGTATCTACCGGCACCGCCTCTCCCCACCCCAACCCCATCAGACAGACACAATCCGCAACCTTTGGCCCAACCCCCTGTAGCCCCAGTAGCTGTTCATGCGCGTGACGGTACCCCTGTCTACCCTCTGCTCTCATTTCATCGCCGGGCACAGGCTCAACCCCGAGTACGGGAGACTCTGGATTTCGTAACGAGTCAAGCCAGCCCTGCTCTCTCTCTTTCGCTACAATCAAAGCTGTCTGGTGGATATATTTGGCCCGGTAACCGAATCCTAGACTTCGCAGGCGACCCTCAACATCGTCAGCAGTCAAAGCTTCCGGGGGAGGGAAGTCATGGTATGCGCGGTCGCCGACGGTGGCCACCAGGGGACCATAGTTGACGCATAACTTCTCGACCATTTGCGATATGCGCGCTATATTGTTGTTACTGCTGCAGATGAAAGATACAAGCGCTTCCCAAGCATCCTGGCGCAGAATCCTGATTCCTGTGAACTGGGGTGCCTTTTTCTTGAAGTTCGGGTCTTGCGAGGACCACTGGGCATAGAGGTCCGTAAGATTTGAGGAGAGATTGAGGTAATGCTTCAGAAGCTCTACAGTGTCGTCGTCATGGGAGTCATCTGATGATCCGTTCTGCGTTACTTTTCCATTCGAGCTATTCACAGCACCAGTTAACTCTCCGCGCGGAGAAGAGGAGGGTTGTATTCGCCGGTTGGTTGTGAACTGAGAGATAAGCGAGCGATATGTTCTATAATAGAGATATTGCGGGTCCTGTTTCAGAGATAGAAGTCGGCCATGGAGGACACATCGCCA
Organism: Aspergillus novofumigatus IBT 16806; assembly: GCF_002847465.1. Taxonomy (NCBI): domain Eukaryota; kingdom Fungi; phylum Ascomycota; class Eurotiomycetes; order Eurotiales; family Aspergillaceae; genus Aspergillus; species Aspergillus novofumigatus. The sequence goes on from NW_020194280.1 coordinate 525,154, forward strand.
TTCGTCACTCTCAGGAACATTGTGCCATCTAGGGGCCCGAAATAGTCAGGAATATCGTTTCCATTCGATGATCAAGTGATATAGCCTACCGAAAGGACTGACCGCAGCGCAAGGTTGTGTTAATACATAATTCACTCAAACTCATGGGCAACTTGCGCCATTCTGAAAAGACTCCAACTGTCATGATGTCAAAGAACGGAACGTCATTTAGAGATAGGAACAACTTGCAGTCTTGCAGCTCTTAGAGGCACTAATAGGAGATAAAGTATCTTGAAATTCTGCCGAATTTCCCTCATAAAAGGCAGGCGGTAGTCCATGTACGCAGCGCGCGCGCTAACCGCTTCAATTCTAGACGCCGCGGTTGCTCTTCGCCGCCGATTTCACGACCTGCGAGTTTTCAGCCAGTCGCTCAGCGCAACTCCTTCCTTTGTCTCAGACTCCTTTGATCATTTTCATTAAATCATCAGGATCACCCTGTGATAGTATCTATCGCTCTGAAAGTCAGCCCTTATATCTTGTTGACTTCCTTTTCGCCACGTTGAGTAAAAGGAGCAGGAAAGGATAAGATAGCTCGTCCAACATGAACGGCGATACTTACTCTTCTTCGAGAGGTGAGCGGCCGTTTATCTCCCACAGTTTAACTGTAACTGACATGAGAACAGGAGAACCTGGCCGCTCAAGAGAGCACTACGTAAGTCGCGACAGCCGCTAGGATGAGCTCTTTTAAATAATTGCTAACAAGGCCTTGACAGCGCGACGAAAGACGCGAACGCGGAGGCGAACGTGGAGGTGAACGCGGTGAAAGAGGAGACAGAGGAGAGAGGAGACGATCGAGATCCCCCCATTACGGCTCCAGGGGTTCACGACGTGAATACGAGGCAGACTCATACTCGTCGAGTCGTGACTACCGCGCGAGAGAACGAGAGGACCGCTACTCCAGCCGGAGAGACGACCGCGAATGGGATCGGGACCGCGGCGATCGCGTCGATCGCGGTGACCGTCGACGCAGAGATTTCGATGACAGACCATCTCGACGTGACCGGGATAAAGACTTGTTCGACGAGAAACCCCGGAGAGAACGAGGAGGAGACCGCGAGCGCGACCGCGACCGGGAGAGGAAAGAACGGAAGAGAAGCGCAACCCCTCCGAGCAAAAGGGAGCCCACTCCTGATTTGACAGATGTGCCATCTGTTCTGACAAGGAAACGTCGTTTGACGCAGTGGGACATTAAGCCGCCTGGTTACGAGAATGTTACTGCTGAGCAAGCCAAGCTGTCGGGTAAGTTGCGACTGCGCGACGTGTGTCTATCTGTATCTAAGTCATCCTAACATTTCTAGGCATGTTCCCCCTTCCCGGAGCACCTCGCCAGCAGCCAATGGATCCCAGCCGCCTTCAAGCGTTTATGAACCAGTCAGCTGGTGGATCTGCGGACAATTCAGCTCTCAAGCCCTCCAACTCGCGTCAGGCCAGGCGTCTGTTCGTATACAACCTGCCTCCCGGCGCGTCCAGCGAGCATCTCGTGTCCTTCTTCAACCTGCAACTCAACGGCCTCAATGTCATTCACAGTGTAGACCCTTGTATCTCGGCCCAAATATCTGAAGACCATAGTTTTGCACTTCTAGAGTTCAAGACACCCAACGACACCACGGTTGCTCTTGCCTTTGATGGCATCACGATGGAGGAGCACGAATCTGCCAGTGGAACTGAGAACGGTGCTCCCAAGGGGCTCGAAGTGCGCCGACCCAAGGACTACATTGTCCCGAACGGCAGTGCGGATCAAGAATACCAGGAGGGTGTGTTGTTGAATGAGGTCCCCGACTCGCCCAACAAGATTTGTGTGTCCAATATCCCGCAATATATTCCAGAGGAGCCCGTGACCATGCTGCTCAAGTCGTTTGGCGAGCTCAAATCATTTGTACTGGTGAAAGATAGCTCGACGGAAGAGTCAAGGGTAAGTGGCGTCTATCCGAGCGCGGTAAGGTTTTTACTGACTTGTCAAGGGTATCGCTTTCTGCGAGTATGCTGAACCGTCAGCGACTGCTATCGCTGTGGAGGGTCTCAACGGTATGGAATTGGGCGACCGGCATCTCAAGGTTGTGCGTGCCAGTATCGGAATGACGCAGGCCGCTGGTCTTGACATGGGAGTCAACGCGATGTCGATGTTCGCCAAGACTACATCGCAGGATTTGGAGAGCAGCCGTGTCTTGCAGTTGTTGAACATGGTGACGCCGGAGGAGCTTTTGGACAATGATGATTACGAAGGTGAGTTTTTTCGTTGAGGGGGCAATTATGAAATATTTACTAACTCCGGTACAGAAATTTGCGATGATGTACGCGAGGAGTGCTCTAAGTATGGCAAGGTCCTGGACTTGAAGGTGCCACGCCCTTCTGGCGGCAGCAGGCAGTCTCCCGGAGTGGGCAAGATCTATGTCAAGTTTGACACGGTAGAATCGGCCACCAATGCCTTGAAAGCGCTTGCGGGCAGAAAGTTCTCTGATCGGACAGTGGTGACGACCTACTTTTCCGAGGTGAGTTGTCCCTAGGTCACTTCTTGTTGTTTTGTTCTGACGGTATCTTGCAGGAAAATTTCGATGTGAGCGCTTGGTAATCGATACCCGGAGGGCTAGGACTCATCGATTGTGGTATTATCCCTGGTGCTGACGGAAAACAATTTGCAACTCAAAATCTATTCCCTTTCCATTTTTTGAACCTCGCTTGACCGGCGTTTGCAAAGTATCCCTCGAAGGATCAAATCAATTGTGCTTGCATCGGACGATGCAACTAGTTTGACCGTGTATCATAGCAAGAAGTGACTTAAGCTGGTGAAAGTCGATCATCTTCTGTTGTAGTTATGTGCACATGGAAGGATTGCGTACTTCATGGACTCCCGACTTTAGACGAGGCCCATCCAACACTGCTACTATGCATGAATACGAACACAAGAGGTTCAAGTCTTCACTTTCAAGCCCTATCTGATCTCAAATCCACAATCACATGAAAACCGACCACCCGGCCTAGCTATGATCACTGACACCTGCTCCACTGCCGAGGCCGGTACATCGTACATTTTAGTCTAGACCTACCGGTGTCGACCCACGAACACATCCAGTGCACCACACACTGCGGCACATCAAACTCAAACTCGTCCATCTGGCACTATCGCACATGAGACCCAAACTTGAGTCGTTTACCCCATGGGGTGGGCAAATGGAGATCCATATCCATACCCACCGATGAATTGATAGTCGACGATCTCGTGTTCCATTTCCAGCATCCGCTTATCCGTGTTTGCGGGGTCGATGCTCGACGGACTAGTAAACTATCTACTTGTAGATCAGCGAAGTTTGTATACATCTCGACCAAGGTCTATCGAGCTTATGGTGTTGGGTTTGACACTCGTAGGTCGGTAGTCAGCTCAGCCTAGGGTGGTAGAATACACTTGTTGAACGATTTTCACATGGCCCGAATCGGCAATCTATTGTCACCACGAGAGTCCGCGCCTGTCGGCTGTAAAGTAGGTACTTTGTACTCATGATTCTCGTAGTGATGATGCTGATGCCTAGGTCTATCGGAAGGCCAAGTAGTCTCCATATCCCCGGAATGAGGGATTTTTACAGAGTAGTCTCAGTCTTATCTCCTGGACTTCTGACCGCGTATGGAAGACGGAGGACTCCGTGACAAGACTCTGTCTGATCTCGATTCGATAATCGATATTGTCTGCCCAGCATATCCACTCCACAGCAATACGGAACACTACTCTTCGAGTCTCTAGTCTCTACTTTATGACAAGGTATCCGTGATAGTGCCATGCTGATGCTACACCGTATGGACGGGATTCGCGTACATTAGTCTACGGATTATTGATTGATAGTCTCGTCCGACCATACGAATCCCTGTCCTTAATGCAGGAACGGTCCTGTTCCCTGTTTGGGTGTGGTGGCATTGCATCAGCTACCTTACCTGGATAGGGGTATGGTGACCGTGACCCCTGATATACAGTCTAGGGGACAGATACTGCATCACGTATCTACAGTGAGCGTCGAGGAATGCAAAATATAACTGATTCACGTTGACATCACGATATGGCAAATTCAAACTCAAACTTTACTGTACCCTACCTTAGTCTGCAGTTACAGTTTACCGTTTACTCTGAAACTCGAGCTAGCTCGAGTGCTAGACAGCAGACTACGCCTTACACCGAGTCACCAAACCGGTACGAATATGGATAGTCTACGCAGTCTGTCACAACCTGTCTTACGGTCTTACCTTTACTTCTGACCTTACCCCGTAGCCAAAGTCTATTTCTCCCAAATCCAAATCCAAGACCAATCTTCTTCTAGAAGGATCGGCTAAAGCAAGTTGCAGCTTACGAGGGAGATTATTGGTGGTTGGGTTGACCGTGGAACGATAGTGCGAGGTAGCTGGTGCAAGTGCCGAGTTTCAGTGTCAGATCGTCTCATACTGTTACTGTTGATGTTACAGTCCAGGGTTTGTGGTTGTGGACGGTGGATACTTGTTTGTGGTTGGACTCGTCAGCCATATTTTTGAGGTGATGGATATGCTTTCTATCGCAAGGATCTCGCCCACAAGCGATGCTGGAAAGGGAATGCGGGGAATCTCGTTCCTCAATCAGGTGGGTTGCTTCGTCTACAATCTTGGATTCTGCATACTCTGATGTGTATGTGTATGGAATACATTGTAAATCAGAGATGCTACGCTTGTGAAAGTAATATGCATAGCATTATCTTTGATATGAAGAGTAGGAAACAGAGGGCCAGAAACATTGCTAGGGTATACATTGCATCATCCAAACCAATATACAAAGAATTTTTTAAACACCTCAACAGCATGACATAGCATTACATAAAACCAAAGCCCAAAAAGACACCAGTCTAGTCATCATCTTCCCGATAGACGGCGGGGGCAAACGTTGTCTTGGGATCCCAGTCGCGCCCTTGTGATGCGCTGGGCGGCCGCGGGCTGGAGAAGCTCATGGACGGCCGCACGTACCTGGCATCTCGCCCGAAGTGGCCATTCTCGGGACTCTTCGTCCCCGCCATGCGCGCAGGACTTGGCGATCGGACCATGGGCGATGGCGATTTGTAGGAGGGGAGGCCCGTGCTGTTGAGCATCTCGTAGGACCGCGTGTCGCCCAGCCGCCCGCGTGCATCAGCGGACACGAACTCGAGACGGCCCTCGCCCACGCCGAACTTGTTCTGGAAGAAGTCGACCCAGCCGCGGAAGATCGAGGGGCGAGCAAAGAGGATGAAGTTCCAGAATCCGACCAGGGACAGGAGGATCAGGACGGCGAGTAGGAGCCCTTCGTTGGGCCGGACCTTTGACGCCTCGGGGTCGCATTTTGCCCGGTCACCCTTGTTGGCTGCCAGACATGCAATCCATGGAGTCGCCTTTTCCATATTCTCCGGGGTCGCTTTGAGGGCGCTGTCGAGCTCGATGAAGGTCACAGCGAAGAAAATCACATTCGCGATGATGATCAGGACCAGAGCTACGCCTCTCCATTGCAGTTGGAGGACTCTTCGGATGCGACGGTAGGCTTGACGAGCGGACACGGTGCGGACGCTGGCGGAGTACGACGGCAATCCCGAGCTATTCGTGGTTGAGTCCGTGTCGAAGAGAGACTTGACGTAGACATGGATGCAGTACCCCATTGTCGCCAGTTGGAGGATCAGTGCGGCAACGGAGAACGAGATGATGGGAATCCAGTAGTCCTGTAGGCCACGATCGATGTTGATATGGCAAACAGAGCCGAATCGAAAAGATACACCCGTCAAGAGCAGCATCACCGTGAGGCCGACAGCCGGGACGACCCAACCGAAGATCAACGCTCCCCACATGAATTTCGGACCCAGTATCACTTCCCAGCATACCTGAAGATGGAAGGCCACCGTACGGAGAAAACCTGGAGATCGTTAGTACGAGTCAATCCAGACGAGCTCAGAATTGTTCCCAACATACTCCATACTACCACCATCCAGCCTCCGAAAAGAAGAAGGGCACCTGTGAAAGCGCACGAGAGACTAGAATGCATATCGTTGGGAGTGATCTGGTTATGGCATTGATCCGGTTTTACCCCTAGAGGGATAATGAACGCAATCTGCATGTCGGTTAATAACACGTCCTGGGGCCCTCCAATGCGCCACTTTACTTACCTCCATGAAACAGATGCCCAATGTGAAGCAGATGCTGAGGTAGTGGCGATGCGTAAATTTGACCGGAAGAACTGCGTATGACACAAGCAGGAAGATACAGAGCGGCAGTATAGCAACACTGATCCAACTTGCAGCGCTCGCTTTCTCGAACAACCCTGGAAAAAAAAATCAAAGAGGTTAGATTGATGGGTTACTCTGCAGCTCGAACACATTGTGAGCTTACCATCGCCGTACGTCCATGATGCTATCGGACAGGGTAAACAGCAAGAAATATCACCCACAGGTTGACAATAACGACCTCCGACGACTAGCAAGTAAAAACCAACACGATCAGCGAATGTCGACAACAGCAAGCCAGCAATCATCAGGGGAGCGTACATCCACCGGTGGAGGGGAAGAGATCTTCCTGAAGAAACGGTACTGGACACCGTCCGTTCAATAATGTACGATTCGTCATACTGGCAGACTTGTTCGTGTGATTGTGACCTCTGCGAAATGCGATTGCGGTCGCCTCAAGTTCATATCCCGTTCATGCAATGGTCGTAGTATATTTTGCAAGTTGTTTCTGGAGGCTCAAGGGTGTGCACACCCCGCGCGAAGGGCTCGCAGCCGAGCAACAACGGCAATGGATATAATTAAACGTTGCTGAATAGAGGTATCGAGTCAAAAGGCGGAGGAGAGGAGGGGGAAGTGACAGAAATCTAGATCGAGGGGCAAGGTAGTAAGATATACATGGATCGAAATAATATGTTCTACTTCCCCGAACCCACAGAAGATACTATGGGTAACAAGCCAGGATCTTCAGTCGTTGGGGGCGAGTAGCTATAATAATAATAATGCTACTAGTCTACTCTGCAAAGTGCTAATGCCATCCATGCAGGCTCATACCTAGTCTCTACATCTAGTAAGGGGACAGGAGGCCCGTTCACCCAGGGCACGAGTACATCTGTTCCGCCAACCCGCTATGAGACGATGATTGGATCTGGGATCAGTGGGTAGTCCGACCAGTTTCCTTCGAGGAACGTGAGACTTGAGCTTGGCACCAGGGGCATTGGTGTGGATAGTGGAAACGAAGCGAACGAGGATGCAAGACGAAGGCACCAATGAAGAAGCACAGAGATTGTCGGGTATCCAATCGACCGGGGACGACGCCGGTGACCATCAGAATTTAGGGTGATTTGGGACTGTAACTGTAGTAGAAGTCTAACGTTGGTTGCTGAACTCGCTGTAACTCGCTACGGAAAGGATCAGTTCTGGGCGGGGCAACAAACAGCGATGAACTCCACCTTGAAGCCGGAAAGGAATTCAGACAGAAACTGCCACAGTCTAGACTACCTAAGAAGAGGAAATGCAATGATTCTGGTGTTCATCGCAGAAACATGATTGGGTTTCAAGTTACCAAGAGTGGTAAAGGTGGAGTTTGCCTATGGTTGGTTGTATCATTATAGGCGGCGCAGCCATCAGATTGGAAAATTCATTATTAGGGTATTATTGATACAAAGCTGGTAAATATGTGTCAGCGGAGGCGGAAAACCCTCCCTAAGGTTTGTAGTATCAAGCTTCAGTTACGTGATGAAAAATGAGTACTTTGTATGTCGATCTGTTCTGGACATGGACTGACAATCTGATTCTTCGGATCAGCATTCTCTGCTTTTACTTTGTTGGGCAAGTCTGGGACATACTTCTGTCAGAGCCATGGTACTACAGAGTTTTAGGTTGATTCTCTCATGACAAGGCACGCACGACGTTACTACCCGTCTTTCGGTAAGCCCCGTCTTCCTATCCTCAGTTCTTCACCCTTTAGCCAAATTCAGATACCTTTGCGGAGTACACAATCCTCGCCTAAGAACAGTTCGCAAGTACCGTAGGCAACGGAGGTCCTCGTCATAAACAGAAGACAGAGCCGTCCTCTTTTTCTAGGCAATATTCTTCCCAAACTTGTTAATATTACAATATGTAGAAATTCATTTAATACTCCAGAGTCTTCCAGGGTCCAGCATCAATGCAATTATTACCAGGTAGGTGAGGTATGACCAATTCCTGGTACCTTAGAGGTGCTGCTGGCTTATTATTGTAGTATTGCCCCATGGAGGCTTCGTATACCTACCTAAGCCCGGCCCATTACGACCTTTTATATCAACCAGGGGTATCCAAGCCTCTATGTTAATTAGGCGAATAGCCATGCATTCAAGATGGAACTTTCTGTCCGCTAAACCCAAGTAAGCAGACCTGCCAGACGCTAATGGCCACTAAACGAACTAAATTCTGATCGAAATTTATGGAAGAGGGGAACATCCCTGACTCTTTAGGCTCGGGCTTGGTTTGTGCCTTTTGACGGTCTCCCTCTTCTGCAAGTGGCAACACAGTAGTAGTAGTCAGTCGAGTGCTTCCTGCTGCCATTCGCCCCTGGTACCTGCGGCGGCCGAACCAGGTGCAGAACTGCAAAGGATGTCATACAAAGATTTTAACTTTCTCTTCCTCCCTACCTACCTACCTACCGAAAGTTTGATTCTCGAAGCATTCATAAAGTATGAAAATCATTAGACGGAAGGAAGCCAAAACCGGCTGTGCCATGCGAGCTGAGACGTCAGCAGAAGCGTCACTTGTTGTGGGCACAGAGGAATGTCATCCTTTTGAAAAGTAATCGCTAAAATAGAAATACGATCTAGATCTTGCTTAGGCAGCGATTCTGTGTCCGTTCTCAGCTTCTCCACAACGACAAGAATACTGATAATAATAATAGAGGATAGATACTTACTTTGTACCACGCAGGCACTTTAACTGCTCCCTTGTCTCATCCGCCAATCTCTGACGGAAAATGATGCACAAACAGATTAGTCTACAGACAGAATACAAATCTCCACAATCCCAAGCCTCATTGCAACCAGACCCTCCCACTTTATTGAAGATTTCCGGAGTTCGAGTCTCAGACTAAATCGTCCGTCTTTCTTCGTTATCTGCACCAAAAGGGGCCATCCCCTTGGAGCCGCACCTGCACCAAGTTCTCACCTCCACCTGTTTCAGATCGATAGCTAGGTAGTCTAGTACGCAGTAGGCTGTAGCAGGACCAGGAACCACACATTCACAAACACTGGTCTTTTTTCTATTCCAGGAATCGCATTTCCAGACCATACCTAGGTAAGCAGGTGTTGCTCGACGGCACAATATGCTTATTGATCGGCAGTCTCCGCGGAACAGGCACGCGGCGTGGGTAGCGGGAATACGGGATAGACTAGGGATGAAGTTTCCCCAACAGTTTGACGGGCAATCCTCGCCTCAGAGAAGCTCGAAAGTCTTTGAACTCAGAAGACGGGCGTCTTCTTGTCTGGTTAAGCAATGATCTTCGCAGCAGACAATGATTCCAACCCATAATTTGCTTGATATTACTCCGTATTCGTATCGATCTAGTCGAATCCTCAGAACAGATGATCAGATAGTGCTCTGCAAGAACTTAAGCCTTGTACATGGAGATTCAGAACCAGACTGGATACATAAAGGCTAAGATCACTAGATATGGCCAAGTTCTCCGTCAAAAGCATGACACATTAAGTACGGAGTCTCTGCACAACATCGCTCCTTGCTGAGTGACGAATTTGGTTGCTTTTTTCAATTTCCTCGTTCTACTTTGGCGTCAGCCACCCACGTGGAGTTTACTATTGTGGGAGCGTCCCCTGCTGTTTAGTATCCATGCCATACGCACCCACTCCGGCGCGGTGAGGGTAGCGTATGGCACGGATATTAACATCCTCCGTAGGATTTCTGCGTTGGATTTTCCACCCACGTTTCTGCGGCTCGGGCTCTCCTAGAGTCGGCCACCACTGAAGACCTCTGGGATAATGAACTATAAGATCGAAGACACGGCCCGTCTCGCAATATGTTTTAATTGCGATAAATTCCCACCGCGTACTCTATACTCCAAACAGGTCCTCTTTTAGTGGTAAGAGAGTAGGTTGTTGCGGTGATTGGGTATCGAGATTGTCGTATGTATACGCAAGTAAAACCCAATAATAGCGGCAGGAGATTCTCTCTCTGATTCGTCACAGTCATTGGAGTTTCAATGCGGAATGTCGTAGTACCTAAAGTTGATCCCTGACCTCTGAGGCAAACATCGAACGACTACTGCAGCTACGCCGCACCTGCGGCGATCAGCGCAATAGCAACAATGGCAATACCAGAAAAGAAACAGTTACAAAGTAAATAGAAGACGAGTCAGTCTCATGCTACGACATGGACAAGCAGCAATCAGGCTAATTACCATAAACCCATAATTTAGTCATAATACGAGAATTATTGTCCCTATGTGCACGGGAGGAGATTACACTGCAGCCTAGACGGGTCCAATCCTCGAGGCGAAGTTGCGATTTTGCCGTCAAACAGACGACACAACAGCGCACAGAAAGACTTGCATTTGAGTTTTGCCACTGCCTTGCATGAATTCTCGTCAATTGGCCGTGTTTTCGGTTTTGAAGACAGTCGCACACTCGCACTTATGCTCCATACAATCCTTGGAAAAGGCAGGCTGAGCCCAGACCTCGTCGATATTGCAAATGCTAATTGCTCCGTACATACGAGACAGTAGGACCAAGCTGAGCATTGGCATGGCATCAGCTCTTGATTACGGGGAACTGGTGGAATCGGCGGTGATTTGCGGAAGGATCAGCGGCAATTAACGGCCAATATACCATGCATCAATTGAGGCAAACTGTAGCGGCGTGAGGCGCAACCGGGATTTGGTGGAGAGGGAGAGACATATAACTGCCTTTTTAAAATCTATAGGACCATTATTGAACTTTCTTGATCCTGGCTGGCTTCCTTTGAATCATCAAAAGTAGAAACTATCCAGAGTCGATGACTTAGGCGACCTCCAGCCTGGATGCTGCCTTCTCCTTGGTTGATCGACAAGCGAGTCACATCGAACTCTCCCCGCCATCGAACCAATCGGCCTCCCTTCCTCCATCCTTGCGGTGATCTGAACGAGAATTGGTTCTCTTGCAAGCCAATCTACGATTATCTCAGACGCTCCTCGATCATCGATCTTTAACTCTACTGATCACGTCTCATGGACTCGATAGTCGATACGGAGTACCTTGCGGTCAATGCCCACACGAGATGATCGTCCAATCTAATGAATCGACGTCTGCTACAGCAGTCCGAAAGCGCTTCCTGCATTGATCGCCACCCGTTCTGCAGATTCTGTCATATAGACGTGATTCGACAGTGCTTCGTACACGATCTCTCTCATTTTCCTGCAGTAGTCGAATCGGGGAGCATTCTTTCGTTCTCGGCTCTTCCTTGATCCTGGCCACATGATGTGATGTCGGTTATTTGCTCCAATCTCTCTTCCAGAAAAGTATACTCTTTGGATTTGAAATCGTTGTGCGTCCGCGCCATGCGAGCGAATTGACTCCATGTTTGTCGACCTTCAAGAGTTGCGGTCACGTCGAATATTCTTTCGCTCTCTGCCCCGGATGAGTGCCTGGTTGTGCTTCATCACTTGATCCATGACGACTAGGAAGTCCACGAGACCAGATCCATCGTACCTATAATATCCAGGTAATGATCTTGTCGAAACCAGTTCGATCAAGCCTTATTTGGGGTCTTGAAAGCATTGCCCTCACCACTGATTTCCTGATATGTCCGCAGCTACTCCGGATATCGACAGAGACAAAGGATTCCGGAATGCAACCAGAATAAGCCTCGGGTTAAACTCATCGCGAGCCTGCAGGAGTTTGCAGCTGGACAAGAACTTGGAACACCGCGCATGTTCAAGCAACTTGCAGGGACGTAGGTTAACGCAACAACAAGATGCCCAACTTCTTCGCTCCAGGTTCACATCCTTGCATCTGCACTAACTAGACTAGGGGAGCGCAGTCTTGTTCGAAATGACGTCTTCATTCGAAATGTATGCTATGCACTTCTCTTCAGCATGCTCCCGCAGAGGCGCTGTTATTCAAATAGCGGTGTGATCCCTCTTTCTCGCGGTTCCAATAACAAGAGAACAAATTCAGAGTACAATACAGCTCATTTGCGCGTCAACAATGGCAGTACACCAGCAAACTCAAAGGTGCAGGTTTGACAGTCGAGAGTCGGGAAGTCATAATGACCCCACAAGCGATTGAAAACTGAGCCTCCATTCTCTGCACCCTCTGTTCCTTCTGTTGAATATTGCGTATGATATCACTTCTTGGTGGAAAATACACTCTGCACTAACCTCTCCAGCACCGCGTACTTTGCATAACATGGCTTGCTCAGAGTTCCAGAGGAGCAGCGAATCAACGGCATTCCTTGGATATCCCGGCTGTTGGGATACAGGGTCTAAAGCATTCTGTGCTATTGCCATCAGATCTCCAGAAAGCTCAGTTATCATTTGGGTTTACTGGAAGTGAGTGACTATCTCGCAGCAGATGAGTATCATAACGCAGCAATACCCGATTCTACCGGAAACTAACGCGCAGAGGATCATCATGTGTGATAGTATTCTCAGAGGCCGGAGAGGAATGATGTGCGCAGCTTCCATTCAGCCACTTATCACCCAACTACAAGCAGGTTGACGTGGCCTGTGATAACACAGCGTCCATCCCTTTTTTTGGACTTGAGGTATTGAAAGCTGTATCCAGCATTTACAGAGCAGGGGGACGAGCTCGTCCTGGCTAGTTGCCATTTGAACTTCCTCAGAGGTGAGTCAAGTTGACGTATGATCATTCGTTACGGTTACTACCTACATCTGACCTAGATAGGAAATGGTAGGTCTTATTGTATAGAAGCACAATCGTATTTCCCGCAGATGGGCGGATGTCATTGACTACGAGTTGCCTGTTTGGGAACGGGGAGTTTGTATTCATCCTCGGGATGTGCAAATTTTATCATTTTTCTCAATTCCTAAAACTAATCTGATATGCAAAACGCGAATTTATGATGGACGGAGTCAATTCAAGTAAAGGCAATGCCCAAAGAAAGCCTATCATCAAATCGAAGTCAGTAAGGATACGATGAAATCGATTGACGACTCAAAAGATGGAAATAGCATTGTTGTCAGAAGTCCATTAAGATCATCGAAGCAGACCACAAGGATCTGCTTCTGACATAAGAGGTACCAGAAAATAAAGTATAAAAGGTGTTGTCTCATCACAAAGATAAATCATGAGTAACAATGAAATTGCAAGTTCAGAACATACCTTTTGGAAACTTAGCTGAGAGCGATTGTGGAAACGTCAGTCAGTCATATGTACAGCTCTAAAGCTGGCAACCGTTCAATTGATCAACATCAAGATCAAAAACATTGAGTATTTTCGACAAAGGATAATAACGAAGAGGGAGGAAAGAAGTTCTGCGGACGTTGAAACCGCAGAAAAAGTAAGAAAAGCTAAGCGAACTCCACCCGCACGTGACCCACACTCCACCACCCACCCGTCCTTCATCTCATTCATCTTCACATCGGCTTCAATTTTTTACGATTTCATCCATCGCCAGTCCAACTCCGTCGACACACCCGACCAGTACACCCCCGACAATACTTCAAGATGGGGTAAGTTATCGCTCTTTGCGATTCAATGCGACTCGAGACGCATCACCACAATCGCTTATTCCGAACACTCGAACTAATGAACTCGCTACAGTCGTATGCACAGCAAGGGAAAGGGTATTAGCGCCTCTGCTATTCCCTACAGCCGTTCTGCTCCTGCCTGGTTGAAGACCACCCCCGACCAGGTCGTTGACCAGATCTGCAAGCTCGCCAGAAAGGGTGCTACCCCTTCCCAGATCGGTGTTGTCCTCCGTGACAGCCACGGCGTTGCCCAGGTCAAGGTTGTCACTGGTACGTTTACTCAATATTCGTCCTGTCCGTGCCTACCGTTCGCTAACATCATTCTGCAACAGGTAACAAGATTCTGCGTATCTTGAAGTCCAATGGTACGATACCGTCCACCATAACTCCAATCGCACCAGTATAGACGAGGATATCGAGGCTAGGGGATAATGGATAAGGATGTACGGCGGTTGCTCTGAGAATGAGATGCACGAGCGTAGAAACACCTCTGCATGAAACTGCTGTTGCCCGTCTTGATCCCCCGCCTCGATTCCGAATTCTATCACTGGAAGTGGGAAAGTCTTTTCGCAGAAATGCAAAAGTTTTCTCTATGCCTCTGCTTGGTCATTCCACAGGCTGACAGAGAGATTTTTCGTAAAAACAGGCCTCGCTCCCGAACTCCCCGAGGACCTTTACTTCCTGATCAAGAAGGTAGCGTTGAATTCTCTCTTGCGCTGTATTTGCTTCCTGCTGACTGTTGTAGGCCGTCGCCGTCCGCAAGCACCTTGAGCGCAACCGCAAGGACAAGGACAGCAAGTTCCGCCTCATTCTCATCGAGTCTCGTATCCACCGTCTGTCCCGCTACTACAAGTCCGTCGGTGTCCTGCCCCCCACCTGGCGTTACGAGTCCGCCACTGCCAGCACCCTTGTCGCTTAAGCGGCTCGCCATCTCTCTGGTCTTGGTGTGTGGTTGTTGGTTCTGTTGACATTCCGTTGCCGATGAGGAATTTCGCTCTGGCAACCTGAGATGGTTGCGGGGTGATAGACTAGGACTCTCCTAGTGTTAATGCATGAACGATCCTAGACACCTCGTGTCGCGAATAGTCAAAAATCAAAACAAAATTCAACTACCTGAAATCCTCAACTGTAGCTTCGAAGTAGTTCACTCGATCAGTAATATGACTGCCTGCAGGGTATAAACAGCTATACATCGCAATATTTCTATACATTATCCCAAATACCTCTATATGCGAAATCAACTCGCTCGTCTAACCTCCTTCGCAACCGCGTTGCAAAGCTCAACCTTCACACCAGCTCCAGTAAGAACATGGATCCACAACCTCTGGGTATCACTCAAACGATCATTCTCAGACTTGACCTCCACAAACATGACTTCCTTTTTCTCCACACTCCACAGAAAGAGATCAGGTATCCCCCCACCGCGCTGCTGATACTCCTGGGCCATAACCTTGCAGATAGTGGCCAGGGCTTCGCCTCGAAAACACTGCACGATCTCAACCAAGTCGTCCAGCTCAAAGGACCAGTCGATGCCGATGGCGCAGGTCTGCTTCGCTGATTCACGCTCATGGACATCGCGAATGATTCGCTCAGCAGCGCCGTTGGTTATCTCTACCAGGCGGTGATTGATCTCTGATGCACGGGAGGGGTAGAATGCATCGGTGTGGAGGTCTAGCGGACAGGTTTGAAAGGGTGTCTGGAAGACATTAGGGACGTAGGTGAATAGGATGTCGTAGAAGAGATAGCCGAACTAGGATTCGTATGTTAGGTGTGATATCATGCGAGATGGAATGAGGCGTACCAAGGTTCTGACGATCCCTCCTTCTGCATGGTAGCCCTTCCAGCCATGATCCCTATACCAGCTCAAACACATGCTCTCGACCCTGCATTCGCTTCCGCCTTCTCTCTCATCGATCCAGATAGTTGGACGGCCTCGCCTGGTCAACGATTCCTCGCTCTTTCCTGAACCACGAGCAGGTGAGTCCTCCCGTTCGATGCGAATACCCTCAATCGTCCGTACTTCTGGTTTGGCCAACATGACATGGCCAAAGTCGTGTTGCTCACGCTTGACTATTTTCAAAGCTCTTTCCAGCTTTGTGATCCGCTTTTGAAGATCATAGTGGTAGATGAGATGGCAGTCCGGATCTTCCAGCCCTTCTTCGCATGTCCGCAGAGCAATTCGCTTCCAGTGTTTCTTCTGGAGGTCCTCGCTCCGTCCATCAGAAGGTGTAAGAGCCCACATATAGTGTTCCTCCAACAGTGCTTTTCGCTGATACCATGCGCCACGTCGGGCAGCGTGGAACAAGCGCTGGCCTAGCAATTCACACAGGATTTCGTGTTCCCGTTTGTGTTCTTTGAAGCGCCCGAGAGGATGAAGACCTTTATGAATGATCCTGGTATAGACCCACGCTGGTGAAAAGCGACGTAAGTAGGCGCCTTCACCCGCTTCGTAAATCGTGTCTTCCTTGCGCTGTTCCTGTTCGAGTAAATTTTTCCATCGGGGATAGACGTCTGTACAAAGGAGTTTCACATGCTCCAGCCTTTCCTGAGTAGGGGTGCCGTTGAACTCAAGAAGATTGTCTATTTGATGTTGTTTCCGAAGTGCTGATTCAAATTCAAGCAGAATCTCTCTGGACGGAAAGATCGAGCTAGATCGAGATACAATATACTCGGGAAAATTTCTGCGGGAGATCTTCGCAAGAATTATAGTGGTGAGGGATCTCTCCGTCCACTCTGTCGACCTGTAAAAGACCAGATGGGCTCTCTCGAAGAGAGCATAGGGCCCCGGCGTAAGTCTGATGCAGTCACCGGTGTACTCAAGGATTTTCTGAATATAATGGTCATCTCGATTGAGAGCGGGGGGTGAGTCGTGCTCTTTATCGTTCCAGTTGAGACCTGTTTGTCTCTGGCTGGACGCACGAAAGGCCTCAAGGAGCTCCTTCTTACTTTTTCCTTGAACCTTTGCATCCTTTGCGAGGACTTTGAGTTCTTCAAGAAGTAGCAGAGAGGATGCTTCCTCCAGAGTGGTTATCTCATCAGTGTCGTCAGCGAATCTGAAATGAGTGCAACCCGCACCACTGCTGGAACTCATATCTTCAGAGTTATCATCTGAAGGTACTAGAGGGCCAGGCAGCTTACGGCTAGACCGCAGATCAGCCACCGCCTGGGAAATATCACTAATGTCGGAGAAATAACCCAAGCGATTGATGCGATGCCAAGCCGAGGTCTTACGAAGGAAGAGCCGTACATATCTGACAATAGACAATCAGCTTGTTTCTGACGACACGAATCCGCTAGCTCGACTCACAAGTATTGGGACTCATACGACAGCCCTTTCCATTGTCTGAAAACTTCTAATTCCGTCTCATTGAAAAGATGAGCTTCTTCGTCCAGCACAGTTTCCAGTGCCAGATTAAACGCATCCACATAGATTGAGCTCTTTCCCTTCCGCCATTTGCGGTCTTGGAGCCTCTGGCGCAGATCAGGCTCGTCATCCTGTTCTACTGCATGCGAAATCTCATACTCTTCGATAGCTTGTTTATCTGTAGGAATATCTGGTAGCGAAGACTCTAGTTCTGTCTGACTGTTTGGGAACGGGTTCTCGTCCTCGACCGCGAAATCGCCGACTTGAGCCGAGGGCAGGGAATCCCATGTATCTAACGGACTATCAGAGCTATCGATTTCGTTTTCGTTGATGCTGGATTCCTCTTTCGGGAGCGCGACTGATCTGGGACTGTCTTGACCCTCTTTAGGGGTAGTCTTCCTGCGCTTCACGGGAGGGCGCGATGTGTCCCAGTAGTCCAGAAGGGACATGCTGCCACAAGAGCTTTGACGTGATCATTCGAGACGGATTTCAGAGAGACACTCTGTAAACAGCATCACTAGCATCAAATTGATGGCCAACAACGCGCTGACACGACTGTTATTGAAGTCCGAAAGACCATCCCCATCTTCTAGGCGCCCAAACGTGTCACGAAAAGACGCGAAGTCACCTGAGTTTAATTGCATTTGTACCTGTTTGATATGTTTGCAGCCTGACCACTTGGCAGGCCGCAGTAAGATAAGCAGCGCCGATGAAGGCGCAATTGTACGTATCTAAAGTAAGCGCATGAATTATAACATCTATCCTCGCACTCTGTATATATATCATCGTTTGACATAATAGTAGCCATGGCGGACGTTCCTGTGAGAAATACTCTCCCCTCATGGCCATCCCCACAGTGGAGAGCTTGAAGAAGCTCCGCCCGCAAGCTCCGCCCTTGGAGATCTTTCTTCGTTCCAATTGCGACAACACTTTTAATTTTCTGTCTACTCTTGCTTTGTTTCTCTTTTCCCTTCAATCAGTATCGGTCGTACACTGAGATTGCTTCCCATCCGTCTAACTACTAGTCTTTAGTCACCCGACTCAGCCGCCTCGATCAAGAAAGAAATACCCTCTACGTCCTCTGCGCCTCTGAACAATTCACTCCCACAAAGTGATCCGACCTCCGGACCATGCGCATTACATCTACTCAACATGGGCAACGGAGCAACACCTAGCAGCAACACCGGCGCAGCAAATACCCCGCGAGCAGAGTCGAATACCCCCGCGGCGCAGCTCCGTCCAGGCGGCGCGCCCGCACGAGTATACATGAACGAAAAGATAGTGCCGTACTTGCTTGAGGGGATGAAATCCGTCGTGAAGGAACAGTGAGTGGCTTCTTATTGCTTGATAATGCGCCTGCGTTGTAATGGCTCAGCGCAGGGCTGCGCGGGACAAGGTGACTAGGACTAATATCACCTTTGCAACAGACCCTCAGATCCCCTACGCATGCTAGGCGAGTTTCTGATTCAGAAGAGCAACGAGGTGGAGGGCGGAGCGGTGCCCGTGAAAAAGTCGCCTGAGTAGGCTGGGGATTCAGACGATGGCGCTAGCGAGCGCTGTACATTCCACTGGGGATCGGTTACCTCATGATCTATTGTGTCTCATGGAGCGAGATTCAGAAAAGGCAACTGATTGCTCACGTCTGCATGAGGATGAGCACCACACCGGCCCTTGACTGAGAGCAGCTGGCGATCCTGATGAGAAGGGACATGGTCTTCTCGTCAATCTGTCTGTACCACAGATTATCACTGTGCTGACATCAAATGCTCGGCTTTGGTTATTCGGTATCACGGGAGAACATCCCACCACAGACAAGATTTTCAATCTATGTTGCAAGCTAGATTCAGCGAGGATTGTACGACTTTTGCCTTCATATTGTGGATATAGAGAGAGCCTTAATCTCGAGGTCCATATTGCCTCTCTAGAGGCGACGACATAAAATATCTTCTCCGTTATATGAACCACAGTAATCATTTTGTAGTCTTGCGTGGATGCGACCTGGCGGTGATTGCAGTATATATATATTTCAATGTCATTCAGCATCAACCTTGAAATCACATGCCCTGTAACAAACAGGATGACGTACAGGTCAGCTAAGCAAAATCAATTGGATAATAAAGGTTATACAATAACGACTCATGGCAACAGTCTACAGAATATTGCAATAGAAGTTGGTACCAACACAGCGGCTGAGATCAGAACGACTAGGATCTCCGACAAGACTTCATATGATGACTACTCCATGCACAAGAACCATGTTGCAAGAAGATCTTCCATATTAGAAGAAACTACTAGGCACCATAAAATCCGTGTGTAACAAGAATAATAAAACCTTGATTGTTAGTATTTCAGCAGAGCCAGACGAAAGAACCGTCACCGCAGGGCTAGTAGAAGGTTGTAGTAGGATGAGAAAGGAGAACTCTGCCCCAAAACTTCGATCAAGGCAAGTGATAGAACAGAAGTTATTACTGTATCTGACGTTAGTATCCTTTTCCTAATGTTTATCCTTACCTCTCGAGCTATTTTTATCAATCAGTGCCACCGACATGTCAACCAGCCCTTGGGGGTGCGACAGCAGGCCTGTAGATAGTGAATCAACCCAGGGTATTACTTTGGACTAAGTTGATCCGGTCCGGTGCCACAGGAGATGCCATTTGCAGAAGGCTGTCCTCGGGTTGGCGATACTACAGGCACAAATAACAGCGGCTGTGGCAGAATTGGCGAGGAAAAGGAGGATCCCGTTCAGTCAGTTTGGTTCAAACAAGGCGTAAGAATAGAGTCCTTGTGTGGGTGAATGGGCCGAAGCCATTTTGTTTGTTTATGTGTTTCAGGCCGAATACAATCGAGTCGTTACGTAGAGAAAGCTGTATAAGACGCAATAAGGCGAAAAGCTGACTAGCGAGACAACGACCAAGTTTTCCGGAAGAGTTGCAAATGTAGCAGTGCTGACGCATGAGATAATCCGAACAATTACAACGTTATTGTGAAAATTTTGTTTCTCTTTCCCTGCCGCCATATTTCCCGGGTGTATCGAAGCGATGAACAAATGAAAATATCAGTCCGTGACCGAAGAGAGTCGACACATTCTGTCCTGGCCTTTCTTTCTTGCTTTGTTTTTGAAGTGGTTGAGAGATTGGTCGCAAAACTGGTGGCCTTCCGATCGGAAACACATGTGCATGTGAAGACGACTTTTCCTTCGAAGACAAGAAAACAAACCATCCACGCCCTGGAGCCGGCCGTGGAATCGAGACCCAATTGTAGGGAAACTCTCGAAATAGAAGCGTTTCAAGGAAATTTGAAGAGTAATGGCACGTCACAAGAGGAAGGAGCAGGAGGATAGGAAGATGGGGAAAAGCCAGCGAAAAGAGGAAAAGACTAACATGGGGAATAATTACGTTGCATGAACCCGATTCGAGTGTTGGCTTCCCATGTCGTCAATTCACCTACCGGCCACTGTATCTGTCTTCACCACCACGGGGTTCATAAGAGCGGCCAGCGTAGGGTTCGCGGGCAGGAGGGGCGTCGCCGTAGCTGGGAGGGTTAGCATCACGATCATAATAGCCACGACGATCGTCACGGCGAGGCTCGCGACCGTACCGCTCTTCACGGCCACCACCACTACCGGAGGCGTAGCGATCAATGCCACCACGGTAGCTGTAGTCGTCACGATATTCACGACGAGGATGGTCGCGGTATTCGCGGCCGCCTTCGCGGCCACCACCATAGTCACGACGATCACTGTAGGAGTCATAACGACCATAACGGTAGTCGTCACCACCACCACCGCCGCCGCCGCCGCGACGCCAGCCGCCACCGTGAGGTCCGCGTCTGTCATCATAACGGTCACCACGGCCGCCGCGGCCACCAGGTCCACGGAATTCTGCAGAAGGGACAAGTTAGCAGTTGAATTGTATCCTTGAGACTCAAGGGTATGAGGACTTACCACGCTTGGGGGTCCAAAGTATTTGCCAGGGGTAGGAGTTCTGGGGCGGCTACGACGAGCCTTCTCAATGCTCAGAGTACGGCCCTCGATAACCTCACCCTGCAGGCCCTCCTTGGCAGCATCAGCCTGCTCGGCAGTGACCATCTTGACGAAGCCGAAGCCACGAGATTCCTTGGTGTGAGGGTCCAACATGATCGAGCAGTTCTCGACATCGCCGTACTTCTCGAACAGACGGGAGATATCGGACTCGGTCAGACGAGGGTGAATACCGGTGACGAAGAGATTCGAGCCGGGGTTGATGGCACCTTCTTCATCATCGTCGGGCTTGCGGGAATCGACGGGAGCACTGCACAAGAGATGTCAGCGTGCTGGTTCAAGTGATACAAAGGGACTGATGATCTAAGGGTGAAATTACCGGTCATCGGCACGTCCATGGGGCGAACGGCTGCGAGCACGATCGCCCCGAGGCTCATCGCGAGGAGAAGCGCTGCGGTCGCGTGCGAAGCGAGGCTCGTCTGAAGTTGAGAGAAGCAAAACAAATTAGTACTGTGACCGCTGTGTTGACGACTATGATAGTTGTCGATCGCGATGTCCTTAGGTAAACACATACCGTCATAGCGACCGTTCTCGTTATCGTATTCAGCAGACATTATGTCGACTTTGAAATGGAGGATGAAACGAAGAAAGTAGATAGGTGATAAGTGAGGTAAAAAGATGAACAAAGCTTGTTACTCGAAAGAGCGCGCGAGATGCACGTCCGGCAACAGGCTGTGGTTGAATGAAGGGGGAAAAAAGTAAAGCAGAAAAATCCAATCAGCAACAGTCGCGTATTAGACTAGGCTGCGTTAGGAATGCTGAAAACCCGAAGTTATCAGACTCCGTCAGTAGAAGGAGAAGTAGAAAAAGAAGGAGGAATGAAAGAGATGGGAGATGGAAGGAGGATGGGTGATGATGATGATGATGGTGGAAAGGAAGGGGGAGAGACGGAGCAGGAAAAAGCGAGGCGAACAATTCCAGACGGGGCGCGGTTTCTCGTGTGGATGGCGCCAAGCCTCAGCACGCCTGGTGTTTGCCTGCAGCAACGACATGTACCTGTCCTGTCAACAAGGAGTGTCTACGGAGTATTGTTGACAAATTAGTAAAAGCTGAGACAGTTCCTACTTATCTAAAGATGAGAAATAGATTTTTTGCAGTAAACTCAGGGCCATTTCATCCGTAATCAATTGATTCCCATTCTTAGCAAAGACCACAATGCGCAAAACAATGCTTCATCCACACACTTATAACACTCATAACACGCCTTTGCTCCCATCTCTAAGGTTAAGGCTCGAAATAAAACTCGTAAGGGGAATAGAGAAGGATTCAAAACAGGATCGCGAAGAAGAAAGAAAGCTTGCTAAAACCATGTTCGCAAGTACGTCGAAGAATCACTTGAATCCACGCCATCGCCTCCGAGTTCGATGGACTTTCACAGCCGTCTCGCTGGTTGGAGCGTCTGACGCAGCAGCGGCTGTATCCGTGGGCGCCGAGTCTCCCTCCATCTCGTCGTCTACCAAGTCTTTCAATTCATCCTCATCCAACTCGCTAAGCTCCTCACTCATCCCCCTCATGACATCGCGACCGGTCCAGCGTTCTTCGTGGATAGTCGTTCCGACGGGATCGAATGGTTGCATGTACCATAGAATACCACCCTGTGACAAGGGATGCTGCGGATCACCCTGAAAGCTTGGTGGAGGTGTGAGGAGCCCTTTCTGGGATTCGGCCGGCTGTGCGAGTAGTGGCGGGCTTAAAACTTCCTCCTTGCCTGGCTCGCCTTCCTGCTGTGCTTGAGCACTGGTGGGAATTGCTGCCGATGCTGCAGGAGCAGTCTGATTTTCCGGCTCCGTCACAGCCGCCGAAGCAGTAAGTTCAGCAGAATCAGTCATGGGAGTATCCTGTACTTGAGCATCTGCGATAGACCGCTCATTCCCAGCGTCAGGCATAGGAGTATCCTCGGCCTTCTCAGGTATGGCTGAGGAGGAAGATTCCTCTTGAGGCTCGACTTTGGTAGAAATCTCTGCTTTACCACCGACTTTCTCTTGCACACCATCCGAAGCTTCACCAGAAACCTGATTAGCGATATGCGCTTCGCCTTCAGCCGGCTCTGCAGATCCTTCTTCTACTGATCCTCTTCGGGAGAGGACGCTGTTCTCAAACATGAGATCCAGCTCTTTCAGTTCCTTTTCGAAGGGCTTGCGGTTGAGCTCGCTTTCTTTCTTGATCGCATCCTCGAGAGCGGGCTGAATGGCCTTAATGATGCGCTTAGCCAATTTCCTCTTCTCACGCTGTTCAAGAGGGAGTTCAGGAGCGCGCCCGCTGATCTGCATTTGTAACTCAGCAGTGTCCCCGGCAGGTTGAACCCCTATTTCCGACGTGAATATGGAAGCTAGGTCGGCCGAGAAGGCTGCAACCGATGTGTAGTACCGCTGCTGAAGTTTCGTTCGTAGAGAAAGCAGACCTTGTTTGAAAACACCTTTTCCGTCAAGCCTAAGATGCCATTAGCGAGGAAATTCTACCCTTCGATGACCCAAAGAGAATACTCACCCTTGAGCTTTGTCATAGATAGGCCAGAGCAGAGGGAAAATAGGGAAGTATACGGTATCCACAATGGTCCTCAAAAGTTCCGCATCCTTCAACTTTTCCCGCTCGCGTTTCTTTACTTCATCGCACAGCATCCTGAGCCGATCCAGGTCGTACGACAATCTTTCACCGAATTCAATGCGTCTCTGCAGTCGCTTGCCACCACTGACTCCCATGGCGACATAATCTCTTCGTGTCATCTCCATTGACGAGAAAGTCTCTAATGACAACTGCAGTCGTTTCAAAAGAGCTGCTCCTCGCCTGGCTTCGCGCTTGAGTGTCCAGTACTTGCAGGCATCTTCAGCATACTGTTTCCTCTGCCGAACACCAAAACGTTGAAGGGACGCCACTACAGAGTTAAGGACAACCTGAGGAATAACTGGAGCACCAGACGGGAGCTTCCATATCGTTTTTGGTGGACCAATGCGCTTTCTTTTGTTACCACCAACAGTAAGCGTGATGCGCGGGGTATGTGTCCTTTGTCCATCGAGTTCGCCGGGGTCGGCTCCCAAAGGATGGGATGGCTCCAGCGATAGAGCGGTCGCCTGGCTGTCACCCCATTGCCTGCCTTGCATTGTGTTGCGGTAATATTCTATAGCATCCGCCGTAGCAGCATCGGTGCCATGCTCCAAGCGCCAATCGTCAGGGACATGCTTATCACAAAATGCCTTGAGAAGATGAGAGTCCATAATTGCAGGAGCCCCATGGCCGGACTTCATCTTGAGGTAAAGCTGAGCGCGCCGTGCACAGGTAGGATGGAAGGCAACAAAGCAGTTTTTGTTGCTGCATTGAATTGAAGCTCCCATTCGCTGTTTGCAGATGTAGCAAGTTAGCTTCCAACGGCTTCGGGGAACTTTCTCAACGTCAGTCACTGGCTCCATGAGCGAGGGATTGCCAAGGGAGACTTCTGGGATCCATATGGCACAGAGGAGATGAGACCACTTAGAGCTCGTAGTCTGCTTGAAAGCACCCTCCGTGTTCGGGCAGAAGATACAGTTGACGGATCCCCGTCCGATCAGCTGGCACTTCCGACACAGCCATTGCCCCTCGGGAATAAAGGGAACACCGTAACACTCTTGGTGCACCGCGAGATCACAGCCATCGCAGAAAACAATGGCGTTGGAGTTCTCGCAATCGCCATCGTCGCAGATAGCGCATTTACTGTCTTGTTCCTCGCCCGGAGCAGTCGTTTCTCCGTTCACGGCTGCTGCGGAGCTTGACCGAGGGCGTTGTGTCTGTGGAGGTTTCGGATTCGGCTTCGGTATACGTTTTTCCAGAGTATGCCACTCCTTTTCGATCTTCGTCATGGTAATCTCAAAGACAGCCGGTTTGATAGGCTCTAACTGCTCTTCTCTTCGCTTCGCATTGTAGTCTTCCAGCCATTTTTCGTCTTGCTCATCCATGTCATATTCAACTCTGCCAACCGAGACATTGACTTCTCCCTCGCTAGTGGGCGGGTTGATAATATCCAGATCGTCTTCTTGCGCTCCCTCAGTCATACGAATCATCTGCCGCTCATGACGGACGAAAAGATCACTTTCTTGGTAGCCCACACTCGCCATCGTCCGGTCCACGTAGTTCTGCTGGCCAACACCTGGCTGGTCATAGAAGACAAATGGATCCCGCAACCGGAACGAAGGTTTTGGGAGAGTGAGCCTCTCACGGGGGTTTGGACCCGGTGGCGGTATAGCTTTCGGCTGAGGTGTGATACCGAGGGCATTCAGGATAGCCTCAGGACGACGGGGAGGACGACCTGGTTTGCGCTTGATAGGTGAAGGAGACGCGCCACTGGTATGGAGTTTGATAAGCTCCGCTAACGGATCCTTGCTCCCATTAATATCGATACCGTTCAACTGCAATATCTCCGTAATGGGTGTCGACGGAGCCGGACGATCTACTTCCTCCGCGTCGAAAACTGCAATCTTGGCATCGATATCCAAGTCCGGGTGGAACTCCTCCCAACCGCGCTCCTCGCGCGGCTTGTACCCGTCTCCCTGCTGTAGAGCCAAAGCGGCGGCGGTCGACGAGCCATAGCGACCACGACTCTGCGACTTCTCCCTTCTCAGACGGGCCGACGGGGAGTTGTCGGAACAGGGGGTGGCGGCGGGGTGGAGGGAGGAGGACTGGTTGTGGTTCAGGTTCAGGTTCGGCTATGGGTTCAGGTTCAGGCTCAGGCTCCAGCTCGGATTCAGGTTCAGGTTCGGGTTCGGGTGCAGGTGCATGTTCGGGCGCAGGTTCGGGTGCAGGGCGGCTTCGTGAGGATGAGGTCCGTCCGATGGGGGTTCGTTTGATCTTGGGAGGTTCATCTACGTCTATTTCGACATATCTCCCTCCACCTCCAGGTCCTCCGGGAATGTATCGTCGTTTCTTGAGAGGGGGGCCTTCGTTGGCTTCAGGGTTCGGCCCCTTGAGAGTAACTTTCGGACCCTTTCGCGAGGCCCTGCCGGCCGACAAGCGGTATTTCGATGAAGAATACGGCGCCATCCTAAAGAAAGTTCATGAAATAGCAGAGACTGATTGGAGGTAGCTTAATAAAGCGTCCCTGAATGGCGGTTCGTTGAGTTCGCCGCTGAGCCTCAAATTTCAAACGTAAAGATTAGGCCGCACCGTGCTTTGCAGAGAAACCAAATCAAACAACATAGAAGCGCAACTCATGACTTGGAGTATGCATGGAATGAATTAGCAACAGCTGTAAATAGAAGGCTCCACGGCCATGACGGGCGACGGCGAGGGGCGACGCGACGGCAACTGGACGTCCGCAATCCACTACTGTCAATGTCTTGGCGCTAACCGCCCTGGGCCAGCCAGAGCGGAGACTCCACTCCGGATCAGATATTCCCAAGCAACGCGGAGCTTATCCATCATTCTCACTTACTTCTTCGGCGCAGCAATCAGCTTGTTCCAGGATGAGTGGTCCCGGTGAAGAACGGTATGCATTCTCTTTTCAAATTCTATGCGTAAATAAGCCAGATCTTTTTACTGACAGGTGTACTTCTAGATGGCGCGGAGGTCGTCCGTACGATCAAAACCGCCAGTCGGGACAAAGACACTCTAACTCGAGGAACATGGGCGCACACAGCGGGAATCGCAGCGGACAGAGCTCAGCTCCCTGGTCGGATTCCCGTGAGCAACTCGCCACCGGGCCGTCTCAGGAGCACGTTCCTGTGCGCGGGTTCAATTCCACAGAGTTGAAAGCAGCTCTACGGAGAAGTAGGCATTCTCTCGTTATCTACTCCATTCCCTAGGATCCACTAACACTTATTTGTTACCTTTAGGCCCAGGAGGTAATACCCGCCCATCCATCCGGAACCTACATATCCGCCACGAGCAGAAGAGTCGCTGACCACCGCACCAGAGCCCAAGCCTTTCTTCTACAGACCAGGTGGAAAAGATGCCAACAACAATCGTGCCAGCGGACCCTGGGGTGCAAAGCGTACGTCATACTTCCACCGATCTGTCAGAGTCCAACGCTGTTAACACATGGGCAGCCAACACGATGGCGAATGGAAAGGACTTCTTTCTCGAGCTTCGCAAGCAGGTGACCGCGTTGCGCCAGGGAGCTACTGTTCCTGGAGGTTGATTCTAAGAGGATCAGTAGTAGCTCTAGGCGAAGAAGAAACATACGGGGGTGGTACCGTTCTCCAGCCGAGTCTGAAGTAAGGCTTCAGGGGCCTCGGTCCAGGACGAAGAATCGAGGATATACTGCTGCTGCTGGCTTTTGCTGGTTATTACCAGAGTGAGCGCCGTGGTCAGTGTGGTAGGCGAACTCGGGGTATGCGTTAGGAACTCTGGGTATTACCGCTATTCCTTTGGCATCTTCTCCTGTTGTACTGGTAGATGGCTATGACATGAACATATTCGAGAAAAGTACATGCAAGTTAAGGATAACGAGAGAATCTTCATGATCCGCATCTTGGTCTATAAATACACTGTACAGAAAGCAATGCACGTATGGTACAGTAGAGAGCAGTCTAGTATACAGTATCATCGACTTACTTTATCATCCACCCGTCAGCGCCCAAAAGACCACCGTCCTCAGCGCGCGGATCAAGAGCCCACTTCCTAAGAGCCCTACCACCGAGGTCCGTGCTGAAGCCTGCCTCGAACATCTCAATCCCAGCCCACCCGATCATGGCCGCATTGTCAGTACACAAGTACGGCGGCGGCGCAACAATCTCAATATGTCCGAACCCGCGGACATCAAGGAATGACCGCAGCACAGCCATCAGAAACCTATTAGCCGCGACTCCACCGCTAATAACGAGCGTTTTGACCTCTGGGACACCCTTGTTCCGCGCTTCCTGCTGCAGCTCCTCAAGAGCGATGATCGTCCGCGAACCAAGGTGCTCAAAGCAGACGCGCATTGCCTCACGGGCCAGAGCAACTCGCTCCTCATTGGAGACGTCCTCGCCTGCTGTCTTTTTCGCTCCCATCAGTTTGTTGATCATGCTCGGTAAAAACGAGAAGCTGAACTGCAGCTGTCGGGTATTGGCGAAGGGTGACGTGAGGGTCCAGCCCCACGGGCTTGGATGCTTGATCAGCTCCTCGCCTCGGCTCTTGGGAGCGCAGTAGCTGCTCCAGTCTGCGCTGCCGTTGGGAAAGGCAAACCGTTCCAGCAGTCTGCCGTACATTGTAGTTTTGGCTTCGTTGAGGACCGAGGGTGGGAGAATCTCTCGTGCTGCTTTATCGAGAGATTCACCGATCGCGATATCTGCAGTCGAGGCCATTATCGTATGCTCTGTGATAGAGGTGGACTCGACCAGCATTGAATGGCCGCCGGAGACCAGTATGGAGAGGAAGGGAAACTCGGGGGTTACGGGTGGGTTAGTAGAGGCGACATCGCTGCCGTGCTGCGCTCGGCTCATGGCGGAAACAAGTCGAGGAGTTAGGAGATGGGCTTGCATATGATGGACGCCGACAAATGGGATCTGCCATGCGACAGACAGGCCTTTGGCTGTATCGAGTCCAGTGAAGAGGTTCGCGCGCATCCCAGGCCCGCGGGTAGCCGAGATGAAATCCGGTTTGCGTCGTTCAGAGCCATCTGACAGGTTTATCCTTTTCGATGTATCTTCACCATCTTCTGCTGCTCGAGGTAAGTGCCCGAGGGCCTTATTGACGAGTTTGGCCAGGTTCTCTTGATGCGATTCAAGTGCTAAAATGGGGTGAATGCCGCGGTATTCCCTGGTATCTGCCGTCACATTCTCGAGGAAATGAATTCTCGCGGAAACATCTGGGGATCGGTCGTTTTTCTCGACAATCGCAACTGACGTATCGTCGCTAGAGGGAGGACATAAGTGAGCGAAATTCAGGCTGGGGGTGTTGTCCGACGGTAGCAAGAGGACTTACCATGACGTTTCAATGGCGAGGGTCAGAAGTCCTCGATTTCGGGCTGTCTGAATCACTTTGGAAGCACTGCATATTCTCCCACGGAGGAGGGCAGATGCAGATCTCGAAATCAGCATTGAGAGATGTAGTGAAAGTGGTCCTTCGGTTTAGCATGGCATTAGGTACGCTGCGAAAAACATTCCCCCGGAACCCGCACGGACCCTCGAAGCCCTGGAATACAGCCCTAAACAGGTATCAACCCAGCAACAGAGACGATATCTACTAGATACTTTGTGCTGCTATCAGCTTAGGTGGTGATAACACGCATTGGGGGCTGTCGTACAAAGAGTAATAATGTCCACCTATCTCGGTCTACGTCCTAAAATCTAGACTTCACCATAGTTTGATCACAACTAACACTTCAAGTCATAAAGAATGCATTTGGATCGTATCATCACGTCATAAACCATAATAGTATCTATATACACACTGTTTCTCAGGTTATCTCTCTTGCTGAGATTTCATTCGAGTAATCACCGAATCCATGCATTGCACCGACAATGCAAAATTATGGATTCTTGCGAGGATCCCAAAGTCGGAGCCGGGTGCAGACGCCAGAAAACATGCCGTCTCCGGGAACCCAACTGTCGACCTTGTGGTCTGGGCTTTGGCAGATCTGGTGTCTGGGCAAACACCGTACCTCATCGTTTCATTAAACCTCTCATTCACGCACCATCCAGCGTCTCTCTTCTTTTGACAGTTTCGTGTAGGTGCCGTAATACTCCTCAGGGTTCTCGATTGGCGTCACGCAGTGTACGGTGGGAGTACCCTGGAACTGGATTCGCTTCTCTGCGTGGCTGGTTGCACTGGCCATGGGCTGTTTCTTGAGGATGCTCTTTGATTTACACGAATTGGTGTAACCGTATGACTGCGCTTGCATACTCGAGAAACGCTTTCCGCCTGGGCTTGGGGGAACCGGCGAGTTTGGCGTGCGGGGGAAAGGACCAGGAGACTTCAGCGATAATGAAGGACGAGTAAGGCTCTGCGCGGTCGAAGTGACAACAGACAGCTTGGGTCTCATATTGACGGTATTGTGTGGTGAAAGATTTAACAGACGGTGATTGTTGAGTCTTGACGGAGTATGGTTGAACGCTGAGAGAGAGAGAGATGTGCAACTTGAGGTGAAGACTTTGATCAACAGAGTCTTCGCAAGATGTATGTATGTAAAAAGTGACTATTATTGACGAAGTGTAGATCCAAAATAAGAAGGCAAAAGATAGTAAATAATGTTTGGACCAGCCAAACAAACCCCTTGTGGGACGAAAATAGAACAGAAAGGACAAAAACGACAAACTGAGACGGAAAGTGTCTGAGGAAGAGAGAGACTCGCAGCAAGCCAGGGGTACTGCGCGGCTATATAGTCGCCCACTGCCCAAGAGGGACATGAGATAGGGACGGAGGAGAAAAGAGGGGAAAAGAGAAGAGCGAAAAAGGTGGACGAGGGGGTTGGGATGTCGACTGCCGGCAGCCAATGATCACCACCGCATCATCATCCTAAGCGCCAGCCAACGCACACCAACAGAGTCCATCACACTTGGGTTGTGATTAGTCGCATTGCAGTAACGAATCATGAATTGATGGCGACGGTGGAAATGCTCTGAAGGATTTCAACCTGACGAATTGGCTGTCTTTCCCATCGACCCCGGCTCAGCACTTCGGCACAGGTAAGTATAGAGCGAGATTATAGCCAAATGCTTGACCCTTGCTTGAGTGATGGTTAATTTAGATCTCTGCAGAACTCGAGTCAATGAATGACAATCATGTTGTTCGGCCGACCATGAGCCATGATCCTTGCCTTCAGTCCTTGACCGTACGAACTGCTACTCCCTCAGAAGAATAGCAGCCGGGACACCCTCAGAGTTCCCTCCCTCTCGGCCATGACAATCACTGACTCGGTTGGATCAACCTTCGTCACGCTCGACATACTACCTGGCCAATCTATTGGTCGTCGCTGGGATACACTTTTTGGGCTACTGGAAAGCTACTGGAAAGCCTGATGTTATAGTCACCAATGATCGCAGAGGCCGGACGGTCCTGCACCACAGTCACAAGCTGTCTGCAGCCATAATGCTCTCTTCACTCACAGACTGCTCTCTGTGCCCATCACCATCACTCCTCAGCATAATCACACTACAGTGCGAACCTAGAGTTGTGAGCTCAACACTGACCTTTGGTGACCATCCTGGTGGCCGACGTCTCGGTAGGTTTGAAATCTCAGGCATGTACGACTGGGTTAGTCTTGAGTTTCGTCAGAGCCATCCCAAGTACACTTAACGGAACAAATAGTACATATTTGTCTAATCTGGACGCATCGTAGATTTGGCAGTATCCTGCGGGCCCAAGGAGAAAGATACGAAGAGACAGGAAAGTATTTGGTAGGAGTCAATGGCTCTTGTTTGACCTGTACAAGGAAAGTAAAAGAGACAGCCATCGAAATCTTAAAAAGGGAAGAATGACCAACTGACGAATCAATTTTCATACTTCGTCCACTGGTCGACTTTTCGCTTCCAACCATCTTCTGATTTGACCACTCCTGCTTACTGAGCAGAAAAGGTAGTCGGTGGAGAGCACATGATATGAGTGTCTTTGCAGGTAAGTGAGGAGTGTGTAGCACATTGATCATTGTCACATTATCACACAAGGTCAGGGTGCATTATAGGTGGTGCTGAATGCAGATAGAGGAAGGCATCCATATCAGTAGCAGCAAAGACTTGCGCTCGGGCTTGCCATCACTTTGATATAGTCCGAGTTCAGTGCATTTTTCGCAGAACAATATCTTACCTAGTGCTGAATTTCTGTATGATCCCCAGCTACCTTGTATGCATGTATCTCTTCCTTTTATGCAGCGGGTCTGGAGGTTATGTGTGGCTATAGCCAATTGCTTGCACACAAGTACTGTGTGCAAGGTTGCTATATCAATACTAGATGGAGGACATGTCTGCAGAGCGCCTGGGAAGCTAGGAAGGCAGACAAATGGGTTGTCTGCTACTCATAATGGCGCCTCAATAAGTACTCAGGCCAGTGGCCCAACGTTTGCCAATGCCTGGTTCACCTGCCAGCTTGCCTGGAAAAGATTTTAATTCCTCCTCAGCTGCTGCTGGGTCTACATCTGGCCGAGCAGCAGAAGCCTCAAAATCAAAATTTTTTGCACCGTGCTCCGTCATCAGAAAATTGTACTTATTGAGGTCCCCATGAACAATTCCGCATGTATGCAGCAGACGAACAGTTTCCACGCAATGTCTGAGATTATGTATGTCTGGGATTTTCCCCAAAATTTCCTCCACTAGAAAGCCAACTGTTCGTGCTTTTGTTTCCTCATAGACGAAGCCAACAAATTTCGGAGCGAGAGGAAAAGCAGTTGATGTTAAGTAGAATATATCGAAACCTCTTGTTGCAGGGCCGGAATTTCATGTCTGAACCGTGCGACCTTCAGTATCCACGTTTTACCGTCATACTTTACCCGGGAAATGCGATCGCTGATCCGAGAGACCCTTGTCAGGTCTAAAAGGTTGAGAAAGACGGCACCAGGAACATTAAGCCGTTGGAGGTCTAGCCTGTGTGGTATGAATTCGTCTGGGGTGCTCTCAATACCCTGGAAGCCACTCCGAACAGTGAGTGTCTTCCATTCTTCCCCCCACTTGGGAAAACAGCTTTGGAAGAACTCGATCGTCGTCTGTCCTGCAATCACGGGGAATGATATCCCCATCAAGGATAGAAACATATACGACCCTTGAATTTCTCCTTATTCGATAGAGATAGTGACTTTCTTCGAGGTCTAGGGACAACACTTCCTACTTGATTTCTCAGTACAAGCCCGCTGGCGAGTTAGATTCAGGATATGCTCCACCTCAACAGGGGCTGCTACGACTGGCTGATTGCGTAAGGGTAGGATTGAGTTAATACGCCTAGAGAAGGATGATATCAAGAGTCATATAGTGGGCCAAATCTTCCATCTAAATGGGTTAGAATTAGATATGCTGAGCATGCCGACAAGATAGCTAAGGTGTAGGTATGCGACGACGATGCTAAGAGGTTGTCGGGTTCGAGACGTACAAGCTATCCCTTGGGGAAATTAGTAAAGATTGTTACGGTATCACACAAAGTTGAAGGTGCGTTATTGTAGGTACTTGCTTAATGCAGATGGTGGAAGACATCCATATCACCAGCAGCTAAGTACCCGGCCTCTTGAGTTCAGACTCGCCGTCACATTGATATATGCCCTGTATTCTGTCCAGAACAACATTTTACCTAGTGCTGTCCAGTCGTCCAGCCTTACCTTGGTTTTCCCATTTTTCTCTCCATTGTTGCAGCGAGTCTGGAGGTGACGTCAGCCATGCCCAATTGGTAGCACACAACTGTCGTGTGCAAGACTGCCTTATCCGCACCGAGCCGACGGATCTACAACTTAAATATTTATTAGGACTGATCACCCTTAATGATCCTTGAACGAGCCACCGTGGATCGCAGTCGACAGTATCATCATGGGCGCATTGGGAATTATTCTTGAGCCCGCCGGTAAGTCGACCACTACAACCTCCGACAACCGCGACAGACAAGATTGACTGACTATTTGTGACTCCAGCGATTGTGGTTATTTTTACAGCTGGTACCCTCATCAACCGTCGCAAAGAACTCAAGTTCGCGGAGACACCTTGCGTTGAGACACCGTTGCTTGAGAACGAAGACTGCGAGGATCTAAAACCAAGAAGGTCATCCAAGGGGCACCCCAACATCCAAACACGGATTCTTGCTCGTTTTCCGTTTCTTATAGAGATATGGTATTGGCTACTTACATATTGGGTACGGCATCATGGTCTTCCTCTTCCTTGATCTGTGACATGGGAACGATCTGACAGTGACGCAGATCTACCAAGGACTGCGCGCGATCTCTGCCCGAGCGATCAGCGACAACGAAGCCGTTTTTGAGACGGCTAGGCGCCATGCGCATCAGATCCTCAGTCTAGAACATTTCTTCCATATAGATGTCGAGCTACGGGTGCAACGGTTCGTCCTCAATCGCGCGCCTTGGCTAAAGGCTGTTCTCGCTAGAGTATATTACTCGCACATTGTATTGGGCGTCATCTTCCTCGTCTATGGCTATACCTTTTTCCAAAGGGAAAAATACCAAGGAATCCGCCGCACTCTGGCCCTCGAAAGTGTGATAGCATTTACAATCCTCACTCTTTGGCGATGTAGTCCGCCACGACTACTGCCGGAGGAGTACGGCTTCGTCGATATGCTGCATGACAACAGTGCCGGATCCGCTTGGACACAAAACAAGTTCCAGCTCACAATTGCGGCAATGCCGTCGCTGCATTTTGGTAACGCTGTTTTCATTGCTCTGTGCTTGTTGCGATACAGCCCACACTGGTTCATTCGTCTTGCTGCGCCACTCTGGCCCGTGATGATGGGCGTGACAATTGTCGCGACGGCAAACCACTTTGTTTTGGATGCCCTCGTCGGTGTTTGCGTAACCTTGACGGCGTATAGATTCAATCATGCCATGTTGGTTTTGTTGCCGGTAGAGCGGGTACTTTTCAAGTTGCTTCGCATTGAGAAGCCGGAGCAGTAGTGGTTCGAGGCAGTCGATTATATTCTTTCTTTATGTCTTAGGCAACATTATTAAGAGCTCAGTGCAGAGGCATGCGCCGCCTTCTGCACGAATTTCAGACTAAAGTCACAGAAGAAGTTCTGAAGTTCAATGTCTAACCTTCAATTCAGAGATCCACGAAGGTTGAATACATGCTACACATACATACTCTAGGAACCGGCTGACAAGGCCGACAATGACATCGGACACTTCAAGTATCACCAGCCATACAGTGTTGCAACACATCAGTAGTCACTTAGCAGCAAAAAGTCGAGATCAAAGGATGCTTGGGTACAACGACTCGCAGAATCTACAGAATGAACTCCCAGTTGAATAAGGTGTAGATAGTGACGTTATCGATAGGCTAATGCAACTAGTGAATCACCCTGTCTTTATGCACTGCACATCATTAATTCTAGCAACCTCAACTACCAAGTACTACTTCTCGAAACGGAGAGATGAAATGCCACAGCATAGATCACATCTGATCCATGGGAATCGTTCGGCAGCCGGACTACTTTATCAAATAATCAAATCCAAAGAACTTAAGAACCCATGCTGAAGAACTGCACCGAATCGACCGAGCCCTCCCTGCTATGGGTTGGCCGGTGAGCTCTCTTGGAGAAATCCCGCGCGGGAATAGTCCTACACCCTTGCCTAGTAACCAACTACCGTGAGGCGGGGTTGGATACGTTGACCGACACTTATTGGTTTAAGAAATCATCGATATATGAAATGTACAATGCACTTGCTTTTGCTTCGTGCTCCGCAGCCCTTACGAGATGCTTCTTAGCAATCACACAACGTATTCCACTCTTCTCCGTACAGTCAGAGAGTCATGAGCTGGAACTGGAAATTCTCCAATTCTGGACCCGCTGCACTAACTTACTCCGCACCGAAGACGGAGACGACTCAGACGAGACCAAGACTGGACTACCACATCGGGCCGAATGTGTGGGCAGGAATATAACTGTGCCAGTCAGACAAGTGTGACTGCATGTCATGTGAAGACCTCCGATCCCGTTCTTTTCTTCCAGAAACCAGGTAGAAACAAGGGATAACGTGACTCTTGGAATGAATGGTCTTCAGTCTACGAATATCATTCTTTGCGTATTCCTTATTCAAGAGATCATATATACAGGCATAAATAGTCATCTCGGTTACAGCTATCCTCGGTCGCGAGATCTTCTCGCGGGATTTTCTCTAGGGTCACCTGCCTCCGATCTGGTTATCGAATCAGTGGATATCGTGCGTTCCGGAGTTTACCGTGGCTCGCCATCAGGAGTATTTCTGCCCCTGGCTCGTGGCATGCGAATGGCTGCTTGGGTTGAAGACAAGTCCTGCGACTATAAAAGGTCCGATATAGATCTGTGTGACATGCGGTAGAAGATCAAAGAACACTGTAGACATTCCAAGCCAACGGGGAGTTGGTCAACGATCATACTGCGGAGAAGCGACTGGCCTCATGGCCTGAGGCAATAATAAGGTGTTCGGTCCCAAGTCCGACCACTCACCGGGTAATTTACCCATTCCAGAGGCGGTGAAGCGCTTGTTCCTTTTTCTCTTTTTCCTATTCGCGCCTCATTCTGAAGAGCGTGAGAGGCACATAATTGCTCTCGTCCTCTGCAGGAAAAACTTTTTTTAGCCGGCTTATGAGAGAAAGTCAAAGGTAGAAAAAAACAAGATATCTTCGTAAACAAGATAGAAGGATTTAGAACTCCTTCAGATCTGCATTGTATAATTTATTATTTCAACTGCATAAGTGGCAGATCAATCTGTTGTCATCTTGCTCCCCATTTTTTTGCCCTTCTCTTCTCCCTCTTTGTCCTAGTAATTCTGTTTCTCCACACAATTGTCTGGTCCCAACCCCTTCATAACCCCGTCCTTACCCACATTGGAGTCTCTTAGACCTCCCTTCTCTTTCGCTTCTTCTTGGATTTTGGATCGTCGAGGCGAATTGGTTGCATTGGCTCAGTGATCTGTGTGTGATATTTGCTTGATACAATGACCGTCAAAGAAGCTGTGAAGGAGTCGTTGCTCGGCAGCTCGGAGGAGCCCCGGCTATCGCAACAGGTGAAGCATCATTTCTTCCACCATGCACGGAAAGATGAAAGCACTGGCGAGTTTTATATGACGGAGGATGACTTTATCAATGCTATTGCACCAAAGCATGAGGATTATGTGAGTTTCGCAGCCTGTTTTCCCTCTGATTCTTTGCCTACTATGCGATGTGTCATCGCGCTGCTCATCTGCGGGTGGTCTCCAAAATATGACTAACAACCTTGCTTTTCGCAATTGACAGCACAAAATCAAGCGCGAGCACTATGGACTCCTCTTCAGAGTCGCCGACAAGCGAAGAGCCGGTAAACTCACCCTCAGTGACTGGGCGACCTTCGAGAACCTCCTGACCAAACCCGATGCCGAATATGAGATTGCTTTCCGACTCTTCGATTTGGATGGAACGGGCACGGTCAAGTGGGAGACATTCAAGAACATATACAATGTGAACAAGAGCAGTGATAGTATACCTTTCGATTGGAATTCGGAATGGGCTTCCCTGTACTCCGGACGGAGCAAGGCCCGGCACGACATGACATACCCCCAGTTCGCTCAGATGCTCCGAGGATTGCAGGGCGAGCGCATTCGGCAAGCCTTCCACATCTTCGACAAGGATGGTGACGGTTACATCGAGCCTGAAGATTTCCAGCGGATCATCCTTGAGACCTCGAAACACAAACTGTCGGATTATGTCCTGGAGAACCTTCCCAGTCTCTGCAACATCTCAGCGGGCACCAAGATCTCCTACTCTACCGTTCGTGCTTTCCAGAATGTCATGCGCGAAATGGATATGATCGACGTTATTGTCCGCGAGGCCACCCAGAAGAGCGAAGATGGCAAGATCACGCGCGCCGACTTCCTCAACGAAGCTGCTCGCATTACCCGATTCTCCCTTTTCACACCAATGGAAGCAGATATCCTATTCCACTTCGCTGGCCTCGATGCGCCTTCCGGCCGGCTATCTCAGAAGGATTTCGCCAAGGTCATTGATGCCTCCTGGCGTATGCCTTTGGCTCTGGCTGGACAGGCTGTCTCCACTGCAACAACCACCGCTCAAGTCGCCGCTGAAAAGACTCGGTCGGTGTTGCACAGCGTTTTGGAATCAGTCCACCATTTCGCGCTTGGCAGTATTGCGGGTGCTTTCGGTGCTTTCATGGTTTACCCCATCGATCTCGTCAAGACGCGCATGCAGAACCAACGTTCGACGCGCGTTGGCGAAAGACTGTACAACAACTCGCTCGATTGTTTCAGAAAAGTCATCCGCAATGAGGGCTTCCTAGGCCTGTATTCCGGTGTTCTGCCTCAGTTGATCGGTGTTGCTCCGGAAAAGGCCATCAAGCTGACCGTGAACGATCTCGTCCGCGGCCACTTCACCAACAAGGAAAACGGCAAGATCTGGTATCCCTATGAAATTCTTGCTGGTGGTACTGCTGGTGGTTGCCAAGTTGTAAGTTCTGTGGAGATCTCGCCCACTCTGGAGGTCTGTTCTAATTCGCCTTTTATTAGATCTTCACAAATCCCCTCGAGATTGTCAAGATCCGCCTGCAGGTTCAGGGTGAGATTGCCAAGACTGTCGAGGGAGCTCCCCGTCGCTCGGCCATGTGGATTGTGAAGAATCTGGGTCTGGTGGGCTTGTACAAGGGTGCCAGCGCTTGCTTGCTCCGTGATGGTAAGAATGAACCAACGCGCTCCTTCTACTTTTGTGAATATGCTTTCTGACGTTTTCGGACTCTAGTTCCCTTCTCTGCCATCTACTTCCCCACCTATGCCCATCTGAAGAGCGACGTTTTCGGCGAGTCTCAGACACACAGACTAGGTATTGTGCAGCTGCTCACTGCCGGTGCCATTGCCGGTATGCCAGCGGCATATCTTACTACGCCCTGCGATGTGATCAAGACCCGTCTGCAGGTTGAAGCTCGCAAAGGAGACGTTCGTTATAACGGCTTGCGCCATTGTGCGGCCACGATCTGGAGGGACGAGGGTTTCAAGGCCTTCTTCAAGGGTGGTCCTGCTCGTATCGTTCGTTCGTCACCGCAGTTCGGTTTCACCCTGGCTGCCTATGAACTGCTGCAGAAATGGCTTCCCATGCCCGGCTCTCAAGCTGATGTCTCTCCCTCGGGACAAGTTGAGCCCGGCGTTGGGTTACAGAGTGCCAAGGCGCCTCTCCCTTATCTGAGGTCAAGAAACGCTCTGAAGCTCCTCCTCGACCTCGACGAGAATATTGGCCGCGTCTATATCCCTCAGGCCGATAAATGGCCCAAATTCCTCCAGCCGTCGAAGCAATGATTTGCATTGTCTTGTTTTCATAGCGATCATTTGGCTTTCTTTTGTCTCCTGTGTTGACTTGAAAATATATTATGTTTCTGTATTTTCACAACCGTCTTTCTTGATTCACGTGGGTTTGGTTTGGCCGGGCGAAGATCATGCATAATTTTTCTTCTCTTTTGTTCATACAGGAACCAGATTACATTGCACATGTACCAAAAGCAGATAGACTCGAAAGAAGGTCGTATCATTCCTAGCACGCAACTGTTTTCAATATCAAAGCATGAGATCTTGCATACTTATATCACAGAGAACTACACCATATTTTCGGAATTTGAGGGTGCTATCGTGAGTCATAATACCTCCTGTTGCCTGCAAGATCGTCGATGGTTGCCTGTTGAGTTCCCCAGATCGATGATAAGATAAGCTGCTGAGATCGGAGCACGTGATATTATCCACTTTTTTTTTTTTTCATAGACTGCAGTGGACCCGCCGCAACCTTTCTTTCTCTCTTTTTCTCTTCCCCCCTTCCCTGGTTTTTACCAGGAGGGCTACCATTGAATAATACTGTCTGATCTCAATTAGCCAAGATGAAGTACGTTCTGGTCTCTGGAGGTAATGATCTTTCCGTGTCTTTCTCCCATGACGCTTTCGCTCATTCCTGGCAGGTGTCATTTCTGGTGTCGGCAAAGGCATCATCGCAAGCAGTTGCGGGTTGTTGCTCAAGACTGCTGGTTTGGCCGTCTCGAGTATCAAGATTGATCCATATCTCAATCCGGATGCCGGTCTTATGAACCCTCTAGAGTTGGTCTCACCTAGTATGCTCACCTGATTTCTTGAATTTGACGTTGACGCATCAAAGACACGGAGAATGTTTCGTTCTCGACGACGGAGGTGAGGCCGACCTCGACCTTGGCAATTACGAGCGCTACCTCGGAGTCACTCTCGGGCGGGATAACAACATCACCACTGGAAAGATCTACCAACACGTCATTGAGAAGGAGCGTCGCGGCGATTACCTGGGAAAGACTGTTCAGATCGTGCCACACCTCACCAACGAGATTCAGAACTGGGTGGAACGGGTTGCCAAGGTTCCCGTGGACGAGTCAGGGCGGGAACCCGACGTTTGCATCATCGAGTTGGGTGGTACTGTTGGAGACATTGAAAGTGCGCCTTTTGTGGAGGCCATGAGCCAGCTCCAACGACGGGCCGGCAAGAACAACTTCTTGGAAATTCACGTCAGCTACGTCCCTCTGATCGGCTCGGAACAAAAGACCAAGCCTACCCAGAGAGCCATCAGCGATGTTCGCAGTGCTGGCCTCAGGCCGGATCTGATCGCCTGCCGCTGCGAAACCCCTCTTGAAGAGAGCACTATCCAGAAAATCGCCAATGCCTGCCAGGTGGAGCGGGACCAGGTTGTTGGAGTTCACAACGTGTCCACCACTTATCAAGTGCCAATTCTCCTGGAGAAGCAGGGCTTCCTCAATACCATCAAGGAACTGTTGCACATTGACTCGGTTCCGAAGGATCCCAAGCTCATCGAGCAGGGCAAGGTGATCTGGCAGGAATGGCAGGGTCTTGCCATTAGCCAGGACCGTGTCTTTGAGACTGTCTCTATCGCCCTTGTGGGCAAGTACACCACTTTGCATGATTCATATATGAGCGTGAGCAAGGCGCTCGAGCACTCTGCCATGCATTGCAAGAAGAAGCTTGACCTCATTTGGGTTGAGTCCTCCCACCTGGAGGACGAGCACAAGGAAACAAACCCGGCCGAGTACTACAAGGCATGGCACTCTGTTTCGACCGCCAACGGAATTCTGGTTCCGGTAGGTTTTCTCCGTGTATACTTTATGAATGACTCTAATATTATGTTCAGGGCGGTTTCGGCGAGCGTGGTACCGAGGGTATGATCAAGAGTGCCCAGTGGGCCCGTACGAACAATGTTCCTTACCTGGGTGTTTGCCTGGGTATGCAAGTGGCCGTGATCGAGTACGCTCGCAATGTGTGCGGGTTGACTGGCGCTGGTAGCGAGGAGTTCCACGAGAACTGCGAGCATTCAGCGATCGTTTACATGCCCGAGATCGACAAGACCAAGATGGGAGGCACCATGCGACTCGGCAAGCGGGCCACCCACTTCCAGCCCGGCACCGAGTGGTCCCGTCTGCGGAAGCTGTACGGAGACAAGCAGGAGATCTGGGAGAGACACCGTCACCGTTACGAGGTTAACCCCGATCTTGTCGACCAGCTCGAACAGGCTGGTCTGACCTTTGTCGGCAAGGACGACAGCGGCAAGCGTATGGAGATTATCGAACTCAAGGACCACAAGTGGTTCGTCGGTGTGCAATTCCACCCGAGTATCTCAGCCGAGTCCTTGCGCCCAGCAAGACCTTCCTGGGCTTCTTCGCTGCTTCTGCCGGCTGCCTTGAGGAGATCACCGAGGTGTTCAAGGATCGCCACGATTTGAGCCACCGCGAGGTGAAGATCCCCCTCCATTAGATTGAGATGGGGCTGGCGGGCTGATGCCGGTAAAAGGCATCGGCTGGTTGTTGGGTTGGTTATTTCATGTTTGTTTCTGGCGTTTGGCAAACTAAAGAGTAACGTGGATCAATGTATGAGAGACATATAGAACTATGCCTGCATTGCTGGAATGGGCCCAGCTAGTATAATAGCTCCAAAATGATACTCCGTCCTCGCGTCATGCTCGCGATGGCATCATCTTCAGCCTACGCCACCACACCATAGATCCCTATCACAGCTCCATACTAAGACGACCTCCCGCAAACGCGATCCGTAGATCAGTCATTCCGTACAAGCGCATAGCGCCAAGACTCAGACGCTCAACAACAACAACATTTATACGCGCCTAGTAAACATAAACCACGTCCACAGTACGAGAACCCAACCACATCAGTCTAGAAATTGATCAAACTCCAGAAGCCTAGGAAAATGACAACCCTCAACATCACAAACCCCGACGAATTCCTCACCCATTTCAACGAAGCCCTCAACGCCGCCCCCTCGTCGCGCCTACGCCACATCATCCGCGACGTATGCAGGCTTCTCCCGGTTGCTCTCCCGATTGTCTCTGACTCCCTCCTTGTCACCGAGGAGGAGGTTCCCAAACAGCATGACTCTGACTCTAACGCGGGGTCTGATTCCGAAGAAAACGTAGACGGAGACACTTCAACGCCAGATGATGGGATCCTGGAAGTCAAGGCCAAGCCTGCAACCCTCAAGACTGAGAAGCGGGCCAGGGCTGGGACCAGCGTCCGGCCGCGGTATGCGGCGTGTGTTAACTGCGGTGTTGAGTACGACGTTACGAAGAACTCGCGGGGTATTTGTTGCTTTCATCCTGGTATGCATGCTGTATTCTACTGTGGGGTTGCGATGCTAATGTGCTGTAGAGGAGGCTGTACAGGATGAGAAGTACTGGGACCGTATTGACCTCTGGGAAGATGAGGAGATTGACACGGAGGAGAATCGGGAGGATCATCCCGAGGGGTTTGTGTATGGGTGTTGTGGGAAGTGCTATGGGGAGGAAGGGTGTAAGGTAGGGTGGCATGAGGAGGAGGGGAGGGATCGGAAGAGGAAGAGGATTTG
The DNA here is from genome assembly GCF_002847465.1 of Aspergillus novofumigatus IBT 16806. Lineage (NCBI taxonomy): Eukaryota > Fungi > Ascomycota > Eurotiomycetes > Eurotiales > Aspergillaceae > Aspergillus > Aspergillus novofumigatus. Next base: position 567,691 of record NW_020194280.1, read on the forward strand.
ATCTGCCTTCACTGAAATAGAGGATGTGCAGGTCCTGTATAAGTTTGGACTTGATTTTAGTATTACTGAGAGGTTGAGATGATGGATTAATATTGTTTGAAGACCTGAGGCAGGGCTATCTTAAATACTCCCCAATATTCGCCAGATTGAAAATAGCAGACACACCGTACCTGGCTGCCTCATTCGTCGTAATCCAAGCAGCCTCCTCCCCATGCGTAAAGTACTCCGGCGGCGCAGACTCAACAACCCTCCACTGATGGTTCTCTGTATACCCATCCGTACGCAAAAACTGCTCCCAAGCCGCCCGAGCCAGCTCCTCAATCTTCAGCTGGACAGCCGCAAACGCCGTAAGCGTCGAGTGACTCTGTCGCCAGGTCGCATGATCCGGGAACTCGAACCCGAATTCCCTGCGCTGGACTTCCGCGCCGCCATTATACGCTTTGCAATAGGACAGCCATACGGCCATAAACCTATCTACAGTAGTCGGATGCGCATCATGCGCGTAGTCAAGAAGCTCCGCAAATATCTCGGGGAACCCAAAGAGCATGGAGAGGTGAGAGATGGCGTACTCGGGCGTTGGCGGGGGGCATTCTCGAATCTCGCCCGTGGTTGGGTTCAGTAGGATAGCATTATTCCCAATGCCGTGTTTGAGCCGCGCGATGCCGTCTAGCAACTCGATCAAGAGATCGCGGCAGTGCTCCCAGCCCTCCGTCCGTCGTTCCCAGGCCGTCAACCATGCTGCCGCGAGCGCACAGCAATCAAGACCGATGTTCGTCATGGCGAAGCCCTCGGGGACATCAGCGTGCGCTTGCACCTTACGGTGCGAGTCGAGAGTCAGGAGGGCGAATTGGCAATCCTGCAGCTCGGAGATCAAATCGCCGATGCGCTCGTCGCCGGTCAGGTAATAGTATATCCGTTTATAGAGCACATTGGATACACGCAGCTGCTTTGAGCTATCGCTGAAATGCTGGACGCCGTGCCGCGTGCCGAAACCCTTGAACCGGCCTGTGTGGTAGGTGTCCACCTCGCTGGTGTGTCGGGTCATTGCCTCGGCCATTTTGAAGACGTCCGCGCGACCGGTATGCAGGAAGTAAAGCCACAGCCAGAGATCGGTCGAGAGCTCTGAGTTGTCCCAGGCGAAGCCGCCTACGTCGTAGCGCCAGGCGTGCCGGTAGGGGTCGTACGTGTGCTGCACGTCTCCGTGGTCCCAGAAGCCGTACCAGCGGTGTTGCTCTATCTGTTTCTGGTAGTGGTTGAATAGAAGGTCGAGGTTGTGCTCGATGGTGGCTTCTTGCGGTGATGCGGGTGGTTGGTTCGCGGGCGACCAGTAGCCGTGGAAGACGCCGACGGAGTGCATGTACTCGGCTGTCGGGACTAGACGGGGAGGGTTTCTCACAAGAGTCGAGAAAGAGCTGAGTTCCTGGTTGGAAGGGGTGCTTGTGTACGGCCGGAGGAGGAATTGGTTCGTCCTTCCGATACCGTTGGCAGTGGCAAAGCCCGGTTCGTAGTCTTCGTATGTGACGTCGAGTGCATGCAGCTGTTTTTCGTACGAGTCCAGCCCGAGTCCATCATGGTATGGCGACGTATCGAGCGGTTCTGCAAGGGGAGAGTAAAGCCACACGGTGATGGCACCCTCGCTCTGAGTGAGCTTGGTCAGGTCCAGCTGAGTCGGGTACCGTTCCCAGAAGTCGGACATGCCAACGGCGATGCCGCCGTGTCTTGCTGAGCCTAGATACACAGTTCCATCTGCGCGACCACCACCGGTTACCTTGACCCAGGAGCAGCCCTTTTTCGTTCGTTTCTTGACAGTGAAGCCGTCAGAGGAAAGCTGCGAGAGGGTGTAAGACTGAAATGATGGAATGTACGAGAGACCTTGATGGAAATCAGTCTTGGACCACTCTTCTTGCTTGAGAGTGACCGCCCGTCCTGCTGTTTGATCAATCCTGCTGGTAACTGTCGGACCGTGTCGTAATCCAGACAGTCCTTGGACTTCTTCCCGGAGGATCCCGCCATTGGAACCTGCAAAACGAACGTGTCGGTTATAAAGCTCCGTATTCTCCAAAGGGACTGAGAAACGAATTCCCAGTGAGGTTAGAGGTTCATCAGCGTCTAGATCATGGACGAAAGAGTGCAGGATCTTGATGGGTAACGCGTCGGCGTATATATAGACGCGCACATCGAACGGGAGGTGCTCAGAGTCAGGGGAGGCCATTGTCCCGGAGACTTTGATGACTGCTCTGGAGTTTGTAGCATTCTCGACCCCAACTCTGTTGACAATGGTCGAATACTCCTTGTGATTGATGGACGCGACAAGTGTGGCGCCAGAACACAGAGCCCGGCCACGCAGCGAAAGGCTTTCGAACAAGGACGAATTCCCTGAGCTTGCAAATTTGACCTGCAACCCAAGGCGCGTAGTGACTGTAATACTATCACCTTCCTCGATGGAGACACCAGCATCGGTGTCCTTAGATTTCGAGGAGCCCTTGACAGTGTACTCCTCGCTGTACCCGACATGCCCACCGATCGAGTGTGCCGTCCATTTGAGCGATCCGTCTGCCCAGTAGGCAATTTCTCTCGAATCTATCGCATATTCCCGACCATTCTCTTCAATGACAAAAGACTGACCAGGCTGATACAGCCCTTTTGGCCAAGGCATACCAAAGGAGACCCCGGCCGCCAGCGAGTCCTGGCCATAGTTAGTCAGCCACCGCAGATTGCCCGTCATTGTTGATTAACCGTCGGTGGACGATTGACACTTTTGACTCTGTTAATATGAGGTGGCCATCTGGGCGAGACAAAGAGGTGCGCCACTCACTTGTAGTCGTCTTGATCGGCCTATTTCCTCCCGGGGAAAGGAAAAAATCTCCGCAGCCCCTCTCGTCCATATAGGATGATGCGTTACTAGCTTTTCGTGGCTCATTCTTTCGGGGTTTTACTGTGCCGAAGGATGTTTCCCCGCAAAGTCTATCATGCATGGCGCCAACTTCCCCGGATTTCCACCATAGAGAAGGACGGAAAGCCACAAGGAATGGGCACAGAGAAGGGTCACAACTCACAAGCTTCTACTTGGCGAGGCTTATAAAGATTGGCCTCACTTGGCTTCTTGGAGAAAGATCATGTTCGATTGACATCTTCGCGTATACAAAATGGCCGCTCATCAAGAAGACGTGACAGATCCCACCACCGTTACGGTGATCCGGGAAAAAGACGAGGAACACTATGTCGTGGCCGAAGACATTGTCAAGGGCGCGCAAAAGGCCACGGACAATGAGCACGCAATGAGCCTGAGGGAGGGTCTGCGCAAGTACCCCAAGGCGGTCTTCTGGTCCATCTGGTTCTCGTCTGCGCTCATCATGGAAGGCTTCGACCATTCCTTCATCAGCGGGTTCATGGCTTTCCCGGCCTTCCAGAGGAGATACGGTGTTCTCACCAAAAACGGGTCCTACCAGATTCCAGCTAACCTCCAAGCCGCCGTCAGCAATGGAGTCAATGCGGGAGAGATTGTCGGTCTCCTGCTTAATGGTCTTCTGTGCGATTGGTTCGGCTACCGCTGGCTGATGATGGGCTCACTCTTCCTCATGGGGTGTTTTATTTTCTTGCAATTCTTTGCCACCGATATCTACATGTACATCGGCGCAGAGGTGCTCTTGGGTCTACCCTGGGGTGTCTTCCAGACGATCACCACCACCTACGCAGCCGAGGTATGCCCCAACGTGCTGCGCCCCTACCTGACCATGCTGGTCTCGCTGGCCTGGAGTATCGGTTACCTCACGGGGACTTGTGTCCTACGTGGGTTCCTGAGCATGTCGGGCGAATGGGCCTACCGCATCCCCTTTGCCCTGCAGTGGGCTCTACCCATCCCCCTCGCCATCGGCATTTACTTCGCCCCAGAATCGCCATGGTGGCTGATCCGCAAGGGTCGCACCGAGGACGCTACCAAGTCCCTCCGCCGGCTGCGTACCAAAGACGCAAGCGAGGAGGAGATAGCCGACACGCTCGCCATGATGCTGCACACCGTCAAGATCGAGGACGAGATGAACGCGTCCAGCTCCTACTGGGATCTGTTCAGGGGCGTCGACCGCCGCCGCACGGAAATCACCGTCTTCACCTACCTCATCCAGGAGCTCTGCGCCCCGCTGGTGGCGTACATTGTCTATTTCCTCGAGCAGTCCGGCCTCGATCCGTCATCGTCTTTCGACTTTGGTATTGGCGAGTATGCACTAGCCATCGTGGGGGTCTGTGTCGCGTGGTGTCTGGTCCCACGCGTGGGTCGCCGCACCCTCCTTCTGTCTGGAACCTTCTTCATGACCGTGACGACTATCCTTATCGGCTTTCTGGGGATCGTTAGCCGCAAGGCCCATCCCAAGATCGGTTACGGAATCGGTACCATCTTGCTGATCGAGTACTTTGTCTTTTTCATCACCATCGGTCCCATCATCTACACCATCGTCACGGAAATCCCGTCAAACGCTCTGCGGACAAAGAGCGTCGGTCTCGCGCGAGCGCTTTATAACGTCGGTGTCTTGGTGTACGGGCAGCTGGCGCCACGTATGATGCAACAAGCGGCATGGAACTGGGGAGCCAAGTGCGGGGTTTTCTTTGGGGGCATCATGGGCCTCAGTCTTGTCTGGGCGTACTTCCGGGTTCCGGAGACGAAGAACCGGACATTTGCAGAGGTGGATATCTTGTTCAAGAACAGGGTTTCCGCGAGGAAGTTTCCGGAGACGAGGGTTGATCTTGCGAGTGAGGAGGTCAGAGAGGAAGTCTTGTAGACAGTAGATTTGTCTTTAGTCAGGGATTAGTCAATGCAAGGATTTTCTTCAGGATTTTAGGAGGGCAAGACAGGAGCAATACCCTACCCTTATACGCGTAAGCTGATTTATATGACAATTTCGATGCAGGAGATAACTGTCAAAAGGATTGTGGGCCATATGATGTGCGTGCAGCGAGCCAGTGACAGGTGCAGTGAGCTAGTGTCATCAAGCAGAGGATCGTTTACCGTTTGAGAGCATCCTGAAGGAGCTGATACTGTCTCGAAGAGGACGGCGAGGATGAGCCAAGTGCGGCGGTGTCGTGCCTTTACCAACCAGTGCTCAAACGGGCAGATTCCATTGATCCTTCAGATCCTTCTGACTCTTCATATCATTCAAGGTATATTTACGGATACCTTGATGGAGTAATAATTGCTCACAGAGAGGTATAAAGGCAGCACCTCGATCAGGATATTCTCGCCTTCCCATGACAAGCAACAAACCTACTTTATCAACTCTACTGTACACTCTCCAAAGCAATAGCAATCTAGGTATGTCTTCAAGTCCATATCTCCTACCAAACTAACACCATGAAGAACACTATGCGTTTCATCAGCATCCTCCCCTCCATCCTGTTGAGCGCCGCTGTAGCCGCCGCGCAAGGCCCCGCCGAGCCCAATTGCGCTGGTTTCCCCTGTGGTGCTGGTGGTGATGAATACTGTATGAACTGGTGCAAGGAGGACCAGCACCGCCCTAATGGCGGCATATGTGTGACATTCGATATGGATGCGAATACCTGCGACCAATGTTACTGCAGCATAGACTAGTGTATCAATAAGTTGATTGATGAAGGTATGGCCTAGTGTGAGGCCCTAGAAAATATGGGTTGGGGTGGTGATGTTTTGAAGAAGCTGGATGCTAGAGAGCCTAAGCTGATATGAGGTATAATAACCTGGAGTGGTGGTCAGTGTTAACAACAACGCTTGATAATGCTTCATGACGGTCAAACTGCTTGAGAGCCATGTGATCCGGACGTGAACTGGATTAGCTGTTGAGATTCGGTATTGGGGGTCCGACTGAGACAGGGAAGGTGCTTGTAGGTAGTACTCTTGATCAGACACTCTGTACTCGGTAGAATGGGAAAACTGATAACCAAACGGATCAAACGGATCTCTACCTCCATTTTCTTGGAGTCCGAAGAATGTCCGAGTGGGCAGCAAGCTAGGTTTAGGTCAGAATCTGCCTCTTGGTCGAATCAAGTAGACTGATTGACACATTTGCGAGTCACGACGATTGTAATCATAATACTAGCTACAGTGGAATGGAGCAGTTAACTCAGATCCCACATTCTACGCGTACTGATATGTTAAGTAATTACTGCTGGTCAACAGCCAATTACTAGGACGGCCCCTGTCCTCTGACTTTTACAGAGTCTCCCAATCAGACAGGATAAGAAGTCCATTCTATTGAATCTAGCGAACATGAAAGCGAAGAACTCCAATCTGACGAATCAAACCATAATGAAAAGCAAGAATCATCCATCTCCTTCATCAGCCAACAATAACGCAACAACCTAGTTGCAAGTGCAAACATTCTTGTCGGAGCATTGTCCACCAGGCTTTCCAATGTAACTGCAGTGATCCTCACAGCAGAGCCCTCCCCAAGGATCAGGGAAGCTGCAGCAGATACTGCGCTTATCCAAGGTGGCATCTCTGGTATCCACCTTCTTCGCAACATCCTCGATACCCATGTTGTCCAGGACCTCGCGCAGGGGCTCGTCTCCGTCAATCAACTCGTCGCTGCGCTTGTTGTTCGGGTAGCAGGCGCAGATGTCGTAGCCGGGGCAGCCGTCGCGGGGGAGGCAGCGGCCACCGTGGGGGTTACCCTGGCGCACGCAGACGTTGTTGCAGGTGGAGTCGCCGCCGAGCATGCAGGAGATGGAGTTGTGGCAGAGGGCGGAGGCCAGGGTGGCGCTCGCCAGGAGGGGAGTGACGATGGTGGTGAAAAGCATTGTGGTCTTGTGCTGTTAGTTTGGGAGGAGATAAGGACTTGAAGATGCCCGCACCTTATTGCTTTGGAGAATGTAGACTTGATAGAGTAGACTTGATAGAGTAGACTTGATAGATCGGGTTGTTGCTTGTGAGAAGGCGAGAATGCCCTGGTTGAGGTGCTGCCTTTATACCTCTCTGCCAGCTATCATTACTTCTTCCGGTATGTGTAGAGACTCGTATTCACCCTCATGAAGTGCATTGATTCAGTATCTGAGTCTCCTAGAGTCCTTGCTGAACGCATGTTGCCTTGACTAAGATTTTCATCGACATGACGTTGGGTAGAGCACCTCCTCGTATTTTGCCCGAATCAGTATATCGAAGCCATTCACCTCCTTGCAGACTGCGGTTGAATTTAACTTTGACTCCAAGTATAGTAACAATAGAAACACGAATTGGGGCAACATGCCTGATCTTCTCCCTTGGCCGATGACCGATCGGCAAATGAAGGAGGGATACGAGGTGCGAGACGATGTTATTCATAGATGGCCCCATTCACGTGTTCTGGTTTTGCCATATCATTGTAGGGTTCTCCACAGTATCTCCAGATCCAAGATGATGATTCACGGGGAAATACGAGGTGTGGCTCGATGAGGTGGCGATCATCCGTGAGGCGTAAACCCTATTGTAATGAAGGCCTATGTGTCGATCGAATCATTTGTCTTCATCGATGAATTCAGGGAATTCTGCTGACTCATGCAGTTGTTGTCCCAGGTTCAGCACAGGTTGGGGTCCAAAAATGGCTCGTTCTCATCGGTGCAGTATGTCTGGTTGGGGATACCTAGAGAGGTCAGTATGAGGGGATACATGGCCATGTAGACACGGCTTTGTCGATCGCCTCGTATCGAGTAACAAAGAAGGCTGCCGTCACCGTGATGGCCTGGTCAGTGTGTTGTTGTGAGCCATCCTCTGCCAGGAGACTGTTACCTCGGCGCTGTAAGGGGATGGCATGGACTATGCACGCTGAGCAGCCCTCCACAACGACACGGTCCGGCGGGGGTGGATAGGAAGTGGCAAAGAAGCATGATTCGGTTCTCGAAATAGCATGGTGGGAGCATTTCAGCACTCGGACGAAGTCTCAAGCGAACTCCTCAATCGTCATTGCCTTCTTGTAACGAGTGTACTACTTGCCACAGGAAGAACTGGAGTCGAGGGAATGTAACGTTCAGTTTCTTCTATTGTCTTTCTAGCTTGATGGAGCCTGAGTCCATGTTGTGGCAGAATTTCACACATTGGTATGAAGATCAGTTTACGTTTCTCTACCTTGTCACACCACACACTGGGGGTGAGGAGGAAGTGACGTTCAATCAGCAGACATAGCTGCCTGCCTTTGTCGGCGATAAATCACGGCTATGTGCAGTCAAGGTTGGACTAGAAGCCTCTCGAAGTTATCCTTCACGCATATCTCGAGATGCTCAACGAGAGGATGCCATTTATCTCCGGATCCAGACTCGATAGAGACGTCGGTCATGGCATCGATTCATACAGACAATGGATCGTCGTGCTTATTCCCTCGTCGATCTTGGGAAACCTATTCGCATGAAACGACCCCTCGCTGCAATTGAGGCCCGTATAACAGCCGCGCACACAGTCTTGTCTCAGGATCTGTGGTGCAACTGGCCAAACCTACCCATTCTGAACTAGGAGTTCCTCTAGCATCGTCCTTCGCCTTCAGATTTCATTCTGCATTGACTTTTGCAATGGCAGGTTCGATTCCGCTGTATTACTCCTGCAATCCGTTACCAACTTCCTCTGGATTTCTCTCTCGATCCGACTTACTTCCTGCCGGGACGTTCGACCTTCCGTATACTGCTGACCGAGCAGACCTCCCCATCTTACTAAAGACGGACGAAGAACCGTGCATATCAAGACCTGATCAAGTTGGATCGGGGACAAATTGTCGATAATGGACCCCGGTTTCGCACCACTAGAACCACACCTGCGTACAACACTGCGTTGGGAATGAATGTAAACTGACCCTTCCATCGGGATTGGGGAGAAGGGTGGGCTAAGGAGTCGGATGGTCAGTATTGGGATACGCACTGGTAACAGTCCTGTGCTGGAGGGTGGGTACACTGGACTGTATCATTCTGGATGCACAGGCTTTACAGACCTACAGCTTGTGTAAATGCATTAGGCCCTGATGGACTAAGCGGAGAGAGAGCTGAGGAGGGAGCTTGGGATGTTAGGTAGATGGAGTCATGAGTTAAATCAGGAAGTTAAACAGGCAGATACAAAGAATAATGGAAGGAAATGCAGATCCCACCAAGTAGGTGGCCTTTGCTGCCCCAGGGAGTCAACAAGGATATCACAGCGCAAAGGTGAATGCCATCCAGTGAAAGATTTTGCAAAGTAAATGGCAGGTCCCGTTAGTCCCAAGATATCATTCACACTTCAACATCTGTAGACGGAATCTACCGCTTCCAGCTACTTCTACTCTCATTTATATTCACTGTCACTGCCCTGCACTGTCTATATAAACTCGCTTCTCCCCCATCGATCTCTCCTCTCTTCATCTCTCTCCATCCTTCTATCCCCAACTTCCACCTGCGTGCAGCCTCACTCACCAACGAAACACGCTACAACCACTCCATCGACAACAACTCCTCTCAAAATGAAGCTCAACGCTATCCTCCTCTTTTCCCTCATTGGCCTCGGCCTCGCTACACCCGTCACGGTCGATGGAAACCTCACTACTCGTGGCGACAGTACGTCCCTCCACCCTCTCACAACAACATCTGACCATGCTGACTCACTCCAGACGCTGACCTTGACAACGACGGCTCTCTCATTCCCCATCCTCCCTGCGATGCCAACGGCGACTGTCCCCGCTACTTCGGCTGCAGAAACGGATGGTGCTACTGTCTCCCTTACCACGTATGGCTCCCCTTGGCACTTGAGTTGAATTTGATGCTAATAGCTCTCGCAGATTCAGGACTGCCAGCCTCCTCATCAGGAGTAAACGATGCAATGCTAGTCAGCGATGCGGTCATCGAGCTGGATACTTTGGTTGTTTGGTGGATTGGCTGCGTCCTTTGCTGAGATGCTTTGCATACTTGGGTTGGTTATGAAAGGTGATGGTGATGTGATGGTGACGATTGGCGCAATGAGATTGTATTGCATGTAGTTAGCTAGCTACGAATGCCACCGCCTTATGACTTATGATGAAGAGTATTGTAGGTCTTATGTAGGTCTTCCATGACTGGGATGTGTTGGTGGTTAGAAAGCCATAGAGATTCCGGCTCTCTTGCAGGCTAGAGGAGTCTAGGTATTAAGGATCTCCGTGATCTTAGCTGCATCAAGGCGCATTACAAATTCGCTGGAATGGTAAACTAGGGAGAATTTCGACATTGAGCTCTTGGATCCGGCGTAACTCACCTTCGGAGAGAGCTTCACACAACTCTCTCCGTCCGACAGGCTCAAACCATCGGGGGTGCCTTCATGCAAGCCGGTGCCCAAGCGGCATTTGCCAATCGGCTCCTGGACGAACTGCCCAACACCGCTCCAGATGTTGACCCGGGAGCTGTGGTAGCGGCTGGAGCAACAGAGCTCAAATCCTTTGGCTCAAGCCTCGCGGGAATGCGTATTGCCTATATGGGGGGCCTGAAAGTGGCATTTGCCTTTACCGGTGCTTCGATGGGAGTGGCCTGCATTCCGGCACTGTTCTCGCGGAGGAAAAGAATCATGGGTGAAGCAGTCAAGAATGCCATGGCAGCTGCCTAGATTGAAACCAATCTCGCTGATCTCATCAAAAGCTAGGATAATCTATTCTCGGGGAGGGGTATTCTCACACTGCCAATATCGTATGCGGACAAAAATAGACATGTCCATAAATGGATATATATTTCAAGCATACCGCCTATAAGCAACGGGCCTCTAATGCCATTGCCATTCCCACTCTGGCAGATATATAACATTCTCTGTTCCACAGCCTCAAGACATATTAGAAATATAAGATACTCCGTCCATTTTATACTACATAGCTTTATCAATCTGAGCCATCATATTGGCAGTAGACACAGTCTCCACGCTAATCAAAAGGGGAATAGGACCCTCCCTCCACTAGTATTTGATTGTGGAATTTTGCGCCCAAAGAGGCTGGAGTCACCAACGTAACTTAAACTACCATTCACGCAAATGTCCTGGAAATGCCATCATCTGCCGAGCAAACTTTCAGCATCTATGAGCTTGCTGAGCTTATAATCCTGCAGCTGAATAATCCTGTGGAAATCGCTCGCGCCCAGCGAGTTTGCCGTAACTGGAGAGACGTTATCCAAACATCCCCGGCCCTCCAGGAGGCCTGCTGGTATCAATCCAATACTAGGGATGCTCAAACGCGGTCAATCTCCAGTGAACAGACATGGAAACTGAACCCTGCTTTCAACCGAATAGGCATCTCAATTTCCAGAGATGCAGCAAAGGGTGGAGATCAAGACCAGGGGGATTTCAGCTTAGGGGAAGACATCTACGACAAACCTGGATCATGGACGACCATGCTGGCCACGCAGCCTCCCTGCCAGCGAATGCTGTTTGAATGCTACGGCGACTATTGCGATGATGAGATAATGTAAAAGTCCCTCTGGCCCTTTACTGCAAACTCTTAAGCTGATATGTTGCTTAGGTCCTATCTAATCGTATCCAGGGCCGGTTCTCTCCTTATGGGCGACGTCATGGCTGTTGTAGCAGAATGCCGGAATCGACAGCAATACGGCCTAGATCGCTGGTGTGGAGTACGCCACTATACAGGCCAGTTAGTCCGATGGGAGGAGGACTACTGGGAACCCTATTCCTGGGTTGCTCTTGACGATATGCCGGAGAATGTGTCAATTAATGTTGCGATCGAGATGCCTTTTGGATTCGGGGCTGTCCTGCCTTTTCTCTTCGGCGCGTCTACGGCACCGAGCACTTTCTGCATGAAATGATCCTGCATAAGATGATCATGCCAAAAGGGCATGAATATCGGTGGGACTATGCTTCATCGGTCCCTCAATACCGCCCTGTCAGCAAGTCAAAGTACAAGGCAAATCTGTTGGCTGTACAGCAGCATCAGGAGGGATATCTGTCGACTTGCAGCAATGTCTTCCGCTTACTGTCTGATGTGAAGCAATTAATAACATGACCTGTTTACTTCGCCATCCTATTACTCAGACCATTGAAGTTAGGAGTACAAACATTTTGCACCAGTTCTGCAGTCAGGTGTATATGGGACAGGAGTGATGAGCAGCTGGAAGTATGTCAAATTTGGTAATTTTGACCCTTTATATACTAGTGTCATTGTGTGATCCAGAGACAAGTAAAGATAGAAAATGATGGCATTAAGCTCGTTGCCTACTTGTGACTGCTGCCATCAGCAAGTCTGGTAGTGGAAATATATTGTATACTCAGGAGAATAAGCCAGGGCAGATATTAGAAGGCATCACCTCAATTTCAGCCAATGTTGCATATAAGGAGATTGCTGCAGAGAGTTATCCTGTTATGTTATAGCATCTTAATAAACATGTCTTTAAGATTTCCTCCTCTTAAATGCTAGGTGTCTAGTTAATGTGCCCCTAAGACACAGTGGCCTAAGGTGTAAATTATTAACTTAAGCGTATCACATGGACGACATCAACCTTATCCCAAAATGCAATGCATTGTTAAGTATGGACAACCAATCAAATATGTGCAAGCAGGCAAGCATAAACATCTGCAACTAACTAACAAGACCCGCGGCTTTATCCGCCGGATACCCACAGTACACGCCCGCTCCCCCTGGATACAAACCAGCCCGCCGGGACACGGCTGCATCACCCACGCACCGTTATCACACAGCCCGAAGCTCGCCCCGTTGCACGCAGTTCCTCTCGCCGAACAGCGGGCACCAGCCGTGGGACAGCTACCGCTCGGAGCCGTCGTGCTACTCGTCGTGCTGCTCGTCGACGTCGAAGTCGTAGTCGTGGTCACACTCGTCAAGGTCGTCGGGACACTCGTCGTGCTGGACGTAGTAGTAGTAGGAGCGGAAGTAGAGGTAGTCGTAGAAGTAGTAGTGGAGGTAGAACTCACAGTCGAACTCGATCCGGACCCCGAACCTAGCGCAGCTCGCACCCCCTGCAAAAACCCAGTATTGGCCTTAACCTGACTGGCATCCCAGGCCATAACCCCGCCGAAAGACGAGAAGCCCTTGGTGTACGCGACGATCTTCGCCAGCGTATCCACAGAAACATACCCGCTTCCCGCGGCGGTCGAGCTGCCCGGCACACCGAGGAAGACTTTCACGTTCTTATTGAGCGAGACGGACTTGGCCCAGGTATCCCAGGTGGCGAAGTTGAAGTTATTTTGGGTTGTGGAGCCGGCGTCGTAGGCCTGCAGGCCGCAGTAGTTATTGTAGAACTGGACCCAGATGGCGTCGAAGGAGACGGCGCCGTTGAGCATGGGGCCGTCCGCGGCGTCGGGGTAGGGGCATTGCGGGGCGGCCGTGAGGTAGTATTGCTTTGAGGGGTCGGAACTGAACAGGGACCTGAGCTGGTTGGCGAAGGTGGGCATGTTGGAGACGGTGGATTCAAAATCAAAGTCGAAGCCGTCGATGGTGGCTTTGCCGAAGGGGCGGAGAGTGGAGGTGTTGGTGGGAGGGCCGAAGGTCTGCCAGATCTTGTTGGCTCCTGCGATGGCGGCGGACTCGCTGGTGAAGCCGCCTTCGGTGTAGGTTGCGCCGCCGATGGAGAGGAGGATGGTTTTGCCGAGAGATTGGCAGATGGGGATATCTTCTCTGGCTGGTGTTAGTTGTTGCCCGCACTTGTTGGTGGAGGATGGGAGGAAATACTCTATCTGAGGACAGCTGAGGAGGTTGGTGCCTTCAAAGGTGGTGCAGTTGTCGCCTGCGTTGGCGAAGTTGACTTCGGGGAGACCATTGGCGCCGTTGATTCTGGTGACAAAGGCGAGTTGGAAGACCTGTGACAGTTAGTGTGGGTGTAGGGTTAAGGTTGATACGGAGTCAAACATCAAAGTCGGCGTCTATACGGCCAGTCAGTGGTATGCCATATATACAGGGTGTGTGACTTACTCTGGCAATAGTAGGACAGTCTTTGCTGTGCGACGAGACCGGTGGATGCTCCATGGGAGTTTTGGCCTATTTCATCAGACAACGAAGACACAATGATAAGGGCAGAACATACCCCAGTAGATGGCAATGTTGGACGGGCTGTTCAGGTTCAACTTGGCAGAAGCAGTGTGGAATGTAGCCAAAAGGCTTGCCCAGATACCAAGTTTGTACAGAGCCATGATGATGTTTACAGAATACCTGATCGAGGAAAAACAGGGAAGAGATCGGATGATGTCAAGGCCGATCAGATCCAAAGTGATCTTGGCTCTGATTCTTATATCTTGACAATCACCCCTAAGAACTGCATGCATCCTACTGTATGAAACCATGAGAGTGAGGAATGTGACTGTGGCATATTGGTGGCCTCGAGGTGTCAGCCATCCTCAGGAATGCCAGCCCCATTCCTGACAGGAGGCTCGTATAATGCTTCATTTGAGGATATTGATGTCGCATGATATGATAGACAGTAAAGTCAGAGTAAGCAACCTCTTGATAGCATCAGTTGCATCAGTTGCAACAGTAGGAGTGTGGAGTGTGATATTGTCAGGGGTGATGAATTAAAGGTACCTGCAGAAAGATAGTTAAGCATGAAGGATGAATAAACTAGAGTATAACCTCGATCTAATAAAGTTATATTGTTCCCCTCATTACCTATCCAGTAGTGCTGCTACTGTAGCAGTCACAAACCACTAGCAGCAGACTAGCAATAAACTAGCAATCAACTAGATACTCTTCATCGGATCAATGGAAGTTTACAGCTTTTATCATCCGAGACTAATGCTGGCATGTGTGTTTTGTGCCTGACCATCTGCACTGATCATGCGCCCCTCAATATGCACCGCTCTTACATACACCAGTCAAAATATCTAATGATCAAAATCATCTCATCTCGCTTACTTTAGTTTTGGCTTCACTCGGAAATTGCATGCGATGATACGACTTCGAGCCATGTGCATAGCTGACCGGGGCAGGATCCCCCTTGCATGTAACATTCCCCGGGCCATGTGTAACAATTTAGTACCTCGTTAGTCTGTACTCTGTACATGCTGCATGCAGTCATCGACATCGTAATATTCTGAAAGGCTATGGACTATATCAACTAGGTAGGTACAAGTGACAGTCACTTCAATCTGGCCTCGACAACCCCAACAGGCACCCCAGGCGCCCTCCACGTCTTGACCAGTTTCAACCCAGCCTGGTCCAGCAGGGTTGCAAAGTTCTTCTCCGTCCGCTCTACACCCGCAAAGGTCATCATCGTATGGTCCATGTACGCATTGGACATGGTCGCTCCGACTTCAGGCATGATGAACTCGACGATCAGGATGCGCGAGTGCTGCTCCATTGCCGCCGCCAGATTCACCAGGATCTGTCGGACCTCGTCATCGGGCCAGTCGTGGAACACTCGGCGGACGTAGTAAACCAAGGCACCTATGCTATCAGTCTCCAGGCGCTTAAGAAAAGAGGGACAGGGGGAATACCCTTGACAGGCTGCGCCTGGAAAAAGTCATGCGCCATCGGCTCAATCCCATGCGATTCCAGCTCGCGCCCATTCTCCTCAATCACGATCGGCCGATCCTGCAGGATAAACCGGCCCTTGAGGCCCGGCTCCGTCTCCCGAATCTGTCGCAGGATATGGCCACGTCCACCGCCGACATCCACGATCGTCACGCCGTCGTCGCGCGCCAGAGCCCCCAGCTCCTGCGTAAACGGGTACAGACCGTGCACGACGAGCGCCGAATCCTGCGCCATCATGGCGTCGTTGAGCCGGCTCAGCCGCTCAGGGAACTGCGAGATGTAGTCGAACATGGTCTGTCCGGTGCAGTTGTGCACGTGTGTGTAGGGGTTGTCGGTTAGCGTCATGGTGTTCTTCCAGTTGTGCTTGGCCAGGAATTCGTGGTTGCGCAGCATCGGCGGGCAGTACTCGTCGACCCTGTCAATCTCAGTATCTATCCTAAGTGACATAAGAGGGTGCAGACGTACAACACCTTGAAGATGGCGCTCATCTGTGGCACCATGTAGATTTCGGAGAACGGGGTGTGGGCGTACTCCTCCTCGCCGGTTTCGCGGAAGGGGCCGATGGGGGTTAGGGCGCGCATCAGTCGGACTGTCGTCATTAGCCTGCTTCATTCTGTGGCTAAAGGGAAAATACCAATCATCTCCTTGTCCATTCCGGTCTTCGCGGATATCTCTTTGGCAGAGATGCTCTGTCCGCCCGTGGGAATGGCATGGAAGACGCCGGCTTCAAGGAGGGTGCGGATGGCACCCATGCTGGCCATCTATTTCCGTCAGTTTCTCACATATAAGGTGCAGGGCCAGGGTGTGCACATTCTCAAAATTGGTGAAGAGCATATCGACCGGGCCACGGATGGTCTGCAGCAGGCGCGTGGCCTTGACCATCAAGTCGTAGCGGGCACTGTAATCATTGTCTGAAGTCTTGTATGCATTGGTGGCATTGATAACCTCGTCCAGATCCTTTTGGATGGCATCGACATTGTTCTCGATGGTGCCCATAATGAAAAGATGCAAGATCAATCCCTGTCTTACCTGCAGGATATTTGTTTTACATGTCATCTGAGACAACCCGGTGCAGCGGTACTTCTTATAATATTGACGAGTATAAGCGGGGAATGGCTTCAGTTCTCCCTCGGCCAATCATCAAGGGTGCTCCCCTCCCTAATGTGATGCATCACAATCGGCTCTTCCTTCTCCCCGCTGTTCTGTCTGTGCTCGTTTCTGGGATGGGCTTCATTGGCCGGGGATGGCGCGCGGCGCACTTAGCTGCAGAATTAGATGAGTTTATTGTCCGCTGGGACACTTGCTTGGAACTCCCCGAGAGATTCTTCAACCATGCCTATGTTCTGATAGGATGATACTCAATGATCGGCTTGGTCTAAGCGAGATTTCGCTCTGTCATATATTGCTTTGGACATATCGCTTTATGGCCGGAACGGTCTATGTGAGCTGTCACATAGACTAATCTTCCTGATTGAGTAAAAGTGCCGGCGATGGTGAACCTGCAGGGAAACTGGCATTTACTGGTTCCCTGACAGAAACTACAACGACAATATGGCAGTACTGAGGAGTACGTATGTCTAAAAAGCAATGCTATTGTGAAACAGCCACAACGCCATAGTCATCGTACTTGTCTGCGCCATAGAGAAAAAGGGATACAAGACTTGCACGTTGAATGCCCGATCCGCTGGTAATTTCCACTGCTTTCGTAGGCATTAGGTAAAGGAGACAATCGATATTTATCGTTCCCACTCAGTAAATCTACAGGTTCTATCTGGATATTACCCGACCCGTCGGACCGGATCCTCCGTGCAAACCTTCTGCAAAGTAGACACATAGATAATGCACGCAAGATCGAGAAGCAGCATTGGCTCGCGGATGAGTTCCGAATGATCAGTGCTTTATCCCGAGCCATTTACCTCGCTGGGATAAGTAACTCGGTTATGGCTCGTCTGCAAGGGCTACGAATAGTGCCGCTGCACTACAGTGATCGCCATCGCGGGTATCTCCTATGCCACCGTCAGGAGGAATAGGATTGTCCCGCGCTTGAAGAAGCAAAAACAAGGTTGTCTCAGCTTCCCAGGATACGAAGATCGGCGTGCATCTGACAGCTCTCTCTATAAATCTTACAGGTGGGTCGGTTCGCAGGAACTGGACTAGGTATCCGTGGCATTGGAGATATTAACAGTGGTCGATACGTCTGACATGTCGTTATACGGACTGTGAATAGCACCATAGTACTAGTCAATAATTAAATAGGGATAGACGAATATGAGATATATCACTTCCGGGCGATCGTACTTTGTCCAGCACAGCAGGAGACAACAGGAGTCAAGGGGCTCAACTCCAAGCATATAAACCGGAAAAGCCTCCCGAATCAAGCTCCTCAGCCCGTCAAACCTACACAACTCAGCTTTATCCATTCAGTCTTGTCAGTTCGTTGACGCACCCGCCATCATGGATCTGAGCACGACGCCCGCCTTTCCTCCCCCACCGGGCGTGACGCCCAATTTCGAGAACCCAGAGCGGATCGACTATGACATCTACTCGATCAACATTGCGATGTGTTTGACTGGCACGTTTGTGCTGGGGCTGCGGATGTACACGCGGGGCGTGATCCTGCGGACGGTTGCTATTGACGATTGTATGTCCATGTTTCGCACGATGGTAAATGACGCTGACAGAGTAGGGTTCTGTATTGCGGCGCAGGTCTGTGCATGGATCTTTGCCATCCTCGGGTTTGCCAGTACGTTTTTTCCTTCATTAACATGATCAAAAACTAACAAGGTAGACATCCAAAACGGCTACGGCGTGCATATCTGGGACTTGTACCTGGTCAAACTCAAGCCTTTCAAACAGGTACCTTGCTCAACTCCATACTCTCCAGAGCGCAGCTGACAAAAGTAGAACGACCTGGCAGCAGAAGACATCTTCGCCCTCGGCATCTGGTTCGTCAAAACCTCCATCCTCCTCTTCTACCTCCGCCTGAACCCCGAGCGCCGCTTCCGCCAATGGACCTACGGCATCATGGCCTTCGTCTTCATCTACTCCCTCATCAGCATCCTCGTCTTCACCTGCGGCTGCATCCCCGTGACAGCCATGTGGGACATGACGCAAATGGCAACAGCCAAGTGCGTCGACCAGCTGGCCTTCGTGTACGCCAACGCGGCGTTTAACCTGCTCTCTGATCTGATGACGCTCATCCTGCCGATCAAGCTGTGCTGGTCGCTGCAGACGACACGCAAGCAGAAGGTTTTGCTGTGTTTGGTGCTGGCGATGGGTTCCTTCGCGTGTGTGATTGCCATTGTGCGGATTGTGACGATGATGCCGTTTGTGCATTCGATGGATTTTACGTGGTATAAGGTTACGTTGGCTAAGTGGGCGTACGTCTCTCTCCCCATTTTCCCACCCTTTTTTGGGATGGTATGCTAATGATGATGAAGAATGGTCGAAATCAACGTAGGCATCATCTGCGCCTGTCTACCCGTCCTCCGGCCACTGGTGCTACGCGTCTTCCCCCGGTTGGCCGGAAGCAAGAACTCCAGCGGGGATAAGCACACCGACGAGAGCTATACCCTGCGTGAGGCCGGGTCCAACAAGAAGAAGAAGGGCATCCGGAACTGGGATTACCTCACCACGGTTGGGGGACGCAGAATCCTCGCGAGGACGACGTGGAGAGTATCACTGTGCGGCCGAATGGGAAGAGCGATAGCCAGGAGGGGATTATCATGTCAACGGAGACGAAGATTACGTATCACTGATGTCTCGGGTTTCGGGGCTGGGAGTGGTATACTTCGCAAAAGTTGGGCTCTTGTATTCTAGTGACAGTGTTACTGGCTGTAGCGTGGGACTAGTTCATAATTGAAAAATTATATACAGTCTCCATATTCCTGATGCAACCTGGTGTTGATGTGTCACTACTCGAAACAATGTCTAGTCGACGATAAGAGAGCAAATAAAGTACGTACAAGGGACCATTAATGATGGAGTTTGGTATCTGGAAATAGCCTGTTTGTTCTAAATTGTGCGTATCCGACAGCGCATTCCGCCGAGTTTGAACCCTAACTACTTTCAATCTACCCTGGATATCCAGCTACTTTTGATATACTTAAGAGGACTTATATCCCCTAGAGCTGACATGGATCTTATAAAAGTTCCTCTTATTATAGGCTATTTGCTATAGTTAAATTATTAATAAATATATATGGGCAGCTCGGGCCTGTTCCATGGCTAGATTGCGTATTTGAATCGAGCATTGCGGTCATTGCATAGGTGAGCTCGCTTTTTTGAAACAAGACATCCATACAAGGCCAAGTACTTCATGAGCCTAGATGCTAAGGTTCCGCTAATGCTGGTTCTTTTGTCATCTTTTAATTTCTTCTCGTCCGTCCTCTACTAAGAGGGTGATAGAGAGTAGGGTTCGCAGTGGCTGCATCATGAGTGGGTGAGTGACCGCATTTAGGCCTGCCGATCCAGCCATTGTCTCAAGAACCATCATACTGCTGGGCCAAAGTAATGGGGCGGACGATCTTAGATTGTCATAGGATTGCGGGTATCATTCTCAATCCAAATAACCTTGTATGGATCCTCCTTGTTTCCTGAGCCTTTGTAGGGATGGTCAATAATTTGCTGGGTGAGGATGCCTTGATCTACCACCAGTCACCAGTATAGAATCTTCTATGTCGTGGGCAGCTTAATCTTCTTAGGGTTCTGGTCCCCTTTTCAGTCGCCATGATGGGCGATTAATCAGTGCAGAACTCAAGCAGAGGTGCGGATATATATAGATTGATTATGGAGAATATTTGTGAGTGGTATATATCAGAGTAAGAGGGACTTGAGATTGTTTATTTTTAAAATAGTGATCCTGGTAGATAAAGAGAGATTAGGAGTCCAGCAGTATGAATATTAACTGCTAAATGAATTGCGGAGGATGGTGAAGTATATAGTGTTCTGGATTAGGAAATAGTTGAGGTTAGGGTTAGTGTTCGAGTCAGAATGACGATCATGCCGTCATTTGTAGGTGATCGTCTATCAATCAATCTCAACCTTCTCAAACCTTCATGTCAAGACCCTCGGATGGTCGAGTTCGCGATAGAAAGTTACTTCGGTCAGGCAGCCGGATTTTTATCCATCCAACGCCTCAGTGTACGAGTCGTGTCAGGGAATCTATCAGTCTATCCCTTGTATGGCCCGCCAAATGTGGGCTCAGCAACACCATTTGCCATACCTACAAGATAACAAATTCCATCTCTCCACTCCCAGGTCCCAACTCTCGAGTACTCCAGATCATCACCAAGCCATGACAACTCCCATCCGGCTGTCGCCGCAAGTTCAGCGGATTCAAAGTTGTTCGCCCTACACCGATATCTTTACGAATGCCCCTGTCGCTTCCTTTCGCTCACGAGAAAACACGCAGCACCGCGGCCTAACACTCTCTCATGCTCATCCTGACCTCAACCGATGGCAAAATTCTGGAAGTTGGGGTGCACGACATATTAACGACACAGCTCCATTCACGCTGTGGGACGCAGAGAACCGCAAATTCCGTACGCCAGACCGCAATGAAATGCAGTGGATTCACAAGAAATTCGGCGATGGAAATCTCGGGCAGTCTGGTTGGTTTATGTGGATTGAGACTGCCAACCCCCCTCAACCAATCCCCCTGACTCTCGCATGTATGCCGGTCATATTTGTTGGAATCGGGGCATGTCCCACGGAAGCCATCCCAGAAACCCCTTATCCAAACCCGCGAATCCAGGACCCGTGTCCCACCCTAATTTGGCCCAAAATGGCATTTCCGACGAAGCAACAGAATATCACTCTCCTCAGAGCTCTGGAGCCCTTTGTGAACATAAGAGCAATCTTGTATCTGCCGAATTGGACTGTCGTGGAGGTGTGCTATGGCGATGGCCGAACTTATGAGCCGCGATCATTACCTGGAATCGTTGCAGGTCGCACTACATTATACCACCACGCAGATGAACCATTCTACCCTAAAATGCGAAACCAGACGCGGGCCCGTTTTATTGATCCTGCTCAGCACATGAACAGCTCGGAGTCTCTACCTCAAGACGACTCTAACTATCTCCGGCGGTTATGCCTAACGCCAGGGTGTAGAGTTGAGAGTGGCATGGGTTCTCCAGGCTCCGGTTATGGGTCAGTGAACTCTGCGACAACACTGGGAGTGAAACTTCGCAATGTGCGTGGGGAGGAGGTGGTTACGGTCGCGCACCACGGATTCTTGCTCTCTAATGAAGTATATCATCCAAGGGTGGGCGGAGACATGATTGGCACAGTTTCGGATACGCGCCCAGAATTGGATATTGCGTTCGTCAAGCTGACCCCTGCGGCATCAGCAAGCTTCACCAACGAATGCAACTTCCAAGCAGAGCCGCCACGGAGTCTTATGCCGGGTGACATGATTGAGGCCGGTTCATGGAGTGAAGTCGATGGTATGAGCTCTGGCCTGGTGAACCTGATGGCATACGGCAAGTATTTTATGGCGCCAATCCGTCCTATCGGCCATCCCGCGATTCCCTTTGAGCGATGGAAAGCGATAACGGTCAATGCCGTATTTGGGGCCATCAACTCCACGATATCAGAGGGGATTTGTGGGGCACCAATCGTCGGATGCGAAAGTGGCGGAGTTACTGGCTTCTTTCACCTCTCCGATGGAACCAACTGCCTTAGCGTTCACCTGGATGATTTGATAGCTGAGGGGTGGCAAGTGGTTTAAACCTGATCTATGGGTAGGTGCCTTGATTGGCTGAATCGTGATACTCAGGGTTAGAAGTAGACTCTTGAATCTTATCGCTTGTATTCAGGATTGTTGTCTGAGATGAACTAATATCACAAACTCAGAACTCGAGATCTTGCTGTCTCCTCGTCGAGCCCTTTTTGCTCTCAGAGATGGACGGGAACCGCGGATCGTGCTGGAGAATGGGGGAGAATGAGGCCACGACACCGCAACATGGTCAAAAAGAGGCGGGAAAACCTAAATATGTAGTGCCAAAGCACCCAAGCGAGAGCCGCAGGTTAGGTTTCATCGCCTGCATGACAAGTTCTCAATCTTCTCTTTCTCTCAGCGGAGATCCGAGGAAAGGCCTCATAGTTCGAAGTCGGATTTCAAGATGGTGTAAAAGAAAACAAGGTAGCCTGGGTCTACTATGTAAGGGCTATGGTTTATCCATCTTCATCCATCAATGTCAAAGGGCCAGATAGTTCTCAGGGTGCCCTCATCTTTTATAGGCTTGTTATCACTCAGTTCTGGGTTATCTAAAACAGCCTGTAATATCCCACTAAACAGTTCCTTATAAGCCAGCTCTGTTACTTTCCAGTTTTCTAAGGGTACCTCGATTCTTTCAGTAAGCGAAAATCCTGATGACATGGAGAGGTACTGTGCCCTATCTCCCTATGACTAAAGGTTATCTAGGTCTAAACCTTCAATTGCATTATTTAACTTCCCGACCAGGGATGTGAAGGAGGAGTCATAACAATTGTGCCAGTAGCTGGAACCATAACTTGAATAGCCCGAGTATGAATCTGTCCACCGTGGCGATGAGAACGACCATATGTTCCGTACGAGGTATTCATAATTCAAGTTCGGGAAAGGGGCCGCAGGCCTCGGCGACAGCAGACCATTTGAGTGCATCTGCTTGGAAAGAGCTCCATACATGATTGAGCTGCACTCAAAGCCACACCCCCTCCTGCCGCTTAGGAGAGCCTCACGTGTCTCATGAAGGAGCTGGATCAAGTTATTGACAGCTGCCTGTCTGCGTTCATTCATCACTTCTGCGTTCCATTAGAGACTGAGCAACAAGTAGAGTTCGTCTAGCCTTACCCATGACTTTATCAGGTATCGGAAGCCCCAGACCGTTGCTAATCCAACCGTTACTCCGTGACATGGCAGTCGATGTTAACTGTTTGAACTGAGTCGGGAGTTTGGAAAACCAGGAAATCCATAACCACAGAAATAAATCTCGAGAATATGTCGAGGGGATCTTTTCTTCCAGAGCGTCGATCCAGATAGTCGACCAAACGCACATGGCTTCCTTGCATTCATAGTAGTCGGCTAGGACAGTCACCTTAGCAAGCATCTCAAGAGTTAACTTTCGCGGTATATGGTAGTGTTGACTATGAATAGCACGGAGTAGGATCAAGAGCGCTTCGATGTCCCAGCCATCTGCAGTAATCTCGACTGAGCCTTTTTGCAGATAAGCAACACTTTCCTTCCAGCCGCCAGTGAGTATTTTCTTGAAAACTGAAGAGGCAAGCATTAAATGCTTCGCAGAGACTTGGATGCGGAAGCAACTCTCGTCTTGCTGTTCACAAACGAGTCCGATTTCGATCGGGTCTTCGACAGGTTGTTCTTCAGCAGGTTGTTCTTCAGCAGGTTGTTCTTCAGCAGGTTGTTCTTCAGCAGGTTGTTCTTCAGCAGGTTGTTCTTCAGCAGGTTGCTCTTCGGCAGCTTGATTTTCGGTAGCTTGATCTTCGGTAGCTTGCTCTTCGGCAGGCCATTCCTCGGCAGGCCATTCTTCGGCAGGCGCTGGGGCACTCTCGTCGGCAGGCTCTGGGGCAGGCTCTGGGGCAGACTCTTCTACTGGCAGTGGAGTCGGCTCAAAAGAAGTCCAAAGAGCGTTAGATACTTTCTTCTTCTTTTTTTTCCCCTTAGAAGTCCGCATTGAATCTGCCATATGGCCTGTTGAAGTTTCAATTATCTCTGTGGGATCCTGGACAGAATCGCATTTCTCTGGAAGGGGTTGAGAGACAATGTTGGCAACCATATCTTCATCCGGTTCCGCAAAAGGAGAATTTGCATTGCGCAATATTATCACCACTTCGCCATCTGGGTCAATAACATGAGTTGGTCGATCCATAGTGGCTAGGAATAAACTAGAATATGAAGGACTTTGCCGGCGAAAGAGAAAGGGAGAAGTATTAAAGCAGGGAATCGTGGACGATGTACCTGGGAGTCCGAAGTGGCCCTTGGCTTGAGGGCTTAGATATATTCTCAGCCTTACAGCAGGGTGACGGCGTGGCTGCCCATGATTGGAGCCCGCATATAGTACATAGATTCTGACATGTCATGCCATAATATGGCTTTGACGTTTTTGACTCTTTTCTCAGAATGGCAATGGTCAGTCCGACCTCACAGGCAAGGCTATATGACAAGCCTCCCTGCCACATCGCCGCCTTTTTTGCCTATCGTGGTATTGATTCAACAATCCTTTTTTCGTTAAGGGTGGAGAGACGCTGAAGGTCAAATCCATACATCCATTCAGCTGCACAGTTCTGTATTACTGTACTTCAAACCGGATCATTGTACTACCTACGATAGAGCTATCTGAGTACTAGCGTAATCTTAACCGCCTGTAAGTTCAAGGAAGTTCAAGGTTAGGTGTTAAGGGCTGGAGGTCCTCGGGGAACCAGGCTGTGGTGTGGCTGTGTGGCTAAGCTCAATAAAGGTCACTCTCGAAGAAGCCTTTCTTAAGACTGAATAGCCATTTTATGTTCAGTAGAGCGAGATGCGTTACTCGTTAGACTGTAGCTGTGGCGAAGTTGGTATGGTATTGCGATCAAAATGGATAAAACGTTGGCTAAGCATCAACCCTCTCAACATGCGCATTCGCACCTCCACCCTTAACCGCAACAGCCTTGTCAGCATGCACATCCAACCCCATCTGCCTCATAGCATTAACCCCAGAAAGCGCATCCGGCCCGTCAAAGATTTCAGCAACCTCCTCCAACCCCTTGCCCTTGGTCTCCGGGAAGAAGAAAAAGATCAACCCAAAGTGCACGCAAATCACACAGCACCAGACGATATAATACCGCCACGAAATGGCATCCATGGCGACGGGGTTGGCAAACGAGTTGTAGATGCCGGCCAGATTGCCGGTGAGCTGGTACATCATGCTCGCCTTTGCGCGCAGCGAGTACGGCACCACCTCCATGATGTACGTCGGCGCGACGGGCGAACACGCATGGTAGGCAGCACTGAACATGAAGATCATGACTAGCACGCCAGCCGCATACCCCTTATTCTTGAAGCCGTGTTCCTGGTTCAGCGCCGAGCATACCGTCCAGATCACGTAGGAGACACCCATCCCGCCCATGCCCCAGAGGAACAGCCTGCGGCGACCTGCGCGGTCGACCAGCATCGCGAAGAAGGCGGCCGTCAGGAACGACCAGACGGATAGGCAGGCGTTGATAATCAGCTGGGTGTGCGGGTTCGTCACGTGGATGGTGTTGAGGACTTTGGAGAGGTAGTACGATGTAAGCCCGTTGCCTGCCCACTGCAGCATGGCGGGGATGTAAAGTGCCAGAAACAGGCGGTGCTTGTTCCCCCGGGTAGCCACCCACTCCATCCAGCGGGAGGCGCGCTGCATCCTCTCCATTTCGAGCGTGGCCGTGATTTCGGCCATTTCGAAGCGGACGAGGCGCGAGGAGGCGTCGCCGTCGGCGTGGTATTTGGTGAGCATGGCGAGGGCTTCTTCGCGGCGGCCGTTGTAGATGAGCCAGCGGGGGGATTCCGGGGCGAAGAGGCTGAGCACGGCTTGGATGAGGGAGAAGAAGCATTGCAGGGCGCTGGGGATGCGCCAGCTCCAGCTGGAGTCGGTCATTTTGAAGGTGCCGTAGGTGATCCAGGCTGCGATGAGGGAGCCCAGCGACCAGGTAGTCAGGTAAAAGGAGACGAGCTTGCCTCGCTGGGAGGGGTAGGCGACTTCTGTTAGGAGAGGCGGGGCGGCTGTAGCGACGATGCCCAGCCCGAAGCCGACGAAGAAGCGCGAGACCACGAACATGGCGTAGTTGGCGGCTGCGGCCTGAATGATCGAGCCCACGATGATAATGAGTGAGCCGCCGCAGATGGGGTAGCGGCGGCCGAAGCGCTCGCAGAGCTGCGAGGAGATGAGCACGGAGATCAGCATGCCACCGGTTGGACCAAAGGACATGGCGCCGAGACGCGTGCCTGTTGGTTTGCCAAAGTATTTGTTCCATTGCGGGAGGGCCTGCATGCCGTTCAGCATGCTGCTGTCGTATCCGGAGGCGATTTGCGTGAGCAGGGCACACAGCAGGAGCATGTTGAGTTTGATGAGGGTCCAATCCCTATAGAAGGGAGGGCGTTTGGGAGTGACATCTTTGAGAGTGAGGCCCTCAAAATTGTCGTCTCCTTGTCTATCTTGGGAAGTCATCTTGTCTTGTCTGTCTGGCTGACTCTGCTGGTGGATTGCTGGTCCCCGGACAACAAGATGGTTGTGAGTTTATGTACCCACCTGACGCGGGGAAAATCTGGGGAACATCGGGCCAATTCCTGGAGTCAATCGTCCGACGACCGTCGGATCTTTTCTGGGGTTTCTGATGGGTTCGGGGCGGGCGAATGTGCTCGGGCATGATTCCTCCGAGCGACGATATAGTGGCAGTGATAAGCATCATAAGCATCGTAAGCACCCGCGGAGTAGCCTTATCCATCCTATAATTCTTAACCTGACAAACTGCAAAATGACTGTAGATGTTGCTAACCACCAAATCAAATCCTATGGGTCCCAGCCTCTAGAGAAGATTTTCTCGGAAAATGTGCTGGCCAAGATCCTCCGCGTGGCCGTCGAGGCATTAAACAATAATGTACCATCACCACACCCTACAAGATCATTGGGACAACGAATACTGACTGATACTGAATGTAGGACCCTCCAACCGAGTATCCGGAATTCGTCCCTCAAAAAGGCCCCTCGACAGGCCGCTACATCCTCCGCGAATCCTCCTTTTGGACCTGCGGCTTCTTCCCGGGACTGTTGTATCTTCTGCTCGAACGAGCCATCCGATACCCCTCGACCTTTCCATACCTCAGACGCACTCACACCCTCGATCCAGTCTCTCTTCGAGACGATCTCGTCACCCTCTGCACCAAATGGACCGCCCCCATCTACCCCATGTCCCTCCGAACAGACACCCACGACCTAGGCTTCATCCTCGCCCCCTCCCTCCGGCGCTCCTGGGAACTCACCTCCAACCCCGAGAGCCTGCGCGCTCTACTAACGGGCGCCCAAAGCCTCGCCTCGCGCTTCGTCCCCTCCACCGGCGCAATCCGCAGCTGGGACGCCCTCCGCCAGTCGGACGTGGATATCACGTCCCTAGAGACGGACTGCCTGGTCATCATCGACAGCATGATGAACCTCGATCTCCTTTACTATGCTGCTGCGCATCTGGGTCCGGAGCTGGCGGCTATCGCGACAACGCACGCAAAGACCCTTATTAATTCGCATCTCCGCAAGGAATCAATCGCAGGGAAACAGATACTGGCCTACAACACCATCCACGTCGTCAATTTTGACCCCGCGACGGGCGCGATAAAGGAGCGCCGCACCGCGCAGGGGTACGCGGCGGACTCAACGTGGGCGCGCGGCCAGGCGTGGGCGATCACGGGGTATGCGCAGACGTACGCCTGGACGAGGGACCGGCAGTTCCTCGATGTTGCCATTGGGTTGGCAGAGTACTTCCTAACGAGGCTTGAGGGTGCGCCGGCTTGTGTGGAGAAGATGGTGGATGGGAGGATGGTGGGCAGGTACGTGCCTCTGTGGGACTTTGATGCCCCTGTCGACGAGGCGAGTCCGTTGCGGGATTCCTCTGCTGGTGTGATCGCAGCGAATGGGATGTTGTTGCTCTCGCAGGCGTTGGTTGGGGAGGACGAGGGGCTGGCGCGGCGGTTCAGGGATGCGGCGATGAGAATTGTGAGTGAGACGGTGGAGTTTTCGTACTCGAGGGAGGAGGCGAGACTGGTGGATAGAGGACAGCAGGTGGAGGATGTTTCCGGGACGCGGTTTGATGCGATTCTGCGGAACGCGACGGCGAATCATAATGCGAAGGATCTGGATCGATACAGTGATCATGGGCTTGTCTATGCGGATTACTATCTGCTGGAGTTTGGGAATCAGTTGTTGAAGCTGGGGTTGATATAAAGTACTCTATAGAAGTTGGTTTCCCCCCTATGATATGAATGATTTCAAGTCAAGGACTGAATGCAGGACTACTGCAGCATGATACTATTGGCCCCCGTGGATAATCCATCCATCTCTCCCGTAGACTTCTCTTACTCTGGTCCTGTGTAGTCGCAACAGCAAAGACCGCCGTCACCAGGAGCGCCTCCTGACGGTCACCGTCCAACAGCCCATGTCTCACGACAGGAATCAACGTCCGCGGCGCCATGAGATTCGTATTCGAGTCCGGCTTCAGCGCCTCATGCTCCGTCCTTGCCATGGTAACTGCCCCACGAATGCCACTTGCCCCAGCTGCAGACAGGATGAGTACACTATCCTGAGATACATGGACCCCTTCCGCCAGGCCAGTTTCGTTATCCAACCAATCCTCACCCTCAAGGGCAGGAAGAACCCGCTCCCCACCAGGCGTCTTCGCATTCCCTCTCGGTACTCGCTCAATCGCAAACCCTCCTTCAACCAAATGCAACTTCTCCAGACCCTTGCCGCGAATACGATGAATCCTAACATGCCAATCCGGCCGCCAATCCGTCGGCGGAACAAGCGTAGTCCGCACCGTGATCTCGCCATCCACCCACGGCCGCCACTCGACCTCCGCCACGGGGATTCTGTCATTCTGCCCCTGTACACTAGCAGTCCCAAACCGCACAGGCGAGCACTTCCACTTCACAGCCCAGGTCGCACACCCATCCCGACTCAGCGCAAGGGTACTATCCGGCGCGAGCTGCTGTATCAGTGGCCCCGTGGGTACGCTAAACGCAAACGCGGACGAGTACGCGAACTTGCAGTATTTCGCCTGCGAGGCTTTCATCGGCCAGGCAACGAATTGGGCGGGGTTAAGGAGGAAGTGGTGGCCTCCGGATGGGTGGTTGCAGAGGAGTTGCTGTGGTGCAGATACAATTTCCACTGGTGTTTGTGTGGACGGGTAGGCAGCTTCTGGGGTGCTCCAGAAGGGATGCGAGTCGGGTAGGAGAAGGACAATGAGAGACTTGAGGCTCCAGTAGACTGATTGCGGGGAGTTGTAGTCTTCGGCCATGTACATGTTTCTGTTCTTTGTTAGCTAGTTGTACTGAATGGAGGAAGAGGGAGACGTACGGATACAAGTAGCCGATGTTCATTGTCCCATCGGCGTAGAACATATCGGCTGAGTGAGCTGCCCACCAGCGTAGATGTCTGAGCAGGAAGCCTTTGACTGCGCTGACGGAAGCCAATGGGTCTGGCATGTCGGGGATATCAGCGACAGCCAGCGCCGCGAAGAACCCTCCGCATGCAAAGCGATAGGTCAGGGAGCGTCCAAAGGGAATTGCGCCTCCTACTCACATCAGGTTAGCTTCTTCAACATCTATCCAGAGACAAACGAGACGGACCGTCCTTGTCAAAATACCGCCAGAAACTCCCCCAAACTCCCTTGCCTGGACTCGATATCTCTCCGCCCTCTCCGGGTCCAAATGGCTCGCAAACTTGACAAAGAGACACTGACTAAACTGGATCGCAAAGCTCCCAGAATAGTAATCCGCTTGCCTTCCACACCCTATCGCATCCCATCGCCCCGTGCGCATCGCCTCCTCCCTCTCCCTTACCTCCTCCTCAGGAGACAACCACGGCCCATCACCCGACCACCCACCCCCAATATAAAACCCATCCAGCACCTCAAAATCAGCATCCATCTGCTTTTTCACCTCATCATATGGGACGTTCGCAACAAGCACAAGCGCCAGGTTAACAAACACTCGAAACCACCGCCAATTGTTAACCGGCATGTCCTTCCCGTGCATGCCGCACAGCCACGCAACGATGTTCTTTTGAGTCAACTCATCCTGGCCGTGAAAGAAGGCGTCGGGCGCGAAGAGCAGCGCGCAGGCTAGGACCTCTGCTTCAACCATGCGCTGGTCGCCGTTGGCAATGGTGCCCCAGTATTCCGGATGGGAGGGGTCAGTACCGGCGCGGATTCCCTCGATCCAGGGTTGAGTGACATTCTTTATGGTTTCGATGGTGGCGGGGTCGGAAGTGAATTGCAAGGAATGTAGGAGGGTAGCGATTACCCAGAGTGGACGGGCGAATCCCTCGAGTAAGGCGGCGCCATCGTCGAAGTGGGCGCCGGTTGAGATTGGGAGGCGGATGAAGGCGTGTGCGGGGAGAAGTGGGCGTGGAGAGGGCGGACGAGGGCGAGGGCGGCGTCGATGAGGTCGTTACGCGTGACGAGGGGATTATTGCTAAATCCAGAAAGGGGGGCATATCGTCTCTTAATCTTTTGATGTATGTTTAAGGATTACTTTTTTCTACGGATTACATTCTTATTAAGATGAGGAGATGAGGGGTGGATATCTATCGGGGCTCGGGGTAAGTCTCGGAGATTCCTAGTGACTAGTCAAGTACCATAGGCTACATCTGATGCGAAATACGCATTGTTTAAACTGATGATCCGGTCCATCTCCGAGTACTGCTGGTCTAGCAGCATGGAGGTCACTTTCGTCAATTCGTCCGGGCTGCCTGTGTTGTAGCTCATTCTCGCCGGACTAGACTGCAGCATTGGTGCTAGATCTGGATGAAAGGCAACCTGTGACAATCCGGTTGTGCTTTCAGGTGCTGGTACTGCTGCCGGTGGTGTTTGCTGGCAATCTCCCGTCCATTCTATCTCGTTGGAGTAGCCCAGGACGTCCAGCTTAAAATTTTCGTCACTTTGACACGCCCGGTGGATGGCATTCAGCTGGCCAAAGTACCTGGCTGCTGAGTTCTGGCGGCTCGCCTGTACAAGGCCTGACCAGCGTGTTGCCATGGCATCGAGGCATTTCATGAGTGTCCAGTAATCTGGCGATAAGGGCGTACCATAGTATCGCCAGTGCACTATTCCAGGGGTCCGCTGTTAGTAGTTCACAGAATGTTCAGAGGAAAGGAAACCCACCAAGTAGAACCCTTGCACTGACAAACACACAAAAAGCAAACTGGCTATCCACAACTCCCTCCCGCGGACAATTTCCCAGGTACTTCTCCGTGATATTGGCCGTCTCGGCCGCCGCCGCCTCGCACGTCTCCGCGCTAGACAGGGTCGGCAACTTCACCACCTCCAACCACTCCGGCGGCGGATACGCAATCCGCTGATGCAGCAGAATCATCGACGTGTTGTGCGTGATATGCGCCAGCGTCAGGTTCGGATCCATCGTCACGACCGTCGGCTGCCGCGAGATATTCGTGTCCTTCCATTTCTGCGGGAGAAACATCTTCCAGCTGACCAGACGGAGATCCAGCTCCTTGAACCGCATGAGCCAGCTTCCCATCTCCTGGCGGTCGCGGTGGTTGATCCGCTGTTGGAGAAAAAAGGTCGTTACGCGGCTTAGCGACTCGGTGGCTTCGACGCGGTAGGCGAAGGCGCCGACGGTTGACATGTCGACCTGCGCGGTGGGGGATGGCTTGTCGGTAGGTAGGAAAGCGATGAGAGTGCCGATCTTGCCGGCGGAGCGGTCCCAGATGCCGAAGAAGGGTGTTGTGACGGGTTCCTCGTTGTGCCAGAGGCCGCCGTCGGCGGGGAGGCGGCGGTGGACGTCGTTGGAGGTGAGGCTGGTGTTCCATCTGCAGTTCTCAGCGGGGATTCGATGCATTCATCATGCTGGCAGACATACCCTGTAGTCACCGAGCAGAATCTGTGATGTTAGTGTTGGTATACAGAGAAGACGAGGGAGGACATACCTGTCCAAGTTGAAAACAGTCCAGAAGACGCGCCGTCGTTCTTCCTCCTCCACCCAGTCTGCAGCCACCGGGAGGGAAGGCCGAGGCTGCAACACTCGTCCAGTGTCGTGGTTCTCCGACTCGACGCTCAGCTGGAGGTACTCGACTGTCCTCGTCAAGGAACCTACAATCGGCCACGCTCGAGAGACCCTCCCGGATCCAATCTAACCTGTCAGTTTCTGCAAGTAGTATAGGGAAGATGAATCATACATCCTCAAAACATAATATAATCAAGGCCTGCAAGTTCTCCACGTAGAGATCGTCCATTGCGGTCAGGACAACAATCTTCCGGGATCGTTCACACACGGCTTCGATATCATCCAGGTCCGCCGGAAGCACAGATTGGTCCGCGTGCTTCAGCATCGCAACGACCATCGCATGCAGCACAACTTCCAGGCGAGACTTGTCCGGGCTCCTCAGCCGCCGCCTGAATCTCTTTTCGTGAAATATTGGGATCCACGGCTGTACAAGGGCGAAGTATGCATCGATCACAGCCTCTAGGACGGCTGGGGGAGGTAGACTCGACGAAAGATCAGAACGCTCATCCGGCTCAATCAGTGTATCATTCACCCGTCTCCGTTTGTTGGTTGGTGAGCGTGGTACATCAGACACCGAGTCCTCGCATTGTCGTTTACGGGTATGAGGCTGCTGCTGCAGTTGTCCAAGAAGGAGCTCCATTCCTTCTCGCAGCGCCGCAGCCACGGCACTGCTATCAGATCCTGGTCTATGCTCTTGTGGCCGTTCCTGGTGGAACACCACATCCTCAAGCGCCTCTACTGCCGTCAGATGGAAACCTGCATATCAAGAGATTACCTACCAACCCGTCTCCTCAACGCCTCCACAGCCCCGGCCTTAAGACCCGGTTTCTCTCTTTCCCCATCATACTCACACGTCGTCCCTATACCACTTAGCACGTGACCTTTTAGACAGAATAAGGAAAGGTACCAATCCTCCGACAATGAGCGCAGAGCGGAACCTCGCGCGAGCAGCGGAGTTTCCGCTTACGACAAGCGCGACAGGCAGGACGATCCTCTTGCACTGATACCTCGGCTTCCATTCTGCTGTTTCTGTTTGTCTCGGTGTCTGTTTCAGTAACCTTGCCCTACAGTCCGGACGAGGGGTAGGCTAAATACTCCGTTGTCCGGTGGAGATGGGCCGGCTTCCGTCCGAGTTCCCCGACAGAAGGCTAATTCGTCTGCGTTTCTCTCCTGTGGGGTGTCTCCGCGCGGGGTAATAAGCCTCGAATGGCAGAGTTTAACCTAACTCTGGAGAGGCTTTTGCACTATGGGCTAGTCTCAGCGGTTTAGCCGTTGTGGGCGCGTCTAGGAGAGGGGCTCCGTATTCCCAAAGAAGAAGCGAGTATGAAGATCGCTTGTGGATTTGAGTTATTGGTTGATATGTGCCAACTTATTAACCAAGTAACTGTCAAGAGTGCAATTGGAATAAATGAAAGTAAGCAGTCCAATATATCCCGGAACCATGACATCTAGCGTCAGACACGTCAACAGGTTCTCTTCAGCAGACGGATTGGAACTCTACTATTATGCTCTGCCCTGATTAATTGACGTCTGAGGGGCTCTTGTGTCTACCACTGTCAGTCGAGTCACGTCCTCCAGCGCGTTGCGTCGATCCTTGACGGATGCAACCGGACAGAGACTACCGAAGCAGAGGATATGCGCTTGGAGATGAATGCGCGGTGAAGAGCGCAGCTGTCTGCACAACACTCACACGTCTTCCAGGTCATAGATATTGCGATCTGTCGAAAAGGTGTCTTGGGATCAAACCGTCCATGGGTAATCAGCTTGTGGGATATCGGCAGCGACACATACGTCCACTTAGCGGCCTGTGACCGTCTAAAGATAGTCATCGAGGTAATCGTCATCGAGCCATGGCCGATATCTGAGGCTCCATACTGCTGCCTATGCTTGAATGGAGACTACTGACATCCACACTGCTCCTACCAGCTTCTGCCATGTACCCACTCCCTAGCAGGTACAATGTTTGCCTATACCATGAGCGTGTCTTATTCCCCTATTTAAATATTCCTTCGTGCTGATAGATATTAGCAATGAGAACATGGTCCTGCCTCCTCATTACCGGCATTGAGTCTACCTGTCCAGTATCGAGTTTCAAAAGGCGCATAATCCAATTGGCACAAATATCATACGAGCAAGAAGAATCCCACAATTATCTTCTG
Organism: Aspergillus novofumigatus IBT 16806; assembly: GCF_002847465.1. Lineage (NCBI taxonomy): Eukaryota > Fungi > Ascomycota > Eurotiomycetes > Eurotiales > Aspergillaceae > Aspergillus > Aspergillus novofumigatus. The sequence continues at coordinate 601,989 of NW_020194280.1, forward strand.
CTCGATCTCTGTCCATGTTAGAGTTGCCGATGTAGGTGGTTAAGTGCACTGATAGGTAAGCAGACGCAACTTATGCTGCGTGATGTCAGTGCTATGGAATCACCGGATAACGATCAGCCCACCATGGCCTGATCTCCATGCCCACTCCCCCTGATACCTTATATTCCCACACATCCAAAGCCAATCCAAACTCAATTCAGTGAAAAAGAAGAAATGGCAACTCCTCCACCAGTAATCATCGTCGGCTCCGGCCTAGCCGGCCTCTGCGCCGCCAGCACCCTCATCTCGCACCACATCCCGGTCCAGATGCTCGACCGCGCCCCCAAACCGGGCGGCAACTCCATCAAAGCCTCTTCAGGAATCAACTGTGCCGGGACGAGATTCCAAGACACCGACGACAACGCGGATATTTTCCTCCAAGACACGCTCAAGTCCGCCGGCGAGGCATTCACCCAGGCAAGTACCGACGAGCGCGCCCGGCGGCAGAAGCTTATTTCCACGCTTGCGTCTCGCTCTGCAGATGCAGTGCACTGGCTCGCTGACGAGAAGGGCGTGGATCTGAGTAGAGTCGCGCAGTTAGGGGCCATAGCGTCCCGCGGACGCATCGCGGGGCAGGGCGGGATCCGCCTGGTTTTTCGATTGTGCGGACGTTACTTCGGGAGTTGCAAGGGGAGGAGCTGTTTAGCCTGCAGAGCGGGGCGAGGGTTACGCGGGTAGTAATGGAGGGGAGTGCGTTAAGGGGGTGGAGTATGTGACTGGTGAGGGTGGAGGTGGACAGCAGGGCAAGGCGCAAACGCAGACGCAGACACACACACACACGCTCAATGGACCGATTATTTTCGCTACGGGCGGGTTTGCGGGTGATTCCAGAGGTATGCTGGCGCGGTATCGGCCTGATCTGGCCAATTTCCCGTCGACGAATGAGGCGAGGGAAGGCACGCAGCCGATTCTCGAGGCGGTGGGTGCGTCAGTGGTCGATATGGATTGCGTGCAGGTCCATCCGACTGGATTTGTGGACCCCCAGGATCCGGCTGCGTTGGTCAAGATTCTGGCGGCGGAGATGCTGCGCGGCGAGGGTGGAATCCTGCTCAATGGCGATGGAAGCCGGTTCGTCAACGAACTGCAGACCCGTCAACATGTTGTTGACGCGATTGTGAAGTCGACATCTCGGATGGAGACGTCTACGCGCCAGTGGGATGTGACGCTTGTACTTGATGAAAGTTCCGCTGCGGCAGCTGGCTCCCATATGGACTTTTACGTGGCGAAAGGACTCATGCAGAAGATGACAGTTGGTGAGCTTGATTTACCGGCGGTGAAGACCCTTCAGGAGTATGGCGATGTTGTGGCCGGAAAGAAGAAGGATCCATTCGGCCGTAAAGCCTTTGGCCACTGGAAATTGACGGAAGTAATGCCGGAGTACGAGGTTTATGTCGGACAGGTGACGCCTGTCATTCATTTCACGATGGGAGGGGTGGTGATTGATGAGCATGGCAGGGTCATAGGAGAAGAATGGACCCCGATAGAAGGCCTTTGGGCTGCAGGGGAGGTGGCCGGCGGTGTCCACGGCCAGAACCGTCTGGGAGGTTCATCTCTTCTGGAGTGCGTGGTTTTTGGACGTATAGCTGGGAATGAGGCGGCAGCATGGCACAAGGAACACTATCCGGCAGCTCCTCCCTTGAGTGATGATACAAGGAGCCCAGCATCATCTGCTCAGGGTAACGCATGATCACGCTGCTTCAGCGAAATCACCGGCTGAATTCTTGCTTCCCTGGTCTCCTGATCATTGGCCTCCTCAAGCCAAATCCTCGATCCGATGGATGGTGCAAAGGCAGCGCTTAACTCCTCTCATCCACTCCCAGCTAGTTCAATTATATGGTAAACGATAGTAATCAAATGATTGTGGGTATAGTTTGATGTTATCTAGCCTATCCATTTACTCATATACTATAAGTAACCGGTCCTAGTGACGCGCTCAGTCCACCCTAAAGCTGCTATGAGTTGGCCCGGCTTATGGGTAGGAAGCCCAGGTTGGGCTCGAGCCAGGGTTCCAGCCTGTTTCGCTTATTATACACGAAAAGTAGGGATGTCGCTAATAATTTATGGAGCACTAACGTAACATTAAGGCTATGTACGCTTAAAATGTCTAATCGACGGTTCCAGTGGGTGCCCTGTCAGTAAACATTGATTAGGTATGTCAAGGTGTGGTATGGCAGGTGAGGCAATATAGATATGCAACCAAGAAGTCGACGCTAGCTTCTAGTTTCATATAGGCTATACTTGTTTAGTAGCCCTGAGGGAAATTTGACAGGATAATGTAGAAAAAGAGGCTGTTGAATCGCCTTATAGAGTAAGTTGGGAGGAATCCTAATATCCATGCATGTATTCTGTGTCTCATTCCTGCGCTGCCACCATCAACCCCCTTCTTTAATTAATCTTCTGAATGTACCAGATAGTGACTTCATTGTGGATGTGAAAGAAGGGGTAATAGTTAAGAGGCACGGCTGATCTGATAGTTTGAGTCCAATGTTCAATACACTTCCGATCTAGTAAAGAGATCTTCCTCCCTTTTCCATGAAGAGAATCAGATGACCTCTGCGCGAAGGTTGATGTAGATAGATGCATCTGACCTTGTGACTTCCTCTTCTGAGTCTGGCTGCCTTGTTAAGATAACCGTCTGGACTAGAGGCTTCGAATATTTTCGAGCAGTCCAAGGGATGTCCAAGGTGCAGGAATTTCGTGACAGGTACCGGCTAATCGCCAAAGAGAGTATTGTCTAGAGTATGATACGGGTCGAGATTTGAGTATCATCACTGGACCCCTTGGGTTCTAGGCGGCCGGGTCGATGAGCCAGAAAAGCCTGCCAAATGCTCCGTGGCAAAGCGTTGAAGAGCTGAGACATTGCTAAGTTTCGACGACGCCGCATTTTTGGTGAGACCACTTCAGACTCCTATGTGAATTAGTGGAATATAGTAGAATTAACAGGGACGAAAGTTTGGAGAGCATGCAGGAGATCGATCATCTGGACTGGCTGTTGTATGCCCCAGCCGCCACGGTAACAACAGGCTGTTTCTTTTGGGATGTCTACAGGAGTGGCATTCTCATGTCTCGGGACATTCCGTGTAACTTCACTGGCCCGTTCGTAAAGAAGACATTTCTGGCTCCGCTCTGGAACGCATCCCTTGCGGACAGTCGTGTTTCCAAGGGCCGCAACTCTAGCGGGTATAAGAGCGATGGGACTAGACCCAGTTTTCATGTCTCACTCAATTTCCGTACGATAATCAAATCCCTAGGCTACTGTTTACTCCACCGCACCATGAAACTGCCCGTCGCTCTTCTCGCTTGCGCTAGCTTACTCCCTGGTGCCCTGTCCTTTTCGGATGCATGCAGGCAGGGTCTGCTATACTGTGGCTCCACTTTGGAGAAGTATAATGGTACGTACACCCCTGTTGAATCACAGGGAGAACTGTCTTGTCCTTTTGCTAAATCTACATTCAATAGGATACTCGTCTTCGGAGCTCATAGCGGCTATCAGTGGCAATCTGGACGCCCTTGTTAGACCCCAAGATGCCCTCTTCCGATGCAAAGATTCGAGTGGTGGCATTCAACTAAGTACATTCTGCTACTTGGGTTGCACTAACCCCCCGAATGGTGATACTTGTGCTACTGGAGCTTAGGTAACTATCTTCTTATGTATATTGTGACTTATGGACTTATACCCTTAGATATCTTATCTGCGAATCAATTCGTCATCTCGAGAATATCAGGCACACTGTCGGTTTCGTTGAGCTCATCAAGGTTATATGAGTGATATTTCCTTATAGCTGGTCATTGTACCGAACTAGTTATGATATAATTCTCTTTGGCCAGTACCCGAGTACATCGACTGGGTGCTAGGCATTGTCTTCGTGATCTGGCTCTTTAACAATGAACTAATTCCATCTTTGACTTGGATATGGAAGTTATCGTAGAACATTCGTTGCCGGCTATATCAAGACTATTGATGTCTGAGTATTTGTTATGACCCACCTGGGAGCTAATAAACTCTTAACTATGCTCGACTATGTCCCCTTGTAGTGGAGCTCTAGACAAGCCTCCAGAGCCTAACGACTCTGCTAACAGACAACGCTTGAGCTGCCAAAGCATTGTCTTTTCGCATGACGTCGCTACGAGCGCCAATGCGGGACAAACCGAGGATCATAGTAGTGTATAGTTCTCGGAACATAAGTGACTCGGGTTCCGTTTTGATTGCTCCCGAGTACCATATAATCCTGACGTAATGTTCTCCGACTCTGAATCGGAGCCTTAGCCTTGCAGCCTCAAGAAGTATATATATTAAACACATGTGTCCCCGTCGTAGCTTGGGTGGACGATCGAAACAGTACTTGTGAGCTTACGTCAGGGTGACCAGTTTATATTGTGTTGATATTATTAGGTTTGGATCCGGAACACATAAATCCCAGCAACATCGCAGGAGAGGAATTGAAGAACGCAGTTCCTTTCACTCAGGATAATGTCAGTAACACATACACGCTTTGATTCTCGTTCCTAATTTGAACGCAAAGATAACGTGACGGATATGCAAACCAGAGCTCCAAGATGCGCTACCCCTTCGATCAAGGCGACCAGGAGACATGGACACAGGTAGGACAGCTACTGGTAGCCACAGCGCTGTCATCCATCATCGGAATTGAACGGGAATGGAAACATAAAAGCGCAGGGCTTCGCACAAATACGCTGGTCGGAATAGGTGCCGCCCTTTTCATGCTGATCTCGAAACTCGGGTCCTTCGATGTCCTGGAGCGCGGTCTGGTCGTGCTAGACCCAAGCCGGATCGCAGCCCAGATCGTGTCTGGGATTGGCTTCATAGGTGGAGGAATCATTTTCAAACAGCGCAACGAGATCCGAGGGCTGACTACCGCCGCTGGCGTTTGGCTGAGTGCCGCGGTCGGGGCTGCCTGTGGCGCGGGGCTTCTCAGATTAGCAAGCGTTGCCACTGCGTTGTATTTCGTCGCTGTACTCGTCTATCCAACTGTGCTGTATTATCTGCGGCAATACCTGGACCGGAAGGACACCAGGGAGGTCTCGGCTGTGATCCGCTACCGGACCGGAGCTGATGGGTTGCAAACCCTGCTCATGAATATGATGGAAGCAGGGTTTCGCGTACGGGTGATAACCCGGCTGGAAGAGGTCCTTGTTAATCAGGCCGCGAGTAAAGGGCCTGCGTCAGGGGATAGACATCCGTCGGTTTCGAATTTCTCCAGGACACCAAAGACACCTGCGGCACATATTGAAAGGCTTGAGCGGATCTTTGACATTCATCTGACAGTGAATGGCTCGAGAGGTCCGGATAGTCTGATGCATGCGCTTTCCCAACTGGACTCTGTTATTTCGGTTTCCATTGAGGACGATGAAGGAGAATTCGTCCAAAGAGTTTGAAGTCAGATTTCCCGCATGCCACTTCACCACGCAGAGACGCAAGGCCACCTTGTGCAGACGCTGGACAGCATGACAGACGTGGTAAATGGGCTGTATAAGATGTAGGTGGAGGAGCCTGGATGAGTGTTAGTGCTGTTGAACGGTTTCCTGTAAAGCCTGCAATCTGACTCGAGCATACCAGTTTTTATACACTTTGAGAGGACGCTTTCATGCGTTCATTAGTGACGGTAGATATGGGTCTTTAATGGTCCCGGACTGCTTTTCTGGCGTGGTGATGTGCTGATACAAAAGGATATGCCAGATCGCTTCTTCAGCGGTAAAGTGTAATGAAATATGGCTAAAAGTGACACATTCCTGACTTTCCTCTTCGCCTAAGAAGGCATGCAAAGCTTCTCCTATCGCGCTGCAGTAATAGCCCTCTGGCTGTCATGAATAAACTTGGAATAGATGCTAATGTCTACCCAAGAGGCTTACGGATCGCACCAAGTCCAGAAAGCCTGTCGGCATGAAGCAAACAGATCACCAACAATAGGAATCGACGGCGGTTCAGCGGTGATGCGAATCCCTTGCTGCGGCAGGTCGATGTTCCCAGAAGAAAAAATCTAACGAGAAGTTTCCGTGATGCGTTTTCTCGACCACCACACCTCTATCCCAGTGCCTCATATTCTTCACTATGAAATGACCAAGGAGAGCCCAGACAAGCTAGGTCCGTTCATTATCATGGAGTCGTCGAAGCACTTAATACACCGGGAATCCCAGATGACGTACACATAAACCACCTTGTTACTCAGCGTAATGATGCCGTTGACTCACCTGAGGACTGCAGAACAAAGTGTATCGCAAGGTTTCTATTCCGGAAACTTGCAAGAGAGGGTCGATTCTGCAAGTACTATGACGGAGGCCCATTCAAGCTCTTCTGTGACGACTTCCGTCCGGCAAATGTTCTGACAAATGCGGGATTCAAGGTCGTTGGGGCAATAGATTGGGAATATACCTATGCAGCACCACTTGAATTCGCTTACAGCGCTCCGTTCTGGCGTCTACTGGAATTGCCCGAATACTGGCCGGAAGGACTGGATGACTGGGCAACTTTCTATCTGACACGTCTGGAGACCTTTCTTAGGGTCCTGGAAGAGAAAGAGAAAGTGGCGCTCGAGCGTGGACTTCTCGCCGAAGAACAGCGTCTCTCTACCTACATGAGGGACAGCTGGGAGACCGCAGATTTCTGGGTTAACTACGCAGCCAGGAGAAGTTGGGCTTGCAAGCCTACGGTTTATTTCCCATTATTCCTCCGGCGTTTGTCCATGCTTGTACTGAACACAATCCTGAAAGCATTTCTTAATTGAAGATATTATCCACATCTGACCCTCAATCCTGGAAAGGCGTTGCGGACCCTCGATCTTCGGGTCAGGAGCAACCTATGCTGAAGTATATAGTGCCATGGGCGATGCTATAGAGCTGAGAAAATTTGAAATTTCCTTACTCGGTAGACTTACCCTTTTTCGGTTCTTCTCATTTCGGAGCTCTGCTCTAGTCAAAGTAGTCCTGCACTAATTGATTATGTTTCACGAGCTTAGTGGAGTATATTGTGGTCTTCTGGTCAGCTTCACATAAGCTTAGCGACAATCATCTAAGAGTTGCATAATATGTGTAATACTACTATTTAGCTAGTCGGAAATTAGCGCTCATAACATAATAAACTAGCAATGATTATGGGAAAACAAGCAATTCAGACCCAACACTTCTGGTTGGTAATCGTTTCTTCCTGTGCATACATTCACTAAGTGCTATTCATCCTGACAAAGAATATACAAAGACCAATGTCAGCTTTAGCTTTGTCCTCTACCAAATCCTAACCTGGCTGCAGAAGTCAAGTATAAATAAGCTGCAAGAGTAGACATTCATCCATGCCATAACACTTCCTCGTACCCTACTGCTATCCACAGAGAAGCATACCTAACATTGGTTCGCTATGTATTTCCGCTTAGAAATTCTTGGGCTCTTTGCCCTAATTACAACATTGATCAGTCCGACACTGGCACTGCCTACGGTTCCAACCACCATCCCTTCATCTATATCGACCGTCTTCCAGTTCACTCGCAACGGCACCTGGCTCGAAAATCTCGCAGTCCGCCCAAACGGCAACCTCCTCGCCACGCGCCTTGACACCCCGAACTATGGCTAATCGACCCATCCAACACCAACACCGCAGAAGCCGGGTCCTTGTTCTACACCTTCCCCAACGCCACTAGCCTGCTAGGCATCACACAAATCGACAGCGACGTCTACGCAGTGATCGCAGGCAACTTCTCCATCTCTACCGTCAACAGCACACCCGGCTCCTACGTGATCTGGAGACTCGATGCCTCGGGTAGCGCACCATCAGCGAGTATTCTGGCCCGAATCCCCGAAGCCGAGTTCCCGAACGGGATTGCGCGCTTCGGGCAGAACCTGCTTCTCATTACGGACTCTGCCAAGGGCGTGATCTGGCGGCTGGATGTGAGGTCGGGTCTGTACTCGCAGGCACTGTCTGATCCCTCGATGCTCCCTGCTGCGGGCCAGCCGTATGCTGTTGGTGTGAATGGTATTGATGTGCGTGGGAGGTATGTCTACTACACGAGTACCACGCAGATGTTGCTCTGTAGGGTTCCGGTGAATAGTGTGGCGGAGGCCACGGGTCCTGTTGAGGTCATTACTAGTGGGATTACTCCGGATGATCTTATGGTCGGCAATGATGGGACGGCGTACATCTCGACTAACCCGGATAATGGACTGGTGCAAGTTGATCCGAGAGGGAGAGTCAGGTTGGTGGCTGGGAATCAGTTCACGATTGCTGTTGGTGGATCAACTGCTGTTGCTGGCAGCAAAGATGGTTCGGTGCTATATGTTACAACCAGTGGGGGACAGTTTTCGCCCATTCTTGGTAAGATTATTGAGCCGGCCAAGGTTGTGGCCATTCATCTATAGATGACTATGGCTGGATCGGGGGTGCTTTTATGTTGAATGGCTGATCCAACCCGCTTAGAATTAGACCTACACTTGATGCCTGATTAGACAGTGAGATTCTTCGATTTGCATGAAGAGAATGACATTTTACCTCTTGACTGCTGCAGCAATATGTAATAACCAACAAGTAAGAGGCCTAGTCTATCCACGTAAAGAAAAGTGACTGTACCACTCCATGCTCAACCCTCTCCCTTCCCGGCAACTGAGAAACCACATCGACAGGGCTCTCAAACCTCAGTTCCACCCTCTTCTCACCATCAACCGTCTCCCACCTCACTGTCGCAACATTCTCCCTCCCGACCGCCACCCTCGCCGAGATCCCCGACTTAACCTCAACCGTGGCTTGAACAACACCCTCCTTGCCCCAGGCGCATCAATCCTCACCCCAGCCAGCTCCGTACAGTACTCATAGATCGGCACACTCCCCCAAGCATGACAATCCGAGCGCTGCCGCACATCATCCTCCTCCCACGTCGTCAAATTACACTCCAGCATCCGCCGCCACGGATCCCACACCCGTCCCCAATACGCCTCGTACGCCTCATCCCCGGCCAGAGAGAACGCCCGCAGCGCATAAAACTGCATCACATACGAGCATTTCGCAAAGCTGGCGTCCGCAAAACTCTCCGTCAGCAGACGCACGCGATCGCTCTCCGCTACCGCACCAGATAGCACGGCGAACACCTGGCAGTGCTGCGAGTAGGCGTCCCCGTCGGCGACATCCGCCGTCGAATCGGTGAAGAAGCGCCCGTCGTAGCAGTGCTTGCGGACGGATGCGAGGACGGCCCCGCGCGCGCGGTGTACTCGTCTGCGTGGCCGGGTCGGCCTACATCGTGGAGAAGCAGCGCGGTTTGCTTGAGGACGTAGGCGTAGAGGAGGCTGAAGAAGGTGTGTCTGTTTGACTTTCGGCCGGAGGTCGGGACGCCTTTGTCTGGGTGGGCGTCTGTCGCGCCCCAGTTTGTCACCCAGTCGACGTATTGCCAGACGTCGTCCGGGAGGTTGCTTACCAGCCCGAGGGAGTCGATGTGAGCGTGGAAGAACTCGAGGACGCCGTCGATGCGGGGGAGAAAGGAGCGCGCGTAGGCTGTGTCGCCGAAGTAGAGGTGGTGGTCGCAGACTTGGAGGATCCAGTAGAGGGAGAATCCGGCGATTATCTGCGGGACGTGTGACGGGAACCGGGACTGGGTGAGGCCTTCTGGTGTGACGGAGGCGGCGAAGTTGGTGATGGCCTGCCGCATGAGCCGGTCGTCACCGGAGAGGAGGTAGTGGAATAGACCGACGGAGCGGCTGTCGCCAGAGTATCTGGGACGTTCTAGTTAGATTTCTCATGTGCAAGGGGAGGCGCTTACTGGAGTTGCTCGTAGAAGGGACAGTCGGAGTACCCATCGAACATGCAGTTGCGCATCGTGCGGATGGAGACCTCCCAGATCCTTTCGCTGTACTCGTTCCCATCTTCCTGCCAGCTAGCCTTGACTGCCATCGGATAATTAACCTGGGTAGCGTCGAACGACAGAAGCTCAACCGGTGCTGGCCCACTGGCGATCTCAAGCCGGATCAGTCGAAACGTGCGGAACCAGAACGGCTCGTAGATGGTCGTCTTTCCCGCCGACAAGTCAATGGTCACCTCATCATACGGTCCAATGAGACGTCCATTCTCCGCGTCCAGTCGATCAGCCTTTCTGCGGAAGAAGGGATAGGACGGAGGCTCTTGCTCGTATCCTTCCGAATAGGTGACCTTGAGGGTTACACGAGACGCCTGCACAGATCGAAAGGACCACCGCAGGAACGCAGTTGAATGGACCTCCGCCTGGATTTCAAGCACGTGCGAGGAATTTGCTGGGAGTGTTAGTGTCTGCTTTGGGTTCAGAAACACCGTCCATTTGTCGACACCGTTGCTGCTACTCTGGCACTTTCGGACAAGATCAACTCCCACAGGCGTCTCCTCTGGCATGGGAATCTGACGAGGCCGCAGGCGCCATGGAGACAGATCACCATTCGCCGTCCGTATCCCGTACACCATCGGCGTAACCGGCTCTTCCAGCACTGCCGGAGTAATCCGCTCATTAATCTAACCGATTAGCGCTTGTCCTCTATCCTGCAAAAGGCACAGAGACCTACATGCAGAAACATATCATCAACAAGTCCCATCGGGAACCGCACACTCTCATTCACCTGCACCAGCCACCCATCCCTCGACTGCACATCCACAGTCTCTGTCTGCGTCTCAATCGTCCCAACGACCGTCAAACCCGGAAAGGCCGTCCGCTCAAAGGCCATCGCGCCCCTGCACGCATTGAAATACCTCATCACAACAAAGACAATCTCGTTGTCTCCCACACGTAGATACGGCGCAATGTCTACCGTGTCATAGTACCAGATCAGAGGGCTGCCGCGGGCGGGTCCCACTGCCGCCCGCACGCCATTGACAAAGAGCTTATAACGTGTATCCGCTGAGCAATGGACTAGCGCTCGTGTAGCGGGGGACGTAAGAGATACAAGACGCGTGAATCGGACGATTTTACCGGCAGTGTTGGCTGGGGAGGAATCGATCCAGTTTGGGGCCCAGATCCAGTTGGACTGGAGAGAGTTTACGGTCTGGACAATTAGTATTAGGTTATTGGATTAGAAGAGGGGAGGTACCTTTTGTTCTAGGGGTGATCTCATGGTGTGTTGAATCTCTGCTCTGGATATAAAGCTTTGATGCAGAGTACGTGGTTGAAAGGATATTTATCTGGTTGATGGCTCGGGGGAATGAGCCCCGACATTTCCCCGCCGGCCATACTGCTACTGTGGGAAGTTAAGAAGCTTAGAGACATGGAATGCGATTTAAAGATCAGCTTCAACTTCTATCAACTTCTCTATTTATCTAAATTCAAAAAGCCAAGTCAGAAACAGATACCACATCCCTGCACATCTCATCTCCCGCCAACGATCACTCTCTTAGCATTCATGCCACCATTAATGTCCGTATGGACAATATGTGCCTGGCGTGCACGCAGTTACTTGCAGTGCTTGTGAATGCTCCATCCAACACAGACAGCTCCCTCGTAGCAGTTCCATGGAGCGCGGCCAGCAGTAGCACAGTCAAGGAACTGCGGTATCTCATCAGCCACTTTTCTTTACTCCAGAAGCAAAGAGTAACTCACCTCATCACCGCACTTCCAGAACGGAGCAGTACCGACGCAGTAGATGTAGGACCAGGCCCGCTTGCCATACTTGGCAATCAGCTTGGCGAACTTGATGGCAAGCTTCCACTTGGGCACGCGCTTCCCAAGGTCCTCGTCGTCATCGTTCATGTCAGCAAGGTTGACTTCCTTGCCTTCAGCATCGTAGAAGGTTGCAGCTGGGTCTGTCAGTTTTGTGTTTGTGTTTGCGGGATGGAGAGGGAGGCAAAGGACGTACTTCCTTCCGCGGTCTCGATGGCGGTCACTTCGAGGGTGCCGTCGACGTCGAAGAACTCCATCTTCTTCTTGCCGTCTTCGAGGACGGTGCTCACGATGTTGCCGTAGGGAGTTGCGACGGTGCTGTTGTCGCTGAGGGCATCTTCGCGGGGCATCAGGGAGGGGTGGCCGATGGTAGAGGCTAGGGCAACGTGGCTGCAGAGGGCCACCATGAGGGCGTTGACGATGACAATGAACTTCATTTTGAAGATGGTGAGCTGTAGATGCTTTCTTGTTGTTTGCTTTGCTGTCTTTGCTTGCTTGCTTGTCTGCTGAGCTGCTGTTGATTCCTCTCGTTTCTCGTGGACGTCGAGGGGTTTATATACCTTGCTCCCTCACAGAAGCCCTCCCAATCGAACCGTTTCATCCTCATCACAGAGGCAATCTCGTATTCTTCGATGTTATTTGCATTTCTAATTTTGACATCCCCAAATGAAGCCGACGACAAGCGCAGCTGAATACGATGCACCTCGTAATCATCATTCGAATCCCAGCATCCCCTTCACCTGCGGAATCATGCCAGCGGAACTGGACGCTTGGCCTGCAGAAGCAGATCCCTCCGTCCCTCGTATTGGACTTGGCATCTTGATTGTCTGCTGCCAAGCCGTTCGAGGACTGCTATAAAAAGCTCCGGGGGGCTGTGCGTGTGCCCAGCGCCATGGGAGCCAAGGCCTCCCACTCGCGTCTGCATTGGGGTTCCTGTATGCTCAGTCTTGGCGGCTTGGGCTTCTCGATTCGAAGGTATATCGCGATTGCATGGAATGAAGTCACTGAGGATGTATGAGATGAGGCTACTCTCGTATTCTATTTCCTACTTTTCCCTCCTGCCAAGGCCTAAAAACGACGCATGGGATGCAGGCCTATTCGGATTGCTCGGTGGAAGAAGCAGTTCCACTGAGGGTTTTAGCCAAATTGAGTCGTTTCTCTTGGATCTCGTTTGTAGGGGCTGAGGTATGCAGCATTTGATACTTTTGCCTCATGTTAGTTCACTGGGGCTATTTCCCAAGGCTCTGGCGCCAATGGCAAGGTAGAATTCAGTTTTCATCTCCCGAACGAAGACGCAGATACGAGAGCTGATATTATTTTTTACGCAACAGATTCTCCAAGATATCTACTTAGTGCTCCGGTTCGTGCCCAATTGTGCTTCAGCCTTCAGCTGGGGTACTGGAGGACTCTGGTTGAGTCTGAGATTCGCCCCATGGCCAAGAGCTCATCAACCTCGTACGATGCCGCATGCATTGCCCCGTCCAGATATGGCAGGACTCTACGGAGCGGCCAAAGGACGGAAAAAGACGGGCCTCGTGGAAATAGCCTGACTGGGGATGCTTGCATCGCGTGTCCGGTTATATCCATCTGTGACTTGAACAGTATGGAGGTTCCTGTGGTACTCCGCGGGAGCTCGGGATAACGGAGATATGTCGATCCTGAATCTACAGATACTTTCCCACTCATCGTTTTGTGCTCCTTGTGTCTATGCTTACACTGGTCAAGCTGAGACTTTCCTCTCGGGTGATAGATCATCGAATCGTCGACACCTGCTCCCATTGCTATTCTACACTTGTGCTTGGCGTAGCAGTAACAGAGAGCGTGCACTAAGTGACGAGTGGCAGGAACAGGTCGTCCCAGGCTCGAGGGCGTTCAGGAGATTCCGGTCAGACAGAGACCCCGACGGCTCTATGGCTATTGTCGGACCCTCATTGTTTTCCATTCAACCAAGCCGGACCTAGTGGGACGACGGGTCGAGGGGATATTACACATCATCAGCATTTCACCTCTTGCAATTCATGCAGGTAATCCGTTATCCTTTTTGTCAAAGCATTTGTCATCTGTTCCAGTGGCAATAGTTGCGGTTAGGAGGGATCACGATGGATCTGGCAGGAATGGACTGCAAATTCTCAGCGTCAAGCAGATGAACCTAAGCCTGGCCTTATCCCTGAAGTGGCCTGCTCAACTCCTCTCGAGTCTGGCCTTATTCCGCTCCCATACCACAGCTGCTCGCTTTCACAGGGGCTATTGACTTATCCATCAGCATTTCTGGGCTCTAACCGACGACGGAAAAGGATCTGCAATGTGGCTCCTACTTTCCGCCATGACTTATATCTTTTCTTCGGAGCATGCCTCCAAGCTCTCGGTGGGTGTTATGAGAATGGTAATGAGACATGGTCGCTGGGCTTTCGGGCTAAAACGAAGCTGAGACGGAGCTGAGCAACAAGCACGACGATTTTCAAGGTGAGAATACACCAATGTTGCGCTTCAATCCAGCCTTGCCAAGGTCCTGCTGTTTCCATATGGAAGATATGTATTGGCCAGCAGAGGATAACAGGAGCTAGCATAGCTGATATTGTCCCTGTTGATATACGATGCGTAATCTGCAATCCATGTTGAGTAATGTCTTCGAGAGTCATGTTATGTCTAAGAAGTTCTTGCTCTGTACCTTAGTAGTTTTCTCCAACCGGAGTGCCTATCCTAGCATCTGTCACTTCTCTGTGATTAGATCCCCAATTTTATGAAGAGTGATACACTTTTAGTCCGAGGAGGAGAAGTTGCATAAACAGATAATTTCAATACTATGTCCAACAGTGCATGAATAGCCCGAATCATTGTTTTTTGTAACTGGAGAGTGAGAAAGAAACGAGTATTCCTTCCCTTGTTAGTTTCCCCTTAGATTGGTGATGTAAGCTGTGCAAATCTATATCCACACCTCAGCATCTCAACGCTTTCATGCAACCTATATTACACCCAATTCTTTTCCTTAATCTAAGGGGATACTTGGCGCAATGATTCTGGTATCCTGTAATTGGACCCATCGAGGATGATGAAAGGATGGAGTCATGGATCCTGAGTAATAGATTAAGCTTAAAGTAAACGGCCAACCACAAGAGCTGCCTAGCCAGCTATGAGGCTTGATTGTGAATAGTTACAGCAGTTATTTGACCGAGACCTCATACAATGTAAAAACGATGGATATTATGTCTTGCTTGACCCATCAGTGCATACGTAACCTTGTATGGCGTGTTTCAGACTGTGGACGGAGAGCTCAACAGAAGATGGCATGACATTCATTGTGATCTTCTTAATTCATATATACATAGATTATATTTATGATGAGAGTAGACTAGATTGACAGCAATATTCGGTGTATTTCCGAAATATATTCCTCCAATTCGTAATTGCAGGATAGGCCGCGTCATACCGTGTTTCTTCTATGCTGACCCCTTCCACATCATCACCAACGATGATATACCTGAAACTCTCCGATCAGATCAGCCGGCTCGACGAATCAACTAGCAGGATTCATGCCGCATGCGGTGGAGCTGTCTCGCAGAGATATCGGATCACTTACCGGAACCTACATAGATTGTGGAGAGATCGGCATTCGAATCACCCTGTACAGACATTTTTCCTTTCCATCGCCGATTCAAGCAACTGGTGGATTCCTGGTGGACTCCCGTTCACTGAGTAATTCTACATCTCCACTCGACGGGGGAATTTCTGACAGACCATTATAGGATGCTGTTTGAGATGTACCATGGTCATCGACTGGTCGTCCAGGGGTTGAGACTGGAGGATCAACTGGATATAAAACCAGCGATGTGCAACTCACGGCTTATGTTTCGTTCCTCAGCACATCTCACCCTGTCATTCTTTTGTCTTTCCTTCATTTAACTCTTGTCATTCGTTTCGTGCCTACTTCCAGGATGAAGTACGCTGCTCTCTTTACCACCGTCGGCGCCCTGGTCTCCCAGGCCATGGCCATTGGCGTCCAAGGCACCGCCGAGGGTTTCGCCTCGTCCGTGACCGGCGGTGGCAGTGCTACCCCCGTCTATCCCTCCACCACCGACGAGCTGGTCTCGTACCTCGGTGATAGCGAGGCCCGTGTGATTGTGCTCACCAAGACTTTTGACTTTACCGGCACTGAGGGGACCACCACCGCGACTGGTTGCGCTCCCTGGGGTACTGCCTCGGGCTGCCAGGTAGCCATCAACCAGAACGACTGGTGCACCAACTACCAGTCGAGTGCTCCTTCTGTCTCGGTGACCTAGTATGCTGCTCCATCTGTTTTCTTGCAAAGGTTCTGACACGAAGTAGTGATAATGCCGGTTCGCTCGGTATCACTGTCAACTCCAACAAGTCCCTCATCGGCCAGGGCACCTCCGGCGTCATCAAGGGCAAGGGTCTTCGTATCGTCAGCGGGGCTAAGAACATCATCATTCAGTCAGTACCTGCAAACGAAAGGGAAGGATTATGCTGACTGGTCAGGAACATCGCTGTCACCGATATCAACCCCAAGTACGTCTGGGGAGGCGACGCCATCACCATCAACCAGGCCGACCTCGTCTGGGTCGACCATGTGACTGTACGTTTCCTCACACCCACACATAAGTTGAAAATACAAAAAGACTAAACGAAGTGATGATAGACCGCCCGTATCGGCCGCCAACACTACGTCCTCGGCACCGAAGCCAGCAACCGCATCACCCTCTCCAACAACTACATCGACGGCGAATCCGACTACTCGGCCACCTGCGACAACCACCACTACTGGAACATCTACCTCGACGGCTCCAGCGACAAGGTCACCATGAAGGGCAACTACCTGTACAAGACCAGCGGCCGCGCCCCAAGGTCCAGGGCAACACCTACCTGCACGCCGTCAACAACTACTGGAACGACAACTCCAACCACGCCTTCGAGATCGGCGACGGCGCTTATGTTCTGGCCGAGGGTAACCTCTTCTCCGACGTCACTGCTGCCGTCGAGTCCTCTAGCTTCACGGGCGAGCTGTTTGGGTCTGCGAGTGACTCGTCCACCTGCAAGTCGTATATCGGTCGGAACTGTGTTGCCAACTCGTTCTCCAGCTCTGGGACGCTCTCGGGCTCGACTGCTGATGTGCTGTCCAAGTTTAAGGGTGAGACTGTTGCCTCGGCGAGTGCGGCTGGTACTTCTCCTGCTTCTTCGGCTGGTCAGGGGCACCTGTAGATGGACGTTTCGAAAGGGGGGGGATATAATATAATTGCGTGGACTGTACTCTAGTCAATTTAGTAATATCAGTCTAACTATAAGGGGTGAGAAGATGTATACGCGGAGTAATCGATTAGATTACCACTTCCATTCTAGCCTATAATATGTTATGGCTATTGGCTGTAGATTTAGATTGTAGCACTGTGTCGCTAATAGTTGTCCAAGAGAAGACTCCAGTGGCGCATCTGGATTTAGCCTATGGCTAAGTATTGGAAACCTCTTGAAGACATGCGCTCAATAGACGGTTGTAGAGAAGAACGGCTCACTCATCAAACGGACGGTGAGACCGTTATTTTTATGAAAGCGGGAATATGGCCAAAGAACCAAAAATATGCAAGAAATGTGTTTTTCCATTGCAGTTGATCCTGCACTGCAGCTAAATGTCTCGACAGCCGGATCTAAGCGACTAGAATATTTCCCAACATTCAGATCGCATTCAGGTGGAAAACCGCGGGTCAGACACGACTGAATCGTTCATTTGACTCGCTAGCGTCAAACTGGACAGTGGTCGAATGCAACGGAGCTCCATCACATCTGCATGATAGTCCATTTCAGCAGGTTGTGGGATTTGTCTGCATTGCAAAGCGCTATGTCGCCCTGACTGGTGCTGGTTCAACCATGTCGTAGCCGCATTCGTGGTCTTGCTGCACGGCGACTGTGAGGCGAGATTGGATGAGCAAGTCAACTCCCTCTCGGAAGAAATCATGTTCAGCCGTTATGGCCGGATTTGTGGTGTTCCAAAATGAACTGCTTTCACTGACGAAAGGCTGAATCTAGATCGGGCGCGAAAATCCTCGCGGTCTCGATGTTTCAGCCACCGAGGAGTGCTCTGTAGACGCTTCGATTACTCGCTGGTTGGCAACCATCGTTATAGAATCCATTTTAGTACGATTTCGGTCACACTTTAGGTGCCATAAGTCTGGAATTGAGGTGGCGATGTTCAATGGGTCTCTATACGTGGGCCCAGCCATTGGCAACGAGCACCTGCATTTCGTTAATCAAACAAAAGTCGCCGGGTTCATGCCGGCCACTAGAGAGACTCTTCCATTGGGCAAGTCTCCGTCGAACGACAACCTTCTTGAAAAGAGTCGTAGTAGCCCAACGTCGTAATCTGTTCTCCCACAGAGCCAAGGCGATATATTGTGGAGACAGCCAGGAGCCAGCAGGATGGACCTTTTCGTATGCGGGGCCATTATAACCAACACGGACCTTGGGATTCACGTAGACGCCCTGGTGTCCCGAGAGAGGATTGTCCGCATGGATCAAGCAACATTCAGAGCCCTCAAGATGAAATAGCGCTAGAGAATCGGGAATCCCACGGAATCGCAACGGCGTGCCCGACACGAAAGGCTCACTGGGCATAGCGACTGTTCAAGCGGGTGAGTTAAACCAAAGGAAGAGATACACTACGAGCATAGAGTGGTGAGGGGGTGAAGGAAATATGAGCCTACCCATGCCATTCCAGCAACTCTTGACAGGGACAGGAGACATGTTGAATAGCGCATGCCGAGATGTTGTAGAACGGAAATAAGGCCACGTTTGCATAACGTGCTCATCGCCATGGCTATCCCGCAAAGCAAAAGTATCATAATACAACGGAGGTCGGGAATAGTCTAGAGAGCAAGCGGCGGCGTATACTCCATCGTTTGTGTTAAGCAGTTCAATAACGTCATCCACCTGCGGGCATGCTACAGGGTGAGAAAAGTCATTCCCTCGTAAAGGTTAAGTAGGATTGATACGTACGGTGAATACCACGTCATTCAAGAAGAGAATCTTATCAAATGCTACGCCTTGCCGTTCAAGGTCCTCCAGAGGACGCAGGGTCAAGTTGCGGAGCCGAGCCAGATAAGGTATACGCCTAAGTTCCTTCCGACCGCGAGGAGTATCTATCCAGCCTTCACTCGTAGGAGAAACCGAAATCTCATCCTCGTGAGTCGTGTTTGAGAGAGTGATGTTCCGTCTCACACCGAGGCGATCCAGCTCCACATCGAGATCCCGAAGCGCACCCTTTGTATCATCCCAGCTTCCGCTCTCATAGACACTGACGAAGACATTCTCCGTACCCCATCCTTTAGCCAATTGAACGATTGCGTCATTCCAGTGACTACGCAGAACCGCCTCGTTATTCCAGTGCATGCTCGCAATGTATATTCGCTCCGGTTTCTGTGGAATAGGAGGCTTGGTCGCGTCCGCTGTTGAGACCCGTTGATAAATAAGCAGCACCTCCAGGACAGTCCAGAGCGCGAAGCTTATCAACAAGGCCTGGAGAAGGCGGCGGCGCGGTCCGTACCGGCGAAGTAGCCCATGACGGAGAAACGGGCCAAAATCAGAAGGGATCAGGTGCATTTCGAGCCGGGAATCGCATCATTAGATGAGTGACGATGCAAGTTGATGCAAGTTGTCTAGGGTGAGACAAAGGATGATGCTTGTGTCCCCAATTCTGCCGCTCTTCGCCGACAATCAAGCTCAGGAGAAGAACATCACGTGCCAACATCGAGTCATGTCTCTGCCTCGGACAAGACTGCATCAGTGTATCAGCCACCTAACACATTGAAGATTATATGGCCCTCCGAGAGATAAGTGATTATCTGTCGAAATTTCATGTCCAGAAAGCATATTGTAATCTCTGCCTAAGAAGGTGCTTCCCAGGCGGAACAAGTCCAAGACAAGCCATTGGCCCAAGACTATATATATTTAGCGAGACCGCGAAGTCCGCAGCCGATCCAGTGCTCTCACATATAACATCTTGCAGCTGTCATATTTCGCTACCGTCCAGAGTCATTCTGGGACCATAGACTAAACATTCGTCCACCCCCTCTGACACAAAACCAACAAATACCCATCCGGATCCCTAACCGTAACCCCCCACTTCTCCCAATACTCGTTCGAATGTTGCACTCTGGTCCCCCATTCTCCACCAACCTCTCCACAACCCCGGGCTCAATCGCCCCATCCACATAAATAACCAATAGATCCTCCTCCGTCGGCCTCGGCGCATTCTTTTCGTCGTTGCCATGCACCAGCACCAGCTCCAAATGCCACGCTGCGCCCGGCCACCCCAGCATCAGCAGCTCATGGCCGCCCTCGACTTCGTGTGCGGGTCCACTCCGCCAGAGGACTTTGAGGCCGAGGCCGGTCACGTAGAAGCGTTCTGCAGCGGTGAAGTCGCGACAGGGTCGCGCGATGCGGATGTGTGAGGTTGCGCTGGGGAAGTGGCCTGTTCCTGGGCTGGCTAGGGTTGGGGTTTGGGGGCTGGAGTGGGCCATTTTAACGCAGTGAGATGGTTTGACTGATTGCAATTTGGTTGTATAGGTTAATTTGTCCAGATCTGTGGGGATAGGCTCATATATATGAGTTCATGCAGGGCTAGACCTGGTTCTGGGGCTTCCATTTGTCAGCTGGAGGCTGGATACGAGAATTAGTCAGGTGAGGTCTTCGCAAGGAATGCGCCAGTTATAGGATGGATGTAATGGAGGCTATATATGGATAGATAATTATTTGTGGTTGAGTACATACTGAGACCCAGACGAAAAGCAGTAATAACAATCAGAAGGCTGAATCTGAAGCCACACGTAGAGAGAAGCAAGGTCAACACCCCAACAAATGATAATCACGATACCCTCCCCTCCCGAAGTAGCACCTCAGCCAGCATCGCACGATGCAGTAGTTTATGCAAAGCTATATCAATCAGAATACATCTCAGAAACAACAAAAAATAAACACATACCTTCCGGCGGTGTCCCCTGCGGCGCCTGAGGCGTCACCCGTCCATAATCAACCGCCACATCTGGAACCTCAATCTGCTACAATCAGCAACGCTCATCTCTCTTGGAATTTAACAAACCTCACGAGCCCGCAGTTCCGCATGCAGCAGTTCCGCCTTGGCTACTACATTCCGCAGCAGATCATCCAACTGCGCCGCGTGCGCACGGACAGAGAATATCGATGGGAGACGGTACTTTCGCGAAAGCAACTTGCGCCAGCTGTACCATTTCACTGAAGCTGCAGGGAGCGTGTAGTTGTGTTTGGTTAGCCAGGAGAGTAGCTCGACGTGGACGTAGGAGAGGAAGACGCCGTGTTCGACGCACTGCGAGTCCTGTTTTGAGGCGTTGATGAGGTGGCCGTCGGATTCGGCGCGAGAGGAGTACTGGTGCAGAAGGGTCTGGATGGCGGTTCGGTCTAGGTGGCTGTGGTGGAGGTTGTTGACGACTTCTTCGAGGAGAGTTGCTAGGCGGGAGAGGAGGTCGATGGCGTTGGGGTCGGTGCTTTCTTTGGACATTGTGGTTGTGTTGAGGATGGATTAAAGTGATGGATGCGATGTTGCTGGGGTGTCTCATGGTAATAGGTGTCAAGGAACAATCATATGATCGATAAGCTGATCAGTATCGCTGGTTCTATGAAAGGTGGTGGTTGCTGTGTAGCTATGAACCATGGAATGGATAAACCTACAACTGCACCGAGAACTTGATCCGGACGGGTCTCTAAAGTCAATCTCTTAGCTATTGATCTTCAATTCCAGAAGTGTATTGCACACTATATATAGGCCGTGACAGTGTCACATCCACCAAGGAGAGAACAACGAAGCGTATTTCTTCTTCAACAACTCCCCTGCCACAGGAGGTGGTTTGGGCGGCTCCACCTCGTCATCCGAGTCCTCGAACCCTAAGGGAAGGGGTCTTTCCCTGATCTCTATCTCTCCAAACTCTCCCCCGGTCAGAAGACTTAAATACACACTGACATTCTGTTCACGGAACGTAGTCCGCACCCTCTCGTCTAATGTACGCAGAATCCCTTCCCAGCTGCCGTCCAAAAGGTGTATAGTGGACAATGAAAGGCGCCGCGTTGAGGGTGCCAGCCCGGAGAAAAATCTTTCCAGCTCATCTTGCTTCGCAGAGACTTCCGAAATCGTTATATCTTCGACGCGTGGCCAATTGACAGCACTAAGGACAAGACCTATATCGTACCAGCCCTCTTTCGTGGTGCGGCCATCATTAAGGCCAAACGAACGCAAGTCCAACCATACAGTTTTCAGATCTGCACTGCAAAGTACTGTGTTGAGGTATTGGTCGACATAGTACTTTTCTTCCGGTCGGAGGGGCTCGTGGCGGATGCGAAGGTTGTGGTAGTTCATTCCGAAATCGACTCTCCAGAGGCTGCTGCACGCCGCTCGAAGATCCGACCATGCTGCTGGATCGGTGGGATTGCTCACACTATCGGGACAGAGCAGAGAAAAGCTGCCCCGCCATGGGAACGGTCCAAGATCAAGATACCTCAGCTTGCTTCCGGCTTTGTGGATGGCAACCGGCAGGTCGAACAAGAGCCTGGCAGGCATAAGTTTGGCATCGCGCGTAAGTAAGCGATAATTGCCATGGCGCAAATCGTCGATCTTTTCCCACTCTAGCGCTGCGCTCATCATTCCGGGAAGCAAACTCGTGTCTCTCAGTAGAACTGTCGGGTTATCCCGATCATAGAGTGGTTCCATTTCGTCGGTGAAGCCCAGGGTTATCGTGTTGGGCAGTTGGGAGATACAAGATGCAAGCGTGGTGACGAAGGATCCACTGGTGATGAGCTGTAGCTGCTCTTCATGCTTTTTGCAGTATTCATTATAGCCTCGGACGAAGATCTCCATGTGCTCATCCGCCTCTGCTTCGGCGACAGCGTCATTCTGGTCACTCTCGTCGGAGTCAAAATAGGCGTCCCACGAGCGACAGATTTTGTCGTAATTGCGTTTCGCTTCCCGATATTCCCTCAGCTGCGGCGGGCAGTCTGTTTCATCGTCCGATTCATCCCCCCGAGCCAGTCACAGCGATCGGCCACTTCATACAATTGCTGCTTGCAATAGTCCTTGAAACGAGGGCAGTCTGAGACAAGCTCTTCCGGACGATATTGCAGCCCGACTTGAATGGCATGCACACCTTGAGCTATCCGGGGACGTTTGCACAACTCGACCGCCCCATTCAGCGATACCTGGTCAAGATCTACGCGGAGGATCGGACACAACAGCGGAGACGCCAGGTCGTTGAACAGGCTACAGACCAGGCGGATTTGCCGGATCGTCTCGCGGGCAGTCCTATGGGCAATATCTTCTTCACAGCCCCTGGGTAGCGATCTCCAGTCAATTTGGGCCAGTCGTTTGATCCTTGCGTCCTGGAAGTAACCAAAAATCTGAAGCAGAATATCGGCAGGCAAATCAACTATTGTATATGGTCGGATCTTCGCGCGTGAAAGCTTCATTGCCCCAGCTCGAAGTGCGATGCGGCGTGTGTTGATGTCCCAGAGTACAGTCTTCTTTCGCGTCTCTGGGTTGTCCTCACTATTCTTCCCAGCATCGGTATCATCCTTAACTTCCTTGTCGGGATTGTCAGGACCATCGTCTCCTTGCTTCGAACTTATATATCGCTCAAAAGCATCGAGCCGACTCAGCGCTTGATAAATTTCGTCCAGACTAAGCTTGCCGACCTCCTCAAATTCAGGGTCCCACTTGTCGGGCAGACCCATTCGATCGGCAGAGTGCATCCTGCACAGATTTGCATCCCAAGTGAGCCCAGTATTTTGTGATCTGTAGTGAATATATATTATTAAGTACCTCTGTAGATGCCCCCTCAGTATTGTATTGTGGCATTCTGACTCAAATTAAGGTGCAGCAGTTTTTTCAATTAAGGCTGCCTCACTAGCATGACTTGAGCTAACTATGCCAAGCTTAAATCCCATCGCAAATCGCCGACGCCATGGTTAAGTTACTCTGTAAGGAGTAGAGCATCCGAGCTTAGACTATTGTTTAATTTGGCTAGTTAGACTTGCAACTTCTCTTGGCGTCCCAGCCACCCTTATCTCTTCGCCAGTTGGCTTAATACCTTTGCCTTCCAGTCTATGGATCGATGTCCCTCATTGAAAACACCTAGCTCACTAAGTCGCTGGTTTGCTATTACCTGCGCTATCTGTACTACAGTCTCAACTGAAACTCCGTACACAAGACTGAACCAACTGAAATGATCATCCCTGGCCGCACTCTCCTCACCCGCGCCATCATCCGCAATGTCCAGAACCCAGCTCTGCAAGTCCAACCCTGCGGCGTGGACCTCACCCTCAAACGAGTCCTTACCTGGACATCACCTGGAACAATCGATCTAGACAACCACCGCCGCCAGACTGCGGCAACAAATGAAATCTCTTTCCCCGCATCAAGCACCACTACTCCAGAGGAACGCTTCCTCAATCTCCCGCAGGGATCCTATCTCGTCGAATTCAACGAAACAGTGTCCGTCCCTCTCGACGTAATGGGTCAAATCTTCGTGCGCAGCTCACTGTTTCGCTCTGGCGTGCTACTCACCGCCGGCGTTATGGACAGTGGCTATGTAGGGGCAGTTGGAGCCTTGATGCGGGTGCTGAACCCGGCCGGACTGAGGGTCTACCCATCTGCAAGACTAGCACAGTTTGTTTTTCACCAGATGAGCGAGGAGGTCGAGGGGTATGCAGGTGTTTACCAGGGGAGGACGTCACTCTAACCTATCCAACTCTGCCATTTAAATACTCATCTAAGCTATCAGCCTGTAGTAATAGTACTATTACATGACTGATTATCAATTCATATGCAACCCCCACTAACACAAATACTCTGCCCCGTCACCCACCCGCCGCCTCCCCAGCCAGGAACGTCACAACCCTCGCTATATCCTCTGGGATACCAACCCGATTGCCTAACGGCGTATTCTCCTGGATATAAGCGATCACCTGCTCAGGCACCTCCTGCCGCAACATATCAGACTCCACGGCCCCAGGCTGGACAGCATTAACCGTGCACCCCACAGGCCCCAGTTCACACGCCAACGACCTCGTGAAGCCCTCCACGGCTGCCTTGGAGGCGGAGTACACCGAGAAACCGGGTGATCCGCGCCGGGCAGCTACAGAGCTGAGGTTGATGACTCGGCCTGGGGCGCGCAGATGCGGGATAACGGCTTTGGTCATGTTCATCAAACCGTAAACGTTGACGTCGAAGATGGAGCATATATCCTCCTGGCTGGTTTCGACGAGATTCTTGCATTGAGAGACGCCGGCGTTGTTGACAAGGATGTCGATCTTGTTGTCATTGTTTTCCGATGGGAATGCCTCGAACGTGGCAGTGAGGATTCTGGCTGGGCCGTCTGGGCGTCGGAGGTCGGCTTCGACTTTGACTGCTGCGGAGCCGTTGTTTAGGGAGTGGATTTTGACACATAGAGCGTCGATAGCGGGTTCGCTGCTTGCGGAGGTGTAGGTTAGGGTGAGCTGGACGAATTAGCGATATATCATTGCAGTTGTGAAGAAGAGGGATGTACCTTTGCACCCTGCTTTGCGAGATCGAGGGCGATCCCGGCGCCGATTCCGCGCGAGGCGCCGGTGACAATGGCAATTTTTCCTTGAAGGCTCATTTTTATTTGCAATTTTGTACTTGAGTGAGGTTATGGATGACATGATAGAAGGATCTTCGTCGTCTTATATATCGGATCTGCTTCATTACATAACGTTATGTTATGATTCCATTGTGGAGATTATCCTACTGAAGGTTATGAAATACAGGTCGGGTTATGTTTTACTGCATTGAGTGTCTTAGAAGATAACGATATCCTGTCCGAGTTCGTAAATTCTCACCATAACGTTATGCAATACGGGGGATGCCCCATAACAGCGTGTGAGCTCGCTGAGTGGACCAAACCGTTATTTCATTATGAATTAGTAGCAGCTCTGGTCCATGGTATTGTAATTATTCCTGCTTGTACTCGAGGTCATCTGAGAGCATTTGACTGTTACCTAGAGCAGATGCAACTATACTCTCGACAGGTTCTTGACAGAATACAATGTTATCGTTGCACAGCAACACTATTATACATTACTTACATACTAATAGAACGCTATATCAAAAA
Source organism: Aspergillus novofumigatus IBT 16806 (assembly GCF_002847465.1). Classification (NCBI taxonomy): domain Eukaryota; kingdom Fungi; phylum Ascomycota; class Eurotiomycetes; order Eurotiales; family Aspergillaceae; genus Aspergillus; species Aspergillus novofumigatus. The sequence goes on from NW_020194280.1 coordinate 627,790, forward strand.
AAAGCAGCTACCAAGTAAACGCCTCCTCCACAAAATCAAGGGCAACCCCCGATCCACCTGCCGCCTCGCCGCCTCCCTCACATCATCCCCAACGCCCCCGGCCCACAAACCGACACCACCGTCGCCCCAATCCTCCGGGGTATAATCTCCTCCAGCACAGTCGCCGGAGTACACCGCCCCGCAAACGTCCGGATCACCCCCCCGTGCTGCGCATCTCGCCGCGACTCCTCGGCTTCGACACAAACAGCATGATCGTCAGGATTGTCTCCGCGTGCGGCATCTGCAGAATCTCCTGGATATACTCCATCACCCAGCGAACGCTGTCCATGCTGCGGACCGCCCAGACCAGCGTGACGGAGCGCGTGGCGGCTCGGTCGGCCGCGGCGCGGAGAAGCAGGTCGCGGATGAAGAGGAGGTGGTGCGTTATGCCGACGCCGCCGGAGAAGAGGATCGCGGTGCCGTAGCTGGCCATGTTGACTGCGTGCGAGGAGTACGGGCCTTCGAGGAAGCCGGTTGTGGTGAATGTTTCGTCGGGGGAGGACATTGCGCGAGTGTACAGCGCGCGGGTCATGCCCTGGCGGGCGGCGACGACTAGTGTCACTGCTGTGTGGTTGTATGGGGAGGATTGGCTTTCGAGGGTTATGGACTTGGTGTCGCTGGCTAATGATTGGACGCTTTTTGGGCGGGAGGTGTGGGAGAGTTCTGCCCAGGCGGCGGAGAAGGGGTGGGACATCCACCAGGAGATCTGGGGGATGTATGCGAAGAAGTGGCTGCCTGGGGGACGTGGTAGTGTCTGGGAAGAAAGAAGGTGAGACGGCAGGCTTCGCCGGGAAGCGCCTCTACTCGTAGCTTTGTCATGCCATGTCGTCGAGACACGTTCAAAAAGACCAGCCAGAGGAGTCGGGTGGATCGTTCTGCACTCCAGAGGAGAACAACCCATTGGATCCATGGCTTTTGGGGAAGGCTGTGCATGTCGAGGTGCAGGTATATGCCCAAGATGATCAGGAAGGCGCCCATCTGATGGATGCAGAGAAAGGTTTCGTAGAATGCGTGTCGTACAGGTGAGAGGGAGTGAAGAATGAAAAAGGCCATGACCGCAGTTGCAACCATTCCCCAGGCGTAGGAGGGCGTTTCAGAAAGATGCTGAGCAAGTGCAGACGTGTTTCCCTCTCGGACGGTGTTGACGGCCCAAGCAGCCATGTGAATTATGCTCTCGACGGCGGCAATACGACCCAGCCATCGGTGAAAAAGGTTGTATGTGTCGAAACTGATCCGTAGCAGAGGTATCAAGGGGTTGTTGCGGGTTGCAAAGAGCACAAGAGGGACTATGTTTAATGTGGCCAATGTACCGGAACGTCCGCGAAGCTCTGCAATGACGGCGGGCGTCTCATTCTGATAGTCGAGGTCGCAGCAGTAGATGATTTGGCTGAGAATGTATCCAAAGATAAGGAGCGAGTGAAACCGGGAAGGGAGAGTGCCCATATTCATGGCCGACGAGAGCTGGATCTCTCGGTTATGGCGCTTGCCGAACAATGGCGCGTAGAGCAGACGGCTTTTGATTTGGACCCAGAGTGATGACTCCGTGATGCTCCAGACAGACTGTTGCTTTTCAGTTGCACCGGAACAGACAATGTAGCGAAGATAAGCATGCCCGATTTGAGCCAGCCGTGCAAGGAGGACCATCCCGGCGAAAGCCAACATGGACGAATAGATGAGCTGGACAAAAAGGACATCGCGAGGAGTGTTGAGGCCATCATGGCCTGTGGAATAATCCACCATTCGATTATTTTTCATGTCGACGATCCAGATGATTAGACTCAAGATGATCAACAGAGCAGCGCTCACTGCGTATATAAGTCCGCCTATCACTCCAAGGTTCCTTGGCTAACATGATCCACCAGGGACACTACTGTGGAGAATCCATTCTGATATTCTTCACGTTATTCTTTTTAGGGGCAGTACACCAGGCCATAGCTTCAGACAGGGAATCGCCAGGGTCTGCCCTAATCTCATGACACCATCGCGGTTGGCAACCTGGCTAATCCGGCCCATTAACGGATAGTCTGACAAATGAGAGCAATCTATCGTTCTCCATCGTTCGAGGGAAGACCATCGGATTCGTTGTTCACTGCTAACCGACAAGTTCAGGGTCCTGGTGAAACCTGCAGAGGGGTCATCCACGACAAAAGCCGTCCCAGCTTCCCTCCTGTCATTTGCGAGGGATGTCTCCGTCCCGTTAAGGAAGTCTGAGTGCTTCAGATGGAAAGCTTCTACTACTTTGACTCAGTCCGAGACATTTTTGTGAAGAAGAAGGAGATGCCTGTGTAGATGTGAAGCGTTCCATGGGAACTTCCTTCAATGGTGAAACAATCGTTGTTCCATTGTGTGGTATCCTCAAGTTGTATCCTCTCTGTGGGGAGCAGGAAGATCTAGTTATCGACTTGAATATGGTACCTGGCATAGAGACGATCTGAAACTGCCGACGAGAAGCAGTTTCAGGTTGCTGAATATCCTGCTCAAACCGTGGGTCTGGACTCAGGTAACTGACCCCAATCCCCACCGTTTCGAGTTTCTAATTATAGCCCCAAATATGGGCATTCGATATCTCGCTTGAGTCTCGACCTCGAATGTGTCGAACCCTTCACATCGAAAGTTAAAAAATACCCGGACTGTTCATACTCGCTGTCGCCTATAGAAAGGTAAACGTAGCTTAATGATCTTGGAAGTAAGCATGAATAACAAATTCAGGAGATCCCGAACCCTGGGCCCTGACCATTAGTTGTTCCTGGTTAGTGCCTGTGCAAAAGCGCTAGTGCTTGGACCTCGGCAAATCAGACATTGCTATACTAAATCTAAAACAAATGCAGTCTGATTCTGTCACATGTACATCTCCTCCCAGCACTATAAAAGGTAAAGCTCACTCTGATCTCTGTTCTACGGAGCAACTTGTACTTGTCATATAACTGGGGAAGTTGGCTGTGTAGAGCTATAATAGGGGTATTATATATTGAAAGCTGTGGACGCTTCAATCAATTCTATGTAACTAGGCCTGAGAGTCTATCCATACGGTGAACACTAGGGCACTCCATAGTACCCTATCGGCCTCCATTGTTTGAGGAGTCAAAGTAACCGACAAATAGTAGTAGAAGGTTCCCTATCAACCTTTCACTTCTGATGCCACCCCGGCCTTCTCCAGAACCTCTAGTTTTCCATTTGGACCACGTGTCTCTCCTTCGACTTAGTTCCTTCATATTAAGGGGAATAGTTTCTGATTTGTGAGGTCTGCTGAAGCATCTTCTTCGACATCTGCCCGAACTATTGAGCCGATTTGGTTTCGGTCGTGATAATATGCTTCGCGGAGATGAGGCTACCAACTGTTGCCAAACCAGCGCGTGGGGAGTCGCCAGCTGATGTTATACGCTTGAGTATGTTACTCAAGTGCCCGGGCCAGGTCAGACGAATGGATCTCCCATCCCGCGCGCCCTAAGATGAAGGAGAAAGCTTTTGTTCTCCGATTGAGGTATGCGCAGGATGGAGAGACGGCTTCTCGAGGGAAGCAGGGAACGACCGTAGCGTAATCCCGACCGTCACCAGCATTTTAACGCTCTGTTCTCTAATGCGCTCGATGTTTTAGACTCTGCATAGCCCACAAGAAATGAAAGCCAGCTATAAGATAGGAGAAGCCCATAAGCAGCTTTGCGCAAAAGATTCAAGTTGAAATTCCTTCTCGAGATGGTCTACACAAAACCGATAGGAAAGCAGATATTCCGGAAGCGGTTTGACGAATATACGGGACTCATGCCATACAAGGTGCTCGTTCGGATCGGATCTTCGGTGACTATGATTGTGCGGTCAAGCAGTGTTTGTCGATACAATGGCCATGCAGCCCTAGGGAGACCTACTCCTTAAAGCAGGAGCTAACATGGAGTCTAAGGACACTTATAATGGGACGCCACTATATCACGCAGCATTAAATGGGCATGAAGTAGTGGTTAAGCTACTCCTTGAGGCGGGTGCCAATCTAGAGTCAAAGGACATCACTCAACATACAGCACTTATTTTGGCAGCAAAGAGAGGGCACGAAGCAGCACTTAAGCTGCTTCTTCAAGCAGGCACCAACCTAGAGTCAAAGGATATTTATAATAAGACGCCACTATCTTGTGCAGCATTGAAAGGGCATGCAGTAGTAGTTAAGGTGCTGCTCGAGGCAGGCGCTAACCCAAAGTCAACGAATAGGTCTGGCGACACTGCCATGGGACTGCAGTGAATGGGCATGGAGCAGTGGTACAGCCGATCCTTGAGTCAGGCGCCAACCCCGACGATTATGCTTCAAGGTTGGGTTTCCTGTTCCTGTCGTCCATGAGTGCATTGGTACCAATCCACTTCCGAGAACGGTCCAAGGGTGATCCAGATATTGAAGACTGGTCAAGAAAATACCCGAGAGCTAAGGGAGGGTGGTAAGCGGCATGTATCGCAGGGATATGAGACGTATCCTTATCCATTCAAGCCATTTATGATAGTGTGTCTCTTCATAGTAGACTACTGAAGTGGCCTGTTCTTGTCTGAGACTCAAGCTCTAAAGCTTGGACTTTATCCGCCTGCTAGAACAGTTAGCCGAAACGAGTGAAACGCGAGTCAAACAAATGAGGCGTTAGACAGATAAGAAATAGGGGCAGAGGTTACATCTAGTTGTACTCAGAACAGGAATCGAGATTCGTTTGATGTAATATTCTATTTATTACTACTGATCACTACCGTCCGACCTTCTCTACCCTTGCACAACGACATCAATAGCATTTTCTCCATTCTGCACAGCGCATCGACCCTGGACCAGGCCAGAGATTCAGTAAGATAGACTAATATTCCAGTCGAAGGTCTGTCATCTGACTGTCATTCGAGCCATAGCCTTGATTAGTACCGTGGCTGGCAGGAGAAAGGCTGCTCAATCTGGACATAATAGGTTCCTCAAAGAGCAGACAAGTAGCTATTTCGTCCCTAGCTGCGTGATATTAATACCGAGCTATGAATAGGAGATACAAGCAAGAAAATAATGCATATGAATGAATATAATACTATGCTCTACTGAATACTAGATGTATCCCGCAGGGCGTAGGGCGTGGACGATGACAACGGTAATAATGCCGCAATTGGGCAGCCACAGATTGTACATCCTATATAATCTTCCAGCTACCCAGACGTCGCTGTATAAGACCTCGTATCTTTTATTGGGCGATTAGTTTACCAGAGCACTACCTGATGGCAGCAGAACTCCAGTAAAACCCAGCATTCTAACATACTCCAGCCCCGGGATATCGACGCAATGCATTTATTCAACAAGTAACTCATTGTATCTTCCCTTCAAATACATACGGAACTGATATCAACTCAGATACAACACTATCAGACCATCATCCCCCGAAAATGACAATGACAACCGCCCTGCACTACCGCCTCGCAACACCCACCGACGCCCCCAAATCCAACACCTCGTCCAATCCGCCTTCCGCGCCTCGGACCCCAGACCAAACTGGACCGGCGACACAGCCCTCTCCTCGGCCTTCCGCGTCGACACCACTGAGATCCTCGCAAAGATCACCACGCCGGACAGCGCATTCCTCCTTGCAAGCGACCTCACCGGCGCCCTGATCGCCTGCATCGGAATCTCCAGGGAAACTGCGGACGCTGACCTCGCACGCTTCTTCATGCTGGCTGTCGATGAAGCGTACCAGCGCTTTGGGATCGGGCGGAAAGTCCTCGCTTACGCGGAGGGGTATTGTCAGAGGAAATGGGGTGTTAGGCGGGGAGGTCTGAATGCGCTCTCGACTCGGGAGGAGCTGATATTGTGGTATTTGCGCTGTGGGTATCGGCCCACAGGGGAGGTGACGCCTTTTCCGGTTGAGAGGTTTAGGGGGTTGGAGTTGCCGGAGGATTTGGGCTTTGTGGAGATGGAGAAGGTGTTGATTGCGAGCTGAACCGCGGGGGTAATGGGATGGTGCAGGAGGTTTGTGTAGAGGATGGTCGTGGTCCAGGGAGGTATTGATTGGTGGCTTCCTCATGGTACTGGCAGCAGATTCTGACGGGTAAAGGTCACGTAGACTCAATAAGTGCATAAGCAAAGTGGACATGATAAGATTCAGCATAGAACTAAGCACTGTACAGTTGACCGGCACACTGGGTGTTTCCGCATAAATGCTTGACATCTACCAGCCGTTCTTCAGGATACAACGGAAATGCTCATGTACTGATCTATGAGTAAATTCATACTATGATACATAATCAAATGGTACAGGAAACACTAATTACGCTCCCGAAAACCCATAGCCACCCAATTACCCCGGACCCTGGCCTTGACATCCTCAGGATAGGAGTGCTCAAAATCGGCCGCCTCCCAGTCCGCACCGGTGGTATACTCAGCAGGCATAAGAGCGTCAGACACAACCTTTCCACCCCGCGTCGGGGACCCAGTACCATGAGACATGTACGGAATCAGCGGGAAACCACGGACATCCTCAAAGAAAGTCTCGTCGGCGTTAGGGCGGCAACGGGTCGAGAATGCCCACATCACGTCCTTTCCATTGTAGACGTCGATGTCATCACCTACGAGAACTATGCGATGAATGGTGTAGCCCGCCTTGTGGTTGAAGATAACATCGCCGACTTTCTTCTGGAACTCCTTTGCTGTGAGCTTCATCTGGCGAAGCTTGGCAGTGTCGACCTTGAGTACCACCCAGGTGACCTGGGATTCGAACGGGGAGAAGGCATCCGTGATAGGGAGGCCGGCGAGCTGGCAGACTTTGCGGATTTCCGCAGCGGCCAGGGCGCCTATCATCGTGTGTGTCTCGTCAGTGAGGCGACCGCAGGATGACATGGGGAGGATCGGGTTGGTCCGGTAGGTGATTTTGTTGATGGTGTAGACAGGGCATTTGTGGCTGTCGCCGGGGAAGACATAGCCGTGCATTTCGCCAAATGGTCCCTCGTCAGCGGTTTCACTGATGGAAATGGTACCTTCGAAGACGATTTCGGCGTTGGCGGGAACGTATAGGTCGTTGGTATCGCATTTCACGAGTTCAAGCGGACGACCGGTCATGGCACCGACATAGCCCGCTTCGGTGACGCCATCGGGAATGGGCATGGACGAGGCCATGATCGCCGCGGGGGGAACACCAAAGCAGAGCGCCCATGGCACGTCCTTTCCCTCTTTCTTCCACATCTGATGGATCTGCCAGATGTGTTGCGGTTCGATCACCAGGCCCGTAAGATGGTTCTTGTCCTTGACCATCGCACGAGCAATGGACCAATTCGTCCATGTCCCATCAGGGGACTGCACGACGTGCATACCATATGTCTGGAGGTATTTGCCTCCGTCAGATTTGTGCACCATAGGGACAGGCAAAGCAGTAAGATCAATCTCATCGCCCGTCAGGCTATTCCCTTTCACGGGACCGGTTTCAACGATTTTAGGCTCGATGGGAGGGAGTTCGCTAGCAGAGAGCATTTTGTCGAGTATTTCTCTCATGCTAGCCGTGGGTGGGAGGGCGAGATGGCGAGCCAGGCGGCCGTAGCGATCGCGGCTGGAGGCACGAAGGGAACCGGGTGCACCCAGGATACGGAAAAGTCCATTCTTTCCCATTCCCTTTAGGTTATTAAACAAGGGCGCTTTATCATCGGTTTCGCACACAAGCCGGGTAATCGCAGCAGCTTCGAGGTAGGGATCGACCTCTGTGTTGATCTCGACCAAGTCGTTGTCTGCCTTGAGGGCTTCGATGAAAGCGCGGAAGGAATGGTCAACATCGGTATCATTAACAGCAGTCATTGTGATATTGAGCTTATTGAGGAATGTTCAGAAAGGAAAGACTAAAATCGAGCCGTGGCGCGAGGTAGCGGACGAGATCGATCACCAGCGAGGGAGTTATATAGTGCCGCCATGGAACGGATGATCGGCAATGGCCGATGACAATATATTCTAGAAGTTGACCGAATACCCGGCAGGCATCCTTCTCAAAAGCTTGTCTATAATGATTTCATCAAGGCATTCCCGAAAGTTGGCATAGATGCCGAGTGAAAATGGTGGCTCGCCTATGCCGATATCCGTTGGTTCGGGGACTCGGGGCCTCGGAAGCTCGGATTTGCGCCCATTTTAGACCTCCACATCGACGTTATCAAATCCGAGACACCGAGATCAGGTTTCGCCATGAGGAGAGCATCATATGGCCGGGTAGTGTGCCGCAGTACTGGCAGCGCGTCGCCTTAAAACCAAGTCAAGCAACCGAAGGCTCTCTATCTCTTCCTCAATTCTTCAGTCTTCTCAGAATCGATCCTTGACCCAATCCACAATGTTTGCATCACTGCTACCCTCCGGCGCCAATACGCCCAACTCTGGCCGATACAGTCCTGATCATACCTCTGATTCTCAGTCTGTATCACATACAAGTCTCACACAGGAAACATCGACATCAAACAATGAGCGCCTCATTTCACCAGCGAAAGGTCGACGTAAAAGAATCGTCGTTGCAATGACGGGCGCCACCGGCGCAATCCTGGGCATCAAAACACTCATCGCCCTTCGGCGGCTCAACGTTGAAACACATCTGGTCATCAGCAAATGGGCCGAGGCCACCATCAAGTACGAGACGGATTATAGTCCACGGAACGTCCGCGCATTAGCGGACCATGTGCACAATATCAACGATATGGCGGCACCGGTGTCGAGTGGCTCTTTCAAGACCGACGGGATGATAGTCGTGCCTTGCTCGATGAAAACCCTCGCCGCGATCAACTCGGGCTTCTGTGACGACTTGATTTCCCGCACTGCAGATGTCATGCTCAAGGAACGGAGGCGGCTGGTCCTCGTCACGCGCGAAACTCCGCTTAGCGATATCCATCTTCGCAATATGCTTTCTGTCACGCAGAGTGGGGCGGTCATTTTCCCTCCCGTACCGGCGTTTTATATCAAGGCTTCTAGCATGGACGAGATAGTTGATCAAAGCGTTGGACGGATGCTTGATCTCTTTGATCTTGATACTGCTGATTTTGAGAGGTGGGAAGGTTGGAAGAAGGAGTCATAATCGAGTTGTCCATGGAACTATGGGGCTTGCCTAATCAAGCTTATTTTCCCTCGGCCGTATTCTGTGGGCCTGATTTATAAGGGTAACTTCAAATGTAATCGTGTTGCGGCTCATATCGGGCCGGCCTGGCTAATGTCAGGATAATCGAATAGTGGCACTTTCGGTGATTAGCAAGGAAACTAAGATATAAACAGGGTCCGTACCATTCATTATAGAGTCTAGGTAGGAAACAGGCGAGACATCGGTATCATTGCTGAATACATTCCCAGGCAAACTGGATCCGATTAGTAAATCTGTAGTGGACCGAGCATGGAGGAATCTCACCCAAAGTCAAAGTTTGCAGGAAAATCGCCAGATGATTGAACATCACCGAATTCCATGGCACCTGAGCCGGGTAGGCCGTCTTCCCGTTGAGGGGGGTGGCTTCGTGGCGATTCTCGCTGGCTCTCGGGGTTTGCGTGCTCTTCACGCATTGGGGAATCACGCACAGCATTTCGCAACGCAATGAGTGCGTGGATATGCCTTGTCGAAAACCATTGGCCGTTGCCATTTTGGCCATTACCATCCTTCCCGTCAGTGCCAACTCTGGAGAATACCTCGATGACTCGTTGCTGCAAGTCGCGACATGCCGGATCATGGCGAGTCTCCTCCCAAAGGCAAAGGAGTAATGTAGAACTGAGCACCGTGTGTACCATAGACCAGGTGCGTAATGGGACGATGCTGAGAGTTTCAAAGTCGAGGAAGGCCTTTGCAGCCTCAACCAGACTTTCTTTTGCCCTATCGCGCAGAACTCGAATACGTGGGTGGAGAGAGGTTCCGGGTGGGCGTTGGATGGCTGGCCGACATAGCACGGAAACGCAGAAGGAAACATGGATGCGGAGGGCCAAATGCTCCTGGTGCTGGTGCAAGCTCGTACAGTGTTCTCGGGAAAGGAGGTGGGGTTGTACAAGCTTGAAAACGCCGTCCAATCCAGCTAATGATTTGTGGCAGTAGACCAGATTATTGCGCTCTCTCTCATCTGAATCGTTAATTTGCAGACCTAACCGGCATAGGTAGTGCATCATGTCAGCGTATGATACGTTCGACTGCAGAGTCGTCAAGTCCAGCTGCCAGCCTCTTGTGGACACCATAGAGGGCCGATCATAGCACAGGCTTAAAAGGCTGTCTTGCCAAACCGTCATAGACCTTCAGGGGTCAGCCGTGAATGTCATTCTGGTATATCTACTCACCACAATGCTCTAGCCTTTGGTCTCATTTGTTCTGGCCAATGAGAAATGCTCTTCTCGGTGTGTAGTCCCAAGGTCTGGGCTAATCTGACAGTCGTGCCAAGCAAAGCCCAGGCGGCATCAGATTGGCCGTTGTTCTGTAGCGTATTTCCCAGAAGGAGTAGAGACTGGACAACTTCCAGGGATGGCCTCAAGAGGAAATTTGCCAGCCTTAACGATTGGAAAGATCGGCGGGCTTGTCCAGCATCAGTTCATGATTTCTCGAATAGAAGAGAGATTATTCTTACCAAAGCTTTGGTATTTTTCCGACCTCTCGGGGTTCTCAAGGTCTGAATAATGGGCTCCCGAAGCCAACGCGGCCAGGAGGAGACTGATCTGACCGACGGACCGATCCGACGACCATCTTTCCGAGATCTTGTCGCAATCGCGCAGTTCCCCGGACGCGTAGGATGTAAGGAACTGGCATATTACCGACTCAAAGCCATCGATATCGACAAGAATTGGGTTGAATGGATGAGCCGAGGCGCGGTAGAAGTGAAAAAACCTACTGCCATCAGCACCGGCAACCCCTACATAGTCGCTCAACATACTTCAAAACCTCCTCCCTTCGAGGCAGGATCTCTATAAGAGCCTTCCAGCGATCTAGGGGCGTTTTGAGATCAAGGAATGGGTAATTGCTGAAGCTATTTTGCAATCCCAACACAGAGCTCGCCTTGTGGGCAATTGATCCATCGGTGTCGTGTGAACCCAGTATGGAAATGACTGTATTCTCTCCAGAAAAGACGTAATTTGCAGGATTCTCTTGGTTGTGAGGTTCTGACTCAGGTCTAGTATGCAGAGGAGATGCCGAATCCCCGAGTTGAGGCCGCTCATTTAGACTCCTCCGCGTGAACGAAGCGTGAGAGGCATCAGCGTTGCCATTCTGAGGACTTAACATGGCCCGCTTCCGCGGAGGAGATTCCTCAAGATCATAGACACAGATCTGGGGATGACCACGTTTCTGGCAGGTTCTGCATGGATGGCCGTTGTCGCACTTGACTTTCCGCGAGCGACAGGGATAACACGCTTTTGCTTCGCGCTGTTGCCGCTTGGCCCGTAAGATCCGGTCGATCTCTTGGCGATCAACACTGGAACCTGTCATCTCGGAGGAGCATAATTTGAGGTTGCTGTAGGCCCTTATATATAATGTCTAAGCTCCAGATGGATGGAATTGTTATAGTGAGAGATTGGAAGGCCATCATCGGCGGTGTCGCGTTAGCATCCCGAAGCATGGTTGACTTTTCATTCCAGATTCGGTCAGAAGCAGTGCCGCTTTTAGCTCCAGCACGTACATGTGATAATTACTTCCTACATAATCCTATATATTATTGTATATTGTGGAATAAAAAGTTATATAGTACTCTAGAGTTATTTGAATCTAGATTTCACGAGCGATATTCTGTAGTTACAAGGTTATATGCAGATCAAACGTGAAGTAACCAACTTTATATTAATGGGATCCCGTCTCTCAGTGGACGATATCAAGGGTAGGAATTTGGGACTTGGAAGACGTGCAGAGAACCGGGATTATCCGCCTCAGCAAGGGTTTAGTTGAGCGTTATGGCTGCGTCTACCTCCTCAGACGAAACTTTTATGAACGATTATGGTGGAGAGCCATCCGCGATGGTGGCTTCTACTGGTTGAATCTGTAAGAACAAGCCACGGGCTATATCCTCTCGGGTCGCCCATCGCATTTCTTTCAGATAATCTACGCTCAAGTTAGTTCTTTGGTTTCCTGGCTTCGGGGCTCAATGGCCAGCTCAGACCTCAGTTCGGCCTATAGTGGCGTAGATTAATCCTCATCCTCAGAATCATCGGGAACGTTGTCCCGGACGAATTCGATCAGCTGGCCGACTGGAATTGCCAAGTAGCTTGTCGGATCATACATCAAAAGTTTGTTGCCCTCATACCACTGCCTATGCTTTTCTAAAACCCGTCTTTAGGGAACGTGGTGTCAAAGTGCTATGGGATTGGAGAAGGACGTTGGCATACGGCAATAAAGAGGTCGAATCACGTACGAGGTATAGGCTGTCATAGATACTGATCATTTGATCACGTCGCGTACCATAGTCGCGGTTGAAGCTATCATTATCTTCTACCTGGTATCTTGTCAGCGTCAGGTGTTTCTCTCGAGGAGGTGCGACTAGGACATACCACATCCTCATCCACTTCGAATTCATCCGAAATGATCCCCTTCACACACTGCTCAATATCGTGGCCGTTCCCGCACTCGCATTGCCATCACCCTCGCCATTGCCACTGTCATACTCGTCGTCATCATTGTTATTTTCACCTGATATCCGCCTCACCACCTCTCCGTCAACATAATCCCAGCGCCCCTCCAGGATACCGACGCAGTCCTCCCATGATATCTCGGGAAATGTATCATTTTGGCATTTGGGACAGTCCTCCGGCGGTACAGCGCGTGAGTCTAACCCAAGGCCAGCCTTGAGCTTATTTCTTGTGGACTGAGATGCGGGCAGCCGTCATCTTCCTGCTTGGCCAATTTGTCTCCGAGATCTGGATTCAGCACAGAGGGGACGGCCTGGTCTAATGCGTACTCAACCGCACGCTCATTTGTCTCGTCCGAAAGCGAGGACACGTAGGCAATAGTGTACTTTGCACTGTTCTTAGGTGATGCCGATCTATCCCAGTTTTCTGGAGGGGCTGAGATATCAGTTCCACTGCTGGCCCCGATATCTTTTCTGATAGGTCTAAACCTCGCCGGACGAGATCGAGTCTCTAGATGACGCCTATCATGATCCACAGGGCGCAAACAATCAGCCAGCCACCCATTAGACTCGCGCAGAATTACTCAAATTACTTAATGAAGCGGGCTGGTCTTTGGAGACAATTTCAAACTATTGTTTACACAAACACTACCTAGTCATGTAATATACACCGCGTGGTCACATCCCTCTAATAGTCTAAATCTTTTACGAAATTCTAAAAGTAAGTGGACTGACATGTCCTCATCAGCCTACTCATTCTCCCGAACATCAATAACAGTCGTCTTGAACTTCCTTGCAGGAACCTTGCGGTTGAACAGGATGTCGGCCTCACGGTACGAGCGGTGCTTGAGTTCAGGCAGGAAGAAGTAGGCCATCACCCAGCAGACGCAGGCGGTGCCTCCCCAGACGTAGCCGCACTTGCCTGCCAGGTTCCATCCGGTGGAGTTGAGCATGCGCGAGGCGAGGTAGATCATGGGGATCTCGGCGACGTAGTAGGCGGCACGACCGACACCGGTGCTCAGAGCGCGGAGACGGACGGAGGAGGTCTCGGAGATGATGGTGTAGGAGATGGGGCCGAGAGTACCGGCAAACACGAAAGAGATGAGGATACCGAGACAGGCCTGGGCGTAGTTGGTTGACTGGTTCTGGGGGATCGAGGCGCAGATACCCAGGATCATAAGCAGAGTGATGTTGGTGACGGTGCCCCAGAGATAGATGGTTCGACGACCGAACCAGCCGGTAAGAGGCCAGGAGCAGGCGTTGGCAACGAATTGGAGGCATGAGTTGATCAGGTTGAGCTGGAAAGCACGGTTGTGATTGATACCGGCCTCTGAGCGGAGGTCAGTCTCTGTCATCTAGTTGGCACATGGAGGTACTCACGCTCGAAGAAGAAAGTGGCCTGGTTGGCAATCAGGTTACCGGCAAAGTTCTGCGACGCGTACATCAAGCAGGTGATGATGGTTCGTCGGAGATCGGTACCCTTGAACAGGTCGAGGAGGGTAGGGGTGCCACCCATCTGCTCTTCGATCTTGACGGTTCGCTCAATCATGGCCAGGGACTGCTGAGCATGCTCTGAGGACTTGGCACCGAGGCGCTCGATGGAGCGAAGAGCCTCCTTCTTGCGTCCGCGACGAATCAGCCACCAGGGGGATTCGGGGCCAGGAAGATGAGGACCAAGAGGGGGTCTAACCAGTCAGCTTTGTAAGGCATGAGACCTAGGAAAACAAGAGACTTACAGGGAAGATCCACTGCAAGGCAAGAGGTACTCTCCAAGCCCACTCATCGTCTCGCTTATTGTAGCCATAGGTGGCGGCGGCGACAATGATGGAACCGATCGACCAACTCATTTGCAGAGTAGCCGTGCAGGCACCTCGAAGGGCGAGAGGGACGATCTCACTGGCGTAGGCGGGGGAGTTTGCAATGAAGAAACCCCACGGGATCCCCTCCAACGCTTGTCCGACCACCAGGAGGGTGAGTGAGTCGGCCTGTAATGCGGTCAGCGACAAGTTCAAACAACAAGGGGCCGGGCGACTCACGAAGAAAGAAATGAAAATGGTGGCATTCATGAGCATCAAGGCGAAGATGGTAGTCCAGCGGTAGCCAAGACGGTTGGTGACGGGGCCAGCCAGAAATACACCAACAAAGGCACCACATTGACCAGATTGGAAGAGGGCACTTTGCCACCGCGTTGGGATAGCATAACCACCTCCTTGCACTTGTACTCCGTATCTCTTCTGGAAAGCGCTTTGCGCGACAAAGTTACCATTCAAAAACATGTCAAACGACTCCATGACCTGTTTGCCCGTTAGTACAGCAAAACGAGCCCATGTCCTCGACCAAGGATTACTCACAATGGTGAAGCACATGGTAAAGGCCCAGAAACAAGCCCAGGGATGGGCCTTGACAGCCGCCCACAAGCTCATCTCATGCTCGCGGTTCTCACCATCAAAGGCGTCGTTCATGAGATCCTTGTTAGCCAGGACCTCGGCATGATGGGCGTCGACGCGACCATCCTCCTTCACCTCCCCCTTTACCTCGCTGGTATCTGACGACATTGCTTGGATTGGTCACGATATTACTGTGCCAATGCAAAAAGAGACAAAGGCAGAAGGGAAAAGAAAAGGAAAAAAGGTAAGACAGGGGTGTATCTTTTTAATATCAGTGCATCTGCATGGCGTGCACGTGATATGTGATACGTGGATTAATTAGTAGCTGCAATCGGGTCAGTAGGTAGCGGCCCGAATCCGATGTCACTGCAGCTTGTGCCGCCGGACTTTTCCCCATTCCCTCTACGCGGTAAGCAGGAATTGCAGGAGTAATGGGAGACAATTTACCCGAAAGCGGCCAGGCGCCGAAGCAACATAGCGGAGTGGTGCCATTGGGGTTTGACACAAACTTATCCTATTGGACTGGAGCCTGCTGATCAGAGGATTGTGGCGTTGGAACAGCCTGCTTCTGGCCCAGAAGTCTGAAAAGTCTCGATAACATAGTCCTCCACGGGGGAATCTCCATGTTTTGAGGGTAATATGCGGATATGCGGGGCCCCAAGACAAGCACCACGGTTAGGGCTTGTCAGGCTTGTCCAGTCTTGGTTGCTTTCTTGTTAGTCTCTTGTTAGTGCTTAGCTAGTGTAACATCCCGTGCGGCATTACCTAAGCTTTTGCCTTTGTGTCTTAGCTTGTCATCTAATTAGTACTGGCTCACATCATGATTGGTCATACACAGTTTAACTAGTTATCATGCACAGTCTGGTAGGCCTTGCCGGCTTAGGCCATTGCAACCGATACAGCTGTTCGTAAACCCTGGAGTGGTTTACGAGATGGTCTCACCATTACGGTAGCACAGTAATCCCAAAATGCTCATTTATTCAACTATCGTGAGTATAACGCACACACTCTCTCTTTATATTTCTGAACTCACCACCCGCCACGTTATCAACCTCGGAGAAGGGGGCGAGAAAACTTCAGACACGTCAAGGGCCCACTACAACGGGGAAGACTCCTTTGGGACAATTGGCCGCTGCCAAGCCTTCTTCAGTCGTTGATCAGGGTTTAGCTGAAACTTTCAAGTATGCTAATCTACTCCGTAATCTCGCACTGTGACCTGTTTGCCTCGGAAATGATTTTAGTCCTGTTGGCCACTTGCAAACGGAGAGTCTGCCTCGTATACGGGCCTTTCCGATGTCCCTACCTCTTCAGGTACAAGCACCTAAATAGTTACTCTAGTACATGCCAAAACAGGCTGTTCAGCAGGCTTAGTGCTTAGTACAGATCCTGATCCCTCCAGCCTCACAAGCAGTCCAATAACGTGGGGAAGACCGCGCTAGGTGGACAAGGGATTCGATCCAGTGCAGGAAGAAGAGAACCTGGCGCAGAAACTGGGGAAGAGAAAGTTTGATTGTCTGGTCTGCGATCAACTGAGTCAACCGACCATGGGGAGCAGTCTTTCAGTACGTGAATGAACCGAACCCTATTCTCTAGCCTCTTTCGCCTTTCAACCTATCGGGCAGCCCACGGTGGAGAACCGCGTTCCCCGTGTCTGCTTCTCCGCCGAAGTTCCCGATGAACCCGAAATCCCGCCCAGCTCTCCCGTCCAAACTTGACCATTCAAGTACGGAGTAAAGACCCGTGCATTTGTCCGGCTGCAGTTTCCCGCTGTTCAATATAAATTGCTGCCGAGGTAAAGACAGAACGACAGCTTGAGGCAGAATCCCAATGTTGCCGGAGACATAGACTGGGAAGTGGTATAATCCTACAGCCGGTGGCGAGGGTTTCAGCCAATGGAGGAAGATAGCTCTCCTTGCTGTCATTGTTTGGATATGTGAAGCCCAGAGTTATCTGATATGAATCACAATGACATATATTGATGATTTGGAATCATATATAGGTATCACTCTTTGTATGGGTGCTTCCGCATGCGGATATCCCCCGCGCGTTCAACAAACCTTATTCTGAACCCTCAACTCCATTGAGGTAGTTCTATCATCAAGAATATTTATGGCATATATCTCAGCATCGTAGGATGGGTTGTATGTGTGTTGTGGTATCAGGTCAAGTGGGATCTCATCCCAAGCAAGGCATAGATGGAAATGAAGGACAACTATCGCAGTTAGAATGAACCGAAGCGCAGTTGGGACCAATTAGAAAGTTTGTAGATATATCAGACCAGCAAATCTTTCAACCAAGGACCATAGCCATCGGCCAGAACGTATTCTACTCCATGCGGAATACACCCATAGCTGGCCAAAGAACATCGAGCAGATACGCCCAAGTCCACCGAATCCACAGTAGAACTCTTCTATTAGGGCGCGTCATTGTATCTCATGTTTACTTGCCGGGTACCAGTCGGGATGTGACTGGAGCACATCATACTGACACATGCATTATGTTATACAGGTCGGCGGCCAGAGGTAAAAATGCAACCTCTCAAAGGCACCTCATCGACCAGTAAGACCGATGTACATTCCTATGTAGGACTCATTCATCAGTGGATGACATTACCACTGGTCTGTGGTACAACAGAAGTCCAACCATTGCTACATCGTTCCAAGCTCACGTCCATCACCCCTTCGAGTTCCCCTCTTCAGACATATTTCTCAACGCCCGACGTGTTCCAGGCCTCCCAGCTAACGGGATGCATTCCACTCCCTCCCAGAATGGCCAGCGCAAATCCAGCGCCGGGACAAGTTCCGCTCTCGCAAACCTCGTGCAGTCACTAGGACGCAGAGGCAGTGGGGAGATGATCTCGTCCAAGAACATCGGCGCGGACTACGAGGCCATTCTGGAATGGATCCGCTCGGAGCGGATGCGAAAGCTTCCTCCCGAGGGAAGTAGTTATGATAGAGTCCTTGTCTGGGCGCGGTTGTTTGTAGAGCGTCTGCATTCGTTTGACTCGGCGATTCAGCATTTCGAGGGAGAGAGTCATATGGCCGCGGAATTGGCGTACATTCACTGTGCGAGTCTTCTCGAGGTATGTCTTGTCCGAAGGAGAGGTTGTGGCAAGATATTAATGACGTTGGTAGTTGGGAGATGAAAACGCAAGTGGTCTCTTGGATGTCTTTGGTTTCTTCTATCGTTGCTCGACCGGTCTGGAGAATCTGCTTCACCGGACAGAGTTATTCATGGTTTCGCAGAGCATCAAGGACCAGCTGATTCTCGCTTTGGCGGACCTGGTTACCTTGATCGTCGGGGTCGCAACCCACTGTCATCACTCTCTTGGCAGTCTGGCTTCGGGATCGGTCTCCATTGATATCTACAGCACTTTCGCTGCGTCCATCGAGAGCTTTCGCTCGCGATGTGAGCATGTATCGGAGATGATGTGGAGGCATCAGCTGCCAGGAGCTGCTCTCCATGAGGACAAGGGTATCCTTGATTCCTTTTGTCGCCTTGGCCAAACTAGAAGCTAATGCATTAACAGTGACTAGAGTGAAGACAATCAAGAATTGGCTCGAGCCGGAAGACCCCGTTTTGTGCAACATGACCGAATTCACAGCCAACTTTGCCCAGGAAAGGGAGGAGTCGACCTGCCTGTGGACGGCGCCATATCTGACTCGTTTCCTCAAGAGTGACCAAAAGACCATGTTCGTCTCCGGCAAGCCGGGATCTGGCAAGTCTATCCTGGCAACGGTGATCAATGACTACCTCCAATATCCGATTGGAGGTGTCATGTACGAATCCATATTTGTTCCGATCAGTGAGTCGACACAGCATTTGAACGAGTTACTTTTACGCGCGCTAACGATGACAGACGCACACATCGAGGCCAGCACGACGCCACGTGCAATAGCAAAGAGTATCCTTTCGCAGTTATTCTCGGCACGTATTGGCAATGTGCAGTTGTATGAGATTCTCTCAGACGCGCATGACCGCTGCCAAAAGACAGTTCTTGAAGAGCAGTACGATAATGAGCTCTGGCGTGCAGTCGGACCCTCCCTGCAAGCCAGCCTGCAGGGTGCAAAAGAACTCGTCCTTGTCGTCGATGGAGCAGACGAAGCCAGCTGCGGACAAAATGCTCTGGTCCAGCGGCTCAACGACGTGACTCTGAAAGCGTCCCCCCTGAAGTTGATTATCCTTGGCACGCACAAGCAAGACTGCTCCCCTACGCAGACAGCGGTGCAGATTACCCCGGAACTTATTTTCGACGACATTGCTGCGGTCGTACGGAGGATCCTCCAACCCTGCCCTGCGTTTGGCGAGCTGTCCGAAGAACAGAGGGAGATCATGGTAGCCCAGATCGCAGAAGCTGCCAATGGCTCCTTTTTGTGGGCCAAGCTGGCCGCGGAAAGGATCCGAGACGAGCACCCGCCTAATTGGAAGGGGTTAGTAAAGGCCGTTGACGCCCTGGCCAAGGCAGAGCTCTCTATTACGGATCTTGTCGTTCATCGATTCGACTCGAGAGTATCAGACGAGGCAAAGAGGATGTTGCTTTGGCTCACCACTACTGTCCGTCCATTGACGCTGCGCGAGTTGTCGGCGCTTTTGTCCATTCACGTGGATAAGGGCACCATCGTAGAGACCGGGGTGGATCCGCTCACGTTTCTGCAACCCCTGATGTCTCTGGTCTTCTGCCAAAATAACATGGTCTCCCTGCGACATGGACAAATCCGAACAGCCATAACAGGCACCATCAACAAAGGCAAACTTTTTCCAACCGTCCGGGATAGGCATGTGGATCTTGTCCGCAGATTGCTGCTCTACATCAAGCTGAATGTAACAGATGAGGAGGAACTGTCTGAGACACCAATAAGCTCGCACAGAACGTCCAAGATGCTGGAGCAGTTCCCACTTCTTGACTTTGCCCTTCGATACTGGGCAGACCACACGAAAACTGCACTGGGGAGCGAGACAGATCAGCAGATCCAGACAGTAGCAAAAGAACTGGGTCCATTTCTCTCCCCCAAGCCAATTGTGCCGCTACTGGAGATGTCTGTCTGGCAAGCAAAATCAACTCCGGTGCTGAAGTCACTGCAAAGCGTCCAGGTCCGCCTCTACCAGCATATACTCACTGTCGACCATCCCGCAACTCAGCAGGCGATCATCTGCCAAGCACTCTTCTACCGCAAGATACGAGATGTAGTGCCTTCCGAAACTAGCGATATCTTCTACCATGCAGCGGTTATATGCCACAAGGCGCTCTCCGCCCAACACGTCATCACCAGGAAGATGGCCCAGGGCTTCCTCGACAGCACTGCCGACCAAATCACCAAGGCGCGGACGGAGATCATGATAAGACGGACTGAGATGCTCCAGCTCCTTGCTGAATGCTACAAGGTGCAGTATGGACAGAATAGTAGCATCGCCATTGCGACATTGACGCAACTTGTGGAGCATTTCAAGTATATCAAGGAAGAAAACAAAGCGCAGCAACTTGCTGCTTCGCTGCAAACATGGCTCACGGAGTCTACTACTTCACAGTCGACTGTTTCTCATCAGTCTGACGACTCGTTGCTCGTTCATCTCCATGGCCGAAGGCCTAGCGTTCAGGAAGGCACAACCTTTGCCCTCGACGACATCGAAGCTGATAAGCCTATTTCCCAAATAATAGACACTCATAGCTCCCTGTACCGTGAGATTGAGAGCCACGTGCACTCCATCAAAGAGGAGACAGCGAGCCGGTCCGAGTCCACAACAACAGAGTCGAGTTTTCTAGAAATGATCTCCAGCAGGTCGGCCACGCACCCCTCTTCCATCAAAGCAGCTCAGAGTCTCACAGAAATGTACTGGTCTCAGCATCGATGGAAGGACGCTACAAAATCTCTAAAGGCAGTTCTGCGCCGTGTTTGGCCGTCCCTTTTCAGCCCATCGGTCCAAGAGGTGGTGCTTCCGTTGGAACACGTCGATCATTGCATCGACCTGGCAGAGCGCCTGAGAGACTGCTATCGCTTCAGAGGCCGTGCAGCAAAAAGGGAGAACATTTCCCTTGGTCTTTATTACAGCGTCCGACGAGGCCGGCCTATCGGAGATGAGCTGCGCGAGCGAGTCACACGGGACCTTCTGCATTTGTGTGAGCGTAAAGATCAAACTGACAAGCTGATCCTCGTGCATCAGGATATTCTAAACGACTTGACCAAGAAGTTTGGAGAGGATCATCCAGCGGTTCTCAAAGAGCTTCGGATCTTAGCGGACCTTGCACGGCCGCGCTCAGCTTCAGTCAGCTACCATCGTCGAATCGCCCAGATTCTGAACAAACACGCCGACACCTGTCACCCGGAGGCTTTCGAGTCTCTTCTCACTGTAGCCACGGAGCTTTTGGACCAGGGTCAATACTCTGAGGCACGAGAGGCTTGGAAAATCTTGTCGAATACCCTCCGGCACCCGAATATCAACCCCAAGCTTCGAGACCCGGCATTTGTCAAGTCGGTCTATGAGCGGTACACTCAGTGTCTACGTATGACTCACGCAGAGCTTCATGTGATACATGAAGTGACGGTTCAGTATTGCAAGACCTGCGAGACTAGATTTGGAGCCTCCGCATCAATTACCATCCAGGCCATGACCAGGTTGCTGGATATCTGTCGGGAGTCCAAGCGATACGAAGCCGAGGTCGTCCAGATATGCGAGCATCTCCTCAGGGCTCCATCTGTTGAGACTGAGATCGACCAAGACGAACTCCAAGCAATCCTAGATGCCCATTACGAAGAGCAGTACGCCTCCATCGCGTCGGCCGGTGTCGAGTCTGTTTCTACCGAGCAGATACAGCGAGTGATCACCATCGGCAGGGAACGGCTGACCACTATACGGGCTACCTACGGATGGGCTCACGAGACCACCCTGTCTGAGATGAAAGAGCTGGTCACCCTGTATATCAAACGAGGGGAGGTGCAACAAGCCGTGTCCGTGCTCCAGGAAGCAACCTTGCAAATTGTTTCGAAGGAAACCTCGGCATCTAGACTCGCTGCTGCTGCGCAGACCATTGCGTCCAGCTACATCGCGGCGGGTCAAATTCAACGCGCAAAGGAGCTCTGCGACGAGCTCTACCGTAAAATTGTGGTCAAGGAAACCGGTTCCACTAATCTCGGCATGCCTTCCGGTGGCCGTCAGAGCCTGGTCTTCCTCGCCCATTTTGAGCACAGTCTTCGGAAACAGAAAGAGCCCTCGCTCACTGTAAGCGAGATTCATTGGTCTCTATGTGCCGAGTACGTTTACTTTGAGCGATACCGGTCAGAGGCACGGTCCAAGTCCTGTACTCTCGAGAACATAGTGGACACTGCCGCTCGTCTGTACGGACTCCTTCGCGCCAGAAACCAGGAGTCGACTGCTGCGCGTCTCATAGATGATCTCGCCAACTCCATCGTCGTCACGTCACAGAAGGAAAAGGTCCAGGTGAACTTCGGTCAGGCCAAGGCCTTTGTCGGCACTCTTCTCGAGTACTTTAGCATGTACACCACTAAGAACTTCCTGCGGTCTGTGGCTATCGCAAGCTACCGCCGTGTGACGCAGCTCCTCACTACAAGGGACCACCAGGCTGCCTGCGATCTAGCTGTGACCACATTCAAGTACCTCCAGGCGCACAATGGGTTCTCCTCCTCGCTGAGCGTGGTGAAGCTCCTCATCAATCTGGGTCTGGCCATCTCCGGGCAGGGTCTAGACCCGCATCCAGACTCAGCAACAAGAAAGCAAATGCTCAGCGCATCATTCACCATCGTGAGCGCCACGCTCGGATATTGCGCACAAGCCAACATCGACCTCACGCACCTGGACTTGGTAACACTGAATAAGCTTATCAAGCTCCTGGACGCACAAGGCGATTATGCCAACCTTGTCTGGCTCCTCACAGGGCTCTGGAACAGCCGCGACCAGCATCCACCCTCTCAGCAGGAGGCAGCATACACACTCGCCCTGGGACGCATGCTAGTGATAACCCGCTATCTGATGGGCGAGTCCATGGCAGCCATCCGCCTAGCCGAGGACATCGTCTACAACTGTGCCCGCGTGCATGGCCCGCAGCACCCGAGCACCGTCGAGATGACCGTCCTCCTGTCCCAGATGTACACTAGCGTGGCACACGGGTACCAGGACCAAAAGGAGCGCCGCGAACTCGCATACCGGTACTACAAGAAAGCCGCGGCGCTGCATGAGAACGCGCTCCGAGCCTTTATCGATCCCACCGCCCTAGCTTCCCCAGCCATAGATGAAGGAGCCAGCTCGTCCGGCTCTGAGTCCGGGCCGCCTAGCCCTGGCGAGAGACCCGAGGGTTCGGGCAAGTATGTTCGGCAGCACCTGCATTTGCTCAAACTAGCGGTCGAGCGGCTGGGCAATTGGCCCAAGGAATATAAAGAGTACGAAAAGCTCAACTCAGCTCTGTTCCAAGCGTTTGGAGATAATCTCAAGGGTGTTGAAGGTGTGGACAAGTGGAACTTGAAGAACTTTGGATCTGGTCGTGCGGAAGCCAGCGACGATTTGATTTCGCCCAAGTCACATCCAGCATTCGGTCTGGGTGAACAGTTGGCGATTGCTGTTTGATGTTTTGATCGTACCTAAATTGGTCGGACCAGTTTCATATTCGCTCTGCTTCTTGCCTTGTTCCACTGTTTGATCCCTAGGCGTACCTGAAATTTCACGGAATCCATCCTATCTTTGCATAGTTGTGTTATTCATGCGTTTCAGGTCTCTTATTACTGGTAGAATATATCAAGGCGGCAGGCAGAAAGAGCACGAATTCCGCCCACGAGCTCTCAATCATCTCTTGAGATTTCTCTCTACTGAGCTCGGAGATATATGGTTGTATTTGAGTAGACCTGCTAAGTCACAACGCAAATTCTGTGCTGCTTCAAAGAATCTGTACTCCCTCTTATGATTTCGCCAATTCTTCTAGAGTAGGCATTGGGTATATGCATTAACCTTTTAAATCCTAGCTCTCCCTAATGTTGGGATGTTTTAATTGACTTATGGTGTAGAGCTACTATGCCCATCCCTCTATGTCCTGTAACAGTAGCAAAAAGGTTGAAAAAGACTTTCATTCATTAATCTTGGTCTAGAGAGTTTGGGAGCGAGAAACTGCAAGGACAGTTCCAAGGTTTTGGTGTAGATCTCAAATCTAGCTTTGAATCCGGGATGCCGCTCAGCTTGACCATTAGATTCTTACAGGCACAGTCTAACCAAGAACGTCGCCATGGAGTTTTCTATGTCGAGCACTTAGCTGCGAACAGGACCTCGACACCTATGACCGACTAGCCGCGAAAACGCACTGTTGGTGCGACTGAAAGACGGAGAGGGAAAGACATGGGCGGAGATCGACGCCCACTTTCCTGACAGAAGCGTATCATCCCTCCGGTGAAAATAAATGCTGTCTTATTATCCCCATAAAACTGGTTGATAATCTCCGTAATCTCCTGCACAGTGCACACCCTGTTGTGCATCCACTGCCTTGACAGCAATGTGGTTTTCGGCCCCGGCCGAAATCTGGGGTTTCTCCGATTTTCCTATGCGCTGTTTTGCTGCGAGATATAGTTTAAGGCTCGCAATTTATGAATATAATTAATCCCTATTACTAGATTAGCTCCTCCATAATTAATCCTATAATACGAATACTCCAAGTCATAATCACTGAGGAGCGAAGCGAAGCATGTCGTATATATACTAGATTAAACAATGCCTACGATGTGCCTTCTGCTGCATGCATATAATCGTTGTATATGGGTGCTCCTTCCTTCTTTCCCGCTCCTTGATTCTTTCCGGCTCTTTCTTATTATTGTCACTGAAATGTTTCTTTACTTCCCTGTGATATCTCTCCATCTTTCTCTTCATTTCCACTCTCCACTTCTCATCTTTGACAAGGGCACTTGAAACAAACAAAGACCTTCCCCAACCTGTCTCACAATACCAGCATCATGGCTTCCAAGAAGCTTTTCCGCAAGCATGCTCTCGGCCTTATCGAAGTAGCCCTGAAGTGGCTTTCGGCGACAAGCAACGTCTCGAAAGCGGAGGTTGACGAGATCAAAGAAACGTTTGAGGAGGTCAAGAAGGCGGCTGCGCGCGACAGCAAGCTACCTGGAGTAGCTATAAGCGACCTGACGCTGAAGGAGGTCAAGAGTATTTTCCGTATTAAGAAGTTGACTCCGAAGAACGAGCAACCAGGTGATAAGTGGGATTTAGAGCCTTACGACGACGTGATCGACATCCAATATCCCGATGACTTTTCGGAGTTTTTTATATTCCTCAGTAAATGCCCTCTTCTCTTAGAAACAGGATGTTTACTCATTCACCAAACCAGACAAGGCCCTTGACTACCTCGAACTGGCCCATGAGGGCTCCACAAAGGCTGAAGCGCTAGTACGCGCACGGCTCGACGTCATTCTCGGCTTGGTGCTGGGGTTCGCTAAGCAAGATGGTAAGATCATAGGAAATTCGGTCTCGTGGGGTTACGAAACCCCATTCTGGAAAACGGTCTACATAAGGTTCCGGCAGAGGTTGCTGCGTGGTCGGCCGGACTATGCACTGTGGTATGGAGCGCAGGCGAACCTCGAGACCAACCTGGTTATTGTGGAAGCGAAGACCCGGGAAGAGCTGGGGAAGGGTGAACGGCAGTTACTGGGATATATGGGTACGTCCGTTGTATCACAGTGGAAGCTTTGCTAATGAAGCTTTTAGGCCTCGTTCACACCGGCCGTATAGAGCGGGGGAAGGCGGATACAACAGTCTACGGGATCGCTACGGATAGCGAGACCTTCAACTTCTACCGTATCAACCAGAGGAGCAAGGTGAGTTAGGAGACACTTCATAGTATATTGCTTTTGCTTGTTCTGACATCTGAAAGTGGTGTTCCAAGGCCCTGACCTGGGGATACACCGACGAGGAGAACAGGGACATAGTTCGCCTGCTCCTTAGGATCATGTACCTCGCGTCACGTCAAAGCCCGACTCATACCCGTGAGCCTACCTCCCACCACCGTCAATTTAGTAGCTCGGCCGGTGAGGATGCTCCTATGGCAGACTGATAGGGACGTGTGGCATCGTTAGCTATGACCAGCTGTTGCTGGTATTACTTTGGTTTTCAATCAACATCCTGTTTAGCCTCTTCATTCCTTTTTGGCATTGTTAGCTATAGGCCAGCTGTCGCTGGTATTACTTTAGTTTTCAGACAACATCTTGTTTAGCCTCTTCCTTCCTTCTTGGAGTCCTCAGAAAGCTAGGTCACCGGCATCGGAATAGAAGTCTGCCCAGGCACAAGCCTCATCCCAAGACGACAGAGCCAATAATTCAACCCGATAGCACCATAGTTGCTAACCCACTGCCCTCGAATGCGCCCGCATTCCAGAATGAAAAACACAATATCACAGTCTCGCAGATATATTGAGGCAGCGTATGGTATCTGGCTCCTCGGAATTTCTCCATACTTCTGATTATCTGCTGGATATTCTAAGCACAAAGGTGAAGGAACCTTCCACCGTTCCTCTCTTCGAATGCCTCCGAACCAGAGTAGTCCTTCCTCTGGCAGAGGGTGAATTTCAGCAAAGATAGTATTTACACAAGGGAGGACCACGTCACGTATTCGTAAATAGTCTCCCCTCGGTTGAACTTCCACTTCGGTATATGCCGGGCCATTAACAGCCTTTCCATCTTTCTCCACGAGTCCAATACACGATCGAGGAGGTTGCTGAAATAGCATTCGTTTCCAACTTGCCCCTTTCCGGAGAAAAAGTCGGTCGCTCTGAGGATCGACCTCGGGTATCTTCGCTCCTCCTTCTACTGGCGGTGGGCTCGTATCGCTTGCTTGTCTTGCGCAAAACCATGGCCATATACATTCCTCTAGTAACGGGTTGCGAATGCCCGCCGTCCCGCGTGGCAGGGTATACCTGACGGGCTTGAAAAACAGGGCGGCCTGTAAGTCGTGCGAGTCCTGGACCAGGAAGTGCCATTTGCGGCAGACCCTTTGAGCGGACGTGAGTAAAGTGCGCGTGTCAGTTTCGAGCAGGATCAGTTCCAGGATCTCGGTTATCAGGAAAATCTTGTGCGGCTCTGATGAAGCCATAATGCGAAAGGTGAGATTTGGGACGGTTCTATTGAAGGGCAGTAATCAAAGGACATGGTCCGGGAGACCTGTTCTAATGAAGGACAGTTATTGAAAGGAGACCGGCAGAGTGACGTCGGTTCCGTCTACAGTACTACAAAATATCGGTACCTAAAATAGTTTAGTCTTGCGGGCTGGGCCGTGTAGCGGTATGACTTCCGTAGCCTAGCTGGAAAGTCAAAACATGTATGACGTGAGTCTGTGCCATTCCGAAGCCCCCTCAAGGCCTTCACAATGCAAGCTAACAGCTGAAGATTGCGCTGGCTTGCTCAAGTCGGAAGCCTAATCCTGTACTTATAGTTTCATACTGAAATACTTGATTGTAAATATTGAATGATAAATTAATTCTCTATATCATCAGCCTGGACAAGGAATTACTGCAGGATGAAAGAACAGCTTAGATGCTACTATTCTTTTTAGGGTCTTTTGCTGCTGCCCTTCATGCTCAACTGTGCGTGCCTTTAGTAACCAGGCAGTTGTGGCAATTCGTCACCATCGGCTACCACACACCAGAAGATGGTAGAGATTGCTTGAGACAGGGATGTGATAGTTGTCCGCGGTTATAGGTGTTTGAAAGTACTACCCTAAGACCAGCTAGTTCTAGAAAGGGCCCATACAACCTGTTCGACTAACATGTAAACAGGCAGGCACACGTGTGCTACGGTGAAGACAGTCGTCACTCTTAAAAGCCCTATTGCTGACTCATACCGGTTGTCTCATGATAACTATCCTTTTAGGACAAGGCCTGGATACTATTACCGGCTTGCCTCGTGGTAGCCTTCTTGAGGGAGCACCAAAGCGATTACCAGATTGCTTCGATAGCTGAACTTAGTAGCTTATGAAGATTCTAGAGATTTTTACTCAAATATGATATGGCACTACTGCATATGCAGACTACAAGACTCATTTCCTAGGCACCGTTACAACAACGCCAAGCCGCAAGAACCCTAGTTAATACGCTTATGCACCCTATAAACTGGGAAAAGAATCAAGTATTATGAATAATTTATTTAAAGCTTAATTAAGTTACTAACCATACCTTTGGGCTGGAAGCATGGCATTATGAAGGATCTAGGTCCCGTCGGCAGCGGGTGATCAGCAATGGCCATCGGAATTTGGCATATGAACCCTCAAGCCGGAGACTTTTTCGCAATAAACAATCCGATCGGGTAGTTTTTCCAGTACATCATATCCGTGCGTAGGCTCACCCTCACCGCTCCGCGTTGAGGTGAGCTAGTCATGGATAGTTCGCAATGTATTTGTAGAGATTAGTAACAAGCGCCGCTAAGATGGGTATATCCAACGCCATGTGGCGGAGCGGAGCACGTCTTGGCGGGTTACATTTCCCTTTTCGGAAAGCTCTCCGCATGGCAGCTATGCCGAATATGCCATCGGGGAAACCTACGCCACATTCCACATTCCAGAGAAAATCTCCTTTGAGTAGCTTATCATCATTACATCTTGAGCTCACATAAAGGACCACAAGTAGTACTGAAGGAGAACTGGGACGTGACAGAGGTTTCATGACAACCTGTCTACGGGAGAAAGCGAACAGTGTCCTAGACTCGATACTACGTTCAACTGAGGACGAGAGCTCCTCTATCCAAAAAGGGGCTCTTTGACTGGCTGTAAGGCTTGAAACATCTCTTTGAATCGGCAAGCCGAGAACTCTTGAACGTGGCATTGAACCGGTTGGCATGTCTTTGTCAGGGCAATGGGGGGTCAGAGAATCGTGGTCCTATGTTCCATCACTTGAGACAATCCTTTGTTCCTCGGCTGTTGACGGGTTCAAAGGGTGAAAGGATTATGGCTAACAATGTCATAATAATGAAAATGTCTAAAACATATGAATAAATCCATTGTTGTATGTTTAAAATAACAGCTCTATGCCTCGAGATATGTCTCAAACCGCATTATAAATATCTCTCGAAGTCTATCATTAGCACCATTGTCATCATCATCATCTTCTTCTTCCTCAGCTCTCTTACACTCCTACTCACTCTCTGCAATTCCACCACTACAGCAATCTAAACAACCCAACTTCCACCTACTAACACTATAAACACTACAAGCAGACGCCGAATTATCTCACTCACAATGCCAAAGCAACCCAAGTTCCAACTCCACGAGGCCCGCACCTACAGGAGTTTCCTTCTGATTCGCCCCGATGACCCAGACCTCCCTGCTCTAACCATGCTCAGAGAAGTGCTGAAGGTCCTGCAAGCCGGCCGGGGCAACTTCTCCCCCCGCCGGGAGTCCTTCCCCGACACGCAGGTAGGCGATCTAATTTTCGAGATCATCACCGAAGATAATACACTCAAGGGACTGACCGATGCTGCTGTGCAGTGCATCACGCAGCAGATCGAGAACTGGGACTATGACAAGGACATGATCAGATGGGAACAGTTCGTCGAAGGGATGGTTTTGATTGACTATAGGTATCTGCACTAGGTGAGTTCCAGAGCTGGACACATTGGTGGGATTCGTCTCAGCTTGCTTTAAGTGGATAAATGGATATATTGTCGCAACCTTACTGATCTCGTTCGATCTGCCTCTGGGAGCTATCATGATCGTTGGGCTACACAATCAAATCTAAGTTCAAGACCACTGTATAGTTCATTCTTCTTTTGAGCCGTAGAATAATGAGTACTGACAACTGTAGTTTCTGGTCGAAGCTACCTTGCATACATCCAATGAGATGAGGTCATTATTCTGAAATCAAACTCATACATAGTTGAACATCGGTAGATCGTGTGGATGGTACATTCTTCGCCCTAGCTATCATGAACCATCATCCAGTGCTGGCCATATTTCCTTACCAAAGCCGAAAATCCGGATATACGGGCTGAGCCGTGTTGGCACATCATGCTCGGTGGGTTGTCCCTCTTTAGAGACGGAGAGATCCACACAGTGGGTCGATATGTGGTTCAGAACCTTGGGGCAGCCATAACCCCCACAAAGACAATGTGCTCGATTGGTGAGACGGGGGCAATCAATTGATAATACGGCTATTGTATGATGTTCAATTCGGATTGATGCTTTTCCTCCGCACGGAAAGTTGCCCATTATGCTGGCTGGGACAGTGGAAGCGACGCTGCGGGCGTTTGGCCTTGACTCCGCCTGAATTGTTTATACTTCAGCTGTTCTTGTATAGTTCACAATAAATAAGAGGTGCATTCTGTCGGCCTGCACGTTTGTCTCTTGACAGAAAAGAATAAAGACACCAAGGGTGTTCGTGGTCCTATTTCCGCCAGGGTATATAGTGTCAATTGCAATAATTTGCTAGTTGGGTGCTCAGGAATATTATGTGAACGGCCCACTATGTGAGCCTTGTGATTCGACAACGTATACTGAGGCTGTGAACAAGCAATGAGGCGAAGCATTTTTTGTCAGCCAAGTTATTACATTAACTATGGCTTACCCCCACAACAAGAATCAAATACAGCAGTTTGAAAATTCCCCAGAAGACATCAAATATAAGCAACATGTCAGAGAACATGGCGGCAACGGGAACATCTTCCCCCGCATTTCCTCGCTTCCCCAGCCTCCCCGCGGAGCTACGCATTCAAATCTGGCACAGCACCCTCCACGAAAAAGACAGCCCAGCCCTAGTCTTCTTCAGAAGAGGATGCTGGCGCCGGGGACGCCTCTCTGAAACCGAGCAGGGGTACGACCCCACCGATCCATCCCATCCGCACTTCTACTTTGATCCTGAACTACTCGACCACGTAGAAGTCAATGTTCCACTGTTCTTCGTCAATCGCGAAGCCCGCAGGATCGCTCTAGCCTGGTGCCACGAGCAGGGAATCTCACTCCGTTTCTCCCCCAACCAACCGTCTCTTATCTTTTCGCGCCCGTTCAACTCAAAGCACGACGTGCTATACGTCCCGCTGGATCAATGGGACGGCTTCCTCTGCGAGCCGTATGATCAGATGTTTACACCTGAATGGACTGGCCAGTGTGTCAGCACTTATGCTCTCGAGCTGGGGGCCATTGCTGTTCCTGAGGCACAGATTTATAGAAACCCCGCTGTGCTGCATGAGATGTTCGAGTGGCCCTATTATCCAGCAGTGATGTATGTCGTCCTCGACGCACCGCGGGATCTGCGGTTGGAGTATGCAGGGGCGAAGGTCCAGCGGCGGTGGGAGGTCCAGGCCCGGCCGGGAGGGTCCTTATTCTATACCTGGAAGGACGGCCGTGGAAGCTTTGAGGAGGGGACTGGTGAGCATTCTGGCCATGAAGACTTGTACAAGCGGATCAAAGAGATCAGCAAAGGGCTCGGTGAAGGAATTACGTTGCACAATGTCCGCAGTTTTGAGGTGCGGCCTTGTCTGTGCCGTTCGGGATGAGGGTAGTACATCGTTTATACTCTGAGATAATGTCTTATTCTTGAGCCTGTGTTTATTAGATTATCAGTGTCTGATGAGGCAGAGCGACTTAATACTGAGCATGTAGAAGCTGAATGATGACTAAAGGATGAAATGAGCCCTGTCCAGATGATTGACTCGGCTCCATCGAGACGAATCTCGGCGAAGTCAAGAACCATGTCTGATACAAATAGACGCGGCATCGATTTCTCTTGTCGTGTCAATCTCTAGGAAATATATTCCTACAATATGAAACAAAAGAGAAGCACAGAGGGATTACGGAAAATTCATTGTAAGGTCCAATAGACCTTCTTGCCTCCAAAACCTATCCTAAGAATCCCAGAAAGCATGGCCTTTTCGTACGATTCGGAGTCTTGAATCCGGCCTAGCATCGGATACCGTTGGACATACGACTGGTCCGAAGCTTTGCCTCCTAAACAGTCAGTGAGTAAAGCCCCCCTGATGACTTGACTCGGGCTAATGCAGTTCTCCCGTGCGTACCTGAATTAGAGCACAGAGAGAGCACAAGCCTCTCGCTAAAATGGCATTTCCTCCGCAGTAGTCCGAGAGCAGCTACTGAATAAGGCATCTCCACGACACGCCTATTTAGTCAGTATAGCACGGTGGTAGCATTTCATGGCATTGACAGGGATTAGCCTGCGCCGCAATTTCAACACGAGTCAACGCGCCAGCACCAAGTCAGAGGTTAAAATGAGAGGACTCCTCCATGGAATCTCGAGAATATTCTCTAATTATCATAATCTTTTCCCTACGCGCGCTATCCTTCACTGACCATTGAAACAAATCCCATGGCCCCAGCTACGAAAAAGCTCAGCCCTGAGACTCTTCGACGCAATGGCATTATTATCGAGATGGATATCAGCGAGGACGGCTGGCCAAAGGAGATTGCACAAGTCAAAGATCGGATCCTCTCGTTTGACTGTATCATTCCACCAAAAGAGGTAGAGTGATACGTTTTCCACGAGGTGATTCTTTGTTGAAACGCTGACTCTGTACGCACGACAAGGTCGCGCGGGAGAGCCTCGAACCTCATATTTTGACCAAGCTGTACAAGCAACTGCCGCAGGCGAAGCGAGATAGGTGGTTCAAGGGAGAAATGGCATGTAATAGAGAGTGTCTCCCTGGACAAAATGAGGCGAAAAACAGGCATCTGGAAAATCTGACAACAGCGTATACTCTTGTGCGGAGAATATTCCCCAGCCACCAGAAAGAAAAGTGCTAATTTATTTTCCCAGTACGAATATGCAGTGGACTGGAAGTACAAGGGTGGCATGCACGAGCGCAAACTAGGAACCAAGCTCGCCGACTATGTATTCCAGGAATGGAAGAAGCATGCAGATGAAACGTACACATTTTGTTTCCCAAGAACTACTATGCAGGAGGCTGCTGATGAGACAAACCATTCTGCCCAGTTCAATCAGCTCGGCTTATAGTCGGTTTGGTGGTGAATTCGCGACCACGTTGTAAGCCACCCACTCATTTACCTACCAGGTACAGTCAACTGACGTTACTCGGTTTCCTTCAGCGGCCAAGACACAGAGTCCTTCAGCCAGGCATGGCATGTTCGCAATTACTGGCACAGTCAATGCTCCGTCGCCAAGGTAAGAGAACCGTTCCGCCATAACACGTCTATATACTCACGATTTCCTCTACCGTACGGTGAAGCCATTACACGAGAGCGAGATGCTATCAGTTCCCAAACCGGACTGGTATTTTGGATTTCACATACACAATGACATCCGCTCCCCCGGAAGACGGACAAAGGACAGTCTCATGTGGCATTCTCATTGGCAAACCTGAACCTCTTGGAAGAGACTGAGGCATTGCATTCGTGTCCCCTGATGTCGCTGAATAAGTATTGCGCGGACATTCAAAAGACTCCACGGCTGGCGAAAGTCCAGCGACGAAAACCAGGCAGTGAAGACGAGGTTCATAGTATAGTCACGGGATTCGAAGACAGCGATTCCAATGAACTTGACGAGTACGAGTATACCACGACAGAAGACGAGGACTACGAGCCAGGGAGCGAAGAAGAAGATGACAGTAATGATGGCAGTGACGGCAGCCTGGAGGACGACGAAGATCTTGATTCTGAGACTTACGAAGAACTCGCACCCAGCCGTGGATACAAGTACAAAAAGTCGGATGTGGATGTTGCCGAAGGTGGAGACACAGATGGAACTGATGCATCTGACATTGAAACAGGGACCTCCCGCAGAAATTTTGAAGATTATAAGCTGACCTGTTACCCATGGGCGGTGGTTGAAGTAAAAAAGCCTGGCGCATCCCCACAGGACACCGAGGAATGTTATAACCAAGTGGCAAACGGTAGCTCCGCCTGCGTCGCATTGCTTCGGGGACTATCAGATAGCCCAGCGCATGATTACCATCATCCAGTGGTTGCCATGACATTCGTTGGACGAGATGCCAGAGTGTTTCTGACCTATGCGGAGCCACTCAATGACGACGACGACGACGATGACGGTGAGCCAATCATTCTATATGTAAGTCTGGTTCAATTCTTCTCGAAGCCCATTAATCAAAGACCTCCTTTCGTGGCTGACGGGGCCATCCATCTAGCGAATGAGATGCATCTGGAAAGGGCGATTAGATGTGCTCTGGAATGCGCTGCAACTCCGACGCATGCTAGACACCATTCAGTATTGGGCTTTGCATAAGTACGGAACAGACATTGAGTGACATCAGGAGACGACTGCGAAAGCATCAACGTACGTCCAACCCCTCGACTCCAAGCAGTTTCCGGCAGGCCGTAGGGCAGGGACATTCCAGGACAAGCCCGTCACCATTGGCAAACAAACGAGGCAATCGGTCAGCGCGACCTGCATCGGTGAGTGTACCCTGTGTGATACACTGGCCCTAATTAACCTGGCGTAAAGGAGAATATAAAGGGCCCAAGCAGGTTGGAGAGGCTTCTGGAGGAGTTAAACGTGAATAGCATTACGTTAGGATTCAAAAGCTCGCCGCGCAGGTCAAACAGGAAATGACAGCAAGTGGATTACCGGGGGAAAGCAGCAAGGGGTTATATACCACTATCTCTGCTGTTGCAAGACGAGGCCGTTGTAAACTCTCTCTAGGTTGGGAAAGAACAGTGATATGGACCGAGCAAATGGTATTGAAAACGGCATGTAATCTTCTGCTGAGCTCTCAAGGCGTATAGCAATTTACTTGAGCCAATGGGCATTGCAAATACCAATAAGACAGTTCTTTAGAGTACGGGAAACATCGAAATATCGAGGAAAGCTGGTTGCAAGGCAGGCAAAAAAATGCATTTGCAGGTCATGAAAAATAGACAAAAAATGGACTCGCGGGGAATCGAACCCCGGACCACCCCCATGCTAAGGGGTATTATACCACTAAACCACAAGCCCATTTGTTGATAACCTTTTCATTATAGAGTTTTATAAGAGAAGAGGATCTATTATGCTGACATATTGAACATCCATGCTGGAATATAGAACAGACAGAAATAACAACAGGCTAGAATTGACTGACTAGACACCTTTTATCTAGGAGTTTTTTATTCAGGCAGCTCACCTACTGCCATGTTAAAATAATAGTTAAGAATGAATCACTATGCTCATGGAAGCTGTTTTCCTTCACAAGATATATTTCTGCTGCACCATAGTCAAATGTTATCTCGGTTGCTAGATCTACTCAGGTGACGGGCGTATTTAATGGCCCAGTGCTTCTATACTGCCATCGAAAGAACATCAACACCAGCACTAGAAATAGGATCAGATGCACTATAGAACCCAGGCTGAGGAGCGAGGTACTAGGCAAGCCCGCGGATCCAGACAGTCGTCAGGGGATTACCACGGAGATGAACTAGGCATTATACACTATGCCAGGCACATGATACTCGGCTTTGCTCCGATCATGGTGACAGCGGCGTTCCAGGTGCAGTACGGCAGTGACATGAGCTGTTGGAGAAAGCGGCAGAGAAGTTCGGGGAGAGGATTAATCTTGCCGGAAAGCAGAGGGAGTGCATGGAGGGTGCTGGGTTGTGGAGGTAAAGACCAAGTATTCAAGGTAGTCTCATTCACCGTCCCATCTGTAATGTATAAGAGCGGTACTCTAAGCGTTGTAGGTGCCACTGGGGGGAGTTGAGCGAGGAGCCCAGATGGAAGAGAGTTGGAAAGTCCTCCTCATACCAGCTGTTGAAAAGTCTAGAGGTGCTCTATGCGACGGTTCACTCGTACATAGGCTGGTCGAAAGAAGATACAGATGCATTCCTAGCCCGCTGCAGCAGGAGAACCTGCGTCTCCAGTCTCCTATTCTTACTTCCATGTAGTTACTGGACAGAAACCTCCCAATGCAAAAAGGGCAGAGCACTAATTCAGCCATCACATGTAGGGGTTATTCGTGGTTCAGAAAATCAAAGTCGTACAACATCGAACATCAATTCCCTCAGTAGGTGAGGGTCATATTTTATAACACCAGGATGAAAACATCGTATACAAGAAGGCAAAGGGCAATATGGAATGCTTTAGATCTTGTCTTAAGACATCTCCTTGATTTGGGGTAAGTTTGGCAATGACACCTATACAGCATCAGGGAAAGGATGGGGTTAGCCAACGTGGCAGGAGCATTGCGCTTCTCGGGACCAATCAGGTGGTCGAAAGCAGGAGAGTGAGAAACACGGGGAGTAAAGTCCTTCAGATCCCAGAGATATCCCAGCGTCTTGAGCACGGAGGTGGCACTGTACGAGGCCGACTTGCCAGTGGCAGGGTCGACACCGTAGTTCTCGATGTGTCCCTTGGGCGTGTACGGCGAGACAAGCCAGGTAGGCAAACGGCCGCCCAGACGGTCAAAGTTAAAGGTGTACGAGCTGCCGTCGGCGGCGGTCTCGGTGTAGGTCTTGCTGTCTGGGCGGACAGCCAGAGGGGGCTGGACGTGGTCGTAGAAACCGCCGGTCTCGTCGAAGGTGACGAGCAGGAGGGTCTTGTCCCACTGGGGCCCAGTGCGGACGGCATCATAGATCTGCTTGACGAGGACCTGGCCGAAGGAGACGTTGCCGGAGGGATGCATGGAGTTGGTGTCCAGGTCGCAGCAGGAGGGGTTGATGTAGGAGAGCTGGGGCAGGAGGCCGAGGTAGGCGTCCTGGTAGAAGTTCTCCAGAGGGACGACGTTCTGCTTGGCGTTTTGGGTGGTCCAGTTGAAGAAGAGAGCGTCAGAAAGGAAGGCGCCGTTGGTGCCGTCGTAGTTCTTCCAGGTGATGCTCTTCTCGCTGGCAACCTGGAAGATACTGGAGATGTCGACGCCCGAGACGTCGAAGCTGTTGTCGTTGGTGCCGTGGCCGTCAGAGGTACCGGAGAGGGCGCACAGGCGGTTAGGGTTGGTGGGCTATTCTCATTAGTATTGTGTACGTGTACTCTTAGTAGCGTAAGTGACTTACACCAGGGACACATGAGTGCCAGTAGTTGAAGGTGGTGAACTCGTCAACCAGGTTGACCAGAGTGGGGATCTCGTCCTCGGAGTAGTAGCCCATGACCTCCTCATCGGCCACCTTGGGATCAAGGCCCTTGTGGTGCACCAGCTGCTGCTCCACAAAGCCGTTCACGCTGGGCTTTAGGGTGCCGTTGGCGATGGCATCGTTGCTGGGAGTGTACGTGCCGTACAACTCCATGTTGTAACCGGTGACCGAGTGATCAGGGTCGTGTTTGACCGAGTCAAAGTCCTTGTACACGCTGCACCACTTGGTGCTGCTGGGATCGCTCACATTCTGGGGGTTGCAGAAGGGACCGTTGTTGACAACGTTGTCCAGACCCTTGCGCTTGACACCACCAAGGATGTTGTCAAAACTGCGGTTCTCCAGCAGAATCCACACAACATTCTCGATCTTGTCCTTCAGATTGGCAATGGACTCCTTGGAGCCAGAGGCGTACCCAAAGGGGGTGTTGCTGGACGCAGCCACGGCCGCAGCCGCAGCGCTGCTGGAGAGACCGAGCAAGGGCACCAAAGTGTTGGCCTTCATGATGATGGAAGCTAGTTCTTGCTCATTCTTCGCCCGTTGAGCAGTTTGAACGTCTTTTATATTAATGCAAGTATCTTTATTACTCTGCTGATACCACAACCTGCTGCTGTC
Organism: Aspergillus novofumigatus IBT 16806; assembly: GCF_002847465.1. Classification (NCBI taxonomy): domain Eukaryota; kingdom Fungi; phylum Ascomycota; class Eurotiomycetes; order Eurotiales; family Aspergillaceae; genus Aspergillus; species Aspergillus novofumigatus. The sequence continues at coordinate 665,352 of NW_020194280.1, forward strand.
AATATGTTATGCTGGATGGACAAATGAAGAGTGACACTTGGGAGCACATGCGCTGATCGACAAATCCTACAGGCAGAAAAATATGCAGCCACAATATTAGCACGCCATATCAGATATGTCTACCAGTAAGCGATATCTCCCCTCATGGCCAGTAATACCGTTGGATCTTGCAGTTGATGCCGATTTCCGGGTGTTTGTCCAAGGGGTGGGCTTGTCCAGGTGTTTTTACATTGAGATCGGCATGTCTATTGCTTTATTCATCTCTAACATTCCTCGAGGGTAGCACTGCTAAAATTAAACCCGAGATTGGTGCAGCCGTTATCACGGTTTCGAACTTTCTATCTCATTATTAATGTACAGCGCAACAGGAACAGGAAGGTATATAACTGAAGTGGGCCCGCTAAGCTTTAATGGCTTCACTTGGCTTTCTCCATCTTGGTGAGTTTGTGATTCGGCCAATCAAAACGTGTAGATGTGAGCACTCTTTTCATTCTGTAATATGATTGGTTCACTCTCTGTTGTGTGTACCTGCACTGGCCAATCATATCTGACCATTCGAGCATGTTGATCCTGCATGCCGATGATTGAGGTGATTGAGGTGATTGAAGATGATTGAAGTGTCTCGTCTGAATGCCTTGTTTTGTCTAGGCAACAACTTGGCTACTGATATGACATAGTGGCATATCATCTATTACCTTCTAAACTCTCCGGCATAGAGAGACGTCACGGCCCAACAAACTAAGGTCACGACTCCAAGTCCCACGTGGTAGGCCAGTTTCCCGTGTCCCAGGTTTGACCGGACGATGAATGAAGTTAGCGAACAGAGTTGTATGGGGTGTAACCATAACATTATAGTATGCCCTACAGTCAGCATCTAATGCGATCAGAAGCAATGCTGCTTGGCCACATGTGGCGTCCCAAGGACAGATGTTGTGGGCATTACATCCTACGCGCTGACCACAATGAGAAGACAACGGTATTCAGTATGGAATCCCAGCTCGTACGATTTGGCAGAAATGGTATTTAGGTGGGAACGGCATGGATGAGAGTCTTACATAGACATCAGTAGACAGAGGTGCCGGGTATCAGATCGGCAAAGGTACTGCGACCCAGTCTCCAAACACACTATTAAAAGATAAGGATGAGTCTGCACCCTGATTCATTGTATGGTCGGATTGGCCCGTCTACATCATGAGCCCTGTGAATGAGAGGAATCGTCCATGGTATCTTATTAAATACATCAAGTCGCAATTATTACTTCTTCCATAGGCAGGCAGACTTCAAAAAGCCAGATTTCTGGTTACAAATCAACTAGTCTTGGCCACTCCCAACAGTTGCATCCAGTCTACTCTAGCCAGCAGCGTACCGGGAAATGGCACGCAGCCTGGGTCCAAACCGCCAAAACGCAAAAGGTGCCACCCAGCCAATAGCCAGGGTGACGAATGCCAACACGCTAGTCCCCCATCCATAGCCCAGAGACTGGTACATGTACGGCGCGAAGAGCGGAAACCCAAAGCCCGCGAGACTGCGAAGAATCGCGCAGGCCGCCATGGCGCTGGCAGCATAGGTTTGGTAGCTGTCGACGATGTACGTCTGCAAGCCCTGCAGACAGGAAATCGTGCCTGCAGTGTAGATCAGAGCACCGATGTTGGGCATGATCCAATGCGTGTTCCCGATGCTCCAGCCGTACCAGAAGAGGCCGATGGTGCTGAGGACGGAGCCGACGGCTAACGAGGGCATGCGGAACTCGGGCTTGCCGATGTTGTTGTTCCGCGCTTTGAGCGCCTTGTAGATGCGGTCGACCAGCTTGAGGTTGAAGAAGAGACCGGCGAATGACCCGATGGCGATGGAGAGGTAGTTGAGTCCGCCGATACTGGAGCTCTCGTGGTAGACCGCGGTCCAGATCTCGGGAAACGTTGCGAGCATGAGGTACGTTATTCCAAAGAGGTAGGCCATGTAGATGGCCATGCAGAAGATGATGGGCTGCGTTGTGAACAGGCGCACCGGCCGCTCAAACGCATGGAGAAGCCTGTAGGTGAGTGTCTCTACCTTCTCTTCGGCACGCAGATTCTCGTTGCCCGTCTCGTTGACGAGGCGGTCGCGTCGCCTGCGTAAGAGCGTCGCGGGGTGGCACTCACGTAGCCAGATGAATCCGACAACCTGGACTCCGACGGCGGCGGCGGAGGTTACCCAGAAGACCCAGCGCCATGTTGAGTACTGGGCAATGAAGCCGCCGGCAATGGGTCCGATGACGGGCCCAAGGAGCGGCCCAAGAGTGTAGACACCCATGGCCTTGCCACGCTCTTCGGCGCTCCACATGTCACTGCAAGAAGGTTAGCAAAGGAAGAATTCGGTAGTTGCGGTGTCGTCTTACCCGATGGCGCCTCCTCCAATTGCCAATGGCGCGCTGCCACCAATGCCCGCAAGGAAGCGAAAGGCAAACAGCTGAGCCTTAGTTTTGGCAAAACCGCATCCCATATTCCAGGCTAGGTACCACGCATTGCTGACCTGAAGCAGGCGCACACGGCCGTAGAGCTCAGAAGCAGGACCAAAGAAGATGGGGCCGATGGCGTAGGCGAGGATGAAAATGGCCATGGAGAGGTACACCTCAATGTCGGTGCGCATCCCCAGTGTCTTGCCTAGATCTTGCATCGCCGGGGCAATCATGGACGACGAGACAGGCGAGATGAAGACGAAGAGGGAGATGGCCCAGGTGTTCTTCCACTTCAAGCTGTTGGGCCAATTTTTGGGGTTCTCTGGGTCATTTGGCCCGCTCCACATGACGAGATCTGGGTCTTTGTCGGCTTCGGCGTTGGCAGTTGTTGCTTTGGCTGATTCGAGGTCTCCCTTCTCAGGGAGTGGCGTGATCCCCTCGTCGGAGGCAAATAGAGTCTTATCGCTCATATTGGATGGAACCATCGACTGATTCTTAGTGCTGGGATGCCTGACTGACTTCTTATACTCCTTATACTTATCTCATATGTATCAAGCAGCCAATAACCGGGGCGTATTTCGCTCGGGCCCGGATCGCCCGTGAAGGACCGATGCGCTGTCCAATGAGAGGGGCCATTCTTCGGGGCCGGGGCCGACTATCGAAACAGCATATAGGTACTCTGTACAGCTGGACCTTGTGTTCCTGGACTGTAACCGACAGGAGAAGGGTCCAGAAGACGGCTCGAAGACGGCTCGAAGACCATGCCACCAATGGCATTGTTCCTTATTAGTCGTCCAATAGCGAGGCCTGATAGATCCGTTCCTATAATGGGAACAGGACTGATACTATCCCCTTGTATTGTCTGTTGAGTCGGATGATGGTCAGCAACTCTCCCATTATGAACTGGTAATTGTAAATGTGCTGTCTTACTGCATCGTGTTATCTAAGTCCACCCAGACATTTGTCACGGAGGCCGCCCGCTTAGCCCAGACTAGTCCCTCGGCACAGTTGGTCCCAAATCACCCAATCTGAAGAATCGAGAGCGAAGCCGGTATTCAGATTCAAGCCCGTTCCATCAATGTCGGCAAAAAGCTCATTAAAAGCAAACACACCGTCCGCACCCTTGTCGGTTCCGCCCATTTCATCAACTCTCCCCTGCTGCCTGTTGACTTTCGGTTCATGTTGGGCGCGCAGCGCGGTTATGAAAGCCGGTTCTGGGGACGAATTACTCGGAGGATTGGCAATCCAGGCCTTGAGAGTTTGCCTCCCAATGGTGACGTGCAGGGTTCTCTTGCGCTTGACAAGTTCTTCGTGATTCGCATAGACTTCTGCAACCTTGTTCCAGGTAGTGTTCAGCTCCGACGTCGAGTAGAATCCAACTTCCGACAGGCTAAGCAGGATACAGAGAAGGGCATCCCACAAGAAGAAGGCTTGCATCTGCCACAGGAACTTCTTCATGCTGGGGTTGCCGTAGATGGCGCTGTTTGTATCGAGGATCTTTTCTGCGAGAGTGCAGAGGCCTCTCCTTTGCGCGTCGGTAATGGTATGCTTCAGCAGCAGTGGCATTCGAGCACGCAGTCGGACGGCGTTGGCGGCAGATCGCACAATGCCCATGGTGAAAACGTGCAAGGGATTGAGGATATCGCAGTATCGAAGAAACCTTGTCTCGATGAGATCTTCGACCTCGTCGATGAGCCTTTCAGTTTCCTCTGCATCTCTGAACTGAATCGTACCACCAGTTTCCTTCATTTTAACACCAGTTCGGGTATAAAAGTTGGACAGCTCAATCCGTGACAAGCAGAAGATCATTTCCGAAGCGCCCCTTTGCTCTTGAGGCTGCTGCGTCATACCAGGGGAAATCTGGTCATCGTTAATGTTCAATGGTGGCTTGGTATCCCAGCTATTCGGCGATATGGAGATCCCAGTGCCGCAAACTTGGCCTGCATAGCCGTCCAGTGGAAGTAGTTGCCAAAAGAGCCGCCGTCGCATCTGGGACTCAAATGGTGGCAATCCCAGGCTTTCACCATCACGGTGGAGCCCCATGCGTTGTGCGAGACGAATCGCAATGCCTGTCAATATCCAAAACGTGTGAGAATCAATTTGAGCGCGCATGGCAATGAGGAAGAGACTGTAAGCCTGTAGTACTGGCAGCGCTGTAGTCTTCAGCCACGACGCGCTGACAAGTGCCTGACAAACAGCCGTGCGATATCTCGACATCAAATGCTTCCTCGTTTGGTTGAACTCTAGCAGACAGTCGGCATCTGACATGGAGAACACGGCGAAATAGTAGATGGCAAAAAGCAGGCAGTTGTCACTCTTCGAGGCCGCAGCAGGTTGTTGTGAGACTGTGTCGACCATCTTTGCGACGGTAGGAACATGAAGAACCTTGCAAAGAGGCTCGACATTTTGCACGTACGTATTCCAGAGCTTTGTAGCCTCCTCATAACTGGGATGTTGGTTAGCGAGGCTCTGGGTGCTGCCAAGTATTGCCCCAAAAACTGTATGTGCTGCGAGGACGCCTAGAAGACCAGTTGGGGTACTCTGATCAGCTCCGGTGTCGTCATGCTGGAAGTCATCTCGGTCTGAATCAGATAATTCACACAAGTCGCCTTCTCCGGCATCAAGGAGGAGAACATTGTCAACATAGCGAGACTTGCCATCGGCGGAAAGAAGTGTACCAGACCTAGCGGGTTGCACTGGGGTTGGATCCCGTGTGCTGACCGCCGACGTCTCCGTCCCATTGCCGCATGAGGTCGGTGTAGATTCCGTAGGGAGAAGATTGTTCTCCTGCAAGATACGCTCGTACCGTGCTAGACGCCCATACACGTCTTCGACCTGGCTTCGCTTCCTCTTGCGCGGCAGGGGAGCCTGGTAGACGCACTGGAGCTTTGCTTTGCTGCAGCTTGAGCATGTTGGCACAGCCCTATTGCACTTAACCTTTTTGCGCACGCAGGCCTGGCAGTTGAAGGGCATTGTAGTCAAGCTTGTATCGGGGCCATTCTGCACATCAGCAGAGGTTGCCCTAGGCGCGGAAGCAATTGGGACAAGGCGCGAGGCGACCGTGGTATTGACTTCCATGACTATGTACCATGACTCGAATGCGCAATTGTTTCTCGAGCTGCAAGGTAACTTTACATGAATGCACAACTACTTCTAGGACGTGCGAACCATGTCAGGATAGGTGAGACAAGAGATGCCACAGTGCACCAAGCGTAATCAGGTGCCAGCTGCAGTAAATGTTATGTCTGTAGTAGTGGCTATATTATATGAGTAGTAATAGTAAAAGGTTCGTAATTCCTTAACTCTATGTTGTTTTGTTGTTTAGCCTGATGCGTCCTTCGCTTGGTGCCTGCGCGTGGCACCAACACAGGAATCATCATAATCATCCCACAGAGTCATGTGACTTTGTCGGTGCCTTAATATCTGCTTGTGCCTTAGGCCAAATTTGAAGCCCCTGAGCGAGTCGCAAACCTAGGTGGGGAGAGTATCTGTATTGCGCAAAAGGCTCTGAAACTTCTGCAAGACAAATTGTCTCTCTTCCTGCGAGACTTCCTCCCGTCGGCTCAACTCATACCCATCCCGTAGTCGCGCTGTGATAATAGCCTTCCTCGTCTTGGACCTAACCGACGACTCGATACTCTTCACAATACCCTGAAATGGATACGCGACGAGCCCTAGTCCAGCGGAAGGGACCTTGGTCATGAATCCCGCCGTACCCTTTGCAAAACCCTTGACAACGCCCAGCGCTCCCTCCTCCTTGCCCCCTTTGATCGGCTGAGTGACCAGCCCCGATAAGCCCTCCATCATGCCATCCACAAAGTTCTTTCCCCCAACCGTAGCCCCGGACTTCCAATCCTGCACAGCGCCGTACTCCTTGGGTTGTTCGCCATACAGGCGCGGGACCTGCCTGAAGCCTTCCGCTGCCGCGTGCGGGATATCCACAATAGCACCCCTGGTGTACGATCCCATGAACTGTCCGAAGCTTTTCGCGAATTGACCAGCCATGGCACCCGCGGTGGCGACGGGGTGACGTTCTTTGCCATCGGAAAGATCAGTCCTATTACGGGTGAGTTCTTTGTATGGCTTGTAGAACATGTTCGTGGTATTTTTGAGCAAGTCAGTGCCGGTGCCTAGGGCTGCGGAGGTGACACCGGTGAGCGGATCCCAGCGGCGGTTTTCAATAATGATCGGTTTGATATCATAACTGACCCGTCAGTGTCGCGACGTAAACGGGAGAATGCAAACTCACCAGCGGAGATTCTTTGGATCAATCTTTAGGTGGTCGATGAGAATCTGCACGGCTTTCCTCGATAATCGGATCTCCCGCTTGTACCTCGCGTATTTCCACACAGAAACCTGGTCTGGGAATACCTCGCACCTCATCTGCTCCAGCGGAAGATGACGATGGAAGGACTGTACGGCGGCAGGAACGCCGGACTCATACTGCATTTTGGCGGCGATTTCACGCGCAGCAGCAACGGTCTGTGGCTTGAGGCAGAATCGAATAGCCTCGGCCAGATTCTGAACGCCAAGTGTAGCATGCGGAATGGGAGATGGACCTGCTCCAGCCCGTGATATCATGTTGCCCCAGAATTGTTGACTAAATAGTGAGCCCGCGCCCGGTTTCAAGGAGAACGCGAACTTACTCTCCAAAGAAAGGTACGACAACTGTTGGTTTCCCGTTGACAAGTCCACAGGCGGTCGTCCCAGCACCTCCGTGGTGGACAACCGCCGAAACGTGCTGGAAGAGCCATTCGTGGGGACAGTCGCCGATGAAGTAGATGTTTGGATTCCCGTCTCCGGCCAACTTGCTCCAACCTCGTGACACGATGGCACGAACACCGGACTCAGCCACTGCCTGCAACACGGTATTAGACAAGCGTTGTGGATCGTCCACAACAATGCTTCCAAAGCCGATATACACAGGTGGTGGCCCTGAAGCAAGGAATTGCTCGAGATCTGGCGGCGGTTGGTACGACGGTGCTTGCCGGAAGAAGAAGCCGCACACATCTATTGCTATGAGTATATTCCGTGTAGACACAATGGAGTACTAACCGATATGTTCAGCCCAGTCCCTAGGCTTTGGTACCAGAGCTGGAGACCAGCAGTAGGTGAAAGGAATCTTGAGGGTCTCTGCCAGACTGGGCCCCTCAGCCATAGGAATGGGTTCCAAGTCAATGGTGACTCGCCATCGATTGATCACATCGCCTAACCTAGTCCGTGTCAGTTATATGGATTGCATACAGACTGATAATCAATTACCCCTGCCAGGTCAACCACTCTACCACACCATACGAAACCCAGTGCGCCGCCCGGGGACTCATATCCGACGGCCGCAGATTCGCTAGTGGGTGAGGGAAAGCAGTCGTACTACTCCACGGCATGGTAAACATCAGATGCACCGGGATCTTCAACGCCTGCGCACAATGCACATGCGCGAAGCTGGGCGGATTCGCAATAATTGCATCCGCCACAAATGGAACCTTTGTAGATGGATCGTCGTCGATGCACGAACGCCAGCATCCGTCCAGCATCGTTGCAACCATGGCTCGCTTTTTCTGGATCTCCCCGCCCCGAAGGCTCTTCATCTGCGGTAGGAGGCCGGGGTTCTTCACCATGAAGGCCATAAGCTCCGCTGGATCACCGCCAATAGGATAAAACTCGAGCCCGGATGATCTCACAAAATCAGCGAAAACATCATGTGTAGCTAGCCGGACGCGATGACCGTGCTTTTTCAGTTCCGTGCCGAGTGCAATGAAAGGCTGGACGTCGCCGCGGCTGCCAACAATCTGGATCACAATATTGAGGTGGATGGTGCATTCGACGGGCTCTAGTTGATGAGCTTGATGTTGCTGCTGTTGGAGCTCCTGCTGATAGTTGGGAGGTGGGTTATGGATGTCTTCCTGTTGCAGCTCGATGATCCGAGCGAGAGTGCGGGCAATCCTCGAGTTCAGATCAACGTCAACTCGCCCATCGCCTGGTCTAGTTAGCGACATACTACCTGATATTGTCACTTACTTACCTCGAACATCAGCCGACTCCGCAACGAGTCCATCATCCACGGGTGAATACGGTGGAGGTCCATCGCTTTCAGAGGATTGTGCACGTGTCCCTGGTCTTCCCATGGTTCTGAGATTACTGCCAGAAGCGAGCGGGAAGGGACAAGTGAGACTGGACGGGATAACCTCTTAAGTCATCAGGCGGACGAATAATTATAGCAGGCTGCAAGATGTCGAATTGTCGATACCTCTCCGTATCCGTATTTCTTGCCTCTTCAGGTATATGACGGTGGAGTCAAGATTCGCCACTAGAGACGCAATAGTTTCAGATGGAGGATGTTGATTGGCTAAGTATCCGTATTCAACCTCAATAACCTTATCTGGAAAACTTTATCCCGTTTTCTATGGATCCCAACGGCAATACTTACTACCTACTTCCTAGTTCGAACAACCTAGAAAAGGGGCCAGGAAGAACCATGAACAAAACAAGGCTCAGGAAGTGGAGCATTGATCGACTCCAAGAGGGCACAAGCCTCGTCATATCCGTCCGCCAGAATACGCTCACAGAACACATCACCGCCAACGGTAAATTTAGACCAAGCCAGCTTATGCGAGTCATGGCCGCGGCTGTTTCCCCAATCCCATGTGTTGTCTTTGAACCGCAGTCGGAAGTATTTCGCCAGCATGTATCACGAACATGAACTGCAAGAGCTGATGGAAGAGCGCCTCGGAATGGCTTTTTTTCGAGCATACCAGGGTCATATTGTCTTGCCCCGTAGCGCTCATACAGACTTGCACCTCTTAATGTATTCACCACCCTGGGCATCCTTTTGCTCTCCTGTACAAGGATATTCGCCAGAGGCTGGAATATATCCCCATGATATCGGAATTCCTTAAATCTGAATATGGGATACTGGAGCAGACAGCGCTTCTCAGCCGGCGTAAAAGAGTCATCGTGATAAATCGTCCTCTTCATCCCACCACTCCATATTCTTCCGGAATTTATCCAGGAAACCCGGAAGGCCGCAAGTGCTCGCCAGAGTTAAGGGCTCCTGGTACGCACGATACTGCGCGGCACCTGCAAGAAAGCTTCGATACAACGCGACGTGCAAGCGCTCCTTCCACACTATCCACGCGTTGATCCTGTCTTCTGGTTCGAGACTTTCAATGCAATCATACCAGTATGGAGCACTGTTCTTCCTGGCAAGCCGTTCAAGGCACTCGACCAAATGCCGGAAATCGAACAGAACATTTAGCTCATCCAGGTTTGGTTTGCAGATCTCTCCTCTCAGTTCACCCAGAGGGAATGGAGAGGGAGGGAGATCTCCCTTGAGGATCGCTTGTTTTGCGATCCCTGTTGCTCTCACCTAAGTGTTCATCATCTTTTAGCGAGGATAGGTTTACTGAAGTGCCGGCGCGAAGAATGAGAAGAGCCCGTACTGCTAGCAGCGCGTCTCTGAGACCTATGATCTCAAGTAGGCCGATATGCCATAGAATTGACCCTGTGTGGGACTCCCAGGGTGAGTAAATGACCTGCAAGTCAAGATTGCGTCGCGTAGCTCAGCAAAGCTCTCGCAGTTTGCAAGTACGAGACCGATGATCTCGCAGGGGAGAGAGCTTATCAACTCCATCGTAGAGATCTCCTGAGAGGCGAACTTTGGTCATGGTAAGGAGGGCAAATAATGCTTTCAATGATGATAATGCTGGCAACGCTGACAGAAGGCGATGAAAGTGGGATGATGGTGACTCGTATTGGGGTCGCCAAGTCCGTGACATGTTGCACCACACACACATTCAGTAGCTTTGCCTTTTGTATTAGGGTCATTTCTTACCGAGGTCTCGCACTGTGACTGGGGATGGAGCCACAGCTGGCTTTACAACTCATAACTATTATCTACATCGATCATATACAGTCCTTAGCCCTGAAGCCACGGAGCTTAGTATGCCAGACTTGCAGAGGTATCGTGTTCCCTGGACACTCATGAAGGAACGCTCTCTCCAGTATTGACGTTCGTCAATGGAAAGGTCCCTTTTATTTTTGGGTACGCGAGCAGATTGTGTGCATTTTCAGAGTCCCTTTGCATTAGCTTTCGCTAGAGGTGAATTGCAAGGGCCACAGAACAGGATGCTGATATCCAAATACCAATCGTTTCTATTATGGATTGATCTCTGTTATTATCATATCCTTAGTTTGAGGTTGAAGAAGTGTGAGGAAAGACATCGTAGGCAGCAGATGACAGGGACATTAAGCAAGGCGCTACTTCCAATACGGACGGAAGGTGCAGAGCAGTATCCAGAATCAAAAAGTGGGCATTTGCCCGAGTAAGGAGACCAGAGTGACTTGTGGTCGATCTCTGTCATGTATACCTTTGTCAGTCATAGTCTGTTCCTGCAGCCTTCTAGCTCCGGTGTTGGAACCGGGCCAGATCTTGTCCTTGACTCTGATACCACTGGCACTTCCCAAGCCGGATTCTCGATGCGTTGAATCCGTGGCTTCGGACGAGTTCCAGGTAATCATTATGTCCGTGTTCTCCACTTGAAGATAACGACCCCTGAGACACCCAGGCATGTAAACCTGAGCTATACGTCTAGGAATAAGGGGCTGTAGAGCTCACTCTTTGGACGGGTGTGTACGTCAACAATTCAACAGAGCAACAGTAAATCCATAGTCAATACCACTTGAACCAAACGCACTGTGTGCCGCACCCAGGATCTCCCTGATCTCCTAGATCGTCATGACCTGCAACCCGATCATATCTTCAATTCCATTCTCGGATGGACAACTTCGGAGATGGTGAATGCTCCACAGCAAGATATAGGTCAATCATCGATTCGTCGCAGACAGCCTCCCATCGGCTTAAGAGGCGGAAGATACCTGCGAATGCCTGACGATATAAACTGTAATACTGGTACGGGACAACACAAGCCAGCACCATGGGATGACTTTTCATCGCTTCGCGAAGCCGCTCTGCGAGCTCAAAACTGACATATGGCTCCCAGAGAAATTTGCCTCACCCATTTAATTCTTGTCATCCGACGTGGCTTGCCGGTGGGGTATTTCTCCAGCCTTGTCAGTGCGTCTGGTTTGAGTAGGGCTATCTTCTCCCATATCATCGGTTCGAGAATCGCTTGCCATCTGCGGGAAACAACTGTACATCTTGTGAGGCTTCCGGACTGCCATCTCCCCGGTACGTCCTTGGCCGCATTTAATGTGTGGGTTTCGTCCTTGAGATGATGAAAGATTATGGTTAGAAGCTCAGTGGGAAGGACTCCATCTCTCACGATATCTGAATGGGATCCAGGATGTTTGAGAATATGTTGAGTGGTTTGGGAAAGGGAAGGGAGACGAACAACACAACACAATCACCTCACACTGAGACAGGCGCAGTCACACCGATACATGCTGTTTGCTAGAGGCAAGACGTGCTCAGTCTTCACTTCTTTCATAGATGATCTTGACTTGAATTGGAATCAAGTCTCTTCCAATCCTAAAAGCTGCTATTAGAGTGACCCGCAAGGTTTGAATTTCATTAGGTGTCATGAGCTAACATTAAATTGCAACAAGTAGTGTACCAGCCTCATGCTCATCAATCCAGGAAGACAAGATGTCCGTTCCGGTTCGTGATCCGCTCATCCAATCTTACCCACGCCCTCTTCCAATGGCCGTTTCCATCGGCCAGCTCAGCATCAAGTACCCTTCCACCTTCAGCAAGATGCACATTTCTCGCCGAAGCTCCAAAATTACCGCCACGCGCCCATACAAAAGAACCGAAGTGGTTCGAGAGAACCGAGTTCAGAGAGATACTCGACCGATGCAGTTCTCCTGAGATGGAACGGCATCTAGCGGTCAGCTCATAGTCGTGCTCAAGGCTGATATCCATGGACGAGGCGGAAAAGTTGCCTCGGAAAGAGGGCTCTGCAGGAGGATGTTGTTGACGACGAGCCCGACCGTCATCACTGTCCGAGGACGAAGAGGAGGACGAAGACCGGCGACCATGGCTCCATTTGCCCTCTTCCTTCTCCTTCTTCTTCTTGTGCTTCTTGATTGCATCCTCGGCGAGAGATCCAGTTATCGCTCCTCCGATAGTCCCCAAAACGCCGTGATGGACTTGATGACCGGCGTAGGCACCTGCAGCGCCTCCAGCAACCGCTCCCATGAAGCCTCTTTCATCCTTCTGATCCTGTGGATACGGCGGCTGAGTGGGTGGATGCTCAGGATAGGCGTCATGTGTAGGGTATGGGGGATACGGCTGTGGCGAGCCATAGTAGTGCTGGGTGTAAGGTGGAGGCCCAGAGTTGCTATACTCATTGTCGTACTGCTGTGGCTTTGTTTGCGGAGAAAATCCTGGGGCCATGCCTTCTGAAGGCTGAGACGGGTATACATTCTGAGGTCGCCCATAGCTGGTTGTCGGCGGGGGCGGGGCACCATAGTTGTAAGAACGATTGTCTACTCCTGTTGAGTAGGACATCTCAGGTCCCGGAGTGACAGTTGAGGATGGCGGGGTCCATGGTCGATTGCTGCCATTGTCGCTCAATGGGGTATCTGGCTTTCGTCCGCCGATATAGCCTGAATTGTAGTACTCTTGCGCGGACATGTTGCGCCAAACAGAAACGGCAGACAACCCTGAAAACAGGCGTAAATGGTCTTCTTCCTTCACAGAACGATAACTGGGTATCAATATATGTCAAATGGGCTGATGTAGATGAAAAGCTTAGGGAATGAGAATGTGTGCTACGTTAGGAGGATGAGGAGGACCAGAGACAGCTTTTTTAGGTAAACAAATGGGGCTGCTGCCTTGGCTCCATCTCATCGGAGGTGCGGCAGTGCAGCTCCACCTTGCAACCCAATTGCACTGCCACAGTGGGGTTACCGTCAGCCTTATGAGCGTATGGCTTGATCCTCCCTACACATCGACCTCCCGTGCTTATGTAGTATGGAAAATCATTCCAAACTTTACGCTTTGGGATCATCAAAACCAGAAGATACAGAGTGGATTGACCCGTCAACATTGTCCATTCGTGTACTAAGCTTCATCACTTCGCCTAAACCCTGGAATGACTCCATCACTCCACTAATCCCACTCCTCATACCCCTGACCAGCTATGACACGAAAGGTCAGTTATATCACGTCCATGCGTCAGGGCCAATATGACATCACGCACTGTAAGCAGGGAACTTGCACAGTTCCTCCCAGTTCTTCTGCACAGAGAGTTCCAACGCTTTCTGAAACTGTCCTCTGGGGATATATATTTCCTGTCGCTGGTCAGGCGTTGGGTAGAAGAAAACCATTTTGTTCGGCTCAACAGCTTTTGTACAGCCAGCTGGGGTCTCAGCTATTGCAGTAGTGTCGACTTTTGGCTTTTGGCCTGTCGTGGCTGGTGCTTTGTCTGCCATTATCGTGTAGGCCTACGTTTGGGGCATGCGGTACGGTTGGTAGTAGGCTTCGTAAGACCAGTGTAGTAGAAGACCAGAGAAAACACCATGAGCCGAGTATCTCTTGACCGTGATCACGATTACGAGTCTTCATGTCAACCTAACTTGCCGCTGGCGGAAAAGGAGTAGTCAGACGGATCCTCTGATTCGACCGCTTAGACTGCTGCTTTCTCCCTTCTTATCATGGTCTAACCCACTGATCCGCCGTTGATTGGCAGACTCTACAGTTTCATTTTCACAATCACCATCCTCTACTATATACGCTAGGTAACAATGGTAAGGTAGATTAGAAGAACCAGACCTTCATTCCAGTTCGTATCCAACACCTGCGTCTAGCACGGTACCTCGCCTTCATTGACCAGAGGACCGTCTGATTTGGCCTCGCCTCCTGATTGGCTTGCTCGACCTCAACGGCTCTCTCGATAGTCGCCTTTCACGTTTTCTCTCGTCTTCTTAACCTTCTCAAACTTTGCCTTTGTTTTTTTGGATCTGCCTTCCAACTGGCTAGACGCCTACTCAATATGATATATGGGCAGTCAATGAAGGGATGGTAGTCACCGCAGATGCACTTGCGCTGGGTTGAACAATTTGGTTGGTCTGATTGTCCTTGAAAGGTTGCAAAACTGGGCTGCTTGTCTTCGTCCGATGCGCGTTCCCATCGGTGTCGGAAGGCCTTTATCTCTTCCGGGATGCTTGAACCATCTGGCTCGAGATTCACATGCCTAATCTTCGCGTAGCGTGGCAGAAGCGGGTCAATTGATGAACTCGAGGCTAGCCCGGTACTCAATATATACCAGTTCAGCATCCTCAAGCTCATGAATTACGTTTTCCCATTCGCTGAGCCATTCCTCCATGGACTCATTGCGCTTCTTCTCGCCTAGCTTCTCGAAGCGGTCCATAAGCTTTATCGTCCGAGGTAGGTCATCCGGCTTGAGCTTATCTCGTAGTTTGATCATCCTCTGCCTCTCCGAGATATCCAGGTTCAAGATATAGCGCTGGTTCCGGCTGACACTGGTCTGGATGGCCGTCCAGGTCGCCATCATGGCGTTTGGGTCTCGTTCGTATATCCTGTACGACCAATCGTATAGCTTAGACTCTTGCTGCCAAGCCCATCGATCATTTGCATCCTTTTCGTTGAACGCCTTTGCTGGGATAGGTATCGTTGGCTCGACGAGTTCCTCTATTGTTATTGTCTCATCGTCTGGATCAATGTAGTTCCAGACGCCTTTCCGCCCAGCGAGGCCCTTGATATATGCGCTCCATGCCAACCAATCATCTGGCTTATCTAGCACCATTGGGACATTGGTTGCGGACACGAGACAGGGTAGGGAGATGTATCGAAATTTTAGCCGCCCTGAGATACCTTACGGATAGCTTCACAATCCCTTCAAACTGAAACAAACGATCACGAGGGGCTTTGATCGATTAGAAGCGGCCATGCTGACCGACGTTGTATGGCTGATATGAGATTAATAGGAGTGAAGGTATAGACGATTCTTGTCATCTTATCATAACAAATACTAATAATGAGTGGAGAAAGTGGAGAAAGCTGATAATCACTCAATAATCAGTCAGTGTTCGCGAAATTCCCTTTTCGAGATTAGCGTCTATTCCTTGCTCTATTTCTCTGCCACCTTTCTAAGACGCCAGAGCCCCTATAGCAGTGTATAGAAACCAAAGAAGGACTGGCAGCATAAGAACTGAATAAATATCATGTCTTCGTTACTGATGATAGAGGTATCTCCGTAGTCTAACTGTGGAATTATAGAACCAGAAAAGTATCATCAAGCTCGAGTGCGCACGGGTATAGCCGAGAGGCATGCTTCACTCGCGCCCTGACTCCTGACAAACGGTACTCTGCGCAATGGACAATATGTCGACGATCTGAGATCTGACTATATCCCGATGTCGAGCTCAGAGGCGTCAAGTGGGTATCAAAACGAGGATATGAGCATCATGGCGCGAGAAGTTCGATCACTTCGGCACTGGAGTACATGAGTCTGCGACGGGCTTGGAAAAGATTGCAATGCACTTGGGATCACCCTTTACTCAAGAAAAGTGGATACCTTCAGTATTGAATCCATGGAGAAGGCGGAGGAAGTCATTCTCATCACACTTCTGGGCACGAGCATTCGCCATATTGGCCTGATCCAAAACCCGTTGGATCTTCACTTGAACCAGTTTTGTCACCATGGCCCGAGGGACCTGTTGGTCTCCGATTGCCACGAGTGAGCCCTTGCTCGTAGTAACTGGGGCATCGTTTTCCACTCCCAAGTCCATGAAGATATCATCCTCGTCGTCACCTCCCTCAACCGGCTCATCGTCATCCTGGCCCATATCCATATCCTCATCAGCACCTTGCAGGGCAGCAACGTCCTTGCCCTGGAGGAAATCAATGTCCGCCTGAGTGACCTTCTCCGGGTGCATGGAAACCCATGTGATCCAGTTGCGCTCAATCAGCGCACGCACTTTCGTGGCCATGAAACCCGCGCGCAGAGTCTTGTTCTTTCGTACGAAGCAGATGCGGAGCATACCATCCCATTCATCCCAGCTGATGTTCGGTCGATCAGCCTTGGGCTCAATTCGGACCACGCTAGACTCAACTTGTGGAGGGGGTCGGAAGTTATTCTTGCCGACTTTCATTACGTGCGAGATTCGAGAGAAGAACTGTGCGTTGACTGATAGTCGGGAATATAACGAGTCTCCGGGACGGGCGATCAACCGAAGGGCAAATTCACGCTGAACCATGAGAATGCAGGTCTTTGGGGGTTAGGCATGGAGAGGAGCTTGAAGATGAGCGGGGAGGAGATCTGTGGCGGACTCGTCAGCGTTTACCACAACACCGGACCATGTGTTGAATCATACCTGATAAGGAGTGTTACTGATGCAAATCTGGAAAGGAGGCAGCTTGGAGAGATCCGTCTTGACGAAATCGCCCAAAATAACCTGGAGTTTCTTCTCCGCAGGCGTCCCCTGAACCGTCTTTGTGACCTCCGCCGCCATTCGGGGATCCAGTTCGACAGCAATGACCTTTTTCGCTTTCTGGAGAATTCGCGTCGTCAAGATACCCGTACCCGGACCGACTTCGAGTACCGTCTGGCTGGGCTGGACGTTGGCCTTGTCGACGATGGCATCGGCGATTGTGGGGTTTTTCAGGATATGCTGGCCGATGTCCGTATTGAACTTGAATATCGCAGAGGCTGCTTTGGAGAGTGGCGCACCACCGGGCTTCTGATACGGAGAGCTGGAGGGCGCATTGCGCTTGCCTCGTGCGGCTTTACCCATCTTTGATGTCTGTAGGTGGAGTTGATGTGGTGCAAGGCGTTGATCGCGTTTCTGAAATTTTTTTATCTCAAGTTTATCAGATAAGGGCATTGCTTGATCAGGTTAGACCGTTGTAGGTCATGTGATTTATGCCTCCCGATCCGCGTTGATTGGTTGCTAATTAAGCCAGGACGTGATTGGACAATCGACAGTCACGCTGATGCCTCAGGCAAGAAGCTGTGTATCGTCCTGGCTGCATCACTGCCATGAGTCCTCCCAACACGAATTTTCTTGTCACACGTTCCTCTTTCCGTCTCTTGTCATCTTGGGCTGATTTGCCTGATTATGGGTATTCTGAAAGAAGACTATACAAAAAGCGAGGGCGAAAATTTCCGATGTTCTAGACTCATAGAACACTGATATTTCGCAGTTCAACACGGCAACCAAATGTGTACACCAAGAATGTATCAAGCTGTATCTGCACGAGATGAATGCCATGTTAAATTGACCCGAAGAAAAGCCGCGCCACATGGTGAGCCTCCAATCACAAGCGCCAGGCTATCGTATTCCATGATTTGCAAGGTAGCTTTCTGAGTCTGAGTGCCGGCGAAGCTTGCATTGGCTCACAGCTTCACATTGTGCCAGCTCGACATAATCATATAGCGAGTCTAGAACACAAAGGTAGTACCTCATGACCTTTCTGCTATGCAAACTCTCTGAGCAACAAGAGCTCGCTACTCGGCCCGAAGTCCCGCCATATGAGTCATGACTTGATTGACGGACAAGAAAGCCAAGCATTATCTCGTATTTGGACTTGTGCTTACTTCAATGACATCTTGATCTCGGGGATAACTTCATGATATCACGGAGAAAAGGCTCCAATATGAGGCTTTTAAGTACTCGGCGTATTTGTTGTTGTCGCTGCTTAGAAATCAGCTTACTGAGGTTGCTGGAGATGGAAGCAGATAGTCACGCACTGCACCATATGGACATTGAGAGCTGTAGTATAAAAGCAAGCTCGACCCAGGTCCTTGAGGAATATCGATCGCCATCTCAGACTCAATTTACCTTGCGACTGCTTCAGGAAGACTCCAAAGAAACCAGATATAGACACCAAAGCATAAGACTTCAAAATGGCCGCTGAGCTTCCTCCCTTGCTAAAGGCTTCCCTGGAGCAAACGAAAGTCTCCTATCGTCAGCTAGGGAAGAGTGGTCTACGCGTTTCCGTGCCCATTCTCGGTGGCATGAGCATTGGCTCTCCGGAATGGGGATCGTGGATTCTAGACGAGGAGAAGGTGGGTCAGCGGACAGTCAAGTTGATCATGAAATAGACTGACATGTTGTTAGGCTCTGCCCTTGCTGAAGGCTGCCTACGACCGGGGACTTACCACTGTTAGTATCTCTCCGCACTATGCGATGAGTAGTGACTAAGTCGAACAGTGGGACACCGCAAACAACTATTCCAACGGCAAGTCAGAAGAAATCATTGGCAAGGCCATCAAACACTACAATCTTCCTCGGCATAAAATCCTCATCCTTACGAAATGCTGGTCGCCTGTCAGTGAACACGACAACAAGTTTGTTGTCCCGTTCGCCGACGACATGCGCCAGGACAAGGAATACGTCAATCAATTTGGTATGTAACTCGATTCCGCAGATCACATTGCATACTGACCCTCCAGGCCTTTCCCGCCAAGCGATCTTCAACGCAGTGAACGCCTCGCTGAATCGCCTTGGTACGGACTACATTGATCTCTTTCAAATCCATCGCTTCGATCCCCTCACCCCCATCGAAGAGACCATGGAAGCTCTCCATGACCTCGTCCGAAGCGGGAAGGTGCGGTACATCGGCGCGAGCTCGATGAGGACGTATCAGTTCACTATGATGCAGCATTGCGCCGAGAAGCATGGGTGGACAAAGTTTGTCTCCATGCAAAATCAATACAGTCTTCTCTACCGCGAGGAGGAGCGGGAGATGAATCGCTTCTGTAATGAGACAGGCGTTGGTCTGATTCCTGTAAGTACCGGTGAGCTATTCTGATGGAAAGGTTGACTCACGAGACATCTCAACAGTGGAGTCCTCTCGACGGTGGTAAACTTGCTCGTCCGCTCGCACAAGTTCGAGGAACCGCTCGCTCGGAGAACACCGACCCCAACGCAGTGACCCAAGCAGATGAGGTGGTCATCTCCAGAGTGGAAGAATTGGCACAGAAGAAGGGGTGGACAATGGGTCAGGTGGCTTTATCTTGGGTAAACAAGCGTGTCGCCAGCCCGATTGTGGGCTTCAGCTCTGTTGAGCGAATGGACGAGATGATACAAGTCAAAGATAAGATCTTGACTGCTGACGAGGAGAGGTTCTTGGAGGAGCCATACGTGCCTAAGCCGGTTGGCGGTCATGACTAGTTACACAATGGGAGATAGCTGTAGGTACCTCTCAATTCTCATTGCACATAGCTACAATCATTAGGCAATCAAAATCGCATTCCGGTGTAATATAAGTCATTAACATGGTAATCATTCCTCCAATCAGACGATGAACATCAGACAACACGTATGCCATTCCCATAAAACCATTCACATCAAATCGTCGGCGTCGAACCACCATAAGAATGAATCTGCATCGCACCATCAGTATGCACCCACACATCAAACAACAACACAAACATACCGTCTCATCATAACACCCCTCCGGCGTCTGGTACCCATACGGCCCTGTGTTGATATACAACCTCCCTTCACCCCCACAAACATACCAAGCCGCCACATTCGGCCGCGCAATATCACTCACGCTCCACGTCACCGCATCCCCCTGGAACCCAAACGTGCCGTACTGATTTTGGGTCGCGTTGAACCACGTCTGCAGGGTGCGCTGCGTCTTGTCGGCGGGATCTTCGACGTTCATGTAGAGCTGGCTTGCCCCGGTGTTGTAGACTAGCTGGCCGGAGATGATGTTGAATTGGCCGGCGTTGGTGTTGGAGGCGAGATAGGCTGGTCCGGGAGTGGCGCTGGGAATGGTCTGCAGGTAGCTGTGGTAGGCTGGGGTTTCGACGGCGCGGATGAAGTACCAGCCTGATTGGAGGGTTGGGAGGGTGGTTGTTGTTGGGGATGGGGTGGGTTGGGCGGAGGATGTGAGGGCGAGGAGGAGCGGGAGGGTTAGTTCGAGGAGCATTTTGGTTGATTGTTACGTCGAAGACTACTGGGTATGATTACTGCTCTTCCGAAGAAGAGCAATGATGTCAATATATAGATAGAGTCGGGATGTCGGTGCGAAAGCCGCTCGTCTACCCATTCTTCCGCTCCGTGCCAGAAGGAGCAAGGTCGAGATGAAACAATCCGGGGTACGAAGGGTTTCATCACGACGATCATTGCTTGAACCTTACTAGATAAGTGCCGAAATGGAGCTTACGATTCTTCACGGCAGGCAGTTTGCGGGGTGGTAATATCTGGTCCATGTTCTATTGGCCGGATAAATTGATGTCTCTTGATGGTGTAGCCACTTCTTCCGGGATAGGATGGATGACTACAGTGTCTATGGCGCCTTGCGTAGACCTTCATGTTTCACTACCCAGCTGCCATCAGAAGGGAACCCCGGAGCATCGCCGTGGGATCCGTTCCAGCCAGCTGCCATATATGCCACGGCATACAAGAAACCCGCGTTCCCCGGCATAAAGGGAGGAGGAGTGCCACCTATATACGCAAAGTCGTTAGTGAATTAGCAGATCACAAGGAAAGGAAACTTACCATCGCCACCACGAACCGCGAATCCTATAGGGCAATACTATTAGCTTTGTACTCTGACGGAAGCAGAATACATACCAGCATCATCGAAGATCCAATAGTCATAGGCAGTTAGATGCCCTATAGCTCTTTCGGGGCTCCCAACACGAGCAGCGTTGATGGCGAGCACAGGCCTCCCCCATCCTCTGATCTTGTCGTCTGTCCAGACTTCCCAGACCTTCTTTGCCGTTGCCAATGCAACTTTAGCGTCCACTGCGGGTGTATCGGGTAGGAGACCCTGCAACATAATCAAGCTGCGAGGATCCTTAGTAAGAGAGGTATCATTCCACCAAGAGCTATTCAGGCCTTGATAGACAGCATAAAGACCATCGACTTGCGGCGGAGGTGCGAGATTCTCTGCCACGGTCGTCCATGAATCAGGCACTCGCTGGCCGAGTTTTCTCTTCCATGAGCGGGCGACGTCTAGGCCGTATCGCCAGTAGGCAATCTTTGCAGAATTAGCACTGTTAGGCGCATGAGTTGTTGGCGTACCTCGTATGCTAGATTCAGGCTCTGCGTGGGTGGAGTATTTTCGGTGACACCGTATGCTCTGTCTCAAATCAGTCAAGGTCCTCGAATGGCAAATAAACATACGGCGGTCCAAGATCGTAGTAACCGGAGGTCTCATTCTTCCAAGCATATGAAGCCATATAGTCTGCAGTAGCTGTCAAGATGGGATCCCATCGCTCAAGAGTCTTGCGCGTTGGTGAGGCTTGATACGCCAGTGTCGCAAGGTACAGAGGATGGGGCTAATCTGTTAGATAGATTCAATATACTGTATGAGGTGACTGACCTGCTGCCACATGAGAAGGCCGTTGATGCCGCCAGGTGAGCTGATGCCACTCTCAATATCAGTCATTTTGGGCCACCTGCGCTCTGTGAGTAGTTGATCAGGGAATATTGCACAACGCAACAAACCGTGCTCCATCCCACCCCATAGACTTTGCTCGTGCAAGAGACGATGGTAACAAGCTCTCATATAACGCTGGAAAGATATTGTCAAAATGTTCTTGCCGACCCCAAGTCGCCCAGTGAGCATTGTGCCAGACTACCATTTCCATATGGAATTTACCTGCAGATAGCTGTAAGTAACAGTTGCATATTGAGAATTCATGCAAGTAACGTACCATACCACCCATTGTTCATCAATCCACTCTCCTGGGGTGACTGTCCTTTCGCCGCACTGTTGACCCGTACATGATATAGCGACAGGATGATACGACGCTGAAGTTCATTCGCTTTAGGATTGGACGATGCGGTAAGGTCGACGAACCCTCCACGAGTCCAGTATTTCTTCCAGTCGATGGGGTTCTGGTGTTGGAGAGCGGATGGGGAATCTGGCACCTGCTTGTCCAGCGCAAAATTGGCTGTGAACTTCAGGGTAGATGAGGATGACGTCGCAAGAGTATAGCGGTGAGTCGCATTGCTTGTGCGGGACAATCGTAAAGAAGAAGCAGGCCATCGCAGATTGACGAAGTAGCTGGTCTCTTGCAACTGATGGAAAATATTCGCCCGGTCTTTCCTATTTTCCACAATTGACGTGGTATGGTTCTGCGGGAAATCGTAACTGCCGACAAACACTTCATATTTGTACTTTGTTGAGTGAATCGGAGGATAAGGAAAATCCAATCCAACAGTCAGGTCCCCAGAAGAGAGAAGATCCGACTGAATCTCAAAAACAGCCGAGTCGGACTCAAAATCGCCCTGTGTTACCACTTTCACCAGTTGACCGTCGACTTTGAAAGTGGAGGTGATAACGCCGCTCCACAGATCTAGTTCTTGACGCGGATCACTAATTTGTGACGCTGTGAGGAATTCGCCCTTGTACTGAAGCCCAATTCGTCCCAAGTTGATTCGGTTCGGGTTGGAAATAAGCCATTGCGATGCTTGTGGCAGACGGGGGTCCGGAATGTCGTAGGAGACGTTTCGGCCGTGGGTCAACATCGCCATACCGTGATAATCCTCGATTTTCTCGCTATCCTAAGTTAGACGCAGACTCTTGTTTCTTCGGAGCGTATGGTGAGAGTGCGTACCCATTTGCTGGCAATGAATCATTGTGCCAGGCCCAACTTGACAAAGTGTTGAATGGAAGAAAAGACTGCGGACACATTAGGTCATTGTCTGGAACTGAGGGGAGTAAGGAAATACCTGCATGCCCGTGTTATCGACATTAAAGGCGAAGTTTCCATTGCCGACTTGGAGAGGCGTCGTTTCATTGTCGATTAGACTCGTGCGGACAACATTATACTTTGACACTACATGCTGTCTGCTATCGTCAGCGAGCGTTCATGGAAGATCGAATTGACAATTTCAACCCACCGGTCAATTCGTCCCAGAGCAAGATGTGGCACCAAGAGCAAGAATAGAAGTCCTTTTCTGGCCATTGTTGGTCGAGAAATCTCTACAGAAGACGTTAGGCATATTCTGTGAGGATACTCAAATCTTTATACAACCTCGGGTTAAACGATCCCGATAATCTGGGGTAAGAACATACCCCGCAGGGTCATCATATTAAAATGCTAGTTTATGCACCAATCGGATCCGAATAGCCAATACAGGCTATATAGAAGTAATTGTCCAGGAAGCAATCGGCATCGTCCAGGGATCTTCGTGGTTGGTGAACTGTTGACATATATGCCTTAGTATTTCCTTCTACAGAATACACAGAATGGCATCCAGTTCAAGGGATAGACTCTGTCTCGAACGCTTAGAGTAGATGGCTGGCGATCGTGCGCTCTTTGTCCGAGGCAAAGCTCTTCAAAGGCCACTCGCCGGCGTCGCCGTGCTCTGGTAGAATATCCCCCAATGGAGTTGAGATCAGTGTCGCTGAGGTGGCAACCACCTCTCTGGTGATGCCATACCAATCGCACAGTCCGTTCACCAGACGCTAACGCAGGGTCATTATGACTTTTGATCGACGGGTGTCCATCATGGCACATGTTTCACGATACCGCAATGATGGGCCTCGATCTTATTCCGACCATTCCTTCCGTTATGTATTTCATCATTTCTATCATCTCTCTTTGGTGTGGTACTTCCTGGTGCCAGTAGATGCAGTATAGCCTTCTCGACTCAGTTTGACTGCGGAATTGATAATACCTACCCATGGTGAGTGGTATCTGTGCCTTAGGCTCACGCTCACCCTCACGCTCCGCGTTGATGGTGAGCCAGATCGTATCCACCAACCACACCGAAACGACCATTTTCCGGTATTTTGACTATTTGAAGCTATTCCAACCACCCAGTATGCCTAAATCTTCTAAAGTTAATGAATCTTGCCTCCTTAAGGCCTACGAGGCCGCTCAGGCCCAACAAAAACCGAATATCTCCAAGATTGCGCGTGAATATGGCGTTCCTTATGCCACCCTATGTGATCGCGTCAAGAAGCATGTGCATCCTCGAACAGCCAACAAACCGGTCAATAGAGCCCTTAAGGAATACCAGGAGGAGGCTTTAATCCAGTGGATAGTCTATATGCCTGATCAGAACATGCCAGTGACGCCTCAGCTACTAGAAGAGTATGCAAATCAGGCACTTCGACGCGCTGGCGAATCGAGACAGGTTAGCAAGATGTGGGCATATCTCTTTGAGAAACGGCTCCCAGAACACCTCAATCTAGGCCCGTCAACGCGGAGCGGTGAGGGTGAGCCTAAGGTACAGATATAATGATGAATAATTCCCTAGCGAATGTTCTCTCACAGAGATGGTTACCCCACTATATATCGACCACCCCACTTTCGTCATCTTCAAAACTCAACTATCTGCATTCAACCACTTTTCAGTGCTGATATCACAGCGAAGCGACTTAAGACGGTACACTGAACCAAAATGGCGATCATCCACGTCGTCCAGTTCCAATTCAAACCCAGCACCAGCCCGGAAGTCATCAAAGACGTATGTCCCGAACCACTAACACTTCCAGCGCGGACACTGACCCACCCAGACATGTACCCGCATGCTCAATCTCAGGGATAATTGCATCCACCCGACAACACAAAAGCCTTACATCAAGGCTTCCGCCGGGGGAAAGGACAACTCGATTGAGGGAATGCAGGTATGTGCTTCCCGCAACGCGGTTATCCGGTGGTACTGACGGGCAAAGAACGGCATCACGCATGTCTTTGTGGTTGAGTTTGAGAACGAGGCCGATCGGGAGTATTATGTGCGGAAGGACCCAGCGCACCAGGCGTTTGTGAAGAGTCTGGATGGGGTAATTGAGAAGGCGCAGGTGGTTGATTTCACACCTGGTGTATTCTGAACGAGTCATTGGCTGTTTTAGCGTTGTAGGTCAGTCTTTGAGAAGTACATAGATTCAGGCTTGGTTGATCAGATCAATGGGAATGCCACCTAGGCTTGTTGCCTTGGATTTCGTCCTGCGCCACTACGACAGTCTTTTGGGCTTAAAGCCCCTTAGTCTCGAACAGTCTCCTCCAAGTAATATGCATTCCTCCTTCGACAGGCCATCTTGACTACGGAATACGGGCCTGGAGAAACGACTGGTCACTATACCCTTTTGTATACAGACCAAGCTGGTGAGAAATTTTAAGATCTGCGGAAGTTCTGGAAACGAAAGCGACTACCGCAGGACTGCAAAGCAAAAGAAAAGGCCGAAGCAGCAGGAGAATCCATATGATACCTCCTTTGGCGAAATCGACACTTGCAGCTTTCCATAAGCCTCCAGCTAATTCGATCAGCGGTGTTCACTAACTGGTTAGATGGAGCCCTTGACCAAGCTTCAAAACGGGATCATCCCGCTAATTTGCCATTGTAGCTGATCGTCTGAACTGATACCTTGTCAAGAAAGATCTGGCAATGCGATCATGCCACAGGGGTGTTTTCATGTCTTGGCAGGAGGACTTCCCCGGCGCCACAGACCTTGGCTCTCGGGGACCTTTCGGGCAATCCTTCGACCTGCTAAGTGATCCGCAAGCTAAATGAGGTATGGAGAAAGTGGGGACCAGAGGCATCATAATTCCGTCCTAGAGGAGCATCTAGATTATTAAGTTTCATGCTTTCGTGGCTGAACTCATGAAGTTTACATTGTGGGTAGGTTTGTGCCTGGCTCTGGTCACCGACTAGTCGCCGTCTAGAAGTCACTTGTAGTTACGTCTACTCCCTACGCCGCAAAGGTCTTAGTTGCTACTCCATAGAGGAGAGTCAGATATTTCGCTCATGCAGGCCAGAACATTACGCCATGGACTCATATGGAGCACTCTTTGCTACAGCCTACAGCCTCATTCCAGGGACGCCCCATACCCCGATCTGCCGGCCAGACCCGCCGAGTCGCTCTCAATGGCTTTAGTCGGGGAAAAATGTCATCCCTTTAAGGAAAGCTGTTTTTCATCTATAGCGTCATTCCCACTTGTTTACAGGGATTCGGCGTCGGCGAAGTGGTTGCAAGAGCCCCTATTCGCCAGTTGGCACACTCCTCCACGCAGGCAACAATGCTTTGCGGGTGAGCCGATCCATCCGCTGGCGTCAGCAATGGTCTCTGGTTTCCGGAAATTGCCTGAGGTCATCAAAAGGGTACCAGTTCCCTCTGCGCACAGTTCAGAAGTTTCTATAGGATCCAACTGTGTCCTCTCACTTCCGGCAACTGCAGAGCTCCCGTCTTAGGGGACAGTAGCCGCACTAAACCAGCAAACCAGCATGTGTAGGGGGCGGCGTAACGAACTTGAATCCTAAGGGAGAGGACAGAAGTAACTATTCAATCACTGGACTATGAGGATGCATCGATGGCTGCATATGAGGAGGATGCCGGGCAAATAATATGAGCCAGCTGAGGTGTTCTTCGGGTTCCATAGTCCCCGATATATTATAACCTTTAGATCCCTATGGTGCCCGTATCACCGCTGGAATCCAGGGTTAACATAATGAGATATTGGGCTTGTTTCAAAAATCATTGCATTCGGAATACGTAGTCGAGTTTATTACTTTATTTGGGGGCATATGCAAGAGTGATCGGAGGTATAGCCGTCCCCGAGACATGAACTGTGGTCGCCGATTCGGGGATCTCGGCCTCCCGCTGGGCTTCACGTATTACTACTATTATTATTCTATATCGAGAACATCGGGGATTGATCCAATTTCTGACTTGCAGGAGACCCGACAGGTTCAACTCAGGGACGTTTAGATAGTTATTGTAAAAAGCGAACTTGGCCGCTTCGAGCCACTGTAAATCTCGGGTATCTACCTCAATAATGACACAGAACCATCGAGTATAACCATAACTATGCCGCAAGATTCCACATCATCCAGGCCTCCCCGGCAGCCGTCATCGCTGGCATGTATGAGCTGTCGTCGCCGTCATCTGAAATGTGACGCCCAGATGCCAGTGTGTAGCCGCTGCCAGGCTTCCAGCACGGAATGTCGCTATATTCAGTCCAGACGCGGGCGAACGAAGAACGGCAATCCTTCCCAACAGCTGCTGGATGATAATACCTCCCTTTTCTCTGCAGTCGATCCAGACGATTTCTCAGAATGGCTCAGTGGGACAAGTCTTACCTCAGATCTTGTAGATGTATGGACCTTCTTTCGGAATGAGGCGGTATACGCCTAGCAGTCACTGACAGAACCAGATAGGTCAAGCACTCTTCCAACCACAACTCGACGCTCGCCAGACGTTAGACATCTCAGGTTTGCCAGAAAATGCACTTGCATGGCCCGAGCTAGAAAACGCCGTAACACCAGAGGTTGCATACGATCCCCTGATCCAGCTGTATTACCAGACTTTCCACCGCTCGCATCCGCTCCTGATTCCAAGGAAAGCACTGCACTCTCCCTTATCCGAGAAGATACCTCAATACATCCTCTCAATCATGCGTTTCATCGGCGCCCACCAGCACCACGATCCGTCCCTCAAAGAGCTCTTCCGCCGATCTGCTTATTCCGTGTTGTTCGACTCGACGCCTCGTGACGGTTTCAAGGTCCAGGGAATGGTCCTTCTTGCCATTGTTGATCATGCACGTGGCGCCGAAGACAGTGCAACCAGTATCATGCAGGCTGCCGTTAACCTGGCCTTGGAACTGGGTATGAACAAAGCCGCATTCGCGGCCGAACACTCGGGCGGAAATTCTATATTGGAGGAGAGTTGGCGCCGGACTTACTGGGAGCTGTACTTTGTGGACGGATACTTGGCTGCAATGCGTGATCAGAGCGCGTTCCAACTGTTCCATAGCCCTGCAGACGTGAGGTTGCCTGGTGATGAAGAGCTTTATAACTCCGGGGACGCGGTATGTCGTTTAGGTTTCCTTCTGGGCGCCTCGCTGATATCTGCTAGGTCATATTAAGCAATCTGACTTTCAAAGATCTCACCAACAAGTGGCACTTTGACGACGAAAGGCGATTCCCATCATTCGCATATAGGATCTGGGCCGTACGCCTTCTCGGCATGGTCATGGAATTAAATCGATCACTAGATATCGACCTGGACTCTCAAATCGAGACCATCGACGCTGCGCTGGTGGCATCTTTGATGCAACTTCCATCATCCCAGCGGGGTGTATACGGCAGCCATTCCGGCCTAGATGAAATGACCTTCCAAGCTCAAATGACGAGTTACCTGTG
The DNA here is from genome assembly GCF_002847465.1 of Aspergillus novofumigatus IBT 16806. Taxonomy (NCBI): domain Eukaryota; kingdom Fungi; phylum Ascomycota; class Eurotiomycetes; order Eurotiales; family Aspergillaceae; genus Aspergillus; species Aspergillus novofumigatus. The sequence continues at coordinate 693,826 of NW_020194280.1, forward strand.
CGTGCATCAATCATCCAACTAACCTCTGTTCGCATGACAAACTGACCCTACCCAGTGCACTGATCTACCTCCACCACCCTCAATCAAACATGCGATACGCCTCCATCCACGCTCATACCTCCTGCACACGCCTCCCAACAACACGCGAGACCACTCCCCCTCCGCCTCCCTTGACCTCCATTCGCAGAAGCTCCTGCGAGCAGCTGATCTGCTGTGCAATCTAGCCACCCTGCCGAATCCAATTAAATATCGCACCCCGTTCTTCACCTGCGCGCTTGCCATGTGTGTGGTAGTGCATACAGTTGCCTGCCTGTTTGTCTCCGTCCCAGAGAAGCAGGAGTCGATCAAGGCAAGAATCCAGCTTGGTGTGGGCGCGCTGCATGTGCTGGGGAAGTCATGGCCACTGGCGAAGACGGTTAGGCAGAGACTGATCGCTATGTATCAGGAGCTGGGATTGCGGTGCCAATAAGGTCACTTTGAGATTGTGGAGTCCAAGATACCCTTTGCCTAGTAGATCTGTCGGTTGTTGCCATTTTGCAATCTATAACTATCATTTCGCAGTAGATTACACTCTGGAGAGACGGCGCCGTTCTTTCGTTGTGAAATAGGTGTAGCTTTAGAGGGGTGTGGCATGGATGTTTAGGCAGCATTGGTTGTTGTTTGTACGCGACGATGAGCCTTGCCCTCCTGTACTTGAGCAAGCACCTAGATCACATGCTTCATACTGCTATACTTCAGATATAATAAATAGCGAAATTAAAACACAGTCCGACTGAAATATATAAGAAGAATATTGCACAGCACCCGCCTATTTACAAGTATTTGAGCATATGTCTAAAGGAAACAGCCTGCGGCAAGGCCCACGAAGGGGAAGTGATTCTCTTTTTGACAATCATTATTTGCAGATTTCAATGTACCGGGAGTAGGTCTTTCTGCTGCCAGACGTGACTAATCAGAGGGCAACTGTTGTGTCACCGCAGATCATAAGGTCTTGTGTCTCGAACTGATATGTACGCTTTCTGTCGGCGATAGTCGAGAAGGGAAGCTTTCATGAAGATCAATGGAAACGAAGATCTCGCAGGCACTATGTGTCATATTATCCTATCCAGGCATATTGACGTCCTTGGCTGCATAAGCAAACATCTTCCCAAGGCTCCTAGGTCCAATAATGTATGTGCAACAGCTGCACTGCCCACCTACCTAATGCGCAACCATAAATCGAGTAATAGCAAGCCAAATGACGAGGCTACCTCTGGAACTCTTGCTCCATCGCTTGAGCTATTCGGTCTGTTTGACGGGGGATTTGTCAGTTCAGCCAGCGAAATCAACGGTAATCTTAGATGGGAGTACCTCTCATTCCAGAAAGCGCCTCGAATGCGATCGCACAGTTATTCAAACACTTGACAAGCAGCCGTAAGCTTTGATGCAGCTCGTTCAAAAGGGCAGTCAGAGAGGGGGTGTTTGCGAAATTGGACGCCTCCATGCGGCGATCGCGCAGAGCACGTGCCTTGAGACAAAGCATCAGCATCACATAGCCGGATTGCATTCCACAGCAGGCAAACGTGAGTATGCTTCGTGGAATCTCGACGCGGGTTGTCTGGGAGAGATAGGGAGGGCTGTTGAGCGGGATCTCGTTGGTCGGGTTAGGAAAAGGAAGGTTGTTCAGCAAGGTGACGATGTTAAGGGCGCCGTGGAAGCAGATTTTTGAGGATTCGTGTGAGGAGAAAGGAAAATGCAGAGGTGAGCTTGATGAAGGAGTTGAAGGCTGGGTGGTTTCTGCTCCACTAGCAGAAGAAGACTCGGGCTGGGTCTCAGATTCAGATACAGTGGGAGATGGGCCGAATTCGTATTGTCGTTGATGGAAACTGGGAATATCTTGGAAAGCGCAAAGTCTGTGAGCCTTAATTCTGGCTCTAGTCGCGAGATGTCAGTAATCATTTGTGTGTTGATGTTGTGAACAGTGTGCTCACGTGTGCAATCGAATTTCTGCAATAGTGATCATGATCTGGGAGGCCGCGACCTCTGGAGATCCCACTCGAGTTGGTACGATCTTGGGAGCAGACCGCGTGTCTCTGCACAGAAACAGCAATGATCCAATCTGAGAATCAAGACTCAACATTCGCTCCCGTATCCCAGAGTCACTTTGACCGGAAGCCTTCGTTTGCTCGAGGTCAGTCATGAATGCGACTGTCTCAAGGAGCGTCTGTTGCGCCTCGACAGGAACCTTCCATCCCTTTGGGCAAAAATGAGTACAGCAATACGTTACTTCGAAGATCGAACACATACCTCGGGAAGTGGTGTCACAAAATGAGGGTCAAATGGGTCGAATGTTGCAGGCTACCGATTTTTAGTTTCGTCAGCAAACACCGCAGTGATCAGTGGCCTACCATGCCGTTCAAAATGGCTGCTTGACACGCCACCATGTACTGTTTGTAACAAGAATCTGTCAGCTGATTTGCTAGAAGAAAACCCCAGAGTGCTGATAACAACCAACCGTCATCCACCAGCTCCTCCGCCGGGCCTCCGCGTATTCATCCTCCTCGAGAGACTCATGCAACGACAATTTCATCGCAGATGTCAGCGCCTCATTTGCTCGGTCGGTCATGGTGCATAAATTCCCTCGCTGTGCGTACTCATAGACGCTGAGAAGATTCAGAGCTAGAATTCCTTCTAAATGCAAAGGCACCCTAGGATGAATCTGTGCTCTATCCGCACTGAGAACATTATCCGATGAGTTCAGCAGACTGGAATCAAGCTCTACAGCGTTCAGGGCATCTCGAGCAAAAGATTGCGCAAAACCCCTGCGAAGCTTCACATACTCTGCTCTCAATGGATCTGACTCATTCGGATGTGGAATGAGGACCAGGAGGGCAGAGATAGCCAGACTGAGCGGACTTGATGGCCGAAATTCTGGCCACTGAGACAAGGGGCTGTTAGATACGGGCAAACGTTCGGGTGGAGGTAGAATGGGGTGATAAGGATGGATGAAGACGTAGTAGGCATCTAGTCTACTCTGATGATCAGCCACTGACATCGTGAGTTGGTACTGCTAGGGCCTTACATATCCTCATCACTTCCATACAGTTGGACTAGGTCTGACGCCAAAGAGGGATCCAGCTCATGTGCTGCTTCTCCTGGAATAGGAGCAAACACAGAGTCAAAGATGGATTCAATCTCCTCCATTGGTGTGTCGATACTGCGCAGTCCTGCCCCCGGTCCACTCATGCCTACTAAATGGATCAACCATTCTACAGCAAGGGGAACTGTTAATATGTTTTCCCAGAACCGGCGCACACACGAATCATACCATCTCCATCAGAGTTCGATGAGCTTCGTTCTTCCAGACCTCCTCCAGATTCGCGCTTTCCATCAAACGAGCCGACAGCGTTGGCCAATTTTCTGCCATACCGTGGTCCTCCCCGTCTGCTAGGAATGTAGACGCATGTGTAGCCTTTCGCGATGCAGTTCGAGCAAGCACTTTGGCCATCACAGCGAATTCGGGACGCGCGGCTGTAGAAGGGATTTTCTGTCAGAGTTCTTCGAATTCGAAACAGCTTACAAGTCCAGCGGTATACACACCAGGAAAGGCAGGCAACTCTGGCGGGAGGCCTACGAGACGGAGGATTATCGGGCTCGACATCTGCTGTCCTGGTAAACATTGCTGCCATAATATCGACTCATTATTACACGGCCCTCCAGGGTTGTTGATATTTCCAGCCGAGGAAAAATCCCATGATCAGACCGACAGTGGCATACGTGGGGGTTTCCTTCCCGTGATTGGGAGAGGGAAAAACGCAAAGCCCGGTCGGGAAAAGCGAATCCCGACTTTGATGCCAATCTGTGATGGATAAGGACAGCTTCATCTTCAGTTCATGGTTCACCCTTGAAAGACATGAAGAGAGCACAGGGTAAGCTTCTTGGTGCCTATTAAAACTGATGATCCGGCACAAACCGAGAAGACGCTACGACGGCTATGGAGCCTATGACTCCACGTTCACGAGATGTACGTCCATTCCGGAGAAACATTCCGCGAGTGGAGTTCAAAGGTGGCTTGTGGCGTGCATCGCCCATTCCCAGTTCAGGTGCCTAGTAGACGCCTCTATGGATGACGGGCATTTAGTGCCTGTCATTATGTTACCAAGAAGAGCAGTGGGATGCAGATCTGGTGATTTCAAATCCCGATTGCGGCGGCTTATGCGTGTCTATCTCTGCGACGTCAAACTCCTGGGACTATTCCTTGCATACTATTGGCTTTGAGCACAAGTGTACGAGCACCAGACCAGGCTCAGCCTATCCCATACTTTCCGAGGGTATACCGCCGGCCGAAACGTCTCAGCCGGCGGGAGTTGACAGGCATCATAGCTCCTTTGGACCAATCCCCGCAGCCTATTCGTATTCAGTGCAGTTGAAGGTACGCGTTACATCAGACCTCGGCAAAAATCTTCGGCTTGTCATTCGATTCCAGCATTGCATTCTATAAGAGATGCTCCAACCAGTGAAGTCAAACGTTGACACTGAAGCAGGCAGAATTTCGCACTGGGCTACAGGGGCGATCAAGAAGGAGTTCACTGGCTTCATGATCTCCCGTGTACCAGCTCTCTAGGGGCCTATCTCACCCCCTTGCATTCAGGGGAAACTCCGCTGCAAACAGTCGCAGCTCCATCCAAGTCCGATGAATCCTGAGACAAGGTCCCGGGCCAGTCCCGAACGGGCAGAAGCCGATGCTGGCTCAGTTTGAAACAGGTCCAAACCCCGAAACTCAACCTTTCGGGTTGAAAGTTCGGGATTTGGGTAGGGATAGGGAACCTTGTTGCGAGTTGCGACGGATTGTATAAGTCTGGTGCTCACCGTGATACCCTGTGGGGTGTAGTAACTTGACATCGCTGCTCCCCTTTCAGAACAGTGCGAAGGAGACCGCGCGGAGCCGCTCCATACAGTCTCAATATCTCCATGACAGCCGTCAGCAAGTGCAGTTCTCCCAATGTGGCTCGGTCGAAGCCGCTCTAAACTGCAAACGTCCTCAATTTCGCGGTGCAGGCGACACTGCGACAGAACCCCTCAAACGAGATATGTCACCGTGACCCCCATGATATGCGAACCGGTCAGAATCAGATTCTGGCCTCTTGTATCAAATGTTATCCCTGAGGGTTGTATCGTCCTTGTCGACTCGTGAATTATTCCAGCGAAGACGTTCCTGGCTGCATTTCCCGTCATCTGTTGTTGACCACAGCTCGTGTCCATACTGGAAGCGATACTCCGTGGCGCGGAGCATTGTCCCGAATGCTGAAAGGGGCACATGTCGACCGATAAACCACACCACACAATTGGAAGTTCCTCGTTAACCCCAGAGCCCACCAATGGTTTTCTCGGCAACTGAAGATACTTGGTTATATTCTCAAACAGCCAAAGCAGCACCCTTTAGATGAGACATCGCTCACCTCCCCAGCGGCAACATATCAAACGACTCCCCCAACCATATGGCCATCCACATCAGTAGCCAAGAAAGTCCGCCGTTTCAAAATATCCCCCCTGCCCTGCGCAGCCAGCTCCCAAGGGTCCAGGAAACAGCCAACTGCATCTTCGTGGGCTAGGTCTGCCGCAGCTCAGCCTTGGAGAAAGGTCGCGCGAGAAAGCTTCCGCGTCAGCGCATGCAGCCTGGGTGGTTCACACCGGCTCCTTGGGCCCGTGATGATGGACAGCTTGAGCGGGGTTCCAGTCACATCGGTATAGAAAGGACTTAGAATGTGTCACCCTGAGCTCGAAGAGGTCCTAGAGAGTAGAGCGCATATTGTAAGCCACGTCACGACTCGAACAGCGACGGTCAAGAGATATATATACTTGGACTATCCGTATGGCAATGGCAACGCCGCAGAGAGGATAGCTCAAACCCCCGCCCTCGCTATGGCCTTCGACTCTGCATCTGTTCTACTGTACCTTCAAAACACCTTATGCAGGTATGGTTATTCTACTGCCGAATTTACCCCCATAACTCCACATCGCGTCTTCCCCCACTATACCAGCGATGTCCAGATATTGCAACCTTGCAATGGCTATCTGTCTACGATCTTGAGTGGCCCTCAGCTGTGATTGCTAGATCGATAATAAGCACTATCCCATGCAAGACGTGTATGGGTTCAGCTGTACTACAGTTCAAATACTAGGTACTTTACCCTGTAACTTAGCTTACGTTGATGCTGCGACGCGCAAGATTCAACCAATAGTAGTTTAATTATAGAGTATGCCAGGAGCAGGCCAAGTCCCGTCATAGCATTGACCAAAGCCCGACAAACGAGCTCATCCGATAAGAAAGATCATCACCAATCATCAAGTTATAATGAGTATTTCGGCCTCGGAACAAGAGACAAAACTGAAAAAGGGAAAGAGATGAGAAACATGGTATAGAATGTACAAGGAGTCACCCGTCGCTGGAGTCGAGGCAATGCCCGCTCAGCTGAAGAAATCGGGAATGAAGAATAGGAGGAGAATGGGGTAGGGCATCACTAGAAGGTCGTACGGAGTCAAGAAGATAAGTGGTATATAAGGTAGAAGCGACAAGGAACGTAAAATGTGGACATCGTGTATCTAGATGGGACGAGGGCATTATAGACGGAGCAGATATCCATTATCGACCCCACATCCGGGATGCATTCTCATGGCCCTTGACCGGGCGTTGCAACGAGTCTTTGCTGGACCGGTCGCTCCCTTCGGCTTCGGGATATGCCGGTTCGTGGGTGATTTCGATCGTGGTGTGCTGGAACACCTTACCCATGGGGGCCAATTCGACACCGGGCTGTACGATGTTGTCTGTTGATCCGTCGCGCGTCGTCCCATCGACGTTATCTTCTTCGTCGTCGCGGCCTCTGCGGGTGCGAAGGACGCTGATGTCTGTGCGGGTATGTTTGGGATCCGCGGTGATGGTGGTGAGGTGGTTGTCTGTTCTCCGGTTCCTGCTGCTGGCGAAGCGATTGTAGCTGCGGTCTTCGCTCGGCTCGGATTCGAGGATGAGGTTCCGACGGGTCAGAGTGTAGAGCAGCACATCGACCAAACCGGAACTTGTGATGAGCGCTCCGGCGACGCAGAAATAGGCGACACTCGGTGTATTGCCCCGGGCGGTGGCCATTCGGCCGGCGGCCAGCGGAAGGGAAAGCACAATGTATGCGATTGGGTAGATAACCATGTATCCGATGACTCGACGGAGACGCTTCAGACTGGCTGTGTGGCTGCTTCCCAGAATCGCGGATTGCTTGATTTGCGCGCGTAATTGGAACCACATGACGGCATACAGACAGACCGTGCCGAATTCGGCCAGGAAAATCCAGATGTAGTGTGTCCACAAACGGATGGCTTCGTACTCCTCACTGATCCAGCACTTTTGATCGGATCGGTTAGCATTTGTTAGGTCAGCGGGAAGGGCGATGAGCATGCTTACCCAGGCACCAGACGGGATAAACACAAGTGAGCCGTGTGCAGCAAGTGGAATAATAACCAGTACAGCGACGAATACCCAGAGCCCGACAACTCCAAGAACAAAGATTCGGTAGCTCAACTTATGGCCCATGGCGACTAGAAGGAATGTATGGATGGCGATGGCGAGCACAAAGAGACCACTGGCTGGGTCTCCGATTTGCAACCAAAATCCCTGCAGAAAGCATGCTGCAGACGAAGCTTCGATTCTGTCCTCCGCAATCCATTTTATACATATTAGGAAGGCGAGCGACTGTTGGAGATCGGCGATGACCAGGTTGTAGATGAGAATGATATATTGGTTGTATCCGATGTACCGCTGATAGTTTGAGCGCCAGAAAACAAGACGGTATGTGATGAAACAGATCAGACAAAGTGTTGCAATAAATGAGAGCAGGGCCATCACAGCCACTGCAATAAGACCTTTGTGTTGTGTGACAGGTAGTGGGTCGATATCATATGTGATACCACCGTCGCTGTACGCCAGCCGCCGTGACAGGCCATGACTCTCATCTTGCCTGGCCCCGGCCAGATACAGCATTTGGAAAAGACTCATTGCTCTCGAAGGTTCCTGGTGATTTCACGGCTTCGTATGTGTCGCAGTCATCGTCCTCACGAATCGGGCCGGTATAGAAGAGCTGGTGAGTAAGACGGTCCCACAGAGAGAAAATCTGTAGCCTGATGCTGTCCAACACCTGCGACCGACAGGTATTTGAAGATCTCCAAACGAAGGGAAGGGTGCCGGGAAGGGAACCAGGGGAAATGACCGAATTGAGAGAAAAGGGAAACAGAAATAGGAAGAAGGAAAGCTCAATAATCGAGCAAGAAGGAAATGATCAGTGAAAGGATGCGAAGAAAGATTTTAGCCACAGCAGTGGTTTACGCCCATTGCCATCAACTCCCCGACTGAGCCAAAGTGAGTAAGTAAGCCACGGAACCAGCAATGATATGGTTGTTGCTAGCGCGCATTCAGCAAAGCAAAATGTCAAAATGAAAAGTTAAATCTATCGGAAAATGAACGTAATGTTAATATTATTAATAATAAGATTGTTCGGGTCCTGAATTGGTTGTGTGGAGAGTTGATCAGCGCAATCACAGCCAGAAGTCTAACGATCATCTTTAGCCCTATTACAAAGTATTGTAGTACATGGACTATCTAGTTTTGCTCCACCAGGAGAAACCCCCCTCTCCAGGCCGAGGAATTGAGAGAAAGGGGGGCAAGTCAACGTTTACCGTTAGGTGAGTGGAGTTTAGAATTTTCCAGTGATGGACTATCGAGTTCAAGGATGCTGCACAGTGATCTTTGGACACGGACATCACCGCCGTCAGATTCGGGAGAAATCCGTGCTCGGATGGATAAAGAGAACTCAGGTGCTAGGGCGAAGGAGCATTATAAATCGGCTGACTAGCTCTTAAGGTTTGTACCTTGAACCACTACCGGCTATTTTGCATATTGGCCTCTGGATACACTCATGCTGCGGCCCAGGGGTTGCGTAGGACGGCCATTTTCATTCGCTTCTGTTGCAAGGGGGAAGACCGACTGGCGGATTAGGATTCATTTTTGCCATAGTAACTCCGAACCCGGTTCCAGGCACGTGGCTCAGGGCCAGATGTATATTACGTTGCATTGTTGACAATGTTGGAAAGTCAGAAACGGACCTCCTTGACTTCAAGAAGTGCTGGGAAAGAAACAGGAACAGGTGATTTGCCACCACGGAAAACGGTTCAATTGCACGGCCAAGGAAGTCCGGGTAACTAATGGTATTAGTGCTTACGGAGACACGAGGGGAGGCACCAAAACCCCGCAAGAACAAAACCAACAAGACTTTCTGTTTCTGGTTACCGAAGACTCAAACTTTGGCTTAGCATGCGCGAGATTTAATAGACCTGCGCTCGAATCGCGTTAGATCGCCGACACCTCTCCGGATTGGGGACTCCAAAACACTCCCCAAGGCCCACTATGGCGATTCACTTGTGCAACTGCGAGTCTGCGATGACCGCAGAGATGGACAGTATGAAGTACGTACATAGTACGGAGTAGTACTGGTATGATTGGTATCAAGGATAAGAACTTGAATATTGGTGAAGCTTGACGACGATCATCCCACTTTGGTACGCAACCTTGAGTCGATTGAACCAAATAAGCTTCTTGAATTTGGTGCTATCGCGGGTCATGTCACCATTTCGAGGGACTGAATTGTATTGCAGTCGATGTGCCATGGTGAATCCGCTTGTAGCTGATAGAGAACATCCAAAATGACCTGAAGACTGAGGTGTTGGACTCGACGATAGTGCGCTCTGGAGGCACAAGAGGAGCTTGCATTACCCAAAGCACATCATATGCGGTACTACTCCGCGATGGGTTGACGCCTACGGCGTACAACAGCGAAACGTGTGACGTCTCTTCTGATGCTGGTAAGGATAATTGCGGTTCGCCATTGTCGCCATGCTGCCATGTTGCCATGTTGGAGGCATTGAGACAACCTCAACTACAGATGTAACGCAGCAGAGGCTGTTTAGGGAACCGGTGACTGACATGCTTTGCATTATTTGTTGTATTGAGTGGCCATGCTTCTAGGCTCGTGGCCACAAAGCCACAATGTAACCAAGTCATTAAAAAGGAATGTGCCTCCCCGCATTTGTGGGTCATAGGCTGGGCTGTTTCACAACTAGGCCCATCTGACGCAACTCATTCCTCTCCGGGTCAAGATTTTCCTTAAGTCAGGAACTAAGATTCGCAATTGTTTAATGTCTTGGATATGATGGGCGATCGACAATGACAAACCATGGCAAGCCTCAGTGCCAACGCGGTCGATTCTTGGGATTGGTACCTTTTCAAGGTATTTGAAATTTCCACTTCCAGACTTATGCAGCTGCTTTGTATCACGTGATCTGTGGCTGCCACGCGATGTTCCAGTGTCGAGTCTTTCTGATTCCCCCGTTCCTTTTAAAGTACTATGCTTTACCCAGGTAGTTAGATAGTCCAATTATCACCACTACTTTGACAGTTCCTTCTTTCAGACTTGTTTGGATCCATCATTGCTCCGTATTGACTGTCCTTTTCCATCCACGTGCATAGTGCTTGTTCTTGTCTTCAGCATCCAGGTGGGCCCGTTACCGCGTGGGCCATCAGTGATTACTGAAGCCTGATTAGTGAGAAATAGGTAAGGACTACTAACGCCTAATATCCAATAACAGCCAAAGCTGCGGACGATCAACCAGACTTGTGGAAGATCTGGGCTTCTTATCATCACCATCGCTGTCCCCATGCTCTGATCAAAGTATGCTTTCACTTAGCTGTTATGATAGGAAATACCCCAAAGGCAATATGGCTCTCGACATGTACTTCCTGGGCATCGTCTACTTGCTCAATATGTACCATTTAATGACGGAAACAACTACATTATCATGTGTGGATACCTTGTGTACGGGACCAATATACATAGTAGTCAAGACGACAACGGAAATCTACTCGACGCCATCCACAGCCAGCATCAAAGATAGCTCGCTCATCATGTTACCTTGATAATATCTCTGGTACTCCGCACAGCATTCGCGTGGGTTACGGCCCATATCAGACCCACGAGTCCCGGTCGGACCTGACTTTCCGATTCCGCGAAAATTTTTCTAGCTATCATACTCTATTACGGCATCGCTCATCACGGTCGAATTATCAAGGCCTGAAGAATGAACGCACATCGATTACCGTTATTCTTCAGTGAGACTTTCTGCTAGATGCGCCGACCCACCTGCGGTTCGCAAACTAGGTATGCAGTACGGTACTTCCCAAGACTTCCTTCCAAGCAAATCTGCAGTCGAACCTCGGCTTGGCCGGCTCTGGTGAGACCTGATCGCCGCCACAACAAACTTGGGAGAAGCGGTCACCGAAGACAAGACAGATTAAGCAAGGTGTTGGATAACTGACGGACTTGTGCATGGTTCCATGAACATGGTTCGCTGGTCTGTGGGATTCATTACCGAAAGCTTGAGCCTGTCCTTCAACAATCTGATATGAGACGTCAAATCCTTGCCGGTTGGGCATTTTAAATTTCTGCAATTTCCAGCAATTACCTTTTCCGAGGAAAGTCTCCTCACTCTCCTGTACACCAGAGTCCAGGGCACCCCTGCCGATCGAAAGGTGGATTCCCCTCGGGACCCGGTTTCGACATGCTTCTAGAATCCGCACACGGCAAATACCTGCGCGCAATACTCCGTACGCCTGATTCTATTGGTGAAGACGGTGATTATTTTGCGCTCTCTTTTCCTGTGTGCTTGGGCCTGATAGGCTGAAGCTAATATATTTACACTTCTGGGACTTGCACTGTCACAATATTCACCTCAATAGTATGGTCCATTGTGAATTTGTCATATTGTCTCCGTCCAGTTGCATGACTGGAGGCACTTGGTCTGAAGCTTATTCATAATACCCCAGACTCAGACCTTCGCAGGTCAACATACGAAGAATTTAGCCAAGAGATAGCATTTCCAGGTGAACGGAGAGCAAGTCTGCAAGATTCTCGTTCACAGACGGTGCTCTTTTCTCGTCACACTGAGGAATATGTGGAGATTAACCATCATTTGCAAAGGACCGGCCAATTTCAGCAGCCAAGCCCGTCATTTACTTGATACAGGGGCAACTGGTTAAAAATGGGCCAGTTCTATGAAGTACGAAAAGATTGATACCTCGATCATGCTGTCGTCATATTCAGTATACAAGGCCAGGCGCTTCTACTGTACAGTTGCGATTGGAAATCGACCGTCGTGGTTGGATACTCTAAAGATCACGACTTTCGACGAAGTGTTCTGTGGGCACACGCTCGTCTTTACGCGTCATGAACAATCGAGTTATGCCTCTTTTTCTTGATTACTCTCGATTTTGCTTCAGGGCTAGTTTAACCTTGGTCCGACCACACTTGAAATGAGGCTGCAGCCATCACATGTTAGTTAGTTGACAATTGGCTGACTTAAAGCTTGAAGGATCATTTTGCCCTGCATCAGGTCGATCAATGGCCACTATGGATATCTGCAAAGCCAAATGCGGCTCTCCCTCCCAAGCAGTGGCGTGCTCAGGATCCTGCAAGCTCACCTTTGCTTGTCTCTGTTTGGGGCTTGATGACCTATGTCTAGTCATTTGACACGTCTGCGGCGCCAAGTCTGTGAGTGGGCGCGGTAACGCTCTACAAACTTTGCATGGTCAAGCATGTGAAGCATCCGAGTTCTTCCTTCTTGCTGCCGTTGGTCGAGGCCAGGGCGACCATACACTCGTTGATGGTCTAGGGCAGTTGCTTTTCGTCGATCAGCAACGATCTTCAGACCCTTGTGTAACCTGAGCAGAAGATGATTGTGCACATCGTATATCAAACATCTACGGCTGACAATTACGATGGACCCGAATTGGTGGGAGGTGAGACACATCGATGCGCCGGATAGCGGTGTGATACGGGGAAATCCATATTAAACGAAGAATCGTCTGATAACCTAGTCCGAAGTTATTCGAGAACCCTCTGAGGATGATGATGCCGTACAAGGGGCGGAGAGAATGACTACTGCTGCTATACACGTAGGTCTGATCTGGAGCAGTATGCCATCAGTCTGGATCAACGATCTGCAAGCCTATGGGGGTCTCTCGATCCTTTGATCGGATCTCACTAAGACGGTGGGTATTCGGACAAGCAAGTAGAGGACCCTGAACTCACTTCGTTGCTCCTTGTCGAGTTTGTATTCTTCCATTGCCCTCTGTTTCCGTTCTCTCGATTCTTCGTATTACATCCTCCCCGGGCCAAAGTCAATAGCAATTTGGCGTAGGCATGTCGTGCTTTCTTCAGAGTACTTGCTTTTTCTATCCTACGTCCTTGACCGCAAATCTTCAACTGCTGCCCAATCTACGCAACTCACAATCTCTCAGAGTTTAAGCATTTCGACTCGAAGATTGTAGACTTGGTCGGCTCATAGCCTCATCGCCTCGTGATGCCATCATTCTGGTCCAAGCAAGGTCCGACCGTCTGACTAGATGAAGAAAGGACAACCAATAATTCATTCCTTGCCCGGTGCGCCAGAAAAGCTATCAAGAACGAGCCGCCAACACGAGCCTTAACCGAGCCGGTCACTGTCACATTCACATTTTAAGGTTTCACCGCGCCCTGTGCCGGACTACAGAGCCAGACCCTGACCTTGACCCAGCCCTGGCTGCACTGCAGTGCTGAAGGATCAGCGCCAGGATCATTATGGTGGCTGACAGCCTCAAGGTCTATTTACCAATTATGGAAATCCTTCCATTATTTTGACTGGGAGGCCTTCGTATCGTATCTATCTAGCCAGCTCGTATCACGTGGGGCGGCCACATCGACCTCGACCCCGGATTTCCACGCCGCTTCTGGAATCGAAGATCCTTCTCGCTCTCAGACTTCATGCAAAGGATCAGCAGTATATAGAAACATGCAGAAGAAAACTTTGCTTTTTTTGTTTACCTTTTTTCTGTATCTTTTTCTAAGATAGTTACGGAGTCCGCCGGTAGCGTAGCGTATACCGGTCTCCTTAAGAGGTTACTGGACACGATAAAACCGGAACCAGATTTGAGGATCCCATGGAACTGGGCACACACCGAACCATGGAAGGCAACTCGTGGTCCGCGTCGTCGTGGGTCCCAAACTCAAACTTGCGCTCGAGTCAGGGTGACCTGGACACAACCAAGGAACCGCGGCATCTGGCATTCAACTCAAGATCAGTTGAATCCAATGGAGCTCAACATCTTCGATCGGCCTAATTGGTTCTTGGTCTGACCAATGTCCTAGTCGGTTGTTGAACATATGCCCGATTGAGAATGGCTACCTTGATAGTTAGGGAATACCCCAGCTGAACTCTAAACCCTAGTCACACTACACTAACTGCCACATGATCTATTGAATGCTATTATCAACCCCTCACCAGGCCGGGAACAAATCAGATCCAGTCCCGAGTTCAGGGGTCAAGGAACCATGGTACTCTGTCCCGGAGTCGGTAAGTTATAATAGGTAAGAGCCGGGTTCTTGGTCCTAAGCTTCAGGTAGGTGTCAAGGTTTGGGGGACTGAGTTTATTGTTTATTGGTTGTTGTATACAAGGGGTTATTGTGTTGATTGATTGGATCGAGGTTTTGATGTTATTGATTTGGTAGACTGGATAGTGTAGATAGTCCTAACCCCTGGGAGGTATACTTTCATGTGACTGCGATGAGGTACATGTAGATCCTACCCACTATCCAGTAATGAAAAAGGGGCCTCTGGTTGATGAGCATCACATGCAGAAGGCGCGGTCTGAAGCTGACGGCTCGGATAGAGTCCGTCTTCATGCTGGTCCGTGTTCATGCTGATGCTGTTCATCTACGGAACAGGCGGATTCATTGATCTTCATGATTCAGTAACTGGGACAACGATTCAGAGCAACAGCCGAGTAACATCCTCAGTCAACCTCCGAGTAAAGTACAACAGAAGCAGGAATACCAATCTGCCGAAAGTACATGTACAATCCATATTCCCGCCGTCTGGTCCCATGTGCTCATTTCATGTCTTACGCTTCGTTGCGATCGTAACTACATCGTTTCTCGTCGTCGTTGGGTCTTCCCATCGACTTCCGTAAAGAATACCGTCAACTTGGGAAGTAGAGTCGTAAAACCTCATCACGTAGAATAGATTCGAAACCTTGTCAAATTTCAGTCAAGTCATCTCCTTCGCGACCCTCGATCGCGATCGCGGCGGCTTGGATGTGCCTCCTCCTCTTCCTCGTCTTCCTCCTCGACGGGCGCGGGTGTGCGTCGTTCGGTGCGTCGCTTGGGTCGTCGTCGACGGTTGGAACTGATGTTGCTGGCCGAGTCATCGGGCGCCAGTGATCGGTCATCGTCAATTCCATCATCCTCTGTTCCACTTTCCCACGTCCCCAAGGCGGACGATGGTGTGCCAAGTCGTGCCTCGACGTACGATCCACGGCGGTTCTGATTAGCGATGGACAGGCCTGCTCCACGTTCACGCAGCGCGCGCCGGACGGCCTCCGCCTTGCAGTGAAGAGCTTCAAAGGCATCCTCGAGGGCTTCCATTCCGAGGAAAATCTCACGCTCAATCTCAGCGAGGGCCGCGATCTCCGTCTCCTCGTCCAGCGCAATGGGTCCGCCGAAGGAGGCAGGCGATGATGAATTGACGCCGTACGGCTGACTGGCCGGTCGAACGCCACCATCCATATGGCTCGGTGTCGGACCGCGGGACATTCCCCCTGTAGTGAAGGGCGTATTCGATCGACTGCTATTCCAGCGTGAGGGAGTCGCGCCTGGGACGCCGGGGATCGGATCCTCAGCGCCACTGCGCAAGAATCCATCAAACCGACCTGAGATGAGGATATCCCATTCGTCATCGCTGATTGCAGCAAGGGTTGCGAGTACATGGTGGATGCCGGGGTTGTTCAACATATAAATTGCAGTCTCAGGGTCACGCGGCAGAGAGGATAGCCGGTAGAGTCGTTGAATGGCGATTGACGATGACACAAGCGCCTGCGGTTTAGCTCGAGGCTGGTGGTCGTCCGTCCGTGGGGTGGGTGTCGACGTGGACGTGATGCCTAGAAGCGAACAGAACAATGGACGCAGCTCCGGGCCAAGATGTGTCAGCATTGCAAAGGTCAATGTCTCGTCATCCACTTCCTCCGGAGCACTGGTAGGCTGCGCGACTTGTTCATTCAACCACTTATCTACTGCAGCCTTGGTCTTGCGCGACTGCCGGAGATAATGCTCACGGTACTCTTCAGGTACGTCAATGTCCATCTTTTGCATGGGAATGTGCTCGTCGCCCGACAAGTCAGCTTCGACTGACGGCGCCATCATGAATGGTGGCCAGCTAGGCAGTTCCCTGCGACCAGATACCAGCTCGAGTACCTCGCCCCAGCTCACTCCTGATGGACGTTCTTCCATCTCATCGTGATCACACATCAGGCAGTTACACGATTCGGACGAGATGTCACGCGCAAACACCGCTTCCAGCCGGTCGAGAAGCCGCCGAGCGACAGACCGGTACCCCGTCGCCACAGCCAGCGAGCCATTCTTGGCCATGACGTGTTGATAGTCATCGAGAAGACGATTGAATGGATCAAAGACTTTGGCAGCCGCGACAGCAGGCTGCAACTGCTGCTGAGGGGGCAGATCGGGGTGTTCCGGACCCAGCAGTAATGTCTTCGGCACTCGCTGGTCCAGACCGCCATTCTGTAATAGGTAGTCGACTCTAGGGATGGAAACGGGCACCTCCGGCGGCGGAGGAGGGGGAGGAGGGCGCCGAATGTTGAATTAGCGGTTGGCGGACGACCGTAATCAAATGCTATATCGACCGGCGAGCCGCTCCCTGGTCTAAACGAGTGTGACATAGACGACCGCGTTTGGTTTCGTGAAGGCGGTTTGACAGGAGGTGTTTGTGGTTTCCGGGAAGTGATCGATGGCTGATGCGGTGCAATGGTGGCGTCAGACCCGTTTGCTGACCCTGACCCAACTTCACGCACCGTCGCGGGGGATCGAGGCGGGGACAGAGTACCCCGGCTTGATGAGCGCTTGGGGAGCTTGTCCTCGTCAGCGATCTTCGCTTTGGAAGACTTTTTGCTTGCAACCCGAGCCGGTGTATCCTTCTCTTTGTTGGATTTCGGGGTCTCTGGCCTCGCCGTTTTGCTTGACTTGGACGCTTCATCTCTTTTCGAGCGCAAACTCGAAGACGATCTTGTAGACTCGGCTCGAATCCGAATCTTCGTCTTTAGGTCCTTGGGTTTCGCTTTCTTCTCCTCTGCCGCCTTCTCTTCCTTGTCGCCGACCGTGCTTCCCTTCCGGGAAGAGTTCTGATCCAGACTCGTCAACGGCGGGCTGGGGGTGCATGCCGACTATCCGTACGATGCTTGTCGTCTGCATCCCCGCTCTCTTTATTCTCCTCTGTCAAGTCGGTCGGGTCCGGCGTGGGAATTCCCGGTTTGCTGACAGCCTCTCTGCTATGGGCTTTCGAGAAAGTAGGGTAGGGCAAACTGGTCCTCGACTCGAGGAAAGAGGCCGTAGCGGAACGGCTGGCGGCGTCGACACCCGGCATGGAGGACCGACGCTGCTGGCGCGAGGCGGAGATGGAAGTAGATAACGATGTGGTGGAGGAGTGACCCGTGGGGATGTCACGGTCTCGATCCTTGGTTGAGGGGCGGGAGGGCCGTCCGTGGGACGAGCGGTGATGACGTTGTTTGGGCTTTGACGATGTAGAAGATGAGGAGGATGGCTTTCTGTCCCGGTCCCTGTCGCTATCTCTGTCATTTAGCCTCAAGGGAAATAGCATGACGGGATGAGAGAGGTCCGACATGGGTAGGACTGGGCTGGGATGAATGGACGGAGAGATGGAAGACGACAGGGCGGTCCCGTCGGTTCTTCGGCGTCTCTGTTCGACCGGAGTTGAATGTTTCGTCTAGTTACCTCGTCAAAAAATAGCAGTCAAGTCAAGAGGATGACTACCTCGTGGAGGTCGAGATGCTGTGCCACAGTTGGAGCGGGATCGTCTGTCTGTTGGCAGTATGTCGTCTGGCGCTTAATTTGAGAGGAAGGCCGCACTGCTCACTGGTCGGATACCGGGCAGGGCGCTTGTGTCACTCATGCCGTCGCATGCGAGAGAACGTGATAGAAAAAGAAAGTTTGACAGTCCGAGTAATCAAGACGATCAAAATGGTGTTGCACGAGAAGACCGAGCAAAGAATTAGTGCATCAGACAGAGAGAGAAGGAAAGATTCGATGGGGAAGAATTATGCGGTGAGGAGTGGAATCATCGTTCGTTTCTTCCCCGCGCAGTTTGGGCTAGCTCGTGGTCCAAGTTGGGTTGGAGACTCAATTTGGGGGTGACAGAGTGACGTGGTGCTGCATGGAAACCCGATGGGCAGGATAGGATAGTAAGGCTACATGGGCAGATTTATTTCAGACAATTACTGCGAAGAGGACAGTAAAGGTTTCAGTCTGACAATAATCTACGATGTGTCCTTGTTGCTGCTGTTCCATCGGTACTTTTGGGTATCGTCATTCACGCCTCAGGCAACGAACTGATTGATGCCTCGTGATGTGTTTGGATACCATCAGCCGTTGTAACAGAAATGTCGAATTTTCTGGAATTTTCCCTATTAACGATCACTTTACAGGGTATCTTTTGGTTTCAATTCAAGACCTCAACTCCTGTTCCCAAGCAACCCAACTCCGTCTTCCGTAATCAACCAACATCAAATCCTAGACGCATTCAACTCCAGGCTGTCAGACCATTCGCGACTCTCTTCACTGGCGACATCTCCAACACAAAATTGCCGTCCTGTTCCTGAGCCACACCTCCACGGCGTGCAGCACGCATCATCTTCTCGCTGGCTCGTTTGCGCTTGCCTGTATGCCGATCCCAGACCCAGCCTTCCTTGAGCCACATCCACGTCAAATATGCCCGTAGCTCCTTGTCCTGTGGTAAGACCGATTTCCATTCCGGTTCAAAATCTGCTGATGCCGCGCCATTGCCTTTCCAGTCCTTCGCTAGTCCCCGCAGCTCATCTCGGCAGAAGATGCGCCAGCTATCCAACGAGTACGGGCCCACACCAGGCAGATGTGCGATCTCCCATGCTACACGCGTGTCGTCCTCGTCGTCACCGATGCATTCTTCGCGGCCGACGTCTTTTCCATCCAGCTTGCGTGGGTAATGCAGTCTGCGGTATCGTCTACCCTTCGTCGGTGGACGAGCCAGCCATGTCTTAGCAAGATCGATGCATTTTTTGGCTCGCTCATTCTGAAATCCTAAAGAACGGATCATGGAGAGCAACTTCCAGAAATCGGCCGTACTCATATCGTGGACTGTTGGGAAATGGTCAAACACCCGGAAGAGAACAGGCAAAGCAACGCCTCCGCGAGTCCGATTTAGGAAGATCGTGGCGATAAGCAGACGGAATGGATCATGTGCGAGCTGCTCTTGCACCAAACCGAATGTGGGTGCGTCAATTGAGGGGAAAGGCAGACAGGAATCGGGATCGATGAGCGGCTTCGGGAAGTAAGGAGACACTTTAGGAGGCCTAGGCCGAAGTGTCATAACGAAAGGAACGTCAGGCTCTGCAGATAAGGTTTTTTTCAGTGGAGTCCTAGGGATCCCTTCCGCAGGTCTAACAAAGGTCTCGTCTCGGACATGCGGTTGTATCACGCCCCACAAAAAAGCATCATGATCCAAGATGCTATCGTCACTCGGCACATCACTCAGGTCGGAGTCTGAGTCAGAGTCCAGAAAGTCAAATGGCAGTCCAAATTCGGTCAATATCTGCCGAGTTTCCTCAGGAATATGTTTGTAATCTCGAACATAATTAGCAGAGTAAGTAGCGGATATCTGGCTGCTCGACGCCAAACCATCAACTTGCTGAGGGCTCCTAAAATATTTTGACTTCACCTCATCGCTGGCGGTCACACCTTGCGAATCATCGGTTTTTAAAAATCCAGAGTCCAAAAAGGGTCATCAAGGATGAGAACGTCCTTCGCAACTTTGATATCTCCACCGTTTTCCCGGTCGAACTTCTTGGTCGTAGCATCCTTTTCAATGTGACGATCATCAGCTGCAAGCTCTTGTATCTCCGAGTCCTGCAGGCTCTCCCGATGTTTCTCGGCTCTTCTCTTCCTGCGGCTCTGGCGCTTTCTGTGATTCTTCTCTTTCCTGGGTGCGGCTATGCTCTCCTTGCGTGTTTCCGGCCTATCCGAAAAAATGGGATTCGCTAAGTGTGCAACTGGGGCGGCTGTAGTCGATTTTTTGGGTCCATCGGAATCGCTTTCCAGACAAATAGGTTCGTCCTTGGAATTCGCAGGTGAGCGCAGAGATTGCTTAGAAGAAGACAAGGCGCTTGCTCTGTTGTTGCGTTTCTCTGGAGTGACAAAGGTGAAACCGTTCGACCTGTTGTGTTTCGACGAACGATCAGATTGCTTGCTAATGCTTGGGCGTCTTTTGGGTAACTCTTCCGCAGGCGATATGCTCTCCAGAACCTCGTGCTCAGTGGCACTAGCGAAGTCCTCAAGAGGATACTCGGCCTCAAGATCGATTACCTCACGCTTGGGATCGGTGTGCGAGTCAGCGATTGAGGTAGTACGCTTCTCCTCAGAAGACTGCGAAGACTGCGATCTGCTCTTCTTAGGTTTCTGTTTAGCCGTGTCGCCATTCGACCGCTTCCTCTTCCGTTCCTTTTTGGAGACCTTCGAGGAGCTTCTTCTCTCCCCCGCCACGTCATCAATCTCGTCACCAAACTCTGAGCCTTGGGTATCGCCATAGTCCTTTCCGTAAAGCTCGAGATATGTCTTCCTCACGTAGTTTGTCAACCGGTCGATCGAGTGCTCGTCCATTCCAGTCGATTTCGCTTGTTCATAGAGTTCACACACAAAGGTCCGCCTTTTGGACCGCCTGACAGGATACGAACCACCACGCATAAATGAATGCGATGCAATGAAATCCAGCAAGCGAGCCTGCGCTTCCGGTCCAACTGAAGCGAAGACGATATCTTCCTCAGTGATGTCATCCTCGACTGCATCCCCGTTGGCTTTAGCGTATGTTTTATTATTATGGTGCTCGTTCCCGATGTTGTTATCGGCCACCTGAATTTTCACGGATTCGACCGACGTAGCAGGGGTGAGGTCGTCCTCATTGTCATCCTCATTCTTGTCCCCGTCATCGCCGTCGACATCAATCCTGGGAATACTCCTCTTAGATCCGATGCGCCGCTGAGACATCTGGCCCGTCGAGAAGTAAGGCGACTTCTTGTGAGTACGTCCAGTTCCTTTGCCGACGGAGGCTCGACTAGTTCCACGCTCTCGCTGTGGAGAGTCATTCGCCCCGTCCGTGGAGATGCCACTATTGTATGCGTCGAATGAGGCGTCGAAGCTAGGTTCGTCCGAGAGGATCTCGTCCACGGTGCGAATGTATTCCTCGTCAAAGGGTTCGTAGGAGTCCAAGTCGACGGTGGGAGGGGAGATGACGACGGAGACAGTGTGAGGTGACATTTTGGGCGCAGTAACAGACTATTGTAATTATTCCTTGTGCTGGTAAGTAGATTGATGTGTTTGTAGTTGTTGAAGCAGTAGGTCTGAGTATTGTAGGTCTATCAGACATGGCTGGTTCTGTCTGGGTGATGCCTTTTCATGGCTAACACAAACGTGAAAGTGTCAGTGAATAACACTCTCACTGAGAATTTCAGATATTCACTCATTGACAAGAAACAAATACATCATTCATACCGGACAGCCTTCACCCTACAATAGTAAACGAAGTTATAGCTTCCGCATATTGAATGGGCAGCAAGGACAGTGATGCAGAAACATCCGAGTCGGGCTTGACAGGCTTAAAATCAAAATAATAATTAAGTAATCGGGGCTCAGATTTATCAGTTTGGAAGAGCCCTGCTCTCTTTCCAAGTCCCTTATGATGTGGATTGAGCTGAATTGTGAGGAACAGCTGGTGGAAATAATTTTAAGTGCAACAATACACAACGCGGAGAAGGGCGGCGCACAGGCCAATTGGAGATATCCAGGTACAACAGCGTGACAGGTCCAATGCCAAGGTTTACCTGTCAATCTACCACGATGATCAACGTCGAATTCAGAAAAAGGCTCCTAATCCTAATATCCAATGACAATTTGGTCTGCACCTTAAGTCTAATAATTATGTGATTGAGCTCATTATATCACGATGAATCTTGGTATTGGGGTATGTAGCTGGACTTTGCCAAACTGCAGGTTGCTTGTGAGCAACAATGCGCGTAACCATGAACAGAGTAAGAAGCAGAATCTCTAAAATGACTTCATCGACGCCAAGATATATCCTCAGAACATACCCTTAACGTGTCGTGGTATCTATCTACACTTTTTGCCTCTTTGGATCATGACAGTCTCCAACAGTTGTGCTTCCTCAGGAGAGCCTATTCAGCGTGAGCAACTTTTCGAATACACAATGGACGATTTCTGGTCAATGAGAAACATGAAATTTCCAAACGCTATGCCAAGTTTGATCTTGACGCTCTATGCACGCTAGTTTGTCTTTGCCCTCTATCTCCTCACCTATATCCAAGATTGAGAAGATGGAAGGTGGCTTCAACAAAGCTTTGTTGATGACTGCAGCAAACGGGAAAGAAGTCATCGCAAAGATACCCTGCCCCAAAGTTGTGCCGTCGAAGTATAGTACTGCGTCTGAAGTTGCTACATTGGAATATGGTAACTACGTTGTTGTCGTCGTTGTAAAACCTCACTGTTAATACGGTCCTCCTTCAGTGAGGTCTCATACTTCTATTCCGGTGTCCAAAGTCCTTGCCTGCAGCTGTGATGCTCTAAACCCTGTCGGGATCGAGTACATTGCGATGGAGAAGGCCAAGTGACGGCAGTTGGTCGAGGTATGGGGCGAGATGGATCAGCTGCAGAAGTACAAAGTTATCCAAAACCTCCTCATGCTAAAAAGCCAGCTGCCCTCGCTGAAGTTCCCTGGTTACGGAAATTTGTACATTCGTCATTCAGTTCGACACAGAGGTCGAGTGATACCCGTAGATGATGTCTATTGCATTGGCCCCGTCTACAATGCATCATGCTTTCCACAGTTCAGCAGCAACAATCACGCTGGTCCATGTGTGTTTTCTATCCTTAAGGCTGATCCGATGCTAACACTTACTTCTCGTAGGGGGAAAATCTTCGCGATCTCGGTCTCGCCTTAGCCAATCGCGGTCTTAGACATGCACAGCATTCGCCTCTCGTTGCCCGTGGGCCCCATTATGGCTTCAAAGACGAACATATCCAGACCTTAGAAGCTGCCTTGAAGGTTATACCCATACTAGCCAGCTACACTCCCGTACAACGCTTCTCTAACCCAACACTATGGCACGATGACCTTCACCTGGGCAATATATTCGTTTGCGACAACGACCCCACAATCAGCGTGAGCATAATAGACTGGCAATTCACCGTCAGTCATGCCCGCATTTATGCAAATCCAGCGGCCATCTTTCCTTTGCCCTCCGGACAACTACCAAATCGGGATGATCAAACCAGAGCTACCCCCCGATTTCGAGGAAATGGACTCAGATGAGAAAGCGTTCGCGATAACAGAGAGAGATGAAGCGTTGCTGGCGAAGTGTTACGAAGCAGCACTTGCCAAATTCACCTTCTGTCGTATTTAGCATTTACTCAAGTCGATTCAGGTACCCGGCAGTGTTTACTTGCTGTGAGAATACGTCCAAGGATGTGATCATACCTCTTCGTGATTCTCTGGTGTACATTTCTGAAAATTGGGGCCAGATGGGTCTGCCTCATGACTGTCCTTACCAAGTCTCAAATGACGAGTTATTAAAGCACGCACTTGAGCTTGCTAGGTACAGGGATTTGCATAAACTAAAGTCGTACACCCAAGAGTTTTTGCAGTCAGATGATGATGGCTGGGTCCCCCCTCAGCTTGACTTTAAGAAGGTTGAAGCGAGACACGCGGAGCTATTCCAGCTTTACATCCAGAAAGAAACTGAAGAAATTACGGAAGAGGAGGCAAAGAAACTTTGGTTTTATGTCGACAGAGGATCAGGTTAAATGACCCTACAGACCAGCAGATCTTAAATACTCGAGGACGTTTGGGGAATGCTCAAGACAAATATAATCTAAAGAATGTGAAGGAAGGAAACATATATTCCTTCTGCCTTATCATCCACGCCGTTGGTCTAGTGTGGGAAGTTACCTTAAGGTAAGCGAGCGCCTGTCGGGTTTGTGACGAGACGCGAGACGTGCATACCCTAGCAGCTCCAATAGCACGCAGCGTGCAGATAAGCGATGTTATTGCATAGAACCATCTAGCAGTCAGTCGGGACAAGTCAAGAATCGTAATACACTTCCCGTATATACATGAGTGTAAAGTGCTGTAAATTTAAACTGGACGATATATTTATACTCCGCAGCCCAGAACACTCGCCCAGCAAAACAGTCCTAGAGGTGTTCTGTCACCTGAATTGCATCTATGTTTTCCTCGACGCATGATTCGTAAAATTGATTTCCACGGCAACACTCAAATCGAGAAGCCTCCCGAATCCAACTGTCTGGGCTCTCCAGCGGCGTCAAATGTTCCGTTCGGCAGGACCCGGATGGCCTGCGCCGTGCTCTGACCTGGAGCGACCCAAGTCACATTATGCCCGCGAGACTTCATGAAATCGACGGTTGAATTGTCATATGTATACTCAAAGCTGACCTGGTTCGGTATTAGCTGATCGTGCAAACGGGGTTGAGCCAATGCCTGCGCTGCCGATAGTCCTTGGTCAATAACGCGGATTATATTTTGCACAGTGGCTGTTATAATCCGGCTCCCACCAGCGGAGCCAGCGAGGAAAAATAACTTTCCATCCGGACGTGTGACTATGGCGGGCGTGATGGAAGACAGTGGACGCTTTCCAGGGCGAATGTAGTTCGCCTTTGAAGGAACATATCCGAATGAATTGGATTTTCCAGGAACGGAGAAATCTGATGAAAATATTAGTTTAGTTGAATCGGGTCAGACAGTGCAGCACTTACCGTCCATTTCGTTGTTCATTATGATTCCGGTTTCAGGAACCATGACTTGGCTGCCAAAGAGGGTATTAATAGTTGTGACGAGGGAGATCGCCAGGCCTGTATGATCTGCCGCTACCACGTGTGATGTACCCGAACTGGGCTTGTTAGTAGAGAACTGTAAACGTGACGAAGGATATTCGTACTCATTCAGGCTCTCAATTCCTTGCGGATCATAGGCAGACACATTCTGTGTGCGGTAATCGGAGATCTTTCGTCGTATTTCATCAATGCTGGATTGCTTCAACATGTTTTCTTCATACTCATCCAGTCCAGCAACGAAGAGAGGGTCGCCGAGATTAGTTCTCTTAGTCCACTGGTCAGTCGATTTCTCGCGCTGCTTATTGAGGAAAGCAATTCAACATACCTCACCATACCCAAAACGCATGGCTTCGTCCAGACGGTGTGTGCTCAAGTTCACAGTACCCGGGGCGAAGAAGTCATCGTAAGTACTCAGAATCTTCAGAATACTCATGGCGACGGTACCACTTGAGGGAGCTGATGTGCTTGTGATCTGGTATCCCCGGTAATCAATCTGTGACACATTTCGAATGGCTACAGTATAGTTGCGCAAATCCTCCATTGTCATAGTACCATTCGCAGCCTGCAGCGCGTTGATCATTGTCTCCGCGATCGGTCCCGAGTAAAAAGCATCCGGACCCTTGTTTGCAATGGTTTCGAGCGTATCAGCGTAGCGCCTCCGCGTCATGATGTCTCCTAGTCCAATCCGGGTGCCATTGGGAGCAAAGTCGAGCGCCCATGTCGGGTTCTCGACTAAAAAGTCCTTGCCGTCACCAACGGCCGATTTCATGTACTTCACTAGATCTCGGCCAACGGGAAAGCCCTCACGAGCTGTCCTGATTGCAGGTTGCACTAGGACTGACCACGGCAATGAGCCATACTTTTTGTGAAGATGCTCCAATCCACGCAGCTCGCCTGGAACGCCACTTAGACACACATTAGTTCTCTTGCGCAATCCAGCCGGATAAAGTGAATCTCACCTAGCTAAGCCGCCAATTGTAGATGCGTGAGTCGAGTTATTGAACATCTCCTCAAATGCGGCAGCCGGAGCTGTCTCACGGAAGTCGATGAACTCGAAGGAGCCATTAGGAGCCCGGACTAGCATAAAGCCACCGCCCCCAATCCCACTATGGTACATTCCTGAGCATACAATAAGTCGATTGATCTAGTCCGGTTTTCAATGCGGGGGCTTACCAATTACTCCGACACAGAGGACTGTCGCGACCAGCTACATCGTAAAGCTTAGTACTACCCTGAAAGACTCGCGATTGGTGCTCTCCGATGGATGGGACAAGGATGAAGCTTGAAGAACTCACAGCATCGGCCGCATTTCCACCCAACTCCAGAATGTCGATTCCATGGCGACTGCAGATAGCATTCTCACTGGCGACTGCCCCGCGCTTTCCATCCTTTACATGATGACCTTGATGATCTCCACCATTGGGATTACTGCACGCAAGATCCAAAGGTGAAGTAAGTACATTAGGCACATGTATGACCAACACCAAGAGTAGTAGTGTGACCAAGAACGCGGCCCTCAGATGTCCGGACATTGTTGTTGTAGCTCGATCCGGTCTGCGCGTGGCTGACTGGGATGAATCGCTCAGCCCGACCGGGGTATTTAAAGTAGAAGAATGCGAATGCAACAGTGGCTGGGTACACCATCGTAATTAGACTTTGGCTCAACTACAACAATAAATGGCGCGATATGCAAAGGATGAGGGGAAGCATGGCTTATGGACTAGCATACCTGTTTCTCCACATCTTGGAGTATCCTAGGTGACTTGGGCCCCTGCATCACGAAGCCGCCGGGGCCTGACTCGCTGCGGAGTCCGGAGTCCGGAGTTATTTGACTGATAGGACGGAAGTCTACCGAGAGACTGCAAATGGCTGAAAACACACTATCAGGATAGTGCAACAATAAGAATATCCAAGATAACGGGAAAATGAGAAAAAGAATGAACTGATAAAGGATGATAAACTCAAGGACTCAAGGGGAGAAAAGTCGACTCACATGGACATCCCCACAGATAAGCGGTCGCGTGGGCAGGGGCAACTGATAAGCTTCGGCGTCTCCCTTCCAGTGGCTCTCCCTCGTTCTATCCGTGGTTCGGCCAACAGGAATCGCGCCTCAGGCCGTCCGGCACCCGTCCCTCATTCGTTGCAGAACTTGGGCGTTATTATTAATGCCTGAAAGACAGGCGTACTGGCAGAATTCTCCTCCGCCACACACTGCTTCTGTGGAAGCTTGCCTTTTCTTGGCTCGCGGATCCTTCTGATGAGTATTTCGGAAAGTCTCGCATGCTAGTGCGCTGTTTGCACATCTAATCTTCGTCCCTGCGCTTCAAGCCATGCGAATCTTCAGGCATGCTAGAGACCGTGTTTGCTGGGACTGATAACGGCCGTTGCGACTTGTCATAAAGAACTAGCCGTTGAGATCGACTGCCTGTCTTATCCAAGTGATAGTTTCGGTCCAGATTGGAGGAATGTCTTGTAGAGGCTGCAAAACTGCTGCCACCAAGCGACGTCCCCAATCGCTAACATACCATTTATCTGACAGCAGGTGCATGCCAACTCCATAGTGTAGGAATAAGATACGAGCGATCCAGTCTCCCTGCTTCAACAGAGCAATGTAGTCTTCGCCAATATGGACGGGCCAGGATATGATGCCTCCACGAGGACCTCCCAATGGCCATAAACTGATGGTGTCGTGCAGAAAATCCCAGGTGTCCTGGTAGGCTGCCCGGTGCGGTTCACTGGCATCGTTCATGACGGCCGCTACTTGTCGTAGAGAATCTAGAAGAGCACTTGCACGATGTCAGCTGTTCCATTCAACGATGCAGGCGGAGGAAGATACGTACCTTCGCAGCGGCACAAGCTTCGCATTCCACGTCCTGAGGCCAGAATCAGCTATTATACTAGGCACAAAGAAATGAATGGTAGATCACCCTTGAGATGTGACATTCTCCTCCCGTTTCACATCGTTCGGGAACCGTAGCCACTCTTTCAATTGCCCTGGATGTCGATGCAGATGATGGTAAAGAAAAGCACATCCGACAAGGAGGCGGCGAGTTTCCAGGACCTGGGCTAGTGGATCAAACGGATGAGTATCCCCGGCGACGCATGGATATGCAGTCGCACATAGGAGGATGAAAACCGCGCAGAGGAACGCAGGTCCACAATTCTCCGGGGAGATATCCACAAGAACGCGACTAAAAACCGAGCATGCCTGGCTTTGATATTTGAGCGCAGCTTCCATCCACGGGCGCTTGTCGTCCGGGTTCAGGAAGGCTAGGTGCAGAGCTGTCAGTGCAAGTAAGCTGTCCAACAGAAACGGGTGGGATGTGGCCATTTCCGGGATGACCGTCTGGAAGTGAGTCGCATCGATTTTGCCTTGATGTAAGGTATGGTAGGTTTTTGTCAGATAATGATGCATCAACCTCATCTCGAGCATTCTCGTGGACAAGGGCCACTCTTTGGGCGTTATGTCAATGATCTCTCGTGGGGTAGATGCAGGTTGGCTGTCGACTTCACTGGCCGATGATGGATAGATGCATTCTAGCTGCCGTTTCTCGCACAACCCACAGCTATAATCGAGTCAGTATTTGGCTCCTGGAATGGTTGACATGCAGCCTTGACAGCGTGGCGCTGAATGGTCAAAGCCCTTGCTGCGAAGAGACAACCGATGAAATGGAGCAGTCGCACCTGGGTAGCGCTTCATCGCATTTGACATGCCGCTTCTTGCAATTAGTACATCCCTTTCGGGATTTAGTATGACTGCGACGCGGTGGCATCTGAGAGCGAATGACGATCTCAGGAACTACTAATTCGGATATAGGCGTTGTTTAGTATGCCAAGAAAAGGATGTGCTGATTGGGAGAACGATGCAACAGGCGTGGCCAGCAAATCGCGATGGCTTAATCCGAAATGCGTGGATCAGAGGCTAGCCCGATTATAATAGGATGATGGCTGCGAAATGTTGTTTGCAAACAGTGTGCAGCACAGAAGGTACAAAATTGTCAATCCGGAGGCAGCTGGAGCCGAGTGGAGCCACCCGATTCAGGATCAGGTGTCAGTTTATGCCTGAGGCGGAAATCCTACTATCTCAGGTGTCATCAGACTCACAATGCGCACAGACATTGAAGTTGGGAGTAGGTTGAAAATTGATATCTATGTGACATCCATATGACAATAATCGTTGTTGGCATCTTAACAGTTTAAGGTCCACAACATGGCTCACGGTGTGCACTAGATTTGCAAACAGTTGAGGCGCTTCTTGAGATTTATTGATTATTTTAAGTACATATTTCTCCTGCAGAGAGCCCAATCAACTTTATGACTTAGGTATTCCTTTCTCTAACAGCATTCATTCTTCTTGCTGACTGTATCTCAACCCTGCCCAAGTTGAATGATGTTCATCTCCCTTTAATCCAAGAAGCTCAAGAGGATAAGAAATAGTGGATGGTGTTTGCCTAGATACCAGGATACCGCAGCAAGTCTGGAGTCAAAGCAAACACACGGCGCATTGCCTATGGACTACAGAGTACTAGGGTATGGAAAAGATTTTCCGCCAAGAAGTGAGCTTGAATAAAGAGCAATGGGCGAGTATTACGGATGGACAATTCTCTATAGACCCAACTGTTACACAATCACTCAGACTAGGGATTGATTGATTTTTTCTCGGCTAGTGTCCATCTTCCTCCATGGGTTAACTCGCACTGGACTCAAGAATCCAGCTGCGTGTCCCTCTCAAAGGCATTTAAGCCAGTCGCATAGTCGCGAACATCCGATCTCATGAGCCGGTAAGGAGTTTTCTGCTGCCGAGGAGAGCCATTACCTATGTCGCCCACTGGCGGACTTTCAGCAACGACTGGAGAGCACTCTATGATATGGTCGAATTCGGTTTTTTCCTGCTCTTTGGGTCTAAAAGGGCCATATATTAGACATTTAGATGCTATCTAGACTACTACCAACTAGCGCTACGTTCTTGTTCAGATAGGGATTTTTCTTGTTTCTCCACTCAGCCTCGTCTCGGAAGCAGTATGCACTGACGGTAGCCGGTCTCCGCCCTTGGACGAGTAGTGAATCCATTTTGCTTTTGACGACTGAGACAATAATCGTGACCTTCGACATAAAACGAGCATTTGTTATGTGAATTTGAGTCTTCATCTCAGAATTCGCACCGCATTGTCTGTCAAATAGGATATGGGCAAAACTGTTACGACCCATAAAGCGTCATCTGATTAGATTAGATAAGCCGGACAAAGTTTCCTCGAATTCTGCGAAGGAAAAGAAGTTTTTTGCGGCACGCTAAGCCATGATTGATGACGGTTTACTGGAAGTATTGAGGATCAAGGCAGAAAGATATTTTGTGGCGTATACTATCTTTTTACTTCCTTTCTTGGTTTGCTTGTCTCTTTCATGGCGTTCCTGTCGCTGTCCATAGTGGATACTCAAAAAGCCTAAAACGCACAAATCAGATAAAATTGATCAGATAAAGAAGCGAGTACATGTGATCATTGATCAGTGCCTCTGGATTACCACGACTAGCCGACATTTGTGACCGTTCGACTCCCAGCTCTTTAGTAGCCACAGCTGGGGCTCGCTGCTCCACTGGTATAGAAACTGGAAATTTGTTGTGCTGTTTGTGATTCATCCAGATCCCAAATTCGGGGACATCAGGGAATAGCTGCAAAATCCATTTGTCGTCTCATGAAGTATTACTCCGTAGTCCATGGTCATTAACGTTGTTATTTAGTATTATTCTTGAGGACAGCCACAACGACCTCCATGACACAATGACCGTTAATTGGGATTATCCTGTGGGCTTGGGGAGGGGCTCTGGTCCATCCGCCAGTCCCGACAATACCTTACCCATCTATCATTCCCTATTTCCCGACTTTAAAAATAACGCTGGCCATCTACTGTACGTTTGTATTGGATTTCCATAGCTTTCCAGGGATTATCGAGTACCCTTCAGATTCCTCTGAAGGCTCGACTGGTCAGCAAGTAATTCAAATATCGATCAACCTTGAGATAAAAACTTGATGACGACGAAGACCTATCTTGCCGACAGTGCTCCACCAACACCACAACCGGAAATTGTCCCTCCCAAACGCCAATCGCTGCTCGACTCCATATCCCACTCTCTTCCTCTTCCAATCATTATTCTGCCTTCATCCAAGCCGTGGTACGCCAGGCAAGAACCACGCCAATAGTCTTAATCTCCTCAAGTTATCTGATCCGTCTTCCGCAGAAAAATGCTATCTGATCAGGCCAGCGGCTGCCAGTCCCACGCTTCTCAGACGGTCAGACCACTCAGGGAAGTTCAAGCTAGTTTTCTAGTGTGGGCTCCATGCTCGATTAGACTAGCAAGAAGCAGGTGTGTGCCACGCAAAAAAAAGAAACGGACGAGCAGAAAATTTGTCTTGCACGTTCTGTTTGGTTCCCTTATCGGCTGAGTGGAGGAACTCATGTCCACGGGGTCTGGGTCGTCCTCTGGACCCGTCTAGTAGATAAATGAGCCCATTCCATGACCCCATACTACATGAATACTCAGCCTTCCCCCTTCTTCCAGGGTCTTGTCTTTCAGTCTCTTTTGACCTGACTTTAGCCTTTGCTCGTGCTAAGCTGGACAAGCCATTCGCTTGGCTTACGAGGACAAAACAGTGTCATATAATTGACCCACCCTAGAAGAAAGGCTAGGAGGAGGACAATATACGTCAGCATGGGGCTCTTTGGTAGTTTCGGGGCTCGCAACAAAGCCACTCCTCAGGTTCCTCCTGGTACTGAGGCCAATGCTCCAGAGGGGACACCGAAAGGTCCTGAAATAAACGATCAACCCGACACAGATTCATCAAGGTTGAGTCTGGAGGCCCGTAATGAGAAGGAAATCGAGCAACATCCGGATCAGGTCACCGCGGATGCTCACTTGGGTGTCCAGAAAGTCGAAGCGGCTGCGCTGGTCTGGAGCAAGAAGGCAGTCTGGGCAACTTACGCCTGGTAAGTCGCTTTAATGGGTTAATCTTCTCCAACCTCATCTAATTGACCGTTCCACTTCAGGATTTGGGTCTGTTTCTTCCTCCTCGCCCTACAGTCAGGCATCAGTAGCAACGTCATCAACAACGCCTACAGCGGATTCCAGTCGGCTCCTCAAATCAGTACTGCAAACATCCTGTCCAGTATTATCGGCGGCGTGCTCAAGCTTCCCATTGCAAAGATACTCAACCTCTGGGGTCGTGCCGAGGGTTTCCTCCTCTTCGTCGGAATCTACACCATTGGCCTCATTATTCTGGCATCATGCAACGGGCCCGATTCCTATGCCGCGGGTTATGTTCTCTTCTGGATCGGGTACGATGCAATCTACCTGATTCTCGACGTCTTCGTGGCAGACACGTCCGGCTTGAGGAACAGAGCTTTCACGTTCGCTTTCGCCAGCACCCCCTTCATCTGCACTGCGTTCACCGCCCCTCTAGCTGCTGCGTCCTTCCTGCGCATGACGACTTGGCGATGGGCCTATGGAGCCTTTGCTATCATCATGCCTGTTGCGCTTGCGCCTCTCGCAGTCGTCTTCAAACGGTACCAACTCAAGGCTGAGAAGATGGGGTTATATGTCCGCCAGCCTAGCGGTCGTACATGGACACAGTCTGCCGTGCACTATATTCACGAGTTTGATAGTATGTCGAGCCAAATCCCTGTCCTCACCCGTCCCTCACCCCTGATGAGGTCCCAGCTAACATTGTTGTCAGTTATCGGTGCCTTCCTGTTGATGGCCGCTTGGGTGCTGCTGCTGCTGCCCTTCAGCTTGGCCAGTAACGGTCGCGCAGAATACGAAAGCGCGGCCTTTATCGCAATGGTCGTCATCGGGTTCTGCCTCCTCTTTGTCTTCGCCGCTTGGGAGAAGTGGTTTGCACAGGTCCATTTCATCAACTACGAGCTGCTGAAGCAGCGCACAGTCCTGGGTGCCTGCGTCATGGCCGCCACACTCTACTTCAGCTTCTACTGCTGGGATCTCTACTTCTACAACTTCTGCACGGTAGTCTACAACCTCAACGCCGCAATGACTGGCTACATGACCCAGATCTACAACGTGGGTTCCTGCTTCTGGGGCGTCGTCTTCGGTCTCTGGGTGCGCTGGACCAAGCACTTCAAGCACACCTGTCTATTCTTCGGCTTGCCGCTTATGATCCTGGGTGCGGGCTTGATGATTCATTTTCGGGGCCAGTCGGACGACATCGGCTACGTGGTCATGTGCCAGATCTTCATTGCCTTTGGTGGTGGCACTCTGGTCATCGGCGAGCAGATGGCTGTTATGGCGTCTGCGAACCGCGAGGGCGTCCCCATGATGCTGTCGTTCATCGGTCTCTTCTCCAGCTTGGGAGGCGCCATTGGATACGCCGTGGCGGCTGCCATCTATACAAACGTCTTCCCTGGCGCTCTCGAGTCTCGTCTCCCTGCGGACCTCAAGTCCGATACCACATCGATCTACATGGGTGGATACACAGTGCAGCAAACATATCCGATGGGCTCGGCTGCTCGTGATGCGATCAACTATGCCTGGGGCCGCAGCCAGATGTATGGTGCGGTTGCCGCTACTTGCATTTTGATTCTGGGGATTCCTGCCATTTCGGTCTGGAAGAACTACAATGTCAACAAGCACCAGAACAAGGGTGTGATGATCTAGGGGAAGATAATTCTGTAGTTTATATTAGAGATACCTTTGTATAAAAGTTGAGTTGGGAGTTTCGAGGTTACAGATACTAATAGAAGACCACTGTCTTGGAGATTATTCTTGCGTCGTAGATCCTTGCATATCAAGCAGAGACATGACCCCTTACAGCAAACGCAATAATACACTGACTTAAGGGCACTGCAGTCAGCGCGCACACCAGGTTTTCAGGGGTAAAACTGTGATATTCCGTTAGCAGAACACCGCCACTGGGGTATGAATTCTTCCCGTAGGGAGCAGTGCATGAACTTGCATTAGCCCGTGAACAAATGATCGCTCTTTCAATGCTGGAGCATATTCGTAGAGATAGTTAAACTGAACAGCCAAGTGCAGCAGTAGCGGATCCTCGTCACTAGGACCGTCTAGCCAGCTCTCAATGAGGGCATCAAGTAAGCCCGACAATGGTGGAAACGACAGTGTTTGGCCTGGTAGGTTCTCCATAGGCACGCGTTCAAGAGCAGAGTCCGTCGCGAGGGGAAACTCCCAGTCCGATGACAGAAGGACAGTTGTTGTCTGGCTATCTGGAGCCATTAGCCGGTGTCGCCGAGTGTTCCCTTCTGCTTTTCCATCCTATCTTCTTGTGTCTGTGGCAGTAGATGCGGTCATTGTTATCTTGTTTACCCCGCACGGGCATTCTCCTCCTCCTCCTACCCAGCAACCTCTTTTGTCGGGACCATTCCTGTCAAGCAGTGGCAGTGTCGATCTCTCCTTCTCTGCATGGAACGTTACATTGACATTGACAATTAGCAAATTAGTTATACCTCGTCCATATGTTACAAGTTGCCGTCATGTCCAACCCTCGCCTTCATACCAGGATCCTGCCCCCAACAGATGACAACCAACACAGAGTCCACTCCCCACCATGAAAAGGGTAGCATTAAGGAACTTCGCTGCTATACTGCCCGTCCAATGGACAAGTCTCGCTGCAGGCCAACCTTCATCAACTGAAAATGACATCCTCAAATATGTCAATCCCCTGATCGGCTCCACCAACGGCGGCAATGTCTTTGCAGGCGCAAGTCTCCCCTACGGCATGGCCAAAGCCGTCGCCGACGTCGACGGCCAGAACACCGGCGGCTTCGCAACAGACGGCAGCCATGTCATCGGGTTCTCAAGCATGCACGACTCTGGCACAGGGGGTAATCCCTCGCTAGGCAATTTCCCCCTCTTCCCGCAGTATTGCCCAGACGATGTGCTGGATAACTGCCGCTTTCCGAAAGCTGCGCGCGGAGTGCACTATGTCAATGAGTCGGTTGTTGCGCGGCCCGGGCACTTTGCCCTTGCGCTGGAGAATGGGATTCAAGCTGAGATGACGGTGTCGGAGCATGCGGCTCTGTACCGGTTTACCTTTCCATCGTCCACAGCGCAGGACGGGTCGGAGCTCAGTCCGCTGATTCTGGTTGATTTGACGGACGCATGGGATAGCCGGCAGAATGCGTCTATCAAGGTCGATGCTGAGAATGGTCGGATCACGGCCAATGGGACGTTCTTGCCTAGTTTCGGGGCCGGGTCGTATGTCTCGTACTTTTGTGCGGATTTCGGGGGTGCGGCTGTGAAGGACAGTGGGATTTGGGTTAACGACCGTGCGGGGACCGAGCCTCAGGAGCTGTTTGTCACGCGGGGATTCAATCTGTTCTATCTGCAGGCCGGTGGGTTTATGAGATTCAAACGGCCCGAGGATGGGACGGTTACTGTCCGGGCGGGGTGAGCTTTATCAGCTCGGAGAAGGCGTGTGAGAATGCAGAGAAGGAGATTCCTCATCCTGAACACGACTTCGATACGCTGAGGCAGCGGGCTGAGAGTGCATGGCGGGAGAAGCTCAGCCCTGTCTCTGTGCAGGCGGGAGGCGTGAGTGAGGACTTTCTCGAGAGCTTCTGGAGTGGCGTGTATCGGACCATGCTGTCTCCTCAGGACTTGACGGGCGAGAACCCGCTCTGGCGCAGTGATGAACCGTACTACGATTCCTTCTACTGGTACGTATTGCTGGATGATATTGCCTTTCGTGCGATGGCTAATGGTTGGCAGTATCTGGGACTCCTTTAGAGCCCAGCACCCATTTCTCACCGTTGTTGACCCTGTCGCACAGTCGCGGATGGTACGAAGTCTCCTCGATACCTACAGGCATGAAGGTTGGTTGCCGGATTGTCGTATGAGTCTTTGCAAGGGCTGGACGCAAGGCGGATCCAACGCGGATGTCGTCCTGGCAGATGCTTTTGTCAAGAACCTTACCGGGATCAATTGGGACCTCGCGTATGAGGCCATGGTCAACGACGCGGAGAACGAGCCCTTGGAATGGTCGTACGAAGGTCGAGGTGGCCTGCAGAGTTGGAAGCGTCTGAACTACATTCCTTACCTGGATTTTGACTACCTCGGCTTTGGGACCAATTCCCGCAGCATCTCACGTACTCTGGAGTATTCCTACAACGACTTCAGCCTGGCCATGGTTGGACGAGGTCTGCGCAAGCGTGACTATACCAAGTATCTCTCTCGAGCGAGCAACTGGCAGAACCTCTACAAGCCAGATCAACAATCCCTGATCAACGGCACCGACACCGGCTTCGTCGGCTTCTTCCAACCGAAGTACCTGAACGGAACTTGGGGCTACCAAGATCCCATCGCCTGCAGTGCCCTGGCCTCATGGTGCTCACTAACCTCCAATCCCTCCGAGACCTTTGAGTCCAGCGTCTGGGAATACCAATTGTACGTTTGCCCATCCCAAGCTCAATAACCATTCAACCCACTAACAAAAAGCCCCAGCTACGTCCCCCATGACATGGCCACCCTAATCCACCTCCTCGGCGGCCCAGACACCTTCATCTCCCGCCTCGACTTCTTCCACACCTCCGGCCTAGCAGACATCGGCAACGAGCCCGTCTTCCTAACCGTCTTCCAATACCACTACGCCGGCCGGCCGGCCCTCTCCGCCGCGCGCGCTCACACCTACATCCCCTCCGCCTTCAACGCCTCCACATCCGGCATCCCGGGCAACGACGACTCGGGGGCCATGGGCGCCTTCACCGTCTTCACGATGATGGGCCTCTTCCCCAACCCCGGTCAGAACGTGTATCTCATCATCCCCCGTTCTTCGAAGCCGTGAGTATCACTCACCCCGTGACGAACAAGACCGCGACGATACGGAATGTCAATTTCGATAGTTCCTACCGGAGGATATATATCCAGAGTGCGAGGCTAAACGGGGAGCCGTATACCAAGAATTGGATCGGTCATGAGTTTTTCACGGAGGGGTGGACGCTCGAGTTGACGCTGGGTGAGAAGGAGAGTGATTGGGGGACTGGTGTGGGTGATCTGCCACCGAGTCTGGGGGAGAGTATGCATCTATGGAATTAATCTGGGGAGAACGGTGCTTGACGAGTTGTTTCCCCACGGGCTCGCAGCCTTTACAGTTGCAGAGAAGTAGATGGGATTGAGGGAGCGTCCCTTTCACCCAAGGTAGAAATATCGCATAGTTGAAGTGAAGGAAACTACGCTCTCGAACAGATCTATATCAGCACGCGCTCTCTAATCTTATTACCAGAACCTTTCTATTCGGTCTGTAACTTTTATCTAGAATCCATGTCATATGCATACAAACCCACGCTTGCTGATGACGATGACAGTCAACAAAACACCTAACGCATCCATGCAAATGTGGCATATGGCCGGAGTAGCAGATAGCAATGCATCCAGCTTTAAAGCCAATCAATCAGTTAATAAGTGGATCAATCCGTCGAGACAACCGCTTCGGCAGACATCTCGACCGAATTCCTCGCATCAGTCATTTCGTTATTCTCCTCCAATTTGGGCTGTTCTTCCCCTTCCGACTGTTGCTCGCGTTCACGCTCACGCTCGCGCTCCTCCTCCTCCTGCTCCACCTTTTC
Source organism: Aspergillus novofumigatus IBT 16806 (assembly GCF_002847465.1). Lineage (NCBI taxonomy): Eukaryota > Fungi > Ascomycota > Eurotiomycetes > Eurotiales > Aspergillaceae > Aspergillus > Aspergillus novofumigatus. The sequence goes on from NW_020194280.1 coordinate 731,493, forward strand.
CTCCTCTTCTTCCCAGTTATCCGCGACCTCAGTCGCGGGCGGAGTAGAGAGATTCTTCTTCGCGGCTCCTACGCCGGACCGAAGAACAAGCTTCTCCTTCTTAGGAAGACCCCAGCCCCGCTATCGCCGCCAGCAAGGGCCGCGAACTTCGAGCCGGACCATGGGCTAGGATTCGCAACGGGCGTTGTGCTTCTCGTCGAGCTTAGGCCGTTGCTGCGACGGGAGGCAGCGACCTGGGCCCAGCCGCCGTCGCTGGTTGTATCCGTGGACTGCTGCGCTTTGGCAGCTTCCTTGAGCGCCTTGGCTTCTGCTGCGGCGAGGCGTTGCGCTTCGCGCTCCTTAAGGCGTTGGCGTTCGCGGAGCTTAACGCATTCACCGACACTCTTGCCGCCGATGCCGATGGAGTTCTCGGGGCCGAACCCGAGGAGTGGTGGCGTCCACGTTGTGGGCTTCAGGACGAAGACGTGACGGTGGGGTTCTGGGTCGAAGCTCTCGCTGGCGAAGCCCCAGTCCGCGGCTAGGGAGTGGATGAATGCACGGAGTGGGGATTTGGCGGGCTGGAAGCGTACGGATCGCTGGGTGGTGCTGGTTGCTAAGGAATGGAGGGTTGATTCGTACGTCTGTAGAGTGGAGAGCGGAGAGGTGGAAGAAAGCTGGACATAAAAGTCCAGGGTTTCTGTTGAATAAGGAAGGGTGTTGGGAGTAATGTTCGATGCAACCGTGGTTGTCGGGTTGATCTCGACGCCAAGCGCGGATGCCAGGGCACGATTGCGCTCTAGACGCGCGCATTCGTCGTCGCATGTCAACGGAGTCAGGGAAGGTCCTCTTGTTGGCTGCGGCACCGGTCCCTTCGATGCCGCTGCTGCGTTGCAGCGCCGCGATTGACGAAGCCGTCCACAGCCACATGTTACTGTGACCATGGACGCGCAGGGCGTCTTCTCAGAACACTGATACGGGCATGACAGGGCTCGGTGCATGGGTGACCGCACAGGGGCTTGGTCTTTCCACATGGCTGTTGGCAAGGTCTGGAGGCATCCTCGCAGTCACCAGCCCGGTGGCAGGTCTTCTGGCAGGAATGAGAGCCACATTTAAGCGGTTCACCGCACACCTGCCCACAACGCGTCTCCGCCAGCCAGCAAGGCTGGTTCTTCAAGACACGTTTGCCACAAAGACAGGCCTTCTCCGTGAGGAAAGGGCACTTGGGACAGCTCTCTTCATCGGTATGACAATTATGAGGTGTCTGAGGATGGCCGCAGGGCTTAGGCCGTTCACAAGGAAACGAGCAAGCAGGAGGTTTAGTCCCACAAGGTAATGGAGGAGACAGAACAGTTCTACCACAATTACACGGGATGTCCTCGAAAATTGCCTCTCGGCAAGTGTTGCAAGGGCCCTTGTGGCAGATTTCCGGGCATGTGTGTCTTCCGCATTTCAGCGGACGACCACAAACTCGGGTGCAAATATGTTCGGCTTCAACATCCTCGTCGCTAGGTCGGAGGTGGGACTTGAGCTTCCGCCGCATGGCCTGACGTTCGATGGCTTTTTGCTCCCCAGGGCAGCACCTTTCAGCGCAAGCGTGTCGGCCACAGTGCAAGCCTGCTTTGCAAACACGGAAACACCAAGGAGGTTCAATCGTGCCTTGATGGCACACAGTTACAACCGTGGTGCGACCGCAGCGGCAATTAACTGGCACCTTGCGTCGACACGAGCCACACGGGCCGGTGTGGCAGATCTGGTCGCATGAGTGTCCACAATCCAGCATCTTGCCACAGGGCTTCGAGCAGTTCGGTATAGGATCATCACACGATGTACGGGGGAGAAGTCGGGCATCTCTGTCAACGACGTCTTCCCGCAAGGACAGTGAGAAACGACATCCGGCGACCGTGGGCAATGAGCGGGATGTGCATCCTGAGGATGGCAACCTTTTTCACAGAAGTGCACTCCGCAATCGAACGGACGACTGCACTGATCTCTGCAGCTGAAACAACCAATCCACTCAACGATCGTGCCATCGTCCCCTCGCGCCAGTTGGCTTTCAAACTCCTCATCCTTGGAGCTGCAAAGCATCTCGGTTTGCACCTTTCCACAATAGCAACGACCTTCTATTTTGACTTCACATGCCCCACAGAGGCCCTCATGGCACGGTCGAGTACAAGTGTGTTCGCCGCAGGGCAGCAAATCGCCACATATTTCACCACAGCTCCAACCATTCTCGTAATCTGTATCCTGGCAGCGCTTAGTCGACGAATTCCTCCCACAGAAACAATCCTGAGTCGGGCCCATCGCGGTACAAGGTGAGCAAGGACCGGCATGGCAAGTCGCATCGCACGGATGCGGACAGCCTTTGCGTGGCCGTGAGCAGGTTTGACCGCACGAGTGTGGGGGCAGGCCAGGTAGCGGACGGGGATCGACTTCCTTCTCACACCAACAGGAATAGGTAGACGGGAAGATCTCGTGTGGGAGATTACAGCCAGGGCAACGCCAGGCACGCGGTGCACTGGGCTCTCCCTCTGCCTGCCGACGCGCAGCATCCTGGGCGGCCGATCCTTCATTCTTTGACCATTTCTTGACGCAACTCAGATGGAAAACAGTCCAACACAACCCGCACGACCAGACCCGCGACCTCCGGCCCAGCTCGCTTGTACAAATCGGACATTCATAGAGATTGTGCGCGATGTCTTCGTGTATCCGGGTGGCGATATCAGGTGCTGTAGATTTCGTCGTTATTTTCGGCGGCCGAGGCTGAACGTTCTTCGACTTGCCCTTTCTGGTCGTAGAATCTGCTGAGGACGTAAGTCCGTTAGGTACGACTCCACCCGTAGGCGCTCCGGGGACGAATTCGGGCGCATCAGCTTTCAAGCTCAAGTCCCCCGTATCATCGGGCTGATCCTCGTCAGACGCCCGCTCGGGTTTCGACAATCGTCCCTCAAATGACCGTCCTCCCAGCCCACCGCTCACAGTCTTTGATTCTTCACCTCGTCCTCGTCCACGTCGTCGACTGCTGTCCTGAGATGCGCCTCCCCCTCGTCCACCCCGTTTGCCTCCTCTCGATCCTCTCGCGGCCCGTGACGATTCGTTCGGCTGTATACTCAACGACGAAGCTTCGCTTGCTGGTGCTTGAGACGGCTCCTGAGCTTCAGGTTGTGTGTGGGGCTCTGTCGGGATAGATCGAACAGAGCCACGACCGCCACGGCCGCCTCTGCCTCGTCGTCTGGCAGTCTTCGGACGCGGGGTGCTATTGTCAGCGGGGGCCACAGGCGAACCCGACATGTTGTCGACGGCCCTGGAGGGTACAGACGAAGCTGCTTGAGGTATTCCCATGCACTAGTCGTGTATAAGGCGATTGGAAAAATGGAAAAAGAGCAAGATCACTTCGCTCAAAGATCCGTCGCGAAGCTTAAACGCCACCTGATAAGGTGCAGTGCACAGAAAAGAAACGCGGAGGCAACAGTGCACGCCGCGCTGAAAGTAATACGACGGCGTTGAAAGGTAAATAAGAATCCTGTCAGCCCGGAGGCAAAGAAAGTAATGATGGATTTTTAAAGCACAACGAGAGAAAGGAAGGGGGATGGAATTTAGAAGTGTTGCCGAACAATCGCCGGAATCTTTTTTTGCTTATACGGATACTGCTGGGTGGCGGCAAAGCTGCTGCTGCTTTGGTTCCACCGCGGATTACTCCCAACTGTTTCCAACAACCGAAGTGGAAGAATTCGTATCAAACAGGGATCTGATTTGATGGAATAAATGAGTCAGCCAGTCCTAAGCTCCAATTAAAGACCCAGTCTAGTTTCATGAACTATCAGGCCGTTCATCAATTGTCATTGGAGAATTTATTATTACAGGTGAATGCAGCATACTTCCGAGTCATGGCCATCACGAAATGAGTCATAAAAGAGTCATCAACCCCTTCACAAGATGCATTACATACAGAGTCCGGCATGAAATCTGAATGCATGAAGTAGATTGAATTAGCCCTAACAACATAAGCCAAGCGCTATGCATAATAGTTCACGTGAAAAATCGACGGAAAGTCGAAGAAGGCCCACACCATGCGAAGCAGCAACATGTAATCCTTAGGAAGCAAACCAACAATCAATTCTCAGAAGAAGAGAACCACCTCTCCTCGCTCGTTCTGCTTCACCCTCAATGTGCGCCACAAGTCCTTCTCATCCTCAATTCTCCGCTCGCGATCTGCACGGCTCCGCCCTTGACCGCGGCCACGATCGTCATCAAATTCATCGGTAATCTCGCGATGAAACCGCTTCAATACCTTATTTACGGAGAAGCCTCGTGAGCTCTCTGGCCCCTTCGTCACTAGGGAAAGGAAATGGGCAGCCATTTGTCGTTGTAACTCGTTGGGAATATTCTCCTGCCGATAAACAACCACCTCGCGGCCGTCGTCGCCTTGTTGGGAACCGTTATGTTCGATCTGCTTTAGCCGCTGGGAGGGCCGGTCCCCTCCTGCCTGAGCGCTGACCTTTCGTTTTGTCTTCCGGGAATCAGATGGCATCTGATCTTGGGATGGACTGGCCATGCGGTGAGATTTTTTCGACCGGCGAGCCTCCGGCTCTTGGCTGTTGTTGCTGCTTCCCGACACAGCAGAGCCTCCAAACATGGATGAGACAAGACGTCCTGCCTTTTGTTTCATAGAAATACCCAGACCCGAATCGTTGTCACCATCCCTATGATCGCGGCGGGTCCGCTTGATTGGCGAGGAGGGGTCCTGATACCGTCGTCGGGAGTCTTCCTTGGACTCATTCCCATCTTCTGTGGATGGAGACCGCATCATACGATTCAAGCCACCAGTGAGGCCTGAGTGTTTCAGCATCGGCGTACCCGGGTTGTTCACAACACTCGATGGGGCCTCGGCCATCGGAGAGTCAATTTCCATGTCATGATCATCGGTACGGCGCTTGCGTTTCTTGTCGCTGGTCGTAGCACTGGCTTTGTCGTTCTCTCCACGCGCACGATCCTTCTTCTTTTTCGGCGCCGGGTCATGAACTCCATGGAAACGTTGGGAGCTTTGCCTGGGTACACCGATGGCTCAATCGGACCAGCCCCATATGAGAAACCATTCTCCTCATATGCCACATCGTAGTCCTTCTTTTCGTCATCGTTGTCCGCCTCGACGTGGGCTGATGCCTTGCCCGGCTCAAAGACAGACGGAGCATGGTCAACCATTTTCATTTGCTCCTTGGGCCCGCCAAGCGAGACTTTGGATGCATTGGGGGTATCTGCCGTCACGAGATAGTCGAAAACATTAACCGACTTCGAGTCTTGAGCGGTAGTGGCAGAGGGCTTCTCAGTGCTCGTAGGTGGTGGACTAGGAGCAGGCGGGGGCGCGTTGCCTTTTGAATTATCGCTATCGGGACCATCTTCGACGTAGGGAGCACGATGTTTACCATTGACGTTGTTTTTCTGGTTCTGGTCCTGGTTTTGATATTGATTTTGATTTCTCCGTTGGTTTTTCGTCGGCTTCTCCTTGTACAATGCGCCCTGGTACTTTTGGGCCTCGGACATGCATGACTAGATAAAGCAGACAGTCAGCTGGAGCTATAAAGCGACAGCGAGGGTTGTCAAGAATTTCTCCCAGCGACCGCTGCCCATTTGCTATTAAAACAACGCGACAATGCAGGAACGAGTCCGCACAAGAGATATGCGCTGGCGAAATCTAGAGCCGACAGCCAAAAAAGCGATAGACATACCGTATGCGATCTGTAGCTAGTTCCCTGGAAGTGTACCATACAATCGATGCAAGTGAAGGATGCGCCTCGGCATTGGTTGCGATGAGGGTCAAGCTTTTTCTTGGTGAGGACATCACCACAAGCCTAGGAGAAAATAAGGGTTAGATCCAATTGCTTCTTGATTCGGCGATATCTCTCGTCTACCAAGAATGAGCGCAGCGACGGATAAGACTCACCTCACAGGAAAAGGAAACCATTTTGACCCCGCTATCACCCGCTCAGCAAGTGTCTGCGCGAACTATTGGATCCGAACGGAGAGACAACAAAGTGACTAGCTTTTAGGTTGCAAAGAGAACTATCAGATACAGTCTCAAATGCGCAATCTTATCTGTTTCTTTGCACTAGAGACGAGCAGAAATTATGGAGTAAGCGATGAGCCCCTTCGGCGGAGGTAATGTCAACAAAGAGCGTTGATGGAGAAACGAGAGCAGGTAGGAGAATAGAATGAGTTTCGCGCCGGTTCACAGAGATACGGCACACTAAAGATCTTCTTCCCACTATAAGCGCTGCTTCCTGCGACCGCTCGTAAGTGTTTGAGAGATTCCTGAAACTCCGTCTTCTGCTGAGCGCGTCTTTTGCGAAAGAAATGGACAGGGAAAAAAAGAAAAAAGAAGCTCATCAATAATTCCTTTTGGCGCTATTCCCTTCTGGTACTAGGAGAAATGTCTGGATCCTGCCTTACGAACCAGGTATCCACTATCCATGCAACAGACTCGATCATAAAGATAGAATACTTCCGAGTCCAGCAGCTTCCACATCAACCTATTTCTATCAGAAGTTGGCACGCCAGTCTTAAGTATAATCTTTGTGGCAGTGAAACATCGTATTCTTTGGGGCTGTTTCACATTCGTAGTACGCGTGTGTATCAACTTTGCCGCTCAATCTACATCCGCTTATGGGCGAACCCTGAGACGCGTTACAGCCAGCCAAGGAACATCGGAGTCCATGATCGTAATGACAGAGATATGGGATCAACTGTATCAACGATGAGGGCGGCATCCACATCCCTACAATGATCGACCCAGGTTGTCAGAAGACTCGCTGCGGCATGGCCAAGGAGGGGGACTGTCCCTCAGCTGATTGGAGGCGGGGCCGTGAGTGCACAAACCACTGGAAAAGTTCATATGAACATTCAGAATCATAGGGGAGAATGAAACGTAGCAGAAGGTAGAAACTAAATTTATCACAATGTTGGGTTCCTTTTGTCGATATCTTGGGCGCGGACTATCGGAAGGTCTATATACTTAGGAATCGAGAAGGCATCATAGGTGATCTGTCCGATTCATCCACACTGATTGCTTGGGTAAGCGAGAATAATCTCAGATTTGCTTGTTCCTCAGGTTCGAGCGACATATCTCGCACTTCCATTCTGCAGGAAGTACTGATGGCAATATGAAGAAACTGCCTCTGGTGGCCGCCACGGTCACTTGTGTGAGTCACGGATGCTTTCAGGTTGCCAATAAAAGTCAGGCGTCCAGAGAGGAATTCCTGTGTACCCATGTGCAGACTGTCATATGCCCCTCCATGGGATATGAACATGCTGAAGCTTGTGTTTGCATCCAGTGCCTTGCAGTATCGGAGTACCAAGAGATAGCGAACAATCCTTTTCATGCAAGGGTATATTCTGAGCTCAATTTTACAAAGAAATTCCGACAATCGCAGACTCTATTACTGTACAAAGAGGCCAGCTCCAGCAAAAAGGTAAATGTGGGACGACCTGCGTGATAAATGTTCTAATAAAGGAAATTGTATGGCTTGCCGGGCATTTGTAGGAGACAATGGCAATCAGCCCCGAGTAGTTCTGTGATGGTCTGTCAGCAGCTGATGTGTGAAATAATGAGGGACTACTGACGGCTCCCTGTGTATCTCGACAGGCGTAGTAGTGTCGCCTTCGTGGTCCTCTTTCTGAGGCAGACCCTGACTCTCAGCCTGAGGCTTGTCTTTATGCCCTGCTGCCTTCTCGTCCTCTGCGCAACCGCAATCGTAAAAATCGCCGATGTTGTTGCAATCAAATTCGGGTTTCCCTAGCATCGCATTGACCTCGTTATGAATAAAGCAGCCCCAGCCCGCAGCCGCGTTCCTTGAAGACACTTGTGGCGGGTATTTCTTCAGGTGACCTTGAAAGTGAGAGGCGCATTCACCGCTAGTCCACGAGTCAGCTTCTGAAAGGTGTTTCATTAGGTCCACAACGATAAACACACCAAGGATAAAGTCGCGCAAAGAGGAGGATAAATGAGCGTAATGTTTCCTGTTGCTCTTCCGTCGGTTCCTCTGGATACCGAGCCAGCATGGTATGGAAATATTTCCAGGTCGCACGACCCAGCTCCGCTCTGATGTTCCCCAGTCTGATTCAGTACGTGTTCTAGTCCCAAAATAAGAGGTCCACGTACTTTGCAGTCTCATTCCCCAGCCGGGGCATGATCACCTCCCCCTTCAGCAGATCATCTTTGACTGTCACGGCCGGTGGAGATTTATCGATGTGACCGGGAGCGCGGAGGGCGGGACTCGGCGGCCCTTGGGGTCGAATGAAGAGGACGAATAAAACAAACACTGCTATTGCTGAGGTGATCAGAATGCGTCTGGTGATCTGGCGGTTGGCCATGGTCGATTCAAAGAGCTGTCTAGATAAGCAGAGGTTCGAATATGAGATAACAATGATCGGCGATTGAAAGAGAGCTTAGTCGCCCAGCGACCTATCCAGTGTACGCGAATGTCAAATTAGCTCGAAGGAGTGGATCGAAGAGTTATACTCTAGAAAGACGTAAATTGAATCGAGGAATGAAGACGGAGAAGTCGAAGTGGTCGGGAGCATCATTCGACAATTATCGCCTTCATGATTCCTTTGATCCACGTGGAATGCATAATAATGATAGATAAACCGTTGATAAGCTTAGTAATTATGTAATTTTATGCATTGCCTCGGGCCTTATCCGCATCAAAAAAGTCACGTGACCTAGCTGCCTGAGCTATCAGTCCGATAGTGTTCGATAAGGATAATGATGTCGTGTGCGGAGAAATCTCGTCCAGCAGTCGGAAGAATGTATTATGTTCGTGGTCTGTTTCCGTCGCCTGTACCTTTTTGCATGCTTATTCACCCCTGGTCTGGATGATGGTCGACCTCTGAGCTTTCCATGACTCTCTCATAAGTATCTATTCACCCATCACCATACTCCATGCCCGTCTCCGCGTGTGCAGAATGGCTGATTGTGGGGTTCCTTTAGCGGCGTCGACCTCCTTTGATGGAATCTGACGTCTGCTCAATTTGGGTAATTTCAAAAGACATTTACACTTCGAACCTCGAGTTTAGGCTTGTTGAAATCTGGGCGGAATAATTTTACCCCCGGCTTTAATGGTCACCATTGTGACATTGTCTAACATAGTCCTTTCCTGAACCGGTCCCTCGTGTTTTTATCCTTGTCCTTGATCCGCCGGATTGTGCTATACTTGCCTATTTAGCCTAATAATATCTTCCCCAGGGTTATGTGGAGTGTGACACCAGGACGTGGAGCATGCCTGCAGAGGGGAATATCTCCGCATCTGCAATGGCTCCAGCTTGGCAGCTTGCCTAATAGGCAGTTGACAATATGAAATGTTCTTCCTGCCGACTTCCCTGGTTAATATCCTGGCATCCGCGCCGGGCCCAATCCCGCTGAACGCTCGGATGGTGGGTATTTAACCCTCGAGATGCCAGCTCAGGATTGTCTCGTAATAGGAATACCTGAACCACTGTAACCGGACCTCTCACTCTTGCATAGCAATGCTGCTGTCAGTACTTCTGACTGTCAGCTGCGTGGTGGGAGCTGCACACGCTCTTGGACAGGAGCCCATCGTTGCTTTTGACAAAACCAAGGGAGCCTACAAGTTAGCGGGGAAGAATACTGCTCCGGGTGTGATTCTGCTTGACGGCGACGACTGGGCTGGTGTCATCCGTGCGGCTGGTGACCTCGCTGTCGACTTCGGACGAGTGACCGGTACAAATTTCACGACAGGCCTAATCAATGGCACAACCCTTCATGATCAATCTTCCGTTCGCGGTAAGAGAGCAGTGATCATTGCTGGAACAATTGGCAAGTCCCGACTCATCGATTCTCTTGCCAAACGGGGCAAGATTGATGTTGATCAGACAAAGGGAAAATGGGAGGCATTTCAAACCGAGGTTGTTAGCAATCCTCTTGAGGGTATCTCGGACGCGCTGGTCATCTCTGGCAGTGACAAACGAGGAGTCATCTACGGCCTTTACGATATTTCCGAGCAGATCGGAGTTTCTCCCTGGTATTGGTTCGCCGACGTCGCTCCTGTCCAACACGAAGAGGTATATGCGTTGAAAAAGAAGAAGATCCAGGGACCTCCGTCTGTCAAATATCGAGGCATCTTTATCAATGATGAACAACCGGCTCTGACGAACTGGGTCAATGAAAACTACCCTCCTGCCAAATACGGCCCCGGTTTCAATGCCGACTTCTACTCCCGTGTGTTTGAGCTTCTTCTCAGACTGCGGGCGAACTATATGTGGCCGGCAATGTGGGACAATGCATTCTATCCCGACGACCCACGCAATGGTCCCACAGCAGATGAGTATGGTATCGTCATGGGCACGAGCCACACAGAACCCATGATGCGAGCGACAAAGGAACAGTCGCTGTTTCTGGAGGGAGAGTGGGATTGGACCTCAAACAAAAAGAACATCACTGAATTCTTCAAGGAGGGAGTCATCAGAAGCAAGGACTGGGAAGTGCTCTGGACCCTTGGAATGAGAGGAAAACACGATACTGCCAATCCAACCAATACGAAGCAATCGCTGGGGGATATCGTGAATACGCAGCAGCAGATTCTGTCAGACGTCCTCAACATGACAAACATCTCGTCCGTCCCGCAGATGTGGTGTTTGTACAAGGAGGTTGGCCAGTTCTATGAGGAAGGACTGCGTGCTCCGGATGACGTTACTCTACTCTGGGCGGATGACAACTGGGGCAATATCCAGCGGCTGCCGGTTGGCAATGAGACGGCTAGGTCTGGTGGTGCAGGAGTGTACTACCATTTTGACTACGTCGGCGATCCCCGTGACTACAAGTGGATCAATACGATTTCCCTCCAGAAAACCTGGGAACAGATGCATCTTGCATATGAGCGCCAGGCAAGGCAGATCTGGATTGTGAATATTGGAGACCTTAAGGGAGTGGTAAGTACTGTGCCGGCCACCGAAGTTGATCGTTTGAAACCTAACATGGAGTCAGGAACTTCCCCTAAACCATTTCCTTGACCTTGCGTACAATACACCATTGTGGTCCTCGCCTGATAGCACTCTTACGTGGCTCAATCACTGGGCTACCCGAGAATTTGGAGAACAAGTGTCCAGCAAAGTTGCTGATATAATGGATCGCTACGGAATGTATGCTGCGCGGAGAAAGTATGAGCTCATTGACAGCTCGACGTTTAGCGTGATCAACTATAACGAAGCGGACCGGGTTCAAGAGGAGTGGCGGACACTCGTAAACGATGCTCAGAGCGTATACCAGAAGTTGAAAGATTCAGCCCGTCCTGCATTCTTCGAGCTCGTTTTGCAGCCTTGCATGGCTGGCCAAATTGTCACCAATATCCATATCACAGCGGCAAGAAACAATCTGTACGCAGGCCAGCGCCGTACGAGCGCCAACAGTTTGGTGGATCAAGCCCTGAAGCTGTTCAATGATGACCACGCTTTGACGCAGAGATACCACAAACTTCTTGATGGCAAGTGGAATCATATAATGGAGCAGACACATCTCGGTTATGATTACTGGTATGTCTAATTCGTCTCTGTACATCTTTGATTTGGTACTCATCAGGGGCCAACAGGCAGCAGCCGATGAGGAACACATTACCCCCTCTGGCTTATACCCAAGTGCTCGAGGAAAGTCTAGCAGGAAGCATGGGTGTGTCTGTCGAAGCAAGCAATGCATCGGTACCGGGTGACGATGTCTGGCATTCGTTATCGTCTAATTCTCTGTCCCTGCCACCGATGGATCCTTACGGACCAAGCACTCGCTGGATTGACGTTTACTCACGCGGAACGCACGATTTCACCTTTACAGTATCGCCGTATGATTCCTGGGTCAAGGCGTCCCCCTCGTCCGGCAAAATCTCAGCCTCTGGAAATAACACAGATGCCAGGGTTCAGCTCTCCATCGACTGGGAGAAGGTGCCCGCCGGGTCTCACATAGCCTTAATCAATGTCACCATCTCATCGGATGACTACGGCAACTTTGGAATGCCCACAGTCCAACTTCCTGTCAACAAGACGTCAGTTCCAGCTGATTTCCATGGCTTTGTGGAATCGGATGGCACAGTCAGCATGGAAGCTGAACATGCCACCCGTAACACATCGTCAGCTGATGTCTCGTACGCCGTCATTCCAAGATATGGCCATACGCTGTCGGGGGTAACGTTGCTCCCTGTCACGGTTGAAACACAACAGCCTCCATCCTCTCCTCGACTCGAGTATGATATGTACTTGTTTTCCAACGTGTCCACTGTCAAAGCTACGGTCTACCTGGGACCATCGCTCAATACCGATCATTCCCGTCCTCTCAAATACGCCATTTCCATCAATGACGCTGACCCTCAAGTGGTGCAGTTTGTTCCCTCAACTCCCTTGGGATCCTTGCCATCGAATTGGGGCACTACGGTCCGTAACGCCGTGTGGACCAATACTACCAGTCATGCAATTCAAGGCGGCGGTAAAAAGAACACACTGAAGCTTTGGGCCGTAGAACCCGGAGTCGTGTTTCAAAAGATCGTTGTCAACCTTGGAGGAGTCAGGCCAAGCTACTTGGGACCTCCGGAGAGCATGATTGTCTAGTTGCTTGTATATAACACATATAACTCTGATCAGGTAGTTGTACATGCAATAGAATCTGAACCTAGATAGAGTTGCATACAAATTACGAAGAGACCTTGATACGTTGTGTTAGGGCTCAGCAACTGCTCGGCGACCTCGCTCGGTGACCGATGGTTGCGATGATTATATAATCATTTTTTATCTCTATACTTCGACCTTCCGAAGTCTCTCGCTTTCCTCCGCACCGCATCGACCATATTGCAAAGGATGGCGTCGTCAATTAGACCTTCTGCATTTCAGTCGCTACTCCGGGGTAGATCGTCCCTGGCACGCACGCCTCAACGACGATGGGCCCGGGCGCATGATGTGCGCTTCCTTGCCACGCATCACGATCCGAATCACGTCCTGGACAGATACAAGTCGAAGCTGGACAGGAAGGCCAAAGAGTAGGTTATATTTTAATGCTTTAGTGACTCTCAGACGTTAGTGAATGTACGCTGACAATGCGTCTATAGAGAAGGTCTTGGCTCAGTAGAGTCACTCAAGGAAGCCTACAAGGAAAAGATCCAAGGCCTCCGCCGCAACGCAGCCACGCCTCTCACCCCAGAGCCAACTACACCTCCCTCTTCCCCGAAGTCTTTCACACCCGCCCATCCACCACCCCTCCTACTCCACCGCCGTCTCCTAAGGCCGCCGCCGCCGCAGCGTCCGTCTCAGGCTCTTCCACAGGCATCAAGCCGCTCAGCTCCTACCTCGACGTCGAGAAAGTCCTCGCCCTCCCCCAGAAGGAGATAGAAGCCCTCTGGCGCCTCCGCCACGCCAACAACCCCAACTCCATCTGCGCCTGCATCCCACTAGAAACATACCAGCGCATCGCCGCCGCCGCCCGCCATAACCCACAATTCATCCTCCCCCTCCCCCGCTCTGCAACCGAGCAAGCACCCGCCGAAGACGGCTCCACCGTGGACCCCAACGCCGTCGGCGCAGACATCCACTTCCTGCAGTGGGCGTTCCACCCGCCTGCCTCCCCCGCGCCCTCGGGCTCCTCAGCGAACAACCACACCTCCACGGTGATCTTCACCCAGCTGGCCGCGTACAAGCTGCACGGGGCGTTTGCGCAGCCGCATACGACGATCACGCACCACCTGGATCTGGCGGATGAGAAGGGGTTGGTGCTGATGCATGGGCAGGTCATGCCGGATTCGGGGATCTCGACGACCGAGGCGAGTTGGTTGGTGAGCTGTTTGCAGAGGTTTTATGATTTCGAGGGCCAGGCCAGTGGGCGCAAGGGGGAGCTGGTGCGCATGTTTACTCGTGGTGATGTGGAGGGGTTCAAGATGGAGGAGTTGATGGAGGAGGCCGAGAGGCTGTAGAGACTTCGTTTGAGGTTGTATTTATATACTTGTTGTACATTCATAGATTAGAATATGTCTCGCAATACCGACTTGCTTTGGTCAAATGATACTGAATAGCGACTGGTTACAGAATCTAGCGATCCCCATATGCTAATCATAAATCGAATCTAATACATATAGCCATCCAAACATTCAGCTCATACACCTTGACAAACAGGAGGAAGAAGAAAAAGGGAAGCGACCAAGCTAAGAGGACAACGCCGTGAGTAAAACACATTAAAATAGTCTGATATCGTCGGAACAAAGCGAGACAAGCCGCCAGGTAATACGTAGTATGCGCACGAAGTATCGTCCACTCCAGTCACAGAGTATAAATCGAGTAAGGGGAGGTGAACCCTCGGATAGAAGAGGATGCTGGTGAAGAGAAGGCGTGCGTCAATATGGCGCACCGTTCAAACAGTAGAGGATACATTGAATCCTCGTGGTGTGTCGTAGTGTCAAACAGCTAGCCAAACTCATGGAGTTCATGCAAGTCAATGTCGAAGAGGGGTATCGATAATGCACACAACAGTGCGTCTTATATGCAGCGGATTTGGATCGATTAGACCAGTCAGCGATGAGCCTGTTCTATTGTTTTCGTATCACTTCCTCCATGACAAAGTCGTGAATATGCTCAAAGTAGCCTGATTCGGCGACAGTATCATTGTGCCCGCCGTTTGGAAGGGTGCGCCAGACCTTGCGGCTCGATTTGCAAACTGCGAAGAGCTGTGTCATGTTTGAGGGGCTGAACCGCATCAACGATTAGTGTCCTATTCAACAGGAAGACAGACAATAAGCTTACGGAACCAACTCATCCTTCAACCCGCTCAGGAAAAGAATCGGCACATCTTTAATCTTCGGCATAACCTCCTCGCTCGCCCAATGCTGGTGACACAGTCGAGCGAGATACCGGGCGGGAGGAAAAACGCTGTTCATGTGAGTATGATCACTCGAATATCAAGCCAAGACAGTGGAGTACTTACTTCGGGATTAACTTGCGGATACTTAAGAATGTATTCTCCAGTATTAGCCCGTCAATATCACCACTATCTTGGTTCTCAGCAACCAAATTAGTGGCTACTGCACCACCCAGGCTTTGGCCGTACACGATAATCTTCGTGTTCCTCGTCTCTGCCCGTTCCCGCAAGTAGTCGAAGCCTGTTTGCGCATCGATCTTGAGCCCTGCCTCATCTGGAACCCCCGTCGAGAGACCATAGCCGCGGTACTCCAACATCAACACGTTGCAGCCGAGAATTTCTTGAAGCACCTTGGCGATAGGGACACGGTGGCCAATATTGCCCGCATTCCCGTGAAACATCAACACAGTTATGTTCCGAGCATGTTGCTTGTTTGCGGGACGGATGAAGAAGGCATGTAACGACTCTCCGTCCGGTGTGGGAATTTGGAGATCCTCATAGTCGCTGATGCCGAATTGTCGGGGACTGGGGATATTGGTGCGGGCGTCGGTGGGGACATTGCGAGGATAGATCAGCTCACTGGACACGCGATCAGTTTCCGGCCATACAAGAGACAGAACATTGTCTATCTAGTAGTCAGGGTCGCACTTTTGCTTAAAGTATAAGAGACCACTGGCAACAACAGCGAGACCAGAAGATGCCAAAACTGGTAATCGAAGAAAATGAACGGCATTGTTAGCCATGGCAGCGATGCTCCATGACGGCGGGGGCGGAGGAGACTCGGACATTGCGGCGGATGTAAGACTAGATAAGCAGACTGAATGAGAGACTATACTGATGATGTGGTTATGTCTTTCGAGAGTCAATCATGTGGATGGATGATCACATCAGTAAGTCATGATAGACAAGAAAATTAGTGATGACTAGGATGAGATTTGCCTAGATGACTAGCAATCTGGTTTAGTATGAAACAGGTTATATTATGGTAGCATCGATGGCTGGAGTTCAGAATTGTTACTTTATATGCGGGGAGAATGCTTTCCCCAACCAGGCCAATAGGAAACTGTATCCACCACACCGCCCGGCAGAATCAGCTTGAGCTGACAACGTAACGCGCTCTGCCTGTTGGAAGCTCCGTCAGAGCTATCATCATCAGACTACCTACTATCATCCACCAACATCCACACTCGTCATCAACCGGCCATTCCCATTTTTTAGCTTGTTGGACGGCTCTCAATCTTTCTGTTCTTCGCACTCCGACAGTGTACATTTTGTCAAACGAGAATTTTCCGTCAGCCTCCAGCTGCCACAGACACAATGGTCGGCCACGGCGTCACAGGGATGCTCGGGGAAGGTAAGTCACTGGTTTATCGACGAGTGACAATGGTTCAGAGCAATTTCTGATGGTCTATTTAGATGGAATTCACATTGACATGAACCACTTGAAGACCGGAGAGGTCAAGTACGTCTTTCAACTCCTGCTCATACAAGTCCTCATTGACAAACTGCTAACTACCGTGCCTTTACAGCCTAGGTACCTCGATGTGAGTGAGCTGATTTCACATTGTAGATTTGGCTGGTATATTGATTGCAGATAGTATGGCTATCAACTTCAAGGATGGTGTTATTCTGGGAGCAGATAGCCGGACAACTACTGGAGCTTACATCGCCAACCGAGTCACCGACAAACTCACACAGGTTCACGATACCATCTGGTGCTGTCGATCGGGATCTGCGGCGGACACACAGGCTGTTGCGGACATCGTCTCCTATCATCTCAACATGTACGGCATCGTGAACAATGAGCCTCCCAGCACCCAGGTGGCCGCGGCTCTGTTCCAGGAGTTGTGCTATGAGAACAAGGATATGCTAAGGTTGATAACCTCCCCCAGCTTGCTGAAGGAGAAGCAAAAACGTACTGACGGGATTTGATGGTAGTGCTGGTATCATCATCGCGGGATACGACCCACGCCATGGCGGTCAGGTGTACTCGATACCTCTGGGCGGGTCTCTACACAAGCAGTCCTACGCCATTGGCGGCTCGGGATCAACTTACATCTACGGTTATTGCGATGCTCACTGGAAGGAGAACATGACGGAGGAAGAAGGCATCAAATTCGTGCGCAACGCCTTGCAGGAGGCGATCAAGTGGGATGGCAGCTCCGGAGGTGTGATTCGATTGGTGGTGCTGACGTCCAGGGGATCTGAGAGACATTTGTATTTGCCAGACACGGAGTACACTGGACCCGGCTTAACCAACAGATCATGAGTGCAATCATATACGGGGATGATTTGATTTGAATGATGTTGACCACTTAAAATGTGCTCATCTGCATCTATATCCGCTGACGCAGTACCTCTCTGGTCGCAAGGACGGGCAATTGCCTTGTCGAGAGGCAACACCAGGATAGAGATATTCTTCACATTCAAGCAAAGTGGTGTAGCGGAGTATGAGCCGGACATCTGAAAGTGACGGTTTGCGGGATTTAAATGGACCTGATAATAATAAAGACCTTACCTACAATCTCAGCCCCCTGTCGTCGAGCTCCTCAAGTTCGATAATAATATTAGGAACTCCGTAGCGCGTTTCATACGTATCATGATCGCGGGGATTCTCGGTGAGAAGTGAAACCAATGATGTTTTTTGACTAGGAGAACATTGCTCTTTCCAGTGATGCGATTGCTCATTTCCAATTTGAGTTGTGTCAAACAGAATACGAAGTAATGAATAATAAACCAGTGACCTGAATCACTCAGCATCAAAAATCGTTACTATGCAATGTAATAGTCCATATGTCGGTGGACCAAAGATCGTAACAGGAGAACTCGAAGAGATGAACCAGTCATACTCCCTACTAGCCCAGACCTTTTGCGAACCCGAATCATTGCGTATCCCCTCAACACCTGCACCGTCAGAGTCCTGTCATTCGTCCGCTGGAGCCCGCCCTTATTGGGCGACAAGCTTGACCTTAAGGTATCATAGCTAGTGCTGTCTAGGTAGTAACTATCCCGTAGTACTGAGTCGCTTTGAATTCCGGTCCGGATGCTTGGAGTATCCGAGTATGTGTCTCTTTCTGGCCATGGACATAAAGTATATCGTCCGGACACTCTGTTGAAATGTATATTCTCTTGAGGGATAAAGAGTTGTCGCTAGTAGTGCGGAGAACATCGTCTTATCGCCAGAGAACGAGGAAATAGTCAGCAATATCCAATAAGGATCATCATGATAGTCGTGGTACTATTGCTACCTGGGGTACGGAGTTCTCTGGTAAGACAACTTAAGGTAGAAGTAATTGTGGCTTAACTCCTTAACAAGGATGTATATGATTAGTATTGAAGCTTTAAGATAGTAGTATGTAGAGAGGTAGAAGGATTCCGTGGCTAGATATCAGATTCATGTTGATGGAGTTGACCGACTGAATTCCATACATCACAATCAGTATTATTTTATTTTTCTGGTTGATCGTCAGCATAGATAGATAGTAGTATTCATCATAGTCAACATCATCACTTGGTGATTGTGGAACCCCCATCCTTCAGATTTCCTTGTTGTTGTCAAGACGTCTTCATCATCATCCTGTAGTAGTCTATGGCCTTCGCCACTACTGACTGACTTGAACTGAATCTGTCCTGATTTCATCCTCCGCCCCATTCCTTTACTCTCCCATCCTTCATTCCATCCTTCTCTGGTCTCTCTCTTTTTCTTCAGTTTGTTTTCCGTCCTATCTTTGCTTTTTCCTTGGAACCTCATCTTCGCCATGGATCATCGAACTCCCTTTCATCCTCTGTGAACCCTTTTCCAGCCTGGGTCGGGTCCATTGCCTCCCGTGCACTGTGACCTTTTCAGTAATAATCGCGGGTAAAGCTGCGGTCTCCAGGTCCAGGCTCTTCTAACGTCTCTTGAATTTCTTGTTTATAATAGAATAGTAATCAACCCCTCCTTCTCCTTAGCCCATCACGCACTCTGTCTCCGAGTCTTGCGATCGAGACTCGACTCCCTTATGTTCCCCACTTCGCTTGTCCTCAATGCTTTCTTGAGGCTGATTGTCGTTCCGCCACTGTTGCTCTAGGATTCGCCGTTACGCGCGCGATTCCTCACACTCGCCCTCTATCTATTTTCTCCTCGGCTTGACATGGGATCGGTCGTTCTGAATCAACCACGGTCGGATCGAATTGATAGCTCCTACACGATGCTGGGCGGCTCCATAAATCCATCGGAATCTGTTTATCGGACCTCATCTCACCATCCGTCGTCACAGCTGGAGACCGGAAGCTCCAGGTCTACGTCCGCGACCACTACCCCACCTCGTCCACGGCCCCGCCATCAACGTCTGCCGCTGGCTCTGCTCGCCTGCACTCCCACCCACCACCATATGATGTACCGGCCTACATCTCCCGTCAATCTCACATCAACTCCCTTCCTTCCACCCGGGCGTCTTCAACTACCCCAGGGCCAACCCACACTCCTCCCCATTCGGTCTCAATGAGCTCGACCACCTCCAACCACGCACACCATCCTGAAGCTTCCTTCCAGTCGACTCCATACACCTCCAACCGATTCGGAAATGTCAGCCAGACGGCCACGGAGCCGACACTGGTCGCTTCGTATAGCCACTCATCACCCGCGTCGCCGCGGTTGAGGCCGACATACCAGTCGCTGCGCTCTCTTGGAGGCTCCGAGGCCAGTTCACCGAGTCGCATCAAAGTTCGTGACTTGTCTCATATCCAGAGCTTCGCTAGCGAAGAGTTTTTGGCGCAGTCGCAGAGGAGCCAGGCGCCCGGGTCATGGTACCAAGAGCGTCAGTATGAAATCAGTTCCATGCCGGTCACGGATATCATCGAGATGGTAGCGGGGCTCCTGACGAAAATTACCACCACCAACGACCTGCACCACGAGCATGTCCATCGACATATTCCGCCACCTGATAGCACGGCCAACCTCAGCCCACAAGCTACAAGCGTACTCGCTTTTCATGGCAAGAACGTACCGAGTATCACTATTCTCAGCTACCTAACGCGTATCCACAAATATTGTCCCACCACCTACGAAGTGTTTCTCAGCCTGTTGGTATATTTCGATCGCATGACGGAGTTGGTGAATAAGGGCCAACTCGAGCGCCTGCAGCGCCGCTGGGACCGTGGAGCAACCCTGCACACTGACCCATCCAGGTCGAGGTTTTCTGATTCGTCGACCGGTCCTCATACCCAAGCGTCCCCGATGGTCACTCCGCCATCATCGACCGGGATGCGAGCGCAGGATCCAAAGAGTCCGTCCTCCATTTCACCTTCTCTTTACCCTCAAGACGAGAACGAG
Organism: Aspergillus novofumigatus IBT 16806; assembly: GCF_002847465.1. NCBI lineage: Eukaryota > Fungi > Ascomycota > Eurotiomycetes > Eurotiales > Aspergillaceae > Aspergillus > Aspergillus novofumigatus. Next base: position 751,676 of record NW_020194280.1, read on the forward strand.
AGCCTCTCGCATTTTTTCGTCGTCGATAGTTTTAACATTCATCGGCTGGTCATCGCGGGCGTGACTTGTGCCAGTAAATTCTTCTCTGATGTTTTTTATACTAATTCTCGATACGCAAAGGTTCGTAACCCTTGAACCGAGGTAAGAACAAATTCGCTGAACTTCATTTAGGTCGGAGGCCTCCCCCTAGTCGAATTGAACCATCTCGAACTTCAATTCCTCCTCCTGAACGATTTCCGCCTCTCAATCTCTGTTGAAGAACTCGAAGCGTACGGTACGATGCTGGTGGAATTCTACGCTCGAGAGATTATAGCCCAGCAGCAGCAACAGCAGGCACAGAATCCAGCAGTGCCTCGTCCGATGGATCCACCACCCACGGCCACCGATTCCCAATCGGACGGCATGTATATGCGATCCCGCGAGAAGCGCCGAGCCGACCAGCCAGAGGTCCGCCAGACACCTACGCCCCATAACAGCCATAACTTAAATCTGGCCTGCCAGCTGGTTACCTTTGACCTTGCAATGCTATAGTTATAAGGTTTACTGGTCTATTGCGCGCGGATATGTATCAATGACCGGCCTGCTCCGATTTGATGATTGGCGTCTCATACCCATTTTAGCCTTGTGCTTGTGCTGGTTCCGGTTCTTCTTCGCACGTCTCTTAAGGCATCGCTTCGTCACTTGACCTTTTTTTTCGTATAGACTTTGGGCTGTCAGCACGTCGGTTTTCTCTCATTGATTCTGGCGACGTTTCTATATCTTTCTACTGGTCTTCATTCGTCTTCGATATCCTGCAGTCTTGAATCACCTTGTCCCGCCTGCTGTCGCTGCATTTATGAGCTGGCGTTCCCGGCGTTGTTCTCTCCGCTGTCTCTTTTCTCTTCCATTCAGGCAGTCTGGCCATGCGAATCATAACATTATATTCTCTTTCTAATCTCCAATTGAGATTGGTAAATCGCAGTCGTCTCATAAGTCGCGATCAGCTCAAGCTCCATTCTAGAAAATCCGCATGCGACATGCGCATCTTTACTCAGCTATCCACTGTTCTGTCTGCCAACGACCATGAAAGCAGACTCGGAAATGGCAGTGGAAGAGCCACTGCGACTGGGGCTGCACGCCTCTCATCCATATTTGCCTATAAGAACCAAGTATCAGATCGCATCGAACTCAAGGACTCTCACACAGGGCTTTTGTGGATATATTGGACGCTTGCATCAGCAGGGTGAGACAGATGAGTCACATTGCATTTAGTTCACATAGTTGATGGCCACAATGGATAGATCCATTCCTTCTGATCTGGAGCAAAGTAAGCAGACAATGGTCATAGCGAAAGAAAAACCAGAGTTGTTTGCTTCTTTTGACCTGCACCTATGTCACCAGTAGATATAAAGCTCTAATTACCTGATTATCGAGAGTAGGCCCTGACCTCCTGCATCTGATATGTAGGGATATGCAGATGCGGATGCATGCCGTGCATGCAGCGTATGCAGCTATGTACCCCTTACACCAGTCTAGGTTGCATGAAGACACCCCAATCATTGTTCTGCCTCGGATACGTAGACGAACAATATAGGGAGGCATATAACTCAAAGCTGTTCGCCCAGCAGTGTGGAGAGACTGCCACAGCTATCGTCCAGCAACTACCGTCAAGCCCCTGCAGTCTTCATCTACCGCAACTTGTGCTTGGATATGCCCCACCAGACCTGCATGCATGTGCCTTTTTAAGATCGAGGCAACGATACTGAATGTTGCAGAGTCTGAGGCCCGAATCTAATGAAAGGCAAGCGCCGAACCTCGTCTGATAGGCATAAATGAGTATGTGGAGTGAAAAACTGAAAAATGGCATTGTCAAAGCCCAAAATCAAAGCGGACTGGAATAAGAGATAAGTATGGAAACCATCAGTCCGTACGTGCAAAGCGCAAATCAACAAACAGAAAGACAACAAGACGAACAACCCGAACACAGAATCCATCCACCTCGACGCACCGAACCCGCATCGTCCAAACACCTGGCAACCGATGATCATAGTACTTGATGTGGTACGTTAGCAGCGGCTTTGAGAAACAACCAAGCGAAAGCTTGACTCACGAATCTTGCTTCGGATGCTTCCCAACAACCTCAGCCAGCGCACACCTCCAATCCGCCCACCCTAGATCATCTCAGTCAGTGCGAATAACAAAACAACAGAGGACACCAAGCTTACCCAGTATCTGTCGGAATCCCTCCTACCTCCAATTTTCGGCGAACCACAGGACCGTTAACACGCTAGGAGATCTCAGCAGTTGCCAATGAAGCCGCCACCAAAATCGGAGCTTACCATGCGTTCCAACAACACAAGCCACCATCCTCCCCCACCATCCTGGAGACTCCCTCGATTGGCCGCGGGCCTCTGGCGCTTCAATCCAAGTCAGCCAACTCAAGAAACGCGGCTTCTGTCAATAGAAGAGCACTCACCTGAAGTCAAATCGAAGTTCGGCTGCAATACAGTCTTTCAAGAGTGGCCACCAATCACTAGATCGTATCAGTGTCAGTAGCAGAAACAAAAGGAGAGCAACTCACCACCAACTCTACACTTTTGCGCCACCACAAGCCTCCAGAGGCGTATACAGTCTTCGGTGTCGCTCTCGGCATCGGCTCGGCGGGGCGGAGCGCCGCCCTTGGCGCTTCTGGCGGGGTGCGTCATTACCACACGGAATGTCCTACAATTCCAGTCAATCCAGCTTCGATGATGTCAGGAGACGGTCGACTCACCTTAAGGTCAGAGCAGTAGCGCCATCAATACCTCAACAGGACAGAGTACGCCAGTGATCTATAAACTCATCAGCAGTACCTGGTTGGTCTTCCCCATCGAAGACCAGAGCCAGCAGACAACTGTGAAGGGACGGAGCTGAACGAATAGACAATACGGTGTCACAGTGGAAACGAGTATTATCTCGAGAAACCAGCCATCCTCATCAGACCCCCACGGGTTGAGCAAGAGTAGTGGAAGTGGCCCGGTCGCCGCTAGTAACTACGTTTGTGCACGTGCTTCGACTTGACGATCCAGCGAGACACAGGCTGTACCGTAACATCTCCGAAACGAACGCGCTTCGCTGGTTTATCCTTGCGGAGTCGGTCGGCGGACGGAGTCGAGCGTCGAGTGCGTACAGGGTCTGCTGCTGGAATCGCCGTGTTTCGGGTGCTGTTAATCGGGGCCGGGTGAGGTGACGTCAGGTGTCCCTCGCGGGATCGGTTGGCGAGTCGTGCCTGATGCTTGGCTCGGAATTGCTCGATGGCGGCGGAAGTAGTGGCCCGAGTCAAAGCACGTTCTTTTTGCTGAGTGATCATCTCGTCGATCCAACGGCGTCGCTCGGCCTGGGCGGCACGAAGGTTGGAGATGCGGTCGAAGACCGAAGAAGCGGAGGGACGGACTCGTTCTGAGCTAGTGACAGGACGAGTGACAGGACGAGCTACGTTGACAGGAGGAACGGAGGGACGGACTCGTTCCGCGCGAGTGACAGGACGGGTGGCGTCAATGGGAGAAGCGGAAGGCGTCGACTGTTTTCGTGCTCTGACACGGGCGACAACTTCGTCGAAGGCAGCGAGTTTCGAAAGAGTGGCGCGGCGTTTGGCAGAACTAGCGGCTGCTTCTTCGGCGAGAATGCGGATGCGCTCGGTGAAACGGGTGGGACGGGTGGTCGGAACAGAAGAAGTGGAAGAGGGTTCGACTCGAGGTTGGGTTCTAGGGTCGACTCGTCGTCTCTCTGGGTGACCATAGCGGGAACGAAGCGCTTGAGAGCGGAGTCGAGCTCTCTCCATAATGGAATGGACGACGTCAAGGGTTCCGTCCCGTTGAGCAGCTCCTCGACTCTGCGAGGGAAGGCTGCGGGTGAGAGTGTCACCTGTCCCAGTGCGAGCTGGAACAGGTGCACGAACGAAGCGAGTAGAAGGAGCCGAAAGGGAAGGGGCGGAACGTGCAGGGGCAGGGGCAGGGGCAGTTGCACAGGAAGACCGAGTGGAAAGATATGAACGTCTACGTACCTCGGTGAAAGAAGAGACGCCAGCTGAACGGATGGACGAACAGTCTGACACGAAAGACTTGCAAGGAACCGCCGGAGTCCGGCGATTCTTGAAGCGGGAGAAGGAAGAGGAGAAGGAGGAAGAGGCGAGGGAGGAAGGGGAGAGGGAGGAGAGGTTGTACCCAAGCTTGCTGAGACGAGACATTGCGAACAACGACCGTCAAAACAATTTGGTCAAGAACGGAAAAAGAGGGAAAGGGGAAAACGGGAGCAAGAAAAAGGTGGTAGCAGTAGCAGGAGCAGTAAGCGCAGAAACACGATATGAAGTTGAGACGAACGCAGAGCGTGAAATCACGATACTAGCATCAGACGACCATATGGTGTTGAGGAGAGAAAGAAGAAGAAAGCGGGAAAAGAGGATGGAGGAGAGAAGAGGGATTTTATAGGATCTGTTTTGAGTTCCAGAGAGAAGTAGAGGAAGGAGCTCAAGAGGAAGTCGAGCAGGGAAGAGCAGCACCGACAGAGGGGCGTGAGGAAGCAACGAAGGCAATGACGGCAGAAGGGAGGCGCATACCGGCAGCCATGGCAATGGAGGAACGACATTCAGTTGCACATTAGATCGATTGACATGGGATGGCATGGGAGAACATAGATAATCAAGGAGCCCAGCATCATATATCCAACCGACAGAAGCTTGTAAACCTGCAAAGATGTCGACGTAGCTAACGGTCATTTGCGTGTCGTAGCCAGGCATATCCTGCTCATTAGTCCGCTGATACCTAGGAAAGTGTGAGACGTTAGAAGCAGGCAGGAGCAGGAAAAATGTTGTCCCAATTCAAGACTCCTTGAGAGAACAAAAAGGTATCATCCATTCAAAGCACTGTTACGACTGGTAAATTCATATCATCGTATGCATGTAGAATCATAAACAACAATTCTCAGCCCCCTTGTGTTGACCTATACCTGCGCCTGTTCTCCGGTGCGCCCTCGTTATTCAAATATTTGGGTAGCATGCCCGCGTTACTGCTGACTCTAGCGTCATTCGATCCGAGGAGGACTCGACGACTTCTTCCCCATAGGACTCAGACTTGAACTTTTCTCCATCAGTACGGGCCGGCATCTTCAGGAAGACGAATGAGGAGAGTTTACTTACGACCGACGCCTCTCGCCTTCTTTTCGAAAACCTTCGATAATCTTGGCGATCTCTTTCCTACCAGCACGAGCATCAACCTTCCTCCCACCCAAGCTCATGCTGACTTTCTCATTTGCATTGGCGGTTAACAGTCGTTTCAGAAGAAGGTGCCGCATACTCAGGCATACAAAGACGCCGCAATCGCTGCCATTTTCCTGTACGGGGGAATCTTCCAGATGAATAAACCGTATTGGCCGGTTGAGAAGCGTGCCAAATTTCTGCGTCACGGCTCTTGCCTCCCAGTAGTTCCCCGGAGGCAGCGAATCATAGTGAAATGCCACGCCGTCAACAATGGATATCAGTAGAAGCGACCAGTGCGAGCCACCCTCTGCTTCAGTCACGTTCCGGCAATCGTTGATGGGAAGAAAGACATGCGTTGTACGAGAGAAGTCGGGTAAGGCCTCACGCAATGAGAGAGGATTCGGCGTCTGTAATAGCATGAAAGACATGCTGGGACGAAGAAGCACAATATTGGACGTCTTATACTGAACGAGGAACTCCCTCTCCAGATATCTGGATTCGTCAGTTCTCCGACAGCCATCACAACACTCGCCTGACTTACTCCTCCCAGAAGGAAATAATCTGCGAGCAAGTTAGTTACCGCATGCATTCTACGGCCACTATGCAACCCACATTATCCGTAAGCCAGTCATTCTTGAGAGTCTGCATGTCCTCCCTCGTCACTGCAATTTGTCAGGCCATCCAGTCACGCTGATATAAACCTGGGGGATACCGTACACCGTATATCATAGTCTATCAACACCAGCCCTAGTCAAATCCACTTTGTTCTAAGAAACAATATCGAAGAGGAACACCACTCACAACTAAGATACGCATCCTCCGGGTTCAACTGTCAAAGCTCAGCACATCCCCAGATCAAATCTCCGCAGTCCCGCCGACTGCCTCACGCGGTAGGTTGCCCGACTTACAGTATCACCAAACCGCCTCATCTTTTTGTGCAGCTTTCCTAAGCCCCGTCCCGCATTGTGTCCGGCTCCTGCACTCAATCCTCCGAGCTCAGTATATACCAATCCGTGACTGTGCGAATAGAATCCAACTTCGGCGATACGGAACGGGATGAATTTCGTGTGAACCGATCAAACACAGCGCTCGTACCGATTTAAAGGCACCTATAAAATGAGGAATATACAAATCCAAAGATAAATATAGCTTCTCGTTCAGCCCGCTACTTTGCAAGACAAGCATCAACTGAACGAGCACGCAGCGGAATCGGAGATTCCTTTCAAGAATGGGCTCGTACGACCTTGCGGGGGTGGGGAAGATGGATAACGGGATCGGCGCAGGGGAATCGTTGACGAAAAGGCTTCGGTTATAGTCGTGTTCACAATTGTTTGAACCTGGAAGTAAGGCTTGATTGATATCACTGACGGAGCCCCTTCGCCCCCGAGCTCCTCGTCGTCGACAGGAAGATTCCAGCTTGCTCCCTGCGGCGATCCATGAGCCACTTCAAGGTGCCGCGGTGCAAGACGTCACTTGGGGCTGGTGCTGCGCGTGGCTGGTGCTGCGCGTGGCTGGTGTTGCACGTGATCCTACCGCGGCTTGCTCTATGTGTGGGCGAGTTTTGGAGGCATCTACGTTAGACTACGGTGTAAAACGGTATAGACGTTCGAATTTAATGCATTCGTCGCTCAATCAGGGGTATCTAAATGTACATTCGAATATTGCCTTCTGAATGGTAAGAGCAGTGGCAGTGGGTCAATCAGTCGCTTCCTTTTCCACCCGCGTAATTGCAACCAAAGATCTTCCTTGTCCGTCATATCAGAAAATGCACGCCATAAACAGACAATAAAAAGCAAATATGAAGGATAAGTCCAACATCGGCCCATGCATCAGATTCATCCACCGTTGCAGTTGAGTGTGATATGAATATAAAGCGTAGATGAAAGGTCATCCAAGGCCATGGTACTCTGACAGAAAAAACAATTCAAGTATTCCGCTGGGAATCGTCATGCAAACATATAACATCATAACACGCATAATTTTACCCGCGTAGTCGACTTCTAACTCGAGAGCTTCGCAAAGTGTTTGTTCCAGATCCACCCCACCTGGTGGGTTGGATCGTCCTGGTTTATGGCAAGCCAGAGCTCACCCTTTTCAGCGATGACATCAAAAATCTCTCCGGCGACATAAGTGAGATAAGGATAACCGGCTTCACGCCGCGCCCGATCGATATTAAACTCATAGATGCTTGCAGCGAGGAAGAGTACCGTCGGCTTCTTGGGCGCGGTGTCCTCCACAGGTGCGTCGTCCTGCGGATTGTCCGACATGGGCATAGCGGACGAGAAAAAGCCCGAATAACGACCTCCAGGAGAGGTTGGTGGATTCTCAGAGATTCGGTCGTTGTTTGATGAAGTGGCCATAATGTCGACGAGGAATGGCGAGTCAAGACTTAACCTCGGCAGGCTGGGAAAGGACTCTGGCTTGGGCTGTTGGGCCATGGACGCAGAGGAGGAGTTCGTGATCTGCTGCAGAATCTGACTCCGTGGGAATTCAGAGCTTTCTGTCGCAGCACGACCTGAGATAGCTGAATCGGCTCGATGGCGGCCGTACGATCCCAGGGATTGAGCGTCGAGGCTTGGAGACTGGAAGATGTTGCTGCCGTTACCGAAGTCGTGGGAGACTTTAGGTGATTCACCCATGGTAGACCCTATGCGAGTGCTAGTGCTGTTCACAGTTGACGGCCGCCGAGGCGAACTAATGGTAGGTGCAGTCGAAGGCGTGTTGAAATTGACAAGATTGATAGTATCAGCCAGCAGCGATCCGTTGCACATGCCAAGCGACAAAACCTGCGCCTCCGCCAAAGTGAAGTTTGCAGACCAGTCACCGATGATCTGCTGGATATCGTCGGGAAAGGGGTCGATGAGATCCGCAAATCTTTTTTGGAGGATGTTGAACCACGTAGTTTGTATGTGCACAAAGTTTTTCAGGCATGCCTCCATCATCCTAGCAGTCAGAGAGTAGAGCTTGGGCAATTCGTCCTTGAGGGTCTCATTGAGAGCTACGAATTGTTCGCTTTGCTCTGTCGTTTTCTTGTCGGGCTTGTCACCACGGTCCTTGATGGATTTGAATCGGGCATGGTCCATGAGACGCTTGTCCCGTTTCTTCATCACTCTCTGGGGCCCGTCGTAAAGTTTGAGCAGCGTAACCATCGGGTCAATCACGCTTTTCCGGACAACGGCGAGCTGAGCATCTTGCATTAGCCTGAAATCTCATTTCCACACGTCAAGAGTCTGCTCCACTTACATGTTCAGGCAGAGCTGTGGCCATTATTTCACGTACTGCCATCTTCAGGTCACGCCACCTGCTCTCCACGTCCAAGTAGCCCGACTGGGCCACATCGACGAATCCTTCAATCGCAGCGACAAACTCGCTAAATCGATCTAAGGAGCTCTGGACCTCCCGTGTGTACATCTCTACATCACGCATCACAACTTGTAGCTGGAAGAAGCTATCCCCAAATCGTTGCGATAGGGCGTCGTACTGCTTGTCTTCGAACATATCGGAAAGGCCAACTTGTTGTCTCAATTTCTCAGTGCGACGACCAAACGCCTTTGACAGCCCGGTTCTAACATCTGATTCTTTCCTCTTGCGGCCAACTACCTGACCGACCAACTCTGCTCGTTTCTTCATTTCGTTGATACGGACCGAGATGTTAGTGACCTCTCCTAGAGCATTTACCAGATATGGACGGTCCGGGTGGTCGCTGGGGGTTGAATCTAGAATCTCGCTCAGGAGTAAGGGGTACTTTAATATTCGTTGCACCGGCTTCACAAGTAGCGAGTCTAGGTCCCAAGCAGTGGTGAGATCTGAAGCCCACTCCCGACATTCTTTCAGCCAAATGGCTACTTTCGGGTTTCGTTGCAGCACTTGAAGTTTCTTGTTGGCGGCATCGTGGTTCTTCAGATAATCGGCGTACACTTTCTCCATGGGAGCAATATGAGCCAGGAAAACCTGGCCAATAAAGGTTAATCTGTCTTTTTCTGTATCAGAGACTTCACCTGCGCCACTCGCAGCCTCTGAGTCTGTCCTGGATGCATTGGTATGATTGTTGCGAGCGCTGCGTTTACTGCTCCATCGCTGAGATTTTGGCATAACATAAACACTTCTTGCTGCCTCTTTAAGTGCATCCTGGAAGCTCATTGAGAATTGCACAATCTGATCTGAGTTACCGAATAGGATTTTGACGTCTTCGGGTGACAGATCCAAGCATGAACTCGAAGTCCCTTTGTAGATATCGTCAACGACCTTCATGTCCCTTCCAAAACTGTACTCAGTATCAACCAGTTCTTTGATGACATGCTTCCGTTTCTTTAGGCGTTTTTGCTCCGGGGATGGAGAGCATTTGCGAATATCGACTCGGATCTGGTCGGTAGTGGAAGGAACCAGGGATGTCGCTGATGAGTCAAGGGTGTGGGAAGAGGGCGTAGGTTGAAGCCTCCGAAGAGAGGAGTCTTCGCTGCTTCCAGCACTTTCAACTTGGCCCAAGGGTGCGAAAGTCAGTGACGGCACGAACCGAGAGGATGTTTGTGTTGACTGGATACCCAGTGCAGCCTCTGGCTTTTGTTGCGAATGATTAATCGCCTCGTTGGCGATCGACTGGGTGACAGGATCAGAGCTGGGGAGCGCAGTCTTTGGAATCTCGCCTGATTTGAGCTCTTGCGGAGGTTGGACTCTGATGGCGAGACCCAAAGTGTCTCGGCCCTGTTCGTGCCCATTCCGATCTGTAGCTGATGTGTCCAATCGTGGAGTTGATATATTATCTCCTGCAGAAATACCATTGCTATCTTGCTCTTGGGGGCCCGTTCCATCAGTAACGGCCGCTTGCATCCAGTCTGCAATAGATGGAGAAGCATGTTCCCAATCATCTCGAAATATCAGGCTTGCCGTATGCCCAATTCGTTCCGAAGGAGGGAAACCATCGGCCTTGGATATCACAACCGGGTCATCAGTCAAGCTATCCGTTCTTCCATCCGTGCGCCTCTCAAGCCGAGCCTCAGGAGACGCGCGGATTGCAGGCATCGGAAGACTATGGCCTCTGCCACGAGCCAGCTCCTCAATATATAGCCTAGATACCCGTTTCGAATCCCATCCACCAAGTCTCGCCAGGTTGGGAGCGCTAGGATGCATATAAGCGCTTCTTTCAGAAACGAGGTCGGGTTTTTGTTCGGTGACAGGTTCCCTATTGGCTGAGACGTATGCGGTGGGTTGATGACCAGAGACAGAGGGGGCATTACTTGACGAAGCGGAACAGGACTGGGTAGCGACCTCGCCGTCCTGTCCAACTTCTTGTAACTGGGAGAGGTCATCGTCGCTGCCGTCGCAATGGTCGTCCGTGGACTGTTGGTTATGAAGGGAAGACGACCAGGAACCTATACTCCACCTGTTCAAAATTGCATGACCAACTTGGTCCGAATGCACGAAAGCATCAGGGTGTACTTGACAATCGCTGGAGGCTACCGATTCTTCAGAGCATGGGGCATCACTCAGCAGTACTGGAACTGATACCCTATCCTCGGTATCAGAAAAACTGTAATCCGCTTCATCACAAGACGATGTGTCAGGGCTCGATTCCCGGATCTGCATAATTTGACTCAGTAATGTTCGGTGAGAGGCATGGAGGCTCTGTCGACTTAAACTAGCTTGGGGCTCGGGGTCAAGGGCAGTGATATTAGTTTCGGCCGACACTGGTGTTCGGGCGCAAGTAGACTGGTCGTCGTCGGCGGCTCCCGGGGAAAAGATGCGGACCGCATGCTCTCCAGCACTTATGTCCGGAAGACCCAACGTCGGGGAGTCCATTGTCATGGGATGGGCGTTGGGGTCTTTTGCTGCTGTGTCGTGAACAGTGACATTGGTGTCAATCTGCAGCTGGGGTAGTCGCCGTGAATCCCCGTCATCCGATGTCAAACGTTCTACTTCATGATCGGCCGCGGTTGAGATCTCATTCACGGCAGAGTTACGCTCGGATGGCAGGGAACGGTCGATTCCGGTGTCCCCTTGGGAGTTCTGCTCTGACCAAGTCGGCTCATCATGAGCCCGCTGGCTCTCTTGGGCTTTAGCACGAAGTCGAAGCTGCGCTGCTTTTTCCTCTTTTCTTTCATTCTCTTGCACTGTGCGATTGAATGCCTGCTGGATTTTCTGGCGTCGGGTCGCGAAGTCGACATTGCCCAGCTCCGGAAGTCGACGTCCGCGCGTCCGCGAAGTCCGCAAATCCCCATCGCGGTTTAGCTGTCTCTGAAAAGTGGACACTGTTTCCACAACTCGAGATCGCGGCGTGGTGGAATTTGTTTGCGAAACAGGCTGCCGAGGTCTTGAACTGCGCAGCGGAGGTGACTTCTTGGGAGGAGGAGAGGCTATGTATGCTTCAAGGAGGGTGTTCCTCTCCGTTCCTCGACGAGAACCTCGACCATAAGTCATTTCTCGCCTTCGAGGCGATGTCATCCCGATGGGTGTACGGTCATCATCTGCGACAGCAGGAGGGGATTTGGGGGACGGTTTGGGGAGTCGGCTAATGCCTTTGGGTGGTAGCGGAACTTGCACGTCGAAGCGATTGCTAGAAAGTGGGTCGATTTTCAGTTGGGAACAGTCCTCCGCAACGGAAGCAGTATGGAGACGAGTGGACGATATAGGTATGCGGGACTTGGAATGTGAGCTCTCCAGAGACCCTCCCAGCCCTGGATGCAAGGGGCTCAGCACCGCCATGTGGGACTCAGGCGAGTATGCCACGACACCAACAGGCAAAACTCCAGACAGGTCACTTCTGGTTCTTCGATGACTACTGCTGCCCTCGCCAGTGCTCACAGCTTCAAGAAATGGCGTGCGGCCCAGATACCATGCGGTCGGCGTCAGAGGCGATAACCCAGCTGAACGGTCCGGATTGTCAAGGAGTGCAGGATTCGGGCTAGGAATGCTTCCCTCAGAACCTCGACGTCGCAAATGTGCCGGAATTCCCAGTCCTGATCTTGGGACCCCTGTATCAACTGTGAGCAATCCACCGAACGGCCGCCGAGGTAGCGATGCCTCCAGAGTTTCCAAGGCACTGTTGTTGACCACGCCTGCCTGAAAAGATCTCGACAAGAAATCTCCCTTGGAATGATCGATTGACTTCCACCGGGATGGCGGCTCTCTCCTTTCCTTTGGGAGGTCACTCAATTCTCGCAATTGGAACGGTGCCTTGGATCTCACTACGCTGTCGACGAGACCGGCCGGGCTCGGAGCTCTTGAGGGTGACTTCGAGGTAGACGCTGATGTCGTTGGAAGTGGGAGCACTTGGTCAACGTTCTGATTGAATTTATTCACCAGATCTTTGAACGATGTCTGTCTTGGTCTCGCGGTCAAGTTTGGGGCTGCTGCTCCTTTGATGTGATTTGACCCACGGGCCCTATAATATGAGTCCGACACCGAACGATTTTGCGCGATACTTCCACGCGGTAGCTCCCCAGTTTTCACCGTCAATGAAAGTGCACGCTGCGCGTAAGTAGATCGATTTTCAGTGGCGGGACCAAGCTCTCCAACCATCGAGGTATCACTTGAATTCAATGCCCTTTCACTTCCTTCAACCACGACGGAGGAGGGGTGTGGGCGATAAAATTCGTCTGCGTCCGGCGATGCTCGACCTTTCTGGTTGTGGTTTTCTAATTGAACCTTTGAGGAAACGGAGGCGGGCACACAGCTTGTTTGAGAGACTACCGCAGCCGAGTGAGTAGGATAAGTATCGACCAAAGGCTCGCGAGTCAAAGAAGAAGACGCTCCGACGGTTGGGGGTGTATCTAATGGCCTTTCAAGAGGGGAGTCATAATATGCTCCGTTCGAGCTTGACGAGGATTGGCGGCGGAATAGATGCGGTCTGCTGTCAGGCAAGCAAGAAACGTGTTCGACATCGCTGCCGGACATCTTGCATTCTTTCGACCAACGGTCAGCGTTCGGTTATCCGGACGTTTGCATTCCGCAATTATTTTTCCCAAATGGAAAACCAAAATAAAAAAGGCAAAGAAGGGAAGCAGCTAATTTTCCAGTCGATATCCTTACCTTTTTTTGGCCCAACGGTCGACAATTGGCGATGATCCTTCCCGTCCGAGGATATTAGTACTGCGATGTGTTGTTCAAAGCTGGTAGGTTGCGGGCAAGATCGCAGCTTGACCGGCTGGAGCTACAGAGCAGTCGTCCCGGGTGGCGCCCCAGTTCAGCGTCATATTTGAGACGAAGGATGCAAATTCCAGGCCAACGGGGTGGTACTGAGATCCAACCCCGAGAAACAAGAGGATGACTGTTCAGATGGGAGCGATGGGTAGGAGTCGGGGAGAGAGCAGAAAACGAATGACGGTTAACGAAGGCGAAGGACAGCCGGAGGGAGCTGCAGGGTCGATGGATGAGCGAAGGAAGACCAGGCTGCGGTTAGGATGAAAAGGCGAGCGAGCAGGACTACTGCCGATAAGTCAGATGCGGAGCTGGGGGGCTGTTTGCACGGCGTCTAGACGAACGGGGAAGAAAGAGTGGTGGTGGTCACAGGCGGGCCGAGAGGGGTTGTTGAGATCCAAGTGGCAGCGCGAAATAAAAAATAATAATAATAATAATAACAGAGTAGTAGATAGTACGTAGTAATAATAATAGAAACAAAAGGACCGAATCGACAGGGAAGCTGGGTGTAGGACAAGAAGACAGCGATAAGCAATGCAGATAGTCTCAACAGACTATAATGACGATAGTATCTAATAAGTCAAACTCTCAAAGTCGATCCTATCAGTTTGTTGGAAAACAGCGATAGATCAACCATGAAAGCAACAGTGTAGATTCTATATCAAGTCGTCTTTGTCTGGATGGAGAATGCTGAGACGAGAGGGGAGCCAATAACTGTATGGGATTTGCTGGGGCTTTGAGCGATATGGAGCAAAGACTTGAAGAGTGGTGTGTAAAGCGCCTCACTTACCTACAGATCGAATCTGCGTTTAGTGTTGCGTGCTGGACTGCTGATGCTGATTGGGGATTTGAAACAAGTTCTCGAGGCGCAGAGAGATGTTATTATTGCGCAAGAGTAATGGGTCACTTCTTTGTGCTAAATTTCCTGAGGATTCCTCTACTTATTATTATTGGAATATGGATCCCGACAGAGGTTCAGCTTCTTTCGTTGGGTGTCATTTTGAGGGAACGGTCTAGTTCCTCAGATTTTGTTTAGAAAGAGTGGTCCTCATCTCCTTGATCCTTGGTCCTTGAAAGGAAACAAACTAGAAATGCATTACTATTTCTACCTAGTCAAGAAAGCTAGAAAACGATCGCGCGAACAAAGTGGGGTCACTGGGTTGATAACCTGGTTCATTATTGCCAATAAATAGTCTAGGTATCAATATGCGCCGTAGATATTCTCTAGATTGGTGATGAAAAATATGGACACAACGATACACTATATGTATTTCACATGTGCAGCTTACATAGTACACTATTTATGAGCATGCAAGTAAATATGATAGAGGATGATATTGCTAGATTGTGATACTGAGAAGTCATCTCAGATCCTGATCGATCGTCTTTGTTAGTGTTGAACTGCTTGAACTTAGACGATCCGACTAGATCATATTGAGATACTAAGAAGTGTAGACACTGAGGCTGGATAGATCATGATCTGCATGTCTGACAGTTGTAAGGCCTAAGGATTGTAAGCATTCCGGGTCATGGAGCAATGTCAAATACCTCTTTTACTAAGTCTCCTGCTCTGTCTACTTAGGAATCACGAGGAGAGGAGATTCTGACTCATCGCGTCTATAGGTAACTAACTAACTAACTATACTTATTTGCAGTGCGTTGTGGATGTATCATTTTAGAGCCGTTTTCCCGGCAGGGTCCACAAATCTCGCTTGCGGGACAGCTAGCTAGGCACGGAGTACGTAACCTGTAACTCTGTATCCTTTGATGGAAGAACTTTGCTCCTTTCTTTCTGTTCCTGGCCAGTTGTGACGGAGTCGGCTTCCACACACACTTACAGGCTAGGACCTTGGAAGATGGGATGGTCGTCATAGAAAAAGTAGTAAAATAGCGTAGTCACCAGCTTCTGGGATATTTAGTACAGAGAAACCCCTTGGTAGCTAGCTGGTGTACTTAACTAGGTACTGAGCGCAGAGCGACTCCAGTGTTTCGTCATGTTTACCTTAGCATTATTACGATGGCCGACCCGGAGTGAGGACCTCCCTTTACTCATTATTGGGAAGACCTATCATTATCAAGGATCAGTGAGCCAGCTGGCTATTTAAGTATATAATTATTGCACCACCTCGCCGCTTAGACCGTAGAATCAATAATCGGCAAGCAGAAGCTTGCGCAAATCACTTGAGAAGCCTGAGAGCCAGTGCCTTTGATCTCAAATGATCACTTCACTACATTGATATAGCCCTGCATCTGCATCTGTCAACTGTGAACTGTCAACTGTCAAACCAAGCCCTTGTGTTGTAGCCCGCCCTTGTGTTGTCCATGGGTTGTCACCGCCTGTGAAATATTCAGGTAGACCTACGGAGTACGGTGGATAGATACCTTACCTACCTTAGGTACCTAGGTCCCATTCCATTGTCGTGTAACATCCTTACTGGACAATCCTCAAGGGTCATTTGCTTGCTTCGTTGTACATGACTACCTTATCTGGTTGCCTTTCTCTTTTGTTTCATTCCCTAATTACACCGCTTGCCCTGTTATGCCGACACGAATTAGTTAAATAACAATGCCCTTGCAGCTGAGAATGTGGCTTGTTTTGTCCCTCAAGCCTCCGACGGTATCAACATTTGTGGATTCAGGTACGGATGGTCTATCATTTCCACTCTGTCCAGGGGCCGTCGTCCGTACCAGGGTTTCATTGCCGTCTCGAAAACTTCAGTAGCAAATTATGAGGGCCAGAGGGATGGAGAGTGGAGACGCAATTATTTACGGACTACAGCCATCCTAATCCGAGAATCGGTTAGTGCTGCGAGTCTGCGACTTTTCTAGACCACCATCGTTCCAGGGATCTGGCTCGATTTTTTATCCTTGTCTGTGCGAGATTGCAGCCTGAGCCACTAGGCTACTGGCTGGTTGCAACGATGATCTCACCTCGTCGCTAGCTTGTAGACACACGGTGGTTGCTCCGTGTTGCACTTGACTAACACATACGTAAGTGGTCATCTTAGTTTCATGATCAGCGATGCTGGATGCCGTTATTAAGGCATATCTGGTTGGCTGTTTTCATGAAATGAAGTATCAAATATTCGTAGAGCTAAGGACCTAACTTATATACAGGCCATGAGGTATCACAACCACACATCCAAAGGCAGACTATGTATTTCTAACTTCCCGTCGGGCCGCCGGAGGTTGCATTCTGCATCCGCTCTCCAGGGTGTCTTTGACTTTTGTGTGATTCATGTCCACCTTAGGTTAATTGCGCGACTGGTGCGATGCAACCAACTTCAAGCATGCTTAAGCTATTGAGACATTGTTGGGCAATAATAATAGTCTGCCCTCAATCTCAGAGCCTGCAAGGCCGGTTCCTCTTTCAGTTGAGTTTACTCCAAAATCAAATACCAAACAGCCCCAAAACCAATTTCAGCCCGCGATGGAAGTATCACTCCACGTGTAACTGTATGAACAAGGCCCCTGATAGGTGTCTATCTCAAAAGTATTGCATCTCATTCACCTTCGCTTTATCTTCATTCTGCGTAAGAATTGATTAATTAAGTACTTCACCTGATCTGTTCGACTGTATCACCTGACGTAGGCATTGTCTTTCTGTAGTCGCGTTGACGCGTTTCCGGTCGCGTCTCCCGAGGAGTCAACTCAACACTGTAGATAGCTATGAGATTATTCCATCCACAACGACACTGTAGATTGTCCATCTGAACGTTACTATGGGTAAAAAGAGAAAAAGGCCCATTAGAGATGGCTGTGCAGCCGACGACTCAGCGCAGAGACGCATTATCAGCCACTCCGGCGGTTCCAGAAATCACGGAGCTTCGGCCAGAAACGAGAAAGATGGACATTCTCATCCTGTCATCTCCCTGTACTACCCCCAAGTCGTGACGCTGAGGCAGTACCTCCTACAGCAGATCCCCGTAACGTCCAAGTCCCGCCGGAGGAGGATCGCATCGGTACGGAGTGATGCGCTCACTGAACGCCAGGGGGATGGCAGCTCGGGAGAACGACAGGTCCAAGGTCTTGCCAGCGTTCTCGATACCACGCTCGTGGGAGTGTTGAAGGAAACCTCGCCCACAGCGACTCAGGAGCGACGGCGAGACTTTGCCGCTTATTCCCAAACCCAGTCCCAATGCAGATCGGAGCTCACCAGCACGGACACTGGGCCACCATGTCCACAGTCAGAGGTAAGCTATGAGAGACAGCCATATTTTCTTCAAACCACGTCGGTATAGCCTTTGGGGCATTCAGCACGCATGGAGCAATCTACCATGGCTGTCTTCTTCAAGCCCGTAGATGCTGACCATGGCGCAGATGGTTGACTTTGTCATAACCTCACTCTTCAATCGCAATGGCTTTTCGTATCAGAGACCTCAGCACTTGCTGGCTCATGGTTATCAGCGTGCGGGTGGATCAGAACGGATGACGGATAATCATGCCGCTCCAACAAGCAGCATCCCGGGTCTCGTAGTGCGGTATCCCAACAGAAATGTCGAGACGCTGAAACAGGCGCCGTGGACGAATGTTCTTGCTCTCCTGGGAGGCAACGGAGAAGAGATCATGCTGAGACTCTTGCTCGATTGCGGTATATTCACAGCCATTGACCATCGGAAGGGGATATATTACCAGATTAGTGGTGAGCTCTTCAGCCGGCCATACCTTTGGGAGGGGGCACTCAGAGATGACGTGACGAACAGGTCTTCCGCTGTCGAGCCTAGAACCTGTCAGGAGGGAGCTGGCTCAGGATGTTTCAGATCTCAGCGGAGCTTCCATTCATACAGCAAACACCATTGGCGGAATTGGTTCTCGCCTCAAAAAAGGGAAGAGTGTACACCAAGAGGTTGTACACAAGCCGAATAGTATTGTCTTTTTTCGACGGCGCATGCTCTATGCGAAACCAGTGCTCAACTCAAAAGGCGATGTCCATTTTGGCTTGACCCGTCTTCGTAGGTGCTCGAGTTACTTGTTCACTTCCGAAACTAACGAGGCTCAGACGTACTGAACCGTTACCCTCGAGCGGACTCATTGTCTGAGACGGTGCACATACTGAAGTACATCTTCCCTAGACAATATGGTCTGCATAACGTTTTCACCTCTGTCACTGATAGTCGTGAAACCGTCTTGCCATTCAAAGATTACTTCTCCAGAGAGGCCGAGATAGCGCAGATTGAGGAACAGGAACGCAAACGCCGCCAACGCATTGGTCCCGGATTCACGAATCATTTTGAAAAGCATAATGATCTTGTCGAAATACCGAAGCGGCTCCGCGGGAAGGCCGTTGAATTGGTGCAGCAGCTGCAGAATCGTAACCGGCGTTGCCCATACGTGAAACTGTTGGACTACTACTGTCCGACAGAGGTACGTCAATGTTTCCACGAAGCAGGTGCATGTGCTGACAGCTCAGGATGTTGGGCCTTGGAAACTCGATCCTGCCAATTCTCAAGAAGGGTCGACGGGCAAAGAATCCCGCACGGCGTCGGATCAGCTGGTAACTCAACCGCGAGGCGCTCAGCAACAGGCAGCCACAGAAATGGACCCCATAGAGAGCCCACGGACAAGGAGTTCGACCCACGATACAGGGAAAGGGACTACCAAGTCCATAGTCCCAGGACCGAAACAGAGTCTGATGGACTATGCGACGCCTTCTTCGTCTGTATCGGCTTTCTGCCGGGCAGTACTGCGAAAGTTGATCCCTCCACAATTTTATGGAGTTGGCCAACATCAGAAAAGCAACCAAGAGATCGTATTTAGCCATGTCGATAGATTCATCCGCATGCGAAGGTTTGAGAGTGTGAGCCTTCACGAGGTTTGCAAAGGAATCAAGGTTTGTCTGCTCTTAATGTTGGTTCGAAAGGCTTCTGACATTACTTAGATCACCGGTATACCATGGCTTGACTCTCCAGGTAAGCAGCATCAAGAGTCTCTATCGAGAAGTAAACTGTCATTATCCGATCTGCACAAACGGACGGAGCTACTCCATGAGTTCATCTACTACATATTTGACTCCATCTTGATACCTCTGATTCGGTCCAACTTCTATGTCACCGAATCACAAATATACCGCAACCAGCTCTTCTACTTTCGACATGACGTGTGGCGCCACTTAACTCTACAGCCATTGGCAACTTTCAAGACGACTCTTTTTGAAGAGATGAAACGAGCGGAAGCGGAGCGGAGGTTGGGTGGAAGGTCCCTGGGGTATAGCTCGCTGCGGCTCTTGCCAAAGACGACAGGCGTCCGGCCGATTCTGAACCTTCGACGACGAATGCTCCAGCCAGGATGGGCTGGCAAGGCTCCGTTCCTGGGCCCGAGCATCAACTCCACCATCACACCGATATTCAATGTCTTGAACTATGAGAAGGCCCGTAACCCTGCGAGTCTGGGTTCGACCCTGTCTTTTGTCGGCGAAATACACACTCGTCTCAAGAGCTTCAAGGAGCGCCTGATTCAGAGTCAGTCGAGTGCTCAGCGGCAACCGCTTTATTTTGTGAAGGTCGACATTCAGTCTTGCTTTGACACTATTCCTCAAGAGGAACTTATTCCTCTGATTGAAAGCCTGTTTTCCGAAGAAGGCTACCAGATCGGGAAACACGTGGAAGTTCGGCCGCCAGACGAGTTCAGCAGCATGTGGCCGGTGCAAGAGTCCCATCAGAGTAAGGCTCTACGCCAATACGTTGGCAGAGCAGCGCCCGTGTCGAAACCGCAGCATCTGACTGACGCCATTACCGATGGTGGCATCGGCCACAGGAGAAATACCGTCTTCGTTGATACGCCGGCTCATAAGGAGTATTCTGGCGACTATCTACTGGACCTACTTGATGAGCACATTCGGTACAACTTGGTGAAGGTCGGGAGGAAGTATTTCCGCCAGCGGAATGGCATCCCTCAGGGCTCGATACTATCTAGTGTTCTGTGCAACTTGTTCTATGCTCAAATGGAGCGGGAATCTCTAGGTTTTCTGGATCCCAATGAAGCCGTTCTTCTTCGGCTAGTGGATGATTTTCTGCTTATCGCAACCAACTCGAGCTTGGCGATGCGTTTCCTGCAGATAATGCTCAAGGGACAACCCAAGTACGGCATCTCCGTCAATCCAGCCAAGAGCCTTGTCAATTTCTCAGCAGGGGTAGACGGTGTACAGATTCCTCGGCTGGAGGGCAGTCATTTGTTCCCTTACTGTGGAAGTCTGATCGACACCCGGACTTTGGAGATATACAGGGACCAAGACCGAATCCTCGAGGGGACTGACTCGGCCGCTGCCACTATCTCCAGCTCGCTCACAGTAGAGCCAGCACGAGCCCCCGGCCGTTCTCTACACCGGAAAGTGCTCTCGTCATTCAAGCTCCAGATGCATCCGATGTACCTAGATACGAAGCACAACTCGCTCAACGTGGTGCTCTGGAATCTGTACGCGAACTTGGTGACCTCGGCGATGAAAATGTACCGGTACATGAAGGCTCTACCTCATCGGGCACATCCCACCCCAGACGTGGTAATCCGAGTCATCCAGGATCTGATAGAACTTGCTCATCGCATGACGCGCGCCCGACGGGAACTCAAGTCCAGGGATTCTTGTTCGCCATATATGTGCCTCGTGCAGCAGCAACAGGTCCAATACCTCGCTGCTGCTGCATTCCGGTTTGTCCTAGGCCGGAAACAGACTAAGTACGCAAAGGTACTGCACTGGTTGGAGCAGGTGTGGAAAGCGGCGCGGCCACAATCCGATGGAAAGGCGGCTCGGCTGGCTCAGGTTGTTCGAAATGGCAACTCTGTTTTTGCCCGTTGGCGGTTCTGAATAACTGGCTATTTACCCTTGATTTGATTCTGGAGGTCATTATTAGCGATCCCCTTGCTGGGCCGCGGTAAGTCGGGGATCCCCTATGGATGCTGTCTGCAACTCTTGATAATTCAAGGAAAATGATGTAATCGTTCTCATTATTATTCGCCGCGGCAAACAAGGGCAAAAATCAAGAAATAGTGCCAATTGGACTTAGACAACAAAGTAACTTTGTCCCGGGAGTAGTTGGGCGACTATCTACACTGTACTGAGTACTTGTGGCATTATTTTGCTTTTTTGTTGATGCGCAACAGCCAACAGATGAACAGCGGAAATAGCGGATATACAGTGCCTTGGTTCTCTTGCGAACTTCTCCATGGTTCGTTCCAAGCTCACATACCACGGAAAACCTGAAGTGGGATGCAAATGACGGGATGTGACTGGGTCAAAGCAATCAGGCAAAAGGGGGAGGCAAATCAGGTACTTCCAGGTACTCCTCAGAGGTATGTTGTGGTCGCTGAGAAGAGGAAAATGTCAACAAGCTGTGACAGGAACTCTTTAATCCAACTTACCTTCTACAGAAACAGAATCTTTGAGCTTGATGGCCTTGATGACGGCATTATATTATCTTCCGCTATGGGGAATTGGCTCAGTGCGTGTGTATAAGGTATCACTTAGTACTTTACTAGTATTATTGGCTGAAACGTGGGACAGGCACTGAGGAGTACCTAAGGATACTCTCTCTGTTGGCAACTTTGGCCGTTTTCTAACCTTCTCCGTACTAGTTTGGCCCATTCACTGCATTGGATGAATGTGGATGAATAAGTGTCTTCCGAAAAAGTCAAGGATCAGCCATTTAGGCCTCTATTGCCAGTTTTTCTTGCTGTTTGCAATTGGCCAGACCCGAATTCAAGATTTCCTAGTGTCAATGAATGTCGGCCTCAGGGCTCAGGCACCCCGTTTGCGGTATGTGACTTGCTACTGAAGGAGGAGGCTAGACTGTTTCCGCTTCTCCCCTAAGAGGAAGCATCTCCTTCATTTCCCGTCTCGTCTATCCCCTCCCCATCCCCATCCCTCACCATCATCATCATATCATAGCATCTCTTAGCATCCTTCGTTTGCCTCATTTCATTTTCTTGTCCTCTTTTTCCTTTTCTTTTTCTTCTCTTTTCTTTTCCCTGTCTCCGTCCTTCGCTTGAATCCTCCGATCCCTCGTTATACCTCTTTTCTTATCTTCTCATCGAAAGACTACTCACCTCTCGTTCAGCTGATCCTCCTCCCAAACACCATCCCCTCCCGTGAGCAATTCTTAATCCCCTTGTTGAATTGCTCCCCTTCTCTCGACAGTGCCCTTGTTCCCCGGATATTACCGTCGTTCTAGAATCATTGTCGGCTGGGCTTGTTTCAGGAGCGACTGCAGAACTAGGGGATATAATCCAACACCGATAGTCTCTGCGGTCGTCCTTTTTTTTTCTGCTTCAATTTATTTTATATTTTTCCCTTTTTTTTTTTTCCTTCGCTTGGGCCGGTTACCACTTTCATATACGGCAATTCCTTTCTTTGGTTTGACTTGCATCTTGCGTCCGAACTAGCTCTTGCTACGCCCGTACTTCAATTCGATCAAATCGGTATATGAGATGACGACCATTTGCACGACACCCAATTCCCCTCCCGAACTATCGGGATCCAAGTCCTCTAAATCTTCATCCTTCCGGTCCTCTTCGCACGCGTCCGGTCCCGACGGTATCCTCGCCGACATTTCCAATTTCGAAGAAATCGGCCTGGAGGATGACCCGGGGTTGCCCTACATGGATGGTGTTACTACTGCTTATGGAAAGTCGGGAGTCCTGGCTCGCTCGTCGACGACCAGGTTGCAGCCCAAAACTCCGATAACTACGACTCGTGACTTGACGTCGACGGTCAAACCCACCAGGACTCCGTATCCATCGCTCAAGGGCCATGTCAATGGGGCATTAGCGAAACCGAAGCACAGCAGCTCCAAGCTTAGGTCGGGCAATCAACGAAGTGCGAGCAGTACTCACATGCTACCGATTCAGTCTTCCGCACCCCATCGTTCAAGATCCAATTCCCCGCTCCGAATGCCCTCTAATCTGGGTTCGTCTCCCTCTGCTCAGACCTTGGCTGTTTCGCCCGTCAGCGGCCGACCCCCGCTCAATCGCAAGAGTTCGTGGCAGCGAAGCCGCAAATCCCTTAAAGAGCTCGAGGAGGAATACCATGACTCCGATGAGGAGCTGCCAGATGATACGAGCTTGTGGAACGTCCCTATTTCTCCCCGGCCGGTGCAGGATCGCGCCCCGTCCCGAGGTACAAGTCCCGATGGCCGAAGTCCAGGCCCGCGCCCGCTTCCCTTGTCGCATTCTGTCTCGGACATGTCTGTTTTGTCTTCTACGGGTGCGAAATCCCCCAGGGGATCTCGGTCGGGCCGACAGATGGTGCGCTCAAGCTCCGCCGGTCCTGAGCGAGGACAGATTTCGCCTCGCAATCCTCGCATTTACTCGTACAACAATATGTTGTCGGATCTGTCGGAGGAGGCGAAGATCATCACTCAAGCTCTGGAATATCATGCCGACGAACGCGATCGCAAACGTGCAGAGAACCTCCAGAACGGTATCTCCTCGCTACGGTCTAGCACCGAATCGAAACGCGACTCCAAAACCACCATTGAACTGCCTCCTCTGCAAAAGTCCAATATCATGATCGATCCGTTGCCCATCAGCAAGGAGAAGGAGAAGGTCCTTACGCGTACGCGGCCTAGCTGGCTTCCTCCCAAGGACCAAAACGAAGAGAGGAGGCATCTGAAGGAATACAAGAAAATGATGGCAATGTCGCGCGAAGCAGGTTAGTCCATTTCTTCATTTTCGGCCTTCAGCTGCCTTTGTTATTAACACCCTATAGACAAGCGCAGAGCTGCCAAAGCCGCTTCGGCCAAATGCGAAAAGGATAATACGCGGGAAGCTCTCAAGCGTATCTGGGACGAGTACGTGTTTCCGAACTGGGACCGCGCCATCGGCGAGACCCGTACGCGGGAATTGTGGTGGCGCGGTGTGCCGCCCCGCCATCGGGGCGCGATCTGGCAGCGCGCAATCGGCAATGAACTATCCCTATCGGAAGAAACGTACAAGAAGGCCTTGCAACGGGCCAAAGACGTTCGCTCCATAGTTCATGGTGAGGCGGGTGAAAGTCATAAGCGGATGAAGGAATGGTTCGATACAATTGAGGCGGACGTGTCGAAAGCGTTTCCGGACCTGAAACTCTTCCAGGTGGGCGGCCCACTGCGCGATACTTTGATCGATGTGCTTGAGGCATACTCGATGTATCGAAGCGATGTGGGATACGTCAGTGGTCTTCATGTAAGCTGACCCATCCAGAGTCTTGATCTGTTTTCATTTCTCCTAACCTTGGTACAGACGATAGCCGCTCTTCTGGTTCTACAGTTCCCATCGCCATCTTCCGCCTTCCTTGCCATGGCCAATGCACTGAACCGGCCTCTTCCTGTCGCATTTCTCACGCTGGACCGCGGGGCCATCGGTCGTACGTATTCATTGGTGTCTGCGACGCTCCGCTACAAGTTCCCCCGCCTGGCGACTCATCTCTACGAGACTCTGCGTCTCAGCGACGAGGAAATCTGGGAACCGATGTTCCGCTCTCTCCTTACGAATGGGCTAGATTTGGAGCGCGTCAGTCGCGTCTGGGACTGCTGGGTGTTTGAAGGAGATCGTATTCTAATTCGCGCCGCGGTCGCGATTCTCGGTTGCTTGCAGCCGCAATTGTTTGCATTTACGCAGCCGGACGACCAGGGTCGTGCCGCTGTGAAGGACATTCTCGGATGGGGCCCTCACCACCCCGGAAGCAACAAACCCGCCGCACGTCACAGCGCTCCGGCTGCTCCTATGACTGGTTTCGGTGGTTCTCAGTCCGTCAATACCGTGGCTGGTGATTACTGGATACTCACCACCGCAGGGGACGAAGATGGGTTCATGAACGAGGTCCGAGAGGCGGGTAAGGTGCGGGATTAAGCGGAGCTGTCGATGGGATTGGCGTAGGTCAATTCATGTATCAGCAATCGTTCGTTGTACAGCTTTTTTGTGTGCTTCTTTTCTTCTTCTCCTTCGTTGGATATATTCACACAGTGGTTCTGGCAAACCACAACTTAATCTTAGTTCTCTTCTTGTGGCCAGCATGTTGGCCGTGTCTTGGTGTTACTTCTGAGGTCTTAGAGTAGTTGGCTAGATAGCAGCGACCGCAGTTGTCAAATGAGCAGTTGCACTTGAATGTGGCTAAGCATCTCAGTGATGACGAGCTTCACTCTGCAACTCTTTGTTCTACACTTGGGGTACTTGAATGTATTGTCCACTGTTAATACAGCATTTCTATGAAAAAGTAGTCCTTGCTGGATCATTGGATTTCTTAACAAAAGGTCTATAAATATCATTGGTCGTCATATGTCTTGGACTGCGCCAGGCTAGCGTATATAAAGGATCCCTTTTTTTTATGTTGTGTCTAATCACCACGAGATCTTCGCAACAATACCTTTCGGAAACGCGCGAGCAAGCAGCTTCCTCAACTCATCCATGAACAGAATACCCAGCGCCAAGGGCAACGGGATGAACCAGAACTCAATGGGGACGGGGGCGGTGTCGAACAGGGTATGGAAGCCCGGGACCTCGGTAACAAAAATGGCGATGATCAAAGAAACAAGCATGGCGAGGGGCAGCCAGGGGTTGCGGCGCTGTTTGCGGACGGGGTCAGCGGTGAGGATGGAGAGGCGCTTGTTGCGGACGGAGAGGATGTTGCCCCACTGGAGCATGACGAGGGTGACGAAGTAGACGCATTGGCCGACGTTGTTGAAGTGGGTGAGCTGGTCGGCGGAGTAGCCGTAGAAGCCGTCGGAGTAGGACTCGAAGGCGAAGATGAGGGCGTGGAAGGGGATGCCTGCCTTCTTGTACATGTACAGGAAGAACATGGAGTGGGCGATGATGGTCTCCATGACGCCGATGAAGAGGTAGGATTGGGCGTAGATCTTGAGGTTGATGAGGTGGTCTTTCTTGTGGTTGCGGGGCGGGAGGCTGAGGAGGTCGAATTCCTCTTTCTCCATGATGAGCGAGAGGGAGAGGAAGAGGTCGGTGAAGACGCAGATGATGATCATGAGGAAGGAGCTGAGGGGAAGTGGGACGCCGAAGAAGACGTTCATCAGCACTGGCCAGATCTCGGACCAGCTGCCCGCGGGGAGCAGGTAGGCGATGACCTTCTGTAGGTTCTGGAAGACGAGGCGGCCGAGGCGGATGGCGTCGACGATGGAGTCGAATTTGTCGAGCAGGACCAGGTCGGCTGCCTCGATGGCGACGTCGCTGCCGGAGACGACGGCGATGCCGACGTCGGCAGTGCGCAGTGCGGGAGCGTCGTTGACGCCGTCGCCGGTCACCGCGACGACGTTGTCGCGCGCCTTGAACTCCTCGACGATGCGGTACTTTTGTTCGGGCGAGGTGCGGGCGAAGACGATCTCTTCGTATTGGCACACGGCGTCCCACTGCTCGTCAGTGAGGGAGGATATGTTTGGGCCGTCGATGAGGAGACTGCGTCGAGAGCGGAGAGATTGCTTCTCGTTTTCGTCGTCGTCGTCGCTGGTGAATGGCCGCAGGTCGTCGACCGTGTCTGGCTCCGCGGTACCGCTGAAGATGCCGACGTCCTGGGCGATGGCAGCTGCGGTCAGACCAAAGTCGCCCGTCACCATGAAGAAGCGGATGCCTGCACGGCGGCAGGCCGCAATGGTCCGCGCGGTCTCGGGTCGGGGCAGATCGACGATGCCAAAGATGCCAATCACCGTCAGGTCGTGGACACCGTGGGCCAAGACCTCGTCGTTGAAGTCGTTTGATCCCACCGCGGCACTGGGGGTATAGTGCCGTTGGCAAAGCACAATGACACGCTCTGCGCGCTTTGACAGGGACGCTTGGAAGTCTGAGAACATCCTTCGGGCATTCTCGTCCATGGGCTGGACTTTGCTGTCAATGCCGGAGTAGTACGATGTGCACCGTGGCAGAAGAACATCTGGTGCACCCTTGACATAGGTGAGATAGCTGCTGCTGCTCTGGGGATCCTTGTGCATGGTAAGCATCCACTTGTTCTTCGAGTTGAACGGTATCTGGTGGACTCTTTCGTACTGGGCATACTGAGAATGACCGTTGGGCTGAGCAAGCTCGGCGAACCGTAGGACGGCAGCATCGGTCGCATTGCCCGTCACCTCTCGGTCGTTCACTGGCAGTCCAATTGTCGCCGGATTAAAAGAGGCGTCATTGCACAGGAACGAGCCCCGAAGAAGGATGCTCAGCGCTGCGGGCCACTCGGTCGAGCCCCGCTGTTCTCCAAGCAGCTTCTCTACGTTGAGCTCTTGATCGATCAGGCCGAGTGACCTGACAAACATCTTGTTCTGGGTCAATGTGCCCGTCTTGTCTGAGCAGATGACATTGACACAGCCCAGGGTCTCTACCGTTGCAAGTCCCTTCGGCAAGATGTTGCTCTTCTTCATCCGCTTGGCTATCATCATCAGAGTGAGTGCCACTCCAACAGGCATACCTTCAGGGATGAACGCAACGACACAGCCCATCACGTTGTTCAGCATCGCGACCACGTTCATGAACTGGTAGTGATCCACACGCAACCAACCCACCCAGGTAAAGAGGATGATCAGAACCAGCGTGACGGTCAGGCAGATGATGATGGTCACAAAACGAGTGATCTCCTTTTGTATCAACGTCGGTTTCTCCTTGACGCCAGTGGTCATTTTGGCGATGCGGCCCATGACAGACCGACTACCCGTCAGTACCACCACACCGACCGCATTGCCGTTGGTGACACTTGTGCCCATGAAAGAGATATTACGGGTTTCCAAGAAGTTGTCGTCGGTCACGTCGATGGCACCTTCGATCTCGTCCGACTCTCCTGTGAGAATAGAACGGTCGAAACGGACGTCGCCAGATGTCTGGAAGAGACGCATGTCCGCAGGGACTTTATTGCCGATGGAAACATGGACGATGTCACCGGCAACCAGGTCTGTGGATGGCACGCGGATTTGCTTCCCGTCTCGCACAACAAGAGCTTCAGATGGGAGCAGGTTGAGAATCGAGTTCATGACATGTTTCGTAGACCAATCTTGAAATGCAGAGAAGCTTGCTTGCAGGAAAATCACGATGAGGACGAGTATGGCCATGGCAAGACTCGGGACGGACGGTGGGTTGCTGAGGGGTTTCCAACAAATGAAGAAGATGATTACCCCGATCCACAGAACCGAGCAGAAGCCGCCAAAGACATAGAAAAAGATTTTCTTGAGGTAGTTCTCGCTATGGTGAGCGATGACATTCTTCCCATCCCGCTGCAGTCGAGAGGTGGCAGCAGACGAGCTGAGACCGGACCGGGGGTCCACGTTGAGTTGCTGGAAGAGTCTGTCGGGCTGCAGGATGTGGTAGTCCAAGCTCTCGAAATAATCTTGATCGGGCTTATTCTCCTTGGCCTGCCTTGCTTTGATAGCCGCTTCTGTAGCGTTCTGGGACTCGGAAATTTGAAACGAGAGGGTCCTGAACTCGATAGGTATCCCGGCGGCCTTGTTGCTCTGGGAGGCGTCGTGAGAGCTCCGAATGGTGTCTCGGCTCAGAGAACGATGCCGACTGAGTCGAGAGTGGTAGATTCCTCCACTTCCCTCTTCCGGTGGTACTGCACCATCGAATTGGATGCGGGTTGTACGACCCGTTCGATCATCAGGGGACTCGTTAGGGTTATCAACTCCCAATTCGAGATCCTGTTTTAAAGGTTCGGAGGAAGCAGGAGATTGAGCCATGTCAACAGCAGGGATTTCAGGAGTGTATGAGACTGAACACTCAGATCTGCTGTCTAATTATGGCAGAGGCTCTGGGAGGGACGGGAAAGTAGAGGGAAGGTGAAAGGACGGAGGAGGCCATGGAGCAGGCATGATGGCTGTCTTATATGCGTAAAAACCAGTAGATCTACTAACCCAGGACGGATAAAAGGACACGAATGGGTAATAGCAGATTCTACGATGCGAGATTTTGATCGATTAGGGGGAGCCATGACAAAGGATTTCGGTCACCACGGACACTAGACTGTCGCTTGAGGGATAGAACTGTGGAGGCAAAAAAGAAATTATGAGATCAGAAGTCCGGTACGGGATGAGTGAGACAGTGTACAGGATGGACGATGACAAGACAGAAAGGGACAAGGCAGAGAGAGATGATGTGGACTTAGGGAGGATGGAGAGCAGAGATGGCACTGTCCGAGTATGCTCCGCGTGTATCCTTTGCTGTATGGAGTAATTGAACCATAGCTGAGATGGTTCCAAGGCTGATGATCTTGAGAAATGTCAGTAGCATCAATTCGTGTCGACGGATAGAACCGATTCCTCGTAGAATAGACTGGAATTAGGATGGAATCTGCCACAGTTTGAGAGAGCGAGAGAGCGATTGATGGTCAGAGGGATCAGTGAGGGAATTTTCTCCTCCACAGAAAATGTACCACTTCCATGTGCTCCATCTGAACAGATACTACTCCGTATAGCCTCGACAGATTTTGGATCGCAATTTGAAAAGCACTGCTCTGGTCTCCATCAGTAAAAGAGTTTTTCCTGGCCAGGATTAATCCCTCAGCATGATAGCCGCAAGCCACCATCATCTCGAGGCTGCTCCAATTAAGCTCAGTACGTGCGCTAACAGGAGCGCCACACTGACATCGGAGATTTTCTCTAGACAGACGAGATTAGTGCATGATCCACAATAGAATAACAAGTACGTAGTGCGATATCGTGAGAAGAAACGAGAATTGCAACTGTCGCTTGCAGCCGTGGCCGTCTCGATTCTCTTTCGTCCGGAAAATGCCTCAGCGGAAAACTAGCCAACTCCCCCGCCGCGTCTTCTGGCATGAGTCTTTTGTTTGAGCAAATCGCTGATTGAAACAGCACGTAAGAGATTCCTCCCACTTCAGTGAGATTTTCGGACTGACTGACTCCAAAGTAGCCAAGTGCTGATTGCAACGGTTCCCCACCATGGTTCATTCAAGCGCTTTCGGCCTCCGTCTGTTAAGCAGACAATGTGACGGGGTCGATAGCTCCTGTCCATAGAGCTTTGTTGCTGCCTGTGACGGGACAGCTAAGTTAATGAGGGACACTACTCCGTCTTCGAATTGGCAAGAGAGATGGAAAACGGCCGGACCGAAGCACAGCTTTGATCATTGCAATTGACAGTCAAGTCAATGGTGAGCAGATGGCTGGCTCCGGACCAGACGCTCATGGGGCATCAAGCTGTTATTATACCTGGTACTTGACAGGCAAGATAGGAGCACAGCTAGTAGTACCCATCATGCAGCAAACAACTCATATTTGAGAGTCACACAGATCGTGGGAGATCACCATGACTTGCAGACGGGCAAAACAAGGGCGATGAGCGATTTCAACGGTTCATCAACTGCCAATGGATCTGCGGCTGTATGTATGTATCCAAGCCACGTCAAGTACCAGGACTATGAGCATATGATCCGCCATTTTGAGCTATCTGAGGTATTTTCTGTGGGACAACGGCTGTACAACAGTCGATACTACGGATATACTCCTGCCTTCTCCTCCCGCTTATCCTCATCCCTTGATTGGACTCTAGCACGCTCATATAGATGGATGGCACTGCTATTCGTCTTTTGAGTTATAAATACACGCTTCTTCGGATGTATCACGATGCGTTGAGGTCCATGTTATACACTCAGTAACAGTCATGTCGCCCATACCCAGGCTGAACCCCAGCCACTGCCATGACAACCATCACTACCATGACCTGGTATCCCAGGAACCGAAGGAGACCTACAACTTCTTCGAAGGCTTGAAACTTCCCGACGTCTTTATCCGCTGCTGGGCACCCAAGAACTCCTGCAGTCCGGAACAACGACCACTACTGCTGTCTTCCTCCTCCGTCTACTCCAGCATCTCCGAATCACCATCACCAGCACCCTCCTCCCTAGCCCAAAAGTACGGCACCTGCCTCGAGATCCTTCACTATGGCTCGTTCAGCTCCGTGCGTCTATACGCCCGCAAACCCACATCAAGTCCTACAGGTACATCCCCCAAACAGCTCCACGTCGTCAAGATCTTCCGCCGCTCCTCCAGCCCAACCATCATAACCCACCACCGCTTCGAACAATCCCTCTCCTCCTCCCTCTCCCACCCCAACATTCTCCGCACCATCGACTCCCTCCTCAACGACCGCGGCGAGCTCTGCCTGGTAACAGAGTACTGCGCCGCCGGCGACCTCTGCACCCTCATCGCGACAGCAGGCGCCACGCTCACCCTCTCCGACATCAACTGCTTCTTCAAGCAGATCATGCGCGCAGTCGCCTACCTCCACGACCGCGGCATCGCACACCGCGATCTCAAACCAGAGAATATCCTCCTCACCGTCTACGGCGCGGTGAAATTGGCCGATTTTGGGAGCGCGGTGTGCTTGCCCCGTGGTGATGCCTCTGACTCGGATACCGAGGGTGAGGTCGGGTCTGTCGGTGCGGTGACCTACTCATACTCCCCGCCCCGCAAACTCCTCGGGACGATACCCTACATTGCGCCGGAGGAGCTGTGCGAGGTTCAGAGCTTCGACCCGCGGGCGGGCGATGTCTGGGCTGCGGGGCTGGTGTATATGGCTATGCGGTGTCGGCGGCTGCTGTGGCGCATGGCGAGCGAGGAGGAGGATGGGCGGTACCGGGAGTATCTTGTTGGGCGGAAGGGGGAGGAAGGGTACGCGCCTATTGAAGAGCTGGGAGAGGTAGGTGCCGCTTTGTGAAGACCAGCATAGAATAGCACGATGGCTGACTGAGAGAATAGAAGCGGTGTCGCAATGTGGTGTATGCGATGCTGGATCCGAATCAGAGGCGGCGCATCACGGCATCGCAGGTGGTCCGGTCTGAGTGGATGTATGCGGTGAGGGTTTGTCGCGCTGGAGAGATGGGGTTGTAATTAAATAGGTAGTCATGGCTGGTCCAGACACTGATAAGGATATTCATTCTTTGTCGTAAAACGAGGTTTATGGCTATGCTACATATAATCATTGCATTTTCACTCATTAGACAGTGCCTGCAGCCAACACGTACCCTCCGTCGACCACGATCGTCTGCCCATTGAGATACTGGTTCGTCGCCGTGAAGAGCACCGCACTCGCCATATCCTCGTCCTTGCCCGGCCGGCCCGCCGGCACCTTCTGCTCGTACTTCTCCTTGGGGATAAAGCTCTTCTGTTTCTCATCGCTCTCCCCCGCCGTCATCTCACTGGGGAACACACCCGGGGCGATATTATTCACCCGGATCTTCAACTTCGACGAACTAATCTCATGCGCCAGCATCTTGGACAGATGGATCGCCGCTGCCTTGGACGCATTATACGCAAAATGATGCTGCGAGACCTTGACGATCCCCGAGATCGACGAGATGTTGATCACTGTGCTTGACCAGCCGTACTCCTTCTCGGACCCCTTGGCCAGCAGCGGCAGGAACGCCGTGGTGGTGAAGAACAGCTGCGTCACGTTCGTCCGGAACACGCTCTCCCATTCCTCCGGCTTGGAGGCCGGGTCATCGAACAGGCTCTTGCGCAGCTCGGCCGGCTCCTCGTGCTCCACTGTCTGCGAGTGGCTGGTGATTCCGGCGTTGTTGATCAGGATGGAGAGATGCGTCTCGCGCGAGGAGATCTCTTGCACGAGCTTCTCGATTGACTTCTTGTCCGTGATGTCCGCTGTGATAGGGATGATTTCGCCGGGGATATTCTTTCCGTACAGCTCAACGACGCGGTCCAGTTTCTCGCCTGTGCGTCCGGTGATGTAGACTTTGGCGCCGTTGACAGCGAGAGCTTGAGTGGCCATCAGACCGATGCCGGAGCCTCCGCCGGTGATTAAAGCCACTGTCCAGGTTTAGTATCTCTGGTCTTTGGTATTGAGAAGAACGAATGTCGCATACCCTTTCCCTTGACATTGAAGAGATTGTCGAGCTTGAAGGTCTGGTTACTACTCTGGGCCTCCATTCTGACTTCTTCGGAGACTGATCGATGCGATGTAGCGGTAAATGGCCTGTACGTAAACGCAGAAAAATGACTAGAATAATTTTGTACCGAAGACAAGCAGCTTTTATTATATACAGCCCGGTGGTAGATACGTGGTTGAAGTATCTGGCGAGAGACAGCTCGCAGGGGAGCAATTGGGCGCATCATCACTGCAACAGTCGGGCCGTTTACAAAAGTAAAACAGGATTTCTAGAGTGTATAAAAGGCATTTCTCTCATCTAGATCGTCATGGATAAACGATTGCGGCATGTCTGGCAAGATTTGCGACTGTCTAGACAGGATTCACCCCCCACGGTGTTGTGTGTGGTTCATCACCATGACGTCGATCCGTAGTACTTTATTTGGTAGAAAGTGATGTCGGTGATAACCACGAGCTCTACCAGACTGATCTCCTGCATCGGTCCAAACGATCTTGGAATATTAAGTCTTCCATACAGAAGATTCATTTTGTTGCTGTCATCTGTGTACCTTGATCTCCATGCAAATCTCAACGCAAAGTTCCAATACAAAATGCACTACCACGTTCTATTTACATGCCCTTTCATAACATTGAAGTCATGACAGAAATCAATGCACGCTTAGAATATCCTGTAGCAAGCTTACATTACTTATGTATACAAACTACAGCTTGGCCTTGGCTCCAATAGCCTCACTAACAGGTGCCACCTCAACCATCATCTTGCCGGTATTGGCACCCTCGTAAAGGCTCACTAGACCCTGAGGCGCCGCCTCCAGTCCACCCCGGATGATATGCTCCTTGCGCTTGATCTTCCCCTGGGTCAACCATGTCGACAGATCCTTCAAGGCAATGTCATACTTCTTCGCATAGTCGAACACGATGAAACCCTTCATTGTGATTCGTTGCGACTGCAATACACCATTAGCGACCGATCAGCTACCACATGCCATAGCAGGGAAAACTTACAATGACGTTCATGAAGCTCGCAGGCCCCTGCGGCTTGGCCGAGTTGTACTGGCTGATCGCACCGCAGATCGCGAACCGAGAGTCTTTCTGGGCCCGCGCGAGACAAGCATCGAGAATTTCTCCTCCGACATTGTCAAAGTACACATCAATGTACTCGGGCGTAGCCTCCTTCAACTGCTTCTTCCAATCCTTATCCTTGTAGTTGATCGCCGCATCGAATCCAAGCTCCTTGACCAGGAACTCGCACTTGTCGGCACTGCCCGCAATGCCAACAACCCGCTTGGCTCCCTTGACCTTGGCAATCTGTCCGGCGACCATGCCGGTCGCGCCGGCCGCACCAGACACTACGACGGTGTCGCCGGGCTTCGGCTGTCCGACCTCGATCATGCCAAAGTAGGCAGTCAACCCCGTCATTCCGAGCACCGACATGGCATCGGTGGGCTGGCAGCCGGGAGGGACGACCACCTTCTGAGCCTCCTTGGGTCCCAGCAGACAGTACTCTTGCCACCCGGAGTAAGCGACGACCCAGTCGCCGACCTTGTATTGGGATTGTAGTCCGCTTCCGACCGCGATCACCTGTGCGATGCTCTGGCCGCGCATGACGCTGCCGCGCTCAACGGGGCAATGTATGACCGTTTTGCTGTGAGCCATTGGCGCATGGCCGGGTCGAGGGAGAGGTAGTGCACGCGCACGAGGACTTTGTCATTGGGGATCTGGTCGGGGATGGAGGTTGTGTTGAGCTTGAAGGTTCCATTGGTCAAGGAGGGGTCGATGGCCGGGGACGGCGTGTTGGCGTAGATGAGCTGTCTGTTTGAGATGGCCATTTTGGCTGTCTGTTTGCTAGGACCAAAGATGAAAATATAGATGGAAAATAGGGTGCAAGGATGGAAAACGTGGGGTGAAAGAAGGAGCGATCCTTTTCACATATAGGCTTCGGTTATCTGTGTACCTTTTCTCGCATCCTTTGACTTGCAGCGAAAGTGCCTCGGCACGGCCGAAGTTCTGCATTCAGTTATCAGTCCGTTCTTCAGTTGCCTGACTCAGGACAATCCAAAGGAGCTAATCTAGAGAGAGAGTTTGGCTCCGCAAATTAACGGACTTTGTCTCTAGTTCTAGAAGAAGGCTAGAAATTAATAGGGTCATTGGCTCATTGCAAGAACTGGGGGAGGACATAACTGCATTGCTAACTTATGCAATGCATAAATGTTCATTTGTGCATTCATGACGTAGTTATGCATCCCATCTTATCGATAAGGATTTTTCTCTTTTGGGAAATAGAGAGAGGAACAGCCACTGAGCAATTGTACGACCCTCATCCCAGCTCAAAGAGATTGAATTGGTCTCGTTTTGAATTGAGCGAGCTTTTGATCTCAGATAGCCTATGATCTACCGAATACCACTTCGGATCTCATCCAAAGAGCATGTGGTCCCCGACAGAATGTGCGATCAGCCTGACGTCACCGGTCTAGGCGATGATGTCGAAAGGTGATGAGCATCAAACTGGGGCAAACTATAAGAACATCTACCGTGGTACTAGACGGACTTGCAATCCGAAGACTGAATAATAACTTCTTCTCTCATATCGACAGATAATTTCTGACCTGCATCATGAGTACCACCCAAGCACCTTACCAGTCCTCCACCGGAGGCTACAACCAAGACCCCAACTCCACCACTCCTATTGGGACCAACGTCAACACTGCAGCTAGCACCGCAGACCCTTTTACTGGACCTGCGTCCAAGTCAGCCGGACCGCATAACTCCAACGTCGCCAACACTCTCGATCCCCGCGTCGACAGCGATTTGAACAACCGCGCCCAGTACGCCCCAGGCATGGCCTCCTCCGGCAACGTCCACCCGGGCGCCACACAGAGCTACAACAACCCAGACAGCTCTAACGCTGGCCCTCACAGCTCCTCGGTCATGAACAAGCTCGACCCCCGTGTCGACAGCCAGACCGGCAACACCACGACCAAGACGACCAACGAGACGGGTACAGGCGCCTCCCGCAATCCTACCGATACCTCTGGAGCAGGTGCTGGTGCAGGTGTCACGCAGGGCTCCTCGACCACCTCCGTCGGATCGCCTGGGGTGGCAGATAATCGCTCGCGATATGACCCCAGTGTATCGGGGTACAACCCCGCAACTGGGTCCGGATACGCGACTGCCGGCGGCGTGGGCCACCAGCCCGCCCCGGGATCCAGCAGCTACGATAAGCAGGACTACCGAGCTGAATATGCGCCCAGCACGGAAAACAAGCAGTATACTGCGGAACCACAGGGCCGATCGGCAGGGAAGGGCGAGGAAATTGGCCGTGGTGTGAAATCAGCCATTGCTGGCGTTCACGTAAGTCGATCTGCTACATTCTCCTGATGAGCGGACATGAGTACTAACGAGGACTTCAGGGTGCTGGGGAGTCGTTGCGGGGAGCAATGAATGCAGCTGTTGACAAGGCATTTGGTCATGAAGCAGGTGCAGCGAAGAATGAGGCCATAGCGAATAAGGGCGAGCAAGAGATCCGGTCAGGAACACTTTCTGGCCAAAGGGAAACTCGATAAGCAGTCTACGTCTACTTTTGTTATGAATGATGATACCACGTTTTTGTACTTTGCAATTGAGACTACATGAGATTGTGATCAAGTTGTACTCCGTATCTTACTCCATATAGTCATTGTGCTGTGGCGATGGACATGATGTGTCATAGCTATGTAGTCGTATGTTCAAGGTATTAAGTTATGATGCAGTGGCAAGATAATAGCCAGGTCCAAGTGAGAGAGAGTTTGGTTTATCTGATCTTTTATGGGGGAGGTTATCCTTCTATGACGTGCTCTACGACACTGTTCATTAAGATATTGTATAGAAGCAACAACAAATATATACCTACCGCTCCACAGCGCCATGGAACACAGCATCTGGACAATCAGGGGCTAACTGGCTCAAGAGCGATTCAAGCATTCTCCAGCTTCTGCTTACCAGCGAATCATTATCATCCTTCAATAACTTCATCCACAACAGTCGTGTAAGTGTCTTCCGGGAGCTCCGGAGGCTGTGCAATTCCAGTGGAACCGCGATAAAAAAAAAAAAAGGAACGAGAATGAAACCAACAGAAACTTCAGTTGGAAAACAAGATTATGAAAGGATTATGAATCATCATTATACTTGAGAGGAGAAGAGAAGAAAGACCTTGAAGGAAATTCCTCCTCTTATTATCATCAAACCACGCAACTTCTTCCCACTGCGATTCTCGAGACAAAATACGAATACGACAAGTGAGAGCTTCATCGCCTCATCCCAGCTCAGACAACTTCCATCTCCACTCGTTAGACTGTCCTAGTCTCTCACATGTAAATTCGTGGTACTAGTCTGCTTATTTATAAACCATCGTTATCTGTCTTCTATTATCGTTCTTGTTGCATCATCACTCTCCTTACTACTGCATGGACAGAGTCATCCACCACCACCAGCAACGCCAACTTCGACATCATGCCGCACTCGCTGGTCAATCCGGAAGGCCATGATCAGTTCAATGCGATCGTGGAGGCATCCTCCAGCCCGGAGGATCGCTCTCCGATCCTGCAGTCCAATTCTGACAGCGACGAACTGGGCTACCAGTCCGTCGACGCAGCCAAGGAAGATGAAGCCGACGAGATGGTTGGTGTCAGTATCGGCCCAACGCAGAGTCGCATGAAGGCCCGTATGACGCCCGCGGAGGAGAAATCTCGCATCATGGAGCGCAATGGCCAGTATTTTGATGCCGTTCCTGACAATGTTCCCGACTCCGACGGTCTCTTTCTTCCTGAGATCACTTCTGAACCAGAGTCGCTGCCAGATGCTCGAGAATCCCAAGCGCATCCGCTAGAGGGAGCTGGTCAACAGGACCGTGTTGAACTGGCCCAGAATAGGGTGCACCAGAGCACTATTGCCCCGGCGAAAGACGGTCAACGGACCAGCTTCACCAGATCGATCCTGAAGAATGGACTGCCGCGTCCTCGGGCCTGGTCTGGAGATGCTATATCCAACCTGCGACTGAAGAAGTTTTTGCCGGATCTGGGCTCTTTGGCGAAGCGGTCTTCGCTGCCCTTTCGGTCAAATACTCTGCATAACCGAGCCCGCAGCCAGACCGTGAAGCCTATGCCGTCCGGACTGGCTCTTGAGCAGGCCCAGGCGGCCGCTGAACAGCAGAGGCGGCGGTCGTGCTCAACGCCCCACGCGCATCTACCTGCTGCGGAGGAGCCGATTCCGGAGTTGAGACCTTTGAACGGGATGATGGCTGCGAAGCATTCATTTACGCGCAAACCAAGTAATTTCTCCGGGAACGCAGCCTCGCTCAGGCGATCCTCATCGGATCAATCTTTGTACCTGAGAGCATCGTCCACGGCGTCGTCCCTGGATCAGGCACCCCGGTACGAACATATTCATTCCCAGATCAACAGTCGTTTCAAGGCCATCAAGGACAGTCTCCAAGACTCTAGTAGCCGGCTGCTGAGCATGCCCACCTTGCACCTTCAGGATCTCCGCAGCGAGTGGGGATACAAGCCATTTCTCAGCGAAGTCACCTATCGAAAAGCAGTCCCACAGGCGGCCGAACGGCAGTCCCACCGGGAGATTCTCAGAGAAGGGGCCTCGCATTCGCGTGAGCAATCCCCACGCAATAATTCAGCCTCGACGCATCCCATCCTGGCAGAAGCCATGTCCGAGTTGACCGGCGACGTTGTCATCTTAGGAGGCTACCGGGGCTCCATCCTGCGCTCTGCCAAACCGCCCCATCGCCAGCTGTGGGTTCCGATGAAAGTGGGACTCAATCTTCGCAAGGTCGATCTCGAAGTCGGCTTGAACCCGGAGGACGAAGAGCGGATGGAGGAAACGATCATTCCCTCGGGCGTGTTATCGCATGTCGGGCCCGTGGACATCTGCCGCAGGCTGATGAAGCGACTACAAAAGTGTGACAACGCCGTCAATGGCAAGCTCCGCGTCTGGAACTACGGCTACGATTGGCGACTGAGTCCGCACCTGCTCTCGAAGAAACTGATCAGATTCCTGGAAGGCCTCCCGTCCAATGCACCCGATGTGCCACCGGAGAAAAGAGGAGCGTATGTCATTGCCCACAGCCTGGGTGGTCTGATTACCCGCCAAGCCGTCAACCAACGTCCCGAGCTCTTCGCCGGCGTCCTCTACGCAGGCGTCCCACAGCACTGCGTCAACATCCTCGGGCCACTCCGCAACGGAGACGAGGTCCTCCTGAGCACCCGCGTGCTCACCGCGCAAGTGAACTTCACCTTCCGGACGAGCTTCGCCCTGCTCCCCGAAGACGGCCGCTGCTTCATCGACAAACGCACCAAGGAAGAATACCGCGTCGATTTCTTCTCCGTCCAGAACTGGGATGAATACCGCCTCTCGCCCTGCATCAGTCCCGCCCTGCCCCCGCTAACAGCCACCCGCAACTTCAAGGACAACCTGCCCGACCTCGGCATCCGCAAGCGCTTCACCACCGTCCTCGGCAGAGAGATCAACAACGGCTCCGCCGAGGAAATCACCGACACACCCAGCCGACGCAGCACAGACGGCCGCGCCGTCCACCACCCACACCACCGCGAGAACGCCCCTACACCACCGACCCCGTCTCCGACGTCGCCAACAAAGCCTCCGCCATGGCCCCAACAGCCGACGGCCTCGTCGGCCCAACGGCCAACCTCCGCGGCGCCGCAGCGCACACCAAGCTCGCAACAACCTCCACCATCCCCGCGCCACGGCCATCGCCTACCTCGAACGCACCCTCGCCGAAGTCAAGCGCTTCAAGCAGGAGCTCGCCTTCAACCCCGCCCACCAGGCCGAGAACCGCTACCCGCCTGCTGCGGTCCTCTACGGCAAATCCGTCCCTACCGTCTACGGCGCGCGCGTCTGGTCGCCCGACCAGATCAGGCGCCAGGATGCATACGACGATCTGGCCTTTGCGGCCGGTGACGGCGTCTGTCTTGCGTCGGCGGCGATGCTGCCCCCGGGTTACCGGATCATCAAGGGCGGACTGGTCAAGAGCGAGCGCGGGCATGTTGGGCTGCTGGGCGATCTGGAGGGTGTGGGCCAGTGTCTGCGGGCTTTGGTCCGTGGTCGACGGGAGGGCGTGGGATTGGGACCGGGGCCTGGGCCGAAGCCTGAGCCTGCGCCTTCTTCGTAAAGTTCTTCTACGGACTGCATGCATTTGATACCCCAAAGCGCTTGTTTTATGATGACGACAATACGAGTAATGACCCGACTGGTGCTATCTGCTGCATGGCGCCTTTGTATACTACATCTCCAATCGTTCATATAGAGAAGATAGACATGTATAAACGTATCGATCTATCCTTGCTATATTCTGATGATCGGTTTCACTTTTTTCTCATATACCCATAGTCTATAGTATTCCGCCAACCGCCAAGATAATCCTCCAAGTTCAATAGATATAACGATACCACAAATCACGCGCCGCATAGAATTCTAAAAGCGAGAAAAAGTAAAAAAAGGAAATTGTAATCTAACCCGTTCTCGAGTTGGCAATGTTGAGGACCAGAATGTCCGATGCGCCGACCTTGAGCAGCTCGTCCATGACCGTCGCGATCTTCTTCTTCTCGACCATGGAGCTGACGGCCACCCAGCCCTCCTCTTCGAGAGCGGTGATTGTGGGCGCACGCTTGCCGGGGGTGATCTGCGAGGCAACTGATAGCCCGGAGCGGGGAATGTTGTACTGGCACAGGACGTATCTTTGAGCGGCTGTAGCAGGAGGTGAGCATTTGGCCAATTCAATGAGACTTGGGGGGAGGGGGACGTACTGATAACACCACTGATACGAGAGGTGATTAAATCGACTAGCGAGTTCTTGGTTGACCGAGACTTGACCAGCACGGCCGTGCTCTCGACGACAGTATCAATGGCCTTGAGACCAGCAGCCTTCATGGTCTCGCCGGATTCTGCACCCGTCAGCATCGAACTCAATCCCTAAGCTGAAAGAGAATCGGAACCACATACCAACGAGATCGACAATACCGTCGGCCACACCCAGAGCACAAGCAGCCTCGACACTACCACCAACATACTTGATCTTGGTGCTGAGCTTCTGGCCAAACTCCACGCCCTCCAGCCGAGAGAAGAAGGCCTGCGTCAGCGCCGTGAAGCTAGTCACAACATTCTTGCCGATCAACTGCTTCGCCTCCGTGACGTCGCCCTTCTGCGGGACCTGCACCTGCAGCTTGCACCCGCCGAACCCGAGATCCATGATCTCCTCGACGCCCGAGACCTCGCCCTCGGCCAGCTGCGCATCATGTTCGGCGACCTGGTCGCGGCCGGTGATACCCAGGTCTACGCGGCCCTCGCCGACGAAGGTCGGGATGTCTGCAGCGGGGAGGAAGATGAGTGCAATGGGGAGGTTCTTGACCAGCGCGATGTCGAGGCGGGTTTCGCGGCGGAATTGGATGTCGCTGCCTGACAGGAGGTCCAGGGTAGCCTGCTGGAGACGACCCTCTGTTGTGAACAAGAGGTATGAGTTAGCTGGAGAGTCTTCGTCTGTTGCGATCGTAGGGTCTTGCGGTCAAAGAATGGAAATGCGATTGCGAATGATGAGGTGAGTCACAGAGGGAACTTGCTTTTAGGGACGGCGAAGAGGAGTCTTCCTTCGAGGCTGAGAGAAAATGTTAGTGATTATGAGACGGACTTATGGTATAGCAATTGAGTCAAATGAAAGGTCTGTTCTTGGTGGTGAGGTCACATACTGGTTGACGAGATCCATGTCTGATGATCGACGGCGCGGGGTAGATGTGAGTTGTGTAAGGAATCGCGGCAAATGTAGAGGGGAAAGGATTTATATTATGCACAAGTGAGATTGAATGATAATGACAATGTTATACAGTAAATCCAACGGGAATTGACTGGCGCGCCGCCGACGTGCCTAGAATGAAGAGTTGACCGAAAGTTGTTGGATTGCAGGAACGAAATCGGAGTTCAGGTTCTGACTCGAACGGTGAGGGGCAGAAGAGCAGGACAGCCAGGAATTCAACTCAATTGCGACTACATCTGTTAAAATAAAGCTATCTGGAGTATGTACATGGAAGCCGAATTCATAAATACAGGTTCTACAAATCACATTATTCTCTTGGACCACGAGGATCCCAAGGTTGAACATGGAGTCTGCCATCAAAGGGGAAAAATAAGTGTTGGACGGATCCTCATCGGAGACCAAATTGGTGCCTTGTGGCCTGAATGCTGCCTTGAACATCTATGCCTGAAACAGGTTGCTTTCATGCCTGAAGTTCCAGGTGTCAGTTAGCCCTGAGCCCTCGCGTAAAGTTCCAATTTCCCGCGCTAAGCCCAAAATAGAAACCCACACACGCCGGCAAATTCCTCGCTTGCAATCACAGTCCACCACACCACTCTATACCTGTACGGCCTCATCTAACCCACCGAACGCCGCCAT
This sequence comes from Aspergillus novofumigatus IBT 16806, assembly GCF_002847465.1. Classification (NCBI taxonomy): domain Eukaryota; kingdom Fungi; phylum Ascomycota; class Eurotiomycetes; order Eurotiales; family Aspergillaceae; genus Aspergillus; species Aspergillus novofumigatus. The sequence continues at coordinate 794,275 of NW_020194280.1, forward strand.
CTTCCCTTCTATCCCGTCAAGTCAACCCTCTCGCTGTCGTCGAGCCCAACCTCCAAGATGGATTCCGCCAAGCAGCCTGTTAAGCTCGTCAAGGTGACTCGTGTTCTCGGCCGTACCGGTACGTGATCTACAATCTACAATGATGGATGTCGCGTTGGATTTGGTATAATAACTGCTTCTCGCTTTAGGCTCCCGTGGTGGTGTCACCCAGGTCCGCGTCGAGTTCATGGATGACACTTCCCGCAGCATCATCCGTAACGTCAAGGGTCCAGGTATGCGATTTCCGTTCAGCGATTGAGTTTTGGAGGTTTTTCTTTCGGTGGTCCTCGTATCCCGGCCGACAATCCGATTGCGACGATTCAAGACGGAGGAAGAAACTGGTCATCTCGGTGCAATGGCGGAGAAAAAAAGAATGACTGCGAATGCGAATGCGACTGCAAGCCCGACCCATATTGAATCCGGATATCGGGGACCATCGGAAGGGGAAAACCAGGGTCGAATATTCAAACAAGTGCATGTGCATGGGCTAACTAGGAATCTTCGTCGCAACCTACAGTCAAGGTCGATGACATCCTCTGCCTGCTCGAATCCGAGAGAGAGGCCCGCCGTCTGCGGTAATTCCGCGCCGATTTTCTCGCCGAGTTGTCGTCTTTTATTCCCCTCTCGAGGCCGGCCGTGTACGTTTGCTTGCGTTGGAAATGATTCTGGGAGGTCGGGAAAGGCAAAAGTTTTTCTAGCAATGAGAAATGCGTGGCTGGGTTCAACTTTGCACGGGCTGATGCGAACGAAACGGTTGTGATACTTTGGCTTTCCATCCAAATCTTTCTACATTATCCTATCTGTCTTCGAGATATCAGGGAATAAAAGAGAGAGCCAACGGGGAAACCAAGCTCAACCCTTTCTAATGAAACGCAAAAAAATTTGAAAGCAACGAGGCTCGAATGGACAGGCTTTTCTACCTTGGTCCTTTTTCTTCGTCTGTCGCTTGTCATACCCTTGATCGCATTGCCCTTCTCGAAGGCGATAGGCGAGTAGAATTTGTGTTCTGGTTGATCTTCCGTTCAGGATGGCGAGCATGATACATGGGGTATAGAAGTCTAGGTCACTGGGGAAATCGAGGACAAATATATGACGATCACACAACCACGTCCTTGCATCGAGACTGGATCTAGGTCTTCGCTGCAATTGGGGTTCTTGGGACAAATTTGAGGCTGCATTGGTAACAGAGATGTTGTGAGTCGCCGCGCAAGTCCAACTCCTGCCAAATGCAAGTCGCAATGAGTCTACCTTTTCCCCAGTCAAGAACAACGATGACCGACAGTCCTTGATATAGATCGTAATGCGTGGTAACTTTCGAGCCAAGTCTATATGATAGCGCTCCACAGGCTGACCGATTCTCAACGTAAACTTAACTACGGTTTGATACGGAGTAAGGATGATGATTGAACCCGATCTATGTCGTCCTATATGTACAGTAGCATGCCAAATCTCCGAAACCTCTCGCAGTCTGCAAGCTAACCTACAGCTGCTCCGCGTTGCTGATGAGTCTTTCGAAGAAGTCCTCATCCCCCTTTGCAGGATCTTCCATCAATCCTCCAACAGCCGTAAGAAGTCCGGCAAGTCGACGACGGCGTATCCGCTCTTCTAGCTCCGAACTCTTCTGCCTGGCCACTTCGATTAACGGCGCTGGTAGGTTCGCCAACCGCGCCACGTTCAATCCGTAACTGCGATGCGCCACACCTTCCCCAACCTCGTAGAGAAAGGTGATCTCTTCCTCCTTGCCAGACCCGGACTCGGTGAAACGCATGTGGACGTTGCGAAGTTCGTGGTCCGGGAAGGATTGCGCCATATTGGAGAGATGCTGATAGTGGGTGATAAAGAGGGTCAGACTTCGGAGCGTCCGTACCATGTAATCCAGAACCGCCTGCGCGATGGCAACCCCATCATGAGTAGACGTCCCCCGGCCCAACTCATCAAGGATGACCAGCGAACGGGGCGTTGCCTGCTTGAGGATGTCGGCCGTTTCTGACAGTTCGACCATGAAGGTCGATTCACCCGCCAGCATGTTGTCGAAAGCTCCCATGCGAGTAAACACGGCGTCCAGCATGCCGAGCTTCGCGGACCGAGCGGGCACGTAGGAGCCAATCTGGCCCATAATGGCAATTAGGGCTACTTGCCGCACATAACTGGACTTGCCGCCCATGTTCGGACCAGTGACGAGGAGGGCACGAGTCTTGTCACTATCCAGATCAATATCATTGGGAACATAGCTGTCGAGCAGAAGCTGCTCCACCATTGGATGGCGCCCTTGTTCCACGTGAACACACGTTTGGTCGGTATACTCGGGCTTCACGTATCCTGGCTGGCTAGCAATTGCAGCCAGCGAGAGCAAACAGTCGAGCGTCGCGAGAGACTGGACGCAGTCACGGAAGGACTGATAATTAGTCGCTATCTCGGCCAGAAGAGCCGCGAACGCTTGGTCGCACGCTGCAGCGAGCGCTTCCTTGTGCTGATCTCGTTGCCGTAATAGCTGAATGACCTCCGGCGTATGGAATCGAGAAAGCTTCTTGGTCCCGCTCACCTTGACCCATGATGCTGGCACTCGTTTGATGGCCGCTGCAGTGTTTTCAACCTCGATCAGATACTCAATCCCCGACGAAGTAACATAAGTCACCTTCGGCCACTTGAGGATCCCAGCAGCGACAGAGCGGTGTTCCTCTAATTCATGTTCAACGCTGGCGATCCCGCACTTGTGTTCGCTAATTCTTTCTGTCTCTTCCGATTCCCGAAAGAACTCATACTTGTCGTCGTTTCGCGCCGCATGCATGTTGATCTTGTTCAGGAACTCGACAACATCTTCCAATATTGACGGTAGTCGAGCAATAGCCTCACCGAGAATTGGCGATGTGAAGCCGGAGTCCTCGGGGTTCTTGACGTCGACGTACTCCTGTGCAATGGTCTGCAGCGTCTGGAGGACAGTGAGAAGCTCTGGGCGCGTGCACTGCTTCCTCGTTAGCAAAAGGTCCGCTCCAGCATATTCAAAGTCACATGTACGTACCTTTCCATAGTATATCCGAATCAGATTCTTCTCCAGATCGCTCTTGATCCTTCCTAGCAATATCTTCACTCTCTCGACCTGCACAGTCCTGTCCGGACTCTTCAGCTCCTCGACAGCATTCACCCTTTCCTCCAGGCGCTCCTTGTCCAGCAAGGGACGGCCCACCCATTTTCGAAGTAACCTCTGTCCAAATCTCGTTTGCGTCCGGTCCAAGGTCCAGAAGAGACTGCCTTTGGCCGAATGATCGGTCTGGTTCTGGTAAATCTCGAGACTGACCAAGGTATTCGCATTCAGCAACATGTGTGATCGAGAAGAAAAGTGTTGGAAATACTTGGTAAGCTCGAAAATGTGCTCCAATCCGTACTCTGTCAGATGCTCGATCATAGCCGAAAGACACACCGTCACCTGCTCCGGCAAATTAAGCACCTTTTGGAGTAAGTTACTGGTTGACGCATCGTCCGCAGTGTTGGCTGCCTTCAGTTTTGCGGCATAAAAGTTTGCAACATGACTATGTGATTCGGCCACTGCGGTCTTCTTCTTAGCGACCCTATCCACGCGGACTTTGTCGCCAAACGTATTCAGCTTGCTACCAGAGAGATGTTGCACGAGTTTCTCTGTAGCCTTGGACAGTTCTCCGACGATGACAAGTTCGCAAGGCGCGATATGGAGTAACCTAGTTTCAACCTCACTTCTCATAAATCCATCCTCAAAGTCATCGTAGATGATGTCACCCGTATTCGGCTGGACAGCGACGATACCAACATGTACCTTTTCGTCGTTGCCCCAGCCCTTTGCATTTGTCTCAGTAATGCATAGCATGTACCCGGTAGCCGGGGAAGCACCGCCTGATGCAGCAGGTGTAGCGCCATCTAACCCCTCGACATCGTCTACATAAGTACCCTTCGTGTATAGGTTGGTAAGTTTCCGGGAGAAAGGAGCATTGCGATTGTCTCCAGCAGCTTTGAGGGCGGCAGTTTCCAACTGCCTCACAACGCCGACCTTGTATCCAGCTGATACGAGACGCTTCACATGCACATGTAATCGGTGGACTGGTATACTAGCGGATGCGAAGCGATCGAGATGAGCTTCGGAGGGATCTGTTCGCAATTGTACACCCTTTAGCAATCATATCCCCAATGCAGAAAGACAAAAAAGGTATTGCGAACTAACTTACGTTCATCAAACCTCATTTTCCCAGGTATGCATACAATACTCAATTCCTTAGCAGCGATCCTCGCATCCTCGCCAAAGAATCGAAACTTGTAGCCCACCTCGATCACCAAAACTGTGTCCATATGCTTGCGCTTGATGTCAATCACTTGCTTCTCCAGCGGAGTCAGCTTGCTCCCGCCCTTCTTTGACGCTCCTTTCCCCTTTGACCGGGGCGGAGGTGCGGGCTCATCATCCTCATCGCCTTCCGCAACTTCCTCCGCGCCAGAGGGAGCCTCAGTCGTGGCATTCCTACCGATTCCGATAAGGCAGTCAGCTCCTCCCAGCTTCTTGACAAAAAGTTTGTGCAGTTTCTCGCGTTCCAGCTGCCGCTTCCTCGCTTCCGGATCGTCTGCTTTCTCAATGCCTGCATCATCAGCAGGAGAGCTCGCAAACTTGTAAAGGTTGGTGCGCTGGCTGCTGCTTGATGGAGGTTCTGGTCCCCGTGCAGCATTCGATGCTTCTTTGATATTGCGTCCAAACCTGTTCTCGGAATCAACTCCGTTCGTTTTGACCCTCTTCGGAGCCGGAACCGCTATATCCTCATCCTCATCGTCCACCAAATCATTCTGATCCCTTGTGGCTTCACGCAGCGGTATCTCTGCCTTTTTCTGGCTTGTCGCTCGCCCATCTTCAAGGTCGTTGCTTCTCTTCTCTGCTGTCGGCGCCCGCTTCGTGAAGAAGCTGGAAATGGTCTGTTGTTTACGCTTGAGATTCTGTGAGGATGGCGGCGATGACTGCGATGAACTTAGTGTCATTTTACCTCGCAGGAGTCGCTGCGGACTCCTGAGTCAACTGGTCAACGCGAAGCAGGATCAGGTTAGAGGCGTGGAGTTTGGCATCGCAAGTATAGAAGTGGCGCTGACTCTTTCCGGTGTCTTTTGAGCGAGCGGTACTAGGGTGCACCTTATTGAAAAGCCTCTAGCTATTTTCTTCATTAATCAGCCAGATTCAAGGCTTCTGGATTCTGTAGATGATCCCAAGTTACGCTGGAGACAAAACTTATTCCGCTGCGTCCTGGAGCTTGACGCGTGGAGAACACGCTAACTTATCGTGCGCGCGATCGGATCTTAATGGTTGATTATCTAATCATCTAATCAAAGTATGAGTTATCGTATACAGACAACCGTACAGCAATGTTCCACCATGCAACTCCATCCTACCGGACCCTGACGATCTGCTCCCTGACAAAATGTATAATAGTACAAATCCTTGAAGTAATCGGAAAACACTGGTAGCAAAGGCGCGATTCTGAGCCTAGAATCATGTGCCTTCTTGGAGGCAGAAGTCCGTGTGGATACTGGATGATAGCAAGTGCTAATATATAAATAAACAGGTCAACGGTTCGGTGGCGGATAAGGATCAGTCATTCACGTTCAAGCGTGCCGCAACAGATGCGACTTGAGAGAGAGAATGATGGCGTTGGAACTTCGCAGACTAGAGAGAACTCGTGTCCAAGTAGAGTTGCTCGAAGTCGTCTTCCTCAATGTCTGATATAGTCGCCTCGGGCGATGTAGCGCGTGTGATAGAATGCAATCGGGGAACACGACTATTGGCGTCAAAGATTGGGTTCTCAGTCGGCAGCTTAGGGGCTGAGATAACCAATGGGTTGAACGTATAGCCGGCGTAGAAACCATGAGTCTCAAAAGGACTCAGTCCGTTACTTTGGGCTTCTTCGAAGAAATACTGCGATGCATAACCCGCATCGCCTGCGTGCTGCGATCTAATTGACGATTGCCACAGTAGAGGGGATTTACCCCGGCTGTGGTCGTTTAGCATAGGGTCGATGTTTTCTTTCGCTGCAGAAGCATGAGCGAGCCTAACAGAAGGCAATGGAGCCTTATTGCCCGAAAATCGGTTGACTCTACTTTCAGCTGTTGCTCCACGCTGATAAAGAGTTTCCCGAGAAGGACTCGATACTCCAAAGCGCAGGTATGGCTCATCGTAGCTGGATATGTGCTGGCTAGGTTCGTCGTGGAAAACTGTGAAACCAGTTCGAGCTCTGGAGTCAAGCCCATTCACCGCCAGACTGAATTCTTCCGTTTCATCTTCGTAACAGCAGTGGGGATTAACGCCGTATTTATATGGCAACTGAGCCCCAGAATTCCCTGAAGCCTGAGAGTCATATCTGACCAAGCCGTCTTCACGTCTGATTGCCGCGCGTTTCGCACCTTTCTTGCTCCTTTTCCGATCCTGTCCACGTGGAACATTAGAGTCAACTTGGCAAAGTGCACGCTTCGGGCGAGTGGCTCGTCTTTTAGGGATCGGTGTCTCTCCCTTGAGGGGACTGCTGTCTTCGACGTTGCCTGATATAACACGTTGTTTTCGCAGGATGCCTGTTGGCGAAAACACAAGTTCCGTGGGCTCCACACGCATAGAGGTCTTTTCCATCATCTTGAGTATGCTCTCATCTTTCTTCTGGTTGCGCTTACGCCTCATCTGCTCTGTTGCAGAATCAAAAATATCCATGCCAGGCCACAGTACACCCTTTAGTCTTGTCATCTCGTCCGCCCTCTCTTTGTCACCTCCGACTAGCCTGAGGTAATCAAAGCTTCCATTGTCGTCAACAAAGGGGTCGTCATCGATGGAGCTGCTGCTCAGCGGTTGCAAAGTGTTACCAGATCTGCTTTCTCGTTTAATTGACAGGCTCGGCTTGATTTGCGTGGTGGAACCACCTTCCTCTTCGGATTCAGAGTCAGGTTCCTGTTTGCACTGGTGCGGTGCAAGCCCTTGGCGCAGATTGTTCGAATGCAGGGTATAGCCTGTTCGGACATGAGGCTGAGGATCAGGAACTGAAGACATAGCTGACGTTTCATGATGACTGGAAAGAGAAGCATTTCTACTCCTCACATTGGGTTCGCCGTTCAGGTAAGGGTCAGAAAGGCGTGGGTCAAGGAACGCAGGTAAAGGCTGATGAGATGGAGGGCATATAGCTCTAGGTGTATCTGTCGGTCCAGCACCACGTCGAGCAGTCAACGATGTAGCAAGTGCGAGCGTACTCCCGTGAGTCTTTCTTTTGCGAGCCTCCTTCGATGCCATCCGATCAGAAAGCAGTTTGGCCAAGTTGTTGGCCTTGTACCATTTGTCGTATTCATCGAGGAGGTTCCTGGCTTCAATTTCTTGATGGCTTCGCACTTGGAGTTTGAAGTAATGGGAAAGATGGGCCTTCGATGAGACGTGGGTTAACAAGTGAGACACATCGCTGAATCGAGCCCGTTTGGGACAAATGTTGCATTGAAGTGCTTCAGCATCCATCTTGGGCAGTCGGAATGAACGATCCAACCCAAGCGAGATCTGAAAGGAAGTGACAAGTAAGAAATGTAGCCCGATATTTGCACGAACACGGAATAGAGCAGAACAAAAATCCAAGATAGAAAGACTGGCCCTGATCGAGGACACCCCGCCTGATTGCAGAAGAAGTGACGAGAATGGACGATACTTGCCTTGAGATACCCATTGCCCTCCGAGCAGGTGATTGACGTGCAAGGGGATGTGCTTGCCTCTTTTCGACGTAGCGACACAGGTTGCTGCTTCGAGAAGGGGCGCCCTGTAATTGACTGGATGTTTGTATTGGGAAGGTGGCGGGGATGTCCCATGTCTACAGCAGTCGACTTCAGTCGACCATGACGATTGATTGCAACAATAGAGGAAATATTTTCGATTCATCTCATCAACTATCTAGAAAGAATAAAATTAGGTTGAGCGTTGCGATATATTGTGCCAGTGCGTCTTAACAGCCTATTATCAGGCAATTGTGGAATGATATGAAGCGGAAATAAGTCGCAGTGGCCATTTCTCTTCTCCTGCCTTGTATCCCATAGTCCATGGATGGTAAAGAACAACGGGTTATTAGATTGCAGGAGGTCGAGTTGACTACGGTTGGGGACAATGTTGAGACATTTGCGCCTTTACTGGCTGGAAAGGTGCTACTTCTTCAAGTATTTCGTTGTAACTGCTCTGGGCATACAACTATTTCTGGGTCAGCAAAACGTGTCATAGGAGTAAATCGTGCGGGTGACGTACTAAACAGGATCTACTTCCTGGACGCCTTCGAATTTCAGGAGACTTAAGCCAGCAATTGCGAAGTGCGTATGGAAGACATCAACCATATTACCTGGGCGGTCTCCGAAACCGCCAGCTTCAGGATCCTGCATCGAGTCAGTTCTGACGACACTCTGGTAGACGACGAGGCGGCACACCTGACAGCGCAGAATATATGTAGCCAATTTGTGGCCATCGATCCAGTGCAGTCTGTCAATCATCGCTAAGCTGGACCCGACCCACCAACTGTAACAAGCATCTGGCAACTTCTCAGGACGTCCATTCAACCCACCATTGTCCAGTTGCCTTTCGCTGAGCCAACTACCAAGACGATCCTTGTTCACAAGGTCCAAACGACCAGCAATGGCCAACGCTCCCACGCACGTGAAGACCTGTCCAGCATGGGACTCTGCTCCGGGACAGATGCCGTATCCTCCATCCAGATTTTCACACTTCTGAATGTAGGCCACGGCTTTAGAGACATCGACCATATCCATAAGTCCTAATAATGACAAGGCATTAAAGGCACCATAGACGAAACGGGTGTCCAATTCACCCCATTCGTCGCCCATGAAGGAGCCTGTCGTCCTGTCCTGTAGCCCTGCGATGACTGCGACTGTTTAGTATGATCGAGGTGTGAATGGAAGATGACTACAAGAGAGTGTGGGAAGCAAAATCATACAAGATGCAACTTTCCGCTTGCCTCCCAAACCACGTTTTTCCAGCTCGTCCACCGCATCCAGGGTCACGAGTATCTGCACGGCTGAGACAGTGTAAAGCATGTGTGCATCATGGCCGGGTGCAGCTCCGAACCCGCCATTTTCGCGCTGACAGGAGAGAACAAAGTTGATAGTCTCTTCCCGAGGGAGAGCTTCCGGGAAGCCAAGAAGATGCAGGGCTGTCAAGCCCCAGTATACGCCATTCAGACGAAGATGCTCTGTGAGCCAATATTCCAGCTCATCCCGCCTCTAGCGTCACCTGTCAACCATCTTCCCCATCATTAAGAGAAGATATAAGTATCACGCACGCTGTCCAGATTCCTGATGTACTCCACATGTTTCTGTACACACAACGTGTGATCTGGAAGACTGCCCACAGCTCTACCAGGACCTGAGACCAGAGACATTTTGAATTCGGGTCTGGATAATTATTTTTACTCAGGAAGAATAGCTTGATTAGTATTTCGAAGCTGGAAGTTCTCTTATTAGCTCGCAATCAGGTCCAGGTTGGCGAAGCAGATTCTGTGCGGTCCGCTCCACAGCTAGATAGATAGCGGAAGCATTGAGGGCACCCGAATTACAAGATTGTTCTCCGAGCGAACTGGCCAGAAGAGGCTAGAGCATGATACAAATCAATTTTAATTGTATAAAGGACACAAAAAAAAAAAAAAAAAAAAAGCCACAAGGGCAGCCAGGATTCAGAAGCTAACAAGACGCCTAGCTTCGCTGGTTGTATTAGGCTTAGACGAATGGCAGCCAGACTCCATGGAAAAGTGTCAAGGGGATAAATTTCTGCAGTGGAAGACTGCTACTCGCTAGATGGCAAAGGGCTTGCTTTCACGTGACTTAGCGACACCAAGGCGGGCCAGGGCCAAAAGGGCGGGGCATTGTTTCAGAAGGAACATTCAAAGACAAGGATCGCCATGCTCGCCAAGTCCCCATGCACAATCGAGTCCAAGAGCGGTGTGAAGTCATGTAAGAGTGAACCACGTGAATATGTGAATCGTACCAAATAATATCCAGATAATGTCAGTTTATTGGTTGATTTCTCTTTCCATACATCCAATTTTTCCTTTTGAACAGAAGGCCATATGGACTTCTGAGGAGGCTCTATATGGGCGACAGGGGCAAGTAACCATCAACAGGTGCATATGTAAGATGGTTGCTTGCATAAGAACATTGATTAGAGAAGCTGCTCCATCGCACATATTACTATTCTCAATCTTTATGCGCAAATTAGTCTGTCTCGGATTTTCATAACTATCAGTGACTTTCAGGGTACATCGAACCGTCGGTAGTCTACTTCTTGCCCTTCACCAAATCTGTAAAATGCGATGATCGCTTCGCGCACAGGATTGAATGTCCCTGGGGCATTAGTCAACTTCGTAAGCTGATACACCGATAGAGTGATAGATCGACATGGGCCTGTGAGAATCCAGCGGGGTAATGGAAGTGTACTTACGTCCACAAATGACAGATTAATAGTAGATGGTAGATATGTAGACTACTAGATAGACATTGGTAAGAAAGTGAGACTTGAGATATTAGTTACCTCTGGTATGACTAGGTACTTTTTTTATCATGACCCACTGGTTGTATCAAGAATCTCTTTGACCCGTGGTTACCCATTGTATGATAAACAGGAGCCAGTATGGAGTACCGTGGTACACTTTCAATTCGGACGTTGCATAGATACTAAATAAGGACAGGTTGAGAAAGAACAAGAATTGCTTGTTGCTTGTATGAACTATGGTGATGATAACTCCCCCTTTCATATATCCATACAGCAAATATTTAGGATATCATGTTAAGGCTAGGTGATAGTACTGACTTAATTTACTAGCCGCCAGGTAACCTTAGGTAGCCATCCATTCCGTCCTTCTGATATTGAATGCAACCTGGTGATTCGGCAAAATGAGTCAACTCGACCCTCCGGCAATATTTGGTTGACCAATCCGCTGTCCCAATCGCATGCCCTGAACCGAAGTGTACCTCAGCCCGTCCAAGGCTGGATCCAACTGTCAGAGCGAATTCTTGTGACCACTGGGAATTATCTTTCAGTTTAAAGAACAATGGCACTGACCATTGTTAGGCTGTTCGGTGCCTGTATAAATCCCCTGGAGTAAACAAAAAGCGAAGTTGGTTGGAAGTCTGGAGATCCTACAGTAAAGGTATAGGCGCTCAAATAGCTGGTACTCTTTACTGCCTCAGTATTCAGTAGAGAAAAGAATCATGAGAGTAAGGTTTCGTCCATACTGGTTATTGTATTGGTCATAGACCATGAATACCCGCCCCAGACAAACTCCATTGTACCAATATGTTAAATGTTAATCATCAGTGTCCCTCTCCCATTTAATCGAGGATTGACATCGCAATGACATAGCGTCATCAAACCAGCCACGGACACAGATGATCTCCCTTTAGGGAATATGCTTTATCTGTCTGGATACAAATTTCCGTGACGGTATTGCAAATAATTGGGATGATCCAGATTGAATATCATTCACTGTTCTGACAAGCACGTACACCAAAAAAAGGTGGCACCTGAAGTGCCCACTACACATTCATAGATCCATAGAGCAATTTCCCATTCGCTGTCATCTCCAATCGCCACTAATCCTCCCCCTTTTCTTAGCTTACCACGCAGCCGCGCTTGCATTATTATTATTATTGTCTTATCAAACTAGCGCCTGTCAAGGACTCAAGGAATGTGTCGTCGCTGCGACGAGCAAGTCAGCGACGCTACGAGATATCTATTAGATACTTAGTCTATATACTACTCTGTACTCTAGTCTGTGCGGGACCCATCCATCCTCTTGTGTCCCTCCTGCTTCGTACTACTGCTATTGCTACTACTGTAAGCCCCTACTTACACAAGAGTTTCCATTCGACTCATTCATAGCGACATTTTTCTTTCGTTTTTTCTTTCGCTTTTGAAGGATCTGTAATTCCTATCGGAATACTTCCTCTTCTCTTTGACGGTTCTTCTTTCATATCTAGCCACCTGGAAGCTGTCGTCGCGCTTCGCTTCTGTCTTTGTACTCTCTTCACCGACCGCCCCTCGATTCCACAAGGGGAAAAATATTCCCACAAAACATACACGAAAAATTTCAAGGCATTAATCAAACGTACATTCGTTCAATAATCGTTGCCTATAACATCGTGGGCAACAATTTCGTGGATCGCTCGTCTTTAACTGCGATTGATGGAAAGCCACAGAGAATAGACCTCGGGCAGAGAGAGCTTTCAAGAGTATGAGGGGTGACACACTTTGGTAGGTCAGAAAGATGATTTTGTTGAGCAATCCAGACCGAAGTCCCATTGTCTCTTGTGATGATCCCTTTCATGAAAGGATGCGCTTCGTCAATGGTCATCAAGGGGTTGAGATTATGTCAATGTCAGCTTTATTTATAGCTCGCCTTGATTCATTCTGAGACCCCTACATTCAGCCATGCTCCTTGCGGTGAAAGACATCATCCTACATACTTTTTATCTCTTCGTTATTCATACAGCAGGTTTTGCTCCTTACTATCTCACTAATGGTCGTGCGACTTCTTGACAGATCTCAACCCCCGAACCATTTTACACCCTTCAACGGCGATCCGTGCCGATAGTGACCATCCGAAGCATCGAAAGAAGTACTGGAAAGGCTGGTTCCGTTCCAATACTTTCATCAGAGTGATCTCAGAAAACGGTCTCGCTCGCGCCCCTTCCTCTCGGACATTTCTTGAAGGAAAGTTGAATCTGCTCCATTATCAGGACGACTGGGAAAGTGTCAAGACGGGTAAGTCCATAAGTCCGGGACTGTCTACTCATAGCCGGCTCACTGTGATTTACCTGCTGGTCAAAATCTCGAGATTTGTGCTGACCATGCTGGCGCAGACTAGTCGATTAGATTCCCCTCATAGAGCTTGCACATCCAGTGGGCACTTGATATATCACTTTTCCCGCCCTGACGTGTTTTTCCGCGATACTTCTTCAGGTGAATTGCCCGGCGAACCGACGCACGTCTAAGAATGCCTTCGAGACAGTCCGCCGTTCCCAATTTAGATCTAAGCTCCTTCACTCTACAGGCGAACTCGAAGAACTCTTCTCCACTTACGCCCGGTGCTCAAAGCTCCGACAGAGCCAGTCCCCTGACACCCCGTTCTCCCAAGTCATCGTCCAGCTCGCCGTTCTTCAAGGGAGCGACTATCCGCCCTGTAACACAAGAGTCCAACAGCAAGTCGAGCAGTCCTACTTTCCCACTCTCTTCTGCTCAATCGGCGGAACCCACGACTCCTGGTTTCACAGCCATTCCTCCATATCCTCCTTCGCCAAGGGATTCGCCCAAGCACAGTCGCGAACCGTCTCGCTCTTTCTTTGCAAACCTCAAGGCGCCGAGATCTGCACACAGAGCCCAACGCTCAGACGGTTCGGGAAGTTCAAGTGACAAGCCCAAGAGCCGGGGCAGTTCTAGGGATCGCAGAACACAGATCGCTTCCAAGTCGTACGAGTCGACGCCCGATCTTCCTGGTACAGTCGAGCGCGCAGCCCAAGAGGAAAAAAGTAAGCGTCTAGCTTCATACGAATGTCCTGTGTCTTAGTTTTTATCAATATACTAATGGCAGGTCTGATAGACGGAGATACGGTCCAAAGCAAGAATCCTCAACCGCTTGAGACCAAAAAGGTTGGCAACGATCTTGAGACCGGAAATCCTACGAAGAAGAACAAGCCGCGCTTTGCCAATATCTTGTCGCGCTCTCGCTCCATCAGACTGGACGACTCCGCGTTAAACAGAATAGCCAATCGGCGTCCGTCAGCGCCTCTAGTGAAGCTTGAGGAAAGCAGCAAACGGGAGGCGGAGATGACCCCCAAGACAGCTACGGCCCGACAAGACCGCGGCTTCAAGGGAGCTGGGAATGCTGCAGTGCGTACCTATGCCGTCGATCGCGCCGGAGAGCCAGGCAGTGGTCAGGTTCGGAAAGAAAGAAATCACGTCGGCTCAATGGTGCCCTCCGCTTCACTAAGTCAGGTGTCAGGTGCCTCTGCTGCGCTGTTTAACAACATCAAACAGTCTTCCAGTGGTGCTGCAGACAGACTTGGAAAGGCAGGAAAAGGATTCTTTGGAAAGATTACCAGAAGTGGCAGCACAAATGAACGTGAATTACTCAACGATGATAACTATGTCTGCTCTGTCATCAACCTCCCTCTCATCGAGCAGGCCAGACGAACACGCATAGCAAAGAAGCTGGAAGACTGCCGAGACAAGACTGAGTTTTGGATGCCTGCTTTGCCATATCGCTGCATCGAGTGAGTTGCCGTCCTGTCGAGCTGGTCCTCACTTATACTAATATCACATCAGCTATCTCAATTATAAGGGCTGTGAGGAAGAAGGACTTTACCGCGTACCCGGTAGTGGTAAAGAAGTAAAGCACTGGCAACGGCGGTTTGATACAGGTAAGCTGAACTGGACAAGCTTTCATGTCTCTATCGCTAACGGCGCAGAACTCGACATCAATCTTTTTGACGAGCCAGATCTCTATGACATCAATACAATTGGATCTATGTTTAAGGCTTGGCTACGGGAGCTGCCCGACGAACTTTTCCCGAAGGAAACCCAGGCCATGATTGCGGAGAAATGCGAGGGCGCAACTACCGCCCCGCAGTTGCTGAAGGATGAGCTCTCGAAACTGCCACCCTACAACTACTACCTTCTCTTTGCAATCACCTGCCACCTCAACCTCCTCCACTCGTATGTCGATCAGAACAAGATGGATTATCGGAATCTCTGCATCTGTTTCCAGCCTTGCATGAAGATTGACGCGTTTTGCTTTCATTTCCTCGTATGCGACTGGAAGAATTGCTGGCAGGGTTGCTGGACCGAGAAAGAGTACCTGCAGCTTGAAAGGGAGATGGACGAAAAGGAGAAGGCCGCATCTTCGAAGACGGGAGCTGTTGATCACTCTTCTCTACCTTATTCGGATGCTAACGAAAGAGCCATATCCTCTTCCGGCAGCAGTCAAGTAGCTGTCGAGGATGAACCAACGTATCGTCCTGAGACAGCCAAGAGCCGGAAACAGAAGCCCAAACAGATTGAGACTACACATACAAGGAGCATCTCCCAGCTCCCCGAGCTCGGGCCCCCTTGTCTCCGATTCAGATATGACCTTGATTCTCCGCTCACAATTTTTGGTGAAGTTGTGCCGTTGTTGACACTGCTGGCCTGACAACCTCCTTTCCAAACTTCTCCGATGCGTTCTTCTTGCCCTTTAAGAAAGCATCCTGCTTAAGACACGGACTGGATCCGAGGTCAAACTAATATTCTTGTGGTTGTACATTGAACTTGACTTTTTCCAAGATCCTGCTTGCAATTCGTGATTCTCCCTACTTCGCCATCTTGGTTTCTCTTTTTCGCGCACAAAGTCGCGGAAGAATTATTGAATCCAGCACTTCCTCCGGTGCACTCATCACTACTCTTTTTTCCGTCTCTCAAATGTGGTTCTTTGCGAAAGAAGTGCATAGATTGGCGCCCTCGGAGTTGGGTTATGGGTGTTTCATACGATTTTTTGGTTGTACATTGCCTCAGCTAACGTGCAGTATCCTGGTGGCCCGATTGTTTTTACGTACATGTACTTGAAACGTCACATTTACTTTTCTTTTGCCATTTGATTCCCAGCTTGAAGCTTTTTCTCGATGTTTCTCATTTCCATTTGCGTGCATACCCCTTACGCCATCATTCCTTTACTTTGTTTGTGCGCCATTTGTGTGCCTCTATCAGCCTCTTATTGTAAAATATCCAAACGGAACTCTTATGGGTCAACTTGAGTACAAAACCAAAACGAAGGTGAATGGTCGCAAAGTGTAGTTCTAGACCACCTTTGCATTTGAGACCTCAAACGATCGGGGTATGAAGCATTAATCTGATCTTGTTTTGTTTGGTCCAACAGTGAAAATCCGTAAAAGTGATATAAACAATAGAAAGACCGGCGACTCCAATCCGAACTCCTGCTTTTCTTTGGCCAAGCCCAGTGTTTGAGAGACATGAAAGAAGAACAACGAACGAAGATCCGATCTTCGTCTAGTGCATCCGAAGTAATGTCTACTTGCTCATCCACCACCGGACTTGCGGGATCTCCGCTCATTAGATCTCATCTTCCTCTCATTGCGGCGTATTCTCTCCTTGCGGTCGGCACGCGACAAGCCACGGATCGAACTACCCTTAGCCGCCGCCTCTTCTTCCTTCTTCCAGTCCTTCTCGTTGACCTCTACCAGCCACTCATCATCCGACTTGTTTTTGCCCTTGTATCCCCATCGAGGTACCCATTCACCCTTCTCTTCGTCGTAGACCAGCTTCTTGCGGCGCTCCTTGTCCGCCAACGCAGCACCAGGCTTGCTGCTATACTTGCCAATACCCTTCTTCCGGGCGAACAGCTCCCACTTGGTAGGTGGCTTGGGTGTGGGCAAGGGCTTGTGTCGCGGGAGTACAGTCGCCGGGGGAGGGAGAGTGAGGAGGACACCGTTCTGTGCGGAAGATGTAATCGGGCAGGTAGTGAGGAGCTGGTTGAGGAGGGACTGGGTGCCGTCTCGCGCGATGGCCTTCAGAGAGGCGTTCAAGGGCTCTGAGCGGGGGAGTTCAAGGGGGTTAGGATCATTGGCCATCAGGTAACCCAAGTCGAAAGTGTACGGCGTGGGCTTGGAGACTGTGACAGGACTATTGAAGCGAAAGAATCAGCATATGCAGTGAGGCGGTTACTGGCTTGTCCATTGTACTCACAGTCTCTCGGGTTTGGGCTTAGCCTCAGAGGCAGCGGTCGCCATTTCGACTTCAGTCATTGTGATAAGGGTACGATGCCGATTCTTGAAAGAACGGCGATATATACCGGTGAGGTTGGAAACTGCGAAATGTAGACGATCAGTATGGACCAGTATTATTCCCGATCGGACTGGCCAAAAAAAGTTGCGGAACAAATTTTGGGAGGCCGCTTTAACCCAAGTTCCGGGCCCACGCTTAGGACGGCCGCTACGCTAAGCCCTAAATAGTAACAGGAGAAGTTCGAAAATGTTGCTCCGAGACCCCAACCGCGTTGGAATTGATACACTTGGGCAATCAACGGCAGCAGCCTGTCTCCCTCTTCTCCCGACCTTTCAGCAGCCTCCATTGACAGGTTAACGCTGGCCTCTGCGCCAGTGTGTCGCAATGGTTTCCTCTTTCTGCTGGAGCTGCTTGACGAGGCTTCGTCCGACGACTCGAGCTCTCCTACCACCGACGTTGGCAACACCCAGAGCAGCGGCATTCCACTCATCACCGGTGCAATATGCAAACCCGACAAAGAAGAAAGCCAGTCTTGATGGTCCTCCCAAGTACCGTCAGGCAAAGTCAGCCAAGATGAAGAAGAAGAAGCCCGTTGACAGGCCCCGTCCGCCGCCTGTGGGAGAACGCAAGGCGCTCCGGAAACGCATCGTTCTCAGTAACCCGAACGCTCTTGAGGTTGAGGGCATGCAGGACCTCACAGAAGAGACGATGGTGGATTCACGCCTTCGTGGAACGGTCCTCGGTCTGCCCCTGCCTCTGATCGATCCGCTAAGAGCTGTGCAGGCTTTCAAGCCCAAACAGGGCTGGTCTATATTCCGCCGTCCCGGCACGGTGGTAAGACGGGAGACTGTCGAGCTGGGAAGACAATTTGACATGATTTCGGGTGAAAGCGAAGACAAGGGCAAGGTGGTCAAGAAGATCGTTACTGGTGTGCGAGGAACGGGAAAGAGTGTGCACCTGCTACAAGCCATGGCCATGGCCTTTACCAAGAAATGGGTCGTGCTTACTGTTCCCGAACGTATGTTATGACCCTGTTTACCTATACCCTGATATTCTGTTTGCTTGATTGCGACGTTGGTGTACGTGGGCTTACGGAACATTTTAGCCCAGGACCTGGTCATCGCACACACTGGCTACGCGCCCCTCTCTGACGAAGTCCCCAATCTATATGTCCAGAATGGAGCAACAGCTGCACTTTTGTCTCGTACGGTCAAAGCGAACGAGGAGGTTTTGTCGGGGCTCAAGGTTTCTCGGGCGCATCCCGCTTTCGGCTCGGCTGTGAAACCTAGCACGAGCCTAGCAGAGCTTGCTACTCTTGGCATCAACGATCCCGCTGTCGCCTGGCCTGTCTTTGAAGCGCTGTGGGCTGAACTTACTGCAACTTCTGCGTCTCCCGGCTACGAGAAGGCCTTCAAGCCTCGGCCTCCCATTCTTGCTACTGTGGATGGCCTGGCACACTGGATGAGGAACACTGAATACCGAACTGCTGACTTTGAGCCTATTCATGCTCATGATCTCGTCTTCGTAAGACACTTCCTTTCGCTGTTGAAGCCCGGTGCTGGTCAGCCTACCCTTCCGAACGGGGGCATGCTGCTCTATGCCACTTCCGCTTCCAACAATCCCACTGTCTACAGCTTCGAAGTTGCTCTCAAGCAGGTAGCAGCGCGCCAGGCTGGCGTTAATCCTTCGACTCCCGAATTCCCTCAGGCCGATCCCTACAGCCAGGTTGACAAGCGCGTCCTTGACGCGTTCGAGTCTCCTAAACCCGCCTCCGCTAAGGAAGGTGCTCTGGAGCTTCAGACTATTGGCGGCCTTACAAGGGATGAGGCTCGAGGCTTCATGGAATACTTCGCACGCAGTGGACTTCTGCGGGAAAACATCAATGACGAGTGGGTTGGGGAGAAATGGAGCTTGGCGGGAGGCGGCGTTGTTGGTGAATTAGAGAAGCTGGGAAGACGGCTCAGAGTGATGGCCTAAACGACTCCAAGCAACGTCGTTTATTCATCTAGAGCTGCGCCGGTTGGGTTGCTGCGGTTCTGTGTATAAACCTTTTGTGGCATCGAATTCCCGTCCATATTGCTGTGCTATAAAGGATGGGTTCGGCTTTTCGTTAGAATATCTGTACTTTACTGGATGTGTTGGGTTTCTTGTGTCTCTGTATGCTATAATGGAGTCTTCAAAAGATACAATCGACTTCCCTTCTTCAATTTGATGGTACGTCTCCTATCAGGATGGGCAACATCCGCGATTCTTTGCCGTTTACTTTGATGATAGACACACCACACCGAGCTCACGTTGGCTCTTCCAGAAATACCAGGCAGATTGAATCTAGTGCAATAGGACATTCAAGGACTACTGCCGACAGCTTAAGTATTCATTCGCATTGAAATCCAGAAGAGGTACAAAGGTTATCATCGAGGCTCCTCGTCCTCATCTGCCAGCCCCAAACCATGAACATATAGCAATCACATGGATACAAAACAACCTGAACCAAGCAGCAGATGCAAAATAACCTCAAAATATACAAAAATTTCACCCATCACGATCAACAGAAACACAATCATGCACCAAATCTGATGCCCCTCAAGATGAACAGTCCCTGCTCGGCTCTCTAGCAAAAGAAGTACATCAGGTCCGGCTGCCAATGTGCAGGAAGCTGTCGACATAGCTCGAGCTCTGGTGCTACTTCCGCAGAGATTGATTCTTCTAGGAATCGAAGTGTCGACGCTTGTAATGTCCACTCTCTGCCCATTCCCCGCGGTAAGGGCGCTTCCTTGTTGCCATATAACGCTCCAACTCCCAGTCAAACTGCTCTTCGGCCTCAGTCGCTTCGGGAAGTAAAGGTTGCTCTCTGGCTGCAGTCTCCTCTCTGTCGTCATCTGCTCCGTCCATCTGCGCCCGGCCAAGTTTCGTCTGGGTCCCGAGTGCCCTCGTAGAAGAACCCTGACTCGGAACGGAACTGTTATCTGGAGTCGGATCACGAGGTGCGGCGCTCAGTGGCGGGTACTGGGGAGACTGCTGCGGAGTATCGTCCTCATCGCTCGACTCGTCTCCGTGTTCACCGTCACAAGCGCATTGTCGGCCAAGCTGCCTGAGCATACCCTTTTCTGTCAAGGGCGACTCGGTGTAGGAGATGAGAATTTCCTTTCCCTTGGGAATATCGTCTTTTGCCCATACAAATACACGGTTTGGGACCCCGCCGAAGTCGAATCCCCACTGTGCGTTGTGCTTTTCCGGGCAGGCATGATTGAACAGGCTGAAGCCCGGATAGAGATACAATGCTCGAAATGACGGGTCATAGCTTTCAAAGCTTTCCCTCTCTTTGGCCATTTCTCGTTGCTTTTCTGGGTCGTCAATCTCCTTCCGCCTAACAATCTTCTTGGCTGGCTCTTTGCTCATCTTCAGGGCCGGTACATTAGCCCAGGGAACCGCGTTGATCAGCAGTTTCCTTAACACAATTTGAATGATCCAGGTGTCGAAGGTGAGGTCGCTGAATATGTCCACGCCCAGCTGCATGAGAATGTCGAATGGGACCTGTATGTTGGCAGCCAATGTGAACGGAAATGCTACTTTCTCATCAGCCTGGTCCAAGTTATCCTCAAGGAACAAGAGTTCGTCAATCTCGTGCGCCATGAGGTTCGAGTCCTGAAACCTTTCGCGCCTCTCGAGTGTGATGTCAAACACCTCCCTGAGAAGAAGGCTCAGCAATGTTCCATGGGACTCGTTTGTGTGGCTAAAGTAAGAATAATCTTTATGATTAGCCCATTTCATCATGTAGGGGCGCATAGCATCATGCAGCCATTTCCAGTTCTTCCCACAGGCCCGAAAGTGATAAAGCTTCCGTGCAATCTCGGAGCATGTCTTGGGCCCGTGACCTGGGGGACAGTAGTTTAGCGGTATAGCTTCTTTCTCATTGAGTAGAACGCATTTGCATGCGGTCTTGTCCTGTCCGGCTTTGATCTTCCTGATCCGTTCTTGGTCCTCTTCCGGCCACACGGCACCAAGTTCTTTGTAACAGTTGTCGCATCGTGGCGTGCTTGCGCTGTATTCACGCCGGTCCGATGGCAGCCTGCTCACGCCGAGATGTCCCCGCATTGCTGGCTCCTCGACGAAAATCATCTGTCCTTTCTTGATGTTTTCGGTTGCAAACACTCCTAGCGCCGTGGCGGAATCCTTTGCTGGCTTGACGCGCTCTACGGGTTTGATCTTGCATCTTCTCCAGGGGAGGGCTTGATTGTTTCCGAAGAGCCTTAGGTTCAATTCATCGAGGAAATTTCGGTCGGTGCGATGTTTGTCACTCGATTCATACGGATATAGCCTTTCTGTCGAAACCTTTCCTGCCCGGGACTCGTGAAACCAAAGCTTCTTCGCCTCCTTTTCATCCTGAGCCTGCTCGAAATAAGCCTCCATTACCTCGTGACGTCGTTCGAAAGGTCGTCTATCGCGGTCCGGCATGATGACCCTTTGAGGGAGGTATTTCTCCATGGTCTTGCAATCCCCTCGGGCTTGAAGCGCAGCGAGACTGAGGCTGATGATGTTATGAAGTGCCTTTCGGAGGGTTGGGATGAAGTAGTTAATCCCGTTAGGTTGGCGCATCTTTTCCACCTCTGGCGGGAGGGCTTCCGTGTCACTGTTCATGCCTGCCATGATATGCTGAGAGATCGCGTGCCAGATTCGGGGGTAAAGCCCGGGTTGGCGGTTTCTGCACCGAGCATCGACAAGCACCTCGCAGAGAAGCTGGGCTCGGTAGGCATCTCCGATCGCAAGGTCAAAGAATGCCTGTTGATAGTGGCAATAGGCACGGCTGACCCAGTATGTAGGGTTGTATGGGCTGAGTTTAATGGCCAAGGTGTACATGTCCAACGGGTCCAACTCATCGCCCGGGTGGATTCTTCGTCCCCGCGGCTTCCCTGAGGATATCTTCCAATGTCCAAGGTTGCTTCTGGAAAAGAGGGTGAGAGACTTTCGCTCATAGTCATAAAGACGCCGGCGCAGGACTTGCGATGTCCCAGTTTGAAGTTGGTTTCGGTCCCTAAGCTCCTGCTTCAATGTTGCAACTGTCAATTGGCGGGAAGTCATTACATCCTTGCCTCGAATAAGGATGGGACCAGTATTAGGCGTATGGCCCCAGTCGTGCAAGATATCATCGAGACGCCACTTCGCCTGGTCCATCCCCATCTGTGTCCATTGATCTTGCCATTCGGACTCTGCAATGGGGTACATGTGCTCCCGCAGGAGAAGCTCGTACACCTCGAAGGCGAGTCCTTCCGTGTGCCTCATTGCCCTTGTATCGTCGTCATCATCAGGCCGAGGAAAATGGTGCTGGCCTAGGCTGTCCAAGTATTGTCGGAGCTGTTGGGTGGGACGATCCCACGAGATGCGTGCTAGTTTCGCATCTTTCGATTCTACATAAGGGGCCCAATCGATCTCTTGAAACTCGTCCGGCCTGGGAGGGAACTCCGGTGCGTCAACCACCTCGCGAGGCGGATGAGACAGGAAAACTTTCGTCCACCATGCCTGGGCTCTTTCGGGATCCGAAGGAGGATGAAGACCGAGGACCATTATTTCAACAGCAAACAGCAGGGGTTCTGTCGGAGAAGTCGGTATGGCTGATCAATGGTTGAACGATACAGGTCAATCTTGTCATTCGATAGAACATTGTATATATCTAATTCTTCTCGATGGCCAGCAATGAGAGAGGGGCATGTCGAATATTTAGGGCAACAAAGAACCCTTTATCCAAGGACAGGGCAACAGATGCTTATGAAAGTGTTTCTTTCAGGGGATATGTAGCACATTAGACTTTCGAAAGTCCAGTGGTTCAGGGACAAAGAGACACAGTAGGCAAGGAATGAATGCATGCTAGATGGTCGGTCCCTAGGTAAGGTAGACCTTCTTTTACCCTATTTCGGCTGCTCGCAGTTTATTCCCATGGTACCATTCAGGAACAAAGGAAAGCCCCGAGTTCCCCGATTTGGCTGTCTTTCATTATCAAAACCAGCCCGTGAGAATCGCAAAAGCATGAGGATAACAGAAAGCGTATTGATTTTAGAATCCGTTGACCTGTTGAGGTCCGGCATATTGTATACACTCGACTGTCGAAGGCTCCATGTCAACATGATATATATGGGTCAATATGATACCTACTGAGGGTTTTCTCAGCATTTGACGTCCCGTCAGTCTTATTGTTTGTGCTGAATATCGATGAACGACACTTATCAGCACCCCGAGTAAACGTGGGGGAAGAAAGACGTTCATCTCTGCCTTGTCATTGAATCGGGACGTTGTCTTTCAAGAACCCCCGTTGAAGTCGAAGGTTATTCAGGGTTCACAAAGCAATCATGGCCGTGTCCTGTAACCAAGAACTCTTAAGGTCAACGAACGATAAATATCTAGCGGTATTATGATGATTGCTTTTTTTTTGGTTTTCGATGTATTGTGGGTCGTGTTGTTGATGGCAGAGTTGGAGAAGGCGAAGCCGAAGGGAGACAATAATAATGCGAAATACGGAGTAGATACACTCAGCACAGCCTCAGGTGCTTCTTCCATCATCATCACCTGGACTCGGGCCCCTGGGGTCATCACAGTTTTTTTTTTTCTTGTCAAGACGCAGAGTCGGCCATCCGGTGTCACCAGATTATTTTCCTTTATCTTGTCCTCCTGATCCAGGGTTGACTAGGTAGTCATTATTGATCCTCTTTCTCCTTGTAAGGCTCATAATCATCCGAACCCCACCGGTTCTGCGGTAAGTGGCCTTCAAAGAAACAAACAGACCGGCAATATCCATGCTTGTCCAGGCGCATTTCTGTAACTGACAAAGAAAATCTCTTAGCCATGTACGGATCGCATTCTCACTCACATTCCACCGGTCCACCGCATTCAAGTCCTTCTCAACCAGAATGGCGTTTACCTGCAACAACTCAACACCAGCAATCCTCATGGTCCACGGGTTCTGTGGCACCTCCCCCGCCCCTCCTCCTCCTGCGCCTATTGCAGCTCCTTCATATCATCCTAATACGTACGGATCTATCTCCAATATACCACCTGGCGCAGGTGGGTCACCCGTGTTTGGTGCTCCCGGCGGCCTGAATACAACGTCATGGGGAGTGAAATATAAGCATCAGATTCTGGCGCCTCCGCCGCTGCCTGTGAGTATCTGAATCATCGCACAGTTATACGGGGACGACCTCATGCTTACCCGGCCTTATATAGCCCGACCCCCAAGTGCGGCGGAGAATCAGTATCATAATCCTGCGCAAATTCACTCCCCGACTGTCGGCTCCCCTGACCATCACAAGCCTCTGCCACCTCCTCCTGGGTATGGCTCACAGCCTCCCTTCTTCGAGAATCATCAGCAGTGGACAACAGGCGCCTCGCACCCGTCCCAGCAAGCTCTTGCGCCTCTACCGTCTCCCCCTCCAGCTCCGCCAATTCCCCAAGCTACCAGAATCAACCCACACCGTTAGACAACCAGACATGGCAACAGCCGAACCACCCTGCTTATGCAGGATTTCCTTCCAGTCAAAATTTTCAGGCGTCGTCCTACTCGGCCTCAGCACATGCAACCGAAGCCAGCTCAGGGCTTCCCCAAAGCATGAGTCCTCCACCTCCCGTCCAGCAGCTTCCGCCTGCAGAGCAACCTTGGCCCCAGACCTTGCCAAACGAGCATGGAACTGCTCCGCCAGTACCACCCAAGACCGGTCCTAACATGTTCCCAGCCAATTATGGCTTCGGGTCTGGAACCCCGTCAGATTGGGAGTACCTGGCACCTACTCCCGGGACAGGAGTGGGCGTGGAGATATCCGAACGCAAGCAGAACCATCCAATCATTTCCTCGACTGTAGCCGACTCACTTCCAAGTCAGCCGGCTTCCTTCCCGCCTGAATTGGGTAACCAATGCTCTGTATCTACTCCACCAACAACGACATCACCTTCTGCGCAGCCTGAATACCCTCAGCAGCATCATGACAGTGGGTCACCAGTTAGTCCAAGCACTACGCCGGATATGCGTGATCCGCCCCTTCCTGCTAGGGTAAATAGTAGCGGCACCGAATACAGTATTATCTCGGCTACTGAAGCATCTGAAAGTATTGATGGCGTTATCGAAGCTTGGAATCAACCAATCACTCCACAGACCAAATCCGCTGTCGAGCAATCTCGGGAGGGTCTGGCCTCAGGGCCCGAAACCAGGTCCTCAACGCGGGGGTCGAGCCCTGTCGATATCGCACAACAGAAGCAGGAATTCAAGGTTCCTCGGAAGGAGGTCCCGTCGCGCACGGCTACGCCCGCATCGAGTAGTGCCGCTGGTGAAACTAGTGGTGGGAGACCGAACACAGCGAGCCCGCAGCCCAAACCACACGAACTCTACGAAGATCTAGACTCCTGGTCCAAGTCATCGTTGGCACGTTACGTAGCGATGCTGCGAAAAGAGGAGGTTGCCGATTCCGACGAGGAGCGCTTCAAGATATTCACGGCCTTCATGGCCAAGGAAACAAAACTGCGTGAGATCTTGTACAACATCGAACCTGAACAGAGGAAGGATCAAGATGCGCCACAATCGTTACCGAACCGGCAGAATTCAACATCTCCTCCTGTCGAGTCGGGCTTGATTCCAGTCCAATCAGAAGAGGGATATGATGCGGAGATTTCTTCTAACGATGCCCTTGGGGAATCAGAAGAAGGCCGCTATAGTCCAGGAGGCCGTCCAATTCTTCCTCGACTGCACACGCCCCAACCGTCGGGTTTGCACAGATCAGCCTCGCAGCCTAATGCCTTCAAGGCAAAGGTAAGCAGAGACTTCTCGTCGAATGCTCAAAATCCAATCTCGCGGGCTACGTCCGTCCCGCCCTCCATGAATGACAAGACATTCTCCCCGTTAGCAACAAACCCTCCGCAGCCTATTTACACTCCCTTTCGATACACTGAGGGCCCTCAACGTGGCTCTGATGACCTTACCTTTGACCGCCCTGCGTACCAGGCATACTCTGCGCTGCGTCAAGCGTCTGCCGAAAGTGGTCGTGTAATGTCGAACGCGCCCAACGCACCGAATCGGAACAGGTCGAGTACTGTGACGTCTTCAGTGGCTCAAAAAGACTTCGACGAAACTTTCATCGGGCTTATCCGAGAGAAAAGCGTCGCTTATAGGAATAAATCTTCTCCAAGGACATCTTCGCCCCCTCCACTACCGGCGGCTTTCAGGGAAGGAAAGACTGGTAGTCCGATCGATGACCTGCGTTCTATGGTTTCATCGCCATTAGCTAAGCAGTCTGAAAGCTCATGGCACGTTACAACCAGAAGGGATTTGGAGAAATACTCGGATGACTTCAGCTACATCCGCGAGGCCGTCAATACTTGGGAGGCTTCAACCAAGATTCGTCGCGAGAAGACTGACCGAGAGCGTATGCGACGGCAGGAGGAGTCCGAGAAGCATATTGATGACTTATTCAACGAGAAGGAAATTGGCTATGCCGATATCAACGTTCTGGAAGAAGAGTTTCGCCAGAAAGAAGCGCGAGTGCAGCTGGACGAAGAGAGACAGGAGCTGGACGACTTCGTCACTAAGGTCTTCAATCCGCTGGATGAGCGTCTGAAGGGGGAAATCTCCGCCCTTCAGGATCATTATGGATCCGCCCTCGCGCAACTCGACCATGAAAACAGCAAGATCAAGGACTCTGTTACCGACAAGTACAACCTGTCTCACACGATGAAGATCGTAAACGACATCTATCAGAAGCTCGAAATACGCTATTACAAGCGTCTTGAGATCGCCCTGGACCGTGAGCGCCGCCGCAAGAAGGCAGAACGACGCCCACTGGTGTTCATGGGAGATTCTGCCGCTCTGAAAAAGTTGGATGGAGAGTTTGATCAGATGGAGAAGCGAAATATACTCGAAGCAGCCAAGGAGCGAGACGATCGGGCTAACAGGCTTATGGATACCTTTGACAACGCAATCATACTCGGACTAGGCGAGAACCAAAGTCTCTTGGATGAGGTCACTGCCAAAGTTACACGGATCGATTCTGAGGCGATCCGATCATCTGGTCTAGCAGTAACTGAGGTTGAACAGTTGTTGAAATATGTGTTCGCTCTGGTCGAATCTTTGCGGCAGGATTCCGAATCCATTCTGCACAGCTTTGGTGTCGCTGACACGGCCCTCAACAACGCGGATTACAGTGTTTCTGTCGCTGAAGCTCGCTACTCCACCGCTGACCCTGAGATCTTCCGCCGACTCGATGACGAAAAGAAGAAGGAAGATGCGAAGATTCAGAAAGATCTCCACTCGAAAATGGAGAGCGTGCGAGTTGGTCCCTCCAAGATCATTGCTAAAATTAATGATCTTCTTGAATCGTTGGGCAAAACGCCAATGGAAGAGCAGCCTATGTCTTCCGAGACCATTCCTGCTGTGCATCCTATGGATGTCCTGCTTCCAGGTCCTCGTCCGCCTACAGTGACCCCCGGGCCCAGGAAGCCGGACGGACATCCTGAGCATCAGGAGCGGCTTCGGAAAGCTCTGGAGGATGCGAAGAGGAGGAACGCTGCGAGGGGCAGTTCATAATCCCGCAGCTTGAAATGAGTGTGCTCGGCATCGCTCAAGCATTTTGAGGCTTCCAGGAACATATATCATTTTCCTGATCTTTCTTTTTTGTTCGCTGCAACTCTCAGTGATTATGACTGAACGAATTTCCTTGACTATACCCCTTTATCCTTCCAAGCCTTACTAATTTCCAATGCATACGTCAATTCTGCTTTGGATTGTTCAAGATATACACATCGGTCAATTTTAGCATATACCCCCGCAAGTACACTTGCTCTGTGTCGTTAGAAATTGAAGAAAGGAAATCAAATCAGACATGGCAATTCGTCCCTCTAGGATCTGTGATCAACCGTCTACTTCATAGGTAGATAGCAACCGTAGTTTGCAAAGAATGTTGCTGTGCCGCATCTCAAACAACTGCTGCGCCCCGTGGCACAAGCCTGGGGCCGATGCCCCTCAACTACGCTGGTCATTGCTCAAGCCTCATTTATACAACTCAGCTCCTGCGGCAGCAGAATAGAGAAAGACAACGTCTCGTCCACCCATTTTCATATTTTCTCGATGCTTCTCACTTGCTAGGTCATCGAAGCTGTAGTCAATGTGCCTCCTACGATAAGCCTTACGAGGCTCTTTACCTCTTGTGGTCAATCATGGGGATCTTACCGCCGTCTAAAGTTTTCGACACCGAAGGTGAGCATTTTGATTCGCCGGATTTTCGTGCAAAGATAGAACCGTTCTGATAGTTTCTAGATCGTGACTCTAGTCGAGGTCTTGTGATTTAGTACCTCTGATCTGCCGGTTAGGATGCCTCCTAGCTCCTACGCACTCCGACACCGTTCGGGGACTTGTACCATGGTTCCCTGGCCCCGGCTCTTGAGGGCAATTTGGACATTCCCGGGTCCTTGGCACAAGCTGGTGCTTCGGTCGAGGGGACGACAATGACAGTTTATCCGCTATTCAAATGTCCAAACCATCATGCCAAGACGTGCACAAGTGATAGTTCTGCGGCAAAGGTGAATGGCAAAATTGGCGCAGCTTCGAGCCTCAAATCCAGATCCCACGATCCGGCATGAAGGGATATGCGGCTGACTTGCCGCTGTTCGCGAGAGAGCCCGGCGCATTTTGTTGGCTCTTGTTTGTATCTTGGTACCCGCTCCCATCCATGGTTCGATGCGAACTCTGTGGGTGTTCGTATAAATTGGGCATGTCCGCGCAGTATCTCAGCGTGCTAGTAACATCCTGGGATTTTTAACCGGAATCTGTTCATTGGCACGACTGGTGTCTCGGATCCTATGTCTGCGCCCACGAGGCATCTCCACAGACTCTCGATAGGTGGTGACGTTCCAGTTATGGACTCGCAGGGGGAGGAGTCGGCATACGGTGCTGCGATGAATAGCTTCAGTATAGAGAGCAGGTCAGGCGGAGAAGAGTCGGCCGGGCTGTCAACCGTCCAGGCGAACTCTGGCATCGTATATGACCTCGCTCGCTTGGACGGTGATTCGGAGGCGAGGGCGCTTGTTGGACTGACGAGTCACTTTGATGTTGTCGGCTGTCGCTCGATATCGGGGGGCTATGATTTTCAGTTGTCGGAAAGGCCGCGGGTTCATATCGGGTCTGATGCTTATACGTGCACCTGTTTGACCTTCTCAGGCCATGCTGAGGTGGCCTGCCAGCATATTTTCGTAAGTTGGTACCTATCGATCAGATCAGATAAACGCTAATCCTCAATTCAAGTGGGTCCTTGATCAGTTACACGGCTGCTTCATGTCCCAGCCACCTGCGTCTGATGTACCGCTGTCAGAGAACGGGTTCTCTGAGGATTTGCCCCGTATCGAGCAGCTTCTTGAGGGCAAGCTTGAGGCCGTAGCTGAACAGCTGAACTGGCAGTATCTTCGCAGCGAGTCAGAAGGGGGCATGAGCCGCCTCCAGAAAGTGAGAGATATCATTTCCGCCTTTAGTACATCCACAGTCCTCGAAGACTTTCGCAACGATCTCGTGGAACATGCAGATCAGTCACGCACTCCGGAGCAGTGCGTGGTTCAGGGTGATTTCGAAGCCACCATGGTACGACTAGCCCTACATGACGACGCTGTCTTCTCTAGTCTATGCAAGGCAATGCCTCCCGGCGCTTGTGCGGCGATCTATTTCGATAAGATGCAGGAGAAGACGCGGAGGCTCCTGGCGGACTTTGATCGCTATTGTCAAACGGGGCAGCTGCCTGCAGACAGCACAGGTCTCGATGTCGACAAGGTTGTCGAACAGCTACAACGAAACGTCAACCGCATTGAGCAAAACATCGTTGCTCGGGCACCGCATGGCGCGGAAGGCGCAGCAAAAGCCCTGGTGACATTGCTCGAGGACATCTGCAGCCGTAACAAGGATTCTCTAGACGGTAATACGTGGGGGCGGACGACGTTTCACGGAGAGGATGAGGACGAGCGGAATCTTTATCACCAGCTTATCGGCAGAACAGACGAGACTGGGAACTTCTTCATCCTCGATGCGCTCGAGAAGCTACAGCCCGCGGTTTTGGGTGGATTCGCAGACAGACTGGGAAGGATCCTGCGGAAGAACGAGGTGAATAGAGCCCCCAAAGCCTATATTCTGAAGTTGGGCGCTCTAGTACGCGCGGCTGAATCGACCTCTACTACATCTGGGCAGAAACGCCCAGCCATGGCCACGTCTGGAGGAGATACCAAACGCAGTCGATGACTCTTGCGACTGATGACTTCTAGTGGTCATTTTGTGTGTGTGTGTGTGTGTGATTTGGTTGGCTGTCTGTACATATCCTATGCTTTCTTTGAGTGCTTCACATCTAGATACCCTTGTGCTTTTAATATAGTTATTCTACTTCATTCAAACTTGTGAATTTCTGGGAAAGGGGTGATATTCCCCTATAGTCAGTATGCTGATCATCTCGATCGCCACCTCCCTGAATATATATCGATACATATATAGCACGATATCAATATCCACTTATTAATTCAAAACTTGAGATGAAGGTCGAAAAATATATTGCAACCAGCAGTACTTATAAATAACATAGACCAAGGCAATCTATTGAATATCTACTGTTGGTGGCATGGCCAAGGCGCTTCTTTGCTTGAGCCTACATTAAGCTTCATAAACTCGTTCCTGACATGAGGTTTTGGCAAGGAACCAGTTCATCTCTTGAGACCTGAAATTTTTGTTGTGTATCTAAATTTAGCTTTTTGTCTAATAACCTTGGCCGGCTGGCCCAATGGTAAGGCGCTTGACTACGGATCAAGAGATTGCAGGTTCGAATCCTGCGTCGGTCAATTTTTTCTTTTTGGATTCCAATCCTCCACATATCTCTTCCGTGTCCTATGCTCGAAGCCGCTTACGACAGGCGTCATTTACTATCTATCCCTCAGCAGCTTCATCATTAATTATTTTCAGCAATGATGTATAAAACGAAACTCACAGAGCGACAGGATCAGGATGGTTGAAATCCTACCGGGATCAAGTAGACAGGCCACAACGCCCAGGACGACAATAATGATCACGTTGAGGCATGGTCAACACAGGAATAACGCACTCGTGATAGAACAACTGACGCCGACAGCTTAAGACAAATCCAGAACCACTCTCCCCTGAAGTTTACCCTCGCCCATTTCCTGGAAAACGCTCGTCAAGTTCTCCAATTTCTCGGTGCGGACGTGAGCCTTGAGGACACCCCGTGCTGCAAACTCTAAAGTCTCGATAGCATCGGTTCGGTTTCCAACGGCCGAGCCAGTGATCGTGTAATGCTTGAGGACCATTATTCCCGGAGTTGCTGTTGCGATGGGCAGAGGAGTATGTTCGGGGACACCCACACACACAAGCGTGCCGTTAAAACGTAGCATGAGGAGAGCCTGGGCATATGCGGCATTCGAAGCGTTGCAGACAAGAGCGGCATGGGCACCCAGGCCATCGGTCAGCGACTGGACATGAGCGACGATAGCCGCGCCGTTGTCGTCGGAGGGGAATTTGGTGATGTCCACAAAGTGGTCTGCGCCAGAGGTTTTGACTAGTTCTTCTTTGCTGCCGTGGTCGATGCCGACCACGCGCAGACCCATTCCCCTGCTGGCCAGTTGGACTGCCAAGTGTCCCAGTCCACCACCAGCGCCAGAGATGACGACCCACTGCCCTGGTTGGACGTGGCTTCTCTTAAGGGCAGCGTAGACTGTGACACCCGCACAGAGCATGGGGGCTGCTTGGTCCGAGGCAAGCCGGTCTGGGATCGGTGTGACATAATTCGCTGGCCCCACGGTGTACTGTTGGAATGTGCCTGGGGTATAGTACCCGGAAATTTTCTGCTTAAAGCAGAGTCCGTCGGAGCCCGCCTGGCATGGCTCTGCAAAGCTCGTTGTCAGTCCGAGACTGCCAGATGAAAGCTTTGGAATATCGGATGGCACATACGGCAATTTCCACAAGCACTCGAGATCCATTTGACACCAACTCTGTCCCCAATCTTCAAGCCAGATGATTCAGCTCCCGGGCCGAGCTTGACGACTTTGCCCACTCCTTCATGCCCACCAATTTGGCCTGTCATCGTAGGATGTGGAAGCATCTTCCACTAGGAGACGTCAGGGCCCCGCTTCAGGTGAAGGTGGACTTGACTTACGCTGTTTGTCATGACACTATAATCGGAATGACAAACACCCGAGTGTGTTCTATTGTCTTCGTCAGTACAAAGGAAACAACACAGGGTTTTCGGTATAGAAGAATAACACAGCGTTTCCTTTCAACGGAAAAATATTCCGGGCATGAGACATACAAATTGACAAGAACTTCACCGGCACCAGGTTCCGGAACATCAATCTCCTCAATCTTGGTCGACACAGTTCCAGGCTGGTCATAGACAGCCGCCTTTTGCTTCTTTGGAATCTCTGGGGCCGCCATATCGAAAATATGAGTTTCTCTGGTGCTATTCTGATGGTATACGTGCAGTGTTGACGGAAATGCGAAAGTAGAGACAAGTCGTGAAGGAGTGTAGGTGGCAATCCGAGTGGTTCATAACACTCCCACCGTCCCACGATCTTCGGACCCCTCTTTATCTACTCCACCTCTATTTTGATCTTATTGCCAAGTCTGTGCTACCTGCAATGGTCGAATATTACGCTACTCCTGAACGAAAAGGAGGAGTAAAGGTGGAGCGGGGAGAGTTAGCCGGCAATTGGGCACAACCACACAACCGACCCTACCGCAGCAAGGTGTGCAGGCCTAGGCATGTCGAACGCGACAGCTTGGAAGTTGTATGCTGCGTATACTGCATGAGCTTGCCCAAGGCACCAAAGTCTAGGCAATAACTGAATTGGCACTTGACATCTTTCAGCGTCCAATCAGAAGAGTGTAAAAGGCGGATCATGAGGGGTATGGCTTGCTCCAGACTGCCATAGTCGCATGCCGGCATGAGAAACGAGGGTAACAACCAACGGTCAAGCGGGAAGACGCGACCTCGGTTGTACCTCAGCAGCAGCTTATCTTGGAAGATGCACGAGTATAAGTGTGGTATTATGCTTGTTTCGTTTTGTGCGAGGTGCGTTGATGGGAGCGAAGGAAGGAAGGATCAATGAGGGGTCCAGAATGTCGCAAGCCGAAGCGGGGTTCGTACAGGTTGAGTTCCCTGTCCCAGGCAGGATCTATGGTCGAGCAAAACCTTTCCAAAAAAACTCCAAGGTATGAATGGAACTCGGCGAGGGAGAAGTATATATCTCCCCGTCCAAATTGCTCAAAAGGTACTCACCTGATTTTCGTGCATCCACAGTCAACGGTGGAACCAAGTGGTACGCTCGGCATAATGGTCGCCGATCGTGTTATTTCAAGGAAATCAACAAAGTACAGATCTCGATGACGACCTACAAGAGACCTCATTTATGCCGTATTCTTACACCAACTCCTTGTTGCTCATGCATTGTGATACTTTGTAACAGCTGAAGCGCCCTACCCCGCATTCAGACCAGCCCAGAATACAGCCCAGGTGAACGAGTCGCGGAATCTCTGCGAAGACCACTGCAGAGAAGCACCAAGAACGACGCAATGCCTACTCCAATTGTCGACTCTCACATACATCTATTCCCGGAGTCGCATCTCCCAACTCTGGCATGGTATGGTCCCAACAACCCACTTGGATCGCAGCACTCGGTCGACGAATATCATGCAGCAACAGCAGTAGTACCTACATCCCCGAACGCAGCCCAAGACACTTACCTGCGCGGCTTCATTTTTCTCGAGACGGACCGCATCTCATCGGTCGAAGAATCGGGCGCTGGCTGGTCGCACGCTCTGGATGAAGTGTCTCTGCTGACTCGCGTTGCTTTGGGAAAGCCAATCGCGGGTGAGGGACATAGAGATGTCGATAGACATCTATGCTTAGGGATTGTTCCCTGGGCTCCCGTACCTGGGGGCCCCGCCGCGCTCGAAAAGTATCTTTCCTTAGTCAAGAAGAGGACTCAGACGGAGGAGGTCTGGAGGAAAGTATGCGGAGTGCGATACCTCGTTCAAGATAAACCGTCGGGTGTCATGCTCAGTCAGGGGTTC
The DNA here is from genome assembly GCF_002847465.1 of Aspergillus novofumigatus IBT 16806. Lineage (NCBI taxonomy): Eukaryota > Fungi > Ascomycota > Eurotiomycetes > Eurotiales > Aspergillaceae > Aspergillus > Aspergillus novofumigatus. The sequence goes on from NW_020194280.1 coordinate 828,174, forward strand.
ATTGACGGACTCAAGTATCTCGGTAGCAGAGGGCTGACCTTCGACCTTGGGGTAGACGCGCGGCAAGGCGGTCTTTGGCAGCTGAAAGAAGCGGTCGAGATGATGAAGAGAATCTACGAGGGAGTGGATGATGGAGGCGCTGCAGTGACACTGGTTATTAGTATGTTGCGTTCAAGCCAACAACTGATTGACATGCAGATGAACTGACCGAGGCACCATGCAAGACCATCTCTGTAAACCGAATCTTCGCCTGCCCTATTCTACTCCCGAGTCTATAACTTCTCACCCAGAATTCCTCGAATGGAAGTCTCTGGTCAGCGCCATGGCCCATTATCCTACAACTTACATGAAACTCTCCGGTGGCTTCTCGGAGTTACCTCCGCTTGTTTCGACTCCTGATTCAGACATCGCGTCCCTAGTTGATAGACTACAACCATGGACAGACGTCATTTTCGACGCCTTCGGCCCAGAGCGGGTCATGTTTGGATCGGACTGGCCTGTTTGCAATATAGGTGGAGGAGGCAATGAAGTCTCCTGGAGTCGCTGGAAGAGTGTTGTAGAGAATGTCCTTGACAGACGAGGATTGACTGAAGAACAGAAAAAAGGAGTCTGGGGAGGGGTTGCAGTGAAAGCATATGGTATCAAGATCTGAATATGCAATCTGCGGCAGTTATTATATACATATATACGCCTTATCATTAAGGTCATGTAGAACACGCTCGTCGCATCGTCACAACGAAACCTCAGCATGATCACTGCAGGTTCACAAACAATCCTCCATCCACAAGCAACTGTGCGCCAGTCTGTTCATTTGTTAGTAGCATTCCCCTAAAGCCACAGCCAGAAATTTGGATCAGCAGCACTCACCACATAGCCACTCAACTCATCACAGGCCAGGAACACAGCTGGGCCAGCCAGATCAGGAGGCTGGCCCAACCGTCCCAATGGAATTCTCCCCTCCATGTACGTCCTCTTGACTGGATCACTCATGTCCTCATCATTCAACTGGGTCCGGATAGTTCCAGGGAGTAAGGCGTTGCATCGGATTCCGTACTTTCCTAGCGCTACAGCAGTTGATTGCATCAGGCTGAGCACTCCAGCCTTGGTAGGGGTATAGTGTGTCTGCTGTCCGCCTCCGACAAGCGCGGAGATGGAGCTGATTCCGATAATCGAGCCACCAGGTGGTGATTGGGCTAGGGCCATCTGCCGTGCGGCCGCTTGCGTTGCGTAGAAGGCTCCGCAGAGATTCGTGTTCACCGTGTGCCCGAGAAGTGGAGGGTCAACCCTGCAAAGCCGGACGGTCAGTAGCTGTACAGCGGCTTGAATTTCTGTAAACTTGACTTACTCCAGGAACTCCTCAAATTTACACACGCCCGCATTGCTCACGAAAACGTCCAGACGTCCAAAAGCCTCGACTGTCTTCGCGACAAAGTCCCGACCTGTCTCGGGCTGTGAGACGTCTCCAGGTACTGTGATGAATCGGCCCCCCTCGCTTCCAGTAATCTCAGAAACATCTTTCCGCATGGCCTCCAGCAACGGCTCTTCGTCTGGACGCCCGAGATGGTTAACTGCTACCTTTGCGCCATGGCGGAGATACTCGAGAGCAATCGCCTGATGAACAAGTTAGCCGAACCGCAAACGTCAAAATCTTAGATATAAGAATCCATACCCTACCAATACCCGTCAATCCACCCGTAATGGCCGCAACCTTCCCAACTAACAGCTGAGGAAGAGGCATCGCGACACGATAGTTTTCTGATCGCCGTATGTCTACCACACTTCAGAGTTTCAACTCAAACGACGCAATTGGAGGAGGAATCAACGGGAAGCCAGCAATACGCCAGGATATAATGGTTGATCTCCGGTTTGATCGTGATCTTTTTTTCTCACATGAGGGCTACTGGCTAGCCCTGGGACCCCGCCGAGGGGTTGGCGATAAGAGAGCGATAGCGGCAATTGGTGGAGTTTTGTTCGGGCTTCGTGCTATTGATACCCCGATCAGCCCCATCCCACTTCCCCACACTACTCCATACATACTCCGTAGCATCGGAGGAAACGCCGACTGAGAACAAGAAGGGTCTGTATGTCTTACTGGTGCTGTACGACTCCTAATTTGGACTAGTATTCCTTGACAATAGGTCGCTCTTTACCAAAATAGGGCGATTGATTTTATTGTGAAATAGATGGGTAATCCAGTCTGAGATATAGTACTAGCATTTGACAGAATTCTGGTCATTCAGTCTATCAAGTAAATCAATGCGATTAATCCATATGTACAACTCATGAATAAAAAGGGTGCAGTAAATGGTTGAATAGAAGAATCTTCGTCAAGAACCTGAGATCCAAGTGGATATCTAGACAAAAGACCCAATCTAGTGAGCAGCGCCATTGGTCAACTTTTCGTCCTCGGCGGGCAATGTGAGGCTCTTCTGAGGGGCCGGTGTAAGGATAGTGGCAGCAGGAATCAGCGGCGCCGCAGGGTTCAGTTCCAAACCGAAACCTGGCTTATCCAGGATTGAAACATCGAGGTAACCCTGAGTTGGGATGGGTTCGTTCACGAAGAGGTTGCCAAACACTGGCTCAACGGTCATTCCGTCGGGAGAGTTTGCCAGGTATTCCTGGAAAGGTGAGTTGGTCTGAGAAACAACAAAATGATACGAGTACGGGCCCGATGCGTGAGGCACAACAGGGATATCGTATGCTGCAGCCATTGCCGAGACCTTGAGCAGTTCTGTCATGCCACCGACCCACATCACATCGGGCTGGAGGATGTCAAGGTTGCGACCCTCAACAAGTTTCCGGAAACCATATCGAGAGTATTCGTGCTCACCCGTAGTGAACTTCACTGTGGGGTGGGCCCGCTTGAGAAGGGCATGACCATCAAAGTCATCGGGGCTGAGACACTCCTCCCACCAATCGATATTGATTCCTTCCGCTTCACACCGCTTGACGAGCTCAATCGTGTATGGAACATTCAAGGACATGTAGCAGTCCACGCGCAGGGGAAAATCAGAGCCGACGCTCTCACGCTGCTTGCGGAGGTACTCTATGTTCTTGAGCAATCCTTCCGTACCCTCATCGGGCCCATGAGGCAGGGCCACCTTTGCACCAATAAAACCGGCTGCCTTGGCTGCTGCAGGTTGAGGACCGGTGCAGTAGAAGTGCAGTCGCGTACGGGTAGCACCGCCGATGAGCTTGTAAACCGGCTCGTTGCGAATTTTGCCCAAGAGATCCCAGAGGGCCAGGTCAATGACGGAGATAACGGCGACCGGAAGACCCTTTCTGCCGTAGAACATAGAGGCTCGGTACATTCTCTCGAACAGATCATTTGTGTCACGAGGGTCTATTGTTTAGACATCAGGTCAGCTTCTTCCATTGTCTGCTTGTTGAACAGCCTGTAATTAATCTTCTTGGGCCGGAAACAGGGTCACTTACCAGCCCCGACCAGGAAACGTTCGAAGTGCTGATGTACCAGCCAGCAGGCTGGAGGGCCACCGAATCCAGTGGCGAAACCCTTGGTACCATCCGTAGCTTCGATTTCAACGCAGAAAGATCCCAAGACGTTGATACCCCACGATGTCCGGGAACCGCGATACTGAGCCCATTTTGTCATGGGAGTGGAGATGTCGCTGTCGACCAACCAGTGGCCACCTTTGACCTAAGCCATGATGAGGAGGTACATTTAGCCAACGCATTTCGTCCCAGGTATCGCGCTTCTACAACCGGAAAAGCTAGAAGAGCGCAAAATGGCAGCCTTTGAAGGAATACTAACATTGTGATAATCTCCACCAGATCCAACTCCATCGATGATGAAAGTTCGGACTTCTTTAATGCGGGGGAAGGTCGATTTGAGAGTCATGGTGTGCTGAGGTGAAGTTGGACAAGTCGCGACCGGGCAAAAAAAAGGAAGAGAAGAGAGGAGCAAGGGACTCAATAATCTAGCATGATGATAAGTGGAAAACCGGTCATATTTGAAAGCGACCATCCCGACAATGCGTCGAGGGAGCCATGACCATCATACTCCTGCATATGCTTACCTCGGGGCATTGCTTGCCCGAGACCAACACTAGTGATTGGCCAGTGACCTACCCAGTCTACCTTACCGTACTAGGTCCATAGGTAACCTAAGGTAAGGTAGGTAAGGTATCGGCCGGAAAGATGGAGAGCCACTGTCCGTCCGCTTTCGCAATGGAGCTGCCTATTATGATTGTTCATTCTGCTTCAGTGCGAAATTGGAGATACCTTTGCTAGTCCGAGATAGTCCAGGTGCAAGTAATCTAAGCGTACTCTGTACTCTGCCATTATGATTAATCCACACCGCCGTCACTGGTCTCGTGGTCATGTTATTTGTGGGGATTTCACTTATTTTGCGGGGTGACGGGGGTGAAAGGGTGTTGCCTCAGGCACTGCCGAGGGCGATTTCATTGGCCCTCTCGTGTTTGTTCCGATGGCCTTCCCCAAGCATAATCCTTTGATTCTTTCTCATTTCCCTCCTTTCTCTGTTCTCGATATCGGCAGTCTATCTCGGTCTCTGTCCGTTGATCCTCATTGATACCCGGATTAACTTGCTTTTTCGGCTGGGCCCGTTACCCTGCATCCCCGTCTTGTTGCATTGCGGCCGATGATCATGCCTTCTTGCTGCTGATAGTGCTGCTCTGGAAGCTTTCCATAACCCCGAAACTCGCTAGAACACAATGCCGAACCCTGCTATAGCTTCTGTTCAGCAGACTCCACCACCACCAGCACAGCTTGCAGGCGATCAGAATAAGGAAGAAAGTGCTGATGAGTCGTGGTCTGCTGGCGACAGTGATAATGATCACGTCGCGCCAAATGATTCAAATGCAGCCCGAAGTTTGAAACGGAAACGGCCGCTCACCGTGTCGTATGTTACTTCCCTTCCTTTCTCCAATTTCATCAAATCGACGGCGTCTTCAGAAATGTTATGCAACTGGTGATTAACACATCTCAATCCGGGTTATAGATGCGAACTCTGCAAACAGCGTAAAGTCAAATGTGGTGAGTATCTGCTGCCCCGGGGTTTGGTCCTTTTGTGTATGTGACTCACAGTTGTAGACCGGGCCCAACCCAGTTGTGGATGGTGCGCTCGCAATGGCCAGCTATGTGAGTACAAGGAACGAAAGAAGCCTGGTCTTCGGGCTGGATACGGAAAAGAATTGGAGCAGCGGCTTGGTATGCTCATGAGCTCTCTCTCTCTTAAACCTATACTCGCCGCTAATAAGGACAGATCGGCTGGAGCAGGTCATCCAGACGCAAGCCCGGCTCATCGAGACTCATATCATTCAAAGCCAGCATCGCATGAGTATGAGTCATGACCTCTCACAACCTGGGCCACATTCGTATAGTTCTCCGTCGGAACCTTCTGCGGCTCATGGACCAAGCCCGCGTAACCCAGTCTATTTCCAAGAGACATCGACTGCGCCTTTATCAGCTCGCCACAATGATGTCTCAATCACCAGCCCTTCAGAGACTTCGGTTAGGATCGAGATGCAGAACCATGTCCCGAATGGCATCTCTTCAGCGGGCCCACTCTCCTCAATATCGGGCAGTAATCCGCACAACGACTATACAGGGAATGAGTCTTCCTTGAAGGTACCAGTCAACCTGTATTCTAATCAAGAACACTCTCTGGCTGATCCAGAACTCGACCTGCCGCCGTATGACCTCTTGTACGCACTGGTGGACTTGTACTTCGAACATATCAATACCTGGTGTCCTATTCTTCACCGGAGGACAACTCTGGACACATTCTTCGGACCTTCTCCTCTCGAAGAAGCCGACCGTATGGTTCTCTATGCTATAGTCGCGACGACTCTGCGCTTCTCGAGTGACCCTCGTCTGAATGAGCAAAACCGCAAGCGGTACCATGACTCTTCGAAACAGAAGGTCATCTTGTACGGCCTTGAAAACTCGTCGGTGAAAGCACTCCAGGCCTTGGTGATATTAGCACTGGACCTGGTGGGATCGTCTAATGGTCCGCCAGGCTGGAAATTGCTTGCTCTTATCACACGGTCGGTTGTCCAGCTGGGTTTAGCAGTTGAGTCCAAGTCGTCTCTCATCGCCCCTGTTTATCCGTCCATCTACACCTTAAGAGCCGTCACTCTACCGGAGCCCAGTTCCTGGATTGAGGATGAAAGCAGGCGCAGACTGTTCTGGATGGTATACCTTTTAGATCGATATTCCACCATTGCTACGGCCTTCGACTTTGCTTTGGATGACAAGGACATTGACCGCAAATTACCGTGCAAGGACGAATACTTCACCAAAAACGAGCCGGTAGAGACGAGATGGTTCCAACACACGAGTGAACGTCCCGATTATCTGAGTCGGGCAGAGAATGTTGGTTCGTTCGGTTTGTATGTGGAGATCCTTGGGATCTTTTCACGCATACATCTCTTCTTGAAGAGACCAGTGGATATTGGATCTCTATCCGATGTTGAGGGATGGCAAGCAACGTATCGCAAGTTGGACAATGAGTTGACCTCTTGGGAGTTTAACCTACCCCCTGAATATGCGTATGAGAACTCCTCGCGACTGTTCAATGGATCGAAGCACAGCAAAAGCCTGCACTGTGACTGGGTGCAACTTCATTCTACATTTCAAACGTAAGGAACCTTGTTCATCATCCTATTGCCTCATCCTGACTATTAATACCGGAGCCAGAGCTGTGATCCGCCTCCATTCATCCGCCGCCTATCCGACCACGAGGTCTCCAATCTTTACACCATCGTATAGTGCCAGCCAACGCTGCTTGCTAGCTGTTGATAATATCCTTTCCGTGACCCGTTTCGTCGTGGACAACAATATGCTCGACAAATTGGGGCCCCCCTTTGCCTTCACTCTGTGGGTCTGTGCTCGCCTGTTGCTCGTACATGGCTCGACCATCGCTCACACCGTGAGCCCCGACATAATATTCTTCGTCGACGCGCTTGCCCAGATGGGCAAATACTGGAAGGTCGCAGAACGCTATAGTACCATCTTGCAGCGTGTTCTTGACGAGTACGGCGAATATCAGCAATCTGGAGCGACAGATGGCGATCGATCTACACCATCCAGTGTAAAGATTCTCGCAGACATGCGTCGCTGCGCGTTTGATCTGGACTTCCTCATCTCACGACAGCCGCGCTCATCCCCAGCGGGCAGCCAACTAGCAGCGCCAACAGTGCCCATGCCGTCACGAAATCTAGCACCAAATGAGCTTGAGTATCTCGACGTTTTTGGCTTCTTCAATGTGCCCCGTGTTCCTCCCACACGAGCTCCAGACATGACGAATCTGGATATGAACGAGCCTGTCAACAATCCGATGTCAATACATGGCCTCACCGGAAATGGTCCCAACGGTCCCACAAACTCTACCGTTGACAATACACATAGCAGTACCAATGAATTCAACATCACCAATTATCTGATTCCGACCCCTGAGACTGACTGGCTTTTTCGACCTGGCGGGTAGAATTTGGCCAAAGAGTCAGTTCTCATGAACCGGTTTCTATCGAAGTGCTGAACGGAAGTGTCTCGACTACGTGGCTTATCAACGACACCCCGTAAGCTTCAACGACCACAGACAGAGGTGAAGCCTTTAGCGCCCTTTCTAAAAGGGGTTGAACTTGGCAGAGTCAGATAACGCTACTTGATTTGTGTCAGGAATAGCGGCGCGCAGCCATACTAGGATACGTGGACAACCTCGGCTTTGAACTTCATCATGTCAGACGAAGGCAGGGCAGCTACAGATATTTGTGCGTGAACTCAAATGCCTTGTCAATTCTGGCCTGTTGTGGCCACGGGAGTATATCGCCAGCCATAATGTCCGGTCTACCCTCAGCAGGAACTGACACGATAATATTGGTTCGATGCCATGACTGCGACCCAAAACCTTCCGCTCTACACAGTTGTAATGCTCCGGCTGCACATCGGTCCTGGATGAGAACCAGCTCCGTCCCAGGAGAAGCACGTGTCCATTGTTTTGAACATATGTCCATGATCACAACTTTGCCAGTCCCACCTCGCATCCCTTGTTCAGGGATCATTTACTCTTTCATATGTACTAGGGCCTGAAGTGCGATATGGCGCCGGTACCATGTCTCGCTGTATAGGAGGATTTTCCCCAGCCAGCTACCTCGAAGCAGTAGCAAAACCAAAGAAAAGTAGCACGGAATGGGTTTGTTTCATTAATCATGGTCACTGATTCGTTTTAACATGGTCACCTTCCTGTACACTCTCACTTGCACAATAGCCTTATCTCCACTCATCTTCGCGAATCCGCGGACACAGACCCAAAGGTATGGAGAATCAATTCAGAAAGGCCTCTGGGACATAGATTGGGAGGAACCAGCCTAGAATCCAACACTAAAGATAAGGGAAACAGACAAATTTGAAGTTAAAGGAGACAATCGAATGGATTCGCACGTGTCGCAAAGTAGAGCCAAACAACATAATAGTGAAACAAAGGCTTGACAAGAAAGTCAAACTTTGCGCACACCTCAAGCAGAAGGCCTGCAACTCCTTGAGGGATGCCTTAGAGCCGGCCCAAGAAACACTCAAAGCTCAAGTAAGTGGGCGAAAAGAATTGAAGCGAAATCAACATGCCGACTTGAGCGTCTTCGGCAGTAATGCATCAAGCAAGTCAGATGGAATAGTGTGCCGAGTGCGAGGGTGGTTAGGTCTTAGATGCGTTCTTAGCATGGCGTGCCTCAGAGTCGGCTGGCTTGGATGGATAATATCCTTCGTCATCATTTTCATCGTCAGTGGGAACCTCAATGCGGACGAGAATCTCTTCAAGGAAGCCCTCAAGGAACGAAACCACGCCCGAACCCATTCCAACCGGCGACTCGTTGTCCCAGTTATCTATCCGGGTGAATGAGTGAACCAAGTCGTCGACCAGGCTTTCGATCTTAACCTGTACGTATTGGCGGGCACCCTTAATCTCAGCTAGTTTGTCTGGATTCTCGCCACTGTGTGCCATAGCCTGACGAGAAATCAGATCTACCTGCTCCCTACGACGACGCACAGCGGTTCTGAGGGCAGGAACAATAACATTGAGCAGAGGTGTAACCGTCTGAGGTTCAGGAGCTTTGGTGGGAACTGGCTCGGTCTCCTCAATATGACGGCTGATATTCTTCGGTGCGAAACGACGGACGGACATTTCGGGACTGCCCCTGTCGCGCGGCGTGTCTGTCTGTTGTTGCGGATGGGGGAATATATGAGACGGGGTCGGTGGAGGACGTGAATGCGAAGGTAAATGTGTATGAGGTTGAGATTGAGCTTCTGATGCAGTCGGCTTCCGCTCGGTGCGAGAAGGGGAGATTTGAGTTGAATCCTGCGAGGGATAGGGTGTTTGGGCAGTTGGAGTCGGGACGACGTGTCCGTTTTTCGATGGACCCGAAGAGCTGCTGGGTGAGAGATCGAGTTGGAGAAACACAGAGTCCTGCGCTAAAGATTGTTGTAGGGCCCTGTTGTACTCGCTTGTGCTAGGGCTCTCCGTAGGTTGCCCGGCAACAGGCCTCTGAGAACGTGTAGGTGTTCTAGGTGGGCTGACTTCTAAAAATGGATGTTTGACAGGCGACGGTGGCAGCGGAACCTTTGTGGGAGATGCACTAGCTGCAATGAACGAGCTCCTTTTCTTTGGGGAGTCGGGTTGAGGACGGCTTGATTTCATGACCCCCTCGTGTGGCTTGTCTTGGAAATTCCAGGCCGTGGTATTGTGGTTCCTGGTATTTGTATCGGCCTCCTTCATCGGGTCCCTAGCTGTTGTGCGTCCTACAGGGCGCACAGTGCCAAAGTCCCAGAGGTCTTCCTCATGTTCGCGATCTTTGTCATCCGACGGGAGATCTTGTACGCAGTCCTCATCCATGCCGCCATTTTGAACGCCTTTACGTATCTGCCATCCTTCATAGCGCTCGATCAACTCCGTCAGATAAGTCGTTCGTCTTGCTCGCTTGACAAACGGGTGCTCGAGTAACTCCTTGGCCGACGGCCTTTCCCTGGGGTCGCGCCGCAAACAGAGCTCGACAAAGTTCTTGAACGTTTTGCTGAAAGGTCCCTGAAGCGTGGGAGGAGGATTCTTGGGAATCAAGAACAAGACCTTCATCGGATGGATGTCGGAGTAAGGTGGTTCTCCCTGCGCCAACTCTATGGCAGTGATTCCCAGAGACCAAATGTCAGCTTTATAATCATACCCCGACTGTTTGATGACCTCTGGGGCCATCCAGAAAGGGGTCCCCACGAAGGTGTTCTTCTTTGTCATAGTTGCTGAGAGCTGGCTAGAAACACCAAAATCCGCCAGCTTCACCTGTCCGTTGGAAGTGAGAAGGATATTTGCAGCTGTCCGGATTGTCAGCTTCCCTATTGAGTCTCGAATGAAGATCGCAATGTACCTTTGACGTCGCGATGCAATTTCTTATCAGTATGCAGATAATCCAGGCCACGAAGCAACTCTCGCATGATTATCATGATATAGTCCTCCGGAATTGGCCCCGGGCGAAGAAGATCGCTGCAACTACCCCCGAACAAAATTCCATGACAATCCACAGATGAGAACCCTTGAGAAAAGAGCCATGATACTTCGTAACATGTGGAGAGTTGAGTTCGGACAAGATGGCAATTTCCTGGATAATATCTTCGACTTCGTCTTCAGCATTTTCGACATCAATGACCTTGATAGCGACAGAATTGCCGGTACGTTTATCGACCCTTAATTGCAAAAAGACGAACATAGTCAGCTAATTCGATGATCAGGTAGAAAATGGGGCACGGCAGCATACCCTTTGTAAACTCGTCCAAAGCTCCCACCACCTTCGGCAACATCAACGTTAGCAAAAGCGGCCCCGATCAATAAAGTCCGATATACTAGGGACTGATACGCACCAATGCAGTTTTGCCTCATGTAAATGGTCTCAGGATCCACCATGCCCTCCATTTTTGCAGAACTATGAGCAGCCGATTACGAGAAGAATATAAGCTCTTGGTGAGACCCTGTAACTGATGACCAACGATCAGCCAGTTCACAAAGCAGGTGTCAATCACTCGCCTGCCGAATGAGATCGAGCGCAATGAAATAATAAGCATCTGTATCAAGGGCCCCGTTCACCACAAAAAGCCTGGGGAGATACATCATTCACTGAGAGTCAAATACATACCAATCGCCTCGAACAGGCTAGGTGCGTGATTTGCGAATCGAGGGGAGCAGCCGTGCCATCAGAGGAATCGTTAATATCAATCAAAGGAATTTCGCTGTCAGCGAGGTTAGTAACCTGTCTGTCTCTATCATGCCTGAGCACATTACTACACCAAGGATCGTCTGACTCTCAATGAGATCCCTTGTCCCTTCTGCGGATTCCAACCAGCTGCGTGCTCTGAGGGGACTATACAGGCACCGGCAAACAGGGCGAATGCCTTTAATCCTTGCTTCCCACTAGCCCTAGATTCAGGATATTGCGTAGGACAGTGAAGCTAAACCAGACTCTGAAGATGTCTTAGTTCTAGTTAAGTGAATGTGGGATTACCCTTGCGTCTCTGGCGGCAACAACAAGACAACAACAACAGAGAAACAGTCCGTTGATTGGAGCAGCGCGGGGTTCATTTTGCCAGGCGGTGAGGTCTATCTCCGCATTTGGTCCAGGACAGATCAGTTAGGCGGTGAACTTGTTTCAGATAACAAGCATACAAAGGTGAATGATTAAGGCTGGATAAGACAGTTTAGACTACAAGGCAGGGCGCATTCATCATAAGATCAAGTTTCATTCCTATCAAGAAAAATGGTCGCACATCTATAGTGACATCAACGTTAAAGATGCAGTCATCAAAGCCACATGTCATGCAACATGTGTTCAGATAAGATCATGATCATAGCAGAATGGACAAATCCAGTCAGTATAGAAGAGAGATAATATGTTTGTAATATGCCAATGTAGAAGCCAGTAGTAGAATGGACAAAGGCCAACTGTTTCTATCACCAGCTCAAATGGCCAAATTCCAGTCGCAACGCCTCTAAAATGAGAGCTGTGGTATGTGATGGATCAATCTCGGGTCTATAGGTCTTCAAGGTATCCTATCATGACCGTTCCGTTCTTGAGGCCTGCCTCCTCAATGCTCGAATCGAGTGAATCGATTAGATTGCGGCCCATTGAATTGAGCTCAAACTCAACCCCTGCCTTTTCCGGTAAGGGGGGTCAGCTTTGAGCCATTCGTAAATCCTTCTGACAGGATCGACCAGAGCAAAGCGACGAATGACCCTTCCGGACGGATGGCGAAATTGAATACGTGTAGTAGTAGCAGGATCGGCTGGTGGCTCAGTATGTGGCCGGTCATCCGGAATGGACCAGAACAGTGAAGATGCTTCTTCCACTGGCTCCTCGGCAAGATCGTCTTCACCCATAAGGACATCATCAGTAGGAGCGGCCTTGCCTTTGCCCTTGACGTCTTCAGTACTGCGGGTCAAATCGTCCGGATCCACCACTCTGTGAGTTTGTGCTACCCCGTCTCCCAAGCTATTTCTCATGGCCATTTCCAGCATTTCTTCCTCGGTCATCGTGTCGATGCTCTTCCCCTTCTTTTCGGGTTTTCGCTTCGCCACTGGGTTTCGCACGTTATGCTTGAGACTGTAACGGTCGAGGAATTCATGAAGCTGCATGAGAAATTCCGCAGGCTTGACCACAGGTGGCCCGGACCAAACTTTCATTTGCTCGCCCGTCCGAGGATCAACGATGGCTATATGGGGGTAGTTCTCAGAGACATCACTCGCTTGAAAATAGTATTGCAGATAAGGCGTCGCACGTGAATCATCCTTGGAATACTGCAAAAAAATGAAATGTTCTTTGACAGTTTCCTTGACTCCGGGATCTTTCCACAAGTCTCTGTTCAATACTTGACAGTCGAATATGGACTGATCCTGTATGTTGACAAGCAGCCACTTCTCGTTTTCACGACCCTCCTGCCGTGCGAGATCCCAAGGCAACCGTGACATGATATCAAACGGGGGCCGGTACATCTCTGCTAGCATGTTTTGTTTGCTAGAAGCTTCAGATGCTCCGCCTGTAGCCGCAGCAAGTCTTTCGCGATGCGAGCTTTCATCACCACCAGCCCAAATTTCTGCCGTGTCCCTTTGATTGAATATACCAGGTCGACCTAAGTGCAGATAACAAAGTTAGAAAGCTGCGGAAAGAGTATCGGTAGGGACAATGGAGAATTTGTGGGGAAACTGACTGCTTCTTTGCTGGCGCGCACGTAACTGGCCCAAAATACTCGCATGCATGTCACCGTCGTCGAAGTCCGCCTCCGGCCCCACGAGCGTTTCCGTTGTGCGGGCTATAGGAGCTCTGACACCATCTGAACTATCTCTTCCGTCACGGTACATTTCTTCTTGTAAACGACGGGCCATAGCTTCATCATCCTCAAACGTCAACCCCTCTGGCTGCCGTGCTCGAGGCGCAGAACGGGCTTCATCGATGGCAATATCATCATCGGAATCAATGTGTACGACACCGGAGTTGTCCTCGTACCCAGTAGGGCGCGATGGACCAGGCCCAGTGGCTGATGGAACCGGTTCCTCAGTCAAAGGCGCACCTCCATTCTCAAAATAGAGTTGCATGGCCTGCTCAATATTGAAGTCGGCCAGCTGCAAATACTGAGTCGCCAGCGAAGGGTTCGAGCCGGTGATCTCTGTGAACTGAGCAACCACGTCGCTTTCCATGATGGAAGAGTGAAGCTGAAGGTAGTAGAGGTAAGGAAGGGAAGAAGGGCGATGTGAGCGACTTCAGTCTCCAGTGCAGGACAATGGGCGATGGTTCTCCGTTGAAAGGTAAATCGATGCAAACAGTTGCAAACCATACATAGACTTCGAGATGAATGATGAGCACGGCTCGGATATGCGACGTCTCTTGGAATTACTTCAGAAGAAAGTGAATATATGCAGCCGGGCCCGATTCATCGACAGGTACCTGAAAAGAAGAAAGAAACGCTGATGTGATAGGAACTAGTTTGGAAGGAATGAAACTTCTAGTCTTAAAGCATTGAGTACTTCCCCGTCTTCGATCATCCACTCAACAGTGACGCACTTGCCCGTGGCCGCGGGCGGTCTGATTCACCGTTGGCGTAAGATATTCTTTGGTTACCTTACCGTTTCGTGTGTAAAGCTCGGTATTAATAATGGTAATTCCGGCCAAGTTGCCGTCTAATATGCAGCACGTGACACTCGGCTACTATGCCTTTTTTCAAGGGCGCTTAGACGCGCGACGCGTGTCAGTAGGAGACGCGTGAAAGATGTCGCGTTGAAAAGGAATCATGCCTCTTTTGGATGAAGCTCCCGACCCCAACCCTTCAAAGTGAATGCATTGCTGCAGGCACATGGCAAGCGTATATCTATTGGAAGGCTCTTGCACTTACTTCATCAACTCTCATTCAACCTAGCTCTTTCCGAAAATACAACATATTATCCAGCGTACCTGGTAATGGCCGTCTCGGTCCTAGGCAAGCGCCAACGAGGTGCCATTGAGACAGAAGGTACGATAGGCAGATAGCCACCCAGTCTGCCTCAAGTTCATATACTGACAGTGTTGATATCAGCATCGACATTGCCGCTGCGTAATTCTAGCAGGCGCCGTACGCAACCACCTCTCATCCTGCCGGAAGTGAACGAGCCTTCTGCATCGTCAACGCGCCAGCTGCGATCACGAACACGGAATAGCACATACTCGAATCAAGAAAATGACTCTAGCATTAAGGTCACGCTTGTCACGACCGACAAGACCAAGCATGTTGTACGGGTCACTAAGATCGCATCCCCCTCGAAGATCGGTCCCGAACCTCGGACTTCAGAAGTGGTCAATGGTAGGCTATAAGCGGATTTATGATGAGTTGGTACTGACGACAGCAGATGAAAATACAAAACCCGTCGAGTTCAAAACCCCTTCAAAGTCCAGATACCGAGACGCCTTCGAATCGCCGCCAGTCACCCCGAAGCACAGAGTGCAGGTTGGTGGCAAGTCGATGACTCCGCGCACACCTCGCCAGATATCGAGCCCATCATCTTCTCAAACTATTTATACGGCTGCTAGGCAGCTATTCGCGCGAGGGGCAACTTCCGGTCGATTGGTTGGACGGGACGCTGAGCGTGAAAAGCTGACCTCATTTATCCAGGAACGCATTACCTCAAGGGAGGGCGGTTGTCTGTATGTCAGCGGGCCCCCAGGTACTGGCAAGAGTGCTATGGTCCGAGAGGTATGCAACGGGCTGGGACTCGACACTGTTCAGGTAGCGCATATCAATTGCGCCAGTATGCGAGGACCCCGAGACGTATACTCGAAGCTCATTGAGGATCTCGGTGACGACGGTCAGGTGTTCAGGAAGAGCGATGTCGATAGGCTAAAAGCCATGTTCCTTCCTGACAGGAAACATGGTGGTCTGTTCTTGGTCACCTTGGACGAGATCGACCACCTGCTCACCGCGGATGCTGGAGTTCTACAGTCCTTGTTTGAATGGTCTCTGAACAACAAGTCGCGTCTGTTACTCATCGGAATCGCCAATGCGCTTGATCTGACCGATCGCTCATTGCCACAATTGAAGGCGAAGAACTTGAAGCCTTGCCTCCTACCTTTTTTACCTTACAATGCTAGCCAAATCGCGAACGTTATCACCAACCGCCTCCGGTCTTTGCTTCCTCCTGATCAGGATGTGGAACCGAATTTTGTGCCTTTTGTTCAGCCTGCCGCTATACAGCTGTGCGCAAAGAAAGTTGCATCCCAGACCGGTGACCTGCGAAAAGCGTTCGAACTTGTCAAATCTGCCATTGATCTTATTGAGCAAGAGACGCTACAAAAGCTGGAGAAGCAGAGCTCGAGTGTCGATGGCGCCTCCAAAACCATCCTGGTTGAGAATAACAACCTCTCATCGCCGGCCAGAACTTCGATATCCAAGCACAACCCCACCTCAACATATACTATCCTTACGGCACCACGCGCAAGCATCGGACATATAGCTCGCATTACTTCATCTGCCTTTGGACAAGGAACCGTCCAACGGCTTCAGGCGCTCAATCTACAACAGAAAGCGGCTCTCTGCTCTCTCCTTGCCCTGGACCGGAAACGGCGCGAGAGTGATATCCCTGGCACGCCGTCTAAAACCAAGATGTCGGCGCCTACTATTAAACAGATCTTTGATACTTATTGCACGCTGTGTCGAAAAGACAATATCCTCCATCCCCTGACGGCTACTGAATTCAAGGATGTCATCAGTAATTTGGAGACGTTAGGCCTCGTCGGCGAATTCCAGGGCCGAGGCCGAGGTGGAACAGTTTCTGGCGGCTCTGATATCAGACGCACTCCCTCAAAGTCGGGCTGTGGGCCGATGACTCCAAGGAAAGGAATGGATGAGCAAGGCCTTGTTTGCTTTGTTTCACAGAAGGAAATCGAGAGCCAGATTGCTGGTCCGGGAGAAGGCATTCTCAGAAGGTTACTCATGGGTGAAGGCCTGTAATCCCATCAGCCTCAGGCCCAGAGGCACTGAAGGACATATGCAATGTTGGGGACTTTTGAGCGCTGATTTATTAGCATTCTGTTTGGGCGTCTAGGATTGTTGGTTGGGTCAAAAAACAAGCATAACTCGAGAACTTTGGGCTGGGCGCTCCTTTATTAGACACCAATATATGGTTACAGCGAAAGAGTCGACCAAGATCATGATTTTACAAGATGACACTCCGCGGACTTCTACGAGTAGAGTATGGCCTGATGAAAAGAGAAATACTATATAACAAGATCCACAATCGCTCTCGATAAGTACAACACGATTTGAAAAGTAGTTTCAAGGGAAAGAACAAAAGTAATAACGGAAGGAATGACGACAGAAGTGTCTCTGGATAGACATGATAAAGATACATGATGAAATGGGTATGTGTTAGGGGAAAAAGGGCTGTATGCATGAATACAGAGAACATTGGAAAAGAAATCAGAGAATCAGAAAGCAGTCCCATCGCCAGCTCGACTAACAAGACCTGCCGAAAGCTCGAGCGGTGATGTTCATATGATCTAACCTTAGTCTGCAGGGTAAACTCAAGCCTCGCTCGAATTTGATCATGACAGCGTTGACAGCATGAAGACATCGATGTCCTGAACGTCTAATCATCCATAGGTTTATCCTCCAAGGTCACACCCTTGGGTTCGCTTTCAGCAAGGCTGTTCCGCTTGCTGTCCGGTTCTGATTCCGCGCTTGCAACCGCGGGGAAGCTGGATCGGTTGCCGAGACCGGGTTTGCGGTTGAACATAGCGCCAGAGCGTGGAATCGAGCTACGCTTTTCCGGCTCGCCTGGAGCTGTCACATAGCCGGGCGTGGGAGTAGGAGTCGGAGAGCCGTCAGAGTTACCTGCAGGCGGAGGACTAGATGATTCCGAGGAGGCATTCTCTCCGGCATCGGCAGAGGCTGGGGAGTCGCTTGATGTGCCATTAGGGGCGCTATCGTTGGTCTGGATGTTCACGTTTGTGAATTGCTCTCCTGTTGTGGGAGCTTCAGCGTTGGCCGGGACTTCCAAACTGCTCCTCGTGGCTGCTTTCCTTTCGGTCGGGCTGGTGACGTGGATTGGAAACCGTCCAGCCTCCGAAGCACCACTGGAGCGGTCTCGCCGATGCTTGCGGGGAGGAGCGGGGCTATTGGCACGACTGCGGTCTACGATAGCACGGTTCCTTGCCTCCATTGCAGCACGGCGATTGCTCTCATCTGTGCTAATGGCACGTGGGCGATTGGATGTTGAGCCTAATCCAAGCACGCTCGATTGACGTTTCAGCTCGCCGAAGATAGCATCCTTGTGAGCGAAGAGGTCACGAATAAGACGGTAGTTGTGACGTTCATTCATTGTAAGGCTGTTCTCAACACGAGGGCGGAGGATGCAGGGAGCCAGTGTTTGCGCCAATGCGGAGATATATGCCTCGTCGGCAGATGTTAGGTCTATAAGGCGCGTGAAATGGGTCATGATGGCGTCAAGTGTAGCGATGTTGTTGAGACGAAGCTGACCAAGGGTGCTTTGCAGAACTTTGATCCGTCCGTCTTCCGTCGTTTCATGAGCGGTAGTTGAATAAATAGTCTTGACAATCTCATAAACTTGCGAAGAAACAAGGGAATCTAGTAAGAAATTAGGTCGATGAGCTAGAACACCTCCACCATTTCTTGATACGGACCTGGTAGTTCAAGAAGGTACAATTTCAACACGCTCGCGACAATGGGTATATCGTATTTCTGAAGGATTTCGTTGTAATCCGCTTTGCTGTTATTCAATGCATTGCGAAGGTGATGCGTTGCGGCCAAAGGAACATCATATAGCCAGATCGCACGGCGCGCTTCATCACCTTCGAGTTCGGGATAATCTGAGAAGATTGGTTAGCTCAAATGTACTTGGGCAGGAGAAAGGGATACCGTTGGCCTACGATTGTCCAAGTACGTCAGTAGAGTCGTCACAAGAATTGGAACTCTCTTCCGATCAGCTCGAGCTCTAGCCTCAAGATCGACCCCGAAATTTTGTTCTGCAAGAGTGAGAAACCGTAGTACACACGATATAAGCCTATCGGGATGTAACCGTACCTTCGACGGATCCGTAATAATTCTCATAGGCTTGGACCCGTGGCACAAAACCGCCTGTACGATAATTTTCCAGCAGATAGCGTAGATCTCCCAGCGGCCGAATTGTCTCTTGATAGAGCATCATGTGATCGACGGTGCTTTGCAAGTTTGGAATGACGTTGCTGATGGCACCCGAGAAGTCGAGAACGACCGCCTTGATCGCTTTGAGACGATCCAGCTCACACTGCTCCATGAAGCGGAGATTCTCCACAATTTCTTCTTCGAGCTTACATCTGATCTGATCCAGTTTCCGCACAGCGGCTCTGTACCGTTCATCGGCTTCGCGCGCCTCCCTTCGTAGCTTATCAGCTGGAGTCTCGTTCGGGTGTGGGTTGTTGAGAGGATTCCAGCCCGCGAGCATCTCTGATACGGAAGCAATCGGTGATTCACTGCCGTCTTCACTGGACGCAATCGACATCACGCGCATCAGAGGCTTCTTTTTCTCGGGAATTCCCGTGATTTGAAAGACTTTTGGGCGCCATTGATAGTTCATCTTGGAGCTGTTGGCGAAAGTGCTGCCTATATTGCCCACCAGGCGCAGAAATCCATTATCGACAAGATCCTGACCGATTCTCTCGGCATAGCTGATGCTGGTTCCATTCATGTACTTTTGAATATACTCCACGATATCAGCACCGTTGGATGTATTCTGATAAGTTCCAATGATAGGCACTTTGACCTCCCCAACCTTGAGATTATCAAGCATGTGTATCAGGAGCTTCTTGAGGTCCTCGGGGGCGTAGACTCGATCTCCCAGCTCGATCGGCTCCTCCTCCTCTGCTTGTTCTTCCGGCAGAACAATCTTGGGTGTCGTCTTGGCCTTGGGGCTGGTCTCAGGGTCCTGGAAAGCCAACTTGTTTTCTTCTTCCAGATCCTCTACCACCCGGCACTTGTTGAAGTAGTGGCTCCGTAGCTTCTTGGTAAGTTCCACCTGCTTGGTATGCTCCTTAATCCGGGCCTGAAGATCATCATGGGAGTTCTGAATTCGAGCCTCGTGCTGGTCACACCATCGTCTGAAGGGGGAAACGACGAGTTCACGGATGTTCGACGCAATCTTTTGATGGTTTTTGGAGGCCTCAATCATTTCCGAGCGAACACCTTCATACGCCTGAGAACGCATACGATCAGCAAGTGAGCCTCCTTCGAAAGGGCGAAGAACAACCTACCTTTCTCACGCTGGCCCCATCATCTTTCGCAAACCCTGCTGTCATGCGATCAACGTTGGGCGCGATTTCCCCTAGCTTGAGACCATACTGCTCCTCCGCATCCGCTCGCAAGCTCGCAATAGTGAGAATCTGCCTGTTTTCGACGACACCCTGTTGGAGTTTCCCATACAGCACCCCAAGACCGGTAGCATAGTCCGGTGTCCAAAATGAATCCGCGAAACCAGGCATTTTTCGTTCCCCAAGGTGTCCACTGCAGCACTGGCCCGGGTAGCTTGTGGAAATGTTTATCAAGCGAGATTAGAGCGACTGCCGCGCGGGGTATCTCGAGGTAGACGGAAGGCCGAAGGAAAGAATGACTTGTGCCGTGCCCGAAACTTCACACAACCACACGCTGAGATACTCCCGAGACAGCCTCGAGAGCAGAAAGGACTACTCAAAATGCGAAAGGGGTGATGAGTGACCAGACTCTTCCGAACCGCTTCTTTTTATCGCACTTGCAAATCCCAGGGTAGAACAAATCGGCTGCGAGCAGGCATGGGCTTGGGGAGAATGTATATGAGGGCGCCTAACGATCGACCAGAGCGGGCGTTTAGCAGGAGTGAGAGCTAGACGAAAGCGAAAAAGAACATTGCCAACGAAATTGAAGTTAAAGAAAGTTCAATTGTACAACCCGTCCTCTGAACGCGACGACAACAGCAACATGGAGTGGACAACAATACAGAGATTAATGAGTTTGTCTCGCTGGCCCGAGATTCTAAAAAGAGTCTGGGTTGGCCGTTTGGACTGCCGTCATGTAATTAAGCTACGGTAAAATTACGCGGGTTTGGGCTCCAGCCACCACGTTGTTTTCTCCTGGACTTTAGCTGAAGTCCCTATTTTTGGGTATGTTAGAGAGGTACGTTGGCGTGGCAGGTCGAAAGATTACAACACTTAACATCGTGGGAGAACATTTGTGGCTGATATGATACCAAACCTTACAGTACGCAGTAATAGCCACCAATCTTAGCGGTTTCCTTCTCAGTAAAGCCATTACGACGCTTTATTGCCTTAGGCAGACGCATTGTCCGTCCTAACAATGCTCAACCGGTGGTCGTGGAATACAGCTTGCTGTGACATGGATTGGACAACGTATCTAGATTTGCATGATTCAGTAAAGCAATAATTCCTTGATGATTGGATTGATCTGCAATATCGGATTTATTTTCCCGATACACAGTCATGGATTGAGGCTGTCAAAGCCGAGATAGAGTGACATCATGAATGTACAGAAACTGAAATGAAAATTAAAAACACCGCAAGAACGTCACGCGTGTCTCAGAGAAGAGAGCTTCTATGAACTACACATCATCTCTAGCAGAAGGTCTTATAAACCTTCTTCCATACAGGCCAAGCGGCCTGTTCAGCACGTTCCTCCTCAATCAGATGCTGGATATCCAACTCCCGACGACCAGTGTGCAAGTCCATGTCTTTAGCACGCAGGAAGGGCGTCTTGTAATAGAACTTGTAAGCGACGTAGAAAACAAGAACAACAGGCGCGGCCAGGTAGACGGAAAACCAGCTCTCGACCAGCTCGCCTGTAGTCATGTCGCTGTAACCGATAGGTGAAAAGCCGACCCAGAACTGGGCAACCAGCACAAGAAGATTGAAGATAAACCCGATCCAGGAGCCGACAAGACCCGCCTGAGACTGGAAAGCGAGCTCGTTCAAGCTGTGGCCCTGCACCTTCCAGGCTTTACGGAAGCGGATGTGGGCGAAACAAACGGAGCCCCAGGTGAAGATGGACGAAAGACCCGAGATAGCCATCATCCACGTGAACGCATCACCCTGCTTGCTAGATGCGGCGAGGAATCCGAGCAAGCCCAGGGCCGATGCGACAAGAATGGCAAAAAGAGGACGTCCCTTACGATCGATGTACGCGAGGAACTGAGGTGCTTGCCTCTGCTCGGCCAGAGCCGCGAGGGTACGCGAGGAGCCGTAAACCGAGGAGTTACCAACGGACAAGACAGCAATCATGATGACGACGTTCATAACGGAGTCAAGACCCGAAATTCCGGCATTCTTGATCGCAATGACGAACGGGGAGGCTTTGGCATCCGCGCTCGACTCGCCCAAGAGCCGCTTGTCGTCGTACGGAACGAGCAGGCCAACCAGAGTGAGTGAGACGATGTAGAACAGACAGATACGCCAGAAAACCTGCTTGACGGCAGTTGGAAGGGACTTGCGAGGATTCGCAGTCTCAGCCGCAGCGAGACCGACCAACTCAGTACCAGCGAACGCAAATGCAGCGTTGACGAAGACGCTGCAGAGACCTTTGAAACCATTGTGGAAGGCACCCGGCGAGTGCCAGTACTTTCCACCGATATAGCCACCCTTGGGCCTCCACCGCAGTTCAGAATAATACCAAGTATACTATTTTTTGTCAGTCGGGCGCAGCTCGAAAGGGATGTTGCGAGATTACTCACATGAAACCAATAACCGCGATGACCTTGACGAGCGAGAAGACAAATTCGGCTTCACCATAACCCTTGACACCGAACAGGTTGATTGCCACGATGACAGCCCAGAATATGGCGACCCAAGCGGCATTCGAGATGCTCGACTCCCAGTAATCAACTGTGATAGACGCAGCGACAATTTCCAGGGGCAAGACGATCAGCCATTGGAGAGCATAGTTCCAACCCATAGCGAAACCCCAAGCAGGATCGATAAAACGGGTTGAGTAGTGCGCGAAAGAACCAGCGACGGGAAACAGCACGGCCATTTCACCCAGCGCATGCACAGTGCAGTAAAGCATGCAACCGATCAAGGCATAAGCAATCAGCACAGATGCCGGACCACCGGTGGACAAAACCTTTCCAGAACCGACGAAGAGACCAGTACCTGTGTGAAAAGACTAGATTAGCAAGGATCATCAAAGCAATGTGCGGGATTCCGAGCGCCAGTCCATACCAATGGAACCACCAATGGCAATCATCTGCAGATGACGGTTCTTCAGACTGCGTTGCAGAGGAGAGTTTGCGGTCTTCTGCGCAGCCTGTTCGAGGTCAAATGTCCCGCCATTCGATCCAGAGGTGTGCGCCGTAACATGCGCGTTAGGGTCCCTCTTGAAGCTGTCCCATATCCGCTGACTCATGCTTCCTTTGGTAGTCTCTGTTTCACCATAGATTGGGGGAGGGTCGGACACCATAGGCTCCGCCTTAGGTTCAATAGAATCTTTCTCCATGATTGTGTAGTCGTTAATGAAGCGAAGATAAATGTGACATGAAGGGGTAGGATAAGTGAAAAGGAGTGAGGTGAGTAGATTGATACAAGATGGAGACTAGGAATGTACTGTCTAGCGTTCAATGCAGACAGACTATTTAGTCTGAGTGAATGACGAGGGAGAGGCAGATGGGTCGGTATAAATAATTGAAAACGAGGGCTGTCTATGGGATGATCACATTCTCACTAGGTTAGGTAGACTAGTCTCAAAGACAATAATCATTTTTGCCTCTTTAGTGTCCAGATACGAAGAACGCTTTCGCAGCAAAGGAAAGGTCCCCTCACCCAGGCGCCACACAGATAGATAGATACCAAGAGTCGGGATATCTGTGGTTGGGCTTACTGGCCGACAGCTTACGCTTTGGCGTGCTGTTCCCTAGGACGGGGGAAGTTAAAAACAGCGAAATTGGCCGGGCCCGGGGTAGACTAGATCCAATTAGACTTTGCTTTAGTAGTTTATTATTTAATGATTTTGATTATTATTATTATTATTATTTACGATGACCCTTGATTTTTGCCATCCATCCTGGACAAGTTTGAAATTATTATTATTGACCAGTGGACTCACTGAACTGACTGCGGGAATAATGACAGACCACGAGCCATTTCAACTCAAAACTAGACCAGCCGCATCTTGCATCAAGCTAGTCAGATAATAATAATAATCATGATAATAATACAGATTTCTTTCTAAATATCCTATCGTCGTGGTTAGAATCTTAGAATAACCCCTGAACCTAACCAGAAACCATCTGTTATCATCCACCCTTCTGTACGATATCCAGAGTAGACCAACGCCATTGCAATCTGGTGATTCCAGGGAAGTACGGAAAAAGTGGCGTAAAAAGGGAGAGAACAGCATGATTGCATGATCCATGCACACAAGAAAGATAACATCGAATTAAATATAAGAGGATGCTAATGCAATACAACGTCCTCTGCCTAGGTAACAGGTTGGGTTCAGCTTCCATGTATCTAGGATTCTAGATAGTCGCTTGATTTAACAGAGGTTCCACATGGAGTTAGTGGCTGTACCGCACTACCGCTTCGGGTTAGAGAGTCTATGGGGCACTGGCTAGTGGCCAGCTTGGAGTTGGGGTTGGGCAAGTTTCTTGGTATCATATATCCTGCGAGCCGCGATCGCGGACAACCTGAGACTCGAGCAGTTGAGCTGCTCATGGTGCCTCTCCAGATTGGTGAGGATCCATCCATTTGTGGAGTTGAAACCACCGACTTGCTAAGTTGGCCTAGAGACTCCATACTACTTATCTATGCATAACCATAGATAGCCTGGAGCGCTCTGCTATCAAACAGCTCTGTTACAAAGGGCTCTTATCACGGCATTGGTAATGGACTGTTGTAACCACTAATCTGGACGACTGAGGAGATATTCCGTTTGCAGACATGACATTTCCTATACCAAGGAAACCGCAGACCGCCAAGGATAAGAGAATACTACCTTAGTACTTCTTCGCTTATACAGGGCTCTACATGGCGAATGACTTTGGGGCGAATGGTCGATTGCCAACACAATAGGCTGTCTCGATTCTCTACCTTACTGTGCCATTCGCTGGGATGGTGGCGACATCGCTTGTGATTTGTGAACCATGAGTCCATGGTTAATGAGGGCGATAAGGCATGGATTCCTTGGCCTCCTGCCCTTCTGGAGGCCAGAGCAGAAAAGGAGGGGTGGGGCTCACCGGACAAGCCGTCGTCGCTTTGAGAGGTGAAACCCGCTAATCCTCATTAGGAATTAGTCTCCGCACCACTTCTTCCACGCGATATCCTCCAATAACCAATCAAAAATTCCATTGGCAGCCCCATAGATAACACTTGCCTAGGTATTACTCCTTACATCTGAAACCTACAGTAAGCTGATGATCCTGATATGCACGGGACCGCGCGACCGAACACCACGCAGATAAGGGATTGTTTGTGTTTCGATGATTTATATCATACTGTGGTGAAGTCGCTACTTTGCTTCTGGAAGGTCGAGGGAAGAAGGCTGATAACTTGACAGTGCTTACTTCCCGAAAACCATATCCCCGATCATGTACCTGGCTGGCTGTTGCCAAACTTACCATAACTACGCAGAACTTAGAGAGCCACAACGCTACACCTGAAGAGAGCTTCCTACTCGTCTGTCTCAACCGTGTTAGGGGATCTCCAGATGCACGGAAGCGCAGTAATCCTTGAAGTGGCAGGCGCAGATGCCATCGTCCTCACCGGCGCTTGACCTCTATGCCCAATCTGGCACATAATCAGCGTGTTCTGATATTCAGTCACCTTCCTCAAAGTTCTGAAGGCGAGGGCTTCGACGCGTTCAATTCAGGTACGATCGAAAGTCCAGGAACGCCTGAATTGCAGGAATAGTGATACGTATTTTCGGTGGCACTGTTCTATCGACTGGTACCTACAAAGTAAGATGCGATCGCTTCGGAATCCGTCGGCCATCTTGCATTTCAGCCTGTTGCCCAAATCTTTCTTATGCAGCCCAGGTCACTATTGCCCTGTCAGCACCTTACCATTCACGAATACGTACTGATAGATAAATGCTAGGATAATTTATTTTCCTTGGCCACTAACTGGGCATTTGGCCTCATTACTGTCCTGTCTGTGCGATTGATCACGCATATGCTGGTGAGTAGTGACCGAGGCCCAGAGTACCACACAAGCAGACCACGGCTACTTTTTCCTCCCTCAGCCAAGTCTTCCCGAGTACTTTGACTACTCACCACTCCTCGAAATCATACGCTAGATGAAGTTCATTTCTTACCTTTCGATTCGATGGTCTACGGTGCCCTACTTTGGTTCAAATTTTCTTCAAAGGGCTCTCCTTGTCTGCCAGGACCATAATAGTAATTAAAAATTCTTCTTTGTGTGGCAAGCAAATTCACTGTACTCTGTAGGACTGAAGGAATTACCAAGCCTTAGTGGCTGACTCCTGCTGACGAAGATGGCTGATGAACCGGCTACGGTAACATCGCGCGCAGATGGCGTAGCCATTAGCCTTTGGGGCGCTTCTGGATTCCAGAAGAACAAAAGTTAGTTCCACGCCCCAAGTTTCCAGAAATCCAATTATCCCTCGCCATCAGCAGGGTGTTTTGGACTCCTCGCATTTTGCTTTTTCACAGGATAAGATGAGAAACTTCGTTCACGTGACGAGATCAATATGTCGTATGGCTCTCACCGTGAGTACATTAGCCTTAAAGGGAACACAGGATCCTCGTGGCATCGAAAAAGCCAAAAAAAAAATGTTACACAAATGTCGTGGTTTTCTGCACGGGCCAACCTAATAGTGATACGCTATATTGACATAACATTTAATTTCTATTACCGAATCGAGTGACTCTGTGTCTACAAAATGAGTAGAGATCGTAGTTGAAACGCAACGATTTGGGATTGGACGCACGACCGGGACTCGACCGGCAACGGGCATCAGTCTCCCGCCGAAAACAAGTTCAACCGACCAAAATCGCGCAATGATATATCCCTGTCTCCAATGATATGGACTTCAGTGTCATATGATGGGGTATTGCTGGCTTCCGTCCCCTTCTCTTTCCTCCCCTTAACCACTCCGGATCAATGATTGGAGTACGAATAATAGACGCGGTGGGAGTTGTCTCATAAACCGCTCTTTGAATCTCCGGACATCCTTGGATGTTGCCGCTTCGCCCCCGTCTCGCTGTGCAAACGCGGGGAATAGCGGAACCTGTTATGTAATAGATTCCACTCTGTGATCTGGGGAAATATCTGGGGCAGAGAACCGAGCACAGCAAGGCTCACCGGCTGAAATGAGTGGAAATCACTTCAAAAATGATCTTGTCCAACCAGCCTGTTTGCACAGAGTTCAAGAAAGATTCCGCTGCCAACCGACTGCGAGCGATCGAAGCAGCGGATGGAGTCTCCCCAAAATATCCGCGAGCGATCCACCCCGTACTGACGAGACGACCGGTATTCGAGGACATGCTATTCGTCGGACTAGACTTGGAGCCATCAAGTCCGTACTTTTTACCCCATACTCTACAAATCATGGTTTACATCAAGAAGAATACGGGGAAGATTTACCCCAGGTTTTCCGCATCTAAGCGACTAGTGTTCCCCATTCTCAACGATTGTCAATCATGCGGGCCAGTCTCCGCTCGTTGAAGAACCAACGGCTTCAGACGGTCATGGTTTCCTCCGGGGCGGTTCTTGAAGTGACTAACGAAAATAGCTCAATTGGATGTCATGATAGTCATAGGCTTCAGCCATACCCCTGCCACCGTCTAGACTCCTGATCAACGAGCTTGAAGACCAGAAATTGACTTTCTATTTCTGAGTTCATGCCTGTAAAAGCTTCTCGCTGCACTCACAGCTGTTCCCCTCGCATCTTGCCGAGAATGCCAAGTCAATAACGTTCGTATGGGAGCGTCCTTCTCTCCTCCATCTCGTCACATTTCGATTGTACTGCTTCTATACCACCCATTGAGACTATCTCTGTTTCTACTCAGGATTCTCGCGGGGTCTTGCAACCATGGACTGTACCCAGGCCGGTACTCATGATCTTCTGCGGTATCAGCGTCGCTTCTCAAGCTCGGGGAACATGCCTATGCGAGGTCGCATTGGGATGAACTGAATGAAGAATGCAGTGAGACTGCAACTGTGCACAAGGCAACACTTTTGCTATTCAGGTGAAGTTCTATGCAGTATCATTGTGACAGCCGTTTGCAAGTCATGTTCATCATACTGATCAAAAAATAAAATAAAATAAAATAAAATTGGAAATCATAGAATCAGGAGCTGCCAACTGGTCCCTCGCCGCCAGGAATTAACTAGAAGACAACGTCAGAATTGTGCGATCGATGGCGGGAGAGGGACTTCGGCGTCCATACCATGCAGATATTGTTCCCGTTTAGCAGGATCTTAGGAAGCTTGACCTGTGCTCCAGAGTAATCGCTACATTATGTTAACGCTTACACCATCATTGAAGCGCAGAAACAAAACAGAAGGCTTCCTGGAAGAGCTGGCGGGGGTATGAGGCCAGCTTGACAAGAATGAGAGCATTCACCTACAATTCAGTCACATCTTCCAGAACCATATCTGCAACAAATTAGTACCTGTTAGGACTCTCACTGATACTCGAGATAACTTACTGACGTAGTCGTCGAATCCAAGTAATGTGCCGGAGAATTCTTTATTTTGTCAGTACATAGTAGTCGCAGCCACTGTAGTCGCGTACCTTTGTCACTCTTCATGATAACCCAGATTCTCGATCCCACGCACTTATCGATCAATTCTGTCGAACTGTTAATCACAAAAGGTCTATGTATGCACGTGGTTATGAAGATTACCCAAAGGAAGGAGTTGGGACGCCATTGTGCTCGAAGTGTTCTGTGGTCAGAATCTAGCGCGCTCTTCTCACAGCTGCGCCCTTACAATTGAAAGTTTACCTTCAAAAGTAAAGAGAATATTTAGTATCAAGTGTTATGCGTCGTATAGAAAATGATGCCTCAAGCGGATCTTTGAGCTTTCCGCCAGACGATCTTGGAGGGCCAGGGAGCAGGTTTATCCGGTCCGAATTACAGCCAATCACATCTATCGCCGATCCCTCTCCGCTCATCCTGAGAATCTCCGATCAGATACATCTATACAAATCCTGCCACTGAATACATAGGCATGAAAAGATCGACTATCTCATTAATAACTACAGCGAGCCCTGCGGGGATATTTCCTTGATGATCAGCCACCCTATGCATGATACTGTGTAAATCGCTCACAAGGGTCATGTTACTTCGCTCGTCTGTTCGAGTGAAGCAAGTCGGACCACTTCGAGTATCGCGTCGAGAGCTCGGGTCACGGCTTTGCTGACTGGTGTACACTCGCCTGGCGCATAGTAAGCGTATGGACTACCATGATCTAACTAGTCCTAGCTTCAGGTACATTACCAGCAGATAAAAGCGCAGCATGATACCACCCACACGCCTGTGTGGAACGTGCTTCCCAAGAAGCCTCGGGACACCAGACCTCAAATTTCAGAGATGCATATCCAGATACTGGGCTGCATCTCCGGATTCCAAAACAGGCACTTGGCTCTTAAGCCTAAAAAGGCACCTCTGCCTTCCTAGTATCTGTCTCGACTTGGCCCAGCAGTCACGGCAAACGCGTCTAGCCCCCACTTCGAGGGCTGTTGCCAAGAAGTACAATGGATTGCAGAACGACTTGAAGTTCTCGCATTGGCTGACTGGGCTTTGGCATGAAGAGCAAAGCTACATGCGAGAACAAGCATTTTCGACGCTCTCGAGGGAAACTGCGGGAGGCGATCACAGATTTCCTTCCACACGGCCTGACGAATCTGGCCCGGGAAGGCTAAGAATGAACTTCTGCGCCAAACACTCAAGACGCTCGTTTAGCACGGCCCTGATAACGCAATCAATTGCTAATCCTTCCAACCACGAGGATAGTTCTGGTCATACCGGCCAATGCCAGTCGTACAGCAATGCAGATGTCTCACGGAGCATCAGGTCTGGAGATGAAGCACAGACCGAGAGGGCAGTATGCGAGAAGTTTCTGGTTGCGCAACAGTCTCTTGCTTTAACCATTCCTCCGGGCCCCAAGTTCTGGAGCCACAGGCTGCGCAAGGCCCCGAGTGGGAAGGACATCATCGTGCACTATTGCAAGTCCCTTAAAAAGACCGAGGAAGTCGCAAAATACTTCTTGAATGATGATGTAATAGGCTTTGACATGGAATGGAAACCGCAGTCCAGCAGATCTGCCAGCATTCAGAACAACGTCTCGTTGATACAGATTGCAAATGCGGAGCGGATTGCCCTCTTCCAAATTGCGCTGTTCAAACCCGCGAGAACACCGGAAGACTTTATTTCTCCTTCTCTACGAAAAATTCTTGAATCACCAAAAATTACGAAGGCTGGAGTAGCGATTAAGGCGGACTGTACGCGACTAAAGAACTTTCTCGGTATCAATGTTCGTGGGATTTTCGAACTCAGTCACCTGTACAAGTTGGTCAAGTACTGCCAGTCAGATCCAGCGCTCATCAACAGAAGACCTGTCAATCTAAGCGAGCAGGTCGAAGAGCACTTCGGTCTACCTCTAGCAAAGGATGATGACGTCCGATGCGGCGATTGGACCACTGCACTAAACTACCGTCAAGTTCAGTGTGAGTTCTCTTGAACTTGATTTTGTTTTGAGAGTACTAATGGATCTCTCTATAGATGCTGCAACCGACTCGTATGCATGTCTGTGTCTTTTCAATACTATGGACGCTAAGCGCAGGGCCTTGACTCCGATGCCCCCTTTACCAGCACATGCTGAGCTGGATCAGCCGATTCGCCTAGTAGAAGAGCTTGATGTTGAAACAACCAACAACAAACCGGTTGAACCTCAGGTCATCAAGCCGGCAGTGTGTCTTGAGACCGAGGACGATGCTTCTAAAATAACACCCTCCGTACGCCCCATGTGAATTTCTAGAACCTGGAGTCCTACATTGTTTCAGGTAGTCTGTTGATATGATCTGTGTTGGGAGAATACCCTTGTGGAGCATTCAGCGTCATTGCATTATAGAAACTGCGTTGCCAGTTTCCGGTCATCTTTTACCAGGTCAAGCAAGCTATGTATACGCATATGAGCGAGACTTTGCAAGTGTCATTGATTTCGTTTTGAATCGAAATGTTGAGATTATCATGCAAAAAACTAGCAGTGGGTATATGTCACAAGCCGGTCAACCCGTCACCTTGCCAAGAAGCCATAATATCGAGGCTTGATGAGACGCGGGCGAATTGACACCCTGCACCGAACATTGATATGTTTATAATGAATGTACAGTTAATTCACCCCCTCAGCGGCAGGACCTTAGATGGTATTACCTCTTGTCGACAGAGCGGACACTCCGGCTTCTCGCGTACCCAATCGCGAATACACGTCCAACAGAAGACATGTCCACATGTTGTGACACTGGGGTCTTTGTACAATTCCAGACAAAGCGTGCACTTGCTCTGTTGCCCGGAAGGAATCCACGGAATGACATTCGAATCTTCTGAAAGATCATATCGAGCTGCAGAAGCAGGAAGAAGCGGAAGGTTGTAAGGGTTCTGAATGGAGCGGATCAAGGAGTCGTCTTGTGTCTTGGAACCAGCCACTTCGGTCTCAATACCCTCTCCCTCTTGTTGCATACTAAGACCGAGTTTTCGGATATGCAGAATGCCTTGTACCGCGATCTGAAGGGCAAGCAAAACCCCCAAGACCTCATACCCTACTCTCCGTTCATTTTCCTCGAGTTTCTTCGTGAACACGTAGCGCAGTCCCCAGAAGCGTTTCGACAAATGGTAATAGGAGCCAGTGAAATAAAAGGTTGCTATACTTAGGGCGTAAATAGGTGAAAGCGAGGTGATTGAGTCGAGATGCTCGAGAATGTACGTCTGGACTCGAAGTGCGGTGAAGAAAGACTGCCTCTTTGAAGCATTTTTCTTGGTAAATCTTAATATTTCTGCTTTCTGCTGCGCTTTCAGTTGTTGCCGGGCGATGCTACGCTCCAATTTCGCGCGTAGTCGCTGGCGAAACCCGGGGAGAATCCGCTGAAGCGCCCACGGTACTAGGATGCTACTCAGAATGTAACCCGCTCTTCGGTGAATCGCGGGGAGCTGAAGTGTATCATCTTCCAGTTGCACGAGGTCGCAATACTCCTCACCCAGAGTCCGATTGCCAATCAACGTCGTCAGTGAGAAGTACAGAATTTCGGTCAGGTGTTTGATGGCGTCCGAATGGATATGAGCAAATCGTGCGCCACGGAGAGAACGGATAATCGCTTGTGCCTGGTTGACCAGACTGGAAGTTAGGAAAACGTCCTTTTCATGGGAGCGGATAATATCCGGTGACGTTGCGAAGGGGTAGAAATGGGCGGAGGAGCTCAGACTCGGCGGAGATGTGGGAGTAGGTAAGGAGAGTTTGAGATCTTCGTCTGCCATACTGAACCCTGAAAGTTGCAGAGAAGGGGCAAAGAAACGAGATAATCACGGTTAAGGAACCAGTCAGGCAAGTAACATCGTGATATTTCCTGGAAATTGTGCTTCATCTCTTCCCCATAGCGGAGAGCGCCCTGGTAAGACCGCAACTCGGCGATGAGTACAAAATGCCTCGGTAATTCCCACGTGACTCTTATCACGTTATCTCCAGCTCACGTGGGGCAGAAGATTCCATTTTTGGATTTCACGACTCTTGAAGACATCACACTAAGCCTACGAAGGACTGGCGCTTCCGAAACTAGAAGCCGCGCGGAGCCGCCGAAGCCGTCGTCTATCCCTGAGCTTCTGCATCAATTAATCTAGAGTGGTACATAGAAGGTCTAGTCCAGCCCATGACGATTAATTTTTGGCAGTAATTCTCACCCCTAGTCACTCTTTTGCTTCAATTCTAGCACTTGGTTCTCTTCTTGTTCGATTGGAAACAACTCCTCTCCATCACATCCGGCCAGTTCTTCTCACCCTCGCCTTGTTGTAACTCCTATTTAGTTGCTGATTCGCAGCGCCGCTTGTTCGATGGAATATGGGTCCTGATCAACATGCTCAACTTGACGGCTTCAGTCTTTTCCTCCCTTTCCCCTATCGGGTTGCAGTAATACTGGTTGCTGGTGCGTATTTCACACTCCAATCGGTCAATTGTCATATGTAATATTAATATCCGTGGCTTAGGATTCTGGGGTTGGGGTGCCAACCTTCAATATCTCTCTCGGGCGAATATTGTGAGTTGTCCGCCCCATTCCCTCAATACAGAGAATCTCGTACAGAATCATATGCTTACTCTCTCTAGGATCTACCGGCCCTCATCCGTTATCCCGCCCGTCAAACTCCTCAACAACCTCCTCACCATATTTCTACTTACCGGCTCGCTACCCTTTTGACGGCCCCTCTCCTGTTCTCCCTCCTTATCTTCTGGCTGTTTACCCACGGCTCTGCTGAGCGAGTGGAGTCATTAGACTTCATTCCGCAATCGTATCTATTTATATTCATCATTCTACTCGTTCTGCCCGTCAACCGTTTGTCACGGTCTGGACGAAGTCGGTTTCTTAGGTCTTTGCGGCGCATTAGTGTGGGAGGATTGGCGCAGCCTCAAGATGGTAAATTTGGAGACATACTGCTGGCAGATGCTCTTACCAGCTACGCCAAAATCTTGGGGGACCTCTATGTTACATTCTGCATGTTCTTCACTCCGGATGTTTCGAGCACCTCGAAACCGAATCGCAGTTGTGGAAACGATTATGTGGTCCCCATCATCATCGCACTCCCCAGCATGATCCGACTGCGGCAGTGTCTAACTGAATATCTTCGTGTGCATCGGTCGGGTCAAATAGGGGAAAATAAAGGAACACAGCACCTGGCAAACGCTTTGAAATATGCCACTGCATTCCCCATTATTATTCTTGCGGCCAAACTTAGGAATTACAATCCTTTGGAGTTCTATGGGTTCAGCGAAATGAGCGTTTCCCGGCTGCTGTATGTATAACCCAACTCTCTATGCTTAGATCGGAAGAAATCGCAACTAACAATTGTTGTATCTCAGCACCTTCTTCACTTTCATCAACTCTACCTACTCCTTTTACTGGGACATAAGCAAGGATTGGGATTTGACTCTCTTCACTTCTTCTCGCGCCGATCCGGACTGTCCTTATGGCCTGCGCCGCCATCGATTCTTCGCTGATCGGCTCTACTATGCCGCAATCCTTGCTGACCTGCTCATTCGATTTTCCTGGGTCACCCGGTTCTTACCGGGCTCTGTCTGGCTTAGCGAGAAGGAGTGTGGCATCTTCCTGCTCATGGCCTTGGAAGTCGCCAGAAGATGGATGTGGGTCTTTTTCCGAGCAGAAGCAGAAATGAGTAAGTCGTCATCTCCAATTCTGTGGTCGCTCGATGCTAATTCGGAATCTGCAGTCAGAAACAGTCGTGATCCAGTCATGGGCGACATCCTTCTCGGCGAGTTCAACCGCAAACTGGACTCTGACTGAAAGAATTCCGCAGGTCTTCACGGTTACCTCCTATCGATGACATGACACTTCCCCAAGATAGACCGATACGCGCTTTACATACTTTCCGACTTCTTGTATGTTGTTCCAAGGCTTCGCTCGCGTCTTTAATCTTTATCTACTTGAGCCCTTTGCCTACCCTGTCGTTCCAACATTTCGCTCCATGCTTCATCTTGGTTTTAAATTATGTCCGCTTTTGGCGGCTTCGTTGCTTGTAAATACTGACGTCGCAAACCTTTTGGTGTGTATCATATATCTGAGCGTTCTGGAGTTGTCCTCTTCCGCGTCTTTTTCCTGGTGTGCAATAATACTCAGCGAGCATATAGACAATTATCAGGCTTATCATTAACAGAAGGCTAGTATCAACCATTGAGAAGGAAAATGAAAATGTACATAATCAATCACAGCCCTGCCCGTCTTGACTCAGCCAATCTGCAGTCCACTCTTTGTCGTCAGAATCAAACAGGAGTAGAATGTCACTGGCATGGCCATGCGTGACTCGTATAGAGACATGAATATTAACTTAAGTATATGTTAAACGAGATCCTGTATGTATGGGTCGAAAGCTGTGAACCCGAGATAGGAAAACATGAAAAAGGAAAGAAAATAAGAAATAAAAAACAATGCATGTTTCGACGCCCGTTGAAAGCCCAATCATCTATGACCGTTGTCTGATTGAGGGGCATGGCTTTCAAAAAGGTCCTCCAAGAAAGCACTGGGAGTTCGTCCATGGGTAGGAGAGGCAAGATTCAAGGAGCTGGTAGAGCCTGCGACATACGAATGCCTGGTGGGAGGATCATAGTGAGTGTCATGTAGACCGCCAGGCGATAGGCCCGGCGACCTAGGAGGGCTAGGATTGGATTTGGTGCGAATGTAGCCCTGCGAGTGGGGTCGCGTTTCTGGCGTCGAGTATGGGATGTTCTGACTCCCCGTGGGCGCAGCGTTCCCTGCAGCATAGTAGCCCGCCGGAAGGTAGCTGGATCCTCTGTTTCCGCTTGTATGCATTCCGGCGCCTGCGGTCGGAGAGAAGAAAAGACCGCTACCAGTACTGGGGATATTGGATGCTCTTGGATTGTAGCTGTTGCGGTGGTGTGGGGGAAGCTTTTCGAGTGACATGCTTGCGGGTACAGCGCGGGAATGCCTTGATGACCTCTTCCTCTTGGACCGAATGAGCCCTTTCTTTTCCGAGGCGTGCATCAATGCGGCGCGGCGGACGGATCGGTTGACCGACCATGCGACGAGCCCACGCCATGCCAGCACCGCCAGCCCAATGAAACCTAGGGCTGCACCTACAGCAATAAAAACTGTCCCTTCGGGGGTGTTCGATTTTTGCATGTACGGCGCATCCGCTGTCGGTGGCACGGTCACCACAGGGAAGCCGTCTGTTGAGGTTGCAGACGTTGCAGTCGAGCCCGCTAAGTCGGTGGTAGACGTCGCTGCATCGGTAGTTGTAGAAGCCTCCGTGGTTGAGGTTTTACTACTGGTCGAAGCTTCTGTAGTTGTAGCATCTGTAGTTGTGCGATCGGCCGTCGATTTCGAATCGGTGGTCTTCCCCGCGTCTGTAGTCGCTGGATCTGTGGCCTTCGTGCCCTCGGTCGTTTGCGCAGTAGTTGCAGCAACGTCGGTATTGGGATCCTGTTGGGCAGAGGCCAGTTGAGCCAACAAGACGATCAGGAGAAATAAAAGCAACGTAACGGAGCGCTGATGGGGCTTCGCACGCCCCACATTGAGGAATCTCATCGTCGGAGGGGTTAAGCAGTTGTTCAAGCGCAAGTTGTGAACGTTTCCTTTCAGACGAGGAGTATGAATCCCAACCAATGGATCACCTCGTTCAGCACATTGATAAAGTCCGTCGCACGCGCGATCATAAACAAATGTAATCAATCCCTCAAGAGGAGGTGCAGTTCTCTCCGGCAGGCCTTGCGGTGCAAGTTCTGTACCAGTGTTCTGGAGCCAAACAATTCAACTCTGCGACAACGCTCGTTGAGTGAGAAAAAGGCCAGGAAGACACTGGAATATTGAAAGGCAACGAAGAGCGAGGGACAGCTGCACAAATGCAGCCCAGAAACTTCGATGTAAATGAGGGCTTTGGGTTAGTCTCACTACCGCCATAAATTATCGATGCACCCTCGCTGGGCTGGTTGTTGACCCCGTGCCTGGCTTCTGCCTCAGGCGCCAAAGTCGAGGCTGTGGAGGCGGAGTAACCCACGTGATTTTTATATATAGGCATTAAAGTACTGTCCTACTCTTATCTTCTATTTCACTTATTCAAATTCGATGAAGCCTTTTGCCATGTGTATCCATGCTTCGTGAGAGCCGGATTCAGGTGTGGACTATCTGATGATACTCCAAATGAAATTGACACGACAAATATACATGATATAAAGGCCAGTTGCATTGATACAGCATGCTGAGTTAGCTCTCGTTTGGACATTGCGCAGCTACTGAGGTCAGTTCAAATATGGTATAAGAGATAATGATAGCCAGTAATATGTTCGCTGCAATGGTAATAATCCAATAATGCCAACGAGTGATCATTGCTGTTTCTTCTGCACGCTGGCGGATGTATCCTTTTCAAATGCCGCATAGGGAACTTCAAGACTCGTAAGAGCTCGAATACCAACGTATAAGATCATCAGGAAGAAAAAGGCTGCAAGAAAGCCCATAAAGAGACCTAGAAGCGGTCAGTCGCTACTTATGAACGTTGCAAAAAACCTTCAGAGATCGTACCTGGGGTAAGGTATTGGTACTCTCGGAAAAGAGATTTGTTAGATGCAGGAGTACTTTGACTTCCGTGGGCTGAGTAGTCCCGCTTCAGCTCCATGCGGAGAGGGTCCTGGTAACTGTCCTCGGCTTTATAAACGACACCCTCGGATCCCTCAAACTCCCTCGGCGATGTCACGTAGAGAAGCGTATACTTCTTCGAAGAAGGGATTCGGTCAATGATATCGGCAAGGAGGCCATCTTTGTCATTCGTCAGAACGAACATGCGATGTCAAAATATGATGCATTCGATCACAAACCGTTGTCTGAAAGTTGCTGGGCTCGGTCGGCTCCCAGCGAGAGCATAGGAAAGTCCACATAGATGATGCGAGGTCCCGCCCCGAACTCGGAGGGATAAGAGCTCGCTATATAATCTTGTCAGTTTCGACCTCTAAAGCTTATAAGCCTCTCGAACTCACCAGATGCATCGATCAAAGTAAACTGTGCCCCGCATTCCTTTTCGATAATACTTTGGATCTGCTTTGCCTCCAAAACACCTGCAACCTCCTTGACAATCATACTGGATCGAATTGCTTTGTCCTTCCCGGTCAGCTTTGCGCCCAGGCGGGGCGCGGACTTGCGAGTCGCGAAATCGCTGCTGTGCACACCAGGCTGAGACGCAATAACATAGTAATCCGATGGACAGGTGCTCAGTTGTGAACTAAGATCCTCCAATACACCGGTGGCGGCTTTGATATT
This sequence comes from Aspergillus novofumigatus IBT 16806, assembly GCF_002847465.1. Taxonomy (NCBI): domain Eukaryota; kingdom Fungi; phylum Ascomycota; class Eurotiomycetes; order Eurotiales; family Aspergillaceae; genus Aspergillus; species Aspergillus novofumigatus. Next base: position 865,689 of record NW_020194280.1, read on the forward strand.
TGACGAAGTAGCAAGTATCCTAGAAGGAGCTTGTTAGCTGGATGCAGGTATGTACGGCCCGCGACTCCGAAGCTCAAGTAGCTCCTGGACAACGTACTCGGACGTAGAAGCTAGGAAGAACGGAGATGTATCCCGGAATGCATTTGCACTCACTGCTCCAAGAGCAAGCAGCGTAAGTCTTCCTAAGCGCATTGTGGCGATTTGACTGATTGTAAGCGAGCAGAACGCAGGCTGAGGATGATGTTGCTTCAGTAGAGCCAACCTGGAGGCTTGGCCGACGAGCTCGGAGGCGGTCGAGCCAACCACCGACTAGACAAGGTTTAGTTTTATTGGCAGCAGCTTTTTTTCTTTTTAGTCCTATCTTTTTTTATGCACCAAAATTGTTATGAGGTTGAAATTAGTTGAATACAGATTATTACTCTCGTTATAATTTATTTTCTTAAGACCAACCATCGCACTACCCAGGGAAAATGGGGCCACAAGCCAAAAAACGCAAGTTGACCCCCAAGGTCGAAGAGATCAATTTCGACCCTGCCGATCGGCAGGAATTCCTCACAGGATTTCGAAAGAGAAAACAGCAGCGGATACGGAATGCACAGGAACTTGCAGCAAAGAGAGCCCGAGAAGACAAAAGGCTAGAACGGAAGAAGGTTTGTACTCATTGGTTCCACGGGCTGGATGATGAGTGAAAGCATGCTGACTTGACTCGATCCAGATCCGTGAAGAGCGAGCCGCAGAATATGAGCGGGCACTTGAAGAGCATCGGAGGCAGCTGGAAATGCTGAGGAAAGAAAATGGCGACAGTGACGAAGAAACAAATTCCAACAACGTAGATGAAGACGAGCAGGATGAATGGGAAGGATTCGCTGAGCCTCCTGCAGTGGACTACGAAGCCGAATATATCGATGAAGACAAATATACCACCGTTACTGTCGAAGAGATGGATGCCTCCAGAGAAGGCTTACTCAGGGCGGAGAAGGGCGACAAGTCAGACGAGGATGAGGACGACCAAACGAAACGAAGGTCGGAAGCCGATGTCAAATCCACAACCACAAATTCCGCCGAGAAGAAAACGAAGGAGAACAACAAGCCAAAAAAGAAGAAAAAGAAGTTCCGATACGAAAGTAAGGAGGAGCGCAAAGTTACTCTTATGAAGCAGCGGCAAGCCAAATCGAGAAAGGCCAATGCTCGGCGAGAACGAGAATAGCGATTCCCGAGTTAGATTCGTTAAAGAACGCTTCGAGCAAAGCTAAGATATCACAGTGACAACTTCCATTAAATATGCTCTATGTACCTCAAACAATGGATATATGTAAAGGACAGGAAAGGGTCCAAGCTGCAAAGACGAGCCGATCTCCAGCATGAGATGACAAGGGCGAAAGAGAACCTATTAAATTGGTTCCTGCCGAGAAAGAGAATAGCAAGGAAGGCTGTGATTTGCGACTAAATCTGATATCCGTTGGAACAAAGGCTGGATCCAATATCTTTCCGAGTGTACGCCGATGTGCGAGATTATCTTTACACATTGCTGATAGAGACCTCCAGGTCGTGGAGATCCTTCTGCAACTCAGCATACTTCTTGGCCATCTCCTCATACTTGCTCTCCCACTGATCACGAGAGGCTTCCAGAGCCTGCACCTTGCGTTCGTAATGGCCAGCCTTAACGTCGGTTTGGCGAAGTCTAGCATCCCAGAGTCAGCAAAATCGACCTTTAGTGAATATGGCAGGATTAGGCCAAGTCATACTTCTCGTTTGTCTCCCGCAAATTCCGGTCAGCTTCCTCGGCCTCTTCTTCCAGCAATTGCACCCGTCTCTGAAGGGCCTCGTTCTGAGTGTCGTGCTGAGCACTCTGGTTGGCAGACTCCTTGGCCTCCTTAAGCGCAGCCTCGAGCTTCTCGACCTCACCCTCCAAAAGCTGGTTCCGGTGGTTGAGGGATGTGATCTCCTGTTCCTTTGCCAAATTCTCTTGCTCCAGGGTCTTCACTTTAGCCTTGAGCTCTTCCACCTTGTTCTGGGCCTCATCAGCCTCGAGGCGGAGGGCGTTCATTCTCTAGAAGAAACATCTCCGTGTCAGTCTCAACCCTTCCGTCTAGAATATCATTTATTCAGAACTATAGTATTTGCTCGTCCTGTGCTCCACTTCAAGAAGATCTGTCCCTAGATAGGGTACATGAAGCAAGGGCGGAAAGTGGTGCATTTCCGTTTCTCGACAGCTTTCAAGCTACCCCGCCGAAAGGGATCAGGGGAGAAGCTTACCTCCTTGATCTTATCCATTTTGGCGACGAAATAGCTTATTTGCAACGACAAAATCTATGTATCAGAGAAAGTAGAGTGGGTTTGAAGGTAGAAAGGCTTTCGCTCAGCGAGAAACCAGGCGGAAAAGTGGACAACAAGGAGGTAAGAGTTGGAGGGATGTGGTTTGGGAATTGGAGATCACGAGAGAGGAATAGTAAGGCCTAAGAAGTGGAGGGCCTCCCTTACCCGTTTGGCGGTCAGCCAACAAAACACCTACCTAGACAAAAATAGATTAGCCCCTGTTTTCGATGTATTATTGATGTTCTGTGGCTTGACAGCCAGAGGCGCAAGGGAGCCTTAGTGGGCCTAGTGGCACATGTTGACTCTTTCGGCCTGAGGCACTCGGACCCCCTGCCATTACCCAAAGGTTCCTTCCGACTTGTCCCAGGGAAAGCCGCTCTCCGTCTCCACGGGCAACCGCCAAGAAAAAACAACTAGATGCGTCCTGCATCTAGAACTACCTTACCTTAGACTACCTTAGCTAGCGACTTATGATCACCACGACGCATACACGCCCATTCCGACTTGAATGAGTATCATTGAAAACCATACATTGCCATGCTGGCTCTTCGTGACCAGGAAAACCTGGTGCATACTCACCAGACTGTCGCTGCAGCTAAACCCTTGAACCATGGCGTGAAGCAGTTGCAACCGCGAACCCCGGGAGCCCGCGCACCGAAAACGCCCTTCAAGGTGCCTTTGAACGATGAAAATGGCCCTTTGGCGTTTGGAAAGAAAACAGTAAAGGCTGCTGGCAGGCAAAAGGAGAACACAAAACCCGCCAAGGATGCCTTTGTCACTCCGCTGGGTATGCAGGAGAGAGACCCCAGCGAGCGGGATCGAGAAGGCTAACGAAACACTGGCAACAGAACCTCGAAATCGTGCACCTCTTGGCATGAAAACGACCAATGCAAAGGCGAGAGGCTTACAGACACCAGCAGCGCCGGCAGGCACTATCAAGCCTGAGAAGACGAACAAGAGAACCTCTACCCAAAAGATTAGGAAGTTCTCGCCACTAGTTGACCAGCCCAAGATTGAGTTACAGGGTGAAGAGAGCCAGGATGAAGTGCCCGATATTGAATATATGCCCCCCAAACCGAAAGGTGAGATGCACATCGGTCTCGTAACGGCCTTAAGTCGGAGAGGTTTTACCTTCTCTAACATTCTTGTAGAGCTCCCTGATATCCCTGACGACATTACTTATGACACGACGTTTCCTCAGTTTCAGCCCAAGAATTTGGCCTTGGGATTGGAAAGTGTTTACGGAGACAATCAAGTCGGAGAGGATGGTCTTACCAAACGACAGCGCAAATTCCAGGAGGACTCAATTGCGTTCGACAAAAAGGTGGACGAAATGATCTTGAAGCAGCTTGAAGAGATTGGATTCGAGGACAAGACGGAATTGAACCCTCCCAGCGAGCCTCATGTGGAAGAGGTACCTAAACGACGCCTCGAGGTGCGCCGTGCTGTATCGACTATGACGAAGCCCAGGTATACCAGCAATATCTCTACTGTCCGTGCTCGCGATGCAGTTGCTGTACTGTCCAGGGTTGAGCCCTCGGGTGCACGAGCGAGGCCCGCGGCGATGTCAAAGCCGAAACCCAGAGTCGCATCATCTCTCTTGACATCTAGGAGGCCCCGAGTGCCGAGCAATCTGTCCTCCATGCGTCACACTGCGGCCACTGCCAACTCCAAAACGACCCTGGGCTATTCAAAGGGCCGGACTGTGTCCTCCAGATTACATGGAAAGCCGTCAACTACTCCGGAGAGGTCGGTCCTGTCGCCTGAAACATACATCGAATTGTACGGGATGCCTCCGCTGGGTTCGGAGATGTGGTACCGCTGCAAGGCTGCAGGCTGTTTTGATAGCGAGGAGGATCGACTGGCGGCCGAAGCTGAAAGAAATCTCCCGACCTTTGGGGAAGATGAAGAGGCGCAGAATTTCCAGCTCACGCTTTGAGTTTGGACAACGCCAAACGTACCCTAGAGTCATGGTTCAGGAGCATTCTAAGGAAGTCTTTTACTTTTCTACTCGTCTTCACTTTTCAGGGATTGGGATGGTCGGCGTGCATGAATGAATGGCAAGATTACAGTAGGGCAAACCGACCGGGACGGAAGCGGCGTTTCTTGACCTTTGCTTTTTGCGTACTGATGACACTACGAGGCTTCACGATTCACAGCCGGTATCTTGTATGATTTAGATCCCTTTTCAGGGATAGCTTTCCAACTGTAGGAGGTAGCAATTCGATCATTCATATTTGCAGAACAAGTCCCTATTTCAGGATCTCTTAGCTGGATGAAGGACGTCGTAAGCAGGAAAGCGGTCAACTTCTCGTGAAGCATTCAGTATCGAACTGGCCTAGATTATCGGTCCGGAACTTAGTGGACTGGGAAATGAATCCTATGAAAGCATAATCATATTTATTAGCCAAGGGGTTGGGAGATTTGGGACACGCACTCACGCAGATTGCCGCGTTTCAGGGTCTGGCTGCAACCTTGGGTGGATTGAGCGATGGACGATCCAGGGTTCTCGGCATCCGAGGGCTCCTCGGATATGGTCTTGATAATACTGCATGTATTACGGCACATGAAATCGGGCTTTGAAACGGTTGCTAACAATGTCAGGAGAGGGGACTTGGTATTGTCACTATATCACGCTCAGTATTATTTTACACAGTGGCTCTGTCTAGGGCCCTGGGGATCATTGCGGATTGCTAGAGTAAATCGACTGGTTACACAGCCGTGCTACCCAGTATTATTGAGTAATTTATGCAACGATGGGAGGGGCAGACAGCATAGCATGATCATTGCCAGCTCTTACTCACATATGACAATGCAATTGACTTTCAATTCCAGTTCCTGGGACTACATTAGACTACAGTATACTAATATCTATTGCCCTACTGCCGATTCTTCATGCTGGAGATTATAATAATAATCTTCTGGTACGGAGTATACGTATGCTCACCGCCGCCCATTCAGGAGAAACAACCATCCCGCGCGTGGTTCCACTTGAATTTGTTGATACGTACCAGCTAGGGGAGGTAGAGAGCTACTAATAATAATAATCTATTCGAGCAGAGACTCGAGAGCCAAGCTCGTCAGGTCCACTAGTACTAGTACTGCTGCGAACTTGCTAAGGTAGGAACCTAAAGACCAGCTAGGCTTGTTGGCGCCGCGTCAATTCCTCATCACCGATAAACCAACCCGACTGCTCCTGTTCTCCATCAACATCAATTGTTGTTGTTCTGCTTTCTTTCCTGCCCTCGTGGCTCTTCGTTTTTCTCCCCTTTCCATTTATCTTTTTTTCCCTTTCTTATCACGACAGAACATCTGTCGTGATTTGTGACACTGATCTGCCTTGGTGTCCTTTCCTCCCACTCGATCCCTCCGCGAAATCGTCGAGCAAACCATGACGAAAATTCACCCCGAGTCCCCTGAGGACTTCGAGTACATTGAAACACCTGCTGCTTCTTGCACTACCCCCGCAGACGATTGCGGTGTGCGGACGACATCGGTAAGTTGAGGTGCTCAATTGAGCCGACAACAATTTTGCTCATCGAAGCTCTCTTGGAGCTCTGTGGAGCGTCTTCATGAAAGGCAATGGGCTAATTACTTTCTCTTTCACGCTTTTAGTACCCGGCCATCAAAAATGCTCCCGTCCCCGCAGACGCTGCAGGCAGCGATAGTTTCTCCAACATCCTGCTTTTCTCTCTGCTGCTGTTTGTTCCGTGGTACTTGGCCCGCCAGGTCGGTGGTGGTTTCTACACTACTATCTTCTTTGCGATCTTTACCACCGTCCCCATCCTGATGGCCTTCTGGTCCGTGGCTTCTTCCATTTCTCCCCGCAAGAATGAGAAGGCCAAGTATGCTGGTCGCCCCGTCGAGCACTACCTTCACTTCCACAGCGAGCATGACCGTGCCACCTACCGCGGCAAGAGCAAGATTCCCATGGAGGTCTTCTACGAAAAGTACTTCAATGGAGAGGTTGATTTCAAGGGCGACGCTCTTGAAGCTCTGGAGTTCAGACACGACTGGGCTAACTTCCGCTTCACCATGGGCCTCTACAAGCACTTCCTCTTCGGCTTCATTCCTGAATTGCTGGTCCACTCGCGTTCTCAAGGTAAAGTGGCATTCCCTTGGTTATTCTGCACAGATGAATGGAGTTCATGGTTTCTGACTAAAATGATCTGCAGACGAGGAACAGGTGCGCGACCACTATGACCGTGGTGACGACTTCTACGCTTGGTTCTTGGGCCCTCGGATGATCTACACCTCTGGCATCATTAGTGATATTAACAAGGAAGAGACTTTGGAAGAACTTCAGGACAACAAGCTAGCTGTTGTCTGTGAGAAGATCAATGTTAAGCCCGGTGACACTCTTCTCGACCTGGGTTGTGGCTGGGGTACTCTCGCCAAATTTGCTTCAGTCCACTATGGCGCACACGTCACCGGTATCACTCTCGGTCGTAACCAAACTGCCTGGGGTAACAAGGGTCTCCGCAACGCCGGTATCCCCGAATCTCAGAGCCGTATTCTCTGCTTGGACTACCGTGATGCTCCCCGCGTCGAGGGCGGTTACAAGAAGATCACTTGTCTTGAGATGGCAGAGCACGTCGGTGTCCGCCACTTCGGTTCCTTCCTGTCTCAGGTCTATGACATGCTTGATGATGATGGTGTGTTCTTCCTCCAGATCGCGGGTCTCCGTAAGTCCTGGCAGTATGAGGATCTCATCTGGGGTCTGTTTATGAACAAGTACATCTTCCCCGGAGCTGATGCCAGCACTCCTCTTGGATTCGTCGTCGATAAATTGGAGGGCGCTGGTTTTGAAATCAAGGGCGTTGACACTGTCGGTGTCCACTACTCTGCTACTCTTTGGCGCTGGTACCGCAACTGGATGGGTAACCGCGAGAAGGTCGAGGCCAAGTATGGCAAGAGATGGTTTAGAGTAAGTCCCTTTGACGAATTCATTATACACGTTGAGCACGACTGACTGGAGGACTTTCCGTTCCTTAGATCTGGGAGTACTTCCTGGCCTACTCGACCATCATCTCCCGCCAGGGAAGCGCTACCTGCTGGCAGCTCACCATGGTCAAGAACATCAACTCCACCCACCGTATTGAGGGCATTGACTCCCAGTACGGCCTCAATGGCGCCCGCCAGGCTGCCATCGACAACGTAGGCCACGGCGTTCTCCCCAAGGCCCATGTCCCCACTGTGAACAAGGAGTAAACTACGAATTGTCCCCTGTGGATTTTGGCATCGAGGAACATGATGTCATATGGTGAAATCATATCACGTGCACATGTTATGGGAGGGAGGAAGGCGACCAGGGAGGAAGCTGGCTTTCCGAAAGGTGATACAGGACCGGCGGGAAGCAGGAGTCAGGGTGAGTGGTCTCGGTGAAGGTATGGCAGGAATGTATGATCGCAACGGCAACTGTCTGATGTACGATGGATCCGATCTATATAACTCTTTCGGTCTCGGATGAGCGAGAGAGCTGTGTATGTCTAATGTCAGAAGACACATGGTAATGAAAAATAGATGTCATGATGCGTGATAGTCTTGACCTTGCTTCTCATCTCTCCTTTACTCTTAGTAGAAAGATCTCAAAATAGCTCTTTGAACACTTTGACAAACTAAATGAGTTGTATGAGATTTCTGAACCAGACGCTAATCAACCATGTCAACACCAATAGAATGCTACATCTAACCATCCCAAACACCCGAATGCGAGTGCCAGGCATCAAACAACCAGCCCGATTATTGACGGAACTATTCAATGCGCTTGTAAAGCTTCGCCCTAGTACTGGCACCCCCGTTGGAGCAGCATGCTGCAACGGGAGCGGGCTCAGGATGGAGGGTGGATTTGTTGAATGACTGAGTTGACGGGGGCACATCCAGGGCCGGATTTTTCGTGAAGAAACCATCGGGTTTGAGCATGACGCTGATTCGCTCCATAGGCATGACGGGGAAGTCTTCGACACGGGGGTTATGGGTGAGACCGAACGCTGCCGAACTGGTCAGTCCTGGCTGTGAGACCCATAGGGCTCGAAGAAACTTACTATGCCATAGAACCACATCTTCGTTCTCTGTCGAGTCGTTCCTTTGTACCCAGGTCTCAACGCCTTCCGCTCGTCTACTCTGGTTGGTGAACTCGCCTGCGGCGTACAGCTCGTCATCGTTGTACTTGGTGACCCAGATGGGTTTACTGGCGAATTCGGCCCGTCGGTAACCCATTGCGTTTTTGCTCAATAGGAGCATCTGGCTGGGTGCCGTTTGGAGCTTGTATGCAACGGGTTTATAGGTCACGGGGTTGATGATATTATCGTTGCGGATCTTGAAAACGCGATGGCGGTTAATGTCAGTGTTGGCTGAGCCGGACTTGCGGATGACCGTCTGCTCAGTAGTATAACCAACAAGGTAAGGATTCTTCTCGTCTTCAGGGAGTGGTACGCTGTCCTCATAGTAGACTGTATTCTTGAAACCATCTATGGCCGGATCAATCCGCAGAGAAAACATATGCTGATGGAAAGGAGCCATGACTCCAGGACCGACGTTTGTGCCCCAAGCGACTGTCTCGCCATTCTCATTGTCAAAGGGAACGGTCGATAAGATACCGGTGGCTCGGACCTCAAGTTCAACATTGGCAGCTTGGTCAAAGATGTATGCAAAGATGTACTCGTAATTTGCCACGGTGCAAATCATCTGAAGGACCAACTGGCGATTTCGCACCACAGTCGCAGCGCCCGATCGGTAGTTGGTGTGTTTGTGTTGAAGGCCATTGTCCTGCTCATGCATGCAAATGATGTTTTTCAAATGGACAGGATTACCTTTTGAATCCGTTCGATAGCCGTCAAAATATTTGATGTGACCCAGACAATCGCACCCAAGCGTCAACTGGTTAGCATTGAGACCAAAACCAACATCTCCCACATCAAAAGCCTGTTTCCGGTGATAAGGGGCCCGAGGATCTGATGCCATCCGGATGATCAGTAAGGTGCTCTTACTCTTGGTGTCATGGTAAGCTCACCTCCGTAGGGAACCGTCATCTCTGAGACCGAAAGCCGGTAGAAGACGTTGCGATTGTCGTATGTGATATTGTAGAGCACCAGACCCTCCCGGTTGTTGAAGCCGACTCTGAATCGCCATTTCTGCCAGTACACAAAGTTTCCGTCAACTGAGAAGGATGCCCCCTCAGGTTGCTGGACGATGTAGGGTTTAAGGTCTTTTCTCAGTGGCTCGTCCAGAAGATCATGAGCATATTGAATAGTTTTAACAGGTCTCCACGGTTGTGTCTCCATTACATTTGTGTCTGCGCCGCCAGGAAGATAGTCCATGCGGACCAGCTCCCGGGTGATAGCATCGAAGACGGGAGAGAACTTGCATGGTAAAGAGTAATGGTTGTTCTCTGGGTGGTCCACTTCAACCATGTACATAAAGCATTGGAAGAGCCGTCTCGTTTCATTGGGACTGTCCGAGCCATACATCCACGGATCATTGCAGACTGCCACTCCTGGCGGCAGCTTGAGTTTCTCGATTTCTGCCAGCACCGCAGGGTGCCGCATGCAGAGTGCCTCAATCTCAGTCACCTCGTCTACATCAATAGGTCCCTATATAGTGAAGCAATCAGCTATCAAAACAGGCGGATTCTGGAAAGAGAAGTAGGAATGATCTACTCACTTGCACATGTGCGGGGAGCTCCTTGATATGGATTACCGACTTGCTGTCAGCACTTAACAGGGCCTTGTGGAAGACACCACTGTCCAAACGGTGAAAGTAGGAAAATAAAAGACGAGGAGGTTTCTGAGGCAAAGGTTTCCGTAATCTCTCTGCCTCGATATATGCAACGACATCTTTCTTGATGGGCTCCTGCAGATCAATTCGCTTATAGCGAAGAGGCACACCAGGAAAGGCACCTTCGAGAATGCGAACGGCAAGTTTGATCTCTTCCGGAGTAATTGGATCGAAGGGATGGAGGTTGACCGAGGTGGTCGAAGGAGAGCTCTGAGATGCCAGCATATTGCGGAGACTTGGGTCTGTATACTACACGTTGGTGGTATGTATTACTGAGAACCCTCGAGATTAGGGATGAGCGTGTAAGAAGGGACTGGAGAGAAAAGAGAGACGAGACGGTGCTTATATAGTGTGCCTATAGTGTGCACAGAGCTGACCTCCACCGATTGTTATCTTCTTCCTCTCAGTTGTAGGATTAGTTATGTGAAGAAACGGTTTGCCTATATCTACCCTCCGCAAATCAATGGATATGATCTTTGTGCCAGTCTTTCTCCACGCTCTGGATGGACATGCCATTTTGGGATAAGCTCCCACCATTTTTCGGTGGGGCCTCCGATAGCGATCCAGATGAATGGTAGATACTAAGGTAGTTGTGCAGCATTAGAGCTTCAGAAATCAGAGTGCACATGACAGACAGAAGTATAGGACCAGAGCCGGATTCAGATTGACCATGACAAGATCGACATATGAGAAACAGTTTCAGATGTCCATCAGCAATGTTTGGATAACAAGGCCTGCCGAAAAAAATACATTGTTCATTCACCCAATGCTAAATGGAGGATTCATATTCGACGATTCAAGCGGGCCCAGAGCTATTTGCTCAATGATCAAGGGAGCTTTCAGCCCCGCAGAAAGATAACCTCTATTACTTTTGGAGGCCATAGGTCTAGTTTGAAATAGACATCTACCTTTCTCCGTAGAAGGATATCCGTATGTTGGTTGATGAGGGGAACATGAAAGATTGATGATACCGATTAGATAGTACAGCGTATCTCTTGCCATATCAGGACTAGCGCACAACTTGCCTCTTCTCCTCTTTCCCTTCTCCATGACTTCTCCAACAGCAGATTGACAATCATTGTTGCTGCGCGATCTATCTTTTGCTCAATAGCATGTCTGCCATGTTTTCATGTGGCGATACAGTAAACCATCGTTCCGTTGATTCAGATGTGGGCGTGACCATTCATTACTCCTCTTACTCTGCACCTCGGTCTGATAAGCGTGATAGTCGCTTATCGGTTTAGTATAGAGAGGTACAAGGCCGCAGTATTCTGTTGGCCTTGTTCCTTTTTCGTACAAGTTGAAATGAGTCAATTTGCTACCACGTATAACGAGTTCTCGCTGAGAAGCGAAAGCTCAATACCGTCGAGGAAGAGATGCAGAAGGGAGGGTGGGAAGTGGACTCGGTCAGGTTGTCTGACCTGCAAAAGGCGCCGAAAGCGCTGTGATGAAGCTAAGCCTGGGTAACAAATAACTTCTTCTCAAATACCTGTGGCCAGCGTGACTAATCTAAAACTAGATGCCAGAATTGCGCCAGGTTAGGGCTCAGCTGCGAAGGATATGGCTCGGTGTGGGCAAAGCCTCTCGATCCAGGCGCACAAGTCTTTCAACAAGTTGGACTATCAAAGCGACGCAGAATTAGTCGCTCTCATTCTGCGTCCGTCGGCTCAGATGGATCCTCCCAAGACCATCCATCTCCCAAATTGACCTCGTTTCCTTCAAACTCTCTGAATACATCATGTTCATCCATGTCGAAGTACGATGCCGATGAAACCCGCTGGTGGGAAGTTGGCTGGAGGATCGCTGACAACAGAAACGATACCGAAAAGTCTGTTACTGCTCCTCACAATGACAGGTCTGGTGTGATCACCAAGTCTTTTGGGTACATTAGTCATTTGACTGCCCTCGAGACGCTTTACCTCCAATATTATGTGGAACGAGGGTCCAAACTGTTGGCGAACTTGGAAAATGAAGAGAATCCATTGCGATCATTGCTCATTCCTCGAGCCCACTCCTCTCCCCTTTTAATGAACGCTCTATGCGCGCTGTCTGCCATACATCTCGCGAACCGTACAAGTGATAGCTTGTGCGCCCAAACTGCAGCAGCGGATTACTACATTCAAACAATGAGAGGCGTTCGGATCGCACTTACTGAGCGTTCCACCGATAAGTTTCCCGAGGACGCTCTTCTCTCGGTTGCTCTTCTTTGCAAGTTTGAGATAGTACGTGGAAGCGTGAAGCAGTGGACGGTGCATCTGCATGCATTAGGAAAACTGATACTGTCTCGCGGTGGATTCGACTCCCTCAGTCAAGACACGGCTCATTTTCTGCGAGGACTGTAAGTAATGATGGCAGTTTGACACGAAATTGCAGGGACCGAGCTAACTTTCAGTTCAGTTTTGTATACGGGCAAAATTTGGCAAAATTGACGAACCCTAGACTGATCACCGCGGCCTTGTCGGACCTAAATCATGCAGAGATTACCAGGCTCGACATATACATCGGCTACACTGAGAGAATTATCAAGCTGTGTGCGAGGATTGCGGATCTGCCTCTTCTTTACGGTGACCCAGTTGCCCTAGGCTTGGAAATTCATACAATGTCAGTACTAGCCCCCTTACAAAACGTTTGAGCGCATGCTGATACTGTATAGCGACGAGTCGCTTCGTAATTGGACAAAATATTTACCATCGTACATTATACCTAAGGGGACAACAGAAGAAAACCTCACCCGTCTGCACATGGTAGCGGAATGTTTCTGCAACGCTGCATACATTTATCTCCATTCCACGCTAGAAAGGATGATGCGGGGGCTTACGCAAAGAGCATTCTCGATTTGGACTTCCTTCATATCATTATCAAAACGGGGGGCAGTAGAGCGTTGTCTCAGAACTATTCGTTCATCGCCACTCGACGACCACTGCGAGTATTCCGCGCTTACTTTTCCACTCTTCATCACAGGATGCGAGTGCGAAGAGACGATAGACCGAGAACTGATTATGCGATCGTTGACTCAACTGGAAGGTAATTTCGGTATCGGGAATGTTAAGCGCGCAAAGGAACTACTGAATATCCTCTGGACAGGAGAAAAGCTGCATTGGCTCGACGTTTTGGAACACCTGAAATGGGATTTAATCCTAACGTGACTGACAGTGTCCATCTGATGACGTCCAAAGCTCATGAATAGCCCATATTGCTTAACTGCTAGCAGTCTGCATTACTGAGGTTGTGAGAAATGAAGGTCAGGTTGGCATGGTTGGCTGTGACTCGAGTCATACACTGGCCGATGCCGACGATGCCAGAGCTTACTTCTGTGAAAAGTGTGTACGCGATTCGAAACTACCCTCGAAAGGCTACGACACTTGCGTAACTATCGGCGATATATATATTGTGAGTGACCATCCTCATTTTGCCGGATGGTGTCCAAGAACCGTTCTTGAAAAGAATCTGAAGTATCTTCAGAATTTGTTCGAGACTTGGATGATGCCATTAATAATATATGCTTCTGAATGTTATTATACACTCGGAAAAGTAACCCTATTTGCTGAGTCGAAACCGAAAACTGGATGAAAAATGGGCTGCCACAGACACTGCTCCATGAAACTCCCCGGGTCTCTTTCGCGGATTGCCCTGGCTAAGAGACTGAACAATCAACTCAATCCCATATTGACCTCGTCACCTAGCCCCAGTTCTCGCTCCGCTCGCTCAATACCACCTGTAGCTCGAGTACCCCAGCGGTCTAGACGATCTTGAGCGTGGACAATTTCCTTATCTCGAATGCTGGCACTGTCACTGTGCGAGACACTCCCCGCAACGCTGCTGTCTCGGCCCATACTGCCATGACTTGTGTTGCCGGAATAGTTCGATGGCTTCCGAGAGTGCGCGATGTCAATCGGTCTCGAGACGGGGTTCCCGATGGGCTGTAACTGGTGGTAGAGGTTATTTTTCCAGCGTCCACGGAGGATGTATTGGTGGAGGCTGGTAGCGCAAAGGAAGTGCTACTGGCTTTGTCGCTTACAGGTTTCGAACCCCCGAACCAACGTCTTCTCCGCGCCTTGGAGGAGGCTGACGGGGCGAGACTCACGGCATCGGTATCGACTGTTGAAGCGTCAATGTTCCCCGACTCCCTCTGATTATCCAACGCCTGTGTTAAACTAGACTTGGCCGTAGCCGGCGTGTTTTCAGTCGCTTGTGGTATCTCGACGAGTTCAGCGTCGCGGCACCACTTCCGACGACGAGTATAACGATCCCAACCATCTTGCCCACGACGGCCATCATTCCACTATAATGTCACAATGACGGTTAAGTAGGGGTCAATTCTCACGGACGGAGGTGCGGTCTCACCTTGTTATCATAGTAGATCCATCCTCCACCGTCCGCTGCTTTACCATCTGTCTTGCTGTTCGTATCGTCAGCTCCTTCGATACGCCACTCGCTGCCCTCGACCCAGCGCCACTTGGCATTCCCAGCCTGTACATGCGGGAGCTCAAAGTCATCCTTGGACGGTGCTGGGTTCAGGTGTTCGTCGGTCCATGCAGCACGCTCAGAGGGAAACAGAGAGTATGTCCATCCAATTCCGAGCCACCGGCGTTGATTCTCATAGAGTACAAAAGTGAAGCGAACGCCCGAGGAATCCCCTCGCCGCCTCGTTGCAATGGTTGCAGCATGACCGTGGCTCTGAGCCCAGAGGGACTGCGGTTTATTGGCATTTAAGGAAAATGAAAGGCCAGTAATTATGGAACATATTCGGCGAACAGTCAAGGATCTCCATAAAATGACTCGTGATACTCTTGCTGGTCGGGAGTGATAGGTGAGAATGATGGTGCCTATAGTCATGACAACACGGCGAGTTGTGATTATGTAAAAGGGCGGAAGGGTCAATGCGATCCAGATGGGAGTCACAAAAAGAATTCGTATGAACATAGTAGTGAGAGCGGGTCTTGTAGTTGCAGAGGTCGCCGTTCTCTGGGTCGATAGGAAATCCGTAAGCTCAAGGAGAGGCTCCAGGAGTATGTTGCACCGAGTCGTGAAAGTTCTCAATGTCTCGACAATCTCATCCAGAGTCTCATGCTGATGCGAAGAGCCCTCAGAGGCACTCTTTTGGTGCTGTCGTTTCTCGCCCGTGAATGCCGCCGTCGATAACGGAGAAAAGCGTCTCCAATACATGCCTAGGATTAACCCGACTACGACTAACATCGGACCGCCCCAAAGAATAATCGCATCGCTATACAGGACCACCGTCCAAAATCCCGCCACGAGAAGGAAGCTTTGCCATGGGTCGTCCGTTGTCCACGTGAGCAAGCCGGCGAGTTTATTCAAAGGAAGTATAAAAGGATGAGAATAGGCCAGAGCTCGAGTGATGGCGGGAGGTGTAGCCACAAGAAGGGGAGATTTGCGATGTACGATTATGCTGGAACGTTGTCTGGACGTCAAGGATGAGCCTGAAATAGTAGTGGGCGAAAAAGCAGCAACCGTTGGTGGCTGAGAATCAGGCTGTAAGCCATGATCCTGCGCGTATGACGGGGCCATGGAATCTATCCACGGAATATCTTCTACCACAGCATCAGCATCTCCTGTATACTCTTCAATCGAACCGGATCCATGTGGTTTCTTCCTCGCTCGGGAATCCTTCTCCAGTATATGGGCGCAATAAGGTAGCGATGGATTACAGCTGTGTCACGTACCGAGTGCTGCCATCCAACAGAGAGGTCACATGCATCATCGGGATGCATCAAGAGCATTGCGGGCAGTGCGATGGCGAAGAAGAGGAGGAGAGAGAAAGGAGAAGAGAAGGAGAAAAACCGATATTACGTCGGACGAGAAGAAAAGCTCTCCTAGAACCGAAAGGGTTGCAGGCAGATCATCGACTGCGGGGGAAACAGTTTGGAGATCCGCGGGCAGTTGAAGCCTTTTGCTCGTGGTTCTCGGGACATGTGACTGCTTGTCCCAAAGAGGATACCAGGGCGATATCTTAGAGTAGATTACAAGAAATAATAAGGATTAGTTAGTATTTTTAAGATCGAAAATAGTTTGAAAGTACAAATAATATCAAGATTGACTGTATGCAGTTATCTACTGGACTGACCATACGATAATGGTGTCCTTCAGCTGTCCTGTCACAGGCGGAAGCCGACAATAATGAATCGCGACTGGAACCGATTCCGCCGCCGAAATTTTTGCCGTTGAGCGTCTGGCTTCAGGTTCCATCTGCGATTCCCCGGTTGTCCAGCGCCATCCATCATCCATTCAACCCTCATCCCTCAGTCTCTTCACGACCGGATAGCTATTCACGTTTGACCGGTTAGCTTCATTCTACTTCTTTCCTTATTGAGAATTCTTTCTTCGATCTAGGTGCTTCAGTACCGTTGATCTTTTCCGACTCTGATCTTCCTTTGCTTCCCTACTTCCTCCGACATGGTGAGTTCTTTTCTCAACAACCTTATCCCCGTTCCCATAGAGTCAGGCTTCAGTCTCTTCATCACCAGCAGGCGCAACTAGCTGACTCCTCTGCTACTTCATAGGCCCACCGTATCCTTACCCAGGTCGTCGTCACGGGCGCTCGAGTATTCGGTCGAGCCTTCGCAGAAGCTTACAAGCAGGCGTCCGCATCGTCCAAATACGCCCAGGCAAATAAGGGAAAGGGAGGAAGCTCAAGCACGTTTGCATCTTCCGGCTTGACACTCGATGAGGCTTGCAAGATTCTCAACGTCAAGCCACCGGCCGGTGGAGAAACGAATGTGGAACAGGTGATGGAGCGGTTCAAGAAGCTGTTTGATCTGAATGATCCCAAAAAGGGCGGCAGCTTCTATCTGCAAAGCAAAATCTTGCGCGCTCGCGAGAGAATCGAGATGGAGATCCGACAAGCGGAGCGCAAAGCCGCACAGGAGAAAGAACTCCGGGAAGGCTGGAATCCCAAGGTGTACAAGGACCGGTGATTTTTTTTTCTGTTTCGCCGGAATTTGAAAAATGTCGAGTTTGAGTGTTTTCGACTTCTACCCACGACGCTATGCGCTCTCGAATCCGAACCGACCCGCTGTCGATTCGCGGAATGGAGAGCTCGATCGTTGAGTTGGGACACACTACGATCCGACGTCGCTTTCTGCTTTTTTTCATCGTTCTCCTTTCAGCTCTTCGGCATAGCAAGGCGTTTTGTTTGGTGGCTTCCAATGTTGGTATTGGAGACAATATAGACCCCTGCCCTTTGCATTGACTACTTCGATGTTCATTGCATGGCATGGTTGGAGCGAAAGATGCCGTCGCATCATGTTGTACACCACCTCGCTCTCAACCTATTGTTTTTCTCGCCCATGTGTTTTATTCGGCTCCTGCGCGGGTCTGTCCCTGTTTGTGTATATTATTCTCGAGGAGCGGGATACATGGGAAACAGTTAGTTCTGAGTCACGGAGAGTTCGTCTCTTCTCTGAGCAGAATACTGTCCTTTTCCCCTGTCTATCGCAAACTTTTCTCCACTCTACCTTGCCTAATATACGGAATGAATCAACAAATGTACCATAGTACACCATGTGGTGACGGTCGGCTTTTGTCTATTCTCTTTTCTTGTGCAATAAAGTCCATCCAGCCTCCAGCTTTATATAATTTCAGAACCCGTCATATACTGGCTACCCGGACAATGACAGAATAGTTATAGTTCAGGGAATATCTCTTGTCATCTTTAATAGTAGGAGATGCGTATAGACGTGTAAAGAGTGTTGCTGGGAGTTCGTTTTTAGCTTTTCTCGGCGTTCTCTCACCACCGCCTTGGGATCGATCAATCGATCCCATCTCAGGTACCATCAAGCAATACTGCCAGCAGAAGTCTTCCATCTTCCATCTTCCAAGATCTCCCAACCTCTGATAATTCTAGATCCGATCGATTATGTATAGTCGATTGGCCATGAAGTCCATCCGGGCTGATCTAAATCAAGCACTAATCGGACCCAGCCCATGGCGCCATTCCCTCTAAGGTGGACATCCGCCCCACGGGTTGGAAATCAATTCCAGAATAATAATGGCTCGCCTTCGCGTCCCTCCTAACAAGTATTTCTTTCTTTCTATCTCCACGATTGATCACTGGCTTGTTGATAGTCTCGTCAGTGAAAATTGCAGCGCATTGCTCTTACCTCAAAGAACTCTGTGAATTGCTTACAAGTGGCAATCGCAGTCATGGGGCGTCCCTCTGTCCCTCTGTCGGCGGATCTTCCGCCACTCATTATGGGCACCGCGACCTTCAATTCTCAGTACAACCAGGATCCATACGCCCTCCCCACGACGGAACTAGTTCATCGTGCTCTCTCGAACGGTGTCCGCGCTTTCGATACGTCCCCATATTACGGCCCAGCCGAGGAGCTTCTTGGTCGTGCTCTGGCTACTGATTACATTCGCTCGAATTTCCCCCGTCATACATACCGATTGCTCACCAAAGTGGGCCGAGTGGCAGCCTCTTCCTTTGACTATTCTCCGAAATGGGTGAGGTACAGCGTGAAGCGAAGTCTGCGCCGCCTCCATACCGATTACTTGGATGTGGTCTACTGCCATGATGTTGAATTCGTGAGCCCCGAGCAGGTCCTCGAGGCGATTCGAGAGTTGCGCCGCATACGCGATACCGAAGGCACTATTCGCTACGTTGGCATATCGGGATACCCTGTGGATGTACTGTGCGACCTTGCAGAATTGGTCTTGCGCGAGACAGGCGAGCCACTCGACGCGGTGCAGTCATACGCCAATTTCACACTCCAGAATACCCGACTGCTCACCCAGGGTCTCCCTCGGTTAGTGGCCGCCGGCGTGGACGTGATTCCCAATGCGTCGCCGTTAGGTATGGGCCTTCTACGGCGCAAGGGTGTGCCCATTGGAAGCATGGGCGATTTTCACCCCGCTCCAGACGGTCTTCGGAAAGCCATTCGCAGTGTGAGCGAGTGGGTCGATGCTCAAGGAGAGAAACTCGAGGTGATTGCCATCCGCTTCGCTCTCGAGTCGTGGCTCCACGACGGTGCTAAGGCTGGGGCTCTAGGCCCGCCTCTTGCGCGGTCCCCCGGCGCTGATCCTGGATTCCTCTCCGTCGCCCACATGGGAACGGGCGAGCGGCTAGGTGTCAGCGTGATGGGTGTAAGCAATATAGAGGAACTGAACGAGACATTGCGCGTTTGGCGCAGCGTTGTCGATGGACTGGAGAACCAGGACAACGAGGAAGATGCCAGCGAACATGCTCAGGCCGCTGCTATACCTACCGCATCCCAAGCGCCAGCCATCCTCACGCCATCTGAAGGAGTCATCACCGACCGTGCTTGGTCCAAATCGCGTCGCAGTCGCATCTTGTCCCTCGCTCAAGGCATCCGGTCCATTCTTGGCCCGCAATGGGTGGACTATACATGGCCCAGCCCTGGCCCAGATTTTGTTAACTCGCAGCCCGCCGAGCATCTCGCTCTCCTAGAAAAACTTGATATCGAAACGGCCGGCTCGAAAACTCAGAATGTTGGTTTGGTTACCGGAAAGCAGGACGAGCCTATGGTAACACCCCCTTTGGACGCGGTGGACAAGCAGATACCCTTTGGCACAATGCCATCCAATGTTGCTTTATGATATTTTTCTTTTTGACATTATGACCCATGATGAGTGCACACCTTGATAGAATTCATAGGGGAAAGGTATACAAAGGGTCTCTTCTCGGACCTTTCACGAGGTATTATCGACTTCCTCTGCTTTTTGATTCGGAAGCACCGTTTTATTCATCCCTTTGTCTTATAGACGTCTTCCCAAAGGACAAATAAATTCTTGGCATGTGTGTCAGTCTGAATCAGTATTCCCCCGAATCATCCTCTCCAAGCAATCGCATATAGCGCTTCCTTGATGAGAAAGAGGTGGAAGGGAATTTTGCAAAACGGAACGGAGGCGAGTGCATCTCTGTAACCTGTAGCATTTCGAAATTCTTAAAGTCAATATTGTTTCTCAACTAGCCATTTCAGGTTCATAATGGATCAATAAGCTTCGCCCCGTCTCGGGATGTGAAACCTGTGACAGGACGGTCCAACCGGTCTTGTGAGATGGCTGGCAGTAGACGAAATCTGTGTTGATTGAGACACTCGACCAAGGAAATCACTGTATCTGTCAGCGACGGCACACAGCCTAAGATGTATGCTGTTAGAACGGGTGATATCTGAAATAACAGGTAGCCCATATCGACCCCAAGGGCTCGGTCGTTTCGAGGGCTGCACACTTTAGGGACAGGATGTAAGAGCAGTATGAACAGAAGTACGAATCACAGACTCTTTCGTAAACTTAGAACGCCCTGAAAACCCCCGAGAACCAGTACCGACAACCAGCACAACATCCAACCCTATTCACAAATCCAAAGAGAACTCCACATATACTCAAACACGGGTATCTGATGCAAATCGCGATGAAACGAGAGAATGAAACTGCAGAGAACAAAGAATAGAGAGTCGAATCACCCGCATAGACCTCAGCAGAGGCATATCACCGCTCGTGGGCACCGCAAGAAGCGTCAATGTCGTTGAAATCCGACATCAAACCTCGGGCCACGAATTCACCTGCCTTACTGGCTCATTTCGTCTCTTTTTCTCGACTCGCGAGATCTCTGTCCATCTCAGACTGGGTTTTATAACCACCTAGACTCAAGGCTTCCTCATTACTGATGGAGTTTGGAATAGCAGGTATATCGGGGCGCAGACGTCTAAGACGAGCGGCCCGTTCCCGAGATGCTTGTTGTTTTCTTTGCATCTTGGGCATCTTCTCCTTCGAGTCCTTGGAATCCTTGGATGCCGGTGCTGGAGGAGCTTTGGAGGATTTCACTGAAGGGGGTTTAGCAGGCAGATTAGATGGCAGAGGAGCAAGGTCGGCAGGAGGTGGAGGAGGACTCTCTGGGGGAGGTGGCGGAGGTGTGGGAGCTCGACGATACTGTGCAAATCTGGGATGGGTCTCAAACACCGCACGTAGCTGCGAACGCTGCTGTGCGTACTCCTCATAATTTGCAGCGATGATACTTTGCAGAATGCTGGCTTCCGTATCGCCAGACACCACCGAGGAGACCATACGTTCCTTAAGAAGTTGGAATGCCCTCGAGAACAACCTGAAGATCAGATGAATTTCCCTAGTCCCACCCGACACATCGTTATCCGGATTGTTGGGATCCTCGATTGATAAACGAGCATCGTTATTCCCTTGGAACCCCTTGTACACTCTCTAAAGGACGCGCGTCATCAGTGGATGGGAAGGTCCGCCAGAGTTTGCATTGGGATACTTACCTTGTTGAAATAACCCGGCGGATTCAGGCGAATTCCGACATTCTCGAAGTCGAAAGTGTTGCCGTAGAATTCGAAAAAATCCATGAGAATGCTGCCCAGATTAGGCGCTGTGTGACCATGTGGTAGATGCTGAAGAAGACTGGTAACGAGGCAGGTTATGGAGAACCCTCCCAGACCACCAGTTGGGACCTCGTTAAGGCCACGAAGTAGCAGAAATTGCTTGATCACCGCTACAATCATTGGCATCGCCGGATACTCTGATTTCCAGTTCTGAAACGTGTTGTTGGCGATGAGCCCGCTATCATTGTCAAACGACAGGTCAACCCGCAAGCCGGTCATCTTGTCCACAAACTTCAGAATAGGAACTCGCGCATGCGCGATGGTCTCTATTGAATTAGGAACGGCGATTTCAAGATTCTTGAGAAAGGCCGCGAAAGCGTAGATCTGCCCTTTACGCTCACCAAAAGTCTTTATGCCGTTGCGCATGAAATTTGACGACAGTAGAACAAGATCTATATCTGCAGTGGGCAAATACAAGCCAGAAGCGAACGAGCCGAACGGACGAAGTTGCACACCATAGTACCTACTTTGGAATGCTACCTGCAGCCTTGTAATCAAATCTGCTCGGACAATCTGCTCATACTGCATCGGTTTAACCCAGTGGTAGAAACTCAGAATTTCGTTGTGTAGCCGAGAACCGAGGTGCAAGGAAGGCTCCATGAGCGACATCCAAGGAGTTGCATCCTCATGTGGGCGCGCTCCCCACTCGTCAAGAATCGAGCCATCATCGTAGAACCTGACCATGGGCCGTCCGGTCTTCTTGGAATAGCCCTTTATCTCGTCATCGTATGTCCTCTTCCGGCTCCCGAGAGCAGAGTCTCTTCCTTGCAGACGTTTCGGTCCCGAAGGAGCATTGTCCGGGACCTTCATCCTGGCTTCTTCTTCGTCGATCAGGCCACTGAAGGATATAAAGTCCTCGTTGGTTGTCACTGCATCCGCAGGTGCTGTCTGCTTAGCGTTCTCAGCGATCCGCGCCTTACGAATCAGCTTGACGACATCAACCCTCTTCGCCAACGTCTCATCAGGCGGGGGTAGGACAGTGTAAGGATCTGGGTTGGACCATTTTGGAGCTGTGACTGGTGCCGGAGTAGGAGCAATCGCAGTATTTGTTCCTAGCGCACGCCTCTTACGCGGATGCGAAGCCTCGTCGTCCTTATCATCATCGGACATGTCCATCTCGGCTTCCTCGCTGTCACTGAGGCTTGAAATAGGTGCAAATTTCATGGCCCGTTTTTCGTCTCCTGATTTAGCCCCCAAGATGGGCTCTGGAGTGGTTTCTCTTTTGGTAGTCAAGAGCGGTCGTTCGGCCGTCCCAGGTCGCGCATATCGGAAAGTGAACTCATGTCTTGGATTATTGTTATTGTGCGACCGTCGGTCGTTGCCTCGAAACTCGAAAGCTGGCGGCATGATTGTACCGCAGCTAGCAAAGTTCGAGTATGAGCAGAGAAAATGAGATTATGAAACAGGGACCGGAGACGGGAAGTTGCACCAACAAAGAAAAAACGACGAACGACGCGGGAGGAAAAAAGTCGCAGGGGACCGATAGCGTATCGGGAAGGCGGTGAGTGTTTGTCAGTTGTCTTCGATGTGTTGAGTGGTACAACTACAGGAACCTTTATCAACAACATCCATACTCGGTCAAACAGTCAGCTATATACAAGAAGAGCCTATCTATCTACTTCAATGGAACTAGGATACCGTCAAAATCTTGGTCAACCTGACCTCAAGTATTAGGGTCTTTCTTGCTTTCTCCCCAATTTTTCAAGCCAACTTCCAACCGTTCAATAAACTCCTGATCCAAGGCCATTTCTTTGAAACTCACTCGCTCAGTTGCCCATTCTAACCATTCCTCAGCTTTGACACCGCTTCTGGCCCGGAGAAGACCTGCGCTCACATCTACGACGCCCGGCCTTTCTTGACAGTGCCAGAACACAGTTGCGCCACAGCGATTGCAGAATTCCCGGTAGATTCCGGGGCGACTTTCATATTGCTGCATTGTCCCTGAGCCATAGACTAGGGACTTCTCGTCGCCGGAAATGATGTTTGATCTGGGAATGAAAGCCCAGGACTGGATGGAAAACCCACTGGCCAGACGACATGATCGACAGGCGCATGTTCCTACCAGATATTTGGTGTTTCCATCTCGCAGCCACCACTTGACGTCTTCGACATTCTCAGGAGATGCCAGATGGTAGGGAACAATCAAATCTGGCCAGGGGGACCATGGCTTGGCGGAGTTCGAGTCTGGCGGTGTAATGTAGAATTCAATGCCCCCACAGTGACATCGAGCCTGCAGCCGGTGAAAGCCATGACCTTGTTCCTCCAGCTTGTTGTTGTCCTCGGCGTGTCCGTTACAGATATTCTGCTCGGCGTCTAACCAGCAGGCTGATGTTGTTTGTTTGGCGTCTCCGGGCAGAAAAGAGCTCAAGCCGCCATCACGGGTATCTTCAGCTTTCCAATGCCGTGTAAACCTAACCGGCGGGGTTTCTCCAATAGTACTCCGTCTGCGACCAAAGTTTTGCCAGTGGCTTCCAGCCGGGCGAACACATGGGCTCCACAAGTTCTACAGAAATAGCGGCTGATACAGTCCGACTGCTGGTATTTTTGAAGACGATCCAAGTTCGGGCCGGGAGTCTGCAGGAAATAGTAAGAGGAATACAGCATGCCCGTAATGGCCCGACAGTCGACGCAGTGGCATAGATTAAGTGTCGAAAGGTCATAAGCCGAGTCAAGCAAAACGTCTTGTGCTGCATCACCGCACAGGCACGAGATGGGGCGAGTCATTGCGTCCGTAGCCATGGAGGTGACTAATGTTACTAATGGTTTCGAACAGCAAGGTGGTGAAAACTCCCGTCAAAGCTCCCTCTAGTCACTATACTTAAGAAATCGGCAATTTGCTGCGCGTAATATCTGACTTTTGTGTCAATGTACTGGTTCTAGAAGACTGAAGCTCCTGGGCAGTTACCTAGCCTCTCATGTAAAGATATGTCTCGTTATAGCCAGGAAAAACACTCCCAGACTGTGGAATATGCTTTCAAGACAACTTATTGGCAGCTCCGAGATCATCGACGTGCAGAAATCTGCTCACATCGATGTTGGTGTGGCGATAAAATATTCGCTGATGCCAGAGGTAAGATGTACTATTCGGGGGTAGGCCAAGAATGGCAACCTTGGCCTATATAAAAGCGACCCCGCCCGTCGTGAGCTTGGGTTTCAGATTTTGACTCCTCCAAAACTTCACACAAAAGCTTCTCGCGAGACCAACTTGATCAGAAAGAGCTATTCCCTTCACTATATTCACTACTACCATCATGAGTAAGTGCCAGCTTCATATACCGATCAATCATTGCTGTTATGTCGTCAGTTGAGGGGAAGCGGGGTAATTCCCCTTTGCAATCAGCCTTGCGATATTTGTTTGCGTTCATATATTTTGCCTGTTAAAGCTCATCTCCATTTCTTCTTGCACGAGTCCTTTTTGAAGTTTTCGACCTTCCAACTGACATGAAGCTCTTCCTGATAGGCGACCACGGCTGCACCTGCGGAGCCTCTTGCCAGTGCCCTGCTGGACAATGCAACTGCCCTGTACGTTCGCATCTCAACTGATAGCTTTTCTATTCTGGATTCCTACTGACAAGGTTACTGGTTGCAGAAGAGGTAGAGGGGATGACAATTTTTACTTGCTACCTCTCGGGAGGATGCTGCGAAGCTTAGGGGACGGACTTTGTTTACCGCGTTTGTCGAGATAGAACAAGTCTTCGGCTAAGTTCGAAGCAATAAAGAAAGGAAAATCTTTCTACTCTCATTATCTGGACTATGGAATTGCTCTTGCGAAACATTAGTTGAAAATGGTAGTAGTGCTTAGATTCAAAATCTGTAAACAACAAATTGCAGTATGCCCTGGGTTCATTGCCATGGATGACCATGAGAGAACACGCACGCTCTATTGTGGCTATCCTTGAACGTTCTTCCGACATACCACAGCAGTTAGCAAATTCCAGATGATGCGCAGAACGATAGTACCCGTCGAAGGCCGCTTGAAGCCCTCGGACCATCATCAGACCAACCACGTGTGACCAAGTCGCCCGATCGCTCTTCTGACGCGGTGCAAATGTGGAGAGTTGCCAATCTTGCCACTTCATACGGAACCTTCTAAGGGCTCAGTGCGCCTGATTTCTGACTTGGACCCGAGCTGATCATGTACGAGTTTGTCGCGGATCCCGCAGTTGGCGCACCATATAAGGTAGGTATATGCTGTCCCTCCCGTATATCGGAAGTTTTCCCTGTCTCCATATTTCTTTTGACTTCGTCATAAGAAGTGGATGACATAGCTCCCATCAACCTCAGCTGGAACCTCCACTTTCTTTGCGCCTGAGCTCGAGGAAAAAGCATACCTTACACTTTTTTGAACCAATGACTTCGTGGTACATCCTGGTGTATGAGGAGGGGCCGATGGAGGGGCAGTGAAGCGTTAACTGGGCTAAAGGCGGCCAGTGCAGGAAATTGCCTGCATAACTGCCCACTCGTGGTGCTTCACAAGCTCAATGCTACAGTAGGAGAACCTATTGTGGAGTGCTTCACGGAATCTGCATCAAGCAAGGGTGGGATGCCTGCAGCCCTGGGCTTCTTGCCTCAGCCTGCGTGGCCTGGTCGTCTGCTCCAACGTCTGCCTGTTAGATGAACACCATCGAAGATTCCTTGCAGAGAGCTGCTTCAGAGATGGAAAGAATAATGAATCCTCCTAATTGTCCCCATGGATTCTCTCTATCTCTAACATCAAGACGCACGTGCACATTGAACTGTCGTTCACTACACTACCTTAGTACGTACATCTTTGAAACAAGTATGTAGGAACTGCTAGGATTTAGTGTCCGCGTAAGTGCATGGGAGATTGTAACATTGCATTACTAAAAAGTCAGAATAATAAGAATAAGACAATATACTTACCAGCAAGGAAAACATTTTAGCGATAATCGGCTTGCAAACTCTCCTTCTTACTTGCTGCCTCACTTTGTCACTCGCCTAGTGGCCTGTTCACGGTTCTGCTGTGATCAACATCAGCTAATACGACGGATGACTGGAGCAACGGTATGAACTTAGCTAGCTCTGGCTATGCTCGTGTACCCTAGATAGCTGCCTAGTCGAATCCTGGCCATGTACCTACAGCGCAGAGCCCAGTGCTGAAAGTGAATCTTGAAAGGCTGCCTCTCATCGGTCCATCGCTGTTCTTCTTCCTCCTCTCCTGATACCCCCACTGGTATACATACAGTAGTGACATTTTAGCACCACATTGACCACCAGAAAGGCACTCTCAGAAAACTGAAATCAGATTGGATCATCTGACAAAGATCAAAAATTGGCGTGGGGATACACAGAAACAAGTTCCAACACTGACCTCTGCATCCCGAAACAAAAAGAAAAGCAAAGCCCTGACTGGCTGGCCTGACCTCATATCCTCATACTGACTGATAGCTGACCACCTCCACCAGAGAGTCCATCGCTGGGTATAAAGACAGCCCTGGTCTCCCTCTTTCTGTCCGTTTTCTTCTCCCTCTCATACCAAGCCTCATACCTACTGAACAATACAATCTCAAAGCCTATCTTCAAGCAACGCTTCGTTCACCACCAACTCAATCAAAATGACTCCCTGCTCCTGCAACACCTGCGCCTGCGCCAGCGACTGCAACGGCTGCTCCTGCTCCTCTTGCGGTGTATGTATCTCCCAGATACCAGAGCCGATCCTAGTCTATATGGAAGCTAACCATCCTCAGCACTAAACTGCACATTAAGCCCCACCGGCTCTCATCTTCAAGACGACAGACAAAGATGTCCTGACACGATGCCACCAAGTACACTATCGTTGACGTCGTGAGCTATGCTAATTCGGGGTTTGTCTTGAGGCTCGCGGGTGTGATGTGTTTTACTTTCCTTGTTGATTTGCTACCTGTCTCTCTGCGTGTGTCTATGGACTGGCACAGCATGATTGAATTGACTTTCAGTCGCTTGATTTAAGGCATGATAGGATAGGAAATTCAAGTTCTATCTTAATGAGAACGCGTGTACCCCTGTTCACTGACGTAGTCTTGAGTTTTAAGGTCGACATCTGAGCTCTTATGTTCGAAGCTCGATATGATCTTTGCCAGCGTCGAATAACATCTAATGATCAGAACCTGATGGATCGGCGCTTGTGGATTAGGAATATTTTGCCCTGAAGGACGTGGACATATACTTACAGGTAGATCCATCCAGACGTTGGTTTCTCTGACTGCAAACATGCAAATCCTTCGGTTACGTACGGAGTAAATGGAGCTATTATAAGGTAGAATACCTTCAAGGAGGAACAGGAGGGCTCTTCTATATTAGACGTACGTGCATAGCGTCTTACAGATAAACCATAGCGCATAATTCCTCTACAGGTAATGCCTGTAGTTCCGATTATTCATCTTACCATGTGTCTGGCCTCTGAAGCCGGCGCTGTGTGTGTATCTTGGACTAATAGCTGGCAAGGCAGAAAGGACTAACCATGTTGAACCTGTATGAATCATAATAAAGTCGGCCGCTATACATCAACCCTAAATCCAGGATTTGACAATATCCGCTTCTACAGTTCATCCTTGCGCCTTGGTGCCACATCGCCTTCTTCTTCTCCTCCCGGACATACCGCCGGGTGGTGACAATCATGGAGTAGACACACTTCTCGTCCTCTGTCACTTTGAGGATCTCGTTTTCTTCCCCACACTCCAAGATGACTGTGGTTGACCGAGCTGGTCCGTTCCAGCAGGTCTGCCCATTCGTGTACTCAAGAGAAACCCGTTCCTCGGGCACAATCTCGCCGGTCTCGTTGAGCTCGTCCACGCTGACGGATCCGATACGACCGAATTTACCCATCCGAACAGTTGCTCCGCCTTTCTTGGGAATCTGTTTGGTCTCGCCCAAGAAGCAATGTTCATACGTGTACTCCCCGGAATCTTTGGAGATACAAACGCCTTTAAGGGCGCGGAAAACGCCTGCCTTTCCATAGTCGGTTTCAAGATCGGCTTGATGGTTTTTCAGCTGAGTGTATAGTTCCGCCAGACTGGTCTTGGTCTTTTCAAGACTCTCGCGAGCTTCGGTCACTACCTTGGATTCGGCAGTCGAGCCTTCTTCCTTCTTGGGCAGAATGCCGTTGTCCTCGAGGAAGCGCCGAATAGAAATTACTTTATCTTCCACAAACGACACAATAGAAGGAGGCAAGTAAGCTGCCAGCTTGTAGACTAGATGGAAGGGTCAGCAACCGAACCGGCATACGCAATGAAGTAGCTGAAGCACGAACCTGCATCGGTCTCGTCCTCCTCATTTTCCCACTGCTTCCAGTTGACTCCCGATGTGTCGTCATCAGGTTTGGCAATTTCATCCAGATCTCGGTCGCGGGCGCTGTTTCCGAGATTTCCCACGTCTTCTCTGGCAGCATACTCCTCCCAACTGCGCACAGCTCGTTTGACACCCTCGTCGTTGAAATTGGGGTTGTATTCGACTTTGAACTTGGACAAGATGTCCTCGAGCTCTTTTAGCCGCGATCGAGCCTCATCCCTCTCCTTGCGAACCTCTACCAGCGCATTCCGCAGTTCCTCAACCCGTCCTTTGGCCAAGGAAGCAAGGATGTTAACCTTGCCTGCTTTCTTGCCGCTTACCATTTTGCTCTCTTCTCGCTTCTTTACCTCCTCATATTCAGCCTCCATGTCCTTCACCTTCATCTCTAGTGCCTGGATTTCAACTTCGAATCTCCTGATGTGGTCCTCGACTTCCTTTTGCTGTCGGCCCGAATCCACAAGCAGTTCCTTCTTCTTCTTGAGGGCAGCCGTCATGGACTTCGCTCTCTTCTCCTCTTGCTTGCGCCATTGCTTGCCAATCTCTTTGCACTTATCTTCGCACTTGGTGCCCCCGACGTGCGCCCACTCGTCACTTCCGTCACAGCAGAATTCGTAGTCGCAGATACCATCGTTCACTCGCTGGAAGGAAACATATGACGGTTTGTGGCCTTTATTCTTGCAATAAAATCCCGGGAGGGCAAGTGTAAGTTCGAGGTCGCTGTTCCCCGGCCGATCGGCGGCCGTCAGTGGGGAATTACGGGATAAATAAGAACATGCTGACGTCCCAGGCTCATCGCTGCCATCAGGGCAGTCACAGTAGTCATCGTTCACGGCAGAGAAGGGGATCTGTATAGCTGGGTTCGATATACAACTGAATGTCGTGGTGTCTTTGTAGAACTTGGCAACTGGTGCAAGCGAATTGCGCCATTAGCTTGTTTGTAACTCGTAAAGGGGTTTCTAACAATTGCAATCATGGAGACATATAGATAGAGCTTTATGGGGCCCGAATATCATAGCAGGCGAACGGAGCCTTCACATGAGCTCAGATTCATGGTAATAGTATACTTACATTCTGGACCGACACCCCGAGGTCTTGCTGTACCATCGGTCGCGGCAGCGGCGGCAGTAGAGCATGCCGCTATGCTCGCAAAGAAGAGCACTCCCTGAGAAAGTATCATGATGCAAGCATTGAGCTCGCTCGTCAATGCCTTGTTGTGCCCGGGACAGTTGTTCTATAGGAATGCGGAGAGAGCTTCTGGCCAGCTGTTGATAAGGCGGCGGAAACAATCTGCGGAGAATGGACCGGCGCCTTAGTCATCCCGTTATCATTCTTTGGTGGCAAGCAACGACTGATCTGTGAATGAGATTGTCGCAACACCTCTCAGATACTCTATATACGAAATTTCTGGAATTAATCGCTGCAAAAATGGGTAATGATGGTGGCAGGTAAGTGTTCTTAATGCGCTTCATCAGTAGGATTGTCCAACTAAGGTCTTGCATAGTATCCCAACTCGCCGCGAGCTCGTCAGAGAGGCCGCAAAAGCTCCCAGCACAGCGCAAGTGAAAGAGGCCCAACGTGAAATGCAAGAACACTTTTGGACCAACTGTCCATTGTCGCATAAACCTTTAGCTCGACCTATTGTCTCCGACTGTGTCGGTAATCTATACAATAAGGATGCAATATTGGAATTCCTGCTTCCCGGTGACGACGCCCAGGGTATCAGCTCTAAAGCAGACTGCGAAGAGATCTTATGCGGGCGAGTGAAGGGACTTCGCGATGTTGTTGAGCTGAAGTTTGAAGTCGATACGGAGCGTGGCGAACACCCATCCAGCAAGCATGATAGACGCGAATCATGGATCTGTCCCGTGACTGCTAAGCAGCTAGGCCCGAGTGTGAAGTCGGTCTACCTTGTCCCATGTGGCCATGTTTTCTCTGAAGAAGCCATTCGTCAGCTTAAGGACGATAAGTGTCTACAGGCACGTTTATTGTGACCCACATCTCAGCTTCCCAACTTTTTGCTAATTAGTTCGTGACGCGCAGTGCAACGAGCCCTACGCCGAGGATAATGTCATCCCAATTCTTCCACCGAAAGAATCAGAAAAACAACGGCTGATGGCGAGAGCGCAAAAGCTAGCCGAGCAAGGGCTCACTCATTCCCTCAAGAAAGCTCCTGGCTCTAAAAAGCGCAAGAAGCATGCTAATGGAGATTCGGCTGAGACTGAAGCCACTACCGAAGCAGACTCCAAGTCAGCCTTGGCTTCTTACTCACAAAAGGATCGGGCTGCGGCTTCGAGTCGAAGTAATACCTCGACTCCGACTCCCAGTGCCTCAAACGGTATCAAGAACGCCTCTACTGCGATGCTGACCGCTCGAGTCCTGGAAGAGGAGAACGAGAAGAAAAGGCGTCGGAAAATGATGGGTGCGAACGAGAATATCAGCAGTCTTTTTACTAAAAGCTCTGGAGATTTCAAGTCCACCAATAGTGACTTTATGACGAGAGGCTACACGATGCCCTCTAAGAGATAATGGGCTCTAATGTGTGCATTTCTGAAGGCGCCCGGCGTTAATGGGGTATGCTTGTCGGCTACTGCACCGGCTTTCTGATAAATCCAATATTCGATAGACGCTTTAACACTTAACTTGATGCTGTAAATATCCCAAAAGCATATTTCATGTATTGTACAGATGTTCCCCTATTCAGAAGAGAACGAAAACATGCTACCCAATAAAACTATATGACATATTTAGTGTAACATTCTGAACGCGAGACACATTTTATTCAATGAGGCCTCTGGCGCGAAGTTCAGATTCAATGATCTTTTTCCGACCCGATTCCTCATCCTTGTGCAAAGCTGTCTGTCGCTTGGTAAAGAGCTTGACGTTAGGCAGGTGCTGAAGCTCGGGGTTGTTGACTAATTGATCGGCCAACTTGGTGGGCTTCGGATTGACGACTCCCTCGAGGTATTCCACGGCCTGCTTGACAGTGGAAATCGAATGCATGACAGGATCAGGGAAATAGTGACCGCTCAATTGAGACAGTCTCTTCAGGAACTATGATAACGGGAAGTTAGCAGAATGTCTCATTAGATACTATATCAAAGATGTGAGACAACTTACAGCAAACTTAGTTTCTGGATCGTTCAATGACAGGGAGAGGAATCCCTTATCCTGCACACTACGGTAACCGAAGAATGGAGGAGTGGGGGCCTGCGATACCGAATCTTCGACTGGTTCCTCATGCTCCTCTGTCTCAGCATCCTCTTGCACTTCTTCCTCGGCTGGTACTGCAGTAGTATCGGCTCCCCCACCAATCTGCTCGAAGATGTAAACGAGAACATCCTTCGATTCGTCGTCCGGATAGACCAAAGATTGGCCCCATTGACTCTCTGCGTTCGGCTTGATCTTGCACTTCCAGATCAGTTTGAAAACGGGCTTTTCATGTTCCACGACGTCGCAGATCTTCGTGAGTGGCTTCTTGAGCGCATGCATCAGGCAGATTTCGACTGCGGCTTGGTGAGCGGCCAAATGAAGGTGGCCCTCCTTGGTCAGTTTCTTCTTGAGCATGAAACTGCATTCCTGGTCAGTAAAGAGCTCGTTGTCATTCACCAAAGCTGCCGCGGCCGCGAAAAGAGTGTGTAACGGCATGTAGAGGAAGAGTAGCAAACTTACGGATTAAACACATCAGCTTCCGTAGGGGGAAGGTCTGACCACTTCCCCAGGTGACCAACACGAGGAAGACCCTCCCATGTTGTTGCAGGCTCGTAGGTATCAGATAAGACATCCTCGCTCTGGGTTTCCAGAGCTTCATTGGACCCGCGAGCCGGTTCTTCCTCTTGTTGTTCAGGCTGCTTCTTCCATTTCCGTTCAAGAACACCCTCGCCTCCATATGGATCCTTCAAGCCTGGCGGATTGTCCGTTCCCCAAATCTTGCGGCGCACTCGTTCGGTGAGTGGTGTTGCGTTCGAGGCATTTCGCAGGAATTGACGGACAAGGACGGGGCGCGGCCGCACGTCCTGTCTACAGATCGAACAAACGTAAAGAGTTCTGGAGCCCTGGAGGGGTGACACCTCCAGGTTCAATAGCCGCAGTGATTGACGCATGACTGGGGCGTTGCGGAAATTGTTGTCTATCCACCACCACCTTTCGAAAAGTTTCATGATGCCGAGCGATCTTCCGCAATATTCTCACGTGACTTGGAAAATAGTCTTGGCACCACGACCAATCCATGACCATTTCTCACAGTGTATGGTTTAACCTGGAGGAATTCATACAATCGTTTGGACAGAAGGATATAGAAAATGCGTAACATAGCAAAGGGATATCTAATTTAACGCTATGATGTATATACATGTCTTTACGCCGTTATCATAACATAGATACACCGCAATTGATACCAGATGGAATCAATACATTTACTCCCGAACAAACATACCGGCCATACCCATGCCAGTTCCGATGCACATACTGACTACACCAACATCCTGTCCAGTGCGTTGGAGCTCAGGTAGCAAAGTGGCGAGCTGCCTGGCACCAGTAGCACCCAAGGGGTGACCAATCGCAATGGCACCACCCTTGGGATTAACCTTGGCCTCGTCAATTCCAAGCTTGCGCACAGAGTAAAGAGCCTGCGATGCGAAAGCCTCGTTAATCTCCCAGATACCGACGTCAGAAACGTTCATGCCGACAAGTTCAAGAAGCTTGGGTATGGCAACTGCGGGTCCCACACCCATCTCATCGGGAGCACATCCAGCCACAGCGGTAGCAACCCAGCGAGCCTGGATTGAAGCAGTCAAGCCAAGCTCCGTAGCGGTAGAACGGCGCATCAACAACGCAGCAGCGGCACCATCGCTGACCTGCGAGCTGTTTCCAGCGGTGCTAGTGCCATCTGCCTTGAAGGCAGGCTTCAAAGTTGCCATCTTCTCAGCTGAAATGTTATGACGGATACCGTCGTCTTTTGTCACGGTAATCTCCTTGGGCGCCGCATCAGGATCCTCCGGGTCAAAAGAAAGGGTCTTGACTGGCACGATTTCGGCGTCAAACAGGCCAGCATTTTGGGCAGCTGAAGCCTTCTTGTGCGACTCGGCCGCGAACGCATCCTGATCCGCCCTCGAGATACCGTACCGGGCGGCGACGTTCTCAGAAGTAATTCCCATAGGCATAATGCAGTCTCTAGCATCCTTGGATGGCGATTCTTTCAATTCAGGCCATAAAACGGTCGGGATAGCACGGGACCCGTAGTTCCGGGTCATAGACTCCATACCACCACCAACGCCGACGTTCAGTGCACCTGCCCGAATTCCATTACCAATGGCTGTGATAGCGGCCAGGCCAGACGAACATTGTCTATTGATTGTGTGGAAAGGCACCGAGTGGGGGAAGCCCGCGTGGATCTGAGCCATGCGCCCTGCTTTGGCACCGCCTAGTTCCTGGAGGACCGAGCCGATAGCGACATCGTCAATCAGAGCTGGGTCAAGATTTGGGTTCGCCTCCAGAGTTGCTTTGAGGACGTGGGTGAGAAGCTCTTCGGGATAGGCATCCTTGAATCCACCCTTCTTCGCGCGAGTTACTGGTGTACGAAGTGCGGAGAGAATGACGATATCTGAAGGGGACTTTTGGAGGACCTGGCGAAGGCCGCGGGGAACAGGAGAAGCCATTCGGGCGTCTGTGAAAGTGGTCTGACGCCGACACAATCGGAGACTGGCGCCTGTCGATTAATTCTAGGTTTTGAGAGAGTCAAGGTGGGCGAAGCTGCGTGGCCGAGATAGTGACCGTATATCGTCCAAAACACCTTCAAAGAGCAGTTAATTTCGCCTCCACTATCCCAGGAAGATCAGGACCCGGCAAAATACTTATATAAAAGAGGCTACCCGGCTGGATTCCGGGGTTCGGGACCCGTCATGCCTAGACGAGGCGTTGAAGCTGCCATTGAACTGCCGGCAATGAAGTTCGGCTAAGGGATCTGCCGCCGGCAGCAGCGGAGGCAATCTGAGGATGGCGGGATGTGGGGATGTTATCGCTCATAAAAATGCACCACGTGCAGCCTGGAGGCCTTGTTATCATATCCACCTCCCATTCATATTGTTCGAATGTTTCCTGTCTACTCGACTATTTCGAAGGTCATCCGGCTCGTCTTGCTTACACCTTCGTGCACCATTGTCCTTCGGATATCAGGTAGGGGGAAATCCGACCGCTAATCGGATGCGGTGGCTTATGTCATCGGTTTCGGATCGTTTGTCGGAAATGAGAAAACATCAAGTGACTTCAAGGATCTACCTTACCTATCTACATGTCTTACCTCCCCTGGACCAGTTGAGAACGATTGTGTAGAACAGAAGGTCGAAGTTTTCATTCATTGGGATTATTGAGCATTGATATATGTGGGTTGCGTGGCCCCATCCTTATGAACATTGAAGCTCTGTGATGTCTCTGAACCGTTGCTTCCATGGGTATATTGGTTTCAAGAGCACTCAACGAGATAAATCATGACGATAGAACAGGTATCATCAGAAAGGTCGCATGGTGGTGAATGAGGGATTATTACATGTGAGGTTGTCGTAAGTAGGACAAAAGATGTCAATTGCGGATAATATGGCTGTAGTGGCCCGGAACCTTGCGCAGGCATTTGTCGCAATCAGCTCGAAATCCCATGGCAAAGGATACCTTCTTCTTGTTTAAATGGGGTAGGTTTGGATAGCCGGACCGTGTGGCTTGCTGTTGTGATTCAGTCGTGCCGAACCACTGCGACGGGTCTCGTTGAAATGGGGAGAGCGCCGGGGATGTTGATCGAGATGCACCACTTGTCATCTCAGCATCACTCGTAGAGCACTTTCCATGGGAAGCGGTATTATCGTCCTCGCTGATTGGACTTGGGAGACGCTGAGTGGAGCCAGAAGTTTTTTGACTACTCTCGGTAGACAGCTTTTGAGGAGGGCCAATCTTATTTGTAGATTCAACGAAGGCCTGATCCATCACTTGCGCGGACGGATTAACTGCGGAATTATGTTCGGGTATGCTCGATGCTTTAGGTTGTCCGCTGATGTTGAGGAACTGATTGACAAGATTGTGTGGGATTGGTGATGGTTGAACGCTCCCGTTCCGAGGCGTGCTGCCTGGCCAGTCGTGCGGAATCTCGTTGCTAGTCAAGTTATAGGTGTCCCCTATGCTGTCGACGTCCATCGTCGTGCTAAATACCGGAGCGGAGGAGTTAAGGATCTGCGGAACACAACGCGAGGCGTTCACGGCTGCCGTTGTAGGATGGCGTAACGTTCTAGTGATGCCATCGTCATCATCATCTGACGACTCGGCAGGAGTCAAAGTAGGTATACCACCAGGTCGGTTTGACGCCTGGCAAGCTTCGGTGTAGGAGAGTCCTCGGCTATCTGGAGAGGTGCGCAAGGCTAAAGGGCGTGGTTTCTGGACGCGCGGCTATCAGTAGTTGTAGGGTGGATGACTTGCACGCAAGGAAAAGTATAACATGAATCGGCAGGCGGCAGATTGGCCTTGCTTCAACGAAATGGATCATGGCATCGGTCGGAAAGCATACGGACCTTGTTCACCCTGGGCCCATTTTTATCATCGCCCGTCAGCTCATCTGGCTCCCTCTGTCGTTTCGAGATCCCTAACATGACCTTCTCGTCATCCCACTGAAGACGGTGACCCTCCCGGGTAAAAAAGGTAAGGGTATGATGTGATTATTCAACCAGAATGGTTTAAGAATGGATGTTCAAGCCTGCATTCAGTCGAAATGCGTCGATTGGAATATTTGAAAGGGAAGGGGCAGTGAGAAACCTCCCTAACTTGAGGCCAGCATACACGTCAACGAGAACGGTGAAGAGAATGATGCAGAGGAAGCAAACCAGTAAGCTGGCCTTGTATGGGAGCTCTGAATAACCTAGTCTGGACTAAGTTGGTGACCAATCCACAAGGTACTGCTAAGATCCTAAGACTGAGCTTCCTCACTGTCCGTTAGCCTCGAAAGCGGAGTAGCGGACCGAAGTGGAGAACAATTTTATGCTTTATACTTATCGCTAAAGGTTAGTGATGTACACATCGGCTACTAAGGTAAACCACTATATCGATCACGCTAGCATTATGCTCATATTACTCTGACCATGCGCCTTGTAGACTGATTGTCACTAGACAGAAGTAGCTCCTTCACCTGTTCTTAATTTACATGATTCATAAGTAGGTAGTCTGTGGCCTTCTTGCATCAGTAAGGTTCGGTTTATAATATAGGTTTGTCTGATTTGTAACCAGCCTGAGCCTGCATCATGTATACTTCAAGTATTCAGCTCTGTATCTTACTAGTTTACTTCAAGTATCGTTCTCAGGGACATGAAGTCCATACCATGTAGGACTGCGGACGTCATCCGCATGAGTGATGACTGCAAATAGTGATTCAGTTTTAGTCAGATCAAGAAACTCGAGCTTACTTTTCAGATTGACCTCCCGTCAGTAAAGGACTCCGTAGGGGTCTAGACTCCTTTGGCCGACGTGAAGTACTACAACAACTCGGTGTTACAACTAGATATATGAGTGGTGGTCAATGTGCGGTGAGATGGATTACAGAATAAAACCTACTTTAAGGTGCCTACATCTAATTCTTACAGGATCGAATTGAGGCGTCAGGCACGGGGTAAAAGGGTGGCAATGGAGTGGCACAAGTCCAATGCTTAAAGGCATGAACCGACGAGTTAGAAGTGCAGTATGGACTGTGACGACACTGAGTTTTATCTCCTTGTCTTTTTAATTGACAATAGAAAGGGTGATGGTAAGGCAGTAGAAGATCTCAAGCATATATTTCCATGCTGTAAGTACCTGGTATTTCCATTCAATGGTACAGAGCTGTCCGATGCTTAAGATACTTAGCTAAGGTGTGGTAGGTACTTAAAAGTACTCTGTACCTACCTAGGTACAACATCCAAGATTCCATGCGACCGACCGAGTAATTACAATACCAGTCTTTAAGTGGTCAGTTTATGATTTGGGTGCATGATTTTCTCTGTGTGAATCATTTTGTTACCCCACTTAGGATACCCGATCTGCAATTTTCCTCTTCTGTTATACCTCTCTACTCGTATCCCATCTGGCATAAATAACCACTTTCATATCGCCATCTTACCTTGTGACTAACGTCGCTTTTTCAATTGGTTCAGAGTCTTCTTTTTGTTCATTAGTTTTTGCTGCTTCCTCTTGGGTCTTGACTACAAAAACCACTGCTCCGTCTTCCCCCAAAGCTCTCAGAACTTTTCCTTTTTGACTCCGACATCGCTGCAACCCCACGATAAACCATGCCCCTCGTAAAAACTACTGAGGTCAACGAGGACACTCGTGGTAAGTGTCTCTTCTTTGTTATACTAGAAATTAATCGTCCCTCTAATCAATTGATCTTTCTCTTCAGTCCTGGGATATGACCCGTTGCTTTCCCCCCAGTTCCTTCAGTCCGAGATCCCTGCTGTGAGTCACCCATTTCTCAGCCCTGTTCCTGGCCAGCCTCAAACAATATGGGACTACAAAATCCTCTTCAGAAATGCCAAATAAACCATCCCGTGAAAAGTATAACATTGGGGCTGACCAGTTTTGTTACAGCCTGCCCATGCGATTGAGGCAGTCCGATCTGGCCGTAACCAGGCTATTGAGATCATTGAACAACGCGATGACCGCCTCCTGGTTGTTGTAGGCCCATGCTCGATTCATGACCCCGCTACAGCGCTCGAGTATGCAACCCGGCTGAAGGAGCTCTCTCAAAAGCTTTCTGGAGAGCTCTGTGTGATTATGCGTGCCTACCTGGAGAAGCCCCGCACAACAGTTGGCTGGAAGGGTCTGATCAACGACCCGGATATTGACGAAACCTACAACATCAACAAGGGTCTGCGTGTCTCTCGTAAGCTCTATGCTGATCTTACTGGTATGGGAATGCCCATTGCTAGCGAGATGCTCGATACCATTTCCCCTCAGTACCTTGCCGATCTCATCTCTCTTGGAGCCATTGGTGCCCGTACGACTGAATCGCAACTGCACCGTGAGCTGGCCTCTGGTCTGAGTTTTCCTATTGGCTACAAGAACGGCACGGATGGCAACCTCACAGTTGCTATTGACGCCATTGGAGCTGCCTCCCACCCCCACCGTTTCCTTGGTGTGACCAAGCAGGGCCTTGCTGCCATCACCAAGACGTCAGGCAACGAGCACGGCTTTGTGATTCTGCGTGGTGGTAACAAGGGAACGAACTACGATCGAGAGAGCATTAAGAGCGCCCGTGAGGCCCTGCGGGCCAAGAAGCAGCGCGAGGTGGTCATGGTGGATTGCTCTCATGGAAACTCGAAGAAGGATCACCGCAATCAGCCTCTCGTTGCTAAGGAGGTGGCAGACCAGCTGCGTGAGGGCGAAGACGCCATTATTGGCGTGATGATTGAATCCAACATCAATGAAGGCAACCAGAAAGTGCCCCCTGAGGGTCCCTCAGGACTTCTCAAAGGTGTCAGCATTACGGATGCTTGCATCAACTGGGAAACAACTGTTACTGTGTTGGAGGACCTCGCTGATGCAGTCCGTACCAGGAGGACCGCCAAAGCTTCTAAATCGAATGGTGTCTCGCAATAAGCAGTTCCCTTGGGGCAGTTTCCGAGGCATGTCTTCCTTGGTGATCCACCTAAGCGCTCTTTTTGATTCAGACACCAGGGCCATCGTGACATTCCCCATTTAGGATTTATCTTCTCTTCTGTCAAAATTTGGCGACTGTTATCTTCCATGAGCTCTCTTAAGTAATTCACCGTTGGGTTTGGGGAACCAGACTGAAGCAAAAGTTTTCTGAGCCTTGTCTTCTCAGTTGATCATGTTTTGGGCTTCTTATAACGTTCGATTCCAGTAAGGTGCAGCTGGCGTTTCAGGGCACAAATCGACCTTCCTTTCAGTGGGTAGACAGGATGCAATGATATAGGAACTCGTAAATGGTCTTTTGTACATATAGACCCACACTTGATGATCTATTTCTTTTAAGCACAGGTAGCGGAGCCAAGTGACCAAGGTGGAAGCAGATTATATGTACACAGTAAGAGAGGGAGCCAGTATTACATAGGTCAAGGCAAGGCAGAAAGCTCAAGGGATACCGTATACAGACGCCACAACCCCTGGGAAATGACGGGAAATGAAAGGAGATGAGAGACTGAGACACATGCCATGCAAGAATGATAGGAACAATCGGCAACATCAGTGGAAGATAGAGAGCGCGGAGAAGTCGAAGATATGCCCGATTCTGCTTTATTGGTAGGTATATGTCACTTTCACCGTCCGGTAAGCCAGCTTTTCCAGCTTCGTGTTGACTGCTTCGCAGCGGTTTCCACATTCTCAGCAAGAACATCCAGCTGTCCTGGCTGTGCCGGCACTGGCGCTGTTTCGGCGGCCGTCCTCGACTTAGAATCTTCCGCAGCCTTCGCGTTGAGGGCCTCGAGCACTCCCACTCTGTTAACGGCAGTCCCGTCAACCTTTGACGATAAATCGGAAGTTGACTCGTCCTGCTTTAGTCCACCAAACAGGTATTCCTTGGCCCGGTTCCATGGTCTCTGAGCCTTCGCCTCCTCCTTCTTCCGCTTCATAATCTCGCCAATTTCCTCGTTCTTGATTAACTCGAGTTGCTCTGGTGTTGCTGATCCGCTGGCATAAGCTGCCTTTGCATCTTGCAGCTTCTGCATTTCTTTCTCAACCCACAACACTCGCTGACGACGGTTGTATAGTGTCAAGGAGACCATAGAATAAACCGTGAGGACACCGCAGATACCTAATCAGAGACAGAACATATTAGCACATTCCGACCATCCCGTAACCTTCACTTGCAATCAACAAGTCTTGAGCTTGGAGGGTTGCCGCTTGGCATGCTTCCTAAACACCTACCGGACGCGGTGATCAAACTGTAGACCATGACCTTATGCGCCTTGTTCGCAAATCTGCGCCCTACATCAATCATCTGATCGACGCGCGTGGTTGACTGGGCCAGCCGAGCCGCCCGTGCCTGGGCTCGCAATCGCTCGACCTTTTCCTTCGGAGTCTCTGGTCTTTCACCGGGTCCCCGTGCGTTGTTTTTCTTTGACTCTGCCATGAAGCTGGGGAGCTTGTATGGCGTCCCGCCGGGCTTGGAGCTGGCATAGGGCCCTGTGGCTGTGAATCGTGTCGCGTCGGCTGCGGATCTGGACATGGTATCGGGACGGGGGTCTCCGTATCAATTTGTTTCGATTCAATCGTTTTGTTTTTCTGTTTGCCGTATATAATGTAAACAAGCTGCCCTCCCCAACCACGTATCTTTTGACGTCAACTTTAGTATTATTCCGGCAAATTCCAAGGGCAGCGCAGGTGGCAGATCGCGGAAGCAGCACAAGCGGCGTGGGAGGTTAGATCGGGAAAATTTCAGCGGAGGAATGGACAGAAGGAAGAGCCAAGACCCGCACATCGCCCACTAGACAGATGTCATCCCATACTTCCAGAAGTACATCTACGTCCATCTCTCAGATATTTCTTTCGCGTGGAATCTAAGTTTTCCGTTGAATCATTCTATGGATATAAGACTGATAATTAAACGTTGTCAATCTTTTCAGCATCTCGCTGTCCGATTGCTCCCTTTCATCAACAATGAATGCGGAGGGCTACGACTCCGCAGATCTGACGTCTGTTTTGAGGACGCTATCAGCTCTGTCAAATAATCGAAGTCATCAGGATTATCAAAACCATCCTCCTTCTGTCCATATATCACCTCATTCCCCAGTTCAACAAAGAACGCAGGACGAGGAAGACGACTCGTATGAGCCTGCAGAAGCTTCACACCCATTTCCTGTAGCCCAAGTATATTCAAATCATTCAACTTATCAAAGAACCACAGGGGCTCATGCGCCCTCAGCTAAAGCTCCTCTGCAACCTCATGCATCAAGCAGTATCGCGGACTCTTCTTCCATCACCACATGGCCTGCCGCACTGCGACATGTGATGCGGGAAGTGTC
Organism: Aspergillus novofumigatus IBT 16806; assembly: GCF_002847465.1. NCBI lineage: Eukaryota > Fungi > Ascomycota > Eurotiomycetes > Eurotiales > Aspergillaceae > Aspergillus > Aspergillus novofumigatus. The sequence goes on from NW_020194280.1 coordinate 907,432, forward strand.
CCAGAATGAAGACGCACAACGACGAATTCGACGACTGATCCAAAGCCAGCACGACCACGAGAGGCAGTGGTGGCAAGGACGAGAAGCTTTACTCAAGAAGCAGAAGGCTCGTGTAGAGAAGAAAAAGGAGCTAGATGCAGTTTTGTAAGTCATTGTTGAACCATCCATCATTGCCTGCGATAGCCCGTCCGGCCTGTCTATTGCCATATACATTCCTGCAGCTGTACTGATGTGATTCCTCCAGGCGCTCTGTTGGGGCACCGGTCGATGATACAAAACAAGTCTCAGTATGTTCTATGCCTCCTTTCAACATGAAAGGAAAGAAGAGAGCTTTCCATGGAGACCTGAGACTAATCAAACTCCCGCCTACTCGTTCAGACAGCCGAAGAAGATCAAGCAGAGTTGAAAAACTACAATGCGAAGGTCTACAGAGCTTCCAAACAGATGGCGGAAGCGATGACATTCGAGCTTCGACGTCTGGGTATTCCTTTCTTCACCATCAAGGAAAGCCTGATTTCTGACGCCCCGAAAGTTCCCCAACATGGAATTTCCAGACGCCCTCAATCCACTGAGTCGGCCAGTCAACATCAGGGCCTGCTCTCGAGGGACGAATTGTCCGTGCTCCAGCGTCGAATGCTGGAGTTGCTGCAAGATCTCTGCAAGGAATGAGTCTCTTGTCCGCGCAATTGTCGCACTGTTCCATCAAATAATGCCTTCGCTCGACGTTCGTCCAGATTGATGGCTTGCCACTTCACAGACATGACAATCTGACCCGTGCGATGCACCATTACTCGGTTGTTGGCTCTACCCTGTGGCTATGTTCTACCTTTCAGAAGCGTCAGAGAGTCAAGTAAACTTCGTTCGGCAGCAGTCCAACCCTCCTCGTACGTTATCGTTGGGCCAAACACAATGAACAGCGATCAGTCGACTTGGAAAGACCCGATGCTTTTGATCTGTGGCTATCATTATGTACATCGAAAGTCTAAACCACAAACCGCCTGTTCGAACCCTCTATACCAGACGCCTAGAGACCCCTGCTTCATCCGTCTCTTCGAGCCTTATATGCAGTAGCAAACAAATCGCAGAATCGCAACTAAAAGAGAGTCTCATGATATGGAAACGATGGGCTAGAGATAAGCTGAGTATAACGATAACAGTAGTCCATACGCACAACACCGTTAATGCAAGTTGAAAGGCAATGGAAAAGAGATCAAGAGCATGAAAGACACGCCTCGCAGGGAGGGTGTGAACACAACAACATCAAGTCTCCACAAGAGTGAGAATTCTTTATTCTTACTTCTGATCCGCCACAGCCACGGCAACTGCAACTGCAGCCCCCAAGATAGCACTCTCTGGCGCTAGTTCAAGGCGAATATAAGGACTCGTAGCAGGATCTAATGACCCCTGCGACGAATTAGTTTGCTGGGTGAGCTGGTTGAGATACTCCTGGCAGCGATCTCTGAAGCCGGGATATTTGTTGATGACACTACCATCACATGCGATGGACAAACTCCGAGAGTCTTCCTCACTCTCTACAATCGTGATTTCCTGAGTATCCTTGACAGAGGATGCTTTTGATTCTGTCGGATCGGAAAATTCCGCATCATTGCGTAGGCACCACATACTGTGGATCGCGGTTGCCAGATAACCCGCCGCGCGCTTCGATACGATCTGACAAATTCGTCGCAAGAAGCGCAGGTCATCGACGGATGGAGACACTGGGAACGTATGCTCTTTCTGGAGGAGAGCTGCTGAAGGGACCAGTGATGGTGACGTGTCTGCTTCGAGGAATGCAACAATGCTGGTATCGAAGGAGTAAGGGTCTCGCATGGAATGAGGAAGCTCGCCTCCAAACAAGTTCGCAGTTTCGACGGCCTCTGCGATGATGAGTCGGACAATTTCACCCAGGTAGCGTCCAGTAACCATGTACTCCAATGGCTGGTAATCAGGCCGTAAGTGAGTCCGGTTGAGGATGTCATCCCATCGGGTCATGGGCAAAATTCCACCACCAAACATGCTCAGCTCACTGTTGATAATCACATGCTTGGCATAATCAAACCAGCCTGGCGGTCTGGTGCCAAACTTGGTTAACCCTATCTCGTGCACAGGAAAGTGAACCGCAACGTTTGTTCCAGTTCCGAGGATTAGAGACATGCGTGTTTTAGGGTCGACGTACGCTCGCGAAAGAAGCGCTGCGGAACTGTCATTCACTATTGCGTCGACTCGTACGTTGAGGCTCCGTCTCCGGCATGATTGGACGATCAGATCCCCCAACTCCTGACCAAGGGTACCGTTGGAACACAAGAACCCTTTTCCCATGTGGATCACCAGGCCGCTGCTGATGGATGTCTGCTCAATCGGAAAAGACCATGACAATCCCATTGAGAGAGGCACGGCTTCCCGACCATAGTCAGCACCCACCGCACTTAGCATTGACTCAATCTTCTCGGCCATCCAATCGAAGAACAAGGTCCCTTCCAACAGCTTCACATCGTTGTCGATTGGAGATGATGACTCTTGAAGAATCTTCATTGCTCCCGGGCCTCCTAATTCAATCAAGGCGACTCGGAATGTCGATCCCCCAACATCCAAAGCCAGATACGTCCCTTTCTCAGTTCCTGACGGCAGTGCATGGTTGTACGATGGCAACATGCACACCGGGCTGGACTGTAGGCACGACTTGAATTGTTCTCGGATCTTTTCTGACATGATAATCATATTGCGCAAAGACAACGGTGCATTGAAGAGGCGGTCGACTTCCTCGGAAAAATTGTCGAGCGTCCGTCGTCGCCAGTAGGCGCCATGGAAAGCCTTCCGCCGCTTACGCGAGGGATCCCGGAACAATGAAGGGAACAAAATCATTGCCTCTAATGCAGCGACAATGTTGGAGAAGAGCTCCTGCATCCTGTGCAGGACTTTGACTAGAGGAGCTGTCATGGCTGAAGCGGCAACGATGGTACGCTAGCAGTTTACCTAAGGAGGCCAACAAAAGCGACAATACGTACAGCCAAGTCTGCAGACGGACAACAGATGGGACGATGTTTAGTAGTGGAAGACAAGACGAGGCTGATACCGATTTATACAACGATGCATCTGAAGACTCGGGCAAAGTATGGGGTGAGCAGAGGAGTAAATAATAGAGGCCCCACCGAGGCTGATGGTGGTTAGAAGGTTGACAGCTCAGCTTCAGAACGAGTGCGTCCACGATAAAGTGAACGGTGCCAACAAAGACCAGGTCCCTTTCTGTCAATCGAGCCCAGTAGCATGTATGAAGAACGAAGGTGACACCAATAAAAGTGTCAAGTTAGGTCCTTGTTCGACTGGCAATGTGGAGCCACCTTCTTTCCTTGCAGGTGTCGAGCGGCGAGGTAAGATGGAGAGGAAGGTAGACCAAGAGGAAGATACGGAGAATATGCCCAAGCAAGGGAAGAATAGAAGCAATCGAATCAACAGAGGTGGACGGGGACTCTCCACAGAACGGTGCCAGACGGGAAAAAAAGAAAGGTTCAATGCTGTAGTTGCACGAAGGCCGCCAAGTTGAAGGTGGTGGCGGTGGGTGAGATGGTTGTTGTAGAGGTCGTAGCAGTCAAAATTAGTTTCAGGTCAGGCCGGGGCCGTTGTGAGTGTAGAGTAGTATTATTATTATATTATAGAATAGTACCGTAGTAACAGTCGTCAGTCGTAGTCAATGGAGGGTGACGGGGACTATAGATGGTTGGAGCATGGATCAACGCGTGTCCATTCCAGAAGAGATTGTCACAAGGGGGAGAGGAGGAGTAAAGGGAACTACTTGAAGCAACGATAACAACTGCAAGGAGGAAGCGAGGCAAGAGAAGACGTTTGAAGATAGATGATCTCGATCATGAACCCAAAACGAAGTAATGTAAACTTTAAAAAAGAAAAGGAAAATGGAAATAGGGAAAGCAAAAATAATGGGATGGCGATACCGTGATAGATACTACCAGATTATGGTTCCTGTTTGGCAGAGTGCAACATAACAGTGCCCATTTGGGCCCTCAGTCCCTCAGGTATGGTAGTATTGTATCGTAATTACTTTCCATCATCTGCTACCTTACTACCTTACCTATCCTGGGCAGTAATAAACTAACTGGGTTCGAGAGAGACGATCAACCAGATGTCCAAATTCTTCCAGGGGCGCGGACGAAACTACTGTTGATTTTCATAAAACTTGACGGCAAGTTGATGAAGGACTTAGTGGTGTTTAACTAGCAGTCCCTTCAAGGTACGGAGTACTACAAGGATATCACCTAGTAGCGTGGGTAGCGTGGCCGATCTCTTGGCTTCAATATGCCCAATATTAATTCTAAGACGTCTTCAGAGGGTTGACTTTGTCTGCATGACCTTAACATAAATAGAACTAAGCTACTCTATAAGTAAGGACATGCTACTACAGGTTCACTAATAAGTACTACCTATCTTCCTGATCATTGTGATCTATACGTACAACAATGCGCTACGACGAGTAGACTTCAGCATCATATCCACTGAGATCGGTAGTAAATGCTAAATAAATAATAGTGAACCTAAGGTACGTAAGGAGTTGTAGGCCGATGTGGTGATCGCCATCAGAGTTACATTCTCGAGGTTCCATACGTAACCAGTCCACCAGCTGTTTCGGTTCTGTCATTACCGTTTCAGTACCGTGTCACCATCTCCCATTTCACTGCTCAGATCTCCCAATCGTCTGCAGAAAACAATTGAATATATAAGAGAGCAATCTGCTGTATTTTCTGCGAGCAGGGAGAGACATACACAGCTGAATGTTGATTATTTGCTCAGGAGCATTCCTCATGATGGCTTCTTGGCAGGCTCCTTTATGGGGCTGGTCAGTAGGTCCGCATGTTGTGGTATGTGTGACACTTGATGGTGCAACGGTGGTAGTCGGCAGTCTCTAATCACAAACGCCGAAACTGTTACACTGGCAGCTCCATCAACCCAAACTTCGTAGCGATGACTATGAATCGTGTCAGGATCTTCAGGCTGATTCTATTTGGTCATCATAATACTATATAAATGATACACTGTTGTTAGGTTCTTCTTCAGTGCCCTCTGTGTGCATTACTATGCGTCTTGTTTCTTGATTTGGAGGACCTCACAACCAGTATGACCCTACATTCCAAGCGACGTATGTACTCTGCCAAGGCACGGTAGATAGGTTATGCAGGTAGTGTCACTGTGAAGGTATGGTTCGATATGCTCCGTATACCACTTGCCTGCAACATATACTACTTGATCACATAGGTAAGTAAATACTGCTCGCTTACTGATATACTCTCACCTCCCGATCAGGGAGAGTGCCTCAATGTTTTGTAGTGTTGTTTGTACTACATGTTGTCATTGCCGAAGGCGAGGAACAATTGACAGTCTGGGTACGGAAGATTATCAACGTATCAAGTAATGATCCAAATTGTTTGAAACATCCGCACCTTATCAAGCTAAGACGGCTTGTACAACGCTCTTTGTCGCCACACCGTAGGTTGATTGCGTAGGCAATAAAGAAAAGAATCCGCGAAATCTTGAAATCTCGAATCGGAAAAGATATTGACCTCTCTAATGCTGAGCACCACCATCTCTTGACTACTTGCATTCTGATCCCGAGTAATTGGGTTGTTTTCATCGAGCCTTTTCTCAAAGAATTCAGACCGCTCCCAGAGCTTGTAATAATCGCACACTACTAAATACTAATCTCTGCCTAGTGTGACATCTCACCACGTGGACCGGGGAAGGCCCGTAAGCCGCAGTCTGGAGATATCCAAACATTGCCACTCAACGTGGATTCAGTACTGGGATCCAACCTTCTTAAACGAAGGTCAATGTGGGTACAAAATTGCTCATAGACCTGGATTACTCTGGGGTCTGAATGTCCTTGGAGAGATATCTACAACAGTGAAGGGGAATACTTGCCCAATAGGTCAAAACGTACTCCAGAGAGCAATATACGGCGCGAATTTAGGAACCACCAGGCGTAGGTTGACCGGCATAGCTTGGCCGGGCAGTCATCCTCTAGGATAACAGACAGACATTGATCATCGCATATCCTGAAACAAGAACTGATGACGACCAGCAAGACATGGAATAATTGCTAAGCTAAGGACAATACTTCAATCAGAAACCAGCACGTGCGCATTTACCATGCTATAGGTGCTAAATTTGGTTTCAATTGCAACTGTATGCCATGTATGGACCCTAACCTCGAGTGCAACATTGTGAGACACTTAAACATCAGTGATTCTGATCTGGTCTGACGGACCTCTTTTTCAGCCTATGACTGCATTAGTGTATATACCTATGACATGCCATCCGAATGATAATCATCCAATGGGGTCACATATATTCTGAATCTTTAGGCAGTTTCTTGATGCCGATTATGCCTACCTAGTCTTGGTCACGCCGTCGGTCATTTCTATGATTTGACTGATCTTGAGGATTAAAACATTGAGACTGCTATTGTAATCTTTGAGTCTTCTTCTATCCAGAAAATCATTATTCAGCAATAGCATCTTAAGTCCAAGATGCTACTTCCACCGTTCTGCTCTAGAAAAGGAACAGAGTCTAAAGCAGTTCGTCCACCATAGATCTCTAGAGGCCTAAGGTAGCTGTCAACAATTGCTGGGATAGATGTCGATCAACCACTAAATAATGCAAACACAGCACCCGAAGTGAAGCCATACAAAGATCTCTTTTGTCTTGTCTTGTTGACAGCTGCCCACGGAGGATCCATGGGTGCATCTGAGATGACATCAGAATTACAGAAGCGGAACATCTATTGTATATCAACCACTTTGTACCTCTCGTATATCTTCCCAGTTCTTTGATGCATCTTCAATTCTTTAACAATATCAACACTCAGATTTTCTAGTCGTCAGATTGAGTAAAAAAGATGTCGGCCGAGCGAATCAAAGACAAGAAAGGAGAGAATATTAATGAGGGTGACCATGTCTATACCCGCTATCGGGGCGGATCTCATGAAGGACAGGTACGTCGATATTCCTTTACGCTTATCTCCTTGATCAACATTAATAGAGGGTTTCTCTAGGTTGAAAAGATTGTGATGAATCAAGCCGAAGCGGACGAGGAGGACGTCGCGAATCCCCCCAAGGTACGGGACGATGCGATTTCGCCCCCACTACCCCTAATACATCGTCTCAGAGAGTCAACGACGCAAATGCTAACGCTCGAAGGTCATCTTCACCGATCAACATGGACATCGGGTTGCGCATAATCCCAGCACGTTGGAGAAGACCGGATGATACCTTCGCCATATGCCAACGCTCGCAACCCAGTTTTACGCGAGTTGGCATGACAAATATCGTTGTGTCCTTGAGCATACCTTGCTGCCTACGACGGGACTTAGCTCCCCGTGTTATACGTTCTGAGTTATATCCTTGATCGCGGCTCCACCTGTTTATTATCCATCGTGTTACTCTTCTTCGAGTTTGCTGTGCAGAATGCAAGTATGTCCATCATATCGGGCAGACAATACATCCAAAAAGCGCACTAGAAGCGACATAAGAATGTATGAATATTCTGCTGCGTACTCTCCTCATCCCAACAGTCAAGCTAGGTTAAGCTTACATGCGTCGTCGATTTCTCGGAGCAATCTGAAGATCGCCGTAGTATGGTTTGATCACAATCAACCTAGGTTATCAGCTCTGATCTTTGTCAATCGTTCCAGAAGCTCGTGCTTTCTTAGCCAGTACTGAGTACTGACAAATCAACACAGCGACTAGCTATCGATTACAGCAGGGGCTGGAGAGTTGTTGCCTTGTGAGCTGTGAGCAACTGAGCATTGTCAGCAATACGGGGTGGTTTCCCCTCAAATGTGGGGAAGTGCTAACTGCTAATGCCGCAAGCGCCGAAGAGACCCCGGCATTCCCCCAGCTAAGAGCGCCGATCACATGTGAGTGAATCGGGGCCTCGTTCGAGTCGTTCGAAGAAGAATTGAGCTATTCATTGATATCGGGTTCTTCATGGAGTGGAAGGGCCCTAGCCAAAGTGTAATAGATTGAGTTCGGGATCCTGCCCTTGCTCGTTTGGATCTTGGTGAGGGGCAGTTCTTCGTTCTGATGCCCGTAACAGAGCGCCCAGGGTCTGCCATGAAGATCCACTTAGGTCAACCGAGCTTGAGCGGAAGACAAGAAGCAATGGAACTTCATCTGGAGGACGATCCTATCATTGGCCTCTTTCCCCTGGCCCCTTTTGCTCAGCATGGCCCGACGCACTTCCGCGCCCCGTAAGGTCGTGGAATTGGTCAATGTAGTGGTCACGCACACCTATTAGACCGCGAATGATCAGCCACCATCAATAAGAGAAGTCTCAATATTGAAGCTAAAATTCAAGATACGATTAGGAGGCCGAGGCATTTCAGAGAGGGGAAGGCAGCTCGTATACTTCTTTTCTGGAGAAAACGGCAGATAAATTGCCTGCTGCCTTCCCTCCGAAATGTCTGAATCAAGCTGGTTACCATCTCAAGGCGTTTCCACTGAGTGGCAGCCGAATCAAGATGAGGTGGAGTTCCTTGCTGAAGGCAGCCGTCCTGTACAGGGCAATCTTTAGTCCCTTGGTTTCTGGTGCAGTGCTTCCTCGCGGCGCCGTTCCAACCGCTTCGGATTCAAGTCTTGTTTCGATCCTGTCTAGTGCTGCCAATGATTCTTCAATCAAAAGCGAGGCTCAGAGCACTGCCTCCTCAATCGCGTCAAAAATCGACGAGACTGAGAACAGTCGCTCGACGAAGGACGATGAGTCTGTGCAGGACGCCTTCGACAAGATTCAATCCATCTTTGCAGATGGCACTCCTGATTTCTTGAAAATGGCGCGTGAAATCCTCACGGTGGGATTGATACCGGCCGACATTCTCTCTTTCTTGAATGGCTACCTCAACTTGGATCTCAACTCGATTCACAACCTGAACCCCAGTCCGAAGGGCCAAGCCATTTACCCGGTCAAAGCTCCAGGAGATGCCCGTTACTCAGTCGCAGAAAATGCACTGCGAGCAGCGATTCATATCCCCACCTCGTTCGGCTATGGTAAGAATGGAAAGAAGCCTGTGATTCTGGTTCCCGGAACTGCTACACCCGCTGGGACGACTTATTACTTCAACTTCGGCAAGTTGGGAAGCGCCGCAGATGCTGACGTGGTTTGGCTCAACATCCCCCAGGCCTCGCTGAATGACGTTCAGATCAACTCTGAATACGTCGCTTATGCAATCAATTATATTTCGGCCATTTCAGAATCCAACGTCGCGGTTCTTTCATGGTCCCAAGGCGGACTGGATACTCAATGGGCCCTGAAGTACTGGCCATCTACCCGAAAAGTGGTTGATGATTTCATCGCCATCAGCCCTGATTTCCACGGGACGGTCGTGAGGTCACTTGTGTGCCCGTGGCTGGCAGCGCTTGCCTGCACTCCGTCGCTGTGGCAGCAGGGGTGGAACACAGAGTTTATCAGAACTCTGCGAGGCAACGGAGGGGACTCTGCATATGTTCCCACAACCACCATCTATTCCACATTCGATGAGATCGTACAGCCTATGAGCGGCAGCCAGGCGTCCGCCATCCTTTCAGACTCCCGGGCTGTCGGCGTATCTAATAACCACCTACAGACCATCTGCGGCGGCAAGCCTGCAGGAGGGGTTTACACTCATGAGGGTGTCTTGTACAACCCACTCGCATGGGCATTAGCGGTTGATGCGCTAACCCATGATGGCCCGGGCGATCCGTCACGGCTGGATCTTGACGTAGTATGCGGGCGTGCGCTACCACCCCAGCTTGGCCTAGATGATTTGCTAGGCACAGAAGGACTGCTGCTTATCGCATTAGCAGAAGTTCTTGCATATAGGCCCAAAACCTTTGGCGAGCCAGCCATTGCGAGCTACGCTAATTGAAGGGCAGAATAGCGGATCGACGGAGTCGTGCAGATTAGCTTGATGCCCTCAGTGATTTGTTTGGTCTGGGTAGACACCATGCTAAGGACCTTGTTGGAATCCGAGGACCCTGGCCCAGAATTCTGTGAATAGCTTATGTAAATAAAAGTTTGGATAATAACGATCAGTTCACGGGCGAGTCTGAAGGTCCGAACCGGTGTGGGTGTGAGTTGCTTGATCGAAAATAATAATGGTCATAAAGCCGAGTACGGATAGAAGTGATCACTGAGAGGCGTAAAACTAACTGTATTAGTGTCCATTTCCGAAGAACTGTCACGTGGTGCTCCCTCAACTAGAGAGGGGCAACACAATGCAGGGAGACTCAAAACAGATGGCTCGCTGGATCGCCTGAACCACTTCGCCTCAGATGGATGTGATGTGATGAAGCAGTATTGGGACTGGAACCTCGAGTGATCAGCGCTGGGCAAAGGAAGGCTAGGCCAAAAGCCAAGGCCTCCAAGCTCTGTGCACAGTGGAGCATGGCCACGTCCACATCCCAACAATGATTTGCCGTCGTCCAGTAGACTAATCTGCGGGTAACCAGCCGTAAAGCTGAACTAACCATTGCCATTGTTGACGCTGATAGACTTCTTCCAGAAATTCTGATGACTGCGGTTCCTCAATCCCGCTAAGGGACGCCAAGATGACTGTTGAGTGACTGATCCAGTAGAGGCACACAGCATCGAGATCTCTTGGTCTTGTGTCTCACATTCCAATCGGGCTAATAATGATGAAGAATAATCTTCCCCGATCGGGTTTCGGCTGTTGCAGAAAAAGGGGACCCGAGAATGGGAAGTATCACAGGCCGCGCAGTCTTCGACCTGGACTCGACTAATGTTGACGCCGCTAATGGGTTATGGGCCACTGTACACGAGTCGGCATACGTCAATCGCAGAACTCAGCCATCACATTTTGTTCTCAAACTGCGAAGTTCGCAATCTGCTCCACTGCCTACAACGTCGCCAAGAATGCCCGCTTCCATTGATTGCCAAATCCCATACCAGATCTTGCGTGGTCGCAGGAGTAGACACATGGGCTTCGTCTGCTCCTGAGTTCCTACGGAGCACAAGATCACTTGTACCGATGTGAATGAGCATATGTGATTATCATGTTTTGTGGCTTCGTCAGTTTCATTCTAGCTTCCTTCTCGTTTTATCATCACTGTCGTCTAACTTCTCCACCACGGAGTACTTTGCTACTCTTGGAAATAAGTCTGTACGCTTCTATAGTCTCTTTGATCAGCAGGATTGCAGTCGTCCAGTCGAAGCGTCGACTCATCAATCTGCTCTGGAGTTCCCTCGAGACCTAATATCATTCCCTTTGCTTCTTATTCTCGCCTGCTTTTCTTACGGAGATTTTCTCCTAGCCACTCCTTGACCATGATGTTTTTCTGCATTTTGTTTCTACTTCTCTTCCGCAAGGGTGTTGCCGGTTCTGACGATGATTTGATGTCCTTTGTCACAGTATGTCCTCCAATACAAGCTGGACGACCTTGGACTGACAAGATTAAGCTCCCCGAAGTTAGAGCGCTAAGATTCGACGTTGCTTACTATGACCGTGAATCTGTAAGTCCAGGATACTGGTTCGTCGCGCCATATGGCGTGATTGACCCAGAGGCTCCCACCAAGCAATGGAAGCCATGCCAAATCGGACCGTATATCTATGACGCAGATGGGGTATGTCTCTCCAAAACACTTGAAGCATGGACCCAACTTACGAGTCTAATTCTGCTCAGACCCTGATTTGGGCTGGTTCATGCATGTTTGACAACCGAAATATCTTCGATTTCAAGGCGGTGCACAACATCGATGATCGACCTCATCTCTCGTTTATCCTGCAGCATGCGTATCATGATGACGGCAGCGAAAAGGGACTAGGATATGTCCTCGATGAGCATTACGAGCCGGAATATGCCGTTGGCGTGACGAATGATCTTTCAGCATTCAATATGCACGAATTCAACATCCTCGACGGCGGAAAGACAGCCCTAGCTTGCCTATACCGGCCTGAATACATGGATCTTGGAGATTTCGGGCGTCCCGATGAACATGGCTGGGTCATGACTGGCGGTTTCGTGGAATTGGATGTAGCTACCGGAGCTGTACTCTATGAATGGAGCTCGGTCGGCCACATCCCTATTCATGAGTCTGTAACAGTCAATTCCTGGGATTCGCCGTCTCACCAGCCTGGCTGGGACTACGTCCATGTCAACGCCGTGGATAAGAACGCGGCCGGTGACTATATACTGTCTGCGCGGTTCACAAACACAATCTACCTCATTTCCGGACAAGATGGACACATTATCTGGAGGCTTGGGGGAAGTTTTCAGACTTTGTGCAGGATTTCACATTCTCTAAGCAGCACCATGTCCGGTTTGTCGAGTCAAATGAAACACATACAACTATCTCGTTCTTGAACAATGCTTCTGATGAAGGCGGACAAGATGAAGACCATTCTGCTGCTCTCCTTGTGCAGGTGGATACCAGTGCATCCCCCATGACAGCGCGGCTGCTCAACCGCTACGACCGCCCGGATGGAGGTCTCACACGGCTCCGTGGTAGCGTTCAGCGCTTGCCAAATGGCAACGTCTTTGTTGGCTGGAGTGAGCGAGGCTACCAAAGCGAGCACTCGCCCGACGGCAAAGTCCTCATGCAGGCCAGCTTTGCATCCACTCGATTCTCCACCTACCGGTCCTACAAATTCCCCTTTGAGGGTCGTCCTCTGACCCCGCCGGACGTGGTCTCGACTGTGTACGGTACAGATGAGACAGACCTCACGACTATCTTCCACGTCAGCTGGAACGGAGCAACGGATATCGCCTCGTGGAATTTCTACGCCCGCAAGGAGAAGAACGGAATCCCCGTGTTGGTCGGCAATACCACCAAGATCGACTTTGAAACGATGTACATCGCTGACGGATATCTGGACTGGGTCTCCGTGGAAGCAGTGGATAAGGCCGGGAACGTCCTGGGTACTTCTGCCATTCACCACACAACTACACCAGATAATTGGCGACTGGCGGGTTTCCAGGGCGAGGAGAAGCCCACCCCTGACGACCCTTCACTGCTGTACAGCTCGAAGCTGTCCGATGAAGATGACGTCACAGGTTCTTACAGCACAGCCAAGGAAGCAGCCAAAGCTATAAACCAAGCGTATGAGCTTATCCAAGGGGTCGGGAGCTCTTGATATTTGTTTTAATTGCATGCTCCATGAGCGGGCTCATGGCTGGCATTTACCTATTCATCCGGCGACGTCGTATGCAGGCATACCACGCAGTCCCATCCGATGAGGCTCAACCTACGGAGGATCTTGGGCCTCATGAGAGCAAATAAAGGAAAATGCATGTTTGAGGGTTGCGAATCCAACAACAAGGCATTGTGGTGACCTCGGCCTTGCGCGGATCCTTTTCCATCATCTTTCTTCTTACAGTCGCCTATAATCATGACTCATGTACATATCGATCATCATCGCGTTTCCTTACTTGGCAAAGTCATATACTTCCTGAATTTCTTTGAAAAAGACCACCTACTTGCCTGAAGTATTTATTGATGCCAATGTACGAGTGATCCTTGTGCGGATTCGAACCATTTCTGTCTCAATTTTCCCATTCCTTCGTTGGCAAGTCCCTTTTCCCACTCCTCATATCAATCCCAGTGTTTCAACGCCATGAACAGCTACCAAACAAACTAAAACACAAGTCTTAAAACCTTGGCTTTGACAGGCCCCGCCAACTCCCTCGCCAGCCGTTCATCCTCACGAATTTGAAAAGCCGTTGGACCCATGATCTGTTCCTCAATCTCCCGAGCGACTTTCTCAAGCTGGTCCTTTTTGAAGCTGCCCATGTGGAGTCGAATATCGACCCAGTCGAGTCGTGGTCCATAGCGCGCAAAGGCAAGCAGCGGCAAGGACCACCGCTCACCCACTTGAAGACTGATGGGCCAGTCCCGAATATTCATATCGATATGAAGGACACGCAGCGCCTTGCAGTAGACAGTCAGGTCATCGCAGGCATTGTACCACGCCATGTCGCTCATGCACTTGTACCACCTGAAATTCAGCAGCGCAGGCTCGCTGTACATGGTATGGTTGAGCTCGATGTGCTGGATCGCCATTTGAGCTTCCTTGCTGGTGATCTTCAGAAAGCGCATCACGGTACGAGTCGTGTTGAAAATGAACTGCATCCTGGAGTAGAACAGGCACAGAGTATCACGATAGATGCTGCGGCAGGTGATCAGAAGCGCAATGGGGAGGGCAGGACAAGTAAAGCGTCCCTCACTTGAGGGTGCGGCATGTGTTCTTGGGTCGCGAGGTCGCAGTTGACGATGGTAGAGGCGGTAATGGACTCTCTTGATGTTGTTTTCTGGGTTCTTGTCCCGCAAACGGACGACTTCGACTCGGTGAACGTCAAAAGTGAGTTCATAGATCCTCCAACGTAACTCGCTGGGAAGACGCTGAAATGCCGAAAGTTTGGCGGGTAGAGTGTCTCTCACGATGGCAGATGCATCCCTACCTGGACGTTGGTAGAAGCTCTTCTTCGTAGGAACGAACTGCAGAGACTGAGGTAAAAGGACACGGTCTGCCTCAGGCTTGGGCTTCGACGAAGAAGCAGGGTATGCTAGGTAGCTATCAGAGGCGGTCTGTTCACTTTCAAAGACTTGGAACAAGAAATTCTCACCTTTGGTGAAGCTTTTTCCATCACGGTTTGAACTGCCGGTCTGATAAACATTCGAAATGGCATTACTCGTCTTGCTGGTGAGGGCATTGGGTACAGAGGCTTTGACATTCCCGGTGGACGCAATCCCCGGCTTCTGCGAGTCTCCGGGTTTCTATTGGGTGTTCTTTGTCAGCTGGGTTGCACTCAATCGAATCAGGACAGCAGACGACTCACACAGATACCATGCTTTCGTCCTCCGGAGGAAACGTTCCTGTATCCGCCTCTGCCACAGGATGCCTAGATTGTCGTCAGTGGTTCCTAGCTTGCTTAGGCTGAGGTGTAAGTCCAACTAACACTGGGTTCGGAGCTTTTTGCTGGAAAGCGACAGTTGTTGTCTACTGTATCGTGTGAATTGAAATGGGATTGGTTGGGTCTGCCGCCTCTTCCTCGACCGAATCTGTATTCACGGCCTCCTTGCTGATCTCTATTTTGCTGTTTTGGTTTAGCCATGGCAAGATGATGAGTCGCTGATACTCAGAGGGTGAAGAGTGGTATGAAGAGAATGTGTGCATGTATGCGTATGAGACAGAGGAGGAAGGAGGAGATGAGGTGCCTTGAGGGAACCAAGCTCTAATACAGAGCGTACTCACAATCAAAATTCAACTAAATCTAAGAGACTACAACACATATCTCACGAACTGCTGAGATCTCAATCATTCACTGCTTCTGACTCGCTTATTATTCTCTTCCTAGTTGGCAGGTGCAGAATAGACTGAATGGTCTGTCAATAATTGATGAGTATCACACAACTCCATGGCAATTTGATTAGCTAGTCATAAACACATCAACCTGTATATTTCAAAGTAGTATTGTCATTGTCGTAAGTTCAAATGAATACCTTATGATTCCGTTGTCAAAGATTACTACCAGACAGAGGGACTACCTATTGCGCTGTAAGAGAAGTATACAGATATCGCGCTAAGCCACTTCCGGACGGTTGCATGCCTTATTTTTCTGTCATCTATCTCGCTGCTGTTATTATTAGACTCAATTTTCCATCCCCATCACAGAAAAGGCTCTCGCTGCTCCTCTTTATCGGCCTCCCCCAGCTCAGTTGTTATTCAGAATCAAGTACAAACTTCATTTCCATTCTTAAAGGAATGTCTTTTCCTTCTGGAGCCCTGCGACCCTCCAGCCTCTCTGCTCGAGCTCAATTGCTGTCGATATTGCATCCCGTGAGATCATCACCGGGACCCCACCACAACCACCACCACCACCAACAGCTGCAGCATCACCGCCGCCCCTATTCTTCCTCCTCTTCCAAACCTGACTCTCCTTCCCCATCTTCCTCTCCGTCTTCCTCCTCCTCTTCAGGGTCTCAATACAACCGCTCTCAATTCAAAATCCTTCCCTTCGTGACCATCTTCGCCATTGGCACCGGTTCCTACATCCTATTGGTGAAATCGCGCACAGGCGTCCGCAAGCCGCAATCCAATCAATAAAAAAAACACCACCACCAGCACCACCACCTCGTTAACGAGCAAATAAGAACATGGCCAACACACAGAATCCCCCAGCCGTCCCTCCCACACAACCCGCCCCTCCTCAGGCCTCAACGAACACCACCCCGCGCTTCTCCCCCCAGGATGTCACCGTCGTTTTCCTGCTAGGCGGACCCGGCAGCGGCAAGGGCACGCAATCCGCCAACCTGGTCCGCGACTACGGGTTCATCCACCTGTCCGCTGGCGATCTGCTGCGCGCCGAACAGGCCCGCGAGGGAAGCCAGTACGGCGACCTCATCCGCACGTACATCAGAGAGGGCAAGATCGTGCCCATGGAGATCACTGTGGCGCTGCTGTCGAACGCCATGGCCGAGGCGTTGGCGGCGGGCGCCGGCGCGACCGCTGACGGCGGGAAGAAGAAGGCCCGGTTCCTGATCGACGGGTTCCCGCGCAAGCTCGACCAGGCCGTGTTCTTCGAGGATACCGTCTGCCCGTCCGAAATGACTCTGTTCCTCGACTGTCCCGAGGAGGTGATGGAGAAGCGGCTGCTCAAGCGTGGTGAGACCTCGGGGCGTGACGACGATAATGCCGAGTCGATCCGCAAGCGGTTCCGGGTGTTTGTTGAGACCAGTATGCCCGTCGTGCGGGCTTTCGAGGAGCAGCAGAAGGTCTTGTCCGTCTCCGCCACAGGGATGGTCGATGAAGTGTATGCCAGAATCAGGGAGGGACTCGAGAAGAAGGGTGTCCAGCCTATCTGATGGGAACTGTGTTAACTCGGCATTTGACCGCCAACTGTTTCCAATCCTCTTGCATCTTTCCCGTTATTGAATATATTCCTGTTCGTTCATTGGAAGAAAATTCATGTTCGTGTTCATATATATATATAGACATATCCCATTTAGTCCACCTTTACTAGAGCCAAAGAATATACAATCTCTGCCTCCAACACCTCGTCAGAAAGGATGAACAAGACATGATTCGTGATTGATTGATCTGGCCCATTCCTAACTACTAACATGCATCCAAGGGCTTTCCCGTCTCTAAAACAGAAGTAGCTACCATATGAACATTGTAGAAATGGAAAATAAAGAGAAACGGACGGGAAATTCGAACAAGTAAAAGGGGGGGTCTCCTGGTTCAGATGAACAAGACAAGTAAATTAAAGCAAAGGACACCCCAATCATTACTTTTCTTCTTTTTTTCATCTTGTGGCGATCAAGTCTATTGCTTTCTCCTGCCTCGCTGCAACTCTTGTTCCCCCTCAGCGCGTCATCTATTCAGCACCTCCAACCAACTCAACCTCCCGAGCCTGCTGTGGTTGTGAGGGTTGCGACTGCTGTTGTTGCTGGGGGTTACGTCTCCGGTCACCACCCTTGGCTCCTTTGTCGCCCGACTTGCCCTGACCGGCTTCCTCAGTCGCAGCCTGCATGCTCTCTCGGATATAGCGCTCCCGCTCGGTGCGGAGAACACCCAGCACACTCTCCAGACTGCGGCGCCAGACCATCAGACGGCCCTGCACCTCCGCCCACTGCTTCTCGCCGAATACACGGTATGTGGCCCGGTGCACCAGGAACTCGGAACGCAGCTGCGACAGCTTGCCCTCGACCAGACCAGCCCGAATAGTGTCGATGACCCACTTCTCCACATCTTCAACGGGCACGCGCAGCGCCGAGGCGATGGTAGCATAGGGGAGGGAGCGAGAGGGAGTCGAAGCCGCAAGCGAAGCCAGGGTCAACAGGCGCATCTTGGTCTGCAGAGCCTCGGCGCCATCGGCCAGAACACCGCCAGAGATGGTTTCGAGAGGGGTGGCCGCGATGAAATCCTCGTAGGCGTCCAGAGTGTCGGCGGTGAAGATCTCCAGCAATTCGAACAGGGTGCTGTCGCTGGAGCGAAGAGCCTGGATGGCATCGGCGGCGGTCAACGAAGTGAAATCGAAAACGCCGGGGCTCTTCAGGGTGGAGGTCAAGGCACGGACGGCCAGGTCGCGCGCTTTCTTGCTGGAGGCCTCGTTGGCGGGGATCGTCTGCAGGGCCTGCACCACATGAGTCTGTGCCAATTCAAGATCGCCCGAAGCCTGAGCGGCATCGGCAACGGCAAGGTGCAGCTTCTGAGCATCCTCGTCATCCAACTCCCAGGCAGACAACCAGGTGGGCAGCTGAGCGGCCAGCTGAGGCTTCAGAGCCTCGAAGGCGTACGAAGAGCCGGACTGGCGAATGACGGCGACGATGGCCAGGAGGACGTGGAAACGGCTGGAGTCGGTGGGAGTGAGAGTGTTGAAGATGGTGGTCAGGATGGAGATTGCGAGCGTGGGGCCAAACTGAGGCGAAGTGGTGATAGGTTTGGCGAGGTAGGTGCAAATGCGGGAGAGGAACATATCCGGGTTGGAGGCCTGGTGCACCAGGTGCACGAGGAGGTTGTAGGCGGAAATGATTTCTAGTTGCAAGATTGCAAAGGTCAGCCTTTCCCAGCTCCTTCTCTCTGTCTCGATCCTCCGGGTTCATCTATAGCAACCCGCTCACACAAACTCACCCTTCTCTGGAGCCGCGTTCAACACGGCCGCGGCACCCACCAACTTCTTCAGCACTTCATCGCGCTGTTTGCGATCGGGCTCCTCTTCCGACTGTTCTTGCTGGCGAAGAGGCTCAATGAGGGGAGCGATCTCGGATTGGAGGCTGGCGTCCTCATTCTTGCGGAGGGCGTCAATGTACTGGGCGAACTCATCGGCGAGTTCGGTGAAGGTACCCTCGATCAGGAGGGTGTTGGTAGGAGCGGGCATAATGGGCGTAGATAGGAGAGGGAGGGAAGGGAGAGAGAGAAGAGAGAAGAGGCCTAGAAAAGAAAAAGAGAGGGGTGGAGTGTCCCAAGAGGCTATCGATATTCGATAAGTTCGATGATGCCGGCAAGGGCGAAATTTCAGTGTGGGCAAAACTCTTGGCGAATTGGCCCTTTTTGGTTGGAGAAACCACCTGACAAAGAGACATCTCTTAAGGTGGACGGAGACTGATTCAACCCAACAGCAGCGTATTACTTTAATAAATCCATGATTATGATCGATTTGCATATTGTTTTCATGACTATTCGGTACATATTTTGAGAAGGAAATTTTTGCACACTCTCAGGGTCATCACCGATTAACCACATTCCGCCGCCAACAGGAGCAGTCCAGAGCACTTATCATTCTACAGGCCGGATTATCGTCCAAGGGCATCATCACAATTGTTAAAAAGTCAGAGTTACCAGAACGTCAATTAATAAATCGGGTCGTACCCATGAATAAGTCAATTCCTAAGCGCCGACAGGTATTTGCAGGCTCCAATTAAGGACAGTCATGAAAAGCGGATAGTGCATACAGGATCATAATATCACAAATGGCTCAATTACAAGACATGAACGCGGGGGAATATTGCGATGCAGTGCAATGAGTCAAGTGTTCGGAGGGGGGGGAAAAAAAAAAGTGCGGAAAACAGGCGACGAACAGGCATTAGAGCAGAGAAGTGAATGGTCGAGTATCAATCTCCGTGGTTGTCTTGTGCGCTCCATATACTGAACGGATGTGATAGGTATGGTCATGGTCGCAAACATGGCACACCACCCCATTTACAGCAAGAGACGAGCCGCAAAGAAGAGCACGGTCGCCATCACACCAGTGGCGTGCTCTCCGACCAGGCGAATGGCAGCATTGCTGGTCTGAGTGGTAGCACTGCTGCTAGTAGTCGTGGTGGCCGTGGCAGTCGACTCAGCCTGGTTTCCGGTCGCGCTCTCCGTGGCGGTGGGAATAGCGGAAGAGGTAGTGCTCGATGAGGAGGTGGAAGAGGCCGTCGCGTTCAGTGTACCGCACTCTTTCTGGGCGGCTGTACACTTTTCATCCTGATCCTGAGTCGAGGAGGCATCGACGCACTGCTTGTAGGTTTCCTGGCAGACAAAGAAGGGGATGGTCTGCATGTACGGGGACACATCGGCCTCGGTACCGTTGCTGCAAACGCAGGAGAATTGGAGAGTGTCCTGTTCATTTATCGCATTAGTTTGGTGAGGATTGAGAACGGTGGGTTTTAAGTTCATCTAAACATACGGAATCACATGAGTTCTTATCGGCGATTCCACCGCAGACACTCGGGCAGGTGTTCCGCTCAGCCAGACACCAAGCAGCTATGAATCGTCTCCATGTTAGTCAATTGACCATTTGGGGTGACGAGCGACCTCAGTAACGAACCTTTGTCAGTATTTTTAACCTGGGCGATGTTGAAGCCCGCGGGGAAAGTGTAATTGTTGGCAGCAGCAGCGGCAGCCACCAAGGCGGACAAGACAATGGCGATGGAGCGCATGGTGGAGAAGGTGAAGATCTTTGATTATGTGAGAAGATCGGCAGTCAATTGATAAGGTTATTGAGGATGCAAATAATCCTGACTGGATGAGATCGTTATTGGTAATGACGACGACGACGACGATGCAGAGAGGAGAGGGAGGAAGAGAAGGGAGAAAGGTAAAAGAAGAACAGGAAGTGGAGGAGGAGGAGAAAGAGGGAGATAAACAAGAGGGAAAGATCAATTCTCTCCCAACAAACAAAGTCTTAGATTATTTTGTGTTAGAAGGAAAGGACCTATCGAGGATCAGGAATGCCAGTTTAGCGTCAATTCTCGTCGAAAACGGAAATTATTCGAACTCGACCAAGGATCATAGTTTAGGACTTGGACCGTTGGACTTGGGTAGGAGGAGGTTAGTTGCAGTATCTAACGGAGATACCTTGGTACAGTCATAGCTAGTCCATGGTCTTGTCCGTTATTATTATTGCTATTCTTCTTCTTAACTGGTCCCATGACTGTTAGAACTTGAATAGCACCTAGGATTCATTATCAATCAGTCCTTTATTTCCGTGCAGAATCGTCTACTCCGTACGAGTATAACATTGCGAGGAACTTCAACTGAGGCACCACAATTGGAGCTAGCAACTAGCAACCACTACCTAGCAGCAACTATCTTAGCAAGGATATAGTATCCACTACGTAACCTAGTCTACTACTTAAATGACTGAACCCATTTCATTTGTTGACAGCCAATCATTCACCTGACTCTCCGGAGTCTACGGAGATACCTACAGAGTAGTCTACTCTGTACAGTGGAAATCAAGGAACGACCGGCACTTTAGGTGTAGCCAGGAGAGTACCTAGTGTAACTCAGCATTCATCATCAGCCGTTATTATTATTATTATTATTGTTGTTGTTGTTGTTGTTGTTGTTGTTGTTTTCATTATTCAGGTCTGGTGGCACAGGAATAAGAAATACCGTCAAAGGAAAGCAATCAAGTCCGATCCGAGTCATATCATACCATCCGAAAACAGAGGAATGCCCGTTGTTGCTCATGTGCTCAGACATTGGTTGGGTACCTGAATGTACCTGTGGGCGGACAACGCAGGTAGACACTATACAGTAATTAGCCTGTAGCAGATAGATAGTGTCAGAATAGTTGACTATCCGATCCATATAATAAAATACTACGAGCACAAGGAATAA
Source organism: Aspergillus novofumigatus IBT 16806 (assembly GCF_002847465.1). NCBI lineage: Eukaryota > Fungi > Ascomycota > Eurotiomycetes > Eurotiales > Aspergillaceae > Aspergillus > Aspergillus novofumigatus. Next base: position 929,039 of record NW_020194280.1, read on the forward strand.
ATCTCGTTATTATCCTTGTCCTTTGTCACCAGACTTGTCAATCTCGGAGATAACATTTCCATAAACAAGAGAACATACCCGCTGCGGACTGGTATGAAAGATCGTAGGATTTCGCAGCACATTCAGTCTACTACCTTAAGAAGGTCGATATCTGAGTCAACTATAAGTATTCTTCTCAGGTCCCATATCTTGATAGATGATTGTCTAACTAACTACTGATCACTCCAGATCAACTGTAAACCTGACGACGATCAATCGGCATGATGGTTCTTCATCCGAACTATAGCCGAGGTTCGTCGCTGCTGTTGGACACATCGAACAGGCACTTTTTCTGGATACATTTCCTGCCTTCTCGTCCATCTCACCCTCAATTATCTCCTCCCTTGATACAATATCTGTGTCCAAAATGGCCGAAAAAGACCACCCTCCCTCCGCTCCTCCGCCCACTTCCTACATGAGCGAACCTACCTCCGACCCCGCCCTGCTTGATCCCTTTCGCGCCATCGGCTGGTCCAACTCCCTCCTCAACTCCCCAGACTACTATCCCATCCGCACCTGGTCCCGACTCCCCAAGCCACACACAGGCGAAGATGGCTTCTTCGCCGGAACACTGGCCACATCCTCCACAATCCCGCACTGTCTGACTCTCCGCCGGCGCAACCTCCTCCCTCCCGCGCAGGAGGTCCCCGTCTGGCCCAGTCCCACCGCAACCCCGTCGTCGGCGCCTTCCCCAATTCCTCCGGATATCATCATGATGGTCGATCTGGCGACGCCCGGCGTGAGTGGCCATCCGTCCACCGCTCATGGCGGCGTCGTGGCCACGCTGCTTGACGAGGCCATGTCCTTGGCAGTCGCCATGCATGCTCCGTCCTCCGGGGACCATCCGCGGGGTGCCATCTACACCGCGCAGCTGGACGTCCGCTACAAGAAACCCCTCTGTGTGCCGGGCTTGGTTGTCGTCCGCGCGAAAGTCGTGGCTCGGGTCGGAAGGAAGTACTGGGTGCGCGCGCAGGCGGTGCAGGAAGAAAGTGACGAGAACAACGGCCGCGGTCTCGGGGTCATCTGGAATGGGCGAAAAAGAAGACAGTGGTGACGGATGCCATGGCGTTTTGGATACAAACTGCTCCTTCGTTGTGACCATCATCTCCACTTCATACTCTAGTTCTAGTGTATATACTCCGTATAGAGATATATATGTACATACAAGACATTCATTGCGTAGATTCAGTGGTCCAAGGAGAGAAGGGGGAAGCGATGCAGGGAACAAGGCTACATCTTCGACTTCCGCTGCCCGATATTCCGGCTGGCATCCACCACCAATCCCACCTGGGTGCTCAGCGCGATCACATCCCCCTGTTCATCCAGAACCACCACGTCCAGATCTGTCCGGCCGTTCCGCACAGACCTGGTCTGCACTCGGCTATACAGCCACTCCACCCCGCTCGCCGGTAACCGCTTCTTGAAGTCGATGTTCAGCGTCACGGTCGGGTACCAGTACTTGGCCAGTTTCCCCTTCGCTGATTCCGACCCTGCAGAATTTTCTGCGCTGTCTCCCTCCTTCGTCGCCTTGCCCATGCTGTCAAACCCATCCAGCGCCATCGGGAACATGTCCACCAGAAACGCCACGGCCTCATTCGTCCACCGCGCCTCCGTGTTCCCACCTGGCCGGAACCGTGCCCACTGGTCGACGACCGGCGGTTTGCCCAGCGCAGCATCGGGTCCGTACAGTTCCACCTGCTGCGACGCCCGGCGGAACTTGGGAAACGGCGCAACCAGCCGAACCCATTGCCCATCGCGACCGGTCTCCCGCAATGCTGCAAGATTCACGCGACCCTGAGGCCCCGACCCGCGAATTGCCTCAGGTAGCAAAGTCCAGTTCGAGGGCGCCGACACGCCCACTTCAGCTGTCGCGGGGCTCACCGTGATGTAACCCGCGACCTTGACTTCCAGATTTTCCTCGTCGTCAGATGAGGTCGACGACTCTGTCTGTGCCTTCTTCTTCTTCCCCTTCTCGCTAGGCTGCAACAGCGCGACATGTATCGTACTGGTTCGAGCCCCGAGCTTCGTATCCTGCACCTCCAACACAGCCGGCCCGACGGCCGTGCGACGTAGAAACGTAAGCTGCATAGAGATCGGGGTGGCAGGGCTATCATACCGCGTGGGGTGTGTGTGCGCGAAATGTGTGATTGCCAATCGGTAGAGGACAGCTGTTGTATATCCGCCGTTGGGAACTATACGGTGTCAATCAGCTCGCAATGATCTCAAATCACTATCATCAAAATAGGAGACGCACCAGTGCCAATGCACCATTCATCCCGCAAGATGGCCGAGTACCGGTGGCTATTTACTGGAGTTACTTTGATCGCCTCCTCAAAGGCCTGGTTTGCTGCGGGGGCTGCCATCGCGATAGGTTGTCGTTACGGCCGGAAAAAGGAGACAATACTTTTGTAGATTGACAGGTCAGGTCAGATCAGGCCAAGCAAGCTGTTCAAGAAATTGAAAGTCCTGTTAAATGAAAGAGAGGTTGGAGACATGCCGGAAACCGTAGCTAATGTCGCAGTCGATTGTCAACATTAATACGTCGGCCATGCGCTTCGGATCAGACCTGACCAGACCTCGGTTCTTCGTATCTTTGGAGCTATAACTAACTTAATAATTGCCGAACGCTGACTAACCCGCTACAGTTCGTGACCAGTTGTCCGGTTGACCAAAAAAACTACTGACTGAAAACGTTCATGAAGATGTTCGTGTATCTGGCATCCGTGTTCTGGTATTTTTATCTGTAGGGAACGAAAATATACTCCCTCACATTCCCTATCCAGACATGCCATTCATTACGCCCGTTGACCTTCTTTTATCTTCAACGCTGCGGTGTAATTAATTTATCCCAATACATCCAATTATTGCGGCATTTGCATCGTACCATCGTAGATTGATTGAATCAAAAGAAGAATCCGTGTACTTAGTGCGCTGGTGACGCATTTGCCAGTCTCTCAAGGCAAGAGAGGACACCTGTGAACAGTTGGAGTCAGCGAGACGTTCTACATTGCTCAGAAGCCTAGTATGGCACGACAAACTACTCACCAGTCACTCCCTGCGTCAAAGTGGCTTTGGCTTCTGTGCTGCGAGACCCCAGAGTGACTGTCATCGCATAGCCAACTGCCTTTGCACTTTCCAGCTTGTTAGCCCATCGGAACACTGGCTCGTCGTCTCGACCGTCTCCGATGGCCAACAAAAAGTCCGGCCGAGCAATCTGCTCGTCCTTTTGGCTCGCAGTGAGGCAGTCCCTCCATACCAGTTCCGCCGCCGAGGCCTTGTTCGTATTTGCTGGTCCTACCACGAGTGCACGGTCAATGAGAACGGCATGTACTCCCTGACTGGCGCATGCATCGTTGATATGACCTGCACACTCAGATGCCAGCCGAGAGGCAGCTTCGTTATCTTCCGCCGAGCCATAGTGGAACACGAGGGAGCAGTGGCGTTTCTCAATCCAGCTGCCCTCCGCTCGTTCCTGGTAGTAGCTGAGAATCTGACTGACGCCTTCCTTCCAGGCATCTGTCCGCTCCTTGTTGGTCAACTTGAGCCATTCTTCGGTGTTCGGCTCTCGCACGAAGCAGCCATTCTCTGCGATCAGCCCGAGGCCGGGAACTCGTCGGAACAGACGTTCCATCTCTTCGGGCATTCGTGAGCTCATGACATAAACCACATTCTTGCTGTCCTCCGTCAAATCCGTCAATGTGGTAATGGCTCGCTGTGGAGTCGTGACAATGATGCTCTTGGGAGAACCCCATGACGCAAGAGTGCCCTCGTAGTCCACAATGATCAATCGACGTGCGGATTTTCGGTACATCTCCTCCACTTTATTGACGGGCAAGCGCGGAACAGCCATGATCTCACGCGAAGACTGTTCATTCCAGACACGTTGCAATTTCTCATTGAAGGATTTCACCCAGTTTCCTGTCGAGTTCTGAAGGACGGCCCGGCGAAGCTGCTCCCACACCCGTTGACGCTCCGTCTCGCTCCTGGTCAGTGCAGTATGGATGGCCTCCGCACATTGTCGGTAGTCCCAGGGGTTGACAAGCAGCGCGTGGTTGCCGAAAACTGACGCACTTCCAGTGAACTCGCTCAGAATGAGAGATCCATACTTCTTGTTTCCGTATTTTCCATCTTGGCAATACACAAATTCATGACTGGTCAGATTCATTCCTTCACGCAAACTGGTGATCATCAAGGCATCCGCCACTGAGATCAAAGCCAAGTATTGCGGGAAAGCAAGATCTTGTTTGAGGAATACCAGTGGCTGATGAGCAAGCGTTGAGTGCATCGAGTTAATTCGCATGGCGATGTCTGAAATCATGGCTTCGAGCTCTGGCTGTTCGGTGGTGCTTGTCGCGACTTGAATGAGAACAACCTGTCCAGAAGGGTCAGCGCAATCGCATAAAGGCGCATATAGTAGCCAAAAATGTACTTGCCTTGTCTCTCCATTCAGGGTACGTGTTTAGGAAGAGCTCGTAGCTCAGAAGCTTTTGCCTGATTCCGCGAACTGAGTCAATTTTGTCGCGGGAAACGATAAGACGTTTTCCTTCATATCTCTCCGAGATTGTCTTCACCCATTGTTCCACATCGGCCGCTTGTCGTCGCTTGTCCCAGGAGGTTGGATCGATACCGATGGGAAATGTACCCACGTTAACAAAGCGATCCTCCAGCTCGAGTCCCTCGTTGGTTGCCTCGACGCAAAGGATGCGACTACAGGTCTGAAGGAAATGTCGGCAGTACTCATCAGTCTGGAACCCAATAAGGTTAGCGCCCAACATGCCCTCGAGAAGTTCTTTTCGAGGCGCCAAGCATCTGAAGACTTCGGAGGAAGGAAAAGCTATATGCAGGAAGAAACCGATTTGTGCATCCGGGAGCAATTTCCGAAGCATCGCGGGAACAAGGAGCAGGTGGTAGTCCTGGACCCAGATGGAATCGCCGCGTTTCCAATTCTTCGCAATGCGCTCCGCGAACGCTTGGTTGGTCTTGACATAATAAATCCAGGAATGGTCTTCATATGCTTTGCTTTTCGGGTTGTCGGGGATCTGGTAATGAAACACAGGCCAGAGGATTGTCTTGCAGAAATGAGTGTAGTGACCGTCAAAGTCGCCGTCGCTGACATAGACCGTCAACGATCCGTACTCATCTTCTAACTTCTCGGCGATGGCAGCTTTGGTGTGCGGCGACAAGGCATCCGTGGGCATACCTAGCGTGCCAACCCACACTTTGTCTTCCAATTGGCCTGCATCCGTTGCAGATCGCACCGCATTACGCAACCCGCCGTTACCCTGCTCTGCTGTTTCGACGGTCCACTCGGCCTTCGAGAACGAAGTTTTGCGGCTGCGATCCTCGGCTTTACCCGGGGGATGCGACCGGAAGGGTTCGATTTTCAATGGTGTCTTTTCGCGAATCGGCTCCAAAACAGAGACAGTGGGCTCCTGGTGTTTAAGGATCGAAGGGGAGGGTGAAATAGGCGGCCGAGCCCTGGGCTGGTTCAGAGCTGTGGTGGCACCCCAGGCGGGAGAATGGGCTTCACTTTCGGTGAGAAGATTTGCATCATCCAGCACAGCAGGAAATGGATAGCTTGGGGGTTCCTGCTCTGCCTTTGTAATGTCCGATGTGAATATTCGCTCATGATCAGTTGTAGCCCCAGGCGTCAGGCCTGCCTTTCTAGCACCATTCTGTCGTTCAAACAAGCTGATAGCAGCATTGGGTGTTGGGGTCACAGCCTGGGATGGAGGGTTCGATACGGGAGGGCTCGTTAGAGCACCGGCTGGATCTTCAGAGTCGTTGTCATGAAAATTCACAGTGTACGGTAGGAATCTGGCAGATCGAATACGTCAGCGCAGCAGTGACAGTAGGAGAGAATAATCGACATACAATGAAGCGATGAAGATCGTCATCTTTGCTGATTGATACGGGCTCTAAAGCAAATGGCGGAGGAGGGATGTCAAAGGGAATGGCGAAGGAGGGGCTGCAGGAAGTGGAAAGGAATAGTGCTCGAACTGCAGTTGATGAACAAAGGGTCATAGAAGATATAGAAGAAGTGACACGGCGACAAGGAAAAGGCACCCTGAATGCTGGGTTGATACAGCTGGTTCTATTCTACCACGGATCGTTGTACTTGTCACAACTTGGACAAAAAGGGCCTTCTCTCATGGCTACGTCATGTGAGAAAAAGGTGAGGCCTAAGGCGGAAGAACCCAGCAGGAGTGGGACGGCCACTAAAAACCTGATAAGCAATGGCAAAAACAAGAGAATCCAGGGTGAGAAGAAGGATGTATCTCTTTTTTCCCTTCCCAGGGTGGCTTCGGCCCTGTCTAGAAAAATTTTGGACTATTGACAGTGATCTACAAAGTATCTCTCTGATTAAACTAAGATCTTTTGTCGTGCCGACTGATCAACCATTTCGTATTGGCTGAGGTGATCGATCCTTGTTGGGTTGGTTCGTCTGTCATCATGCAAACCATAGGCTGCGCTCTGATTGGCCCAGAAATGTAGATTCAAAAGCGGTTCGGATAGTGAGGGGTATTTGTCACGTGCTGATAAATCGGCTCTTATCATCACATGGAATGGGAAACCTCAGGCAGAAATTTCGTATCACTCGAGGGCATCCAAAAACTTGAACGACATCTCTTCCTGAAAGGATTCTAAAACCGCAGTCTTTCCCTTCTATTCTTCTTGCTGGGCCATGCCATTACGGATCACATCTGCTCCGGTATCTGGTATTCAAAAGAAAAAGAGACCCGCCGCGTTTAAACCTCGCGCCTCCCCTTTTGCCGGACATGCTCGCCAGAAAGCCGCCGTTCAATCCTCCCGTCCTTCCAAGCCCGATCAGCTAGATGAGCTGTACACGGGTGATTTCGATCAGGGCTCACTTCCTGACCTTGGGAGTTCTCATTATGTGTCACAGATCGCCGCCGTCGAGGATGTGATTCAGGCCATCCAATACATTCGCGACAAGATGTTCGAGGATATCCCTGCTCGCGCTGGCATGAATAGTACTCGCATTGCTGAAGTACTTAATCTACGCCGGTCGCTACCCCCTCTAGCCTCAGTGGCTCATGTTCACACTCTGATGGATGCGCCTACGAAAGTGGAGAAAGAGATTGTGGAACTGGTCAATGCCGGTCGTGTTCGTCGCTTGATCGTCCCAGGAAGAGGGAATGATGCGGCGGGGCTTGGCGATTGCCTAGTTCTAACAGAGGATTGGGAAAGGCTGGTGCGGGAAAGCAGTGTCTTGGAGGCCTCAGTTAAGGGTAAGTGAATGGCGTCCTGCCGTATCACCTGTCTGCCTTGCTCTTACTGATCTGCTCGCAGATAAATTCCTTCAGGTTCTCGGCCAGATCGGAAACACTTCGGCTATACCTGCATCGCTTCTTTCCCAATCAGAGCGTATGGAACTGCTTCGCGCCGGATTTTTGGTGTCATCGTCCTCTCTCGTCAAAGTTTCCACGGGTGTCGCATCGCTTCCCGGTCTTCCATCCTCTACTCCTGCTTCTGCTAGTCGGAGTGGTAGTGACGGTCAGTCCTGCGACACTCGGGATAGCCAGCATCAGTCACAATTTGAGACAGCGGCCCTCTTTCTGTCACTTCCCAACACTGGGCCATATCTTCGACTTCTCGGAGCTGGTCGGAAACATCTCCTTGCTCTTCTCAACAAATCCAGTTCTGGCGAGGCCCCCGTCTATCTTCTGCGCGATCGCTGGGATGGCGCGGTTGAAACGGATAAGAGCTTCAGCGTTGCGAAGCGCGTGCGAGGTGAATTCGCTGGCATACTTCCAGGAAAGACGAGAAAGTGGAAAGAGCTCTATGGCATGAAGTTTCGCTGGGCTCTGGAGGAAACTCTGGGGGCCGGGTTAATTGAGATCTTCGATACTGGAAGTGTTGGGCCTGCAGTACGCGCTCTATGAATTTCCTTTGTAGAGAAAGTCGTGCAATGTGGATGAAACTGGGTGCGATGGTGAAATTCCACCCGCTTTCACCTCATTGAAGCACACATATATACACGTCGTCCAATATCGACACCACTACGGAAGACGAACCATAGCGCGATTGCGCAGTTCGAGGCCCGGGAGGTTCGATCCGACGAAGAATATTTCGCTGACGGACGCCGTGCCGTGCTGGATGATTTGGGCGAACGTATCGATACCCTGGCCGTTCTTCTGACATGGTGAAGACGTATCAAAGCTCATAAAGAGCCGTAGGTACGGTCTTTGGAGTGCTTCATGTTCTGTCGAGGCTCGAGTACTGAAAAGCGTCTCGAGCCCCTTCATATACCCCTAGTTAGGTTTGAGATAGAAGTCACTATAGAATACAAGACATGTTTGCTCACGCCACGGCTTCTCGACTCATAGTCTAAATTTACCCGCAGGCTCGAGATCCACATCTGGCAACTCAAGAATGATCAGCACACAGCTTACTTACTATTCAGGAGCTCGCGGAGCTTATCATCTAGCTCACCTAGCTAGCTTGCCATTCCAGCTCCATAATATTGAGGTAATCTAAAATGGAATCTTCAAATCTCAAGTCCACAGTGTCAACACCACTCATCCGCCTCTCCCCACACCCCTTTTCCTCCCTTCCCGCTCACCCCTCCCTCAACGCATCCCCATCGTCACCTCGTCCACCACTCCACAGTTTCCTCGAAACAGCCCTATCCGAAGCCCACTCTCTCCTCACAGACACCATCCCGTATACCTTCAAGGTAGACCCGAAACTACGCTCCTCCCCACCCGCCACAGCCAAGGTCCAGCTCCTCAAGCGCACCATCCGCAACGGCGCGGGAGTGTCCGAGGAGAGGAGGAATTCTGGGCATGCCGGAAGAGTGTACACCGAGATGCGGCAGTGGCCGGCTCGGCCTCGTGGGAGGAGTTCCGCAGGGGTTTGAGGGAGAATCATTCCGAGAATGAGATGGCGTATACGCCTAGTGTGACTTCTGTGGAGAGGTTGTTGGAGTGGCCGACCGAGGGGAGATCGAGGGGGTTGGAGGCAGGTCGGAATGCATGGTGAGTTGAGATCTTGATCTTGTGAGCTGATTTGCTTTGTGTGTAATCGTGTGCGACTCGTACATCGAGAATGCGCTCCTTGTATTTGCATCCTGTCTCCGGCAGGGTGTATCTTTTGCTTCGTTAATCTATTCTACATACACCCAAGACACCCAGGTCTATGCACCACGCATCTAATGGCAAGCCACTAACGTGCAGCCAGTGAATATCATCACCCATACTTTCCACCCAACAGCCTTGATAGCCCCCGCACCTTCATCAGCCTAGTCATCTCTGCCGACTTACTAAACTTCGACCGTCAGGCATTCATGACGGTTCAGATCCCTCTCGCGTCGAAACCTACAGATGCAATTCCCCACGAGATACGGGAGAAGGTTGCATCCGCCGCGCCCAGGAACGCGGTTTTTGCATCCTATGCCAGCGTGGAACAGGTCGTGTCAGTGCCCACACCGGCGGTGACCTCTAACCCAGACGCGAGGGGCAGGACTGGTGATGCCAATCAGCTGGAGTGGACGATGGCGACCACTTCGGATGCAGGCGGGGCGATTCCGCGGTGGATACAGCGAAGCTGGACGATGGGCGGAGTCGCCAAGGCAATCGTAGCCGACGTGGGGTATTTCATCAGTTGGACAGACCAACAGAGAAGCAATATATCAGATTCAGCTTGAACCCCGCATGGAATGATAAATAGTAGTGGAATGCCGTTAACCGTATCTAAGATCGATGTCTGATAGTGCACTCCTGCTGTGCTACTCCTTTGGACTTCCTTGCAGCCATAGATGGGTACAGAGGACTAGCCGGTGCTGAGTTTCTCCAAGTACAAGAAGAAAGCGAATACAAATACAGAACTCAATCGAAACGTCTCCCAGACGGGCAGAAGTACCTATGTGGCCCAACGAATGAATTTGTGACGGATTTTGCCAGCATGAGCTTCCAGACCAAGGAGACCAGAAGGACGAATTTTTAACTCCTTACCCCTGCGCCATAGACCCCGGGAAGACAAACGCGGAAGAAGAAGAGTATGTTATGAAACAAGATAGCGCAAAGTACAGCCAAAGTGGAGACAAACCATCATACCCAGCGTTATGCAACTTTCGACATGGCGAACACCGTCACGTAAATGGTGAAATGAATATTATAGAGGCTAAGAAATCAAAGACGAGACGTAGGTGAGATAGTGGTAATCAGAAGCACGAATGAAAGGGAAGAAAAGAAGGAGTTCGGCGAATTAGATTTACCAGCCTTGCTCGGCAGCAAACTTCGTGTAGACATGGGATGATCTGTCGTCAAAGACATCTGAACTCCGAGCAACGAGACGGTTGAGAGGTAGTAATCGAACCTTTGGGCACGACGGGGGGCTATTAGACATAACAAGGGACATCATATGAAAGTTCGGGGACCAATAACAGATGAGTGCATATCAGTCATCGCTGTGCAGTGCTACCGGAACTGCTCTCGGGTTGAGCCGATGCGGCGCTTGTATTCGAAGGCGCTAGGTTGCTGGCATTTGACGAAGCAAGTTGGGATCGTAAAGCAGCCACTTCGCTTTTCAACCCCGCCAATTCTTCGTGGACTGATCGGATGTAGGCCCAAAGCTTGTCCTCCCGATCTCTGCCTTGTTCTACAAAGCTGGGATCATGTGGTCCGGGAAGATGAGTACCATTGCCTGTAGCGTCCAGGCCAGCTTTCGAAGACAGGGATCCACTGTGATTGGTAGAATGACCGAGGGAAGATCCGTGTTTTGTAGCGGCCGACGGCGGCGGCGGCTGCACAGAGCCTGGATTGTGAAGGGAGAACCGCGTATCCGAGGGGCCCATCCCGGGTGGAGGAGGCAGCTGAGGGGCGCCGGGTTGAGGGGGAGGAAGTCCCAAGCCAGGAGCGGCATGATTCGTAACGGGTCCCTGGGACGGTCCGGATCGGCTGAAGGGTTGCTGCTGGAATGGCTGCGACATACCGGGAGAGTGTGAACGGTGCAACTGGATACTACTGCCCTCCGGACCATGTCCGCCTTGGTGCGAGGTAAGAGCATTTGGTGAAAGGGGCCTTGGGCTCTCGGTCACGTTGGTAGACTGAAACACCGACGCACCCGAAGGCTGCCCTGGCGGTGGGAAAGTCATATTCCCGGATTGAGAAACGGGTGATGTCGACGCACTAGACCCACCGTGGCTTGTGGGAGGAGGGAATAATCCTCCTGGGGAGGGTCTGCCGGCAGCTATTGGAGGGTATGTATTTGGCTGACGCGGTTGGTAGCTGCTGCCAGAGTGAGAGCGTGGAATAGAATCTGAGGGGGCATCGTGCTTTTTGATGCTGGGCATGTTGAGTCGGCGTTCATCCTCTTCATCCATTCGCTCCGGTTCGGCATAGACGAGACCGTCCATGGTATCTTCGGCACCGGGGGGAACAGCGCCCTCACCATAATCATCCTCTGGAGCATAACTGCCCATACTGGCTCTGCGACCGGCGCAGCCGCCCTGACCTTTATTATGTCGAGCAAGAGCATCACCGCGCGCGAACCGACGCCCGCACTTCGGACAGATATGTGGACGCTCTCCGGTATGAAGCTTTGTATGTCTCTTGAGATCATGGAGTCTCCGAAAGCGCGACTGGCAAGTCTGACATACGTACGGCTTCTCCTGGCTGTGGGTGAGAAGATGGCTCTTGAGGTTATGATGTCTGGTGAACTCGGTGGCACAGTAAGGACAACGATGTTTTTTGGCCGACGGTGATCGCTGGCCGCTTTTTTGGAACCCCGAATTGGGTAGACTGAGACCCCGGCGGGCATCGCCGAGATGGCCCGTAGGCATTGGGTAAGAGAAAGCCTTATTACTACTCTCCTGCATATCTGTGTCGTCTCGATGGCGCGGGCGATCACCGTCCTGAGAGGTAGAATCCTCTATGGGGCCCGGACTAGCCACAGTCGGAGCGGCCATTAGGGTCGAGCCGTTATCGGCAGTACCAAAATTATCGGGGACGCTGCCCGAGGTATGCACCGAATCGACTTGCATATGGTCCGACGACATGGGCATGGAGTCGTGGATGGAACCGACATTTTGCTTTTCGCTAGCACCCAGAGCCTCTCTTGCTACCAGCGAACTGTCCTGCTCGGCCGCCTTTTCCGAGTCCTGTGGTCGGTCCATCGGACCGTCTGTTGGTGCAGTGGTGGACATCTGGGGTAACGAGTCCCTCGACCTCGAGACGTTTAGTCCGGCGCTGGCGATGGACGTCAAGCTCGAATCTTGCTTCGATGGCTTCAGAAACGCGACGGATTCGGGCGGGCTCAAGATGAGCGAGCTAGGTGTTCCGGACAAGGGATTCGAGATGGCAACCGGCTCGTTAGTCGATTGCGTCAATGCAGCCATGGATAACAGATGCTTGTTGCCAGCCGGAAACGGATGACGAATGAACGGGAAAGCTACTTGCACGGAAGTCATGTCAGTGAATGGATATCTCTTTTGAGTACGACGGCTACAGGAAGAACGAAGGGATCTTCAAGTCGGCAGGCAGTAAAAGGGGTCCATTGAACGAGACAAAAAGGCTTCGACCAAAGGAAGATGATATCCCAAGAACAAGAGTCAAGTAGCACAGAACGACGAGTAATATCATTATATTGAGAAGCACCGTCGCGTGGGGCGCTCACCTGGAACCGAGTGTGGCGCAAGCTGACGGGTGTGGGAAGTTCAGCTTTCGCAAACGCCTTGTCAGACGATATGGGACCCCACGATGAGAAGTATGGACCCGGTGGCAGTGTAAAAATAGTGACTGAGCCTTGCAAGCCGGATGAGCGCCTCTGATGGATGCTGAAATCTCTATCAGGATTCGGCTAACCCATCGGGTGGGAAGAGATTTGAAGAGTGTGGCGGGCGTGCAGGCGGAATGGAGAATGCTTATTTGGGCTGTAAATAAAGCTCGAAGCAACGACTGATTTGAAATACAATGGAAACGAATGTCGTGCAGGCGGATTGACCCCTTTCAGATGTACAAAACAGCAATACCGCATAAATTGTCCACCAGAAACAGACAAGGGCAGGCAAGGGAGAGGAAGGAAATCGGGGGACAATGCAGTGCACAGGACAAAAGTAGCGTAAAAATGGAAGGGAAGAGAAGGATTTAATCGGAGGCCTTAGGTTGACAGAAGGGATAGCTTGGACAGCGACAATTCAGGATGGTTGCGGATTCCAATATATTCCGTTTTTTAGTAGTAGTAGTTGTTGTTGTTGCAGTATGGTAGTAGATGGTTGAGGAGGAAGAAAGATGGAATGACTGATGGACCGAATGAATCGAAGAATGAATGATCAATTGATGGATTATCGATGGATCGATGGATTGGTAGGTAAAGGTTAGTGTTGCTGGGTTGATGTTTTGGCTACTGTTACAGTAGAAAGCGGAGATAGATTCTCTCTCGGTCTCTCAGTGTCTCTCTCTGAAGGCGAACACGAGGATCCAAGGGACAAAAAGTGGCTGGAGAGGGGGAAAGGTACGTATTTGGGTTACCGTATGGATGCTGGGGCTCTGAAGTTGCTGGGTCGAGATTCAGTGTGCCGACGTACCGGATCAGTGGTATCTCCGTCTGACACCTTGATGTAATGATGTAAGGTACTGTCAGGTAGGTAGTTTATGCCTAAGGCTAATTCCTGACGCCAAGGATTACGTGACAGTCTTCCTTTCAGTGGTTATGCCAGAATATTCTACCCTGTTTCGAATTATGTGAGATTACTAGTTAAGGGAATTAACTTCTGTTTTGCGATGATTCGTAAGCTTGTTCATTAGGAGGAATGGAAAGAGCGATGTCTGCCTAGATATTGTGGAGGAATTTGAAGACGCAGCACAGCCATGTTCTAGAGCCGCGTATCCATCGACACAGGACGGCGTAGGTATCCACTGGTACGGTTGTTCCGTAGAAACTCGACGGGAATCAGCGAGAATGACATCAATGTCCATCTTACTCCGCATGTAAGTGTACCTCTTTACTCTGGCTGTACCTTTTTTCTCCCCTATCTACATTGCAGTGTGCGCATGCATCCACACCTCTGTCAGTGGCACTGGGACAGAATAAGCCCGATTTCAAAAGATGAGGCTGAATCCATCCCTAGAGCAGTGTGGCTGGCGAACCAATGTGATCATAGTGTAAAGACGAGTCAAACCTGATTTGATTTTTAGCAGACAGTGGGGCATCCCTTGAGGTGGCTGTACACTCTGTCCTGAAACTCCGGGGCAACAGTATCTTCATAAAGTGTCTATCTAGTTCATAACTTCTTACTGCCGTCCCTCTCTATTAATATGTGCAAGATGATAGTCCTACAATACCAGACTCACAAGTCACGCCTCAATGGCTCCTCCTCATTACCTTAGGCGATCACCTCCTGCGTCCCGTAGACAGCGCCCCAGTCTTCGATCCACCTTCCAAATATATCTTGCACGTACTCTAGTACATGTCATTATCCCGATGTCCACTTCTCAGCATCAACATTGTTATATAATATGTAACTTACACAGTCCGGCGTATCCACGTTATTGATTACAGCCATCTTATGTTCTTCGACAACCACTGCAGCGAGCTTCATGACCTGACATCACGTGGAAACTTCGGCATGGACCATCTTCATCCACTTTGGTACATTTCATACTAGTATGTAAGGTACCTCTGCTGGTAAATGCCTCGCATTATTACTTTATATCCCCATAGCTCTCACCCAAGTTGGCTGGAATCATCCTTTCAAGATTCGACGAGCGGTCATGAGCCGAAAAGTACATACTCAGTCCCAATCAAGAAGTATTAAAAGGTAAGCAAGCCACTACAGCTCTGAGAGGCCTCTAGCAAGAGAGATGCCAACTGGGTTAGTTGCGGTTAAGTATGTCGCCTGAAGAGAAACTGCCAATAACCAAGAATCCTGAGTGTCAGCTTTCAAAGTACAGAAGGACTCATGTCCTCATTAATTATATATAATTTTGAGAATGAACATGTGCATTCTCTGATTGTTGAATCAATAAGCTGACGGACCATGGATGCGATCGATGTTGACCAAATCATGGGCGCTTAGTGCACATTTGGAATCTAGTACTTAATGATATAGAACAGCAAACCCGATCGAAAGCAGCATCATACCATGGTCGTGATGCAGAAATTAATATGATGGATTCTCTGGACGAGCGGCTAGACAGTTGGACGAGCCTAACGAGGAGACAGGTGGCAGTAGATGGACTTTGACAGCGGTTCTGCAGCCACCATGGTTGGTTGCGCAAGAGACGATCAATTTTGGCGCCGGGGAAGTGTCGAAAGGGAGACGAAGAGAGACCACACCAGGTGCGATGATGACTCGTCTCATTCGCTCTTCTTGTGACACGGCCTGCATCGTCAGTGGTAGATAAAAGGCCGGATTAACGCACACTTTGGTCCTCTCCACTGTGATAAGCCAGGGCTGTTGCGCTAGTGAGTGTGCTCTGCATCCAGTCACCTCCTCATCGTGCACTTTTGTTCCTTCGACATATTAGCCTACACCTATCTGGGCGCGTCCCTGACTTTACTCGGCATCAGCTTTCCTCCAATCACTCCTGTCGGCCTTGACTGTGCTGCATGATGCTAAGCGCTCACACTTGCGCCTTCACACGGCCCGGATCGAATCAACCTAAAGATGGGTTCCCCCGCCCAACTTCGAGCGAAGATGACGGCCAGCCCCAGAGCTCATAATTGATATTCGGGGCGATCACGCCAATCTGATTTCAATCAATCGATTTCTTCCTTCTCCTGCCGCTGCTACTACTGCATCGGTTGAGTATAGAAGTTGAAGCTGTGCCGGTACCACTTGAAGTGAACAGAGCACTCAAAGTCAACTACTCTTACGGTGAGTCGTCTTCGCTATTCATGAAGAACGCTCCAGAGGCTAATTCTCTGTATAGACGGATCTTGCAATTATCGTCTGTCTGATTGACTTAACTATCAAGTGAGTGTTGACCTCGCTTTCGGCCCCTGATATTCGCTTCTCATCATCTGTGATGCTGCTCGATGAGTGTAATACTGATTTTAGATTTGCAGCAAATGGAAGCCTTCCTCCACTAGTCAACAGCAGGTCTGAGCCTACACATTGACCGCAGCTCACCGTTTGGCTGTGTATTCGTACTTTAGCAAACACGGTTTCCGAAAACGCCAGGGGCAAACACCTGTCTTATCCAAGGTTGAGAGCTGGTTCTCTTGGCCTCTGCTGGACTTGTCAATCATCTTACTCCTGTATTGACCTGGCTCATCAATGTCGGTCTCCAGTGAGAGCCAGAGCAATTCTCCTCACACCTACGAAGCTGTTTCTCCCGTCGATATCGTGCGTGGTCACAATCACTTCCCAATGACAGCCTCTTCGCAACCGGGTGGAGGAGGTCGGACGGAGCGAAGCTCCTCTGAATCCTCTGTTTCCTCGTCACTCAGGAGTCCTCGCACCGCTCGATTCGCGGAGGCAACATCGGTGCACTCCCCTACCGAAGCCAGGGGTGCTTCTACGTCTCCGTTCGCGGACCCGCCGGGTCATTCACAAAGTCAGCCCGATGTGTCTGACGTCGGCTTTGGTTATGTCGCAGCTAGCGATCCTGCTCAGCATGCATCGCATCAGCTTCCTCCAGCATCACCTCTCAAGAGCGCCCTCAAGGTCCCAGGCACTCCTGGGCGGACTTTGAATCCCCTGAGTCCTACTTTCCGGGAAGAATTCTTTGTGGAGAAGCAAGAAAAGGTCACTGAGAAGGAGAATGCGAGAGACCTGGTAAGCGGACCCCAAGAATCAGCAAACTTCTCCTGATCATCAATGCTCACATACTGCTCGCAGCGAATCAAACTACGCGTGCGTTTCGCCAAGATATTCCTTCGTTTTGTCAACTTCGGTTGCAGTCTGATCGTGCTCACTATCCTGGCAACGACTCTGACGATATTCCATGCGTCGAAACATCTTCCTCCTCGTAACAATTTACCCCCCTGGGCCAAAGGGACGAACCCATGGCCGCAGTATCTCCTTCTGACATTGGCTTGCATCTCCCTGTTTTCGTGCCTGTTTGTCTTCTGGGCGTATTGGAAGGGTGGCCACAAGCGCGCTGAGAAGATCGCAGTGTACTACACAATCTTCTCAGTCTGCTTCTTCACATTCAGTCTAATCATGTGGATCGTCGCAGCTGCTATCTATCAGAACTCCAAGGCCAACGGCAATGGCCAGGACCTTTGGGGCTGGTCGTGCAAGCAGAACCTTCGAGAGCAATTGTTCCATAACGATATCGATTACGCGCTGCTGTGCCGTCTGCAGGTAATTGGAATTCCTTCTCCCAACTAGTCTTCAACGAGGCTGACTGGAACAACTCCCAGGACTGGGGCTTGGTTTGCGCCATCATCGAGGTCGTGATTGAAGTCCTGGTCATTCTCATCTATGCGGTTGTCTTCTACCGGTTCTACACCAAGCGACGCCTCGCAAAGTCAATGAACCGCCGTGACAAGGCCAGGTCGGATCTGTACTTGGCCCAGCTCCGGCTGCAATCTGCCCCCAATACCCCCGGCTTCGCCAACATGCCCAAGTCACCCTTCACGTCCGTCCAACCGACCCAGGATTCCTACTCGGCCGCCGAGAACGGGGAGATGTACTCGACGCAGTTCGCAACTCCCCGGTCGCCGACGAAGCCCAAACCCACGTTCCAGCTGCAGCCGCCTCCCATCCGTGTACAGCAGGCGACTCCAAAGATGGACCAAGGAGAATTCCCGGCGCCGGCTCCAGCCCAGAATATCAATGAGCACATGACTGCCGCCCCTGGCGAGCGGACCTACGAGGCCGTCCCTATCCCGGAAGCATACACAAGCCCCATGAGTCCCAACTTCCCTCAGAATGTTCACCATTGATCAACAATAATGGCTGGGCAAAAAAACAAAAAACAAAAGAAAAACCCAGCAAAAAAAGAAACACTCCTGAGAATGGTTCGCTACGCCGCAGTGGTCGCTTGAGGTTGTATTTATTAGCACTTCTCATTGACAAAGCCTACTGTTTCACCCGGAATTCTATTTCCAACTCTCCGTTGTTTCCCAGTTACGGGACTCTGCGAACCGATCCAAAATTGGAATACTTATTCTCTTGGATGGTATGCTATGATTAATGCTCCTGTCTTTAGTCTCGTCTCATCTGTCCGTTTCTACATTCTATATACCACTATGCATTGCTTATCATTCCTTTAACATCTCCTTTTCTACTGATTGTTTCAATCATATTGAGATTGAGTGCAATGACCATCTATCCAAGCCCCATATATGTAGTTGCGTGTGCTCCAACGCAGGTCTCTCCAGGTACTCCTCGACAAGGCTATGTCCTATGTCGTGCGGTGGACGAGACTATCAATCCCAATTGATCATCTTACTTGAGCAATTATGAGTGCCATTGCAAAACTTGGCACCGATCTCTCAAAGGTCATAAATATGAAGACGGAGATTCATCATCAAAAAGGTCAATTGGGTGAAAACCTGCGGTAAATAACGATATAAATTCCACCAACTCCCCAAGTGTATCCCCCATCCCAATCCATAATCTGCGAGAATTCCTCAAGTAGCACTTCGTAGCATCCTGAATGAACAAGGTATTCAAGAATATACAGCATCTTCGTCCCCTGACGCTTATCCAGGGTGGACCATCAAATGATCGATTCAAGCAGACGCTTCGTCAATAACAGCATTCGCGTCTTTGGCAACATAAATCTCTTCTAATGAGCCCGCGCCAACGCCCTCGGACTGACCGTCGTTTTGCAAGATGAGACCTTGCTCGTTGGCCAAGTGAAGAAGACAGATAAAGCCAAAGGAGGTGCTGATGTCACGAAGCTTCTCTGGCGGATAGACCGTTTTGAGGGAATTCATAATCTGCGTGAATCGTAATCGACGGTCTTCCTTCGGTTCTTCCGAGCCGTCGACCGGCTGCGGTCTTTGGGGTGTGGGTGTTGGCGGTGCATCAGGCTCGGTCTCATTATTTTGTACTTGATTGATATCGTTCCCAGCGCTTGTTCGTGGTGTGGAATCAAATTCTGTGGATGCAATCAACCTTTCGCCCATGCCCTTCCACATCTCTTGTTTCAGTCTCCGCACGTCGATTTTCTTGGCGACTCTTGCATAGGCGACGTATTCAGGTCGCGCTCGCCGTCCGCCTTGTGTCACCAACTGTGAGCCAAAGCCCCCAGCGCCCGGCCTGGGCGTCGCCCCTACCATGTTGAGGAGAGCAGCAATACCCGTAGCTCCTCCTGCATCCCCTGCTGTTGTGCCTGGAGCCCCGTCAGCTGGTGGGGACAGCATCTCTCGCGCATCTGCAAAGGGCAGGTTGTCGTCGTCATCGTCGGCGATACCGAGCCCGTTCGGGAACGCGAGACCATCGTCGTCCGCGAAGAAGTCGGCATCATACGCGCCAGGGGCAGCACCCTCGTCGGCAGCCGCTTCCTCCTCCTGCTTACGACTGGCCCAGAAGGCCTCATCCATTTCCCCATTAACCGCGGTACGGTCCTGTCGTCGGCTGCTGAATTGACGTAGGCCCACCAGTTTCTTCGAGCCCATGCGAGCCTTAGGTTTGAGGAAGAGACGGAGTAGCTGTCTGGAGTTGAAGTGTTTGTCGTCTGGTAGCAAATTCCGCCCTTTGGTTCTCCACTGTGTCTTGGGCAGGGAAATGGTGGAGTTGGAACTAGCCGGGGTATAAATCAATTCAGCGACGGTTGGATCGAGAGGTGCCGCGAAGTCGATTTCAAACGGCTCCTTTTCCTTCCGCTGCTTCGGCGCTGCAGTTGCAGAACTTGCAGCCGCGTGTTCCTTGATACGCCGGATCTTCCAGTGCTCAGGACCCGCCCAGTTCTTCTGGAGGGCATTGTCAAAATAGCTGAGAATGTTCTCATGGTCACGCTTCTCTGGTTGATGAGTAAGCGATATAGCATACCCATCTTCATCGTCCATTGCCTCGTCGCCGTCCTGATTCTGATCGCCATCACGGTCAATGCGATGGACTTTCAGCATTGGCTCCAGGGCAGCCTCACGGGCCCACGCCTCACCCCCATTACCAAAACCGGCATCTTCACTAAGATCGAATCCAGCTAAAGTACCATCGTCGTCATCAAAGCCGACAGCGTTGTCGTCGTCGAGCATGATCCCGGAGGCATCGTTTACGCCTCGTCCGTCCTCGTTGCCTTTCTCGTTGCGCCATTCTTCAGGCGCCTTGAGAAAGGGAATATCGAGTGATCCAGTGGGATCGCCAAGGTCGAAGTTCTTGAGGGACGGACAGATATCCTGCTCATCGAGGCGCGCCAAATCGGGGAAAAATTGGTTCGCTAGTGGCGTTATATCAATCTCAACGTCTTCAAAAGCATCATCAGAAGATCGCTTTGGAGCCGGTGAAGACGATTTCGGGTTTTCAGGGTCTTCCGAGTCTTCGCGAGTATTGTTCGCGTCATTCGGGCTTTCCTCAACAGCGTCGTCGCTGCTGTCAAACACGATACGTCCCTGCCCATCTATTGACAAGTGGTTCAGGAGCAAGCCTTTTGCCCCTCCCTCGTCGAAATCTGCGGAGGCTTTTTTGAATAACGGGTCAACTGAGAATTCGAGCTCAAACTTTTTCAACTGAAGCGCGGCAAAAGAAGGTGCAAGCGTAGCCTCGTGTGTTCTCTGGGCCTGGTGAAGTCAGAATCAGACGGGTTCCAAGTCACTGAAGCGGGTATACTGTTCTCCGTACCTTTCTCCGCGACTTTCTAGTGGTTCCATCTTCCCCTTCCTCGTCGTCCTCGTCATCACCCTCACCGTCCGCGCCAGTGTCACGACCTCGCTTCTCACGGCTGTCCGCCAGCCCACTTAGCAATTTACCTGTTTCCGTCGCGACGCTGTCCACTCTGCTCGTATAAATCTTTACGCAACCATCGAGCGTGCAGCTGGCCTTCTGAAAGTTGACACCATCGCCTTCCTTGAGTAGAGACATATCATGGAAGTAGTCAATCAGAGCAAAGTTCCAGGAGTTGTTCGCATTGATCTTGTTATCCGTGGCCATCTTCATCCATTCCTCGAAGTTTGCCAAGATAGGGACCCGTTTCATCGGGGTCACCGCTCGTCGTCCATCAGCGTCGCTCTCTCGTCCGCGGTGTCCTGATCCCCTAGGGGTACCAGGACTCATACTCGAAGCGCGGTCATATGTGTATCGTCGAGGAGGCATTGGCGTCTTGACGGCAGCCTTGATCTGATCCATCTGGCGGTCATGGCGGGCTTGTCGGGCTTCCAAACGGGCGGCCTTCTCCCCTGTGTCATCGTTCAAAGGGATCCTGAGCTTGTCAATATCGTCTCGTCCTTTGCATCCTAAAGCGCCATTCAGTTTGAGTTCTTACTTCATAGGCGAGTTTTTGTGAGGCGTTGATGCGCCATTTGAGCGGCGATGTTTAGGATTTGCTACGCGGGGCATGGCGAATGGTTACCCCAGCAGTAAGGGATAATGGATGGCCACCTGGTGTTCAGAAAAAGATTGACAGAAAATGAGGGAAGATCAGAGGAGTAGAAAAGATATTAGCGATCTCAAAAGCTGTGCTTCATTTCTTGATGATACATCCACGGGCTTCGACGGTCCAGGTGTGTGATGTGATGGCGCTGGGTCTCCTCTTTTCGTGCTGGTTTCCTCTTTTGGCCAGACAAGAACAAACAACATCAACAAAAACATACGCCAGGCCAGAGCAACCACTTGTGCAATAACTAGCCTCATCGGGGTAGGCACAGAGTCACCTGACCTAGTGTGTAATAAAACAGACTGATTCAGCGCATTACCTTAGGTTATTTCAGTACCGTCTGTATTTCACTGAGTCGTTCTCGTAAAATATTCTTGGTACGTTTTATGTACCTCTTCATACTCCAGACTTTCATGATGCCTGCCTAGATACAACAAGTAGATATGTAGATCACACTCTAGTATAGATTATCTTTAAGCCATGATATCTTTCCTATAATACCTAGTGGACTTTGCTCCAAGCGAGATTCCCCTTTATGAATGACTATGGGAGTGACATGATGCTTTGGTCACTGTAGCACCGCCTCCGCCACAACACAGCCACACCACCAACAGCTTTTTGGCTTGACATCACTCGTCGGCTGCCGTGAAGACGTGTTCTATCTCTGTAGGTACCTTATCCGTCCGCATCTGCTTATCTATGATGGGCTGCGTAGGACATGGAGACATGTCCATCGTCCCTCCACCAGCCCGATCTTGCCTCATCCACCACCACCATCCATTTACAGACGGTCTGGATCTTCGTTTCTCAGTCCGTTGTGTTGCTGCCTTCTCGTCCTTTCTTATATAGTTCCAATCGGTAGATGATCCCCCGCAATTTCTTCCTCTGCCGTCTTCCCTACTGCTCATGATGCCGCAGTGGTCACTATGGCAAGCAACCTGACTTTTTACCCAAGACGATCACCGATCCGTCAGAAACGTCCCTATTCTGTTCGACCGTTCTATTGGGCTTTTCTGGCGTTAATCATTCTTTCGGTGATCAGCTGGTCTCTGGGGAACTTGAACAATCCCTCGGCAGCATCTTCCCCGCTTCATGTCAAGCGAGGAGCGGACCTCCTGCAAAGCAACAATGAGCCAGAGGTACGAATACAGGACATTTTCCTTCGCAGACGTGCTAATAAATCTTATTTTTTGACAGTGTCGTTTGGTCCGTCAAGCCAAGGATCAATGCTCCTTCGTCCGTGCCAATTGCTCCGACCTTGAGGATGGA
Source organism: Aspergillus novofumigatus IBT 16806 (assembly GCF_002847465.1). Taxonomy (NCBI): domain Eukaryota; kingdom Fungi; phylum Ascomycota; class Eurotiomycetes; order Eurotiales; family Aspergillaceae; genus Aspergillus; species Aspergillus novofumigatus. The sequence goes on from NW_020194280.1 coordinate 951,802, forward strand.
TTACTCTCATATATCCAGCTGTACTATTGCACATTTGCGAACGCCAAACCTATAGCTTTCATAGTCCTCGTCTTGTGGCTATCCTTGCTTTTCAGTACCATAGGTATTGCTGCAAGCGACTTCTTATGTATAGATTTGAGTACATTGGCCAGCATTCTCGGAATGAGTGAGAGTTTAACCGGTGTCACATTTCTCGCATTTGGAAATGGCAGCCCCGATGTCTTCTCAACGTTTGCTGCCATGAGGTCAAACAGCGGTAGCTTGGCCATCGGGGAGCTGATCGGTGCTGCGAGCTTCATTACGTCGGTAGTAGCAGGCTCCATGGCCCTGATTCAACCGTTCAAGGTTGCCCGGCGGAGCTTCGTCCGGGACGTGGGATACTTCGTCATTGCTGTCAGCTTCAGTATGGTTCTTCTAGCTGACGGAAGGCTTCATACCTGGGAATCGGCAACTATGGTTGGCCTGTATTGTTTCTACGTGATCTTGGTGGTCACTTGGCACTGGTACCTTGTACGGCGCCGTCGGGCCTACGAGAGGAATTTAGCTGCACGGGCTCACTTCCACATCCCGGAAAACCAAGAGCTGGAAATCGAAGAAGAGGTGGAAGAGGACGACCCCGGCGTTGCGTCGGAGTCGAGGAGTCTTCTCCGCGGGCCGTCGACTGAAGATTTCGACGCATTGCAAGGATCCGATTTGCCGCCTTGGAAAGATGGTGACGAGGATGAGAACGCGCGCAACCGCTATCTCGCTGAGATAAGTGAGAATATGCACGTATTCCGCCCCTCTACGCGCAGGCGCAACACATTGAATCCCATCAGGCCCAGCCTCGTTGGCGCGCTGGAGTTCCAGACCGTACTCTCTTCCCTGCAGAAGTCCCGTAACATCAATCGAGGCACACCCATTGGGCTCGACAGATATTTTGATAGTCCAGAACTTGCGCGCGCCCCTTCGCCACTGCAGGACAATTTATCAATCGCATCCCATCCCCGAACGAGCAGACCCTCCGGGAACAACCGTCTTCTATCGCCGAATAGTGCAGCAGGCTCCTCTCGAGTTCGTGCTGTGTCTGCCAACGATGCTGCGGGGCTCAAGCTGGATACCAGCGTCTTCACTTCCGGTACGCCACAGCCTCGTGTGACCGTTAGTCGACCTTCCGGAACCGAAGAGACGTTTCAGCCTCAGATATCCCAAACTGACCAGACCTCGGCAACTCTATCATTACCATCCTCTGGCAGACCCTCGCGGGATTCAAGTATAGCAGGTGCCGCCCGGTCTGCCAGCCCCAATCTACTTGCACCACCAGGTACCTTCCACTCGCCAAACTACCAGGCGGACTCTCCCCTTACGCGGTCCCCGCTGGACGTCTCCCCACTAGGGACTTCATATGCCACGCGCGGCGCTGAAGGTGCTCCGGAAAGCCCCTCCAGCCCGTTTCCTCCTTTTCCAGACGCCATCGATTCCATGCAATCAAGGGCGCCAAGCATACGTCTTCCGGCCCCTGCCAGCCCTACAGAGACGTTGCAAGTTCATGACAACGACTTTGAGGATGAAGGCCATCGGTCCTCATCACCAGCAAAGTGGTCACTGCTTTCCCCATGCTGCATCGCGAGGTCCGTTATGCCGGTGCTCTTCCCGACCTTGGTTGACTGGAAGACCAAGAGCTTCCTAGAACGACTGTTGGGGGTCGTTGCAGCGCCAAGTGTGTTGCTACTCACAATTACTCTTCCTGTTGTGGAACCAGCACAACCTGAAGGAGACCTCGCGCATAATGTATTACCCTCGGCGGACGGTGGAGAGTCGGCAGCACCCCGAGTGAGACTGCCGGAAGACAGTCCACTTATTCGAACTCTAGACCGTGATCTGGGCGATCAGGATGTGGGTTCGCTCGCGGGCAAAGCTCAGTCGCTACAAGAAAGGCGACGATGGGACTCCGAATTGCCTGCCCTCGAGCCGCCGACCCCATCAGCTTCTCAGCCGAAAGATTGGTGCCAGTGGCTGCTTTGCGTACAGCTCTTCATGGGGCCCTTTTTTGTCGCCTTGATCGCATGGACTACGATGGATCCCGAGATGAAGGTCCGCAATCTGCTCCTCCCATCCTTGTGCTCCCTTCTTTTCTCATTTCTATGTCTTGCGTGCCTTGTGGTGAGTACAAGGAATGGCCGCTCCTCGCGGCCTTCCTCTTTTTGGCGCCCCTTCCTGGCCATGTTGGGCTTCGTGGTCGCTATCTTTTGGATCGCAACCATAGCCACGGAAGTGGTCGGCCTTCTCAAGACTTTTGGGGTCATTCTGAATATTAGCGACTCCCTCTTAGGGCTTACTGTGTTCGCTGTGGGGAACTCGCTTGGTGATCTTGTCGCCGATATTACCGTTGCCCGCCTAGGATACCCAGTCATGGCTTTGAGTGCCTGTTTTGGAGGACCGATGCTAAATATCCTGTTGGGAATTGGCCTGGGCGGTCTTTACATGACTGTGAAAGCGAAGCCAGAAACGAAAGCCGCTCGTCAGGGTTCGTACGATATTGCTATCTCTAAGGTCCTGGTCATTAGTGGCGCTACACTTCTGGCTACTTTGCTTCTTTTGCTGATTGTCGTTCCATTGAATAATTGGAGAATGGATCGAAAAATTGGCTGGGGTCTGATCATTTTATGGGCCTGCAGCACGTTAGGGAATGTAATTGCTGAGGTCCTTAACTAGCCTTGAGCCTTGGCTTCTCCCTTCTTTTGGTGAATTTTGTTCTTGAGATTTTCCTTCGATACCACTCTTCCTCATGCTTGGGTTTGGCGCCTACCTTCGGCCCTTGTACGTTTACTTTGCAACGCTGTCTACTATTTTGAGCAATGACTTCTGTCATGTATGTACATACTTTCTTTTGGTCACGACTGCAGTTGAGCGCGTCTATCCGACGGTCGCTTAATTTATGAGCTGTTTATCTTCAAAGTCCACGTCGACTGAAAATACAATTTCTGGCCGACTATGAGTAACTACAATTGAGGCGACCGAGATCGAAAGACAAGCAAACATATAACGCTATAAGTTCTTTCTACGGTATATGGATTTCCAATTCACAATATACAATCCCTGATGTTCACTTGCAATACATTGCTGGCACGAGCGTCAACTGGCCATGAAGCTAGTCGAGCACGCGACCGGCACTTGAGCTCTTGCTCCGATCATTCGTTTGGACCTTCCGAAGCCCTTTGCCCATTTGAATTGAGGCCAAGAGCGCGCTACGATCGGGTGCCCCTGCAGGCGCAGGCGGGCCACCGGCAGCCGGAGGAGCTGGCGGTGGTGGAGGGCCTGGAGGTGGCGCAGGTGGTGCCATAGGTGGTGCAGGAGGTGGGGCGGTGCAACGGATGGATCATAGCTGGGCACTGCCGCTGGTGGGGGAGGAGGAGGTGGCGGAGGAGGGGCAGCAGGTGCAGAGAGGCTGCCGTTGGGCTCAGGCACCGGGGGAGAGATAACTGGGCTGTCCTGCACTGGGGTCGACGACTTGGAGGGCGATTTGTCATCCATAGCACTCAAAGGTCGTGGTGGTGCCATAGTACCAAACAGAATACTTGCGAGTTGTTTAGCACTACCACCTCCTGGCCGCTCGTCGTCGTCATCGTCGGACGAGTCGAACTCAGACCCTGCAGCAGACCAGTCATCGTCTGCTTCAGGACGCGCACGAGATTTGCGTTCCAGAGGCGCGGATCCAGTAAAAGCAGGTTTCGAACTCTCCTGCTGTGCGAGACGGTGGAAAGGATTGGTCGAGTGTACATCAGCCTTGGGGGAGGTGACATTGGTTTGCGGCGCGGGTGGAGCAGAGACCACTTGTGTGTCAGCGGCCTGGTGGGTTATCTTGAAGTACGGATTCTTGGACTCTGTCTCTGGGCTGAAGCTCACAGGTGGAGCCTGAGAGGAAGTGTCTTCGGGACCGGCGGCCTGCTCAGATTCCGGTGCAGAAACCGGAGCCGCAGGAGTCACTGTGGGGAGTAATTGGCTCTGGGTCGGTGTGCTGTCCTGAGGCGTGATGTTCGCTGGTCCTTCGTCATCAGACGAACTCTCCTCATCGAGACCTTCTAATTCTAGTTGAAGCTGCCGCTCTCGTTCCCTGGCCCTCTCGATCTCAGCGCGTTGAGCTGCAAGTGCGGCTTCCTTTTCCTTGGCCAACCGTTCGGCTTCTTCTTTGCGACGCTTCTCCTCTTGCTTCCGGATCTTGCCTTGCCTGACTTGCTCCTCCAGTGCACGGAGACGAGCTTCTTGTGCCTCTTTCTCCTTGAGGAGTTCCTCCTCACGCTTCTGAACTTCCATCCTACAGAAAAGTGAGAGCATCGTTAGCCAAATGTACCTCGAAGCGACAATGGTAGGGGGGTTGGCCTTACTCGAGGCGATTCGTCTCTTCTTCTTGTGCCTGTTGCTCCTCTCTGATAGCCTGTTCGCGGGCTGCCTGTTCCGCAGCGACGGTTTCTTCTGCGGCCTTTTTCACTTCGGCCTGGCCCGCGCTGTCCGTGCGGCCACGGCGTGAAGGCGGAGCTGGGGGTGGCTTCTTGGCCACAGGTTTGGCAGGTGCATTAGAAGTGCTACGCTGCTCCTCAGCCAAGCGACGTTGTCTCTCTTGCTCTCTCTTCGCGTCTTCCTCCTCTGCTCGTCTTAGACGCTCCTCTCGTTCCCTCTTTTCCCGCTCCTGGCGTTGCAGAAGGGTTTCAGAGGTATCAGTCTGTGGTTTCAGACCGGCAGCCGCCATGCGCTCCGCAATACGTCTTTGGGCACGCTCTCTAGCCGCAGCCACTCGGTCCTCATGAGTGGATCCCGGTAACGAACCTGCAGAACCAGCGGAAGGCGCAGGGGACAACCGAGAGACACCGACGGACGGCTCTTCGTGCCGGAGTCGCTGCTCTTGAGCAGAAGCTCTTGATTCCCTGCAACTGTTATTTCGAGCTCGACTAAGGTACGTTTTAATACGGTCTTGTCACTTACTCTTCCTTACGGATGTGTGCTGTTCGGCTCCCTCGTTGCAGGTCGTAGATGAAGTCCCGAATGACGTCCTCAACCCCCAAGGCATCTTCCCACCGACGCCGTTCATGCTCACGTGTCGAAGTTTCACCCTCTTCCTTGAGGCTATCTTCAAGACTGCGAGTGAACTCCCTCACGCTCTCCTCGACGTCACGTGTCATGGCCTCATTCTTTTCTCGGTCTGCTCGAATACTGGTACTTTCAGCCTCCAACCTGCGAGCCGCAGCTCCATCATCGTCCACTGAAGTAGGCACTGGTCTGCCAGCAAGTTCGGCGGCCCGAGCCTGCATCCTTGCGCGGGCGCGGGCCTTGATACGATCTGCCTCCGTAACGGTACCACCGGGTCCTGTTCCAACGATGTTGGCAGCACTGTTTGGATGTGCCTTTGCGTCCTTCAAGCGGAAAAGTTCAAGTTTGGCATCGGCAATCTCACGTTCAATACGGCGGACCTCTGATGCGACCTGAGGAACCTGGTCCTCGAAGGCTTGAAGCTGACGACGCAAGGATCTCCTTTCGGCGCCATTATCCAGGTTACGGAAGGCTGCATTAGGATGGGTGTCGATATCGTCCTGAACGCGACGGATTCGGTCCATGAGGCTTTCCGCTTCCCGACGATCACGGCGATCCAAGACCTCCTCCTCCTCGGCTCGATTTTCATCATGAAAATCGACAGCATCAAGCATGATCTGAGTCTCCCGGATCTTCTTCTTCAGCTGCTCAACAGATAGCTCCTCCTCGGATGCCTGAGAGGCAGCGGGAGATGATGGCCGGGCGTCATTACCCATACGACGACGGGCGCTAGACCGGTAACCAGCAGCAGCCTCATCATTATTCTTAAAGAGAGTGGCATCCTTGCGGCCGAATCCTGGAGACCTTGCGCCGCCACGGAATGAGTGCTCCTTGAGGTAACTCACACCCGTCTTCTGAGGTTGCAAAAATGCGCCAGAAGCTTTGCGATTCTCTGCATCCTGAGACAGCAGAGACTTGACCGCGCCTATTGAATCGTTCAAGTTCCTCGTTGACGGAGGAATTAGCTCAGGGGGTAGACGATTCGGGACTGGGTATCCGTTGAGTTTTCTGTAAATCAGGTGCATTGCTACGGCGAATTCGTCCATATTCAAACGGCCTCGATTGTTGGGGTCGGCAAGCGTCCAGATCCGCTCTAAATCCTTGCGATCCAGGCCACTTTGTCCCATGATTTCGATAGCGGTATCGCCGCCTATGAAGCCTTTATGGAAGCCATCCCATGCTCGGAAGAGATCATCGTAAATTTTCTTCTCCTCCTTTGTGATCGCCCAAGGAATACTTGCATTGCCAGAGAGACCGGCTGTCGTAAAGCCGCCCTCACGACCAGGCTGAGGCATGAGTTGCTGTTTCAAGGCCTCGATGTTGGGCAAACCCGACGACGGTGCGTTAACAAACCCCCATTGGCCAGGAATTCCAGTCGGCTGGGCAACCAATCCGCCCGTCTGCATTGAACTAATATTCGAGGCAAATCCGGTAGGCATAGGCGGAAGTGGGGGACGGGGACCATTGTAGCCTGTAGCTTGAGGATTGGTCATTAAACCTGTTGGCTGGGGCTGCAGATACTGCTGCTGAGGCTGTCCGGGGAAGCCCGTAGCCTGTGGGGCGAGAGCCGAGTTCGCTCCAAGCAGAGAGGGTTGATTGGGTTGCAAGCCGGTTGCTTGAGGACCAAAGCCTGTGGGCTGCGCAGTAAGTTGCGAAAGAAACTGTGCATTCGATGGCTGCTGCGGCTTAGGATGCTGGGGAGCCGGGGGAGCAGATTTGTTCTCCAATAATGGAGCATCGAAGCTGGGAACGTTCGTTCTCGCAGCGGCTTGCGGCTCTGTGTCGGGAACCCCAAACGAGATGATATCCACCATACTTGAAACCTCATTCTTGATCTTGTCCGGTAGAGTCGCTGGAAGTTCTCGACCCGTGATCCTCAAATTGCAGAGGTACATGGCTAAAGCAAATTCGGGGAAGAATAATTGCCCAGACTTGGTGGTATCGGACAGAACCCTGGATTAAATAATCAGCTTCATGATCATCCCTCAGAACATTTGACATTTTACCCACCATATCTTCGACAATTCACTGCCGGGAAGTCTCGAACGTAGAAGTAGCTCCTTAGCTTTTTCCCCTGATGCGATACACTTCAGCAATTCATTCTCTCAATCAATGTGATGTCATCTGAGGACTACCAACCGTCCATTGTCTGACTATCTCCCACCGCGGACTTGAAAAGTTGCTCAAACTTCGCTTGGTCTTGCGCAGTGATGAACGATAGCCGTATGTTAGGAATCTTGCTCCCTGAAGACTTGGGTGGTGGTGGAGGCGCCACGCCGGCACCATCGCTAAACGAGTTGGCTATCTCCGAAGACGTCCTGGGAGCAAGTCGAGTGGGCAGACCGGTGGTCGAAGGAACCTGAAGCGACGGAGGTTGACTTTGAGGAGGATAACCCGTGAACTGCGGCTGTTGTGCGGGCGCCTGATAGCCGCCAAGCTGTTGCTGCTGCTGAGGCGCTGCGCCGGGGAAGCCTGTGAACTGAGGTTGCAATTGTCCAGTAGGGAATCCCGTTGGCTGAGGCTGCAGATGAGAGGCCGATTGAGGTCCATATCCAGTCGGCTGTGGTTGAAAGCCAGTCTGTTGGGGTATTTGTTGCTGACCCTGAGGGAATTGCGAGTATGGAGGTTGCTGGATGAAAGGCGGCTGTCCTGGGCGGGCGTTGTTGACGCCGCCCAAGAAGGAGTTCGATGAAGAGTACATCACAGCGCTCGCATTAGAAGTGGGAAGGAAGATAGGTACCGCAAGTCGAGAAGATACAGATATCAAATCACTATCAAGCAACTAGAAAATTGACGACAAAGAAGCAGATGAACGAAAGAAAACCAGACGATGCGAGATAGAGTTGGGAGGAGGGATTCAGGAGGAGCTGCGGCTGTGGTGACGCCTGGACGTTCAGGCACGCAGAGGCAACATCGGCGCTAGCCCAAAAGGGAGATGTGGAGCCTCAATTTCCGGGAATCCACGCTCCAACCCCTCGTGATCCAAAGCGTGAACTAAATATAACCTACAGTAGGTACAACCATACACAGTAACTTACTCATCGCAACTTGAAGATATTCCAGTCACAAATGCAATCTGAATTGTAGCTTTGAACCTCTAGGCGGTATTAAAGTCTCGACTGCTGCTTGTCGTTGCATAATAGTCATCAAACCGGACGTTATCATTAGAGACAGCAATTAACATCCCTCATTATCATGATGAACTCGTAGCGTAGAGGCTCCTCCAAAAACCGAGCCCAAACTTTAGGCGACTCGATAAATCATCATCTCGAGTAACGTGCAATTTGCGATACCATGAAGCCCGTACAAGACAATGCATGGAAAATATGGCAAATCGCCACGTTTTAGTGTACAGGTGATTCGCATAAACCAGATGCGCCAAAATCCAGACCAGAGGAAAACAAGCAGGTGCAAAACAGCTCCGATTCGCCAGTATCGCAGCCTACAATCTAAGCACCTTCTGCAGTACCATTCTGCTGCTGCTGGGTAGCTCCGACCATCTTACGCAGCTCGTATTCTTTGGTGAATTCTCGGGAAAGGATGCCCAGATCCTTGACAAGGTCATGACAGGCGGCGAGCAGAGCATCCTTAGGAGTGATCTCGCCATCAGTCTGAACGCGGAGTTCAAACTTGGGAACTAGAGGATGGGGAACCTGAGACAATTCGTCAGAGTCCCGCATCCCAGAGCTCTCAAGGAAAGCCCTTAAGACCTCAAGTAAATTTGAAGGAAGCACGGCTTCCAAGGCGGACATACCTTGTAACCAGCAAAGATCACATGAGAATTCTGCAGAAGACGGGAGCGGAGGAGGTTGCCGAGCGTGTGGTCCTCTTTGTTGAAAGTGAAAATAGAGGCAGATGGAATGCCTACATGCATTAGATCGGCCGTCATATCTGCACCGCGAAGTTTGATGGAAGAACTTACGAGTATCGGTCTCAACCTCGACTTTCTCTTCTCCAGGAGACAGAACAAAAGACTCGAAACTAAAGAAAAAACACAGTGTCAGCTTGAATACCCAACGCTCGTTGACCCTTGTAGAGTTATTTTAGGCACGTGAATGGGATATGAGTGAGCACCTGCGCGGCTGGTCATTGTCCAAATTTATGGAAGAGTGGCAGGCATTATTGTTACGGGAACCTCCAGCAGCATGTATCCAACGAGCGTAGGCCATCTCGTTGGGGAGCATGAATGGTTTCTTTGGATTCATGGCGACAAGACTCTCTCAAAGGACAAGACCAGAGGCCAAGATGTAGAAACAAAAGGGCGTTGGGCAACGGAAGACAAACAGTTCACGATCAGGTCAAGAGGGAAATGGGTTGTCAACAGAACTTGTGTTGATGATGGTAGGCACAAGCATGAGGAAGGTGGTGATTGTGTTGCCGAGAGCGCAGAAGACCAAGCTGGAAACCCGGTTGCAGGGCTGCACATAGTGAAGGCAACATCCTCCATTTCCACTTTTGGCAAGGGACAACCCCTCCATCACTTTTGGCTGCAGTTTTGAGGGAGATCTCCTAACAAGAGACAGGACAAGAATAAAGAAGGCAGCCAAGACATCAAAATGAAGATGCGTTTTCCATAGACAGTGGGACTAATCTTGCTTACCGATCTGGCGCGTTCATCTTGACAGAATGACAAGTGAACTTGCGGCTGTCTCAAACTTGCTCTCAAGAGTCCCACGATCCTCACGGACAAAAGAGCCGGCGCCCAAGGACGAACAAACAGAAGTGATGATTGACAGGGTGAAATAGATGAAAACCAAGAGAGGCAACTGTTCTCTGTAAGATCCCCTGTTCGCCTCGGAAACCTCGATCGAAACTCACCTTAAATATCCAAAAAAGGGAAAAGAACGAAAGAAACAGTAGTTTGATCTACCAGACGATATCAGCAAATGACCAATAATAATGCCTAAGGACAACAGCCTTGAAGGACATCAGAGAACTTACAAGCCTGAAAGATCGAGGTTAGGAGGGCGAATCCTTTGTACAAAGCAGCAGGGGAGTTATTAAAAGGTTGTGAGCTTCTGTGAGCAAACTGAAGATATGGATGGAAGAGTGAAGCAATTAAGAAGATCTGTCTAGTCTATTTCTACTATCAAAATGCTTTTATCGGGTTCAATCATTCATTATCTACCGCCTTCAAAAGTCCCGTGATTTTAGCCACGTGATACTACGGATATTGATCACTAAAAGTGTCCCGCGGCCCGACCGTATCCGAGTGACTTACCACCCAATGACTCAAGGCAAGTTGAATTGATAGCTGGAGAGGGTCTCCCTTGCGGAAGAGTGAGCGGTTTACTGATTGGATTAAACCCCAGAGGATGTGGAACGGCATCGGGATGGCGGCTGGAAACGATCCGCAAGCTGAGTATAGTATCTTACAGTGATATAAACTGGCATGCATCCTCACTCTAGTCTTAAGGCACGTTATCTATTGCTCTAAACTATGCTCAAGCAATCCGAGATCTAGACATCACACAGTATTGATATCATGTCTCCGAGAACTATATTGAAATCAAACTATCCTTGGACAAAGAGTCCCCTTCTGGCCTCGGCTCCAATGCTGAACATTGCCGGCCCCCAGCTGGCAGTATCTGTCTCCTCCACCGGTGGGCTTGGATTTCTTGCTGCAGGATTCGATGTTTCGAGCTTAGATCATAACCTGGAAGTTGCCGCCCGTCTGGTGAAGCAATCAGGTGGTATGGCACAGCAAGTATACGAGGAAACAGGTGTGCTCCCCATTGGGGTGGGCTTCATCAACTGGGGTGCCGATTTCAAAGTCTCTATTGCCGCGATCCAGAAGTACACGCCATGCGCTGTGTGGCTATTTGGTCCAAAGAACCAACCGGACGACCTCGTGCCCTGGGTGAAGGAGGTGCGTGGCGTGACCTCTGGCCGGACCAAGATCTGGGTGCAAGTGGGTGCCGTGGATGAGGCAATTGCGGTTGCCGAAGGTCTTCGACCAGACGCTTTGGTCGTCCAAGGTTCTGATGCGGGGGGTCATGGTCTAGCCCATTCGGCCTCAGTTTTGACTCTGATACCTGAGGTCCAAGATGCTTTACGGGAGCGAGACCTAACTCACATAGCCACCATAGCTGCAGGAGGAATAGTTGACGGACGAGGACTGGCAGCGGCTTTGGCACTGGGGGCTGCCGGCGCTGCCATGGGTACTCGCTTCCTGGCTTCTGCAGAAGCGAATATAGCTCAAGGATATCAGAAGGAGATATTAAGAGCATCTGATGGCGGTCTCAACACTATCAGGTCGACTGTATATGATCGAGTGAGGGGCATCGGGGGTTGGCCTAATCGATACGACGGGCGCGGTATTATCAACCAGAGTTACGTCGATGCTGTGGAGCGAGGAATGAGTGATGAGGAGAATAAGAGTTTGTACGAAGAAGAGTTGAAGAAGGGCGATGCCGGCTGGGGACCCAAGGGGAGGCTTACAACATATGCTGGCACTGGTGTTGGCCTGGTGCGTGAAATCCTGCCTGCATCCACAATCGTGGAGAACACACTGTGTGAAGCAAGAGATGTGATTAGGGGAATTCCAGTAGATTGAAGCACTGCGGAGACCGAGTCTAGTGAATCGCTAGCCATATTTTACTGACAGGAGGAACAAAGATGGCGATTGAAATGCAATCAAATATTTAGGAGCAGCGTTCCCTAGAAGCCCATGCCCAGTATATTACTAGTAGTCAATTACAGATACAAGAGTAGATACATTTGCCGATTGCTTTGATACAGAGGATTTCACAACCCTTTGCTGAATAATGATCATATACCATTGCGGCCTCAAAACACCAGCCTTAAAACCCCTAGCTTGCTTAAAGAATGGAGAAAGACAATAAATAAATGGATAGAAAGAAGCTGTCATGATGCAGTGCCGATCTTCAATGCTGTATCGTAAACCCGCCAATAGATATTCGAGGGACACGGGGGGTCCAAAAGACATAAGTGAAAGGAGCATCCAACCGCTTTTTGGATATCTCGGCTGTATGAAATAAGAACACCGGGATGTCGAGGGCAAGGACTGTAAGTCAAGGTAATAGAGTATGCGTATATGTCTGCTTACGCAGAAGGTATCGTGACGAGACCGAGAATTTGGCGCCGAGTAAGGGCATCATCAATGCACCACATTCAGTAAGTCTCCGTGACTGGACGTTTCTTTCTTAATTCTCCAACTGCTTTTCTTCTTTTCGCGTTTCTTCAACAATTCGGCCCACCCTTCATCTTCATCCTCGTCGTCTAGCACAGCGTTCTTACTTTCATTTTGCGGTCTTCCGTCGGTAGAGACGGGACGGACGGTCACACTTGGCATCGACGGACTTTTCATCGCGAGCGGTCCTGCTGGGGAAGCTGTTCTCTGGTTTTCGTCATTCCATTGTCTGGCCATCGAGGGATAGGCCGCAGATCCGTGGTCGGGTTGCAACGTCGATACAGGCCGATACCGAGGTGCCATGCCGACATTGCTACGTTCTGATGGCGCAATAGACGGTGCATAACCTTGGCCTAGCGGTGTGCCCGGTCGGTTGCCAGCAGGAAGGTAGGGTATCGCCGGGCCATTGAGACGAGAGACATTCGGGTCCAGCATACTTAGAGTTCTTTGGTCATTGAAGGTAGGAGGAGCCGGACTGAACGGTCCTGCTGTAGGCATGGAAGCAGGCCTCAAATTCGCATTGGCAGACAACGATGGCGGAAAACCCGCGGGTGACATCAGTGGTTGCGGCGGCGGAGTCTGCCCTCCTTGCATGGAAATCATTTGCTGCATCCATTGCATCTGCACCTGCATCATTTGGGACATCTGTTGTGACAATTGTATCTGCGCCTGTTCTGTAGCAGAGACTCCCGCCTGAAGGTTAGGGGAATTCATACCCATCATCGTGTAAGGTCTTGGGACGCCGCCCGATGGGGTGGGTGCCCCTGATGCTCCCAGTCCGTTCTGGAACTCATAAACGGCTTGAGTATTGGGACTCCCTCGTCTCAATGCTCTTGCTCGCTCTTCCGTAGCGATGACGCCCACCAAGCCACCCGGAGGCAATGCAGCCGAAGCAGAGGGCCCCCATGCACCGACGCACCCCCTCCAAAAGCCAAGGACTCTCTGTTTGGGGGATTGACTAAGCTTGCCCCGTAGTACGGATCCCGAGGGAGGTTTCGAGCAAAGACAGGTAAGCTGCTGCGATTAGTCAAATCATTGTCCCCAGCGACGGAGCCTGGAGATGCGACATAGGGCTGCTGGAACGACGCCCGAAGATTTGGAATGGAACTTGAAGGTGCCAAGCGACTTGGGGGGCGGTTTCTATGTGGAAAGCCATGTGCAGCAAGGATCCCTAGCGGGATGTCCTCGTCCTCATCACCCTCGCTGCTCTTCCCGCTGCCCGATCTGTTGCCAGAATTTGGTGCATTGATCGTCAGGTTCGGCGTACTATTGCTGGCGTGGTCAAGTTCCGGTCGAAGGGACGGTGGTGCGGGAGACTGTTGGCCTGTGACTTTCATCATCTGCTGTCTATATACAGATAGATGAGCTTCCTGCTTCCGTCGCTGCCTTTCAGCTTCCCGGTTCTTCTCTACCTCGTCGTCTTCATCGAAGTCACTCTCAGCCGAGGCTTCACTCCTGGAAGCATCACTGTTCGACCTCCTGAGTTCTTGCTGCTGCCGATAATGCTCAAATTGCGAAGGCGTCATGACTTTATTCGTCGATGCGCCGGGCTTCGGCTGGCTTTGCTCGTACTGGGCAGCCAGTAGCGCGTGCGCCGCAATGGAAGGGTCTAGTTGGCTCTCCCCCCTGGAGGCGATTGACGTCGTATTTCTGCGGGTGACTTTGAAGGGCTGGGAGACTTTTGCGTGTTTGAGTGAGCAAAGAGGGGTGTGTCATGCTCGTCGTCCGAGCCCTCATGGTCCGACGTCGACGCGAAATGCACCCCACCTTTACTTGAATGAAGGGAGTCCATTATTAATTTAGCGTCTTCATCTTCGATAGGCGTAGAACCCCGTTTCATCGAGTAGACGACGCTTCTCCTCAGTCCTCTGTCTCCTCCCGTCTGAGGCTTGATCAGAGACCGGTGGGAAGTCGTAGCAGTTGCCAAGGGAAGAGATTTACGCCGCCCTTCTGGCACACCTGGCTGACTGATCGGGGAGTCCTCCGCGGGGGACTGCATAGCGTTGAGAAGGCCCTCTCCGGAGTGCCGACTGTCCCAGGAGTAAGGGGAAGGTTCTATTTCCTTGGACACATTCGTATTGATAGGGGCCGGACGCGATACTTTTTCTTCCTTCCGGTAAGCCGTGGATGAGGGGTGCGCAGATGGTGACTACCAAAGGTTATTAACGTTGACCCTGTTAGAGAACGACGAGGAGCTGAGAGCGAACGGAGTGGCTCGTACCATGTCTAACGACTTCCCGGGAGAAGTGGACTCGGAAATGTGTGCGCTATCCCGCTTCCCGAGGTCATCAAACATACTTTTAAATTCATCTCCAAGCTGACCAACATCCAGATCGTCTAACAGCTTTGGTGGTGTTGCAGTGCTGGCTGTACTGGACGTCATCGTCCTGTTCCTGGATGGGCCAGGGGTGGACTGTCGAGCGGGGGGATTGAAGGCGAGGCCTTTGAGAGTCTTCCCCCAAAAGAGAAGGTTCTGCCAGCCGCTGCGCGTAGCGCACCAGGTATAGGGGGAATAGGTATGTCGTGGAGGTTTCGAGAGTGCGGTGATTGGGCGTCGGATTGAATTGGTATGGCTGTCAAAGAGCGCGGCGCCGATGATGAGCTGAATCGGATAGATGAAGAACTTTCTGATGATCCTCCGGGATTGCTGCTAGTGTAGTTGAATCCCAAAGTTAGTAACCCTGCCAATAATATATCAACTGATCCGCCTAAGACTGGGAAGGGGAACTGTACCGATGCTTTGGTGGTAAATTCTCGGATCCAGCGAAAATATTGTCGTCCTCTTCTGTGGGAGTGTACAGAACTTGGCCACCATTTGATCTTTTTGAGAAAATATTCCCTTCACTCAAGGATTTTCGGTCCGCAGACGGGCGTTCAAAAACTCGAAAGGACGGCTGAGGAGGAGGATTCTCCACCTCCTCAAGAGCATTTCCAGACGACTTTCGCCGGGTAAAGCCCTTGGGGAGCTTAATTGGCATCTGTACAGATGGACCGTCGGTCACAGACTTGTGAAGGTCGGCCACTTATTCCTAACGAGGAATCGCAAGCTAGACGGAAAGTCCCGCAGACAAGGCAATTCCAACAATTATCCTCTTGGGTTGCTCCTCGCTTTCCGTAAACAAGGCAACGGGTGATTGTGGAGGGGCGATTCTGGGCCTTTCGAAACGACTCAGATTCCGATGCAGGTGGGGCTTATGTCGAGGAAACGCCAAAGAATGAAGACGCAGCGGTTACGAGGCTATGCACCGTCAGGGAAAATCTGTTGTGGGCGGACTTGAATACATTAAGGGGTAAGGAGAATGCTGACTGCGAGCGCACGAAATGAGCGAAGGGAAGTTTCTGGTAGAAAATCGATAGCGCCTCTGGCTAGGACCATCAAAAATAAATCACCAGCGGGGCTCTTGGAGTGGATAATGGTTTGAGAGTCAGACAATTGTCGCTGCGTAGACTTTGCAGTAATAAAAAAGGATGACAATGACTATGCTTTTTGAGTGACGGATTAGAAGTCAGAAGAGTATGGTGTGGTCCGATGACAGAGAGAAATGAGCGGGTGGTTAAAAACTGGAAAACAAATAAATAGTCAACAGGGGGTGAAAGAAGACAATGAGACTACGGGGAGTCATCAGCCAGAGAAGCGGACAATAATAAATCGTGGATGGACAAGGAAGAGAGAGGGAGGCGGGAAACCAGAAAAGACATTAATAGCAGGCCTGGACTGATAGATAGTCTGGAAAGTTATTTCTTAACCTCGAATCATCAACCATCAGAATTTAAAGTAAGGTGGGTAGGTAGACAGATACGTAGTAGAAGAAGGGCCGAGTCAACCCTGCTCCATACCTTAGGCACGGATGGGATCCTGTCTAGCCATCGGTATAATTCCTATAAATATCCAAGGTACCCGGGTCCTGGGCCTGGTGACTTGTAATCCCCTACCTATCTACTACTACTCCGTACCTTACTTACATTACCTAGGTACTTCGCGGAATCTTACCATGGTTTTGGCTCTTGCTTGTATTTCAGAAATATTAATACCAAAAAGGTATGATACAGAACTTGAGAACTTGGGCGTGACATAGAAGTTGATAATAGAGAGATGTCTTTTGCATCGAAAATTATCTAGATACCTCTCAAGCTTTTCTATCTTAGGTGCGGATTACGATACTCAGTACGGAGTACCTAAGGTAATCTACCTAGCTTTAATAGTACGTTCCTAGCCTTCTATGACCCACCACAGCCTGAAGATACTGTAGCAGTAATTTTTACGGAGTAGACTCAGATATCTACCTGGAAACCAGGCAAGAAGGGACCTGGCCAACAAAGTAGAGATGTCAATATCGGTAGGTAGCCTTTTTCAGGTCGGAGTCTTATAAGTTAGCATTTGTGGCGGGTCCGTCGAATTTCGAACAATATGCCATGGAGTCCAATGGGGATGCTCTTGAAGCAGGTGGTTGAGTACTGTGTTCCTGCTTGACTGGGTAGAGTCAGCATTCGGAGTATTTGCTCCCAACTCCATATTCACCAAGTATTCCATGCTTTTGATTTCCAGCCTGTTTTCTTCTAGGTAGCCGAGGTGTTGTACCGTACGAGTCTAGCCATCGACAAAGGCTTGGTACATTGTTATCGAGCTGCATATTCCGAAGCCCTTGAATATGATCTCACCCTCGTTCATCAACCACTGAACCTTCACAGACTTGAGATGAAGCCATATAATAAGAGCAGATTCTTGCAGGTAGAAGACGAGCATACTGGGATTGCTCTGAGAACATATCTCTGGAACACATTGAGATTTTTCCTGCTTACGATCCGAAGGTATCACCCTCGGAGATGTCGCCCCCTGACTGAGGTGGACGGACAATAAAGATGCGTGGCTGTTGCCATTAGGCTCTCTAGCACTGTTCGAAAGAGATAGCCCAGCAAAGGGGTTAAGGGTCAATTAAATTCAGCTCTCACTTGTAGGAGAGGTTGCCCGTCTTTTAATGTTGTATGACCTCATTCAACAGCTAGCAGCTTAGAAAAGAGTATCAGAAGCAAATAGACTGATGGCGAGCTTCCTGAGGCATCATTATTTCTGACACGGAACGTCAAGGTCTGAATCCGGATAATCTACCTCCTGATAGACTCCATCAGCCAAATGTTGGCGCTGAGCAAGAAGCTAAGCAGTAAGGTACCGGACCACCGTATTATTTAGTCTAGATTTTACGGTAGCTCGCGGTGGCGTCTTGGGAGCAGAGAGTGTGGAGCTTATGGAATAATATATTAATACCTAATTTGAGACTTGTAGGGTACGAAGTCGTAACTTAAGCCATGCCAAATATAGCAGGCAATCAACAGATCCCTTCGAACCGCGGTCGAGCAATGATCGTAGATGTAATCACCACGAAATCAGTGATGATGTGGTGTACTTGATCATCTTGATGGAACTTGAAACAGGACCGCTTCCAACGAAAAATCTCGACCATTTATTGAGACTGCATTTGAAGAAAATCAAATAATAAAAGTAGGTGCCAATCCTAGCCCGATGCTACTTGTTGTGTATACTTAGTACAAAGGTACCGTAGGTATTCCGGGTACTGTACTGATACTGTGCCGCTGACATAGGTATCCGGCCAGAGGTATCTAAGGTACCTACCTAAGGTCCCAAGCACTGTACCTTACTTAAGGTAGGCACCCCAAGCTAGTCGGGGGAATCTCTCAAATCAGATGTAACTATCATGCACATGCGCTTTCTTCAAAGTAGCATACGTCAATGCGGTTATCACTAGACCATAGATACTTTACTAGAGTACCTGCATAAAGATGCGCTGGATCAGTTTGTGCGAGCAGACTGACCTAAGGCAATTATGCAGATCACCTTATCACTTTATTATGAGATTTCTATGCTTGAGACCTTACTCTTCATCCGGAGTTCACCGAAATACTTTTCTGACACCTTTATGATGCCTGGCCTGACCAAAGCTTGTGACGTTTGACGCCAATTGCCAGCTTTCGCAAATCTAATAAAAATCATGAAATATCCAGAATGACTATACCCTGCTTCGACATAGTCATTGATCGGTTGACGACGGGGTTCAACCTAGAAAGCAACGTCTTCGGTACGAATATTGGCGACGCGGGGCGAGACATCTCAGTAGGTAGGTTGATAGAAGTAGGCGAAGTCCCCTTTCAAACGTAGGTAACCTGCATCAACTGTCACGGTCAAGAGCCACTCGTACATCCATGACTTAAGCTTTGATGCAATGTTGTGTCAACGTTTGCTCCATTCAACATAGGTACTTGATTCATCATGTCATCGAGAAAGACAGAGCGCATCCTACTATGATATTGCTGGCTTGTGTTGGGGCTAAACAGAGCTTCCTTGCAAGGTTGTTAAGTTAAGCACTTCATGCAGCAAGCTATAACATAATGTAACACTGTAACGCTTGAAGAAAGGACCAGAGGCGAAAGTCTGGTTAGGCTCACCCATTACGCCACATGGAACGCAGATATGTCATCCCCTTAGCTTCATGCCTTGTCCTAAAGTATCTTGGAAAGTCTTTTGCCTAGATGATCTGATTAACCAGACGCTGGGCCGTCGATGACAATGGAGTGCTGGGCCTTCAAGCCTCCAACCAATGCAACGCCAACTGGAACCTGGACATCGCGCACATTGAAGCATGCAAAAGCCACAACTTTCTTGATCGCTGGACAGGATTGGAATATTTTACCAATGAGGAAATCATCCATGACCGTATGAAAGGATACGTCCAGTTCCTGCAGGAACGGGTATGTCTTTTCTTCTGAAAACACCTCCTCGAAAGCAGCACGCGATATATGTCGGCACGATGAGATGTTCAGTATCTGAAGGGTCGAGCCTGAGTGGTTCATGAGCGCAATGAACCCTTGAGATGCAAGTCCAATTGCCTCGACAGGACCATCAGGGTTAGCATTATCCACGTCTCGCGTGGAAGACAAATCCACGAATCTTAAGGGAGGATTGGCCCAATTCGTGAACAGGTCGACAAAGCCTCTGTCGCTGCACAGAGTATTGTCTGAAAAGCGAAGTTTTGAGAGCAACCGACATTTGTCATGAATAAGATCCAAAAGCCGATCATCAGCGTTGCGGAAGCCCTCCAGGGATAGTGTGCGTAGACTCGGGCCAAGCGTATTCACCATCAGTAAAAAGGGCTCAATCTCGAACTCTTGGACAGTATCGAGAGACAAGTGCTCAAGCGTTGGTAAAGTTGAAATTGCCCGTAGAGAATTGCTACCTATTTTCCAGCACTGCTTGAGCTTCAGTCTTTTGAGGGCTGTGCAGTTTCTACACAGTGTCTCCACGGTTTCGTCATCAAAGGAAAAGTCGAGATTCGACAGTTTCAGGCTTTCGAGCTGTGATCCCAATTTCTGGAAGAGCCGCCGCCAATAAGGATCAGAGACAAGGTTAGCGGCATCTAACTGCAGTTGCCTGACTTGGAGATCCCGGTCAATCATGTATTCAACGACTCTGTCTTTGATTTGGCCCGCAAATCGGAGATTGACACGATTCAAGGCCGGCATAATAGCGAATATTTTGTGAAAGTCGTCCGTTTCGAGTTCTATGACAGGTTAATACGTTGAGAATTTGATATAACCAAGTAGAGACATACTAGCCGCATCGTAGATGTCAATGAAATTCAATTCAGGTCGTAGGAACAAGTCCAAAGTCCTTGACGTAAGAATCCGCCTCTTGGAAAATATCTGGCTAAGGCGCCGAAGCAACCGTGACGGTAAGTCCCCAAATTCTTCGATGTCGTTGTGGTTATCAGCAACTTTCTGACTCCGGTCAGCCTCGAACAAGACGTATCGAAGGATTGGTCAAAAATGTTCACCTTTGCACACATCTCGACCAAACTGAGAGCACCTTGCTGAACAATTCCGTCGAGCAAGTTGCTTTGATTCTGCCGCCGACCACTTCTCGGCCCTCGCTTCTTAGCTTTTGACTTTCTTTCATCGTCTGCTACCTCTTTGGAACATTTGGCGCAGAGGAGACCACCACTGGGGCCGGTTTTGCTGTATGGAGTGACCGTGAAACGCTTATTGCACAGTTCACAATTCTCAAGTTGGCCTGGCATTGGTCGGGATTTTTGATACATCATCTCTCTAGCTATGACATCGTCGTCATCATCGGGTTCCCCAGTGCGGCGGGCTTTGCGGCGAGCGAACTCCTTGCTCTGCTTGATCTTTGCGAGCGTCGCTGCCTCCTTTCGCTTGCGTTTCTTTCTCTGCTCGGCCGTTTCGCCGTCATTGTCTTCATTGTCTTCATATTCATCTTCCTCCTCGAGTTCATCTGCCGGTTCATTCGCAGCCGCCTCTCGCTCGGCTTGTCTCACTCGTCTTTGGTAGTCTTGATGAATCTGAGCGGCGGAGATGTTGTTGGACTAGACAATTCAAGTATCAGCACGGACATGGCCATTTATTGATGCTAGAAGAATGAGGTACTTACAGCTAAGAAATCTGTGAGCGCAGAATGGCTGCGAAATCATGAATCAGCAAGATCAACCAGGCGGATGGAGAAAGGGTCGAGGACGTACGGGCCCCTTATCTGATTTCTTGTTGACCTTCTATCCGCCCTGTGAACAATTAAAATGACAGCCTCGAAGACCTCGGAGCGAGTGAAACGTACATATTGCATGCAGAACCTCTTTATTGACAACGTTATTCAAAGTGGTGCTAAGATGATTGATGCAGGTCTGATAAGCTTCAGGTCACAGGACTCGTGGTAATTTCGTGTTCCACTTTACGCGAACTTCGGGGTTGTCCTTATCAGCGCGTTTCCTGGATGAAGACTGAATTGTCTGGGCCTGGTGAGGAGTAGGAGATACAGAAGAACTTTGATGAAAGAAGTTTACTTGGACTCGCCAAGAGTCGTATACGAGGGGGTAGTGACAGGTCTGTGAATGACAGGCCGTGTTCCTGTCGAGCTGTGAAAGAATTTTCCAACTCTTCCCAAAATTCCGACACTGCTGCCTCCCTTTTCCGACCGAAGGTCCATATCAGCAGTGCCGATATTTGCCACCAACATTCTTATCAATTTTTGAGCACGGTACCAGGGGCACACTTCGGTTTGTCACTCATCCCAGATCCTCCTTTTGACAGGGGAATCAGGACCATTTGGTAGATAATCGAAGTCCTGTCATCATGGGGAGAAGGGCTTCCACAGCAAAAGGAACAATGCCATCTGGCGGTAAGTGCTGTCGCTTCCATGCCAAAAATCCTCCCAAACATGCTACTCATCTTTGAATTCGAAGATTGAAAGCTTTCTACTACAATTTCGTCCAGCACAGTTCATTTATAAGGCTAATGATTTGTTCCAGTGCCTCAAGACAAGCAATCATCGTTGCCGAGACGCACCTCCCTGCGATTAGCACAGTCAAACCCCAGATCCACCACCGACCATCCGAGTGACCACGGGGCTAATCAGAAAAATGAAGAGCGTCATTTGGTGTCGGTTGAGCCGAGATTTGTCTCTACTTCAGTCGAAGTTGCTATACCCTTGAAGAAGAAGCAGTCACCTCCGTGCGCTTCTTCTTCCTCTTCCTCGGAAGACACGTTTGGGGAAGGAAGAAACGACTATGATACTCCTGCAACTAGCGTTGTTATGACTCCTGCCGAGTCGGATGTGAATAAACCCAGGAGGAGAGTTAATGCTTCTACACGAGCTCGGGAACTACGCTCAAGAACAATACCCCTCAGCAGCATGCAAAGAGGACTTAAGCGGAACGCCGCAGCACTCTCCCCGGATGACTCGACTCTGGGTACCTCGGACGAGGCTTTGGCTGAGGCTCTGCAAATGCAAGAATATCAGGAATCCTTCTCCAAGCGTCGGAAGGTTGCCGCGAGCGCCAGTCGTGACACCCCGGAGATCAAAGATTCTACTGAGGATGATGACCTCCTGGAGATCCTCGATTCTGACGGCTTCGAGGATGCAGAGGATGAAAAGGACCTTGAGCCTTGGCAGCCAAAGCGCAGTATTAGGACTTCTCGGCGGTCGACAACGCAGCAAACCGTTCTGGACAGCGAAGCTTCTGACTTAAGTGATGATGAAGCAGGGGATGGCAACTATCAAACTGATTCGGAAGCAGACGGTCCTCCGTCGTCTAGTAGCGAGGAGGAGCCGTTGATTGCCGAAAGGGCGAAAAAGTCCGGCACAGCAAATGCCAGTTCAGGCTCGCGAGCGCGGAGGCAAGCGTCAAGGGCCCCTGCAAGCCAAAGACGCACTCTTATTCCACCTTGGATGAGTCAACGAGTAAGTATGCTCGCTTCGTCCAACGTCATATTGCTCTAACACAGAATCTAGGCTTACAGGGAGCGACGCAAACTTGAAAAGCAACATCCTCTCATCACAAAAATGTGGGACGACTTGAAGAACACGCCCCCTATAACACCGGTACCAGCAGAACAGCCTCCGGGCATTTCGAGAACGCTGAAGTCGTACCAGCTCGAGGGCTTGAACTGGATGTTGCAGCAAGAGAAAAGTCAATATAAAGGTGGTTTGCTGGGTGACGAGATGGGTATGGGAAAGACTATTCAGGCGGTCTCCCTTCTCATGTCTGATTATCCCGTCGGCAAACCATCGCTTGTTGTGGTGCCACCGGTTGCTTTGATGCAATGGCAGTCTGAAATCAAAGTACGTCTGTTCTGCGTGTTTGAATTATTGTACGGCGCTAATCTTTATGACCTCAGGCATACACGAATGGGCAGTTGAAGGTTCTTGTGCACCACAATTCCAATGCCAAGGTCAAACACTTAACAAAGCAAGACCTTGAATCTTATGATGTGATCATGATTTCTTGTGAGTTATATTTTTTGCAAGTGTGAAAATTCGGTCTAATGTCGGATGTAGATTCCGGCCTCGAATCCATTCATCGGAAGGAATGGAAAGGATGGAACCGCAACGACGGGATCGTGAAAGAAGATAGTGAGTCTATCAACACAATGGTACAGCAAAGGAAGGCCCACTGACAATGAGAAGGTGTCATTCATGCCATTGACTACCACCGCCTTATTCTCGATGAAGCGCATAGCATCAAGGTATATCAAAGAGGCCCTTGGACTTTACAATTTGATATTTGCTAATGCTTCTCAGCAACGGACTACCAGTGTTGCACGTGCATGTTTTGCCCTTAAAGCCTCTTATAAATGGTGTCTTTCCGGCACTCCTGTTCAGAATCGAATCGGCGAGTTCTTCTCTCTTCTTCGCTTCCTCGAAGTACGCCCATTTGCGTGCTACTTCTGCAAGCAGTGCAAATGTCAGCAACTTCATTGGTCCCAGGACGCGGATAAACGTTGTAGCAATTGCAAGCACAGTGGGTTCAGCCATGTATCAGTCTTCAATCAGGAGATCCTTAATCCCATTACCGAACGAGACAATCCAGAAGCCCGCAAGGAGGCCTTGGCCAAACTTCGCCTGATCACTGACAGGATCATGCTGAGACGAGTCAAGCGCGATCACACCGCGTCAATGGAGCTCCCTCCGAAACGCGTCGTTTTGCATAACGAGTTTTTCGGAGAAATTGAACGTGACTTTTCCAGGAGTATCATGACGAATTCTACAAGGCAGTTCGATACATACGTTAGCCGAGGTGTGATGTTGAACAACTACGCCAACATCTTCGGTCTGATCATGCAGATGCGGCAGGTTGCGAATCATCCAGACCTGATCCTGAAGAAGCATGCTGCCGGTGGACAGAACGTCCTTGTATGCAGTATCTGTGATGAGCCTGCGGAAGAGGCTATTCGGTCTCGTTGCCATCATGAGTTTTGCCGTCGTTGTGCCAAAGATTACATCCAGTCTTTCGAAGCAGACAGCGTCGTCGATTGTCCTCGTTGTCACATCCCCCTCTCCATTGATTTCGAGCAGCCAGATATTGAGCAGGAGGCGGAGCACATCAAGAAGAACTCCATCATCAATCGCATCCGAATGGAGGACTGGACGTCGTCGACGAAGATCGAAATGCTTGTTTACGAGCTGTACAAATTGAGGAGCCAGAAGCGGACTCACAAGTCCATTGTTTTCTCGCAATTTACCTCGATGCTTCAGCTTGTTGAATGGCGTCTTCGTCGGGCTGGTTTCAACACCGTCATGCTGGATGGGACGATGACGCCTGCACAGCGTCAGAAATCAATTGATTATTTCATGAATAACGTTGATGTAGAGGTTTTCCTTGTGTCTTTGAAAGCAGGGGGTGTCGCCTTGAACTTGACCGAAGCCTCAAGAGTATTCATCGTCGATCCGTAAGTATCGCTCGAGCATCTTGCTACATACCTGGTCAAAGTCGTGTACTAACGGGAATCCATCAGGTGGTGGAATCCAGCTGCCGAATGGCAAAGCGCAGACCGATGCCATCGTATTGGTCAACGACGGCCCTGTGTCATCACCCGGCTCTGCATTGAGGATTCCGTAGAATCGCGAATTGTTCTGCTGCAAGAGAAGAAGGCAAATCTCATCAACGGCACGCTGAACAAAGATCAAGGGGAGGCGCTGGAAAAGCTCACCCCAGAAGATATGCAGTTCTTGTTCCGCGGATCGTGATTTGTCCTTTTTCTTGGGATTATTGCTATGCTCGACGCATTGCGGTATCCCACTCGAGGAAAGCGAATCTGTTCTTATGTTCCTATTGTACTAGGCTGTCCTTGCTATGCTGAAAGTCTACTGAGCTGGTCTCAGTTGATGCTGAAGCTCGACTGTCGCCCGAATTGAGAATAATTAAGAATTTTAAAATGATAGTAACCCATTATTCAATTACTTAGAGATGTCATAACAAGTCTATCTCGCTCATCTATTGATTTTACTACCGCGCCTGTCTCTCACTCTCTCTCTCTTTTTTCTTTTTCTTTTTTTTTTTTTTTTTTTTCTTCTTCGGTCTGTTGCTGTGGGTTGACAATAATGGATGGATAGTCGGTGAGAAAATCATCATTGCGAGTACAGACCACTCGCAGGGAGATAATAACTCCTCTGTACGGAGGTGCGTATTATTTGCTTGTTAATGGCGAGAAGAGAAGACTCCAAGAATCTCCGAAAATGGCAGAAGCTTGGCCTTGCTTAAACCATCCGAGAAGATCCGAGAACCTCTGCCGTTCAGGAGTCAGAAATGGTCAGAACTACTTACGTAGGAGAACTTGGGACAAAAAGAGGGGCGCGATCATGCAGGCTTGCAGTGCCTCTGGAACTAACTACCTGCCGCCAGCTGAGGGGGAAAGGGAAAAGGGAAACAATACTAAGGGAAGTCAACATCCATCATGAACTGACCTTTTTCATTGAAGGTAGGTTTGGTTGTATGTGAAGTGACTTGAAAGCAATTGATAAAGCAACCTGTGCTTCCTCTTCCTCTTTCTTTTCTCTCTTTCCTCCCCTCATTACTTGCTTCCTGACTTCTCTTCTCTCCACTCAGCCCTACGAACGGACAAGAGCAAGACAAGATCTCGTCCCCACATCGTCCCGCATGTTCACAGCTGACTCGACGAAGTGCTGCAGGCAGCAACTATAATAAAATAGTGTAAAACAGAACAGGATCTCTTCATAACTTTTCTAGGTCGCTGGGATCATGGAGGATGAAAAAGAGCCGCCACAAGCACGTCCACGGCATGCGCTGGACAAGTATGGCCCGAAATTTGTCGATAAAACGGAAAAACTCCATGATCGAGCCGTCGCAATGAAGGTCGCAACCAATGGCGAGCACAAGCCCGCGGGGGGTTCGACAGTACTCCAATTCCTCATGCGCCCCCTGGTTACAGCCTGAAGTTCACGTTTCATCGCGGCATCAACCTTCCATGTGCGGACTTCGGCACGTTCTCGTCTGATCCTTACGTGAGAGCTCAGCTGGTTGTAGACCTACCCCAGCGGCATAAACAGGACCCCATTGTAACCTTTAGGACGCCAACTGTACGCAAGAACAGAGACCCAGTATGGGACAGCGAGTGGATTGTTGCGAATGTTCCTGCATCCGGCTTCGAGCTCAAGTGCCATGTCTACGATGAGGACGCTGCCGACCATGATGATAAGTTGGGTATCGCATACGTCGAGGTCGGCCGTATCGATGACAACTGGTCTGGTTTTAAGGAGCAATCATTTCGGGTCAAGAAACGACTCGGCAGCAAGCGGGTCTACCTGTTTGGCAATGTCGCCGCCTTTGCCTCGCGACGTCTCGACCTTGGCTCACATCTTGTCCTCAGTGTGGAGTGTTTGGGTAAGACCCCAGGTGAGGAAGGTGGACAGATGTACACCGTCGGGCCAAACTACTGGTTTAAACACTTTTCCCCCCTGATCGGGCGCCTGACAGGGACGAAAGACAGAGTGCAGAGCTCGGATGGCAAGAAGGCAGTCAGCCGTTACAAGTACGTTATCTCGGACCCGGCTGCCCTTGACGCAGATTGCTTATTTGATCTTCTTTTCTTAAGTTTCCAAGCCATTCAGATACAGCTAAAGGGTCCGGTACCTGCTGAATTATATCATCGCTATGTTGAATTCAAACCCTTTGTGGCGGGTATGTTCACATCGCACAGTCTCAGAGGCCGTATCCTCAATCGCGCTCTCCATCATCAGCATGAGAGAATCTACAACTTTGATCGGACAACTCTTTATGGTAAATTCGAAGCGCCGTGTATCGAGCTCACTCAAAAATTCCTTGAGTTCGTCCACCATGCTCAGAGCGGCCGCATATTCACTTATGTCCTCACGCTCGACGGACAGTTTCGATTTACCGAGACGGGCAAGGAATTTGGAATTGACTTGCTAAGCAAACACACCATGCACAGCAATGTCTCCATTTACATCGCGTATTCGGGAGAGTTCTTCGTTCGTCGACTGAAACACCGCCATCGTCATCATTCTTCCTGTGCAGAACCATCAGCGACTGAGATTCCAACCCCAGGGCCTCTGGCCGAGGCTACCACAGGGGTATCAACAGACCCTGGCGATTATGAGCTTTTCATCGACAATGACAGCGGTACCTATCGTCCCAATGGCAAATATCTTCCACTGCTCAAGGATTTCCTCTCTAGGACCTTAGTTGGCCTACATATTACCACATTGGACTGCCAGGAAGATGCTGAGCGAATGACGGAGCTGAAAACTGAACAAAGAGAATTTAAGAAGAAAGAGACGGGCCAAATGACATTCCTTCAACAACGCAGCAGTTCATCGCTGTCGATCTCAAGTTCAGATGAAGAGGAGCTCGAGGAACGAAGCGGCTCCTCGTCCAAGAAACGAGGAGACTTTGCCCAGAAAGTGCACGACATGCGCGACGTCAAAGGCAAGGTCATGAAATGGGTGGAAGGGGATGCACACAAGAACATTGCAGGAAACCACAACGGCCATACCAGCTCATCACATCAGCCATCTGAGGCCCGACAATGAGCTGTTGTGGTAAACCCTGGCACCATCCATGGCCAGTAACCAAGAAACACCTGTTTCTATTTATGTCTGCTTCTTTTCTGATCGGGATGAGAGCACGTGGTTGTCCTTAAATATCCTTAGGCCTCTATGTCTGAGCGGTATGCATTTGTGATCCCCTGGTGGTTATTATTATTGTTGTTGTTACTATTATTTATGTGATGCACTCAAGCAGCCTCATTCTTGTTTTCACTGATCCTGGTTGTGGACACGCTCATACACTCCTCTTTGCGGTGGCTGCCAGAATTAGCCCGTTTTCCTTCTTTCTCAGATACCCCTCCGACATTGGAGAATGGATAGATAAGTAATATTAATGATGTTCTGTTGATGCTCTGATTAGCACAAGCGCTTTTTTTCTCCATGTCTCTCTCTGAGTTGATTATAGAGTACTCCGTACTGCGAAAGGCTCCCCGGATCTGCACGAGAAGGATCAGCCGGATCCTGTTGAGGTCGGTTCAGAGTGTCATTCTGAAATATCTAAAGGGCAAAACTGGATATTGCTCTTGTGATCCTCTCTTTATGTAAATAATCTCACTGTCTGCGTCATGCTCCCATGTTCAACAAGAAGAAGTTGAGGATCACGCGTGGGGTGATTTTAAAAGCTCTCCTGCAGGCGCAGCCTCCAGCGTGATCCCCAATCTGTGCTTTTCTCTTGGTAAAGCATATGTGTTATCTGTATCTGTTGAGGCAGTGATGACATTTTCTTGGGAGAAATAAAATGTCAAGCTTAAATCACCGGCTGGTCACCTCTGTTCTCAAGAGTAACCTGTAGCTAGATAGATCTTTGTGAAACACTGGTCTGTGTGCTAGGCGGGGGATTGGCACATATTATTGTTCCTGTGCTTTAATGAACATATCATTATCGCATCCTTCCCACGTTCTTCTTCCCCTCCTCCGCGCGCCAAACCTCCGACTCAACCTCCACAATTACCCACACTGCTACTCTGGCCAGGCACTGATATCGGAGCCTCTTTTCTTGTTCATCACCTTCTTCTTCTCATATAATCTGCCTTTTTATTATTCACGTTCTCATCTAGTCCCCCGGTTCGACTCGTTATCCCCTGCGAACCAAGCGCAGCAGGATCTCAGAAACCAGGTATCGCGCCCTCCTTTGTCGGGTTGACCATCACCACCTTTGCTTCCACACGACGGCTCGTGTTCTCCGATCGCAAACCTACCTCTCACAAGCTCTTCCATCATACAGTAGTTTATACTTGTGTGGTTTCAGGCTCAGAAGATCCCTGGAGACGTTTGAGTAGAGTCTCAGACTAGATGACGGCTTTCCCGTTCGGTTGCCTGGTGTTTATCATTGCTTCAGCTTTAAACTGATGCCAATCCGACCGTCGATGGTGACCTCCAGCTGGCCCAGTCATCCTTTCGGACCGTCTCTTTTTCGAGTGGTGACGTGAATAGTTCACTCGTCTTCATTATGGGCAATGTTGGAAGTCGTCTCGATGACTCTGGGAACTTGTTCTTAAAAGACCAAACAAGGTGTAAGTGTCCCTCCCGGATTTCTTTCTCTCATTAACATAGCTGATGATCGGTAACTCTCTGCTGATCTTTTGCTAATCGCTTCGAATGAGCAATAGTTACTGTCTCTTCCGCCACGATAAGCAACTCTCGAGGACGGGTATTCTTGCATCTTACCCCCAACTCTTTCCCGGCCACGAGATATACTGCGAAGCGTGAAGTTGGTGACGACTGTCCTATTGAGTATATACAGGTAAGGTGCCGGAGCGATAATGACTTGAGTCGCAGCCTCTCTCTATTCACCCCTTGTTCTTTTCGACTGACGAACTCGGTTGCTATCTCTCTACAGGATCCGGATCTCTCCTCATCTGCATCAGCGCCCACATTCCTTTTGCGCCTGACGAATGAAGATGAATTGCACTTCAATTTCACGTTTATACTGAGGCAAACTCAAGCCGCTAACAGTTCGAATTCCGTCGTCAATGGTGTCGCAACCTCACTTCCAGAAGTGATCGACACTGTGCTTACCGGGCTCACATTCGCACATGCAACGAACTCGAAGGAGCTCGACAATTTGATAACGCGAGAATTTCATGCGAATCCCAACCTGCAAAATAACACCAATGTGCAGTTTGTAGGGGATTATACAACGGGCGGAAGCCCTTCCGTTCAGTTCAATTGGTCCTGGAAATGGAAACCACCCAAGCCCACAGAAGATAAAGGCGGTGGTTGGAGGAACAGCTGTAGCTTCTTGGACTATGACCAGCGAGCTAATCGTCTCAACACTCTCGCGCACTTCTCGTTCTGGGTGCACAACTGCCCGCGTTCGCTACCCAGCCCGCAAACCTTGTCACCAAACCTGGAAATCCCTCACCCCATTCGGAATCGTATGCCTTCTTCGCACTCAATTCTCTCGCATTCCAGTGATGCCGACACCGCATCCAATCTGCATCTTCCTCCGGGTACTCCGCCTGACACCATCGATATTGTTCTGCCTCCCCCTCCTCCCCAAGCTCCGCCCCCGCCGCCGCCTGTGAAAGTTGACCTTCCCCATTCGCGTCCTGGCGAAGATATGAGTGTAGTGGAGGATGGCCCATTGTTTCGAGCCACTATGAAAGCGTTGGAGCAGAAGACAGGGAACATGCGTGCGAAAATCAAGAAGGTGCTGAAGAAGGCGGAGGCTGCCCAACAAGCCCAAGGGGCCTGCAACGATGCCGTGGAAGCCTTCCTATCCGCTCTCAGTGAGGCCTCAACGACTAATTCCAACGCAATCCAGCCAGCTCTCGATCACTACTTTGAGAAAATTGCTCGGCAGATCCTCAATTATGAGCGACTCAATACCATCCAACTGCAAAAGCTCGTCATTGAACCTCTGGTGAAGCTTTATAATAATGACATCAAACAGGCCGAGGCCAAGAAGAAGGAGTTTGAAGAAGAGAGCAGAGATTATTATGCCTACGTGAGTCGCTACCTCGGACAGAGGCAGGATTCCTTGAAAGAGAAAAAGCGAGCGGAGAGCGATTCCAAGTACCAAGCCAAGAGGCGGAACTTTGAGTTAAAGCGGTTCGATTATTCTTCGTTCATGCAAGATCTTCATGGCGGCCGTAAGGAACAGGAAGTCCTTTCGCACCTGACCAGGTACGCGGATGAACAAGCTAAGAGCTTTCTTGCGGCGGCCAAGAAGGTGGATGACATGATTCCTCAGCTGGACGCTTTGATTCACGAGGTCAATCAGGCAGACAAGGAATTCCAATTTCAGAGGACAGAAAGAGAAGAGAAACGAAGGGCTCTGGAAAAAAGCAGTAACTTGTATCTGGAGCCGGATTCCCTCGCCAACCCAAGTGTTCCGTCACCGCTGACGGGCAATGGTAGTGGTGGCCACATGCCTGAATCGGACTTGGGCCGCGCAGACAGCACAGGGTCTCAGCTGCGAAGTGTGGTCAGCAACAGTTCCTCCATGGCCTCGCAGACAAATGCAGCTATAAACAGCACGGCCGGAATCGCGCCGATATCCTCAATTGCCAATCCGAGCGGCCAGCAGCGGAAGGAGGGACTTCTCTGGGCATTATCACGTCCGGGCTCTCACATCGATCCCAAGGGCATCAACAAGCAAGCTTGGCATAAGTTCTGGATTGTGTTAGATCAAGGCAAACTCTCAGAGTACAGTAACTGGAAACAGAAGCTTGATCTGCATATGGACCCGATTGACCTACGGATGGCCTCTGTGCGAGAAGCACGGAACGCCGAACGACGCTTCTGTTTCGAAGTCATTACCCCTCAGTTCAAGCGGATTTATCAGGCCACTTCCGAAGAGGACATGGGCAACTGGATCAGGGCCATCAACAACGCCCTGCAAAGTGCTGTCGAGGGTCGTGGCATGTCTCCCCCCGTTCCGTCAAAGAACGACAGCTCGTCCCTGGGTCGCGATATTGGTTCTGTCTTGACCGGGAAAAGCTCGTCGTATTCCGGCCAACATTCGCATTCTGCAAGTTCTGCCAGCAGCGTGAGCCGTCGCACCACGGTGGGTGCACGACCAAGCTACGTGCGCAACGATAGCAACGGCTATGAAGAGAATCCCGCCAAATTACTCCAGACCGTCCGCGATGCGGACCAAGGCAATAATTGGTGCGCTGATTGCGGCTCGACCTCGAAGGTTGAGTGGGTGTCGATTAACCTTGGAATAGTCTTGTGCATTGAGTGTAGTGGCATCCATCGTTCTCTGGGAACTCATATCTCCAAAATCCGTTCCCTCACATTGGACGTGAATTCTTTCTCAAATGACATCGTCGAAATCCTCTTGCAGGTTGGGAACCGCGTCAGTAATATGGTCTGGGAGGCGACACTAGACCAGAGTCAGAAACCGATGGCAACCTCGACTCGGGAACAACGACTGAACTTCATCACTGCCAAGTATAGCGATCGAGCGTTCGTACAGCCGCTGCCCTCGCCTTTGTCACGGTTCTCGACTCCTGATGAAACCTTACTTGCGGCAATCAAAAAGAATGACATCCAAGGCGTGCTATATGGCATTGCACTTCGAGCCGATGTTAACATCACTGACCGGTCACGAAACACCCATGCGGTCTTCCTCGCTCTAGCGGCTGCAGACCCCGCGTCGCCCGGGTCGACACCGTCTAACCTGCCGCCCAGACCCGGTACTGTAAACGCAGTCAAGGCGATTCCGTTCCCGATAGCAGAATTGCTTGTGCAAAACGGCGCGGAAATTCCTTCACAGCCACCTCCCATTCCTCTATCACCAGCTGCTCAGCTCTATCTGAGTCAACGCACCACGAGATATGTGACGCCCATGGCGGGCAGCTCTACTGCGGACACAGTCGGATCACTGCCCAGCATTCGAGGAACAGCAAGTGATCAGGCGGTGCCATCGGGATCCCTGGACAGCAAGGAGCGTGATAGACTGCATAAGAGAGGAAGCGCTGGAGCTCGATTTGCTGGAAAAGTCGCGTCTCTCGGCATCGAACGATGACAACGGCTATTCTTTACAAACCCTTCTATTGTTCCTTGGCTGAGTTTCGGCCAAGTCACACCTGTAATAGTTAATCATGTTTAATGATGCTTAAGTGCACATGATGATGTCACGTCCAGTTTGCATGGTCCTCTTTTAACGCCCTAGGATGGGCGACGGTTTGCTTTCGCATACTGGATGGGGTATACCTTCTTGTTCTGCTCTGTATTTATCCCTCTACATGTTTAGCGTATTCTACATTCCTGCTGGTCTCAAGTCAGTTGGACCGTCTAACCTTCGAATTCATATTTCTCTGGTGACTATGTAAATCATATTTTCCCTGATATCTTCCACAGCCGTCTTCTCCCGTCTACTAAATATATACTGGGCCTCACCACGTATGAGATAAAGTGCTGTGCGCTTACCATGCCGTTGAAGACAATTGATCTGAGATCGTCAGGTCAGTAGCTGTAGAGTGGAGACGAAATGGCCTCTATTTTGTCGCGCTTATTCCCATCGTGGAAGATCCATTGCCAAGCATGAGATATTCCATTTCAGCCATTGTCAGTGAGTCATTGAGCTATCCCTGCAGCTCAGCAGTTGAGATCAAGGGGGTCCAGCCCATGAAGGGAGAGGGTGTGGAATCAGCAACGGCGCCGGATACTCTTTCCCACAATAGCCGGAGAATGTAACAGATAACAGGCGATTGGTTCGGACCAGGCGGACAAGAAGTCAACGGAGTGCGTCCATCCATTGAACTAAGGTCAGTTGACACATAGTCTAGATAGGCTAATGCTTAAAAGGTGTTAAGGGAACAAAAGGCAAGCCGTGGGGTGAGGAATCGTAGCTTTGCTTGACTTGAGCGAGGGAAGGTTTCTCGGTTGCGGTTCGGACAGAATTTTCTTTCGTCTGTCCATCAGATCGGCGGCGGTACACAGTACGGGATCCTTTTTCCTATGTGCTTTTTTGCCACATAATCCAGGAAAAGAAGTTCAATCGCCCTTGGTCGCAGCAGGTGGCGCGCGATGAGACCGCAATGGCTTTACTCTGGTCGAGGCGATGGAATCAAAAGAATCCATATCCAATGCTTTTTGTATGCGGCTTGCTCTGTGCTCTGAAGGGATATGATTCCCCAGTCGCTGATTGGCTGTGTATGAGCAGGGAAGAACCTAAGTTTGGATTTGGATCCAAAAGCCACAGTTGTCCTAGTACTTGGAAGAAAGCATGCGATACCTAAGCCGCAATGGCTCGGTGCGGAGACTTGGGCGGCACGGGTATGTACTCTTGAAGACAGGCAGACAATGGCATCTCAGCCCAGCCAATAGTACTGGTTGATTGACCCGAGGGATGATAGCGCGGATGGTAGATGGGAATGTCGATGGAGATGAAGGCCGCAGTTGCGGGCCAGCCGATGACGTCATTGGCTGCCATGGCGCGACAATACTGCCCAGTAGAAATTGGACCCATGAGAAGAATCACAAAAACAGTACTGCGGGCCACGAAGTCTAGGGTAGCAAGAGGGCAGTAAGGAAACTGTTGATCTTCGTTTGATCAGCTGAGATGACAATCCTCATTCTATGTAGCAGCCCCCAGGTGGCGAGAGTAATCAGTCCAAAATGCACCCACTGGGAATGCGAGCAGCAGTTGTGAACTGTTTTCCAGTCTCCACAGTCATTGTTGATAGTGCATCACTTTGAACAGCAGCAGCGACGGAAGAAATTCATATACATAAGTATAGCAAGATACTATCTACGGGAGCTTCGAATGATAGGGCAGGTTAGGTAGCTCTTGCT
This sequence comes from Aspergillus novofumigatus IBT 16806, assembly GCF_002847465.1. Taxonomy (NCBI): domain Eukaryota; kingdom Fungi; phylum Ascomycota; class Eurotiomycetes; order Eurotiales; family Aspergillaceae; genus Aspergillus; species Aspergillus novofumigatus. The sequence continues at coordinate 986,154 of NW_020194280.1, forward strand.
GCTGCAAGGGCGGGAGGCAAATCATATCAGTTGACCACTTAAGGTTACCGACATATGTATAGTCAGTGGTAGTAATTAGTATCATTCTTTCATTGATATACTACCCTTCAGGCATTAGTCTGGAGAAACCAAGACACTCTCATGACACATGGCATGATAACAACCACAACGGAAGCAATCCATAAGCGATAGTTTGTCGGCAGAGTAGCACCAGGAGTATGAAGTAGGACAGGGCAGGAAAGGGCAAGGATCTTATGATCTATAGATTCCCCAACTTGATTCGTTTTTAACTTTTACTTCTACACGGAGCATCAATTCTTCTGTGCCATTCCCAGGCAGTTTCTGGTAGAGTAGCATTGATAGGCATTCATCTATAAAGGCGGGGCAGATCCCATGCTTTGAGCTGTTCCATTAGTACTTATATGTTCAATATGTGGACAGCGGCGTAGGGAGTTTCTCGAAGCAACCATTTTCAAGATTAATTGGTAGAAGCTTGGCAGCTCGAAAGCTCGACAGCCGCTGGCCATCAAATTTGACCACAATACCTCTCGAAAAGTCGTAAGGATGCATGCAGAGTAGGTGATGATTCTGAACAAAAGCAAGAGGGGCCCTGTGCTAATAACACTGTTCTTACTGCCAGTCTGCCTGAAAATAAACAGAAATAATCATTCAGACGCTAGGTTACTGGGGTGCGAAGGGCATTTCCAGAAAGGGATGAGATGAGGTTTGAATTACGCCCAAATGATTGGCCGGCATCTCATCCCGATGGAGATGCTGAAGGTGGAGCCCCTGTACTCCGTATGTGCCGCCCTTAATATTTTCCACTTTTTCTTTCTTCCCTTTTTTTCCTTTCAATCCCGAGATATGTCGCATGGGCTGGAGAATATTATTAGCTAGCCCCATGTCAATTTGGCCCAATGCATGAAAAGGAGGCATGCTTGAAGAGTCGGCCGAGGCCGAAAGTACAGAGTACGTAGTAAAAGAAAAGTACCGTAAGTTAATTCCGATAATTAACTACTAGCCTCTCAATCAAGGTGGAGCGAAGGATAAGATTAGGTATGCGGTTCCTTACTTCCCTCGGCTCGTGAGCTTAAAGCTACGCACCTAGAACCCAGAAAGCCTTGGCCATCGAGAGTCGAGACAGCCGTCCATGAAGGAACCAGCCCAATAATGGAATAATTATCATGTTAATTTTATGTCCACATTGATGGAAATACCTCCTGAAGTCTCTGCAGAACATCTGGACCAAGGATTTCTGGTACGGCGGAACTGTAAGTTAGGTATTAACCATCACACCTGCTAGCTAGGCGGTGAGCACACTCGCAATGCTACATCCTCACTTAATCCCTTCATGTTCTGAACCATCAAGAATGATTTATTATTCTGCTTGATTCGACTGTACTGCCGCCATGCGTATCATTTCGATGATGGTTACTGTGATAAGTGATTGTGCATACAGATTTTGACAAGTACGTAGTGGTAGTAATGCGCCTCAGCGCCACATCTCCATTGACAGATCCCGAGCAATATGTCACTTCTTTTTCCCTTTTCATCCTGTTCTTTTCTTTTTCCCCCTCTCCTTTTGGCCGTTTATTGGGATCGGGCCCTAGTGGGAATGCAGCCAAATTCTGCCTTAGAGATTAGTAGCATCCTAGTAACGGTTAATACGTAGTATCTTTATAGAGATGAGGAGTTATGTCCTAGATTCCCAGGGCCCAGCTCCACCCCCATCACAACCAACCTCCAATAATCAATCCAGGAAACTAGTTCATCCAAAGCTACACTTGTCTCACTTTGGAAGGAGCCTCTCTTGTTCCAGATCCTATTTTTCTGCTCATTTCCCTTGTAATTTGGGGAGGAAAAATGAACAGAAAAAAAGGGGAGAGAGAGAGATTTCCTTCTGAGATGACTATTTAAATTCACAAACTGATGTATGAATGGCTAAGTACATAATTTACAAAAAATATTTCAGACAAAAAGAGAAAAATGGAGATTGGCGGAAATTGTAATTCCTGGACATGAATTGGAGCATCATCCATCTCCTCATCAAATCATCGGCCAAATGGCAACGGTCGATTCTGGAATACTAAAGTACCTAGAGGCCCGTAGGGACAAAATCAACTACGTCATCAACTTAGATGGGCAGACGGAGCTACATCTCCTCACATTGCATGCTGATAGGTTACACTGTTGGCGTTGTTAGGTATGACTTACCTGTACCTTAAAGCCCAGACAATAAGTTTGTCGAATCCAGCTATCTCTCCATTTTTGCGTTCATGTGCCCATGCCACCATGCGTCCTCTCTCCATTTGTGGCTTGTTGTCATCAGCAAATCTGCTACTTCCATGCTTACCTCTCATGACGATAGCTAACCACTGAAACGTCCTCAGGGCAGTCGATCCCTGGATGCCACTTCCTGTGTGGCTAAAGATCAAGTATCATGTGGGCTGGCAAAGTTAAGACGAATGATAAATAACGCGTCATTTGTACTACTACCTCTACTGCGCATCTAGTACTGGACAGCCAGGCTTGGCCCACAGGCCCGTTTTAATAATACTACAAAATAGAGGACAGAGTAGTAGTACAAGGACATCCTGCGCACATACATGTTTGACCTGCCGCTGTCATGTTATTGCTTAACATAAAATAGATGGTAACTACTCCATAGTCTCCGGGCAGGGACTGCTCATCTTTAGTCTGACTATCATAGCTCTGGAGGATTGCCACTTTGCCACACCTCGGAATTTACTTCTCTATATCTTCCTCAATGAAGATTAGCGAACCCGTCATACCACATTCCGGACAATCAGGCTATCAGGTCTAAAAACTACCCACAGAAAAAGAAAGAAATAAAATAATAATAAATCAGAGAAGGAAAAGCTGAAAAGTAATCGGTTAAAGGAAAAATTAAAAATATGAGAGAAAAAAAGAAAAAGAGATCCATGGAATCCACCGGGTCAGGAACAACCTGGCGGTACCCAATCATCGACGCTTGAGACAAGCCATTCCTATCATCTTTGCGTCCTTGGTCTCATTGAAGCTCGGACGCCTTCCTTCCCTACCTGCTTGCCTACCTGACTAAATATTGGAGAAGAAAAAAAGTACTAAGCCCACGGACATTTTAAGATATGCGACCAGACAGAAACGAGCATGATAGACGCTGATTCTGCCACCGTTCCGTTGTGGCTTGGGTGGTATCCACGATCCAAGTACCTCGATGGAACCCGGGCCCTTCACGAACTGCCCAACTATTATTGTCGCTACTACCTGTTCTGTGTTGAATGACGATCCTCCTCTGCTGTGGCTTCGACGCCTGTCTGTTTCAATCAGGCACCAGTCTCATGGGCGTTTCATTGTCTTTTTAGACCCTCCTGATCTTGTGTCTCTCGACAGAAGGATCATACAATCCCATCTAGTCCATCGGACAGATCTGATGCTGTATACAGTATCGTCAGTCTATCCAATAGGCGCTGGAACCGTTCGGGGGGTTGCTTGTGATGCTGTTGAAGCCTCAGATGCAGCTCTTTGTTTCAGACGGATCGGTCAATCGAGCCAAGTGACAGACTATTTTTTAGAACTTTCCAGGAATAAGGCAGGAAGCAGAAGCCAGCCAAAGTGGTGAATCATTCGTCGCGGAGAGGACAACCTAAAATCAGCTTCGGTGCCTTTTTCTGGGTGCTACTATCTACTGCTCAAAGCCTCAATGGATTTCCGATACCATCATTGATGCGCCACATTTGCAGGTCAGACAAACAAACAGACACGATCGAAGTCAAGCCCCCTCTCCCCTTCGCCGATACTATATCTGTATCTAAAAGAACACGTCCCCGGTGCGCCCCATTGACCATTCTCAGTTTCCGCCCCGGTAGCCTTACCGACTCCCCACATCGTTGCAGTCTTTTTTTTCCCTCCCCTTTGGCATTGCTTGCTTATTGAGGCTCACTTGCACTACTCCGGTTAGAGTTCTGACGGTAGTCAGAGATCATCTCGGACATTTCTAGGGGTGCCGAGCCTGGAGGGTCATCTTCTTTCCATACCCCTTCAGTCTTAGTTGATTTACGTTTTTGCAAAGCTCAAGGAAAACCAAACGGCCGCACACTACTACCGGAAATAGCATTTGCTCGTCCCATACCGACAATTTTGGGGTGTATCTGAGAGTCTGATAACCTCCAGGACTCTTATCATATTGGAAGACTCCGCACCTACAGCCCGAGAACCACTCTGTTGGTTGTAATTGATGATCTGAAGAACCCTGGGTTGCGTTTCAGAAGAGGTATGTACGTATCATAGATTTGGTATCCTTTTGTCCCCTTCGAACCGTTTACTCTGCCATTCCCGACATTATTTATTCCAACCTTCAAGATGCCCTCGTTGGAAATAGTCATACCTTATGGGACTGCAACGCCCGGTGTCAAAGGCTGATGCTCTTTCTGTTCCGACTCATCCTTGGTTTTATTCACTGTTCTCTTTTGGAGTTCTTCCCTCACAAAGACACCTACCTACAAATCTGGACTTCCAACAGTGGCTCTTCCTAGAGTGAAGGGTGATACAGCCCATCCACTGGTACTGTTACCCTTTTGACCTGGTATGCATGCAATTGAACTATCCCCCTTGACAAGTCGATTACCATTGTGGATAGATATCTTTGCCATGCTGTGTGGTTGTTACCTCTTACCATGTTCCACTGTTTGGCTTTCCCTTGTTTTTTCCTTTTATTATTTCGCACCAAGACTCCCCCCTTCCTATTGTGATTATTTTCCCTCCACAACCCCCCTTAACCACCACTTTCTGCCAAGGTGATGCACACACACCATGCACACTAAGCCTTTGCCTCTTCCGCTTATGCCCTATTTCTAGCCCATGATCACTTCTCTATCTTCCGGAAGAGCAGGCTATCTATCAGTGGATATATAGATGCTGGCTTAAGGCATTTCTGCTCTGTCATCAATTCCTCCATATTTGATCATGGCCAGTTTATGGCTTATGAGCTCCTTCCTCCCAATTCCCAGTTCCCCACTGTCAGCCGCCACTATATATGCCTTCACTGTCACATTTCCATTCCCCACCTATGGTTAGAACATCCCAGCACTTTGGTGTGTGCGTGTGCTTATTCTATAGCTGTGTGCGCATGTGCGCATTTTCCTGTGTGTGCGTGCATGCAAGCGTGTATATCCTGTAGTTCCGTGCACACAAGCCCCTCTTGTTATTCGGATAGCTGGAGTGTTGGCTGAATATTACACTGGGCGTCAGATTGGGCTCCCTTTTCCCTGTGGATAGTTCCCTCCTCGCTGCTTGCCCTGTCCTTGACCCTCCCATCTTCCCTTGCACTTACAATTGGTCATGGTACTTGGTATCATCTCCGGGCATTTTTCTCCTATCTTCTTATGTGTGTCGCTTCTGTCTATTTTTCTGCTATTTGGCCTATCTGGGGCCTCAACCTGTCATTTACGGCCGATGATCTTGGGTTCTAACCAGCAGTGGGCAAATCCTCTAGTTGTTATACTCGGCGTTGAACTGTTACCAGAATAGATAGCAGTGTGAAATATATCTTGAAAGAAAAGAAAGGTATGTTGACTTCTGCTACGGTCCTCCAACTTTGAGATTTCCCGGAGGAAAAGTCTGCTACAGTAATTCCCCGTGAGCAGGATCTTGTTTATCACGATTCTGACTTCTTTGCTATGCGCTCAGTTGCAGTTCCGATGGACAATGTTCCTGCAAAGCAATCCAACCAATCTGGGAGAGCATCAAACGGCAGACATATCTCCTCAGAGGAGCGATTCGGCCACTCAAGGGCTCAGCTGTCACAGTCCGGTAAGACTTCCTTTCCTTTCTCTTCCCTTAAGTGAAACAGAAGCGAAAATGATTCATGGAGAAGAGCTGCGTTGTTGGTTGGCAGAGTCGATTCGATTGAGCTTCTTCTGTTACTTTTCTTATGTTGCGCTGACGAGACACCTTTCACTTTCTGGTAGATACAGGCACTGTTCGCCGGAATCCCCCCGACCTGAGAATGTTGACAAGCACCCGGAATCGCATGGCCGTGGAGCGCCTCCGTCGGCCATGAACATGGGCGATATGAGGTCCACGCTACCGGGCTACAACCACCCTCCTATGCAATCATCTTACGTCCCTGCTGCGATTCACCCGCATGGCGTTTTATATCCTTTGCAACCATTACCCTCGTTTGCCGACTCCACATCGGGCAGGACTGTCTCTTATAATGCTCACTATTCCCAAATGTACATACCTTTCGCTCAGCAGCCGCAGCACCAACAACAGGAGCCTCAACATCATTATCAGAGTACTTCTCTCCAGCCTGGCATTCCTGATTATCCGCTGTTCGTGCCGAACATGACCGCACCCTCCAACGTCCCTCTTTCGAGCCAGACCATTGTTTTTGGACTTGGTTATTTTCCTCAACACATCTATACAGCGGCAGTTGGACACGGTCAAGGTCCACCGAGCCCCTCGATTTACTTGCCACCCAGTAGTCCATATCACAGCACATCAGGGCTAGCTGCTCAAGTGCCCTCCAGCTTGCCAAGAGAAGGCCGGCAAAAGTCCCCCACAGCGAATTATGATGTTTCCAAAACCATCGTTGACGGCTCAACACCAATGAGACCGACAACCGCCCAGAATACCTCAACAGGTAAGCAAGCAACGGCCGTCATGGAGCAATGGGAGGTATGCGCATTTCGTTTGCCATTCCGCTGATGTCAGTGCACAGACTCGTCTCTACCACCAGGCACGTCAGGGTCCGCTACGCCTTGGGGACCCCCTCGGAAGCCCAAGCAGTCCGGTCATGCTCTTTGGGTTGGGAATCTCCCTGCTGGGACAAACGTCGTGGATCTCAAGGATCACTTCTCTCAAGACGCTACGAAGGACATCCAAAGTGTATTTCTCATATCGAAGAGCAATTGCGCCTTCGTCAATTACAAAACAGAATCTGCCTGCGTCGCGGCCTTGTCTCGATTTCATGACTCCAGGTTCCACGGGGTGAGGCTCGTTTGTCGCCTTCGGCGAGGGATGGCCTCTCCTGGGAAGACCTCCAATAGCGGCTCCTCGACGACCTCGACTGTGAACGAACACGGTGGTTCAAAGCTGTTAGACACCAACCCAGAGATTGAAGAAACTTTGGAGACGCGTCCTGTTCATAGCAGGCACGCAAATCTAAGACTACCTAACAGATACTTCATAGTCAAGAGTCTCACGGTCGGCGACTTGGAATTAAGTAGACAAAGCGGAATCTGGGCAACCCAAAGCCATAACGAGGATAATCTCAATCGGGCTTATGAAGTGAGTTGTTTTCCCCCCAACTTTCTCGCTCCTCATTGGTTGGGAAGCGATTCGAGAGTGGCCTGCACTGACTGCTACATATTAGAGTGCCTTTAATGTTTATTTAATTTTCTCCGCCAACAAGTCTGGAGAGTACTATGGATATGCTCGCATGATTTCGCCTATCAAGGAAGATGAAACCCTAGCCCTGGAGATGCCCGTGCGACCTGACCATGGTCCTCCTGAGCCAGAGGAATTGCACGTGATTTCAACTCCGGCTACAGCCACCGCGCCAACCGGACGAATCATAGATGACTCTGCACGGGGAACTATATTCTGGGAAGCGGATTCATCCGGGGAGGATGATGATGAAGATGATGATCGTGATCGTGATCGTGATGGCGGTGGTGGTGACGATGACAGCGGCGAGAGGAAGGAGGAAGGCAAGGGGGATGAGAGTAGTGATGAGGACGAGACTGGGGGTGGGAACGAAAAGAACGCTGCTGAATTAGTCGAAGAAGCTGCCGAGTCGGGATTCCAATCGATAGGAAGGCCGTTCCGGGTCCAATGGCTTTCAACAGAACGGGTCCCCTTCCATCGCACTCGAGGTCTTCGCAATCCGTGGAATGCAAACCGCGAAGTCAAGATTGCCCGGGATGGCACTGAAATCGAGCCGAGCGTCGGGGAGAGGCTGATTCGGTTATTCCACACGCAACACCCAACCCATGGGTTTCCAGTATATCACACTTCGCTACCCAACTGAACACAGCGAGTGTTCGCAACCACTTTCCAGTCTCTTGAAAAAGTTGGTGTCACAATACAGCCTCGCTTTTTGCATACGGGATCAGGATCAAGATGCATGATCGCGAGCTCCTGCTTATGGACCAATAGGACTGGCGTACCGAGTACGACGCACACGAATTAAAACATAGAACACGATGAATGAAATAGACATAACTAGCATGTATATAATATAAAAACGAGTTCTCCACTTCTGTAGGCTTACTTGTTCGACCAACAGGTTGTATCAAAAGATTGTCGTATGTTTTCTAGGTACCCACCTACCTTCGTCAAGTCATGTAGTTATCATTGTAGGGAGCAACCTGACACTCCTTAGGAATAAAGCAATAAACTCAGTAAGTAGAGAGGTACATGGGTAGATAAATGCTGTGCAGTGTGTACTAGCGATCATGGAGTGAGGAACTGTCTTGGGTAGGAGAGGTTTTTGTCTCAGTCTATGTAGGTAGGTAGTTTAGTGGCAGCTATGTACTAGACTTGATAGTAGATACATCAATCATCATCCAGGATAGCTCAAGCTGTGGTTCGAAAGTCAATCCTGCAGCAAGTCGGTTGGTACTAGCTCTCTGTTAGGTATATATGTAAGCTTTAGACCTTGATGATGATTGATTGATTAGGCGAACCCTCGTGACTATCTTACTTGTGGAGGACCTGGAACTTAATACGTTAACACTGGCACCAAAAAGACGAAGCTTCTTAGGCTAATCCAAAAGCAGTAGTGCTAGGGTGGATCCATGGATTCTCCTCTCGTGAGGAAGATGTTGAGGCATGCTTGAGGATCTTCATACCAGAAAGTGATGACATATCGAATCATCCCTTCATTGAGCTAAAGGTGTTATTAGTTATACGCTCCACCTCTCTATATGTGCCATCATCACTTAGGATGTCATCGAATGACGTTCATTCTGTAAAAGAATTCAATTTTCTCAAACAACAGCTACCTTAGAGGCAGCTACTTACTCCGTAGTTACTCCGGATTGATTCCTCTGCTAATTGAATGCCCTAGTCCTTTTCCGGACTAGTCTGACGGTCCCCGGATTCTCTTTGCTGTGGATATCCAATCCACTTGTTCAGTTGGCTAGACCAAATCCGTCCCACGGTCAGAGCCTACTATGAGTCCAGAGGAGGAGCGGCAGCATGACGATCATGATGATGATGATGATGACGATAATGATAATGATAATGATTAATCAATAGGAAAGTCTTATGTCCGTCTGTTGTAGCCTTTATCGTCATGGATATTATATTATCATCACCCATGGATCTTCGCACCCGAATATAATTGATCACGTTACGCGAATTACCCTTTACGCTTACTGGATATGATTGGGAAGAATGGAAGGTGGATTTGTGTGGGGTAAAAAGCAAAGATAACTCGAAAGGTAGGTAAGGTAAGCTCTGCCTAGCTCCTGCTATCATCCGTCAAGAATTCTAATAATTCATCGCACACTCCATTACTTTACTTTCATTTCCTTCTCTGCCTCTCTACCTTACCTTTGCAAATCTGCATCTTCAACAGCAGAAACAACGGCATCCATCGTCATTCACAGCCAGTGTTTCCATCCTTATCATTCCTCTTCCTTCATTTGTCGTCTACTTCTTGACAGTGTCCCTGTATGTCAGTCCCTCATCGTCGTTCTCCAACCGGCTTCTTCGCTGTTGCTTGATTGAACTCACCCCGCAAGCCAATTTCCTGTCTCCCCTGCCACTCTCTTACTCTTCTCCGTCTACGCAGCTTCTGATTCCACATATTCTGTCATACATTCCGCACTTTCTCTTGCCACCTTAGCTTCCTGTCTCCTTCTTGTACCCCAAGCTGTACAGGAAGGATCGAGAGGGACCGTCTGCTACCCCTTGGGCTACTTTGCATGTCTATTATGCTGTTTGCCGCTCTCAGACATATTTGATTACCGTACCCACTGCTAATATGGCCTGATCTCTCACACTCACCCGCTGATCCATGCACTCGGGGAGCATCCTACTAATTTCCTTTGCTTAGAATCTGCCGGAACCCCTTCTTCTTTTTGTTGCACTATCGACCTCTCCTCCTCGTGTCTTGTCTCAATCAATCTATCCCTCTCCCATCGCTGTTGGTTGTCCGCGGTTGACGTCACATACGTGTGACGGTGAAACATCCATATCATCATTCATTCGAACAACTGGCGATAACGTTCCTCAACTTCCATTATTCATATTTCTGCTCTTTCTTCCCGCAACAGCAACGGCGGTCTACCGGTTCGCTTTCTCAGCCTACTCACGCTTGATTAATACAACCCCGTAGCCATCTCATTGGACCATTTACTCAGAAAGAATCTTTTTGTATCAACCTGATCTCTGTGCATTTGTCAGTGCATCCTTGTTCTTTTCTATTACGAATTTTCTTTCAGTGATCTACCATGTCAAACGATCGGTCTACATCTCCAATCTCTGTACCATCCTCATCTGCCCGCCAACGGCGGCCGTCCCTATCCTCGGGCTTCTTCACCGATTATCTCTCCAGGTCGAGCAACCCAGGGGCTCCGCCTGGCGGCCACACTAGTCCCATGGCTAGTACTGTAAACAATGTCCAGCCGAATCAACGACGCAGGCTGTCAATCAGTACACTTGGGCTTTCCGGTTCGCCGACCCAAACTGCACCCTTTGGGGTCAGAAATCCTCGGCATGGCAGCTTGTCTAGTTCCGTCGGGTCAAGCCCAAACGCCGACGAGGCCGCCATGGATGATACAGACAACGGCTCTTCCAGCGTTCCTCCCAGCTCGCCGTTTGCACGACGTCTCTCCTTTGGTGCGCATGCCATGCGAGATGTCCGTGGTGGAAGTATAGGCAATGGTAGATATCCCTCCCCTGGGTCTTCTGTGGCTGGAGGGCGCCGGAGCACGACGACCACCAGTCCTGCATCTGCCAATACCCCCCACGCATTAGTTGTTGCAAGTACAAATAAAAGCTTTCCTCAGAAAGATATGTCTAACAAATCGTGGCGACCCTTAGGCGAAGGCTTCAACTGGTCGGAAGCTCTCCGAACACGGGCTGAGCGCGCCCCATCCATTGGAGGCATCTCCCCAGTCGCGGGTCAGAGCCAACAACATGTGGCCTCCGCGGAACACCAACGCTATCATCAGCGAGCTGCTTCCATTGCTTCAATGGAGCAACCTGCTCGAGAGATACCAAGACAACCAAAGCAGAACAAGCCTGATTTCTTCCAAGAGAAGATTCTCCGAGGAGATTTTATGGATTAGGCTTACTCTTTCCTTGTACTTGCTCCCTTTTCCCTTCTCCCAGTGGACAAATCAATCGACACAATGCTGCCATGACTTGTGTGTTCCCATTGTTCGAAAAGAACTATCTGTCACCCTTCAGAGCGAGAGTGCAGCAAAATTGCATCCCTCTGTCTGAACCGTCAATGAGGAGTCAACATGGAAGCATGTTGATAAAATGCCTCTTCTCATTTGGTCATTTCTTCTACGATTACTCCACACCATACATGCCAAAGGACCTGATCAATTTGGGAGCTATCAAGTATACCTCGTACACTCCAGGTGGTCTGATTTGAGCACTATACTTCTCTTGTTCTTTCTCACTTTTTCCTTCTACCATCGATTCACATGATGCCATATTCTACTTTTCACTTCCCAGTTTTCTGCAGGCATGAAACGAAGGCTCTTTGAGGAATGTTTTGTTCGTTTGCTTTTACCCTTGTATTGCGTGAGATTCCAGTTATTCGGAGACTGCTGGCAGACCGATTGAGTGTTGTTAAGATGATCTGATGCTACTTTCTTCTACTTTCTTTTCTGAATGAGTAGTGACACCGATTTTCGGCCCGCAAGGAGCTAGGAGATTTATTGTTGAAGTGCCTTCCCCTGTCTCACCTTTTCGGCGTTTTTCAAGCTCCGTCATGCCTTGACTCCTTATTTATCCTTTCCTTTCACTATCGAATGAGAAAATATTGCAATCGATTTGGAGATAATCTTGCGAAGATCTTGGATCATAGCCAGCCCACGGTCAGTCGCTATCAAGGTACAGCGAGGAACGGATGTCTCGTGAGATTGATTCTATATAGTACTTTGACATTTCGGCTCTTGAGGGATAAGCCGTCTTCCATGACTCGCCGGACTGTTGATTAGTCACTATAACTGGCAAAGGCATTCATGTCAGGTTGTCGGATACTGCGCAAAAGATGAGAGGAAGTCGCTTCCCCATTTTTGAGGAAGCACACTTTTGGCACTGATCGACGCAGCCTAGAGAGCAAACCTGTGGTCATGTGAGGGAAGGATTCGCTATATAAGGCACCATTTCTATCATAGGACTCGTTCAGGCCAGATGATGTTCAGGCTGACGATGGGCCAGCACCACTATCATCGATATGCTGGTGGTGACCCCAGTCACTATCAGCGTCTTGTTTGCCCCAGCTTTCGGCCCGGTCAATCCCCACTGCTGTCCTCCGGTCCAGAGCTTGCGCCGTAGTAATCCGGTGCTCTGGGGGTGCAGGTATCCATTTGCTGCTTTCCCATGCCGGGACACGCATAACGTACATCATGTCCATCTCCTCGAGAGTTTTGCCCTTGCCTTCCAACACGCAGAAGTAGACGATCACGACCCCAGCAAATAGGCATCCGGTGAAGACATAACCGTGCGCGAAGTCAATATCGCCGGTAATCAACGGAGTGAAGAAGCCAATGAGGAAGTTCCAAAGCCAGTTCGAAGCCGTGGCCAATGCCATGGCCGTCGCGCGGTATCGCGATGGATAAAGCTCAGCGCCTATCGCCCACACCATAGGGCCTCATGTCATGGCGAACCCACTTGTCGGATTCAAATTGGATATCAGTATCAGCCTCCTGGTTCAAACAAGGAATGACGAAACGTCTTGAGGGGGAGACTGGAAGATTCTCACGTGATAAACAAACATGCGAACACCACCATTGCTTTTCCAGCACCAGGCGTCTGAGGAGGGTCATGGACATTTAAGGAGAAATGTCCGACAGAGGGGAAGACCATAAAACATACGACAGCCAAATGCCCCCGGTGATGAGTGACTTGCGGCGCCCGAAGTACTCGATGACATACAGACCTCCGAATGTCGTGCCGAAATTGACAACGCCAAGGATCATCTGCGTGACATAGGTGTCTCTGATACCGGCTCCATTGAACACAACAGTATCGTAGTAGAAGAAGTAATTAGCACCGGTCAGCTGCTGTAAGGCTTGTAGCACGATACCGAGGAAGATCCGGTACGGCATACGAGGTCCTTGAAATATCTCGGCCCAGCCATGCCATCCCCCTTTAGACGCACTCTCTGCCTCGAGCTGATCCTCGATTTCGCTGAGCTACTCCAAAACCACACGATGATTTTGGGGCACCCCGTAGAGCTTTGACATGGTACTTCTCGCTTGGTCGATGCGTCCATGACGATAATCATAGCGCGGACTTTCGGGAAAACATGATTCCTATCCCTAGTATTAAGCCACAGAGGGATGCGATCCCAAGAGTGATACGCCACAAGCCGGAGTTGGCCATTGATTCGGTGCCGAAATTGATGCAGTAAGTGACAAAGATCCCCAATATCACAAGTAATTGATATGAGCTGCGGAACGACGACGTCAGACGCTCCGAGTGCATAACCAGGCTGAAAAATAGCGAGATTCCTATCAAACCATTGCCCCCGGACCTGTCGAGGAGCACTCTCGCCTTGGTACAATCGGGACCAACAAAGAACACGCCCCAACACCGAAACCGGTGACAAAACGTCCCATCATTAAATGGTACCATTTTGGCGCCGGAGAAGATATCTGTATGATCAGACCGATGTAGAAGACCGGCTGAGATCATCTAGAGCAACACCATAGCATAAAGGAGTGGAACTAGCCAGAGTAAAGATAGATGTCGTTGGCCATCCCAGGCACGTAACCTGCTACATGGGGATCTCGCGGCAGGGGTCAATGGCAGCATGACTGGAGAGGACATTGAAGGGATTCTTTCTCATTCGAGAAGCTTATGCTGTTTAGTCCCTCGTCTATTTTTCGCTCTCCTAGCTATTCCTCACTTAGAGTCTAGGAATGGGCGATGAGCAGCACAGCATGCAATGCCATCACGTCCTTCTGACGCCACCCTCACAGTGAGGTGGCTCGGCGCAGGTCCACACGTAGCTTTACCAGTTCCAGACCTGTCTTCCGGCCGGCCAGTAGGCCTTTCGATCTATCAGAATTTATATTTAAATATTACTAAGTACTTGCGCAGTTAGGCAAGATGGCCGAGTTGGTCCAAGGCGTGAGGTTAAGGTCTACCTTAATATCAACTTTCCAAGTTCCTCATCATCGTATGATGGCGTGGGTTCGAATCCCACTCTTGTCATTTCTTTTTGTGTTGTCTTATTTTTCACATCAATATGTTATGTTATGTACGTCAATAAACAGATCTATATACACTCTGTCTGTCCCAAACGAAGACAAACAATAATTATATCCAAGAATCTCAAATATAACAAAGGGTGGCATTCGACCACGTCTTCATACGATGATGAGGAAGGAAGTCAAAAAGTTGATATTGAGGTAGTAGACACTAAGCTCATCACCCATTGGAGCAACTCGGCCATCTTGCCTCTGGAATGCCAATCGTCACTTCAGCCAAAATGCACTCCAACAAGTAGATGTCACCTGAATTTTGCAACCCAACTGAGTCCACAAACAGACTTCGTTCGCATCCGCCGAGAAGACGCTGGCCGGAAGGCTCCACTAGCGACAATGGGTTTATAAAGGTAATCCAAATGACAGATTTCGTTCGCTGCCGAGGATAGTCCCCTGAGATACATAATCAAATGGTACGTAACTGCGAAACAGAAAGTCTGATCAGTAAGGTATTCCGTTTGTCAACAACTGAAACTGATCATATCCCTTTGTTGAAACGCTCATGTAGGACTTGCGGATGAGTTCCCGCATGTACTCGGCTGCCTCCCTTTCATTCTTCTCTAGCACAAACCTGTCACGGAAGTTCTTGAGCGTATCAGGTTTGAAACACGGCAGGCCGCTATCAAGCATCAACGACACAATATGAGAGAGCTTGGTGCAAAAGGGACGGGATGCGAGGAATGCCTTTATTACCAAGGATTCGAACCACCGGTACGGCTGTGTAGAAGTTGGGTTGTTGGAGTGTCCTCCAGGCAAGCCGAGCCCGCCATCCGAACCACCATGTGAATGGACATGTGGATGTGAAGTACCACTCATGACAGCCACCATCTCGGATGTGAGCTTGAAAGGTGCGCGCTCAAAACGTACACCACCTGGAGCAATGTCAAAGCAGAAGCCAAAGTCAATGTGTATGATATGGCCAGCATCATCAATCATAATGTTACCGTTATGCCGATCTTTGAACTGCAAAAGGTAAGAGATGACTGAATAGGCAGCCATGCTCTTCACAAAATTCGTTCGCGCTTCCTGGAAACGCTTGGAATGCTCCCCGCCGTACTTGGAAATGAAGTAGTCGTAAAGACCATTTATTGCTTCGCGACCTAGCATATCACGAGAGATGGAGTTGGGAAGAACGTCAATTACTCCGCAGCCAGGGGCCGTTGAAGTCACTCTGTAGGGGAATACCCAAAGGTCAAGCCCTGCACTAGCAAAGATACTGCGAAAAGCCGCGATCATCTGCAAAGCCAGCATGTCCTGGCGACAGTCATCACCAACCTTGAAGATAGCCGACTGCCAAACTTCGTACGTCTCTTGGGATGAAGGAGAATGCAGAGGCGCCGACAACGTCTTCGTCGAGGCATCATGGCCAGCAGTACTCGGGCGGGATTGGCCCTGGGAATCTCGTTCGTCCCCACGGGTCCTTGTTTTTTGAATCCGAAATGTTGCCATGTATGGAGCCTTTGCATGGCTCTGTAGTGGTTTACCGGATTTTCGGTCGATCCCAACGACAACTCCATCAGGATTGCTCGGAAGGTATACACCAATCTCGACCTTGATTTTTCGGAGTTCCTCCTCGATCTTCGCCTTCTTCTCGGGTTTACTTTTCTTGATGTATGGCCGAAGCTTTCCTGATATACCCGTGATGTCGTTGAAGAAAGAAAACTCCCTTTCATAAAAGTCACGCTCCTCGTCGCTGAAGCTAGAAATGAGAGTGTCCATGAAACGGTCAAGAGTCGGCTTGAGCGGGTCGGGCTGTCACTGGATGTTAGTCAATTGTCCGTCCCCGGGGTATCATAACGCACAATCTGGGAGTCTTCGTCCTTATAAGAGTTGGCTTTCATGTTCCAAATCACTTGATGGGCAAACAATTGCGATTGTTTGGTTGTCTCAAGGATGTAACGCTCTACATAGCCCAGTGCATCGTATCGCAAAGCCTGAACGAGCTGTGGGACAAAGTAGAAACGAACGTCTATGGGGTGGCTTTCCAATGCTCTCATGGCGTATTGTAGAACAAACGGATGATTGCCATATGCTGGTAAGAAATAAGTCAAAGCTTCCGTGGGATTGACTGCTGCCCAATACAATAAATACTGGTAAAGTCAGCTACCTCTCTCTTTTTTGTCTTTGGTTGTTGGGTCTTTGAGGACTGAAGAGAGGACAACGGACCTTCAGCTGAAAAGAGACATCCGAGGGTAGTGCTGCACCCAGCATGACCTCGAGACTGCTCGGCTCATCCAAAGCCTTCTCAGGGAAATTGAGCAGTAACCAACGTATATCATTCTTCATCTTCGGGGACGAGTAGCGCGACGAGAGTTGGATCGCTAGCCCTGGGCTCTCAGCCCAGGCAAGCCGCAGAAGATGAATAGCTTCCTAAGCAGGCATTAGGTCCAATGTAACGTAATGCAAGGGGCATGAACTGCTGCTACTAGCACATAACGAACAGGTTATTGACGAACCTCTGCAGAGTTTCTGTTTCCAGAAATCTGGAAATGTTTTCTATCCCCTTCTAAAGGAAATAGCCAGACTCTTAGACGAGATCTCTCATGTTCTATGAGCAGCTGAAGAAGATCATGCTTGACCTGCAGTGGCTTGAAGTTGCCTTGTGTGTGAGAGGGCACAGTCGAAAGTCGACGTAAAGCACGGCTAACATCGTCGAGTATTTGGTCTTCGGCTTTGACCTGCAACCTATTGCCCCCAAAGGACCACCTGATAAAGTATAGAGTAAGCACTCGTCTCCGACATTATAAAAAAGGTGGACAAACCTCGGCGGATGCTTGAACCAATCGAGCGCAGCAGACAATATTTGATCGCTGAGCTTCCACAAAGCCACCTTTTCTGGTTGATAAGAATCTTGTATAACCCTTAAGCCAAAGAGAACAATACGGAAATGCAACTCCCTAGCCAAGGGGTGGCCACTTGTTTGCAGAAGCCCGACAGTCGTTCTATCAATAAGACGACCGAATAGACGGCGGTTCTGGGCGCTGTTTAATCGAACGGCATTAAAATGGCTCTCGAAAAAACGAAGGGCAATAAGATGCGGCGCGAGAGTGGCCTGAGCCTTCTGTTGCTTCTTCAACAATAGAGCTTTGTCACTAGGAAGTAGCTCAATCTTCGTATACATCGGGTCAACGTAGCTGAATAGTCGCAACTCCATCAATATCCCAAATTCTAAATGTGAAGGATAGTATACTCACTCGAAAGAACGGTCGAACAAGCCCTTCCTGCACTGAATAGTCTCCTCCCAAGCTTCTATCACTTCTGCGAGGATCCTGGGTCCAAGCTTTGGATTTTCATGTATGGCTCCGAGCCACAGTGCGACACCCACGTTCATCGACTCCTCTGAGAACAGTTGAAATGGCAAAATGACCAGGTGGTGAAGAACTGAGGGCTGAAAGTAGTCTGAGCCACACAAAACAGCAGCAGCTCTTCGCAGCGTATCCCTGAATTCAGATACGACAACATTATTTCCCGCCTTGAGCTGATCGTGGAGACGGTGCAGCATATTCTTGACATGCTCGCTGGATTTCAGGAGGCTTCGTGAGATCTTTCCACAGTCTTCGCCTATATATCTCCAGGTCAATTGCAGAACGTGGCAGAACAAGGCGGACACAAACCATTGCTCTCTTCCGATCCCTGCTCCAAATAGTTCGTCACGAGCGGGTCTGGGGCCCGGTACTGCTGGCGGATGGTGTATTGCGCAATAAAGTCAGAGGCAACGTTTACCCTGCTAATCCCGGAGCTCTGAATACATCCTAGAAACCTGTTAGGACATTCCGGCGAGTGCAGAAACAAGAGCTTACCGAGTCGCTGATCGCTTCGGGGAATTGTGGAGCCCATATCGAGAGCGAATGAACGACCCAGCGAGATGTGGCTGCCGTCAACGGTGTCGTTGGAAAGGGACAGGTATGTCTACCTTCTGGTCAGCAATCAATCCTAAAAGCCTTCCTAAAGGTACTCGCCTGGAGAAGGCCTTTCACATCCAGAGGTGCAATGTCTATAACCGCTGCTACCCAAGCTTTAGCTCGCTCAAGGAGTGTATTCAGAGTTCTCTTCCTGGCATTGTAGTTGTCGGCAAGATCAACCTTCACAATTCCCATTGGTGATGCACAGGAAGCCTTCCACTCGAATTCATCGAGCTCTTCCTCAAGACACGACAGCCACATTACAGTCAGCAATTCAAGAAGAGCGAATAGGGAATGTTTATCACAGAGAGCTGATGGGCATTCTCTAATGATCTTGTCGGCGCACAACATGGCGACGCTCTGCACTCGTTCTATACGATGACAGCAAGCCATGAAGCATTGAGCCAATTCCTTTGACAAGTATGGAACAGAGAAATTCTCATCGTTCGCTGATAGGGTCAGGGTCAGGTAGTCGGCGACGACTTTATCTGCAATGGAGCTCATGCAACTGGCCATGTCAGCTGTAGTCAAGGCTGGGTCACGGAAATAACTGAGAACTTTGGTGCAATTTCCCGACGACGCACGGAGGCTCTCAACCAACAAAGAAGCGTTGAGGAAGACCACTTTTGGATAATTCAGATGTTTAATCCCTGATTCGCAATCAGGTAGCTCGGCCATGAGAATTCTCTTGAGCTCTATCAACCGTTGGGGGCTCATTCCGCGTCTGAGGATTGTGTTCAGCTCTACGTCACTCTCGAGCATCTCTATGCGACTCTCGGCAATCAGGGGCGGAGAGTGCTTTGCGAGCAAGCGTAATTCTCGAATATGACTTCGAGTAACAGCTGACTGAGTCGAGATCCCATGAACAGAGATATTAAACCAAACATCACGAAACAGGGCAGTGATGTCTTCATCAAAAATTGCATCTGTCTGCTGTGTCCCAGCTCCCTCTTCGTCCGATGAAATGAGGAGAGCCAGAGGTCTGAGGAGAAAACTGATGGCCTCTGGTGCTAGAATAACCTCCTTTTGCCGCTCATTTTCGCTTACTGCATCGCCTTTATTCACAATACATTCCAAGAGATGAACCAAATAGACCCGAAAAAGCGGGGAATCCCTCCTCAGCGCGAGAGATATGTATGTCATTGCGCCCTTGACTGCATTTGTGACATCACTAAAATTCCGGGCAATACTGTCTTGATAAGCACGGTCATAGAACTTGAGCAGGAGTTGAAACTCTGCTTGTCCTGTGCTCAAGGAGAGGGAGGCAGTTTCTCTAATGATGAGAGCATCCACTGCAATGTTGACTTTGCCGATCTTTTGCAAAAGCATTGACTGAGCTAGCGCACTAATTTTCTCATCATTAGAGCTGGTTGCAATTGTCACAATAGCACGGAGAATGTTTCTGCAGGTTGCATTATCGTGGTCACCAATGGCTGAAATGGAGACCGTACTACCATTACCAATTGGTGGTGGAACGGAAGAAACACTGTCGGGTTGCCCAGCATTCTCATTCAAGAGCTGACCATGATAATATTTGTCAGTGCCTGAGCCGGGGCTCAAAGCGTTCCCGAGCGAGTAGAGAGTTGTTATGACGGCATCTTGAGACAGAATGCCAAGTACTTGAGCCAGACACTTTCCAGCAACAGACCCGGTATATTCTCCTAGCACGCACCCTTCAATAATGAACCTCAGAAGAGAGCGGCTTCCAGAGGATGCACTGGCCAGAGACATCCTTGAGATGATAGCTATGCTTTTCAGGGTGGCCGTTGCAAGCTCAAGGCTTGCCATCTGATTGGGGTCTGCCAGTGTGTCCTCCAACCAAGATAGAAAGGCCCCACTGTTGGCAGCATTTCCACTCAATATGACGCAGTTCAGGTATCCAATAAGAGCGAACGCTTTCGCAGAAAAGGTGAGCTGCTTTTGCCAGGGTGAGCCCAGTTGAAGATAATCGGAACCATCCTCAAGGAGTTGAATTTCGTCAGCAATTATCTCTGTTATACGATCAATGAGGGTGATTTCATCGTCATCGCTACTCCTGGCAATTCCAACACCATTCATGTAGTCGTCGAGAAGCTCTTCATCAGACAAATTTTGAGCTCCCACAAGGGAAGTAGCGCATGATTTGACGAGACGCATGAACCCTTGTTGCAGAAGCATAGCGCCTAGAGGACGTCTGCTTGCAGCATATTGTCGGGTGTACCTTCTCCAGTCCCTCAACGTAGGATCAGCTATGCTCGCATTGCGCACAGTGGACGAGGCGGTTTCAATTGCAACCATGAAGCTTTCGGACAACATGGATCGTACGTGCTCGACAATCTGCAGTTTTTCACTGGCGGACCAAAGTGAAGGAAACTGTGCGGACGCTTCTAAAAATCCAACAAGAGAAACGGCGAGTGACAGTATGCGCTTGTGCTCTTGAACAGCCCCGTATTTGTCGCCTGCGGAATCGTAGCGCTGAAGAGGCGTAATGGCATTAATAGCATCCGCACAGCTATACAAGTACTCGTGGACAGCGCTGAGAGTGGTCGAGCGTAACGGAGGAAAATTGGAGCCCAGTGAGAGCAGTGACGATGTCAGTTTATGAGTGAGCGTCTCCCAAGGTGAAGGCTTCATGTCGTACAGGAAAGGGGACGGCCGAAAGCACTGGCTATGAGACTCGGGTAGGTAGGGGAACAGTTGTGACACCAATTTCGAAGCGTGATCAATTTTGGTAACCGAAGGCGCAGCATCGCATAAAGCGAGAAGTACATCCAACTCTCTAGAATCCTTCGTAAATCAGTTCTGAGTTGTTTGTGTTCAGTCACGAACAAATTCAAAGTGCATACCATCGGCAACTGGGAGATCGTTCTCTTGTTGTTTCCGACACCATCTGGCGAGACGTTCAAACGACTCGATGGATGCGGACATCGTTGAGAGAGCCGCGTGAGGTCCGACACGTCGTGGCAGTCTGCTTCTGTGACGGATAAAGTTGCAAGTTTGTCCAAGGCACGGCGTCTGATGTTTGTGAAGAAGCTGCTGTAAGGTCAGAGTCGCTGATCTTAAAGTCGAAAGTGGTCGATATTTCTTACCAGTCCATTGTGAGAGGTTGCCTCGACTTGGATGTCTACTCTCTGGAAAACAGATGTCATCTAATTTGAGAGGAGCGAAAGTCTGGTGTGCAGCAGCGGTTGTTGCTTTCGACGGTTTTTACAGTCAATGGCTACCTTACCAACGTAGGTACCTGACATGTACCTTACCTCAAGACAATGTAGCTCCAGGGGAACGATAGGGGAGTTCGATACTGGACCGACGTTAGGTACTCCGTACCTTATCTTTGTAAGGTCGTTACCCCATGCGGAGACACATATACGTAATTACTGTGTACCTTACATTCAAATACAGGAGTAAGAACAGGGCTCGGGGACTCGGCTCTTAACCATTGCAAGGTATAACTACATATGAGCATGACAGGTCGGTAAACAGCACACGTGTATGGGTAAATAGAAAGCCTGGAGGATTATTCCGATGATAGCAATTTTGCAGGAGTAGATCGACTACATAGGGAGGAGGAAATTGATTTGATTCTGAACGGCCCCATTTTTAGCCTCGTATAAAACCGATGAACAAGAATTTCAAAGGTGGTCTGCTCAAACGTCAAGAACAAGGGAAGCAGACGATCGAGCATACAATCATGATTTGTTACAATCTCAGAGTATTTCTATTAGGCAGGCAGTGAGACACGCTGTGCTACTCCCGAGGATTGTAAAGTATCTACCGTCTGAGTTTCGACAACCTAAGATGCACAGGCACCTTCTCCGTGAACCACCTATATATTGAATTCAGTTGTTAAGGTACATTTAGTGGGTCGCGTTCACGTATTCCCAGGTAAGGGTACCAAGTACCAAGGTACTAAAGTACCATCCTTTCTACTAGGGGGGTACAAATCAAAATATTAGCTACGTACTAGAATATATCTAGGTACCTGAGGTACTCTTCTTGAATTGCATTTAGTCTAGAGTATCAAGGTACTATTGCCGCCTGCAAGCTAATCTGGTGTTAAGACCAGTCTCCGGGTCTAGACTTGACCGCTCAAGTTAACTGCTCTCTCCGACCCGTGATCCTCACCTTCGACCTTGACCCAAGGAGTTATCTGAGCATTATCTCAAAAATTTCTGTCTCCAATCCTCAGACATGCAGAAATGAGATAGATTCTACGCCTGCGTGACACTGTACCCGTGCATCGCGGTCTGGATCCGCCTATCCTTTGTCCTCGAAGGCTCCCAAGCTACCGGTATTTGAATCAATCTGAGGGCTGTCGAGGCATGCAAATCAATGAATGATGGCACCTCAAAACGAACAGAGTTCTCTCAAACGTAGCAGGGTATGTATCTTTTGTTGCACTCTCCTTCTCCTTCGTTCAATGCTAAAAGTGAGTTCTTCTAGGTCAGCACAGATAGCGATTCACAAGATCTAAAGAAGCCTCGACGCTCCGAGAGAATTACATCTAAGAAGCAGTCGCAAGCGACCCCGGTCAGCCAAACGTACTTGCCCACCCCATTGACTGAACTAGATTCGACTGCTACGGATGTTCGGAATGAAGTCACCGCTACTCCACCGGACAGTCCTAGCCAAGCTCTATCGACTGTCGAACAATTCAAGGCGTGTTCATCTCCTCCTGGTGACACTCAAGCTCTTTCACAATTTGTTTATCCACCCAGGGCATTCGCCGATGAAGTCGAGGATGAAGCAGCAGAGGGAGTTTGGGGTTATCTGATTCCTCTTGATGACAAAGTCCGAGATGCGCTTGTGTTGAGAAAGCGCCATAGCTGCGATGCTCGCAAGAATGGCGACTCAAAGACTCAGCCGAGCAAAGAATCCCAGCACTCTCAAGAAAAGAGTCCCATCGGCAGACAAAGACCTAATCGACCTCCTGGGGGTTATCTGGTCGGTCGTCATCCAGAGTGCGGTGGGTGTTTACAGTCGGCTATTGTTCCTTTCCTGAAAATTCTAACGGCATACAGACCTGGTTATCAATATTCCCACAATATCCAATCGGCATTTCTTAATATTCAGCGAAAACAAGAACGGCGATTCTGTCGCAATTGTGGAAGATCTGTCCAGCAATGGCACCTTTGTAAATGATGC
The DNA here is from genome assembly GCF_002847465.1 of Aspergillus novofumigatus IBT 16806. Lineage (NCBI taxonomy): Eukaryota > Fungi > Ascomycota > Eurotiomycetes > Eurotiales > Aspergillaceae > Aspergillus > Aspergillus novofumigatus. Next base: position 1,009,648 of record NW_020194280.1, read on the forward strand.
CATTATCGGGCGGAACAAGTATCGCGAGCTTGAAGATGGCGATGAAATCACCATCCTGGATGAAGCGCGATTCGTTTTTAGATACCCCCGGACGAGAGACACGAACGGTTTCCGCCAGCAGTATCGGTTGCTTCAGCAGCTCGGAAAAGGTCATTTTGCAACTGTTTACTTATGTGTAGAACGTGCGACTGGCACTCAATATGCCGTTAAAGTGTTTGAGAGGCGTCCTGGCGATTCTCAGAAGTCTCAGACCGAGTCCTTGCAGCAAGAGATTGGCCTCTTAATGGGGGTCAATCACCCGAATCTTCTGTGCTTGAAGGACACCTTTGACGAAGCCGATGGCGTTTATCTCGTCCTCGAGCTTGCACCTGAGGGCGAGCTCTTTAATCTGATTGTTAGCAGACAAAAATTTTCCGAAGAAGAAACCCGCCATATCTTCGTTCAGCTCTTTGAGGGTCTGAAATACCTGGTAAGCTCCTTGTTCATTAGATTGCAATCTACAGTACCAGTCAACCATCCAATTTGTAGATGGGAGGCAAACCCCCCGGCGGAAAATAAGTCTTGAACTGATTCAAACACAGCATGATCGTGGCATCGTTCATCGAGATATTAAACCCGAGAATATACTTGTAGCAGACAAGAAGCTGACTGTGAAACTTGGTGACTTTGGACTTGCCAAGATTATCGGGGAAGATTCATTCACCACAACTCTGTATGTGCTGCCTTCTCTTTCTTCAGATCGCTTTTCTCCTTTGCCTTAGCTGATCCTTCTATTCACAGATGTGGGACACCAAGTTGTAAGTTGACTACCGGCCAGTTGGGAATTCGTCAGTTCTGATTTTCTTTAGATGTCGCTCCAGAGATCTTACAGGAGTCTCGTCGTCGAAGATACACCAAGGCCGTTGACATCTGGTCATTGGGAGTCGTTCTATACATATGCCTTTGCGGATTTCCCCCTTTCTCAGATGAGCTTTACACGCGTGAGAACCCCTTCACATTGGCACAGCAGATCAAAATGGGCCGATTTGATTATCCATCACCGTATTGGGACTCTGTGGGCGACCCAGCTCTGGACCTGATAGACAGGATGCTTACAGTTGATGTTGAGAAGAGAATCACGGTGGATGAATGTCTGGAACATCCGTGGCTTACCGGGAAACACATTAGCGTTTCCGATAGCACAGAGGGGCTGACGGGTGCACTTGGAAAGCTCGACTTCTCAAAACGCAAAATCGAGCGCGAGCGGACATTGCTCAGCAGTATCAATGATGCTCATTTCAGCGAACACAATGAAGGACCTGGTGCTCCTGTGAAGGTCTTCCACAAGAATAATGCTGGCAAGCGCATGCACAACCAGCCAGCCCATACTATCCAGCAAAATGAGGCCGCGCCCGATGAGAATACCGCTCCCAATGATTTTATCAATCTTGGAGAGCGCGGTGACCCGGTGTTGTTTGAGGAAGACTCAACAACTCATTATAAGTGATCGGAGGCCATCTTTATTCGTATCTAAATCGCAGCATTGTTAACGTTGGGATGTTGTAAAGGTATGATCGTCCAGTTCAGCCCGCCTGACGGTCAAGAGCCCTTTAAACCTCAAGTACGTGAATATGATATCTAAAGCGCCACACCAATGGCCAGTATTAATATGCTTATTCGAGTTGTACCAGTCCTGTATCCGCCTGTCAGTTGATGCTACCCCGAACAGAAGGAGATTGGGCAATGACTGCTGTCCAGCATCATGAGCCCTGCCTACTTTACTATCTAACTGATTGAAGTTAGTAGATTACCTGCGACTGCCAGGCAATAGCGTTGCATCCTCGTCTTATCACAGCAAAATCACAGCAAAGCTAAACTAAAGACAAATGTAGAATATGTTGTAGTCACGATTCTCACCTGTTCCTCTTTTGTGCCTTTCAGTATGCTTGGATCCTTGGCAATACATGGTACTAACATCCAACCATGAGATATCATTGTTTTAGACACCCGGCTCCGTTGAAGTGGCGTGATTATTTAAGAAACCTTACCATAGGTTGCTTTGCCAAATCGGATTAGTCTAGCGCAACTAGGGCCAGTTAGTCCAGGGGTTTAACGACTCATGCTTACTTAGTGCGTGAATAAGGATAAGAAGGGATCCATGGGCGGTGACTGGATACTTGCACGGAAAAAAGCAAGCCAACCAGCAGATGCCTATCCTTTTTCTTCCCATCTTCATTTCGTCTTCCCCAATTCCTGTACTCTCTGTTCGTTTGTGAATTCGTGCGTTCTTTAGGCTCCCTAAATTCGTGCATTTCTCTTCAAGGATTAGGAGGGTGCCTCTAGGCGAGACACTCGCCTTCCTTTATCCGCTGCGACAGTTACTCGGTTGATCGATTTGAACACTGTGCTGCAGCGATGGGTCTTATCGCGTTCGTCCTCGACGGCATCTGCAAGCATTGCTCGACGCAGTCAACATGGGTGCTTGTGGGAGTCGGACTACTGTCCATCCTCGCTGTATCTGTCATTATCAATGTGCTGCTGCAGCTACTGTTCAAAAATCCTCACGAGCCTCCTGTGGTCTTCCACTGGTTCCCCTTTATTGGTAGCACCATCAGTTATGGCATTGATCCGTACAAGTTCTTTTTCGACTGCCGCGCAAAGGTTTGCATTGTCGCAGCCAAATTATGTGTCTAGCTAACTTTCTTTGCTCGGCAGTATGGCGATATCTTCACATTCATTCTACTTGGCAAAAAGACAACGGTGTATCTTGGTACGAAGGGCAATGACTTCATTCTAAACGGCAAGCTGCGAGATGTTTGCGCTGAAGAGGTGTATTCACCACTCACTACGCCTGTTTTTGGTCGACATGTCGTGTATGACTGCCCTAATGCTAAGCTTATGGAGCAGAAGAAGGTAAGCGACTTTGGCAAAAACACACCTGGATTCAGCGACTAATAATCCTAGTTCGTCAAATACGGTCTCACCTCTGATGCGCTCCGATCTTATGTTCCCCTAATTACGGATGAAGTAGAGAGCTTTGTCAAAAATTCTCCGGCCTTCCAGGGACACAAGGGCGTCTTCGATGTATGCAAAACAATCGCTGAAATCACCATTTACACTGCTTCGCGCTCGCTTCAAGGGAGAGAAGTTCGAAGCAAATTTGATTCCACATTCGCAGAGTTGTACCATAACCTTGACATGGGTTTCGCTCCTATCAACTTCATGTTACCCTGGGCCCCGCTGCCACATAACCGCAAAAGGGATGCTGCGCAGCGCAAATTGACCGAAACTTATATGGAAATCATCAAAGCACGCCGTCAGACTGGCAGTAAGAAGGATTCTGAAGACATGGTCTGGAATCTCATGTCCTGCGTTTACAAGAACGGCACACCGGTTCCCGATGAGGAAATCGCTCATATGATGATTGCCTTGTTGATGGCGGGTCAGCATTCTTCCTCTTCTACTGCTTCCTGGATTGTTCTGCGCCTTGCGACGCGGCCTGATATAATGGAAGAGCTATATCAGGAACAAATTCGTGTTCTCGGATCCGATTTGCCTCCACTCACGTATGACAATCTGCAGAAGCTGGATTTGCACGCGAAGGTCATCAAGGAGACTCTACGCTTGCATGCACCGATTCACTCGATCATTCGAGCCGTGAAGAATCCCATGGCTGTGGATGGTACTTCATATGTGATCCCGACATCTCATAATGTTCTCTCTTCTCCAGGCGTCACTGCCAGGTCTGAGGAGCACTTCCCAAATCCACTCGAATGGGACCCTCACCGTTGGGATGAGAACATTGCAGCTAGCGCTGAGGACGATGAGAAAGTTGATTATGGCTATGGGTTAGTTAACAAGGGCACCAATAGCCCGTACCTCCCGTTTGGTGCTGGACGGCATAGGTGCATTGGCGAGCAATTTGCATATCTTCAGCTTGGCACAATCACCGCTGCACTTGTGCGGTTATTCAAATTCCGTAATTTGCCAGGTGTCGATGGCGTCCCCGACACAGATTACTCTGTGAGTTATCCTTGTCCAATTCAACGTCGAATCCTTCTTACTAATACTACCAGTCTCTGTTCTCCAAACCGCTGGGCCGATCTTTTGTGGAGTTTGAAAAGCGGGAGTCCGCTACCAAAGCCTGATCGTGATCACTACATCAATGCCTCTTCTTGATATGATTGCATGGAAGGTAATTTCGTTATCACTTCTGGGTATTCTGCCATGTTGTTTGGCAGTTTGCGGTTCCAGAACTTGTACAGCATTTAATCTCTGGATGTTCAATTTTGAAGTTCTATACCGTATTGATTTCATAACTTAGCATATTATGAGGAATAGATAATGTCTTTATAAGTCACTAAGATCGCTGATCCACTTGAATCACGCCCGTGGCCCTGCCTTACGCATTATAAAGCCCCAGGGTAGAAAAGAAACTGGCCGTAGGACACAGCATTGTGATTGAAGCTGGAATAATACAGGGCGTGATGGTGAGTAATATACAGATATGTAAACTGCGTCTGAGACATCACAGATTCAACACAAAAAGGAAGATAGCTTATGCAGTGCCTTTCCTCCGTTCCTCGCTCCTCTTGTTGGCGCGGACCTCAGCGCGTCTCCTCTCACCACCGTCAACTTTGTGTCCCAGCCTATCCTCCCACATACCTTCCTGGACCTTGATCAGAGCGGCGCTGCCGTTTGTTCCCTTGATTGGTTGCAGGAACGGTCCTCTAATCAAAGAGCCACGGTGTATCTTCATATGTGCATATTTCTTCAGGGGTCTGGAGGGCTCATGCTCATAACTGGTAGTATCTGGCCGGAGATTTACAATCATTCGTTTCGTACCGGGTGACAAGTTGGCCGAGGAATCCTGAGGGCTCGACTCTCGCTCACCTCCGGGTGTCTGGGTGCCCGGCACAGGCACTGCGACTACTCGCAATTGGGCAGCTCCATCGACGACATGCTCCAAATCACCACCAGGACCGTAAATACCCTGCCTGAACTTCTCTCGTTTGCGAAGTAAATATCGTCGTTGGCGCGCAGGCTCGATGCCGACTTCACGGAGTTCAGTGGAGTTGAGGGTGAAAAGCTTGTCCCAAGAAGACAGTTTGCTGGCGTGCTTTTTCATATCACGACCGATCAAGGTAAGAAAGGTCTGGACGTCGGGAACGAATGGCGTCGGGGAAGGAACAGAGGGCGTGGCAGCATTCTTGTGGAAGCAACGAGTGCATTGGATGGTGAGAGTAAATGGTCTGATAAGTCTCGAAGACAAAGTACCCAGATTTGAACTGCACAGCTTCATGGTGGGCGAGCTCAAGACATTAAATGTCTATACTGGCACAATTGGAGACAACTTATTGTTGAGAACGGTTTTGGAAGGGTTCAAAAAGGGACACTGCCCTCAGTAATTCTTTTTCTTTGCTGGTTCTCTTGGCATCTGGAAATTTAGGGATCCCCAACTTGTATGATCGTCGGGATCAATAATAGTCCGAATTCACAGCTATCTATGGCGTCTTAGTACTCCATATCTTATATCAACGTATCCTTTAGAGGATTCCGTCAAACGATCCTGTTATAAATACATTTCGGCTTCTCATTTATAGGCTTTGTATTGCGTTCAAAGTCTTGATATCCTAGGTTCGAAGCCATCTCTCTTCACAATTCGTTTGTGAACACTACGCGATCAAACCAGAAGAGATTCGAGCGATGGCATTTTCACCTTCAATTTCCCAGTCACCGTCAGCCACTGCGTCATCTTCAAGTGCAGCAATTAAATTGCGGGCTGTTTCTACCCAAAAATCAGTCAATGAAGAGGGAGATGCACCTGCATTACAATCAGACATTGACCGTGAACTCACAGAGCTCTTAAATGAAGACATTCAGCACAAGTATGTCAAGGGTACGGTGCCAGTTTCAGGCTCCTTTTTCCCATTTTCTTTTTCGGCTTTTGATTAACATATAATACATAGACAAGAAGCTCGGTGAGGGTACCTATGCCGTCGTATATCTTGGGCATCTTCGCAACGACCCCTCGTCATTTGTGGCGATCAAGAAAATCAAAGTCAATACTGAGTACAAGGACGGTCTTCCTATGGATGCCATTCGCGAAGTGAAATATCTACAAGAGTTATCACATCCCAATATAATAGCTCTCCACAATGTATTCTCTTCTAAAGACCAGAATCTCAATCTGGTTTTGGAATATTTACCGCGTGGCGATCTGGAGATGCTCATTAAGGATGAAAATATCCACTACGGTGTTGCAGATGTCAAGGCTTGGATGGGAATGCTTGCTAGAGGTGTTTGGTTCTGCCACGAAAACTTTGTGCTACATCGAGATATCAAACCCAACAACCTTCTCATTGCCAGTGATGGTGAGGTCAAGCTGGCCGATTTCGGCTTGGCTAGATCATTTGCGGATCCTTATTTAAATATGACACATCAGGTCATAACTCGTTGGTATCGCCCGCCCGAACTGCTTTATGGTGCCCGGCAGTACTCTGGGGCCGTTGATGTATGGTCCATGGGGATGGTATTTGCTGAACTCCTCCTGAGAGTCCCGTTTGTTGCCGGAAATTCGGACATTGATCAAATCTCGAAAATATGTGAAGCATTCGGCACGCCTTCCGAAGAGAATTGGCCGGGAGTCAGTACGTTGCCCAACTATATCCCCTCGGATAGGCAAAGCACTGTTCCACTACAGGGTCGTGATTTCTTCTTACGGCAATTCCCCACGGCAGGTCCAGTGGGTGCAGATCTACTTATGTCGATGTGCACGTTGGATCCAAGGAAGCGGAGCACGGCTTACCAAATTCTACAGCACGGCTGGTGGTCGACCGAGCCAAGGCCGACGGCTAAGGAGGATCTTCCTCGTAAACCGGGTGGGAGTAAGAAAATGGGTGACGATCTCTCAAGGCGCGGTGGCGAGGTAGACGACCGTCCATTCAAGAATGCCGCTCGACAGCTAGATTTCATGGCAATCAGGCGTTAATTATAGTGGACTCTATATCTGATGCTCAAATCCCAAATTGGCACCGAACCCGCCCTCTCATGCTCTCATTTCAGAGCCATGTCTACATCTTGGCGATCTTTATCTCTCATTCACTGCTAAACCCCCGGGTTTGATGCGTTTGAGTTTGAGAGAATATCACCACTGTGCCAGAGCCAATATGCAGATCATGGATTCTGCCCTCCTTGGAAGACCTTTTGACAGTTAAAGACGGTTGAGCCGCTACAGTCTTTCAATAAAAGGACCACCCTACCTTGTGCACGATAAATCTCCAATACGTCGAACTTGATGTCGCACCGGAGCTCATCGAGGAGACATTCCCTGTGGCTGTTGAAGTACTCCAGGATGGTGAGAGACTCTTGCAGTCCTTGAAGTGCGATAGGTTCAGGGTACACCCTACCTTTCTCACATCCCTGATGGCGCTCTCAATCGGCTTGATGTTCTGGTCGTGTCGTTTTCAATCCAAGTCCTAGCAGACTCAAGTAACAGTCGGTACGCATTGACTTGATACGATATACTGAAAACAGGTATTTGACCCCTTGTGGATACTTTGGAAGTGATACATTTCTCCCAATTCTCCAGACGGGTAATTGATCCTTTAACATGGATTGTTTGGTGTTTCTCGCACACCTTGTGGTGTTGTATTCATGCATGTAGAGTGTAATGCTGCATCTAGCTTTTCAAGCCTTCAGTCGGAGAGTATGGACTTTTCTGAATGGTATGGAGCCAACGATATTGACTAACTCTTTTCAAGGCCCCGAGAGTAGACCGGCTACAAGAACGAATCAAATGAACTATACTGCAACTTTCTATGATGCGGGTTGATATGTCACCTTTAGTGTTAGTCACCTATACTGCGTCGAATAAGTTAAGTAACGATATCAGCTTACAGAGCGTAGAGGGCCTTGCGTAGAGGGCCTTGCGTCGTGGAAACGAGTTATTAGGTCATCCAATCTTAGCATTTATAACTATGTATCTGAATGATCTTTTCCCCGTGGACCTAGGTCATCTTACTGTAAGGTACCTTAGCTTCGACCCTTGTAAGGTTACTTCTGTACAATAATTAAGCTAACTGGTTATAGCTTAGTATGGGGGTTGTCTAGGAGGGAACCTACCTTAAGGTAAGGTGGGTAGGTTCCTTAGTATCTAGACTCACTCGTAGAGATGTCCCTGTGTACGCAAAATACGGTCGCACCTACCTTACCCCTGGCGGACTGGTACAACCCATCTTTTATCTAGTGCTTATCGAGTACCGTACCTTAACCTAACTAAGGTACACTTAATAACCTAAGCACATATCCACCCGAGGTACCCCTCAACTTCAGGTACCATATTTTGATGTGTTCACTCTGTGATGGTTTGTTTTGGCTCTAATCAAGATGCTGACAGACGGTTGAATAGGTGGTCTATAACAGTATCACTATGAAGCACGCGCATATTGGGAGCAAATTCAGGTATTGGACATCTCAACAAAAAATTCTTCACTATCCTTTATAGGGATAAAACAAGTACCGAGTACCAAGTACTCATCAAATAAAGTCGCCCAACACAACAATCACCTTCTGTATTAATACAGACAGTATTATAAGCAGAATAATTTATGTATTGCGTGCTAATCCATGGAGTAGAAGTACAATCATTGTAGCTTCAGTGTATATTAGCCCTCAATACCAGCTTGTAATTCATTTCCTTAAGCTAAACACGACTGTGAGATATTCATGTCGTTGATAGGTACCTAAGGTGTTGGGAAAACTGACCTCTCCCTGTCCTGCCTTAGACAATATGGAAGGGGAGATTCAATCCCGCTCTCCCTTTACTCCGTCCGTATCTACCAAACTAGACGCGACTAACAAAATCGAGCTAAAAGGATGGAGGACGACGGCCCTGACCATCTTCAGTCCAACACTTGGCTCTTCTACGCTTATTTACAGTGCTATTCATCCTAGTCGTCTTCTCTGCCTGTATATCCTCTCGTGCTCGCTCATCGATATTACACCAGATCGTTTCTCATCTGTCTCCATCGATAATACCCAGAAACGCTCCAAGAAAGGCGCTCCGAGTAGTTGCTTGGAGTGAGTCAATTGAAAACATAACAACATCAAAGAGCCTTATAGGCCCCATTGTTTGGTTCTGGCTGCTGAAGGCTTCAGATTCACCCGCTATTGAATGCCCCAGCAAGGTCCAGATCCTGTATCCTCTCAACTACTCGAGGTGGCTTACAGGCCTACATCGCCAATAGGAGACGGTCGCCATATTACTGTAAGTACTCTGGCTTCAGTTTGCATCTATCGAGCCTATATTTCTCCCTCTATCTATCCATTTCTTCTTTGTTCCTCCGACATGGCCTTCTACGAACAGTGTCAGTCCCAGCGGGGCTTGTCTTGCTTTGATCTAGTATGAAAAATGCATGTTCGCATTTCTGATCGATTCATCCGGTGCATAAACCGGGCCCTTCCTGTTGTGTCGCCATAATGATGCTCCATATATCTACCCGATCTCCTATCTGACTTTTGCCAGCTCATCTGATAGCCTGGTTTCGTCATACCTGCATATCGGCTTCGCAAGATCGCGCACCTTCATTTTCCCCCAATGACCATGCCACTTCTAATCTGAGCCCCTTCTGAAGTTGGTCCATTTATCACGACAGGGCAACGAACAAACACGAAAGACCTCAAAATATATAAGCGCTCTATGTCCACCATACCAGAACCGTCCCGACCGGCCGCGAGTCCTCCGGCTGGTACTCTGCCGCCATTGCCAGCACCGAAAGTCAGAAAGAGCTTGCCCCTATCAACCGACATACAGAGGGCGTCATCTCCATCACATTCAACTTCAAAACTGCGCACGCCCTCCAGCCCTAGATCAAATTTTAACAGGTCCCCATTATTAAGTTCAATCTCTAACCAAGGCAGCCTGAGGTCTGCGTCGGGAGGTCGGAGTCCGGCCAGTCCTGAGAAGTCACTTCGCAGGACGATAAGCATCGCGGCCTTTCCCCAGCCACCAAAAGTCAATGGCCGTTCTTCTGTGGCTTCCGCAATCTCGGGATCTAATAATATTCCGCTTGGCAGCGCGAGAGTCAAGAGTGGCTCGAGGTTAAGTTCAGGGACTACCAGCAGTTATCGAAGTTCAAGAACCCCTTCCCTATTGAACGGACATGGGGACGGCAAAAATGGCCCTGTCTTAGACTCACGAGAACAAGAAGCCTCCCCTACACAGAGCAGAAGCTCGTCAGCCCAAGGATCGTACTCAACAAGTGCGACCACTTGTGAAGATCCGGACGATGCTACAGGGATCGCCAAGTCAAATTCGAGAACCAAGCAAGTGAAAGGAAATGTGATCGTCAGCGTCCGCGTACGTCCCAATCTGACCGGGACAGACGGTTCGGCTTCTGACGGCGATTGGGTTGTTGACGGTCGGCGCGGCCTAATCTCCTATAAAGGAAAGGAAGGCGGAGTCGACTATTTATATGGTGCGCACCTAGATCAAGACCTTTCTAACGATTCGCATGGCTGATTGATCAATCTACTTCTACAACAGACAATGTCTTTCCGCCGCACGAGCACAATGCCAAAGTCTACGACGCTGCGGCCAAGCGCCTTGTGAGAAGGGTTATGGAAGGATATCACGGAACAGTCTTTGCTTATGGCATGACCGGGACTGGCAAAACCTTCTCTATGCAAGGGACCGCGACTTCTCCCGGTGTGATACCATTGGCAATAACGGATATCTTCTCTTTCATCAGAGAGACACCTCACCGGGAATTTCTGCTTCGCGTCAGCTATCTGGAGATCTACAACGAAAAGATTCATGACCTCCTGTCGACTTCGGGCTCTACTGGGCTTGCGAATTCTCAGCAGGAGGAGATCAAACTCCGCGAAGACAGCAAACGAGGTGTGTATGCAACTCCGTTAAAGGAAGAGATTGTGCAGAGCCCTACCCAACTCCTACGTGTAATTGCCAGAGGCGACCTTGCACGGAGAACGGGCAGCACGCAGTTCAATGCTCGTAGTTCTAGAAGTCATGCGGTCGTCCAGATTGTTGTGGAGAGCAGAGAACGAGCACCAACGAGCAACCCATCCCAAGAACGGCGCTCCGGCATGGCCCCAGGGGGAGTCAGGGTGTCGACCCTTAGCTTGATCGATTTGGCTGGGTCTGAGCGCGCTGCAGAGGATAAAGAGCGTCGGACGGAAGGTGCTCATATAAATAAAAGCTTACTCACATTAGGCACGATCATCGCAAAGCTCTCGGAGAACAAGGATAAGGGCGGAACCTCAGCTGATCGCGAGGGCAGACATCTTCCGTATCGTGACAGCAAGCTTACACGGCTGCTACAACCGGCTCTCTCGGGGAATTCTCTTGTCAGCATCCTCTGTACAATCCAGATTGACGGGTCTGGCAGCTCAGCAACAACGGGTTCACTTTCAACTGAGACTCTAAACACGCTGAAATTCGCCGCCCGTGCCAAGAACAGCATCGTCAGTCACGCTAAGAGGGCAGAGGAAGCCTTTGGCGGTGGCGGGGGCGATGCGGGCAGCCGAGTTCTTCTGGAGCGCTACCGCATGGAGATTCAAACACTACGCAGTCAGCTTGAGAGTCAGGCAAAGGATCAAGCTGAGAAGGAGTTAAAACTGGAAGAGCAACAATTGGAGAAAGAGGCAAAAGTGCGCCACGAGGAGCAAATGCTTGAAATGCAACTAGCTCGAACAGCGCTGAAGGAACGTATTGAACATCTCAATCGTCTGATCCTCTGCTCTAAATCAACTGGAGTCAATAGTCATAACGGTATAGCCGCCTTCGGGCGGCTTTCTAGGATGTCTACTACCGACTCCATTTCTCGGTCTCTACGGTCATCTGTGAGTCAGTCAACATTGGGTGCATGCGGATTTTCATCGGTCCGGCCTGTTTCCTTCCTGTCCACCAACAGCACTGAAGTGTGGGCGACTTTGCCGTATCAAAATGCACCTCTTGAACACGAAGAGGACGAAATTATGGGGGAGTTTGCAGACGGAAGAGCAAGCGCCCAGAGACAGATTGCTGCTCTACAAGCTGATCTTAATGATAAGAATCGATATATCTCAACGCTGGAGAGACGCCTACTGCAAGCCCGACGCTCAAGTCACTCTCGGATATCTATGGGTGTGAAGTCAGTAAATGCTCCCTCAGAAGAGCCGGACTTCAGGGCTCTGCTCCGTGAGAAAGATATGGAAATCAACGAACTCCGCTTGCAGCTGGATGATAAGGATCGGATGCTTGCGGCACTTCGGTCTGCCGCACGACACTGGGATCTCGCACATGTCACAACAGACCCATGCGCTGCTGACCCCAAAATCAAGCGTGCGTCTTTGAATAGTAATGGCGGTGTTATGCCATCATATGGTCGTGCAGCTGGTTCCCTTTCGTCGCCCGAATCTGATGAGAAAGGACCAGATGGAAAGAGCATGGACGAAGTCTCGCGCATACTCGATGAAATGATACAGGATAGAGTGGTGAGCGGTCATTTAGTGAAGGGATCTCGTGGAAGTGTTCATGTTGCTGATGAAAAGCAACGAGCGCTTGAACCGGCGGCAGGTATCCCTGCGTTAAACACAGCCAGCACAATTTCAGAAGACGGGACAAATGTCATGTGAATGAGTGAGATTCAGTGGCTCGAGTCCCATTTCGTCCTTCTGTCCCAACTGGTATCCCCTTGCCTCCGCCCGAATCCCATAGCTCCCGCTATCCACAATCTCCCCCGAATATTCCGAGTTACCTTCATACTGTGTCCGTTCCTCCCCATTGGTTTGTGGTCATGACTACTGGTGTGAGCTGCCAGTTTTGGCCTTATGCCTTGGTGTTTCAAAGGTGGTCTTGATGGAATCAGGAAGCTACCATCTGCTGGTGAGTGTAGTCATGATTTCGCTGCATATTTAGATACCCATGCATGATCTTTTTCCTTGAACCCGACTTAATGAGACAGTTACGTTTAAATTGAATCAACTAATCTAGCTTCGCTTTGCATTTTAAAGCATGATTCAAACCTCCTATTTATATTTAAGAGCCATAAATGTAACCAAAGAGCATGCATCATGTATGGAGAAAATCTGTTGGAGTGGATGGTAGAATGTGAAGATCGGTCCTGATATAATGATGCCAAAATTGAGGATTGTTGGCCGTCATTCAAACACTTCATTCATCAGAGGCAACCAGGCATCTCAGCATGAGGATTGTCTCTGGACCAGAACGTAGGTCAAGAATTTCTATCGATTTTGTTCTAGCATTTCTGGACATGAAAACCTCCAGAGCACCACCCACCTTACTTTGGGATTGGATCTACCTGCGGCAATGGAGACACCGGATTGCCAGCAGGAACAATGTCGCTATGAGGGATTCCTGCGACCGAATTGATAGGAAGCATCCATTATCCAGGTGTCATCCCAGACGAAGTTCGTAGGCATACAAACACCACGACATGTTCTGGAGACGCCCGAAGCTGATTCCTGACCTGAAGTGTCAAGTCATTAGGTCGAAGGTAATCGATCGATGGTCTCAAACCATATTACGTCACAGGCCTCTTCCTGGGGATCACTTCGAGGATGCCCACTTGTGGTTGATGATTTGATCAGCGGCGGAATATTATTCAGGCTTGCCGGGAAGCTCTCTCTTTTTTTTTTAACCTAATTCTTTGGCCCTTGTTCTTTTACAAGAGGAGTGCATCAAAAGATGAAATCGAGGCCATTTCATGCAACTATCTCAATTTCAGAGATTCGGTCCTTCGCAAAGACATCTTTGTATTGCTCCCACAACCGTCGAAGCTCTTGTATATACTTGGCATGAAGGTCATCAATGTACGTTTCGTCGATCTTGTCTCTGTCACGCTGTTGAACGACTTGAATAGGCCGGCCAACGACAATATTCAAGGGACGTCGATAAGGCATCAGTCCCACGTCATAATTGAAAACCCCACGAGCATGAAAGAGCGGGATCGTGAACCCCATCGTACGCTTAATGAGCATTTGAAGCTTGTGTATAATGGGATGCTGATCTGATCGCACCTGCTCATAGAGATCGTTTTCGCCGAAAGCAAGTACTGGCACAAGATCAGCACCGGTGCGAATTGCTAGCTTTATGAATCCTTTGCGGCATTTTAAAACAAGGCGCAGAGAATGAGGTAAAGCGTCCAGGGACTCGCGAGCCCCACCAATGACAATTGTAATCGCGCGGCCCATGCCTTCCCCGTCAGCACCACCTTTAGACAGTAGGTTTTCACAAGACTCCCGGGAAACACTGGCGAGTCCCATGGCAAGAGCATATTCTCTGTAGAACGGAATTCGAAAATTCGAATCAAGGGTAAGTAAGGTGTTTGTGATTCCCGGAAACAACCTCGAAAATCCGAGTGCTTCAGTAGCAAATGCTGCAAATGCACCGTGAGAAATTATGCCATGTGGATGGTAGCCGAATATATATTTGCGTGTTGGAAGTAGCGCTTCGGAGCGATGCAAGCAAGCAGGAAAATAAGAGGCATAAAGTGACCATATCGGGAGCGAACGCATGAAATCGCTACGCCCACTCAACGTTCCAGACGTTGCAGACGATGAAAAAAGTGAAATATAAACTAGGTATGGGAGTAACAGCGGCCAGAATAGAGGTATGGCACAAGCGAAGAAGAAAAATGTTAAGAATATTGCGATTGTCAAAGTGTGGCATAAGACCACGAACGTCTGCGTGCGTCTTTCGAGACCGATATTCAAGGGAGCCCAACGAATGCCCCTAAACATTATCAGCCATCATTTTCAGAAACCCTCGGTCCTACATATACACCAAAACTGCGCACACGACTGCAGAGGAGAAAAGGGGATTCGAAAAACCAGAACTTACCGACTCCTGGGTGCATGCCTTCGCGGTTCTGAACAGCCTGGCCCTGACTGAGAATGATCGTGCGAGGATAGTATCGCTGGGGTGTCAATCTGTTTTATCGGAGAATATAAATCCGCACCTGATAATTCGGTGTTGTTTGCTACAAAATCCCGGGATTTATTACCACTTTGCACATGATTCACGCGCGAGGTATTCTGCTCGGTCTGGGTCTCCGGGCTCAAACTGACTTTCCCGGAAGATGAGGACTGAATCACCGACTCAAGCTGCTGCAAGCTTCCTGCTTGTAGATTTTCTTGGCCTGACATTATTGACCAAGAAGAAGTGCAAACAACCCACGAGTGCAAAAGATAGACAGGAATCTACTCTGAAGTAGACTGACTGGCTCGATATCGGCAATCTTCAGCAAGGGTAATTCTGCCGCCTAATCTCAAGTCCTAGCTGAACTGGAAATCTGGTATCGATTTGTATTCCACTTCGGCAAATACACTGTCGATTCCTTTCCTCAGATGATCAAAGAATTGATCACTCTGCAGAGTGGCAGATGATTTGGAACTTCGATCTAACCCAGGTCGCCGTGCGCAGTGGAATCCCGTATGAGTAGTATGACGTCTGAAGGCGGGTCAGTTTTGCATCAAGAGTATTGACTATTGAGCGGGTGTACTCTGTGTTTATATGTTCATATTGATTTGGTATTTTGCTGATAGTACCTTGAGGACTTGGAAGTTGAGAGCGTAAGGTTATGTTCCGTACCTCTGGTACCTGCCAACCAATTTATGTACTCCATAGATACACTCCTAGGTACTTACTTGGGGAAAGTGGGGATCAAGAATGGCCATCTCTGAATCTACCAGGTATCAACCCGACGGTCGGGTTACTTCAAAGTTCGAACGTTAAAACATTAATAATACCATCTTTGCTACTATCCTGCTTGAATGGCACACTTATGTTTCTTTCAGCTAAGTGAATTGCGAATAAGTCTTTCGAGGCATCGGGCTCCGATCATACATCTGAATACCTCCAAATGTCTAGGAAATCAATACCTGGTATAGCCTCGGCTTGGCCCGCCGCGACATCAATGTAAAGAAACGATCTGGAAGGCACGTGATGGTAAATTAATTGAAACATTGTGCCCACGACCGGACGCAAGTCAATTACCTAATAGCATCAGCCTATCAGATCATTGCTGATTCGCGATCTGTAAGTTACTATGGGGAATACGAGACAGTAATAATATTCTTTCAAGATGTAGACATGATTCTTTGAGCACAGGTGTCTAGGTAGTTTGACATGGGCCAACCGGTGAATATTTATTATTACGTTTTGATCATGAATATCTGTGCCAGTTAGCCTTTGTTTAACATGAAAAGGATTGCTAACAGGAAAGGATAATAAATACCTCATTGAGAGATTTATCGTCCATGAGGGCTCTTTTCTTTTGTTCAATATGGCGGCTTCGAAAGATCCGTCTTCCCATAGGTTGGCGTTCCCTCGATGTTGATGGACCATTCGAGGCCAGCAGACATGTACCTTTATCGTTCGCGACTGCTACAAGGACTTTTGTAGAGGTTTTGTCCGCTGTTTCCGCGTCGAGCCCGTCACAGTCACTAAGTTTCCTTTTCTTCTGTCTCTTCTCTTGTTTCTTTTCGCGGGATTTTCTGGAACTCATGTCCAGCTCCTTCCCCTTCTCGTTCTTCTTTTTCTTCTTCTTCTTCCCTCCTCCTCCTTGGTCATGGCACAGCCTTCCTGTTGTGAGTCGCTATCCATGGGCTCCATCTTAAACATGCCGTTTTCACTTTCATGGGAAGAGGTCTTCCGTGGAAAGTCAACGCGAAGATCCTGAGAAGCCTTGGAGGCCGTAGCATTATCCTTCTCCTGCGCAAGAAGTCCGCCACTTATGAATCTGACAGTCTGCCACTTCGTTGCAGCATATCGAGCCAATTTATCATCATCCCGCTTTTGCTGCTCCGCTTCAAGTTGTGTATCAGATTTACCATTGAGCCGGCCGAGTAATCCTTTGAATGCGTCCAGGCCAGTGGGTCCATCCAAAAGATCCCTCTTTGGCCGAGCTCCCAGGCCTAATGTGTCATCCTTCAAGACAACTCTTATATGTGATGCGCTAGCCGTAGTGAATAGATCAGAGTGAGTGGCATTTCGGGCGCCGAGGAAGCCACCGGGAGTCCAGCCCTGGGCTTTGAGAATCCTGTGTCCAAAACCATCCGTAGATCGTGACCAAGAGGTGTTGTTGGGATCATGCGAGATTTTGGTTTTTCTGCATATTTTGGTCAGTGACTTATCGCAGTGACATTATTTTGAAAATTTACTTGCGAGGCGCCGCCAGGCCCATTTGCGATAGGAGCGAAAAGAATTTTTGAGCGGAGATAGAGAAGATGGAGATATAGTGTCGACGTGACGGAGACTTGAAGTCTAGACCAAGAAACTGCTTCTAAAGTATTACTCTGGGAAAATCAAAAGAAAATAAAACAAGACCGAGAGAGAGAGGATGGAAAGTAAAGCAGGAGTGTGGCAAGGGTATCTAAAATGAGTAGCCGTTGTAGGCATCTTTTCCTTTTTGACTTGAAAGAGAGCGGAAAAATTATTTTCTCAGACATGGTACCTCCGGTACCTGAGTCAGTTATTAAATTATGCTTATTTTCCTGGACACCCCCTTGGATACATCTGATACCTAGGTACTTATGTACTCCTAGGAACAAATAGAATGCTCCATACCTAAGGTATACTTATGTATCTGTTATCTCTGTAGTGATAAAATAACATTGTAGTAGATAACACTACAACCATAATATAGGGTTCCCCCAAGTATGAGTCTCCTTTAGGGCCTTGGCGATGGCCTAATTCTTCCAAAATCGTAATGACCTTCCATATTCATCACGAATAATAACACTCAACTTACTGAGAATAATATATTATTCCCAAATACTAATATTGACTCTTTTATCTAACTAATACTCAAGCATTATAATGTGTTGTTAATCACTTAAGTCACTGAGTCAGTCCCCTCTCAAACTGGGTCTGAGCTGTGAGATTAATCCCTTCGGAAATCCTCTAAACACTTCATATATACCATCATGAGAATCAAAATCTGATATCTTGTCGAAGAATGCCTGTTTTGCGAGTCTTCTGCAGAGACTACCCTCAGCGTACTCTGATTTTGGCCACTACTGACAACGCTTTGGTCTTTAAAGCCATCGCAGCAGAAGTGGACCACAGTACAGGAAAGAACGAACGAGACACTATCCATTGCTTGGTTGAATTTTGCAGTTTGTCTTCCGTGGACTTAACAGGTTACCGCTGTCTATGCGATGGGCACGGTACGCTTGGGTTAATCGCTCTGGACGGAGACGTGTTCTTGTGTGTGGTGACTGGTGCCTCTAAGGCCGCAACAGTGAGGCCTGGCGAAGCTGTATGGCGAATTGACAATGTGCACTTTCGTAATAGCTCCCACTCTCTCGTTTGTCTTATTTTGTCTGACCAAAGCAGTTTGTCTCAATCATTCAAACTATGAAGATGGTCTTAATTATGAGTCCGAGTCCGAGTTTGCCGCTGAAGAACCCAACCGGGGTGAAAATAAAGAAATTGTCACTGATCACCCATTCTTAGCGTTGAAGAAGCTCCTGAGTGATGGCAGTTTCTACTATAGTCTAGATTTCGATCTCACTGATCGGCTGCAGAACCGGTAAGCCAATAGAATGCCTAACCCATAGATATACAGTGATTGCTGACATATTGTCAGCTCGGACAAAGCTGATGCGTTCGACATGGGCTCTTTGGATGAGGACATGCTGTGGAACTCATACATGATTAACCCTCTTCTTCTCCTCAGAAGCCACTTGTCTCCCCTTGAGAAACTGCACCTCGACACGTCTCGAATGTTGACATATGTAATACGAGGATTCTGTAGCACTTTGACCATTCCCACTTCTAGACCGATAGTTCCGCAAGCGCCAACGCGCTTGCCATCAACATTGACTGTTATATCACGCCAGTCATCTCGACGGGCAGGTACGAGATTCAACGCTAGGGGCATTGACGATGACGGAAACGTTGCGAATTTTGTGGAAACGGAAACTGTTCTCTGGATTCATCCCGGCCTCACTTTCTCATACGTCCAGATTCGTGGTTCTGTGCCCCTTTTTTGGGAACAAGCACCTGGCTTCTTCCCTGGCCAGCAGAAGATTGAGGTGATCAGGTCGCGCGAGGCAACCAAACACGCCTTCGACAAACACTTCGAAAGTCTTGAATCACGATACGGCGCTGTACATGTCGTTAATCTCCTGAGCGCTCTGAAACCCGGAGAAGTCGAGCTTTCAACGAGGTTTCAAGAATTGGTCAGCAGAAGTCCACTTAACCAGAAGGCTAACGCTCATGCCTCCTCCAACCATATGTTACTTGAAATGACGGAATTCGATTTTCATGCGGAGGCCCGCGGTCCGCTAGGTTATGGAGCTAGTGATCAAATCAAGGACGTTATTTTGCATTCTGTGGATGGTTTTGGATACTTCTTGTCAGAGAGCACTTGCTATGGTAATGAGGCAAAAGCCTCATCCGTCGTTCTGCAACAAGAAGGTATTTTTCGGACGAATTGTCTAGATTGCCTTGACAGAACCAACCTTGTACAGACGATCATTAGCATGATGGCCCTTGAATTTTTCTTTCGTCAACAGGGAGCTCACATTGATCCCGAACTTCGGCTCAGACACTCAACCCTTTGGGCCGACAACGGGGATGCTCTATCGCGAATCTACGCTGGTACTGGTGCGCTGAAAAGCTCGTTCACGCGACATGGAAGAATGTCTCTCGCTGGTGCCCTTGCAGATGCACGCAAAACCGCCACACGGCTATACGTGAACAACTTCTCCGACAAAGCTCGGCAAAGGACAATAGATTTACTACTAGGACGTCTAACAAACCAAGCCCCAGTACAGCTCTTCGATCCGATAAATGATATAGTCTCCGAGAAACTCGCTCAGCGAGCATCTGAGTATTCTTACGAGAAATCGGTCCTGATCTGGACCGGAACGTTTAACGTGAATGGACGCCATGAGGGCCCCGATAATGATTTAACACCCTGGCTCTTTCCTCTTCCCGATCAGGGGGGCGAAGATCCAAGCATCTTTGCTGTTGGTTTTCAAGAAATTGTTGCACTAAATCCACAACAAATCATGTCTACCGACCCCACTCCTCGCAAAGTGTGGGAAGCTGCTGTCAGAAATTGTCTCAACAATCGTGCTGAGAAGATGGGGAGTGCAAAGTACGTTCTTTTGCGGAGTGGACAGCTGGTTGGAGCAGCTCTTATGATATTTGTGAAAGAAGATATACTCAGAGACATAAAGAATGTTGAAGGCAGTGTCAGGAAAGTGAGTGTCCAGTGCAAGAAGTGTTGCTTCGTTATGAGTATCTAACGATTAGAAAGACAGGTCTCTCGGGGATCAGCGGTAACAAAGGAGGCTGTGCTATCCGCTTTGAATATTCAAAGACTCGAATATGCTTTGTGACTGCTCACCTTGCAGCTGGATTCGCGAACTATGAAGAGAGAAATAAGGACTATGAAACTATCTGTCGAGGTCTCAGGTTCCTGAAAAACAGAACGATTGACGATCATGACACTATCATCTGGGTTGGTGATTTCAACTACCGAATAGGTCTCAGTAATCAGACCGTCAGAGACCTGGCAACGCAACGCAACTACCAGAAGTTGCACGACAATGATCAGGTACTGTGATTCACTCAAGGGAAGGTCTATGCGCTAATTCAAGCTGAAGCTAAACCTGCAAATGATGGCGGGCAATGTGTTCCAATTCTACAGAGAGGGGCTCATTACATTCCCACCGACTTATAAATATGACGTTGGCACAAATTATTACGACACATCGTAAGATAATACACTGTTTCTTCGACACACTTCTTTATTTAACGACAGACTAATACTCAGCAGCGAAAAGTCGCGCATCCCTGCATGGTGCGATAGAATTCTGTGGAAAGGATCAAATATACATCAGCTGCATTACGACTCTGCCTGTTTACAATGCTCAGATCATCGCCCCGTGTGGGCACTTTTTTCCTGTGACATCAATCTTGTTGATGATCACCTAAGGGAAAATATCAGGAGCATAATCTATGCAATGGAGATAGGGGATGCACCCGAGACACCGGCAAGGTCGAAGACCCAAGCAAAAATGCGTAAGCGAGAGTCAGCTGAACTGGACTTTCTTACACTTGACCTTCCACCAGCGAGCTCAGACGATCGGAGATGGTGGTTGGACAATGGTATGACTTCCCCAATCTTGAATCGGTTCCCAGAAAATATCTTCGTGTCTGGCTATTCTAACACTCATACGTGGCAGGTATGCCGGTGAAATCAATTGTACAGCCGCCTTCAAATAGATGGTCACTGAACATGAATCGCGAGTCCAACCCATTTTCTTCAAGTAATGCCACTGATTGGGTACCTGCAAGAAGATTAACGGACAGTCAAAAGGCCGTGGTGGATAACATAGATTCCGTCACATACAAGCCTCCATTGCCCCCACGTGGTGGGAAGGGAGCTGCGAATTCATCGGATTTGATCCAAGACGCTGACATGCGATGTTCCAGAGCAAATGGAGCCAAAAAAGCACCACCAATCCCTCGGAAACCTGTTGCTTTAAGCAACGATCATAAGGCCTTGTCTGGCCAAGCTGGATGGCAGTCCGTTATGAAAGTACCGGAGAGCGTTGCGTC
Source organism: Aspergillus novofumigatus IBT 16806 (assembly GCF_002847465.1). Classification (NCBI taxonomy): domain Eukaryota; kingdom Fungi; phylum Ascomycota; class Eurotiomycetes; order Eurotiales; family Aspergillaceae; genus Aspergillus; species Aspergillus novofumigatus. The sequence continues at coordinate 1,031,228 of NW_020194280.1, forward strand.
TCAGCCAAGTAATCGACTTGACGTTCCGAGGTTCAATTTGAACGACCAAATTAGAACTCCACCTGCTGAACGCAGGATTCCAGGTAGTCAAGACTCTCTAAACGCTGGATCCAGGCACTTTGATGGATTTGAGCGTCATACAGACATCACCGAGGACCTACTTGATGGTGAAGTAAATTCAGATATCAAGTGGGAGCCTTTGTTACCAAAATGATACATTGTTCATCCAGCTTTTGTGATACCTACTATCGAGCCATGCTTGTACGCACATACATTGGCCTATGTCCTTATGCCCTTACTCACTTCTCTATTACTGACTGCCTGTCCTAACCCAGTATATATGGGCTTCTATATCAGTTCTAACAGAGGAATTAAGCATCCTGGAACAGGAGCTATACACCATTCCTTTGCTAGAAGCTTGCGATCACCATGTAACCTGTTTTATAACTGAAAAGCTCGATGTCAATGGACCAGGAGTCAATTAAAGTACAGTCTTAAAAATATTGGGAGTCATGTTCTATGGGTATATAAGAAACTCCAGTGCACATAATCCAGCACACATTTCCTCACTGATACAGACAGATATTATTCCAGAAACTTCCACCCCTGGCCAGGAAAAGTATGAAATGTCACCATAATCCAATGCTTGATCTTTACATAACTCAACATATCATAAAATACTACCAACTCCAACCACCGAGGCATGAGAAACCAATCCCGAGCTTGTCGAGAGGAAAAGCCATGCCCCTCTAAAGCAGACCATGATAGGGCCAGCCTATATCCCAGTATGTCGTTGGGCTGCCTGGCTGACGAGAACCTGCCGAGCACAGATTCGGCAGAGAACGAGCCATGACTGCGATCCAAGCAGTGAGTCTGTTCTTTTAACAGTGAATGCATATGGCCAGAGATAGCTGCCAGCCAACCGCCTAGGATACGACCCTATCACATAACACGGCAAGAGCTACCGTGATGTTGGAATGCTTTAGGCTTTTTTCCCGCTTTTAAAGCCTTGTTCAATCTCAAACGATTGCTACCCACCATCCACATGGCAAAAGCGCCGGGGTCGGGCCCCTTCGCACGTGGTTTCTTTGCACCTAAGGTCGAATGCTAGGTTAATGCTTGGAGAGAACAAATGCACCATTGTAGCAAATCTGAATTAACTGGTCCAGCATAAGGGGGTTGGGGGGGAGGGGAGAGGGGAAAGAAAAGGGGAAAAAAAAAGTAAAGTGGGGGGTTGAGGGGGAAGGGAGGCCTCGACAAGACTACCACAAGAGTTGATATGGAAAGAGATCTGAACATACCTGCTGCCGGCTCGGATTTTTTCTTCGAATCATCGGGGGCAACGATGACTGCGCTATCAGCAGATCCTGGAGCGGTTTCCGCAGTTGCTTGTCCTTCCGGGACAGTACCCCCCTCTGCAGGATCAGGACTCTTCGGCTTCTCTGGTATGGGCCACATGTGCATGGTAATGGTCCAGTCCGGTTCAATGACGGTTTCCCAGACTTGTGGGAGAATGATATCACCATTTGGCCCTACTAGATCATAATGACCTTCTGCAACATGAGGCCCTATTACTTCAATGTGGAGGAAAGCCTGTCGAATAAGTTCTTCCATTCCCTAGACTCATGGTTTTAGAAAAGAGCATTTGCGCGAGGCCAAGAGGGGATCATACCTGCCATGTGCAGCACAAATCAAAAGGAAAGCTGAACTTCCTCCCGACAGCATCTTTGAATTTGATAGGTTTCTTTTTTTCTGGGCCCTTGTTTGCTGCGGCTGTAGCGGCGGCAACAGCTTCTTCGGCCTCCTTCTTCAATTTTGCGGCCTCTTCAGCAGCCTTCTGTTCCGCCTCCGCTCTAGCGGCCGCAGCGGCCTCTTCGGCTTCCTTTTTCGCTTTCGCGGCCTCTTCAGCAGCCTTCTGTTCCGCCTCCGCTCGAGCGGCAGCGGCGGCTTCCTCGACGATTTTCTTTTCATGCGCAGCACGCTCTTCTCGGGCAGCTTGCTCGGCGGCTTCTTTTTCAATTGCAGCTCGAAGCGCAGCCTCTCGCGCCTCTTTCGCTTCGCGTTCCGTCCTTTCTTCTAGGATCAGCTTCTCTAGCCTTGCAATTGCCTCATCCTTAGCAACTTCTGCAGCGGCAGGAACTGGAGATGGACTTGATTCCCCCTGACTGGGAGATGGTACGCGGGGGTAGGTGTTGAGGTAGGGCGGGGGACCATTCCAGGCACCATGGCGTAGGGTTCTCTGAATGGGAAATAACCTCCCGGGCCGTATGGAATAAGTTCGTGAGGGCCTAATGGGTTTCCACCATAGTGTGATGGGCCATGTGGTGGAACTGCATGTGGTGTTGATTGCTGTGGTGGGCTATGCCCATCATTTCTGCCTTGGCTAGAAGGGTGTACTTGCGGCATATGGTGGCCAGGATGATGCTCGTGCATGAAGAATGCCGGCATTGGGGGCCCATGGGGACGTTGATATTGAGGGCCGTACCCATACATAGGATGGCTGTAAGCTGCCGAATGACCCGTCTGATGGTGACTCAATCTAACAAGTTGATCTGATGGCGGATGAAGACCAGAATGCGGAAAAGCGCCGGGTGATATGCCGCTGTTCGGATACATATAGGATGGCCCCGGTGATGTGCTATGTGCGTAGTTTGAGCCTTGAGCCATGGGCGGCCAGAGCCTTCTCTCGTGGGATGTGCGACCATACGGAGTCGCATATTCCTCAGCGGAATCCATACTCTCTGGGGAGTCGGGGGAAGGCTGACGGCGGGATCGACGGACAAATGACTCCCGTTCCGGCATAACATGACGTCTTGCAGAGTGACGGCGGCTCGGGCCCGATGATGAGCCATGGGTCGGATTGCGGTTTCGCGTGCGAATGGACGCTCTGGGCCGGGACGCCGAATCAGATGGCTTCAGTTCGTCCGGATATGGTAAGTGAGCCCACTCATCATAAGGGTCATGATATTCATGGCTTCCGGACTCAGAGGGCGGCGAAACTTGAACTCCTGACGAGTCTTCCTCGTCAGATAGGGATGAGTCCGAGCCGCGTCGACTAGGGTCAATGGTAATATTGAACCTGCTTATGTATGTTTAGTCAAAACAATGCCAAGCCGTTCTTGGGTCGAGCCGTCAGAACGTACGTCATAGATATCAGTCAATAATGTTTGAGAAAGAATTGGATTGTAATAGATTTCGAGAAGTGATTATGAAAAAGTCATTCTTGAGTCGGTTCCGAGCGACATAAAGATGACCATCCAGAATAGCGAGCAGACTTGGGTCGAAGATACTCTTTGAAAATGTTCGGAGAGAGACAGAGTTAGTGAGCACATCCAACGAAAAGGTGATGCTGATAATTCATATCCAATTCACGGGTTCTTCAATCTCTGAAGTAAAGTGGCACTCATTCTTGAAACGCAGTTTCCAGGTTTGGCAATAATACGCAGCCTAGCTGAAGCTTGGTGAAATGTAATGAGCAAACTCTTTCAGATCGAAGCTATGGCTCAGTTTCCCATATGTATCTGATCACAGTGGGAAAGAATAGAAGAATTTAAGCCAGTACAGTGGTTTGGGGATCGGCGATGACACCAGGAGAAGAGAACCCAAATGTGGGAAGGTGCCTGACCAGATATGTTTGAGGCGGAGTTTGGGCATTTTAGTATACCGAGGACGAAAAATTTACCATTTTTCCCCCCATTTTACTAGGTAGGGTAAGGTATGTTTTGATGCGCAGTCTCGTTAGGCACTGAGTTGGCAACTTGATTCATACCCTCCCAGGCACCCTGCGAATACCTTGTGCTGCCTGAATGCCCAATTGAGGAATTTATTCTTACTAACACGATAAATTCTGCCTTCAGGTTCAAGCCTAGGCCTTCAGCCTCCCATGATTAGCCAATAAATGGCCTTCAGGTTGGAAAAGAAACCTAAAGGTACCTACCTTACCTCTCTACTGTACAGAGGTACGCTGAGTAATAATGCCAAAAATGTATGTCTTCTCATGAAATGGCTTCATAGTTGGGAGAAATGTACCGAGGCATACTCCGTAATACATACGGAGATCGAGACACGAATAGGAAATACCTACACTGAATATCGACCCCAGACACTGTCATCAAAATTATCCTAGGTCTAGAAAGGGGTTGTGACACAGGAATACCTATTTGTAAGTCTTTCACTTATCTACCTTAGGACCATGACGTAAGTGGGTCATGCCTATTTAAAGTTGATACTATGAGGGGTACAAAAAATTGGTGTGCTCCCTTAACCGGATTATAGGTACTGTGCTTGGATTAGCTCATGTATACTCATCGTTCGATCATGTTTGAAAGACTAACATGTACTTCATCTAGCAATGCAAGGTCCTTGAATATTCAATAGAACGCTGCTTCAGACCGTGAGAGAATAAGCCTTCGGCGTAATCAGATAAGTAATGAGAGAGTAGTTCCAGATCCAACACAAGAAGCACTCAATTATGAGAACAGATGATACAGGAAATTCAATAAATCAGCGATGGGGAATAGTTTTAGTCGGATACATTGAGACGATTGAGAAGCTCCTTCGCTGCGATGAGCTCGCCTTGGCTGTATTCAGAATGAATGCGCCCCTGGGACCGTTCTTTCACGATACCCTCGATCCTAGTTTTGGCAAAGGCATTCAGCTTCTCGAGCAGCACTACTGAGAGTGAATCGTCTGCTTGCGACAATGAAGAATCCTGCAGGTAAGTTCGATACCCTTCACCTTTGAGCAAGATCGCAGAGGCCTTCGATATTTAGATTAGTTTTGTGGTAAAAGCCGTGTTGTAGGGAACATGACGGCACTCACTGAAGCCAAGCCATAGAAACCCCTCAGATAATCATCGCAGAGTTCAATACTTCTGCTGAAAGAACGGATCGACCCGCGCAATAGGTGATATGATTGCTCTGGGTCGGAAGACCCAGCGACGAGGTATTGAAGCTCACCGAGACGAGCATGAATCTGATCCGGAACAACGAAAGAATCGTTAGTCTCTCTACTGGTGGACGGTGATGTGCTCTGAAGTAGTTACATTCCACGCGTTTGGTGCAATCAATAATGCTTCCTCAAGGCAGAAGATTGCCTGGAGTCCCATTCCTTGAGACTTATATAGATCTGAGAGTTCGCACCAAGCTTCCGCATCCGTAGGGGCAGCTTTCAGCAGATCTATTAGGCTGTGTATAGCGTCTGTGTGCCGAGACAATGCACGCAGAAGCGCAACACGCCGCTTTAGAACAGGCTATCAAATATGAATTAGCGGATAATTCTAGCTAATAAGACCATTACAGACCATGTTGGCCGGGTTCTCCAGCAGTAAGGTGTCATATTTCCGTAAGCAGGATTCCAGGGAAGATCGATCCTCTGCAACGGCCTCTTCGTATATGCCGCGTAGCCCAAGGACCCTCTCATTTGAAGCCCCGAAGCGCTGTTCGAGTTGATTGAGACAGGATAGTGCTGATCTGTCATCTCCAGTCTGTAAACAAGCTAATAAAAGCTGTTCGATCTCCCTGTATTCCTCAAACTTTTCCGGCGAGAACAGCAATGTGGACTTTAAATTGGTCTCCGATGTGAGGCGTCGGCTGAGGATCAACGGTGCCTGTTGTGACAGATGAAGGCTAGAGAACAAATTCGAGCCATGAATAGCATGGAGTTCTGGAGTTGTACGACTCATTGTTTGGCAAACGTTGGTGTCAACCTGTATTATTCAAGTAAAATGAATGTCTGTCGGGAAAACCAAAGCAGGAACTGTATTTAAGTGGATCTCACAGAAGTCAGGAGAAATTGTCTGTCTAGGGCGGATCTGTGCTTATCAAAGTGACGCTATAGAGCTAAAATATGGGGTATTCTATACTCGATAGAGAGGTACTAGCAATTAATATTAGACTATTTCAGATTCCCGTGACTTTAACCATCCATCATAGTACTTTATCTACATATACCCCACATGACAAAGAATATCAGAATCATGCCATATTTTGAGAATTAATTTTTATATTTTCTTAGATCTATATTCAGTGATCTGCGGCCTTTGAAGCCAGATGGCATATCTACCTGATCTCTCATGAGACAAAGCGTCGCAAATACCTTCATTCAATCTTTTAAAATGTAGGGTCGATTGCTGAGCCGGTGTAACTTCCCACTGACTAGAAGTAACTAGGTTCGAGAAATCACTCTACGACCTGATCAAAGGCCTAAGGAATCATAAAGGGGCAGAAGATGAGTTTATACAGGAGAGTCTTCGAGAATGTAGGACAGAGATCAAGTCTCAAGATATGGGTATGCATATCCGAACTTCACATTCGCCTTCAAGGTACGGCAAGTAGCCCGCTAATATATTCCAGATAAAAAAGCTACTGCACTCTTGAAAATAGTTTATCTGGAGATGTTTGGGTATGATATGTCATGGGCATCCTTTCATGTCCTGGAAGTCATGTCATCTTCGAGATATCTGCAGAAGAGAGCTGGCTACCTTGGGGCAGTTCAAAGCTTTAGACCCGATACTGACGTATTGATGCTGGCAACGAATCTATTGAAGAAGGTCTTTGAAGTCCCAAGTTCCGTCTTAAAAAACTTCTCTGACGCTGGAATAGGATCTCATATCATCAAGTACTCCGAACCTGTCCTTACCACTGACCACATTACCGCACATTATCACTCCTTCGCTTGCTATGTCATTGCTCCCTGACGTTCTATCTCGGATTTCTCACTCGCGCGGGGTTGTGCGCAAAAAGGCAGTTGTGTGTCTCTACAGACTTGCTTTGGTTTATCCCGAGGCGCTCAAGTTTGCATGGCCGAAACTAAGGGAGCGCCTCATGGACGATGAAGAGGAAGGTAGTGTAACTACGGCCGTGATCAACGTCATATGTGAGCTTGGATGGAGAAGGCCGCGTGATTTTCTTCCACTTGCCCCGAGGCTTTTTGAATTATTAGTCGATGGGGGGAATAATTGGATGGCTATCAAGATAATCAAGCTGGTATGGTGTTCCCTTTTCGCAGGATATACGCTTCTAACGAGACAAGTTTGCGACTTTGACACCCTTAGAACCTAGACTAATTCGGAAACTCACTGGACCTCTGATGAACATAATTGAAACGACGACCGCCATGTCACTGCTATACGAATGTATCAATGGCGTCATTCAAGGAGGCATACTCGATGGCGACGAAGCACTTGAAGAGAGGGATGAAGTCGCAAGTCTCTGCGTCGGGAAACTTCGAGGAATGATTGTCGCCAATTCCGACCCAAACCGTAAGTTTCTTTCTGAACAGTAAGTGTGAATACTAAAAATGATTTGTAGTCAAATATGTCGCGTTATTGGCGTTCAATCGAATCCTGCTCTCACATCCTGCGTTAGTATCAGTCCACTGTGATGTCATCATGGATTGTTTGGAGGATGCCGATGTCTCGATACGAATTCAAGCCCTGGAGCTTGCAGCCAGGATGGTCACAAGCGACACACTCCAGTCCGTGGTCGATCGGTTACTCAAGCAGCTTCAGGATGCTACGACGTTTGATCCTGTTGAGTCGAGACATTCCGCAGCAACAGAGAACTTGAACAATCAAAAAGGACCCGTTACTTTGCCTGCGAGCTATAGAATCGACGTGATACATCGGATACTTGACATATGCTCCTTCAACAACTATTCGGACTTGTACGACTTTGAATGGTATGTCGACCTTTTGGTAGAGTTGATGAAGCTCCGACCACGGCAAACTAAACAACTTCGTTTTCCGCGAGCTATTCGGGCGCTGGAAGACGATCGTGGAGACGATATAATGTCCCGGATCTGTTCGGAAATACGCAATGTCGCCGTCCGTGTCAAAGGAGTCCGACTGCAGGCCACAAGAGCGGCAGAACTTCTGATTTCCGTTGAGAACCGACATGCATTGTTCCTTCAACCTCATACCGATAGCCACGCCCTTGGGTCCCTAGCTTGGGTAGTGGGCGAGTATTCGGGCTGTCTTTGTAACCCTCGTCGAACGCTCCAGTCACTGATCGACATTTCGAACAAGTCACTTCCAGCTAAGGCATTGTCTCTCTACGTTCAGGCAGTTCCTAAGGTGCTCATACAAGTGGCCAATGAACCACACCAAGATTGGAACACAGCAACGGTGTGCGAGATATCACTCCTGTTTGCGCAAGTTATCAATTTCTTCGAATCCCTGGCAGTTCATCCTGATCTGGATGTGCAGGAAAGAGCCATTGAATTTCTTGAAATGGTACGCTTGGCAGCTGATGCTCTAGTTACGGAGCGCCATGGTTCGGAAGCAATGCCTTTTCTATTATCGTCCATAATGCCCGGATTGTTCTCTGGGTTGGAACTCAACCCAGTCGCTATCGGTGCTCAGAAAAAGGTCCCTTTCCCGGGGGGTCTCATTCTGAACGAAGCTTTCAATCAAGAATTCCCAACACTTCTCGGCGAATTGGACTGGAACCCCGAGATCGACAGCCAGCATCCATCTCAACAGTTTTACCGTGTCGCAGACACCTCCGAAGATCATGGCATGCCCATTGGGTCTGCTACGGTCGAGCTATATCCAGATTCATCATACCAGGTTCCAGATGGTCGACCAAATGACCTATCTGCCGCCATTAAGCGGAGGTCCGAGCGCCAAGAACGCAACAGGGAGGATCCCTTCTATATAGTTACCGAAGATCGTCCTTCTGGTGCGTCAGACAGAGACCACAGCATCTCACCCAACGGTGATTTGGATGTCGACTCTATCCCCATAATTAACCTTGATTTGAATACGTTCGGAGACCAACGTGCGGCTTCACTGTCAGACAGCAAAACTCGACACCGCAAACGTCAACACCCCAAAAAACATCTTGTCATTGCTGATGAAACCATTGGATTGGATGAGTCGGTTTTGCCGAAAGCTGCAGATGACCTTGACAAAAGCAAGCGTTCTCTCCTCCAAGTTGATTCCAGTAGCCTTGGGCTCCTTACCTTGGAGGGTGAAGATCGAAGCCCGAGTTCCACACTTGATCTAGGCGAAACCGTTCAGGATGACGCAGAGATGGCGAGAGCGATGCGACAAGTAGAGAGGTTACGGTTGGAAATGCAGCGAGCATCGGAGCGAATTCACCCGGAAGGCATACCTATGGAGGGTACACCTGTGAGGAAGAAAAAGAGAAGCAAGAAGGTCAAAGTGAAGGGACATGCGACTGCCAAGGTATTACAGGATACAACTCAAGCGGAAAAGGATGGTACCCGCGGGATGTGATTATCTGCAACCTCTCCAGAAGCGGAAGGCAACAGTGCGGCGCAGCCTTGGGTGAGGTGACCTATCCTACTTTCATCGAATAGTGGCATCCGCCGATGAATATGCATCGATCATATAGCGACGGTTTGTCTTTGACGGTTTTACAGCCTGGAGTCTATGGTTTGGATGCATGAAGCCCTTCGGAAGGAGCAGCATAATTGTAATATGCGCGTGAGAGATATTCACGTACGTAAGAGAGTATCATTTCTGCTTGATATTCGTTGAGAGTCGAATATTCAACAGATGAATTCGATGTGGCTTCGAAATGTTGGAAAGCTGAGGTTCACGAATAGGTGGCATACTTCGAAAAGCACTCTGTATTTTACAGCATCGCTAACAGCGGCTACCTAGGCAATGAAGCGACCTAGCATCGTGGTCGCAGCTGACCATATCGCTGGAGTGACTCTCAGAAGTTCGAATGCAACTCCCCCGCAGACAACAAATGCAAGAATGACTATGATGTCTTAGCTATTTGGTCATACCCGTAGATGGCTTCTAGTTGCTGTGGTACATACCCAGCCATCCAGTGGACACTGGGGACTTTGAATTCTGTTTTGGTTTTGCTGTGGTCTGCCCTTTGCCTCGTTTTGCAGCCTCATGCTTCGCATATCTCTCATTTGCTCTTCGCTGCTGGGGAGTTTGAGCCTATAGAAGGAATGACGGGTCAGCTCCAGGTCAGGCCAGTTAGGCGTTGTGATTACCATTGTGATTTTATCCGCTGTGGTGTGTTCCCTGTAGTAGGAGGATGGCGTAAGCAATTAAACTTCGTATCTATTCTGTAGGGCCAACTAAATGATTATATTACTAGCTTGGAGTGAGCCACTAGCTAGGTAGGCTCTTAATAAGGAGCTGAGAGGTATGGGGAATAAGGCCACGTTGTTTGGTTGTTGATCTCCCTTTACACCTTGATGTGCAAATTACATTGATAATACAGTCATAAATACTCCGGAGATACCTTATCACTCACCTATACTTGGCCTGATTAAGTAGGATTCAAGCCGGTTCAATATATGGGCAGAATAGTGTCTGTACTAAGTAAACAATGTTGGTGTATTTGATATCACATCAAGGGCTAGCAAAAAGTAGTGCAAGGCATATGACAATTGGTTCTAATATAGGGTAAATGACATTATACTCTTTTCATTAGCACCCTCTTAATCCTTACTATATATGATATCAATCAGTATGGATGACTTTAATGATGTCTACAAGAGTAGAGTTGCATTTGGTGCGGGTTCGGGCGGGTTCAAATTTTAGAACCCGCAACCAAACCGGTTTGGGTTGTGATTTTCACTGCAAAACCCGCCGCTAGGCCTAGATAGGCAGTCACTAGCCTACCTAGGCGGGCGGTATGCCTAGGCAATATCAAAAATTTCAGTGGTTTTTAGATTTCAATTTCCCCTACCTTAGGCCTATGCCCAGCGCCTATTAAACATGCTTATAGAAAATTAATATTTTTATATGAAATATATGGTAATTATAGTCATTTTAATCTATATTTAAAATATTGATTCAATATCTATAGGGCTGAATAGGTGGTGGTTAAAAAATCATTTTTAAACATGGTGGTCGTCAAGGGTTGGTTACATATATATATAAAGCACCACTACTTTCATACCAACCTATGACAGAAATGCTTATTCCCTTATATCTTACTAACCACTAGATATTTTCAATCGATATTTCATGTTTAGATAGACTAGATACTAGGCTATCTAGTGATATTAATATTTCTAGAGAAATCCTAGAAATTAGTGATTACTAAGCAAAATGGTTTCTAGTGGTTTAACCCTGACCCGCCCCTAACCTGGTGCAGTTTCTCAATCTAGGAACCGAACCCAAACCGCTGCGAGTTCGGTGAGGTTCGGGTTCAATTTTTGCAGTTCGGTTATGCAACTCTATATCTGCATATTATTCTACTATAATAGTTATTCTTTGCTAGGTCCTTTAGGGGATATTAACATCTATGATAATACATTATTATAGTTCATGCTGTCTATATTACCCATCTAGTTTATCTAGTTCATCTAGTTTATCTGGTTCATCTGGTTTGTCTGGTTTGTCTGGTTCATCTGGTTCATCTGGTTCATCTGGTTCGTCTGGTTCATCTAGTTTGTGTAGTTTGTCTGGTTGTGCTGAGTGATTTCTAATGTCATAGGCTAGAAGCCAGTTTAATCTATGACCTAGGTTTGGATAGTAAGAAATTACTAAGGAAGAAATCTAGCTAGGGCTGCAGTAGCTAAATATAAAAAGGAGTATGTGAATAGTTCTTATAGTCATATAACTAGGCAGATTATTATATTAATTAGTACAAGGTCATGTAACCTGCAGCTGGTGTCTAGTTTAGATGTGACTTTGTGAGGGCTGTATAATTTGATTGAACAGCCCAAGCACCCAGCAGGCCCTGCCCGCTACAATATATATATAATTATATAGACCCTTGTATTCCTTTATAGCTTATATAAAATTATAAAAGAGGCTAGAATCCCTTAATATTAATAAGACATATATATAGGGTAGCTACTAGCCTACCTCTTATCCTTATATAATTTAAAGACTCTACACCTATTATAGTAATAATTATACTATCTAGTAGTATATCTAGATTAAGTAATTATATAATACTTAAATCCTATAAAGATATAAATATTTATTAAGAACTTGATTTAAATTATAATAATATTAGAAAGTATAGTCTTCTTATTATTAAGGGTATTATTAATAATAGGGATTTAATAAATACTTATATTAATTATTTTAAACTAGTAGAATTACTATAGATTATTTATTTTTAACCTTCTTAGATTATCTAGATGTCTTAAGTAATAATTATTTTATTATAAAATATCTCTTAACTCTTCCATAATATAATATTATAATTATAGATATTATAGACTATTTTAAGTCTTCTAAAAATTAATTAATAATATAACTAATAAACAAAGAATAATGTAAATTTATATTATTAAAATAAAATTTAAATTAAATAATTATTAATAATTCTAATTTTAATTTTAACTTTAAATAAATTATAATATAATAAAATAGATAATATTAAATCCATATCTTCGTGATATCAATCAGTATGATGTCAATTCAATCTATAAAAGTATGTAAGGGATATTTAGTAGGTGCTATTAATATATATATATTTATGTTAATCTTTATATTCCTCTATAGTCTAGGTAGAATTATGAAAAGGGGCTAGGGTCCTTTAATATTAGAATAATATATATAGGATAGCTACTAGCCTACCCCCTACCCTTATATAATTTAGACTCTATAGCCCCTATAATAAATAAATATTCTATCTAGTAGTATATCTAGATTAAGTAATTATATAATTGTCACACCCTGGGATCTGTCTCTGCTGTTCTCTACTAGTCAACTACTTTAGGAATGGGATGATATAGTCCCTAGACTATATCTAATACTTGCCTAAGGTCTACTAACCAGGTAGCCTAATAATATACTATCTAGGTATATATCTAATATAGTGGTATAATAATCTAATTAGGATTAAGGATAATCCAAAAGTAATATAAGAATAATAATAGTAGAGATAGAAGTAAGGCCCATTAAATATATATACTTAATAGTATAAGAGTAATTAATAAATTAAACTAGTAAGCTTATACTTAAGTAAATAATTATTATTAAATATAAGAAATTAAACTAAGAGTATTAGATATATAGTAGTAAGTATCCTTATATATTTATATTTCCTCTTAATAGTATACTAAATAGTATATTCTAAGTATAAAGATAGTAAATCATATACTCTTATTTTATAGTCTTAGTATACTATTTATATACTACTTTATCATGTATTTATAGTTATAGAATAACTATCTAGTTATATCCTACTATATAACTTTCTTATAAAAGTCTATCTAGATTAAGTATTCCTCTAGATTACTTAGTGATTATTTCTAATAATAATTAGTAACTAGTAATCCTTATAATTCTGCCTATCATATCTACCTTATACTAATATAGCTATATTAGTATTATAACATCATCTCCCTCTCTTCTAGTATTTTTTATTCTTAAAACTTAAAAGGCAGCCCTTCCTAGGTGAGTAATACCTTATTTTTTCTATTTCTCTTATTATATCTACCTATTATACTAAAGTATTATACTAATACTTTATCTAATAGTCCTTATAAGCTTCCTTATAATTATCCTACTATTCATACTAAGTAAGAAGAATATATTTATTATAATAGGTTTATTTCTTCTTCTTTATATAAGTGTTGTTTATTATTAGGTTAAGAGTATGTAATAGATTAAACTTATTATTATTCTAAGTATACTACTTACACTTATTAGGGTTATTTATATAAAAAGAAATTTTATACTATAAAAGAAAAAGATATTTTAAAATAAGTAGAGGATAAGATAGCTAATAATATTACTAAGACTAATACTATATTTAAGTTATTATAACCTAAGTTAGAGTAGCTTTAGGCCTACCTAGCTAAGATTTAATTAAAAATTATTATAACCTTAGCTTATTATTCTCACCTCTAAAAATAATAGTATTTTCTTAAAGAGTATAGTTTTAAAATATTAGAATATAATACTAAACTACTATAAATCTTAGATAAGAAGAAGTTATCTAATTAGCCTAATCCTACTACTAAGGTTTAATAACTAGCTATAACTTCTAATAATCCTAATTTTAATTAGATAATAATAGAGATTAATTAGATACCTCCTATCTTTTAGAATAATTTTAATTTTTCTTTAAGTAGTATTATTAAATAAGTTAATAATAGCTTATTAGGTTCTTAATAGGCTCTTTTATATTTCTATATTATAACCTTTCTATTTTATAAGGTAGTATAGTTTTCTATTAACTTTCTTATAATCTAGGATTTATTTAACTTTATATTCTTACTCTATATTATTATTAATTTCTATATTTTCTAGTACTAGTTCTAATAATAAGATATAAAATACTAGATAAATTTTTAATATACTTTTTAGTACTTATAGTCTAAAATTAACTAGTCTTAATTTTTCTTTAATCTTAAATAGTCTAATTTTCTAATAGTCTAATTTCTAACTTAGTTATTTTATTTTAATATTTTTATAAAGTAGGTAAATCTTTCTCCTCTTTTTTAGATCTAGAGTACTCCTATACTTCCTATTATAGTAAATTACTATATAGAGGTTTATAAATATAATATCCCTTAAAAGTTAAGTCTTTAAATAATTAATAATATCTATTATTTCTATAGCTTCTTCTACTATAGGTACTTTATTCTATAGTTCTCTAATTAGAGTAGTGTAGGGTTATATCTATAATTTATAAAGAAAAATATTTCCCCTATTATTAAATAAATAATATTATTATATATAAATTATACTATTAGTAGATAAGTTACCTAATTATCTTACTAGTAATTTATATAGTATTATAAGTATTACTTAACTATCTAATTTATTTACTTAGTTTATCTATTAGCTTATAGATAATATATAGTTATAAGTCTTTACTTAATTCCTATTAAATCTATTAATAACTACTAAAATTTTAATATAAATAACTTATCTCTATTTATAGTAATATATTATAGTATGCTATAATTAATAATTATATATCCTATAAGTAAGCTTACTAGTTATAATACTATTATATTTATTATTACCTAATAATAGTTATAGATAGATTTTTTATACCCTTTTAACTTTAGTAGTAGTCTAATAAAGTTAATTATTATCTATTTCTATAGTTATTTTAGTACTTCTAATAACTATATTTTACTATAAGGCTAGTGCCTAGTAGGTTTATCTCTAATATAAATCTTATATTAGTAAATATATCCTATATTTTTCTTCTTATATTTAAAAAGTAATAATTCCTTAAAATAGGTTTAGCTATTTTTTCTATTCCTATATAGCTATATATTAGGTTATTATAGTATTTTATAATAATCTTAATTCTTATATACTTAGTATATAGATAAGTCCTTAGAAATATATTATTCCTCTATTATCTATAGTAAGGGTGTTTATTATCTACTAAATTTTTAAGTATTTCTTAGATAATTCTATCTTTCTTAATTACTTTAATAATTTTCTAGATAAGTAGGTCCTCTTATAGTTTAACCATTACTATAAGAGTATTATAATTATATATTAGTAATCTATCTTTTTATTACTTTAGTATTACTAGTTTAACTATTTTTCTTAGAGTTTATAATTTAGTTATTAACTAAGTATATTAGCTTATCTATTTTCTATTCTTTTATAGTAAATAATCTTAAAGTTATACTATAATAGTATTTAGCCTATCTAGTTTATCTCCTTATTAGTTCTCTTACTAATATAAAGAATATAAGATTCTTATAATCTATTTTTATAATAATAGTATGCTTAGCTCCTTCTAGGTAAACTCTCTAGACTTTAAATACTACTACTATAGCTAGTAGTTCTTTATTATAAATATTATAGTTAAGTTCTACTTAAATTAACTTTCTTAAGTAGAATATAACTAGTTATAGTTTTTTATTATCTTCTAGTTAAGTTATCCTCATCCTAATTATATAATCTAATATATTATTTTAATAGTTATTAGTTTTTCTAAATTATATTATACTAAGACTAGTACCTCTATAATCTATTTTTTTATATTAATAAAGGCTTCTTTATATACTTTATCCTAGTTAAATTTTTTTACTTTTTTAAGTAGTATAAAAAATAAATATATAATATTTATATAACCTATAATAAATTATTAATAATAATTAATATGTTTAATAGATTATTATACTTCCTTAATATTCCTTAGTTAAGGCTATTTAATAATTACTTTAATTTTATTCTAGTCTATATAGATTCCTTCTATAGAAATCTAGTATCCTAAGAACTTAGTTTCTTAAATATGGAACTTATATTTCTTTAGTTTTAACTTAATATTTATTTACTTAAGTTTCTTTAGTACCTTACTAATATATTCTATATATTCTTCCTTTTTCTTATAAGAAGATTAAGATGTTATCTAAGTAGACTATTATAAAGAGATTTAGATACTCTTATAATACCTTATTAATAAATCTTTAAAATAATACTAGTATATTAGTAAGCCTAAATAATATTACTAGGTATTTATAATATCTATATTTAGTTCTAAAGGCCTATTTTCTATTCTTCATCTTTAGTAATCTAAATATAATTATATATATTTATAATATCTAACTTTATGAACTACTTAGCTCCTTAAATTTAATCTTAGATCTTATAGATTAATAGAAGTAGGTAATAATCCTTAATTATTATTATATTTAGTAGTCTATAATCTATATAGAGTTATAGACTTCTATTCTTTTTTAGTATAAAGAGTATATTATAACCTGCTAGTAAGATTAATAATTATATCTTTCTAAGTTATAGTTATTTATTAATATATTCCTTTAATATTATAGATTCTTTCTCTAATATCTAATAGATATTTTTATATACTAGTGACTTCCTTTCCTATAATAGAATTTTATAGTTATATTTACTATATTTAGGTAATTTATACTATTTAGGTTGCTTAAATAATACTATAAATTTAGTATATTCGTAGAGTAATATTATTCCTATATCTATAATAATCCCTATCTAATTATTCCTAGGACTATTAGTTCTAGAAATTATTTTATTTCTTAGATTATCTTTCCCTAGTTTTAATTCTTCCTTAGAATCTTTATCTAGTATTATAATATTAGTATAATTACTATTATACTTTAGTATCTATCTTAGTAGCTCTATTATTACTATTCTTTATAATAGCTTTATTACTACTAATACTATTATTACTCTTTAGCTAGTTATTACTCTCTTTTTTAGTCTACTCTTTAACTACTTAGTATTATTATTATTATCTTTTAATCTAATATACTATAAGGCCCTAGTTTCCCCTTAATACTAGTTCTATTATAGGTATTTATAGTTAAATTAGATTTAATTTATATTCTAGTTAATTACTAGATTATAATTCCTAAGCTATAAAATCCCTAATACTATATTATACTATCCTATTAGTATAATATTAAAATTAATCCTTTTAAGGTATTCTAATATAACTATTAGAACTAGTCCTAACTTAGTTATAATTATAAGAGTTCCTAAGTTCTCTTTATTTAGATCTATAATTAGTTTAGATACTACCTTTATTTTTCTAAGAATCCCTAGTTTTCCTATAAATATTAGATTTATAAAGTTATCTATTACTCCTAAGTTAATTATTACCTTTACTAATTAATTAAGAATTTTTATAACTATCTTTAAGTACTTTCTATATTATACTATTTGTAAGGATCTACGTATCAGGGTAGATGGCCTGTTGACTAGGTAAGAATTAGTGATGATAATCAATGGAAGAGGATGGTAGAGAGTAGTAGATTATATAAAATAAAAACTAATCCTTATCTTCTTAAATACCAGACAAGGGGATACTATTTATCTTCACTATCTATCCTAGATGCATTTAGTAATGATTCAAAAGCAGCTCAAGGTATGAAAACAGGAGGTTAAAAATAATTAGGGAGCAAGGGGTGGCTGTATAATTAAGTAGCTGGGCTATAGCTGAGCCTTTATAATTATACCCCTCTAGTTATAATAACTATCCTTAGTCAGAGTTATATAACTTTAAATTTTCCTAAAGAAGTAAATAATATTATAATAGTTAATATAATATAATACTATTAAAAGAGATAACTAATTATAGGGTAGATATAATGCTTCTATTATATTAGCTTTATATATTTTAAAATTTTTATATTCTTTATTATTATATACTATGGTGTGGTAGTAAATAATATTATTATAGGTAATAACTATAGTATATTTATCTTAATTATATCTTTATTTATATTTTCTCTTCTTTTACCTTTATATATTAATGCTTCTCTTTTATATTATAGTATTTTCTTTAGTATTATAGTTACTTTTTATTTATTAATACCTAATATTTAAGTTCTCCTAAACCTTATAATATCTTATTTATTTCTACTATATTTTACTTCCTCTTTATGTTTCTTACTATCAAGTTTTATTATAGCTAATACTATTATTTATAGAAAGTATTAGTATATATATTACCTTTATACTATATTAAAAAACTTTAACCCCTAAGGGGTCTTCCTTTTAAAGTTAATTATAAGCTTATAGATAGCACTTCTATAAAGTATATCTAGTATAATACTTATTATTTACTCTATAAACCTATATATTATGTTAGTCCTATATATTATTTTAGTATTAATAGCTGTTTCTTAGGCTGCGCCTAGTATGGCTAGGAATACCCTTAACCTATCTACTATTATTAAATAGTATACTAGGTTCTTTAATCCCTAGTATACCTAGGACCTGAGCCTTTTTATAGACTTTTTAGTTACTCTTCTTAGACTTATTAATACCTTTAAAAACATAGAGCAGAGCTACTATTAGTTATATAATATTATAGGTAAGAAAAAGGAATAGTATATAAGTTTTTAAGTTAATTTATTACTATAGTACTATCTTAATACTAATATTCTTATAGAGTAATAAGTATAATAAATTCCTTAAAGATTATTATACTAAATTAGCTTATATTTAGTATCTAAATACTAGGGCTACTACTAATAAATAGGCTATATATTATTTAGCTAAAGCTCTTTAACTTATGCTTAGTAATACTAGGTATATAGCTTAGGCTGCCTCCCTTCTCTTCTTTATAGAGGAGATTAAGGTAATTAGCATCTATTTCTATAGTAATAAAATAGTAGTTACTAGCTAGACTTATTTAGCTAATATTAATTAGTCTTTTTCTTTAATACTTAAGGATATTTAAGTTAGTATTATATTCTATATTTATCTATTATACTTAGCCTTAGCTAAGCCTTCCTAGCACCTTTATATTAGTTAATAGTAGTAATTCTTTTCTTATATTTCTATATTACTTCTTATGCATTAGTTATATTATTAGTATAGACCTACTAGTTATATTCTAAGGGCTAGTCCTTCTATTTAACTAAATAATACTATTTATTTCTAATAATATAGTTATCCTTAACCTCTTTAACTTCTTATTTATTATTATCTTTAAGCTCTAGTATTAGTAGTAATTAATTATATTTTACCTAATTCTATAGTTCTAAGTATGATATATAAAAGATATTATAAATTTAATTATATTTTATAGGTAAGATAAGATAATATACTTATAAACTAATAGTACCTAGTATATAAAAAGGTCTAATAAAAGTAGGAGCTAGCTTCTTACTTAGAATCTTTAACTTAAGATTCTTTATTAATAGCTCTACTAGTTATCCTTTTTCTAATATTAACTCCTTATAATATTTATTATAGTACTTTACTTATATTTTACTAGCTTTATACTATTATTCCTTTAATCTTTCTTAAAGATCTAAAAGTTTTTATACTTATACTATTATAGCTGGAATCTCTCCCCCTATAGTACTATCCTTAGTATATATATAAAAGTCTAGATTATAGCCTAGTGAGATTTTAAATAGGGATTTATTTAGTAATATATTAATTACTCTATTTATAGTAAACTTAGCTTCTCTTAGTAGAGTTACCTAGTTATTTTATTCTTTATTAATAAAATAATAGAGGTATCTTTTAAGGACTTAGTTTATCTATTCTATTTAACTATTAGTTTAGGTATGAAATATAGTTAATAGCCTTTATTTAATCTTTATAATATAGTATAATTTTATCTAGAATTTACTAGTAAAGACTGGTCCTCAGTCTAAAATAATACTATTAGGTGGTCTAAATTTTAATTTAACTTCTTAATAGAATAGTTTAGTAACTATTTAGAGAATCTGTTAACTATAACTAAAATACTATTAACTAGATTAATCCTATATAGTACTATTAGAAGTCTAGTTATAAAATCTATTAATAGTTTACTAAATAGATAGGATGGTTGTAGTAATAAATTAAGCTTACTATAAGGCCTATACCTTAGTACTATAGTGCCTTAGTATATTAGATATTCTTTAATATATGCTTTAATATTATTTTATAGATTTATCTAGTAGAACTTTTACCTTAGTAAAGCTTCTATATAGTTTCTACTAAAATAACTAGCTAGTAGTTTATTATAGTAAATGCTAATTAATTAGTTCCTTAATTATTTAGTATTAGGTATGAATAACTTGCCTTTAAATTATAAAAGATCTTTAGAATTAATATTCTAATATTTTTACCCTATAGTATTCTACCTTATAGTGGTAATTTAGTATTAAATCTTAATATCTTTAGTTTATAATTATTTAATTAAATCCTTTAGATCTTTAGTAGTTTTATATTTATAAATATTTTCCTTTTAAGTAGTATACTTAACTAAGACTTATAGTATTAACTAGTTATTAGTTAACTACTATAGATTATCTTAGTAAATCACCTCCTGCTATAGGTAGTTTTTATAATTATAAAGCTCTAATAATATATTACCTAGCTCTAGTTTATAGTTATCTTAACTCTTAGTCCTTAGTGACTATATAGTAACTATTTATCTATAAATTAGTATAATAGTGTTATTACTCTTAGACTATAGTATAGTCTAATTACTATATTATCTTATAGGTATATTAGTAGGATTAGCCTTCCCCTTTTAATACTTAATAATAAAATTAAATAGTATTAATAAAATTAACTAATAGGCCTATCTACTATTTAACTTTAGTTATTTTATAAAACCTTATAGGTTAGTATAATTAGAAAAGACCTTAATCTAATGCATAGCTCCTTTAGTATACTAATACTAATATTTAAAGGAATAAATAATAGTAAATAATTCTTTATCTAGTATTACCTAATTAAGTTTAGCTCTTATAAACTTTCTTAACTAGAAGGTAATAGGATACTATCTCCCTTATTTATCTAGTTAGAAGAGGATACTAGCTATACCATCTTTTAAGGTATCTATCTCTATCTAAATTAGTAGAGCTAAATTAAAGTGCTATAATAGTAGTACTATTTAAAAGACTATAATAAGTCTTTAAAATATAAGCTTTTTAATAAGGTTAAACTTTATTAATCCTAGTTTCTTTCCTTCTTTTATTCCTTTTAGGAGATTAGTTAAAGGTAAAGTAATTAGGGAATAGTTCTTAATAAATTATTAATAGAAGTTATAGAAGCCTAAGAAGACTTAGATATTATAATAACTATAAGATTCCTTCTATATAATAATAGTTTCTACCTAGCTTATATCTATAAATATACTATTAGCTAAAATAATATATCCTAGGAATTTAATATAATTTTAGTAGAAGGTGTATTTTAAGGGTTTAGCATAAAGTTTCACCTTCTATAGTCTTTCTAAGACTTAAGAGATATGTTTAGTGTGTTCTTATCTTATTTAAGAGAAGATTAGGATATTATTAAAATAGGCTATATAAAAGATATTAAGAATATTATATAAGGTAGTGTTAATATAATTCTAGAAGATAGCTAGTATATTTATAAGACTAAAAGGTATAACTATATACTTATAGTAGCTATATTAGATATAAAAGGCTATCTTCTATTTATCTCCTTCTTTAATATAGATTTAATAGTATATATCTTAGATATTAATTTTACTAAAGTATTTAGCCCCTGAGATTTAGTTAAGAATCTCTAATATAAGAGGTAATAGGTACTAATTATTTACTATTATCTTATTAAGTCTATAGTAATTAATATATAGTCTTAGTCCTCTATCTTTCTTTAGGATAAAAAGGATAGGAGCTCCTGTAGGGCTTTTAGAAGATTAAATTCTTCTATATATAATATTCTTATTAAGATACTCCTTTAATTCATAAAGTTCTACTTAGGATAAGGGATATAGTAGGCTAAATAGTAGTAATTTATTAGGTTTTATTTTAATAGCATAATCCTAAGAAGAGTAAGAAGATATAATCTTTAACTTTTCTACTAAGAATATATTATAGAACTTAGCTAGTTCTAGAGATATATTCTTAAGAGAATAATACTTCTTATCTTTCTCTTCCTCTAAGAGCTATACCTCTTTAGGTAATTTAACTAATATAAATACTATTATATAGTTATAATATAGTTTCTTAAACTTTTAAGGGTTAGTTAGGGAAAAGGTTAATATCTTAAACTACTATTAATATTTCTATAGTAATAAGTAGATATAGAGGTCCTATAATATAGTTATTAAAAGAAGAATAGGACTTCCTTTAGGTTATAGATCTTAATTAATAGTTATATAAGCTTATTTAAAACTTTATTTATTACCCCTAGAATTATAGGTAATAATAGGGACCTTCTAAACCCTATAAGTAAGGATAATAAAGTTATTAACTACCCTAATAATAGGGGTAGTAAGTTTAGCTTATTATAGCTTTTATAATTTTATAAAAGTAATACTAATAATATTAACCTTAGTACAGCTATTAAGATTAGTATATATTTTAAGGCTATTAACTAGTTATATTAGAATATAGAAATAAGTAGTAGTCCCTACTACTAGGTAGGAGATTAGAGGTATAGGTTTTACTCTAACCCCTTATTATTTTCTATAATTAATTAGACTTTAGCATCCCTTATAATGTACTAGTTAGTAAGATATTCTTTATTACTATATTTATAGTATTTTAAGGGATTCCCATCCTTATTAAGTTAGTTTTATTTAGGTTTTATAAACCTCTTAGAATTCCTTTAAAAGTATTTTAATAGGTTACTATCTTAAGATTTCCCTTCTTAAGGCTTTCTAATATCTTTTCTCTTCTATTTCTATTATTTCTATAAAAAGGTATGGTATTTTAAAGCTATAGATACTATTTTATCTTAAGTATCTAGTAGTTTATTAAGATATTCTTAAATATAAGTATATAACTCTAGTATAAGGCTACTAAAGAAGGCCAGAGCTTATTACTTTTTATCTTATCTAGAGAAATATTATTCTAGAGAATCTAGATAATAATAAAATTCTCTAGGGTCCTTATCTAGGTATTAATAGGCCTAATATAATTTAATAATAATATTAATCTTAATAGTTTTAGCATCTTAGATTAAGCTTAAGATCTAGTCTTTAAAAAACTACTATAAATTCTTAGTATTTTATTATCTTTCTATTAATATTTTATAAATTTTAATATACTATTACTACCTGCAGGTAGAGTCTATTTATATAATAGTAGTAATAATTTTAAATTTATTAGGGGTATATTTCTTTAGGGCTCCTTAGAATATATATTCTATATCTTAGAAGCTATTCTTCTCTTTTCTAGAGTAAATATTTAATAATAAAAATAGAAAGATTCTTAAATTTAATTTCCTGCCTATCTTCTATTAAAGAGGTGTTATTTTAATAGGAAAGTTATTTAAACTTATTAACTCTTTAAATCTATTAAAGGTATTTAAGTTTAGTAATTTATTATAGGATTTATTATATTTTAGCACCCTTTAACTCTTAAGGTTGATTAGTAGGGGTAGAGGAGTTAATTAGATTAGGAGATATTTCTTTAATAGGACTATATTATTCTACTAGTAAAGGGGTAGAGGTAATAGCTCTATAGTGAAAATTAGCAGGCATTATAACTAATACTTAAGTAGTTAAAGAAGAAGGATTAGGAATTATAAGGATCTATATATTAGGGTAGATGGCCTATTAACTAGGTAAGAATTAGTAATAATAATTAATGGAAGAGGATGATAGAGAGTAGTAGATTATATAAAATAAAAACTAATCCTTATCTTCTCAAATACCAGATAAGGGGGATACTATTTATCTTCACTATCTATCCTAGATGCATTCAGCAATGATTTGAAAGCAGCTCAAGGTGTGAAAACAGGAGGTTAAAAATAGGAGGTTGAAAACAGTTAGGGAGCAAGGGGTGGCTGCATAATTGAGTGGCTGGGCTGTAGCTGAGCCTTTACACTATTACTATAAAATACTCTATTTCCTACTTTAGTACTCTTATTACTAGAGGTGGCATAGGGAAATATCCTCTAGTTAATTTATCTTAATAGTATATTATATATTAATTTTTAAAGCATGCTATCTAATATATTATATTATATTCTAGGAATTATCTATATCTTTTATAAGAGTATTTAAGCTTCTAGTATAGATAAGTATTATTCTCTTTTATAACTACTAGTATTTTAGGCTAATACTTTACTATATACTTATTATTATAGTAGATACTATAGTTATTACTATAATAAATAATCTATAATACCTATTTATATTATAGGTGTCCTTAGAAGTATTTATATAAATACTAGATATAGTTATATTTCCTATAAAATAGCCCTAGTAGTCTTTTTTCTAATATCCTCCTAAGTTCCTAATAATATTCTCTTATCTATTATCTATATTATTAATAATATACTATATAATTTCTATAGTATATTATATATTATTCCTAAGATTTAACTTATATCTAATACTCTAAATTTTAATATATATATCCTTTCACTCCTTATTTAATCTTTTTAAGGATTTAAGTATTTAACTAGTATACTTCTAGTTCTACTAATTATTTTCCATCTAGCTATTATAGCTATATAGTATATTAGTCTACTTTATTATTATTTTATAGGGATTTATCTCTAGGTATCTTAGGAATCTTATAGGGCTACTCCTTACTAGGATTAAGATCTACCTACTAAGTTCTATACTCTTTATTAAGTAGATTAATAGGTTAGTTAATTATAATCTAATTTATTATAGGAAAATCCTCTTAATCTAGCTTATCCTAGTTAATCTTTTCTTTATTAGAGTTAATAATCTAATTAAGTACTATTAACTAGTATATAGCTTCCTTAGGTATTATATCTTCCTATTTATTAAAGCTTTCTTTATTACTAGTTAGTTCTGTAGCGGGCAGGGCCCGCTGGGTGCTCGGGCTGTTCAATCAAATCATACAGCCCTCGCGAAGTCACATCCAAAATGGACACCAGCTGCAGGTCACGTGACCTCATACTAATCAATGTAGTAATCTGCCCGGTCATGTGACTGTGAGAGCTATTCACACACTCCTTTTTATGTTTGGCCGCTGCGGTCCTAGCTAGATTTCTTCCTTAGTGATTTCTTACCATCCAAACCTAGGTCATAGGTTGAACTGGCTTCTAGCCCGTGACAAGTTCCTTCTAATTAGTAGCTATAAGTATATTTAAGTTCTTAATAGGCTAATTATTATTTATACTTTTATAATTAGTAGAATCTTTCTTCTTAAGTTCTATTTTAATTTCCTTATTACTTAAGCTTATATACTCCCTATATAGTATTCTAAGTTATTTATTAACCTTCTTTAGCTTAATAGTTTTAGTAGTATTATAATTATTTCTACTAATTATAGTATTAAGCTCCTTTATAGCTTATATCTATTTCTTTTTATATTATTTACCCTTCTTAGGTTATTACTTATAGTCCTTAGATATATATCCTAGCTTCCTATACTAAAAATATAGTTTCTCTTTTTATTACTATTCTCTCTCCTTATTAGAGACTACTATATATATTATATCTAACTCTATTAGTTATAGTCTATAGGGGTCTAAGTACCCTTAGTTTTATAGCTATACTAGCCTTCTATTATTTACTTAATAGTTTATAGTATATCTATTACTAAAGTTATTCTAGCTATTTTAATCCTTCTAATATATATAGAAGTCTTATAACTTATTATTAATGTTAACTACTTATTTAATTATCTTATTAAGTATGTCTAGTCACTCTATCTAAATTAACTTTTCTTAGATCTCTAGTTTTAGTCCTCCTTTAAAGTATGTAATGTTCATATCTTTATCCTAACTTAAATAGGATATAATCTATTAGAATCTTAATATATATTCTCCTATAGATCTAGTTTACCTAAGTTACTATAGTTATTATTTAGCATTTCTTTCTTTATTAATGTTGCTAAATATTCCTTCTAGTCATTTCTTAAAGGTTTTATTATCATAGGCTACCCCTATAACACACGCTGCCTGGTGCATGCAGCTATGTAATCACCTAACTAGTAACTAGTATCTAGCTTAGACACCACCTAATTAGTTATATAATAATGACTAGTTATTATATTAATTAGCATATTAGCAGCCTATATCTAGTTTCCTTCCTTCCTTAGTAATTCCACTCCATACCTTCATGGCCTATTAGGATGACTAGGATAAAACCTCAGACTGAGATATCCTAGCCCGTGATATTTATAACTTAAAAATATTTCTTTAGTCTTATTATCTTAAGGGTCTATAGTGTATTCCTAATAGTCCCTAATAAAGGGTTTAAACTAATTAAATGCTGGTCTAGTTAGGATATAGTTATAAATAAGAACTTATCTACTTTATTAGCTAATTTCTCCCTATTTATCTAGATATATATATCTAGTTGCATAAGAGATACCCTTAACTTAGATTAATTTCTATTAAATAGTTCTAGTAGTCTAATCTTAATAGATTTAACTACTAGTTATCTATTCAGAGCTTTATTCTATTATTCTAAATTATTAAATATGCTCTTAGAGCTATTTAACTATATTTATTAGGCCTTTAGCTATTATTAGAGGTTATATAGTTACTACTATTACAGTATTGCCTATCTAATATTTAAGCTAGTAGGGGTTGGTGTATTTCTGGCTATAATATTTAATATTAAGAGTTAATTAAACTTCCTAAAGTAATTTATACTATATAGTATTTAATTTATTATACCCTGGGATCTATCTCTACTATTCTCTACTAGTTAATTACTTTAGGATTAGGGTGATATAGTCCCTAGACTATATCTAATACTTACCTAAGATCTACTATAAGAGTAACTAATAAATTAGACTAGTAAGCTTATACTTAAGTAAATAATTATTATTAAATATAAAGAACTAAACTAAGAGTACTAGATATATAGTAGTAAGTATCCTTATATATCTATAGTTCCTCTTAATAGTATACTAAATAGTATATTCTAAGTATAAAGATAATAGATTATATACTCTTATTCTATAGTCTTAGTATACTATTTATATACCACTTCATTATGCGTTTATAGTTATAGAATAACTATCTAGTTATATCCTACTATATAACTTTCTTATAAAAGTCTATCTAGATTAAGTGTTCCTCCAGATCACTCAGTGATTATTTCTAATAATAATTAGTAACTAGCAATCCTTATAATTCTGCCTGTCATATCTGCCTTGCGCTAATGCAGCTGTGTTGGTGTTGTAATGATTATACTTAATTCCTAGAAGGTTTAAATATTTTATTAATAATAGATTATAGTAATCCTAGAAGGCATAGTCTCCCTATTATTAATAGTATTATTAATAATAGAGGATTATTTATATTTATTAGACTAGTAGAGTTATTATAGATTAATTATTTTAATCTTCTTAGATTATCTAGATACCTTAAGTAATAATTATTTTATTATAGAATATCTCTTAACTCTTCCCTAATATAATATTATAGTTATAGACATTATAGACTATCCTAAGTCTTCTAAAAAGTAACTAACAATAGGATTAATAAATAATTATAAAGAATAATATAAATTTATATTACTAAAATTATTTTAATAGATTTAAACTACTATTAATAACTTTTATTCTAATTTTCTTATAACTTAATTATTATTCTTTAATAATATAGATAAATATTAAATCTATATCTTCTAATATAGAGATACCTTAAATCTAATCTACTAATTATAGTAATAGCTTTAAGGTAGACTAAATTTAACTTTAAAAATAATTTAAACTTAGCTATTTAAGATATAGCTAATAGTAATACTTAGATTAAATTAAATTAGCTATATGATTATTTAGTTAAACTTCTTTAGATAAAGTATAATTATTAAGACTATACCCGTCTAATTAGTATTAAGAAAGCTATAATAATTATCTTTAATTTTAACCCCCTCTTTTCTATTCTTTCTATAGTACTTAAGATATACTAAAAGGTCTTTAATTTTAAACCTATATTCCTATATATAATAATAAGTATAGTAAAGATGCTATAATAAAGTAGCTTTAAAGAGTTAATAATTATTTTTAGAATAAGTAAATACTTACTTAGAAAGTTATTACTAATATTAAAAAGATTATAGTAGTTAAATATTATCTTATAAGCTAAGTTAAAGAGTACTAAGATACTTATAAGTAGAAGGCTAAATATAATTTAATAGCTACTATTACTACTCTAGATATTTTAAATAATAGATATAAGATAACTTTAGAGAGATCAGAAGAGAGAATAAATATTAGGAAGAGTATAGGAAGTATACTTAAGAAATCTAAATAGTATTAGTCTCATACTAATTTCTAGTTAAAGCTACTAAATATATTAAGTCTAGAATTTCTAATAATATATTAATTTAGAAATTTATTATTAATTTAAAGCTAGTTCTATATACTTACTAGATAGAAGATTATAGTAAACTAGCTACCTTTAATAATATAGCTTATTATTTTATTAAGTATAAGTAGGAAAGTTATTTTATATATCTAAATATAGCTTTAATCTTTTAGTAAGATTAATAATTACTAAATAGATCTAATAGATATTAATTTAAATACTATTACTATATCTCCTAACTATCTAAA
Organism: Aspergillus novofumigatus IBT 16806; assembly: GCF_002847465.1. Classification (NCBI taxonomy): domain Eukaryota; kingdom Fungi; phylum Ascomycota; class Eurotiomycetes; order Eurotiales; family Aspergillaceae; genus Aspergillus; species Aspergillus novofumigatus. Next base: position 1,060,076 of record NW_020194280.1, read on the forward strand.
GAAAAGGATATATAAATAAAAAGTATAATATTAAATTAATTAAGCTTATTTTAATTATAGATAAAAGAGCTATACTATTTAAGATTATACTTTACTAAATTAGTTAATTTTAATTATAAAAAGTAGTTAGGAAATATAAAAGACTATTAGATAAAAGAATATTAGTTAGTTAATTATTAAAGTCTTCTAATATTAAGAACTATAATATATCTAATAATGTTAAACCCCTAGAAGATTAGAATAAATTTAATAATAATAGTAATAAAGAGAATAGACTATTATAAGAGACTATACTTAGTATTATAAAAATAGACTTAAAACTAGAATAGTATAATTATATTAATACTTATTTAAGTATTCTTAGATCTAATATTCTCTATTTCTTAGCTATACTTAAAATACCTTAGATAATAGCTTATCTCTAAATCTTATCAGACTATAGTTCTAGTTATATATTTATTTTAAAATATCTAGCCAATTTATTACCCTTATAATTTTAATTTTAGTAAATATCTAAACTACTATAGATCTAATTACTAAACAATAAACTTATATATATATTATACTAAGTTTAAGTTCTATTAAGATTAGGTAATTATACTATATAATTACCCTATAAATTCTTAAAATAATAAAATATAATATTATCTTAGGTTAAGATTAGCTAAAATATATTAACCTAACTATTAACTAGATTATAGGATAGATATATATTAAGAGATATAATATAAAGTCTATTATTATCTATCTAATTAATCTTTACTACTAAATTAATTTAGACTCTAATTTAAAAGTATCTATTAATCTTATCTTAATTAAATAACTCTATTATATACTTTAAAAAGGATAGTAAGAAGCTTAGTTATTTATTATTATTTATATAAGAAAGATAAAGAGATATTAATAAATTTATATTAGATAAGTCCTCTACTTATCTAATATAAAGATATATTTAGGAAAGAGTTATATCCTAGAATATCTTTAGAATAGTTATTTTAGTATTATATTAATACTGGACATTCCCCCTTAATAAATATAAACTCTTACCTATAATTACCTAAGAAGTTTTATAAGATAAAGAAATAAGTTAAAGAATTATTAAAGAAAGTAATTATTTATTTCTTAGCTAATACTCCTAAGGCTTTCCAATTATAATTATCTCTAAGACTAATAGAAAATAGTAGATATATATTAACTATTACTTAATAAGATAACTATTAAGAATATCTATTTACTACTATAAATTTAAGAACTTCTAGATTAAATAGATTAAATTCAATATCTTTAAAACTTAATCTTCTCTCTAGATACTAGTAGTTATAATAGGTAAATTATTAATTATAAAATAGTTTTTAATATATTATTTAGTAAGTTTAAATTCTTAGTAATATCTTTTAGACTTTATAATATATCTATAATATTTTAAATAATAATAAATAGTATTATATAAGACCTTAACTTTATAGTAGTATACCTTAGTAATATCTTAATCTTTTTAGATTTAGATAAAGAATATTAAGAGTATATTTAGTAAGTGCTTAATTATAACTCTATAAATATTAATTATATATAAAACCCTTAAAATATATATTTACTAAGAGAGAATTAGAATTTTATAATTATATTATTAGTAATAGATTTATTTAACCTATATCTATAAAGCTTAAGGTTATAAAAATATAGCTAAAACTAATAAATATTTATAAAGTTTAATAATTCTTAGGACTAGCTATATACTATTATTAATTTATATAAGAATTTACTAGAATTACTACTCCTCTTTATAAACTTCTAAGAGAATTAGATACTTTACTTTATAAAAAGAAGTTTTATTCTATAGTCTAGAATACTTAATATTAGTAAGTATTTATTATACTAAAGAATACTATGATTTATATACCTGTTTTAAAGATTACTAATCCTAAATTACTATAATATATTAAGACTAATACCTCTAAATAGGCTCTTAGTATAATATTATTATAATAAGATAAAAAGGGATAGTAGTATTTTATAGTATTTAATAGATAAAAGCTTAATAATACTAAAAAGAACTATTCTATATTAGAATATTTGTTCATCACAGAGGGCATAGAGTCTTTGAATCATGCAAGGGTAGGGGCAGGCTAGTAGCTGTCCCATACATGTCCCCCTGATATTAAAGGATCCTAGCCCCTTTTTATAATTCTACCTAGGCTATAAAGGAATGTAAAGGTCTATATAGTTATATATATATTAATAACACCTACTAATTATCTCCTAAGACTCCTATATATTCTTATAGATTAAATTAATATTATACTAATTAATATCACATCCTCCCCTACTTAGATTAAACTTTATCTATAGAGTTCTTAGTTAATAGGCAGAAGTTTAGTTAGTACCTACTATTAACTAAATATGTCACGGGCTAGAAGCCAGTTCAACCTATGACCTAGGTTTGGATGGTAAGAAATCACTAAGGAAGAAATCTAGCTAGGGCCGCGGCAGCTAAATATAAAAAGGAGTATGTAAATGGTTCTTACAATCATGTGACTAGGCTGATTACTATATTAATTAGTATAAGGTCATATGACCTACAGCTAGTGTCTAGTTTAGATATGACTTTGTGAGGGCTGTATAATTTAATTAAACAGCCTAAGTACTTAGTAGGCCCTGCCTGCTATACTACTCACCCCCTTTCCCTACTAGGGTGGTAGCTTTCCTAGGTGTTAAGTGCTGCTATATTAGTAAGGTTAATAGTAGGCTCCTATATAGGGTATTTATAGCTTATCTATTTAACTAAGTACTCTATGTAGTAGCCTTACCTAATATATCTTTTATATTCCCCTAAGATCTCTTTAACTGTGTATTTAGCTTCACCCTTAACTAGCTTAGGGGGTGGTTAGTAATCATTATTTAACTAGCTTAGGAATAGGTTATTTATAGTAGGGTGTAGGAGGTTAATATAAAATATATTATATATACCTAGTAGTGTATCTAGTTAGTAAGTATATAATCTAATAGTCTTTATTACTGTGAACTTTATATGCTATGTGTTAAGCTTCTAGCTTAGGTAATCTATCTAAATATTCTATAGGTCTAATTATACTTTTAAATTAATAGTATAGTATGGGGCTGCTAAGTATAAGTAGTTTAAATATTCTTCTTAATACTATTAGGTGGTAGTAAGCTCTAACTAGGCTATATTAGTAGCTTCTCTTATCTTTATTATAATTACTTCAGCCCTCTCCTTTAGTAAGCATGCTATATTTATAGTGGCAGCTTCCTAATCTAGTAGTTTAACTTTTAATAGTTTAATATTATATCTATAATCTAGGAAGAATAGACTAACTCCTATACTTATAGTATCCCTACTATTAATAGTAAGCTAGGCTATTAGTAGTAATAACTTCTAGTTAGTCTGGGCATAGTTATAGAAGTTCTATAGGTAGGCTTCTAGTATAGTATTTATTTATTTAATCTGCCTGTCCATCTGTGGGTAGAAGGCTATTAAGAGCTATTACTTAATGCCTAGCTGCTTGCAGAAGTATTCCTAGAATTAGCTAATAAACTATGGACTACAGTCTGATGTGATTATATTAGGGATGCTATAGTAACTAATAAATTAATTAATTAATAACTATGTTATTATCTCTAAATCTATTTATTTATAGGGCACTAGGATCACACCTTTACTAAGTCTATTACTAATTACTATTATATCCTTATAACTATTAGATGTGGGCAGCTTTACAATAAAGTTAATAATAATCTTATGCTATTTATAATCTAGATTAGTAATAGCTTTAGCAGGCCCTAGCATTACTTATGCTATATATAATTAGTACCATACTTATTATAGTTCTACATAAATTATTAGATGTCTGCAGAGAGCTCTAGCTAGTAGAAGTTTTAGGTAACTATTATATATAGCATATTCTTCCTAGGGTGGCTAGTAAGTACTAAGTTATATATCTCTTATAGTATCCTTATTTATAATAATTCTAAATTAGGAACCCATTTATAACTTTAATATAATAGGTAGCCATCTAGTGATATTAAATATTTAGTAATTAACACCTATATATATAGCTTACTAGGGAAGTGCATGGCTCCTTCCTCTAATACTTAATATATTTTATTTAGAATAGTATTATATAGTTAGGCCTCCTCCTAGTATTTATCTAACAGTGGCAGTGATTCATCTATAGGGGTAGTATAAAAGATTATATAATACTATTAATTATTATATTAATTAGTATAATTATTTAGTAATCTTATGTCTAGGTTAGGCACCACTTTATAGATACAGGATGCCTGTATATACATCTAACTAGTGATAGTCTGTAGTAGTACTAGGCAGTAATTATATACCTTAAGTCTGTCATCTTCTATGTCCTATAGCATGTCTTAATCCCTTTATAATAGGGTATTAGGCTAAACAGCTAATTTCCTAGGCTAATAGTGTATCTTATAGTTAAATTAGCTTAACTAGTGTGACTAGTATATCTACTATTTATTAAGCCTATGTCCGAAGTACTTAAGGTTATAATAATCTATAATAAGCTTAAATTATAGTAGGCTAATTAGCTCTAATTCTTATTCCTTAAGAGTATCAATAATAGCTAATAGCTCCTTATTATATATCTCATAATTATACTCTGCTAGTATATTCTTTTTAGAGATATATATAATAGGCCTTAGTATACTATTATTATTATATTATAATATAGTAGCTCCTATCACCTAGTTTAATATATCTATTTCTACTACTATTTCCCTGTCTGGGTTAAATTGCATGAGAATTAGGGCTGTAGTAAATATCTTCTTTAGTAACTTAAAAGCCTTAGTCTACTTATCTCCCTATATAAAGGGGGCTCCCTTGTGCATTAGCACTATTAATAGTTATACTATATCTAAGAAGTTCTATATAAACTAGTAATAGAAGTTTACAAAGCCTAGGAATGATTGTATACTATATATAGAGGTTAGGGCCTGCTATTCTAGTATAGCCCTTACCTTGTCAGGGTCTATCTATACACCCTTACTAGCCTCTATTATAAATCTAAGGTACTTTATACTTTTTACCTTAAATTCATACTTATTAATATCTAGCTATAACCCTGCATCCCTTAGGCATTCTAGTACCTAGCAGATATATTACTAGTGCTTTACTAGTAATCTATCTATAAAGATTAATATATTATTAATATATATAGAAGTAAATTCATCTAGGAAGTCTTGGAGTGTCTAATTAATATACTATTAGAAGGTACTTAGTGTATTTACTATACTAAAGGGGGTAACCAGCTATTTAAATAGGCTAAATTATATATAGAAGGCTATTAACTACTCATCCCCTAGAGTGATATAGATCTTATAGAAAGTAGTAATAATATCTAGCTTAGTAAACTACTTTGCTTTTATAATGCATTCTAGGGTCTTATTAATTAAGGGAAGTAGGTATTAATCCCTCTTTATAATTATATTTAGGGTGTAATAATTAATATAAAATTATAGTCCACCTCCTAGCTTATAAGTAAAGAGTACTAGTGCTATAGCTATAGAGCTACTAGTATAAATAAAGCCCTTCTCTAATAGTTCTATTAATATCTTCTATAGTACTAAGAGTTCTCTATATAATATACTATATAATAGTCCCTATAGTAGTTCTATTAGTTTCCCTTTTTTATCCTTAACTAGCTTAATCTAATAGTTAACTCTAGGATAGTATAGTAGTAGCTTATTAGCCCTTCCTCTATTAAATACTTCTAGGAACTCATGGTAATATGCTAGTAACTTTATAGCTAGGTTAGTATACTTCTTAACCTATAAGGCCTTCTTAATATCCTTAATACTAGTAGTAAAGATCTGTATAGTCCTATCCTTTCTCTACTACTAGTTATAAATAGTGAATCCCTAGGCACTAATCTACCTTATTACTAGTTTTAGCTTATTCTTTATGCTCTCTACTATAAATTTATTTATAAGCCTTAGCTAGGGTCCCTTAACCTCTACTACTACTCTCTAATCCCTTATCTATAGAATTCCTAAGATTAAATTAATGCCTTTGCCTAGCTTAGGTACCACATAGGTATAGACTATGTATTAGTAGTTACCACTAATATCTAGGGAGAATTAGGTGATTATTAAAATAATACTTCCTATAGTGCTAGTATAGTTCTCTAGATAAATTAGTTTAATCTTAATCTACTCTAGTTATAGCCTCTAGGCAAAGTATTTAGCTATAACTATATAAGATGTGCATCTAGTATTAGGAAGGAATCTATAATTATATTTCTTATTAATAGTCCCTAATATAATGAATTTAGGAGCATTAAATCTAATAGCTTATTAGAACTATCTATAACTAGTAAGTATATCTTCTTTCTTAGGGTATAGATAACACTAGCTCTTTAGCTATATTAACTATTTAACTAGCCCTATAAGAGTCTTTTTATAGGAGTAACTAGTTTTCCACCTTACTTACTTTATTAACTTTAAGTAGGGGTCTAATAGCTTAAGAAGTATATAGTAGCTTTAGCTTCTTACTCTATAGGGGAATAGCCCCTAGGTACTAGCAGCCCTTAATTATGTAGTCTAATACCTTATAGTATAGGCATCTTCCTTTACTATAATAATAGGATAACTTATTTTTATTAACCTATTTAGCATAATACTACTAGTAAGCTAAGGTTATAGAGGAAGGCTCCTAGTCTATAATATTATTAGGGCTTATTACTACTAAGGCAGGGTTCACTAGGGGCATAGGAATATAGGTAATATAACTATAACTAGTAGTCTATATATTCCTTCTATACTAATTAGAGTAGCTAGTTCTCCTTATATATAAGGCTTCTACTTAGTTAGCTACTTACTATACTTAGTAGTAGTAGTCTATAAAGGTCTCTTCCTTCCTAATACTAGTAAGTGCTCCTTCCACTTTATTGCTTAGAGCACTATCTAGATAGTTCTTCTTTACTTTATTAGACTAAGAATAGCCTCTAGCTTCTATTAGTAGTTAGTTAAGGTCTACTAATAGCTTATTAAATAGGTGGCTGCCTTAGTATAGGGTTTATAGTTCTTATAAGGCCTTCTTACTCCTGCCCTAGTTAAGGAATATAAGATTAAGTTAGTTATATAAGTTATTTAATATTATTTATATTATATTTAGATTATTTCTATACTAATCTATCTAGGGGGCTAAGGCTATAGTAATATTTTCCTTAAGTCTACTAAAAGTATACCACAAGCACCTATAGAAGAAACTAATTATAGCTTAGTTAAGTAATAGCTTTACCTATAGCTTAGTATAAAAGGTCTAGTATATAGCCTTATTAGAGCTATTATACATCTCTATATTAGGTAGTGTAGGCTTAGGTCTTTTTATTAGGTCTTCTATCATAGTAGCTAATAGGGTTATCTAAGGAGTAGGTGCTACTATAGTAGTAGTTATTTATTATTCTTTAAGTTAAGCTATTTAATTAGTGATATTCTATAGCTATTAGGCTATTTAGGCTATAAGATTCATCTATATATTATTCTACTATGATAGTCATTCTTCACTAGGTCCTTCAGGGGATATTAATATCTATAATAATATATTATTATAGTTTATGCTATCTATATTGCCTGTCTGGTTCATCTAGTTTGTCTGGTTCATCTGGTTCATCTGGTTCGTCTGGTTCGTCTGGTTCGTCTGGTTTGTCTGGTTCGTCTGGTTCGTCTGGTTCATCTGGTTCATCTAGTTCATCTAGTTTGTCTGGTTTGTCTGGTTTGTCTGGTTGTGCTGAGCGATTTCTAATATCATAGGCTAGAAGCCAGTTCAACCTATGACCTAGGTTTGGACAGTAAGAAATTACTAAGGAAGAAATCTAGCTAGGGCCGCGGCAGCTAAATATAAAAAGGAGTATATAAATGGTTCTTATAGTTATATGACCAGGCTAACTATTACATTAATTAGTATAAGGTCACATGACCTATAGCTGGTGTCTAGTTTAGATGTGACTTTGTGAGGGCTGTATGATTTGATCAAACAGCCTGAGCACCCAGCAGGCCCTGCCCGCTACAAAATAGATTTAAAAGATATATTAATTACTAGATATAGTATTTAGGTAGTATTAATTCTTTATTAACTATCTATAGAATTAACTAAGATATTCTTTAATCTTTAACTTTAAGATTAGGGTAGTAGTAGCTTAGTATCTTCTTTATTAATATATAAGGATTATAATTAGATTATTTTACTTACTAATGTTAATTAGTGAGTTACCTAAGTAATTAGTAATTACTAAGTAGTATATAGAGAATTATAATAAATATTATTATTTATAAATATATATAAATAAAGAAATAAATAAAGGTAGAATTTACTAATAATTATAGATAAATAAGTAAGTATTTATTACTAGTATATATTACCTAGGTATAAATACTCCTAAACCTTTCATACTTTATTATATATAATATTTTTTATAGTTTAAGTATTAATAGTATCTCCCTTAACTAAACTTCTTCTTATCTAAACTAATAGTCTCTTATTATTACTCCCTAATATAGAATATTTTAGTATTCTTTATACTTTATTTTATCTTTATTCTATTAATTTTAAGATACTTAATATTCCTAAATATACTAGTGCTGTGCAGGTAGTTAAGAAAGAGATTAACTATAAATTAATAAGTACCTAAATATCCTATATAATATTACTAGACCCTATATAAGAGGTTAATTAGGCTATCTAAAATAGGCAGATTCTTTTAAAGGACCTTAAGATATAAGCTAACTATAATACCTTTCTCCTATAGTAATATAGTAATAAGGCATCTAAACCATATTCTATCTATATAGGTAGTTATAGTATCTTTTATAATTTTATTCTTATATAGCTGCCCCTAATATTATTAATTCTTCTAGATAATATTATTCTTTGTATACTAGTGCCTGCATGAATTATATATAGAATAGTAAAGGTATAGACTATTCTTTTTACCTTAGTAAATTAGGGGTCTAGAAGCCTAATCTTAATATATAGGATTCCTCTTTTTCTTCCTTATTTTTATTTTACTCTTTTCTAATTTATATAGTTTATTCCTTAAGTAAGGAGGGCTTTATACTCTTAATAATAGCCGCCTTATTATATATAACTAGCTTATTAAGAAGGCTATAGAAGCACTAGAATCTACTATTTAATCTTACTCTATATAACAAATTACTTCTTCTAAGAAATCTATTGTCGTATGTCAACAAATCACATGCTATGTCAATTCTTGTGTCACTTATCAATAATAGGTACTAGCTAATAATAAAGAACCATCTTTCCTATAACTTAAAAGAGCTAACCCTACTAATTAGTAGCATGTCACTGGGCTTTCTAGGAAGGTGATTAGGTATTATTAGTTATAAAATTATTATCCTATTTAATTTCTTATTTATAGAGTAATATAGTAGTAGTTTACCTATACTTATTGATCTTCTTTACTTACTTAGAGCTTTAGTATGATTAAAGCTTTGCTATTTCCTCCTAACTACTTTCTTAAGAAGGAAATTAGCTTAATTAATAGCTTAGGATTTAGCTTAATTAGTGATCTTTACCTTCACCTTTATATCTATTATTATTTAACTTCTTTTTATTAAATCTATCTAAGTACTACCTTAAATTATAAGTATTACTTTCTACCCTCTTATATTAAAGATTTTATTCTTCTTACCTATTAATAGCTTATTTAGATTCCATACTATATTCCACTATTTCTAACCTTAAACTTACTGATTATTACTAAGTTATTATTATAACTATATAAATTATCACACTATTATTATTACATTAAAATACTGTTATTAGTGGGGTTTTACTGTATTATATTAATTATTATATGTTAATAACATCATGTGCTATATTACTTCTTATATTACTTATTAATAATAGCTACTAGCTAAGAATGAGGAACTATCTTCCCTATGATATAAAGAGCTGACCCTACTAATTTATACCTAGATAATATATATTAGTAGTAAATATTTACTTATTTATCTATAATTATTAGTTAATTCTACCTTTATTAATCCTTTTATTTATATATTTATAAATAATAATATTTATTATAATTCTCTATATACTATACTTAGTAATTACTAAATTACTTAGATAACTTACTAATTAATACTACTAAGTAAAGTAATCTAATTATAACCCTTATATATTAATAAAGAAGATACTAAGCTACCACTATCCTAATCTTAAAGTTAAAGATTAAAGAATAACTTAATTAATTCTATAGATAGTTAATAGAGAATTAATACTATCTATATACTATATCTAGTAATTAATATATCTTAGTAATAGCTAAATCTATTTAATTAATAATAGGTGCTAACTAAACTCCTACCTACTAACTAAGAACTCTATAGATAAAGTTTAATCTAAGTAGGGGAGGATATGATATTAATTAGTATAATATTAATTTAATCTCTAAGAATATATAGAGGATATTTAGTAGATATTATTAATATATATATAACTATATAAACTTTTACATTCCTTCTTAGCTTAGGTAGAATTATAAAAAGGGGCTAGGATCCTTTAATATTAGTAGGATATATATAGGATAGCTACTAGCCTCCCCCTACCCTTATATGATATGAAGACTCTACACCCCCTGTGATGAATATATATTCTGCTATAAAAATTTCCTCTATACTTATATTTTACTGGTTATTAAAAGTACAGCTACTAGATTTACTAATCTACTAAAATTACTAGAAGTATATATCTCTTATTTAGCTACTATTAAAGATAGAATCCTAGTATAATAAAATACCCCATAGAAATAATACACTAGAATCCCACCTAGAATAAATAACTAGTAGAATTCTAGACTATATAATAACTAATAAGGCTAAATAAAAGACTATAAACCTAGAAATAATATTAATTTTAAATAACTACTAATTAGAATCTAGAAAGTAGAAATATTCTTATTCCTCTTATAGGGAATATCCTAGCATATATTATAATAGGTATAGGGAATATAGCTATTAGCTAAAATACTATTCTAAATTATAGATTTCTAAGTACTTAAAAAACTAAGTTACCCTATATTATATACTGCTATAGTATTAGGTATTAGAGAAAAATCTAATAGTAGTAAGGTACTAGCCTTTCTTACCTATATTCTAATCAAAGGAAGCTACTATTAATACTATATATTAATTAATAATAGAGTAGAATAAATATTTATTAATTAATGGTAGATAAAGGAATTCATACCTAATATAGAATATCTATCTTAGCTAATAAAGGCTATTAATAGTTATAATATTACTTTATATAGCTAGAGAAATCTAGAAGTTAAAATTACTAACTATATAGGAAATATCTAGGTCTACTAACTAGCTATATAGGTAGCTAATATAGTTAAGTATAACCTTATCCTAGGTATAGACTAGCTAGAAGCTACTAATCTATATATTAACTAAATAAACAATATATAGTACTACTATGTAGAGTCCTATAATAGGAAAATAAAGCTAAATATTAAGCTTATATTAGCTACTATAGCTAGAAAAGAAGTATATATCTATATAGTATTATTTTATATAGTAGATATACCCATAGGGATAGAAAAATCTATATAGCTAAGAGCTACTATAAATATATCTATAGAGGTAATACCCCTAGAATATATAGAATTTATAGATATCTTTAGTAAAGAGTAAGCTAGTATACTACTAGAAAATACTATATATAATTATATAATAGACCTTAAAGAAGACACTTAGCTATCTTATAGGCTACTATATCTACTATTATAGGAAGAACTTTATATCCTTTAGAATTATATTAATAAATATCTATATAGTAGATAAATAAGGCTATTTAAGAGCCCTATAGGTATACTAATATTATTTATATCTAAGAAAGATAGTAGTCTTTAACTCTATATTAATTACTACAGCCTAAATAAAATTATAGTAAAAAACTATTATCTACTGCTACTTATAAGTAAGCTAATAGATAGATTATCTAGAGCTAAGATCTATACTAAGCTAGATCTCTAAGATACTTACTACTAAATCTAAATATAGAAAGATAATAAATAGAAAACCACATTCTATACTAGACAGACATTTTAAATATAAATACTATTATACTATTTAGCCTAGCTAACACACTAACTATATTCTAATCTGATAATTACTAAGTTATTATTATAATTATATAAATTATTATACTATTATTATTATATTAAAATACTATTATTATTACTACTATAGGCTAGTTATCTACTACTTATATAATAGATAAGATTAACTTATAGCTTATCTTAACTACTATATAATTTTAGTCATTCAAAGAGATAGGGTATAGATTTATAAAGGATCTAGACCTAAATATAATAGTAAAAATTATATTTCTACTATAATATTAATAGATCCCTAATAGATTAAATTCCTAGATAATTAGATTTATATCTAAGCTACTCTCTCTATGGTGGTATAAGGGTTTCTTAAGTAGTTAGAATTCCTCTAGAATAATTAGTAATTCCTTATCTTTTATATAAATTATCTAAAAGATAATAATTAAGTAGTAAAATAACTATTAGATAGACTAAAGAATTTCTTATTACTAATATTAATACTAAGGTACCTAGTATTCTATAAAAAAGATACCCTATTTACTATACTAAAATTAGAGGATAAGGATAAGAAAGAGAAGGATAAGTTTCCTATATCTCTAAACTTTAAAGCCTAGATTAGTTAATTAGACTTAGGATTATCATCTTTTATATATTATAGATTAAATATAGAGTTATCTAGAAATACTAAGAGATAATTAGACTTACCTTTACCTATCCTAGAATCTCTAAAATCTTAGAATTCCTAAAATCTCTAGAATATCTATAAAGTTCTACCTAGAGTCTATTATCTAAGGATCTACTTATACTTAATTCCCTAACTATAAATATAGTAGGATAGGGTCTAAATAGTCCTAATAGACTAAATCTTATTTTTATAGAAGGATAGAAAAAATAGCTTAATACTATAATTTAATAAGTAATAGTAATATCTATATAAACCTTAATTAATACTTAGCTTAAGGCTTAAAAGTAGTAAAGTAATATAAACCTTAATAATTTAAATAATAATTAAAATATAGGAGATAGTTATCCCTTTAACTATTATTATTTTAGAGAATATTATTATTCTAGATATAGATACTAATAAAGGGGCTATAGTAATAATTATAATAATAGCTTAAGTAATAAGAGTAGTTATTAACCACTATATTACTATACTAATAATAATATTAGATAAGAGGTAGATCTAGAAAGACTAAGTTATAGTATTAAGAATTAAGATAGACTAAATAGAGGAGTATAGTATATAATAATTAATATTAGATTCTTCTATCCTAATAGGCCTTTCTTATAGGAAGGTAGAGAGATAATTAATAAAAATAATAAGATATTTTACTAATTAGCTATAGTATTTACTAATTACCTTAAAGTAGCTATATAGTCTTAATAGATTACTAAGATTAGCTAGAATCTTAATACCTACTTTTATAAAGAGGCTTTAAAGTAGTAGAATTCTAAACTAGATAATATTATTAGATAAAGTCTTATCTACTCTATTAATATTAAAGATTAGTATATAGCCTTTAAAAAGTGATTTAAACTCCTACTAAGCTAAGTAAGATAAAGATTAGATAATACTTACTATATAGTTATAGATATTATTACTAAAAGACCTTTCTTATTATATATTACTTTAATTATATCCCTTACTAAATAATATAGAAAGGGAGAAACTAAGTTCCCTTTAGTATTATAAGTATAGTATAATCTAGATATAACCTTATATAGATTAATTAATAAACTAGATAAAGAAATAACTATTATATAGTTTATTTAAACTCTAAATAAAAAATCTATAAACTAGTTTAATAAGTTTACTAATATACTAATTCCTTATTATTTTCCCCTATAGCTAGTAGCATAGAATATCTTATATAGAACTTTCTATAGCTAGTACCCTTAGGCTATATAATCTTAAGTAAGATTTTATAGTAGTAATATAGGCTACTCCCTAAATCATATTAGATATTAAGGCCTAATTACCCTCCCTACCTAGCAGTAACTAGTTCCCTAGTAGTAACTAGTTTCCTATTAAATAGCCCTTTTCCTTCTAACCCCTGTACTTCAGGCGCACCTCAAGCATATTGACAGCACAGCGACCCGCCGGCTCCAGGCTATCAGTGCACTGGGCAGATCTAAATGGGGCCTGTGCCTATAGGAACTTTATCATGTCTATACAGCCTGCATCACCCTAATCATGCTGTATGCTGCCTTAGTAAGGTATGTGCCACTAGTCCAGGGCTAGAAGCACTTCTATAGCTAGTAGATGAAGATGTTAAATTAGATTCAGTATTGGGCTAGGAAGTTGATTATAGGGGCCTTCTAAATAGTTAGTAGGGCTATATTTAATACTAAACTATACCTTACCCTAATGCTACTACTCCTCTAACAGTACTGTAAAGGCTCAGCTGTAGCCCAGCCACTCAATTATGCAGCCACCCCTTGCTTCCTAGTTGTTTTCAACCTCCTGCTTTCACACCTTGAGCCGCTTTCGAATCATCGCTGAATGCATCTAGGATAGACAGCGAAGATAAATAGTATGCCCCTTGTCTGGTATTCGAGAAGACAAGGATTAGTTTTTTTTTCATATGATCTACTACTCTCTACCATCTTCTTCCATTGATTATCGTCACCAATTCTTACCTAGTCAACAGGCCATCTACCCTGATACGTAGATCCTTACAAGTACTATATCTAGACCCTTATCTAAATTACTACCAGCCCAGCATACTGTATGTATATCTTAAACTAACACAGGCACTACTAGAATATGCTACTATACTTACTACTAGAAGCTATAGAGGAAGAAGTTAAATTAGTAACTAGTATTAACCCTAGGGAGCTAGAGATATGCTTACTATAGGTAGTACCCCCCTAGTGGGAACCACTAGAGGTAGTGATTAAGGAGATAAAGAAGTAGTTAATAATCTACTATAATATTTACTATATTACCTACCCTAAGGCCATTCAGAGCTATACTAATAGCTCTAGTATCTACAGGTGGGTGGGCACTGCTATAGTATGCCTAGACCCCCTATCTGCTGCTAATGCTACCTAAGGACTGATGCTAAACACACTATGCTAGTTATAGAGGTTATAGGGTTAGTGCTGGCCCTATAGCTCTTAAGATCTTATGCCATATAATATCTGGATAGCAGTGGTGTGGGTAGTATTAGTAGGGCTAGCTCCCTATAGCTAGCATAAATAGGCTGAGATATATTCTAATAACTAGGGTGCACTATATACACTACTTACCCTAAAGCAGGCCTCTAGTTAATATCTAGTTTAGGAGCTGGTGAACCTACTTAACTAGCTAGAACTAGTACTTTATATCTCCTTCTATTAGCTAGTAGTGCACTGTGGAGTTACTAGTAATGAGCTTATAGACTATAAGGTAAAGGAGGCAGCAGGCTGGTATAGGGGTATTATAGATAGGAGGTATAGGCCCCTACTACTAGCTATACTCCTAGATCACCCTACACATAGGCCCCTGGATGCCTGGATTAAGTAATATACTAAGGAGTAATAGGAGGAGGCCTAGTAATAATCTAGATATAGTAGATATCTTTAGTACTTCCTCCCTAAGGTTACTAAGTATTTAATTACTATCTATAATAACCTCACCTCTGTATAACACAGTGTTCTAGCATAGATGCCAAACTAGGAAGGTTAGGCTAAACCACTATCTCTTAATTATTAACTAGGCTAAAAGCACCCTCTGCCTGTGTGGGAGGGCCCCAGAAATAACTTACTATATACTATTCAGCTGCGCCTAATATAGTGACCTTTAGTGTGTGGTATAGATAGAAGGGACCAGGACCCCCTGAAACTTAATAGAGGCCTTAATAGAGAGATAGTATGTATAGTAGACTACATAGCTTATATTAGGTACTAGCTGGTTAATATATCTAGTAGAGGCTACCTAGCTAGTATAGCTTAAGCTAATCACCCCTAATAATAAGCAGCTACTAACAGCCCTAGCAGGCAATGGTTAATAGACCACTATTATATACTATTACATACTATTGGTTACTCCTGCTGGTGTGGTGCTACTACCCACAGTCCTAACCCACACATCTGCATGGCATTAGTATGCTGGGCCAGGGGCCCTAGGCTAGCTAGCCCAGCTCTGTCTAGTAATAGCGCCCCCAAAACCCTTACAGGCCTGGGAATCTGCAACATCTGAATAAGTCGGTGGCTATCTATAAGGTAGATTAGGCTTATACGGGCACCTAAACGGGCGTGAGGACATCTATAGAGGGAAGAAAGGTAGCAGGCACTCACTGATTTTGGCCCCTGCTAAGATGGATCTGTAAGGGAAATAAGGTAGCTGGTCTGGCACTCTGTGATTTTAGCTGGGGCTGAAATGGGGGCAGGTATGAGGGAATCTACAAGGGTTCAGCCTAATCTAGGTGCCTGAGAGAAATATTCATGTATGCTGACGGTGTCAGTCTGCAAAGATAGCCATTAGTTAGATAGTTGCTTCTCGCTAGGAGCCTCCGACATGGCCCAGCTCAGTGCCGAAACAGAGTAAGGAATCAATCAATCAATCAATCAATCAACCCCCCTACTTCCTTAGGTTATGGTTAAGGTACATAATAGAATAGGCTAGGTAGTCTAAGATAGTAATACTAACCTAATAATTATTATTAGATATACTAAGAGATAGAATAGAAAGCTAATAAATAATAGAGAGCTTTAGTTTACTATCTACTCTAAATAATTAACTATTAAATTACCTATATCTCTATAAAGGGAACTAGAGTCTTCCCTATAGGACCTATATTTATTATAGTAATAAATAAAATAATAATACTTATAATTATAATAAAGAGATAGACTTTAGTAAATACCTAAATAGTAGGATATAGAGTATACTAAGTATTATAAAGAATTACTACTAGATGATAATAGTTAGGAATATTAAGATTAGTAGGAAGATAAATATACTAATATATATTTTATATAGCTAGTTTAATACTACACCTATAAATAGGAATTTCTATTAAATAATATCTTATATATATATATATTAGACTATAATAAGATGGGTACTTTCTATATAAATATTATAGATTTATTTATTATTAAAGTAAAGCCCTTACTTACTAAAACCTATAATAGTATAGGCTTTTATAACTAGAAATATACTATAGTAAGGCCATACCTAAGCCTTAAAAAACTGATTATAATAATTTACTTTAACTCTAGCTATATAATAACTATAATTAATAAAGATTTCTTAATTTAATATCTATTAGATATTTAAATTTACTAATACCCTGTTCCTATACAGCTATACCTATATATAGTATTATAAATAGCTTTACTAATATATATTTTATAGTTTTCTTATTATTCCTTCCTATAAAGCTAAGAACTTAGTAATATATCCTTAAATTACTAGTAGAATTATATATTATAACTAGATTAAAAGCTAACTTATTAGTAGATATAAATATACTAGGTAAATATAGTATAGTAATTAATTTACTATAAGAAAAATAAGAATAATATTATATAATAATACTAAACTTCCCTTTATAATCTCTCTAAAGTTATACATATAGAACCTAAACTAGTATATACTTAGAAGAAAGTAGTTATACCACCTTATACTACTATAAAGATTTAGATTAAATAATTATAGCTAATAGAGGATTATAATAATATAATTTATAGATACTATCTCCTATATATAAGATATAAACTTTTTAAATATAGTAGTAGTAAATTAAATAAACCAGCTAGTTACCTTATATTATTATAAATAACTAGGTATACTATCTAAATTTAAAATAATAAGTATATACTATATAAATATTTAATATATTTATAACTTAGCTATTATACTACCTAGGGATGCTATAAAGATATTATAAATTAAAGCTAATAATTTAATAATAATAAAGCTTAATAATAGTATATAGATATATAGAGGGTTAGAAGTAGTTAATAAATTAGTAGATATTCTAATAGCTTATCTAATAGTATAGATAAATACTAAGATAGTTAATATTCTAAAAGATAGATAGATGTAGATATATCTTAAAGATAGCTAGGAGAACTAAGTTAAGTAATTTACTAAGATTTATATTATTAATCTAAGATATAGGAAGGTTATTAATAATATATTTAACACCCTATATTAGCTAGGTAGGACTACTCTTCTATAAATATAATACTATCTAGAGTACTAATATATATCTTAGATCTTATATTACTGCTATAGCTAACTCTAGAGTTACTAAAGTTTAATAAGCTACTATTTCTACTATCTCTAGCTTTTATTATTAACTAAACTAGTAAAAGTAGGGTGGTAATTAATTTCTATAGAATTAATACTATAGTAATACTAGATATATATCTAGTACCCTTATAAGTAGAGATTATTTCTAAGCTAGCTAGTTATTCTTATATTATAATAATAAATACTATAGTAATATTCTATTAATAGCTAGTCTACCCAGGCTACTAATAGTTTATAGGAGTTATAATCTACTATAGTTAGGAATATTTCTATATATATCCTATAGGGTTTATTAATTTAGTTCTATATATCTAATAGTAGGTAGACTTAATTTTTAAGTCTATAAAGAATTTTCTTTATATCTATATTAATAACTTTATCTTATAGAGTAAGACTCTCAAAGAATATAAGTAATATCTTTCTAGATTTCTTAGATAGTATGCAGAGATATAGATTATATTAAGTCTTAAGAAGATATTTATTACTTTTCTATTAGTATAGGTCTTAGGATAGAATATTTTATTACTTAATATAATAGCTATAAAAGATAAGCTTACTATAATTATAAAAATTAATTTTCTAGTGAACCTTATAAATCTTAATATATATATTAGTCTTATAGGCTAGATATATGTCACACCCTGGGATCTGTCTCTGCTGTTCTCTGCTAGTTAATTACTTTAGGAATAGGATAATATAGTCCCTGGACTATATCTAATACTTGCCTAAGGCCTACTAACTAGGTAGCCTAATAATATACTATCTAGGTATATATTTAATATAGTAATATAATAATCTAACTAGGATCAAGGGCAATCTAAAGGTAATATAAGAATAATAATAGTAGAGATAGAAGTAAGGCCTATTAAGTATGTATACTTAATAATATAAGAGTAACTAATAAATTAGACTAGTAAACTTATACTTAAGTAGGATATTATTATTAAATATAAGGAACTAAACTAAGAGTGCTAGATATATAGTAATAAGTATCCTTATATATCTATAGTTCCTCTTAATAGTATTTAAGATAGATGGTAGGATAGTAGGTTAATAGATATTAGCTATACTAATATCCTAACTATTATATCTACCCATCTATTATTATGGTAATTAATTATGTGATGTGGTATTTATAGGATAATAGTTTAGTTATACCCTACTATATGTCTTTTCTGTAAAAGCCTGTCTGGATTAAAGCATTCCTCTAGATTGCTCAGTGATTGCTTCTAATAATAATTAGTAACTGGTGATCCTTATGATTCTGCCTGTCACATCTGCCTTGCGCTAATGTGGCTGTGTTGGTGTTGTAATAATATAGAACTATATTCTATACTACTTAGCTATTATCTAGCTATTTATAAGAAAGAAAAATATAGTTAATAAGTTAGGGCCCTACTAAGGGTAAAGCTTATTAGTTTTATATAGAGAGAACACCTTTAGATAATATTATAGATAAGGAAAAGGGATCCTTTAATTACTTATAGGACTATCTTAAAAGCCCTAGAATGCTTAAACACCAGAATATAGTATATATTAATATAGACTTATTAAAATATCATGGCCATGGAGCCATAATATTCTATATATAATAGGATAATCTAGCTTCTTTTATAGAATAGGATTATTTCAAGGGCCTTCACCTAATATAGTTATACTAATTATATTTCTAAGTTATAACTTAACTAAAGTAGAGATAAATTACTAGCTAATTAAGCTAGAGGTATTAAATCTTATCTAGGTACTATATAGATAAGATAAGTATATAATAGATACTTATAAAACAGGTATTTATATCTATATTAATTATACTATAATAATTAATATTACAAAGTAGACTAGCCTTTCTATCTTATTAACTAATAAATAGTTAAGGATTATATAAATAATCTATATAAACTCTAAATCCTAAGTACTAGTTATTTACTATATAAATTATATAATTACTTACTATATATAAAGAAGGGATACCTTTATATATCTTGTTCCTTACTTTATAAGATATTATAAATTATATATAATAAGAATAGTTATCTAGATATTAATAGGATATTAGATTTACTTAATAGTTTAATTTTTAATTATATATAGTATTAGGTAAAGTAATATATATACTATTACCTAGAATACTAGAAAAAATAGATAAGATAGTATTAATCTTATAGTATTCTATAACTAATCTTAATACTAGTTCTTCTATTCTATATAATTATAGTTAATATTATTATTACTTTACTACATACTAGATTATTTAATACCCTAATATCTATTATTAATAAGATTACTAAGTAAATAATAGCTATTCCTAGATATACTAAATAGAATACTTAGTAATAGGTAGATATACTACTAGCTACCCTTAATAAAGGAGACTAGGGGCTGCTAAGAGTTATTATCTCTAATAGAGACCTAAAATTTATCTTTAAGGTCTAGATAAAACTAATAAAAATACTTAAAATTTCTTAGTGTTTTTTTAATAGTATACTATACCTAGATAGATAGATAAAGTACATAAATTAGACTATTAAAAGTATATCTCTAATATATAATAGCCTTATTAGATAAGATTACTAACTAGCCTATAGTCCTACTATAGCTATAAAGAATATTTAATTCTTATATAAGCTTATATATAGTATGAGCCTTCCTACACCCTTAAATATTATATTATATTAGCCTAATAAATAATCCTTTATATGTTATATAGTAGTAGTAGAAGTATTATATTTTACTGCTCTTATAATAAAATAGTAGTATAATAATAAATATATATTAATTATATTTACTAAAGGTAATAAGGTCCTATTAAAACTCTATATAGGATATATAATATAGGTAACCTTAGGAAGGAAACTAGGTAATTAATATACTAGATTATTTAAGGTCTTAGATAAAGTTAGGCCTCTTATATATAAGCTAGATTTCCCTATAACTAGAGAATCTATCCTATTATCTTAATAGCACACCTTAAGAAGTATTATAGTAATAATCTATTCTAGTAATAGCTGGAAGAACTAGGTCCTATCTATATAGAAGAAGATATAGAGTAGTATAAGTCCTATAAGATTAAAAGAATCTTAGCTAAATAAACTTTACTATCTAGTAAAGGTAAATATAAAATTATAAAGATAGAATACCTTATTAAATAGAAGGGGTATAGAGATAAGTAGAATTAATAGATAATACTAAACTAGCTAGATAATATAAAGCTAATAGTCTAGGAATTTAATATAGTATGGTAGCTATTTATAATACTAACTTTTAATATTAATTATTAATATTTTATCTTGCTTTATATTAATATAGCTCTTTATACTATATGTATAGATTTATACTATTTATAGATTTATACTAGCTCTATATATTACTATTTCTTTATCTCATTTACTTACTATTTATAGGGATTATTATATTATAAATAATAAGTATAGTTAACTTACATTAAGCCTCTCTCCTTAATATTTTTTCTTTCCTATTTTTAACTTATATACCCCTTATTCTACATTCCTCCTATAGGGCTGTGTAATTAATTACTACTATTATTACTAGATAAGATTATTAAATCTACTTCTACTACCTTCCTAGCTATGTTGTATAACTATAACTTTATTGGTCTATCTTCTTAAGGAACTAGTTATCTATCACCCTACTAAAGTCTCTTAATTAGTAAATACCTAAATAATAGGATCTCCTAGGCTAGAGTAGTTATTATAAGAATATCTAATAGCTAGTAATAAGATAATTAACTCTATTAAGCCTTATAATATCCTAGATAATATATTCTTATAAGATAAATATTATAATACTATATCCTATACTCTAAGAAAAAAGTAAAAGGACATTAATATGATAGCAGCTATAGAGAAATAAGTTAAATCTTTATAATAAGTTACTTAAGACTTAATATACTTACCTTTCCTATTCATGCCTGCTAAGTACTAAGTAGATATTAACTATATAAGAATTAACTAATAAGGATAATAGTATAGCTAATATTAATATTCTAAATAACTTAATAAAATAGCATAATTAGGTCATAGAATGGTATTTAGTATAGGATATAAATAGACTACTAATAAATAATAAGGATATTCTTGTAAAATATAATCTACCTAATAATATATCTACTAATAAGATAGTATGGCTAGCTTTACTCTAGAAACTTAGAGTTACTATTATTAAAGTTAATAAAGATATAATAACTTCCTCTTAGGGCAAATCTATTATTACACTATAATATACTCTTATAAAGGTAGCTAAGTATAATAATAATACTATATTTAGTACCTAGGCTAGGAAGACACTTTAACTAGGTTAAAAATATATACTTTAATCTCTTAGAGGCTGAGTGGGGCATAATATTAGATTAGGATCTTATTGAGTAGAAGCTTACTAGTAAGGTAAGAAAGCATCTAATATAATTACTTATAGATTTATATATAACTAAGGAGATATACCCTGCACTCTTCTAATATAGATTTATATATAATAACATTCCTTTAGCTCCAGGCTTTCTTTTTCCTCTTTTTTTTCTTTGTTTTGCAGTAATTATTATATTCTAATAATATCATGTGCTGATGTCACTTATGTCCTAGAAACTATCAAACTTTATAAATATTTATTAATTTTAGCTATATTTTTTATAATCTTAAGCTTTATAGGTATTAGTTAAATAAATCTATTACTAATAATATAGCTATAAAATTCTAATTCTCTCTTGGTAAAGGTATATTTAGAGAGTTTTATATATAACTAATATTTTTAGAGTTAGTTAAGTACTTATTAAATATACTCTTAGTGCACTTTATCTAAATCTAAGAAGATTAAGATATTATTAAGATAAACTACTATAAAGTTAAGGTCTTATATAATACTATTTATTATTATTTAGAATATTATAGGTGTATTATAAAATCTAAAAGGTATTATTAAGAATTTAAACTTACTAAATAATATATTAAAAGCTATCTTTATAATTAATAGTTTATTTATTTATAACTACTAGTATCTAGAGAGGAGATTAAGCTTTAAAAGATATTTAGCTTAACCTACTTAATCTAGAAGTTCTTAGATCTATAGTAGTAAATAGGTATTCTTAATAGTTACCTTATTAAGTAAATAATAGTTAATATATATTTATTATTTTCTATTAGCCTTCGAGATAATTATAATAGGAAAATCTTAAGCACTAGCTAAAGAATAAATTACTACTTTCTTTAATAGTTCTTTAACTTATTTCTTTATCTTATAAAATTTCTTAGGTGACTGCAGGTAAGAGTTTATATTTATTAGAGAGGAATCTTTAGTATTTAGCAAAATAATAAACTATATTATCAAAGGTAGCTAGTTTATTATAATCTTCTATCTAGTAAGTATGCAAAACTATCTTTAAATTAATAATAAATTTCTAAATTAATATATTATTAGGAATTCTAGACTTAATATATTTAAATAGTAGCTTTAACTAGGGAAGTAGTATAAGATTATACTATTTAGATTCTTAAATATATCTCTTATACTCTTCCTAATATTTATTCTCTCTTTTAATTTCTCTAAAGTTATCTTAGATCTGCTATTTAAAAGTATCTAGAGCAGTAATAGTAGCTATTAGATTATATTTAGTTTACTACTTATAAGTATCTTAATTCTCTTTAGCTTAGCCTATAAGATAATACTTAACTACTATAATTTTTTTAATATTAATAGTAACTTTCTAAGTAAGAGTTTACTTATCCTAAAAATAGTTATTAATCCTTTAAAGCTATTTTATTATAGTATCCTTACTATACTTACTATTATATATAGGGATAGGTTTAAGGTTAGAGATCTTTTAGTATAACTTAAGTAGTACTATAGAAAGAATAGAAGAGAGGGGTTTAGAATTAGGGGTAGCTATTATAGCTTCTTTAATACTAACTAGAGGGATATAATCTTAATAATTATACTCTACCTAGAGAAGTTTAACTAAATAATTATATAGCTAGATTAATTTAGCCTAAGTATTACTATTAGCTATACCCTAAGCAGCTAAATTAAACTACTATTAAAATTAAATTTAGTCTACCTTAAAGCTATTACCATAATTAGTAGACTAGATTTAAGGGGTCTCTATACTAGAGGATATAGATTTAATATTATCTATATTATTAAGTAAAGAATAATAATTAAATTATAAAGAAATTAGAAGAGAAGTTATTAGTAATAGTTTAAATATGTTAAAATAATTTTAGTAATATAAATTTATACTTTTCTTTATAGTTATCTATTAATCCTATTATTAGTTACTTTTTAGAAGACTTAGGATAGTCTATAATGTCTATAACTATAATATTATATTAGGGAAGAGTTAAGAGATATTCTATAATAAAGTAATTTTTACTTAAGATATCTAGATAATCTAAGAAGATTGAAATGATTAATCTATAGTAACTCTACTAGTCTAATTGATATATATATCTATTAATCCTCTATTATTAATAATACTATTAATAATAGGGAGACTGTGCCTTCTAGGGTTACTATAATCTACTATTAATAAAATATTTAAACCTTCCAGGAATTAAGCATTATATAATTACTTAATCTAGATATACTACTAAATAGAATATTTACTTATTATAGAGGGCATAGAGTCTTTAAATTATGTGAGGGTAGGGGGTAGGCTAGTAGCTATCCTATATATATCCCCCTAATATTAAAGGATCCTAGCCCCTTTTTATAATTCTACCTAGGCTATGAAGGAATGTAAAAGTCTATATAGTTATATATATATATATTAATAACACCTACCAATTATCCCCTGCACATTCTCATAGATTGAATCAACATCATACTGATCGATATCGCAGTATATTTAATTATCTAAGATCTTTTCTACTTCCTATTCTAGATATCTATTAAGTTTAACTAGTCTAGGCTTTAGGTCTATATTCATGCCACCTTAGAATAGTTCTAGTAGTAAAATATAGAATATTAGATATAATCTATAGAAATATAGTAGTAGTTTTAGCTTATAGGCTTATTTAACTATAGCTTTAGTAATTTAGAATAACCCTATTCACTAATAGTTAAGCTTCTTACTTAGTCTTTCTATATCTATATTCTTTCTGCAAAGCATGACCTATTAATCTATACAGAAAGTTATATCCAAATAATTCTACTTATAGTATTATTCTATAGCTTCTTTTACTACTTTTAAGTAGTTTACTAGGAATTCCTATATAACCTAGAGGTCTTATATATATTATATAGTATTTAGGTTAAGATTATTAGTATTCTATAAGATATTAACCTATAGCTCTAGTATAAATCTTATAAATATCTATATAGATATAATACCTAGTACTAAATATTTAGAATTATTATAGATAAATTAGATATATAGTAACTATCTTATCTAATTATCTTAGTAGTAATTAATATAGGTATATAGGTAGTATTCTAGTATTGAATTCTATCTTTTTATTTAGCTATTAGTTTATAGGTGAAATACTATTAATATATAGTATTTAGTAGCTAGTAGGTAATATAAGCTAGACTAAAATACTAATATTAAGAGGGACCCTTAATTACTAATAAAATTCTATAATATTCTAAAATAAGATATAAACTTTATATGTATTTATTTTATAAGGTTTTCTATAGTTATATCTTTCCTATATAGGTAATAGACTATAAATTTAGTATATATATCTACTATATTAGTAATTATAGAGTTAGCTATAGCAGTAATATAAGATCTAAGATATAGACTAGTGCTCTAGAAAATATTATATTTATAGAAAAGCTTATCTACCCAGCTATTATTAATAACCTTCCTATATCTTAGATTAATAATATAAATCTTAGTAAATTACTTAACTTAGTTCTCCTAGCTATCTTTAAGATATATCTACATCTATCTATCTTTTAGAATATTAACTATCTTAGTATTTATCTATACTATTAGATAAGCTATTAGAATATCTACTAATTTATTAACTACTTCTAACCCTCTATATATCTATATACTATTATTAAGCTTTATTATTATTAAATTATTAGCTTTAATTTATAATATCTTTATAGCATCCCTAGGTAGTATAATAGCTAAGTTATAAATATATTAAATATTTATATAGTATATACTTATTATTTTAAATTTAGATAGTATACCTAGTTATTTATAATAATATAAGGTAACTAGCTGGTTTATTTAATTTACTACTACTATATTTAAAAAGTTTATATCTTATATATAGGAGATAGTATCTATAAATTATATTATTATAATCCTCTATTAGCTATAATTATTTAATCTAAATCTTTATAGTAGTATAAGGTGGTATAACTACTTTCTTCTAAGTATATACTAGTTTAGGTTCTATATGTATAACTTTAGAGAGATTATAAAGGGAAGTTTAGTATTATTATATAATATTATTCTTATTTTTCTTATAGTAAATTAATTACTATACTATATTTACCTAGTATATTTATATCTACTAATAAGTTAGCTTTTAATCTAGTTATAATATATAATTCTACTAGTAATTTAAGGATATATTACTAAGTTCTTAGCTTTATAGGAAGGAATAATAAGAAAACTATAAAATATATATTAGTAAAGCTATTTATAATACTATATATAGGTATAGCTGTATAGGAACAGGGTATTAGTAAATTTAAATATCTAATAGATATTAAATTAAGAAATCTTTATTAATTATAGTTATTATATAGCTAGAGTTAAAGTAAATTATTATAATCAGTTTTTTAAGGCTTAGGTATGGCCTTACTATAGTATATTTCTAGTTATAAAAGCCTATACTATTATAGGTTTTAGTAAGTAAGGGCTTTACTTTAATAATAAATAAATCTATAATATTTATATAGAAAGTACCCATCTTATTATAGTCTAATATATATATATATAAGATATTATTTAATAGAAATTCCTATTTATAGGTGTAGTATTAAACTAGCTATATAAAATATATATTAGTATATTTATCTTCCTACTAATCTTAATATTCCTAACTATTATCATCTAGTAGTAATTCTTTATAATACTTAGTATACTCTATATCCTACTATTTAGGTATTTACTAAAGTCTATCCCCATCTTATTATAGTCTAATATATATATATATAAGATATTATTTAATAGAAATTCCTATTTATAGGTGTAGTATTAAACTAGCTATATAAAATATATATTAGTATATTTATCTTCCTACTAATCTTAATATTCCTAACTATTATCATCTAGTAGTAATTCTTTATAATACTTAGTATACTCTATATCCTACTATTTAGGTATTTACTAAAGTCTATCTCTTTATTATAATTATAAGTATTATTATTTTATTTATTACTATAATAAATATAGGTCCTATAGGGAAGACTCTAGTTCCCTTTATAGAGATATAGGTAATTTAATAGTTAATTATTTAGAGTAGATAGTAAACTAAAGCTCTCTATTATTTATTAGCTTTCTATTCTATATCTTAATATATCTAATAATAATTATTAGGTTAGTATTACTATCTTAGACTATCTAGTTTATTCTATTATGTACCTTAATCATAACCTAGGGAAGTAGGGGGGTTAGAAGGAAAAGGGCTATTTAATAGGAAACTAGTTACTACTAGGTAAGAAGGGTAATTAGGCCTTAATATCTAATATAATTTAGGGAGTAGCTTATATTACTATTAAAAAATCTTACTTAAGGCTATATAGTCTAAGGGTACTAGCTATAGAAAGTTCTATATAAGATATTCTATGCTACTAGCTATAGAGGAAAATAATAGAGAATTAGTATACTAGTAAATTTATTAAACTAGTTTATAAATTTTTTATTTAGAGTTTAAATATACTATATAATAGTTATTTCTTTCTCTAGTTTATTAATTAATCTATATAGGGTTATATCTAGGTTATACTATACTTATAATATTAAAGGGGTTTTAGTTTCTCCCTCCCTATATTATTTAGTAAGAGATATAATTAAAGCTATATATAATAAGGGAGGTCTCTTAGTAACAATATCTATAATTATATAATATATATTATTTAGTCTCTATCTTATCCAGCTTAGTAGGAGTTTTAATTACTTTTTAAGGGCTATATACTAATTCTTAATATTAGTAGAGTAGATAAGACTATATCTAGTAATACTATCTAGTTTAGAGTTTTACTATTTTAAAGTCTCTCTATAAAAGTAGGTATTAAGGTTTTAGCTAATCTTAATAATTTATTAAGACTATATAGCTACCCTAAGATAATTAGTAAATACTATAGCTAATTAGTAAAATATCTTATTATTCTTAGTAATTATCTCTCTACCTCTCTATAAGAAAGATATATTAGGATAGAAGAATCTAATATTAGCTATATATTATACTCCTCTATTTAGTCTATCTTAATTCTTAATACTATTTCTTAGTCTTTCTAGATCTACCTCTTATCTAGTATTACTATTAGTATAGTAATATAGTAATTAATAACTACTCTTATTACTTAAGCTACTATTATAATTATTATTATAGCCCCTTTATTAGTGTCTATATCTAGAATAATAATAATTAGAGGGATGACTATTTCCTATATTCTAGTTATTATTTAAACTACTAAAGTTTGTATTACTTTGCTACCTTTAATTTAAGTCTTAAGCTAAGTATTAATTAAGGTCTGTATAGATATTACTATTACTTATTAAATTATAGTATTAAGCTATTTTTTCTATCCTTCTATAAAAATAAGATTTAGTCTATTAGGACTATTTAGACCCTATCCTACTATATTTATAGTTAGGGAATTAAGTATAAGTAGATCCTTAGATAATAGACTCTAGGCAGAACTCTATAGATATTCTAGAGATTTTAAAGAATCCTAAGATTTTAGAGATTCTAGAATAGGTAAAGGTAAGTCTAGTTACTTCTTAGTATTTCTAGATAACTCTATATTTAATCTATAATATAAAAGATGATAATCCTAAGTCTAATTAACTAATCTAGGTTTTAAAGTCTAGAGAGATAGGGAACTTATCTTCCTCCTTCTTATCTTCTACTTTTAGTATAGTAAATAGGTTATCTTTCTTATAGAATGCTAGATATCTTAGTATTAGTATTAGTAGTAAGAAATTTTTTAGTCTTTCTAGTAGTTATTTTACCACTTAATTATTGCCTTTTAGATAATTTATATAAAGGGTAAGGAATTACTAGTTATCCTAGAGGAATTCTAACTACTTAAAAAACCCCTATACTACTGCAGAGAGAGTAACTCAGATATAAATCTAATTATCTAGAAATTTAATATCTTTGGGATCCTTTTAATATTATAGTAGAAATATAATTCTTATAGTTATATTTAGGTCTAGATCCTTTATAAACCTGTGCCCTATTTCTTTAAATAACTAGAATTATATAATAGTTAAGATAAGCTATAAGTTAATCTTATCTATTATATAAGTAGTAGATGACTAGCTTATAATAGTATTTTAATATAATAATAATAGTGTAATGATTTATATAGTTATAATAATAATTTAGTAATTATTAGTAAGTTTAGGTGGATATAGTAGAATATAGTATAGAGTCTAAATAAGCTATTAACTAATAAGGAGAATGAAATCTTAATATAAGAGAATTCATACTTATAATTTAAGGTAGTACTTAGATAGATATAATAAAAAGAAGTTAAATAAAAATAGATATAATAAAGGTAAAGGTAAAGATTACTAATTAAGCTAAATCCTAAGCTATGAATTAAGCTAATTTCCTTCTTAGGAAGATGGTTAGGTGGAAATAGTAAAGCTCTAATAATACTAAAGCTCTAAGGAAGTAAAGAAGATTAATAAGTATAGATAAACTACTACTATATTACTTATAAATAAGAAATTAAAATTAGAATAATAATTTTATAACTAATAATGTAAAGGCTCAGCTGTAGCCCAGCCACTCAATTATGCAGCCACCCCTTGCTTCCTAATTGTTTTCAACCTCCTGCTTTCACACCTTGAGCCGCTTTCGAATCATCGCTGAATGCATCTAGGATAGACAGCGAAGATAAATAGTATGCCCCTTATCTGGTATTCAAGAAGACAAGGATTAGTTTTGTTTCATATGATCTACTACTCTCTACCATCCTCTTCCATTGATTATCGTCACCAATTCTTACCTAGTCAACAGGCCATCTACCCTGAGACGTAGATCCTTACAATTTCTAATCCTTCTTTCTTTGACTACTTAAGTATTAGTTACAATGCCTGCTGATTTTCACCATGGAGCTATTGCTTCTACCCCTTCACCAGTGGAACAATATGGTCCCGTTGAAGAAACATCTTCTAATCCAAGCAACTCCTCTACCCCTACCAATCAACCTCAAGAGTTGAAGGGTGCTGAAATACAACAAATCCTATAACAAATTACTAAACTTAAACGCCTTTAACAGATTCAAAGAGTTGATGAGTTTGAACAGCTTTCCCATCAAAACAACACATCTTCAACAGAAGATAGGCAGGAAATTAAATTTAAGAATCTTCCTATCTTTACTATCAAATATTCACTCTAGAAAAGAGAAGAATAGCTCCAAGATATGGAATATGTATTCCGAGGAGCCCTAAAGAAATATGCCCCTGACAAGTTCAAAATCATTGCTGCTATTGCATAAATAGACTCTACCTGCAGGCAGCAATGGTACATCAAAATTCATGAAATATTAATGGAATGACAACAAAACACTAAGAATTTATAGCAGTTTTTCAAAGACTGGACCTTGAGCTTGATCCAAGACACTGAAACTATTAAGGCTAATATTATTATCAAATTACATCGGGCCCATCAACGCCCAGATGAGGACCCTAGAGAATTTCATTATTATCTAGATTCTCTAGAACAACATTTCCCTCGACAAGATGAAAAGCAACGAGCTCTGGCCTTCTTCAGCAGCCTTACACCAGAGTTATATACTTATATTCAAGAACACCTTAATAAACTACCAGACACTCAAGACAAAATGGTGTCTGTAGCTTCGAAGTACTACACCTTTTTACAGAAACAATAGAAACAGAAGAGAAAAGACATTAGAAAGCCTCAAGAAGGGAAATCTCAAGACAGTAACCCATCAAAACACTTTCAAAGGAATTCTGAGAGGTCTATAAAACCTAAATAAAACTAACTTAACAAGGATGGGAATCCCTTAAAATACTATAAATGCAGTAGTGAAGAACATCTTGCTAACCAGTGCATTGTAAGGGATACTAAAGTCTAATTAATTATAGAAAATAATAAGGGGTTGGAGTAAAACCTACACCTCTAACCTCCCACCCAGCAGTAGGGACTACTACTCATTTCTATATTCTAATACAGCTGGCCAATAGCCTTAAAACACACGCTAATCTTAATAGCTACACTAAGGTTGATATTATTAGCATTACTTTTATAAAGTTACAAAAGCTACAGCAAGCTAAACTTACTACCCCTATTATTAGGGTAGTTAACAACTTTATTACCTCTACTTATAGGGTTTAGAAAGTCCCTATCATTGCCCACAATTCTAGGGGTAATAAACAAAGTTTTAAACAAGCTTATATAGCTATTAATTAAGACCCACGACCTGAAGGAAGTCCTATTCTTCTTTTAATAACTACATTACAGGACCTCCGCATCTACTTATCACCATGGAAACACTAATAGTGGTTTAAGACATTAACCTTTTCCCTAACTAACCCTTAAAAGTTCAGGAAACTATATCATAACTATGCAATAGTATTTATATTAGTTAAGTTACCTAAAGAGGTATGGCTCTTAGAGGAAGAGAAAAATAAGAAGTATTATTCTCTTGAGAATATACCTCCAGAACTAGCTAAGTTCTATAATATATTCTCAGCAGAAAAGTTAAAGATTATACCTTCTCACTCTTCTTGGGATCACGCCATTAAAATAAAACCTAATAAATCACTACTATTTGGCCTACTATATCCCTTATCCCAAGTGGAACTTCATGAATTGAAGGAGTATCTTAATAAGAATATTATATATAGAAGAATCTAACCTTCTAAAAGCCCTGCAGGAGCTCCTATCCTTTTTATCCTAAAGAAAGATAGGGGACTAAGACTATATATTAATTACCATGGACTTAATAAGATAATAGTAAAGAATTAGTACCCATTACCCCTTATATTAGAGATTCTTGACCAAATCTCAGGGGCTAAATATTTCAGCAAAATTAATATCTAAGAGGCGTACTATCAAATCTATATTAAAGAAGGAGATGAATAGAAGACAGCTTTTTATACCTAATACAGCTACTATAAGTATATAGTTATGCCTTTCAGCCTTACAAATGCGCCAGCCACCTTCTAGAATTACATTAACACCGCCTTACATAATATTCTTAATATCTTTTATGTGGCCTATCTTAATGATATCCTAATTTTCTCCTAGATAAGAGAGGAACACACTGAACATATCTCTTAAGTCTTAGAAAGACTATAGAAGGCGAAACTTTATGCTAAACCCTTAAAATATACCTTCTACTAAAATTATGTTAAATTCCTAGGATATATCATTTCAGCTAATAGTGTATCTATGGATATAAGCTAGGTAGAAACTATTATTATATAAGAGGAACCCCACAGTTATCATAACATCCAGGTCTTCTTAGGCTTCTGCAACTTCTATTAATAATTTATTAAGAACTATTCCCTGATTGCTTTACCTTTAACTAATCTCCTGAGAGGAATGAAAGAAGGAAAGAAACTAGGATTAGTAAAGTTTAACCTTATCAAGAAGCTTGCATTTCAAAGACTTATCACAGCCTTTTAGGCAGCACCACTATTACAGCACTTTAATTTAGCTCTACTAATTTAGATAGAGATAGATACCTTAAAAGACAGCATAGCTAGTATCCTCTCCTAACTAAATAAATAAGGGAGATGGCATCCTGTTGCCTTCTAGTTAAGAAAGTTCACAGGAGCTAAACTTAATTAGGTAATACTAGATAAAGAATTATTTACTATTATTCATTCCTTTAAATATTAGTATTAGTATACTAAAGGAGCCACACATTAGATTAAGGTCCTTTCTAATCATGCTAACCTGTAAGGTTTCATAAAATAACCAAAGTTAAATAGCAGACAGGCCTGTTAGTTAATTTTATTAATGCTATTTGATTTTGTCATTAAGCATTAAAAGGGGAAGGCTAATCCCACTAATACACCTACAAGATAATATGGTAATTAGACTATGCTATAGTCTAAGAGTAATGACATTATTGCACTAATTTATAGATAAATAGTTACTATATAGTCACTGAGGATTAAGGGTTAAGATGACTATAAACTAGAGCTAGGTAATACACTATTAGAGCTCTGTAATTATAAAAACCATCTATAGTAGGAGGTGATTTACTAAGATAATCTATAGTAGTTAACTAATAACCAGTTAACACCACAAGCCTTAGTTAAGTGTGCTACTCAAAAGGAAAATGTTTATAAATATAAAACTACTAAAGACCTGAAGGGTTTAATTAAATAATTATAAACTAAAGATATTAAGGTTTAACACCAAATTACTACCATTAAGCAAAATGCTATGGGGTAAAAATATTAGAATATTAATTCTGAAGATCTTTTATAATTTAAAGGTAAGTTATTCATGCCTAATACTAAATAATTAAGGAACTAATTAATTAGCATTTACTATAATAAACCACTAGCTGGTCATTTTAGCAGAAACCGCATAGAAGCTTTACTAAGGCAAAAGTTCCACTAGATAAATCTACAAAATAATGTTGAAGCATACATTAAAGAATATCTAATATACTAAGGCACTACAGCACTAAGGCATAGGCCTTATAGCAAGCTTAATTTATTACTATAACCATCCCATCCATTCAGCGAACTGTTAATGGATTTCATAACTGGACTTCTAACAATACTATATAGGATTAATCCAGTTAATAGTATTTTAGTTATAGTTAATAGGTTCTCTAAATGGTTACTCCTATTCCCTGTCTTAACAATAATAACTGTGGTAGAACTAGCCAAATTATTCCATCAAGAAGTTGAATTAAAATTTAGACCACCTAACAGCATCATTTCAGACCAAGGACCAGTCTTTACTAGTAAATTCTGGGCGAAATTATACTACATTATAAAGATTAAATAAAGACTATTGACTGCGTTTCATGCCCAAACCAATAGCTAAATAGAATGGATGAACTAAGTCCTTAAAAGATATCTCTGTTATTTTATTAATGAAGAACAAAACAATTGGGCAACTCTGCTAAGGGAAGCTAAGTTTACTATAAATAGAGCAATCAACACATTGCTAAATAAATCCCCATTTAAAATCTTACTAGGCTACAATCCAGACTTTTATATACATGCCAAGGACGGCACTACAGGGGGAGAAATTCCAGCTATGACAGTATAAGTACAAAAACTTTCAGATCTTTAAGAAAGATTAAAGGAATAATAGCATAAAGCCAGTAAAACACAAGCAAAGCACTACAATAACCATCATAAGGAGTTAACATTAGAAAAAGGACAACTAGTAGGGCTGTTAATAAAGAATCTTAAGTTAAAGGTTCTAAGCAAGAAGCTAGCTCCTACTTTTATTAGACCTTTTTATATGCTAGGCACTGTTGGTTCACAAGCATATCATCTTGCTTTGCCTACAAAATATGATCAAATTCATAATATCTTTTATATGTCATACTTGGAACCATGGAATTGGGCAAAGCATGATCAATTACTACTAATGCCAGAGCTTGAAGATGATAACAAATAGGAAGTTGAAGAGGTCAAGGACAACCACATCATCAGAAATGAACAGTACTATTTGGTTAAATGGAAGGACTAGCCCTCAGAATATAACCAGTGGGTCCATACTAATGATATGACTAATGCACAAGAAGCAATACAGAAATACAAGAAAAGAATTGCTACTATCAACCAACGCAAAGGCGCTGGGAAGGCTTAGCTAAGGCTAAGTACAACAGACGAATGCAGAACACAACACCGACTTAAATATCCTCAAGTACCAAAGGAAAAGACTGATTGATGTCAGCCAAGCAAGTCTGGCCAGCAACCACCATTTCATCACCATAGAAATAGATGCTAATCACCTTAATCTCCTCCATAAAGAAGAGAAGAGAGGCAGCCCAAGCCACATACCCAGTATCACCAGGCATAAGTCAAAGAGCTTTGGCCGAACGATATGCAGCCCAATCATCAGCGGTAGCCCCAGTGTTCGGATACTGAACATGAGCCATTTCGGTGCGACGACCTTCAATACAGTGATGAATCGACCCAAAAACTTACACGCCATTCCTTTTTCTTTCCTGTGATGCCATGCAACTGACGGTGGTTCTGCTCTATATTTTCAAAAGCATTAACAAGCCCAAGAAGGGCGACCGAAAAGTCCTCAAAAAGGCTCAGATCCCAGGCATACTGGGGATCAAAGAACCCAGTATACCATTCAATAACAGCAGACAGGTCAAGGGCGTTCCCAGCCATACTAGGCACAGCCTAAGAAACAGCTGTTAACACCAAAACAACACATAGGACTGACGCAACATACAGGTTCGCAGAGCAAATGACGGGCATTGCACTGAATACACTTCGTAGAAGTGCTGTCCGAAAGCTTGCAATCAACTTCGAAAGGAAGACCCCCTTGGGGGTTGAAGTTCTTCAATGCAGTGCGAAGGCAACACATACACCAATACTTTTTGCAAGTAATAGTATTGGCCATGACGAAAATCAACAGCAAGAAACACAAAGAGGAAGCGAAACGCAACAGAAACAAATAAGAAATCATGAGGCTTAAAAGAACTCAAGTCTTGAGTATCAACAAATGAAAAGGAACCGCAACACTAAAGAAAACACTGCAACATAAAAGAGAAGCATTGATATGCAAAGGTGAAAGAAGAGAAAACATAAACAAAGATATAATCAAGACAAATATACTATGGTCATCGCCCATAACAACATCGTTTACTACCACACCACAGTACACAACAACAAAGAACACAACAAATTTCAAAACACACAAAGCCAACATAACAGAAGCGTTACATCTGCCCTACAATCAGTTATCTCTGTTGATAACATTACATTGCGTCAACTATCGTGATATTATTTACTTCTTTGGGAAAATTTGAAGTTATACAACTCCAACTGAGGACAGTCATTATAACCAGAGGGGGTATAATTGTAAAGGCTCAGCTATAGCCCAGCCACTCAATTATGCAGCCACCCCTTGCTTCCTAATTATTTTCAACCTCCTGCTTTCACACCTTGAGCCGCTTTCGAATCATCACTGAATGCATCTAGGATAGACAGCGAAGATAAATAGTATGCCCCTTATCTAGTATTCGAGAAGACAAGGATTAGTTTTGTTTCATATAATCTACTACTCTCTACCATCCTCTTCCATTGATTATCGTCACCAATTCTTACCTAGTCAACAGGCCATCTACCCTGAGACGTAGATCCTTACAAATAATATCTAATCACCTTCCCAGAAAGCCTAGTAACATGCTACTAATTAGTAGGGTTAGCTCTTTATATTATGGTAAAGATAGCTCTTTATTCTTAGCTAGTAGCTATTATTAATAAGTGACATGAGAAGCAACATAGCATGTGATGTTGTTGACATACAACAGTTAATATCTAAATTAATAGCTTCTAGCTAGTCTATACCTAGGATAAGATTACACTTAATTATATTAACTATCTCTATAGCTAGTTAGTAGACCTAGATATTTCTTATATAGTTAGTAATTTCAACTTCTAGGTTTCTCTAGCTATATAAAGTAATATTATAGCTATTAATAGCCTTTACTAGCTAAGGCAGATATTCTATATTAGATAGGAATTCTTTTATCTATTATTAGTTAATAAAGGTTTATTCCACTCTACTATTAATTAATATATAGTATTAGCAGTAGCTTCCTTTAATAAGAATATAGGTAAGAAAGGCTGGTACCTTACTATTATTAGATTTTTCTCTAATATCTAATACTATAGCAGTATATAGCATAGGGTAACTTAGTTTTTTAAGTGCTTAAGAATCTATAGTTTGATATAGTATTTTAGCTAATAGCCTATTTTCCCTATACTTATTATAATATATACTAGAATAGTCTCTATAAGAGGAATAGGAATATTTCCACTTCCTAGATTCTAATTAGTAGTTATTATTAAAATTCCTACTATTTCTAGGCTAGTAGTTATTTATTTAGCCTTATTAGTTATTATATAGTCTAGAATTCTACTAATTATTAGTTCTAGGTAGGATACTAGTATATTATTTCTATAAGATATTTTTTTATACTAAGATTCCATCTTTAATAGTAGCTAAATAAGAGATATATACTTTTAATAGTTTTAATAGGTTAGTAAATTACTAGTAGTAGCTTTGCTTTAAATAATTAATAAAATATAGGTATAGAGGAAATCTTTATAGATGTAGTTAGGTAGTAGTTTTATAAGCTAACTATAAATATTATTAATAAATATAGAGAATTCCTATATACTCTAGTATTCTAACTATATAGTAGAGAAATATCAGATAGCTACTTCCTTATAGAGACTCTCTAGTATAGATATTAGGTATAGGTAGAAGTCTTAGAAATCTAATTATCTTAGGGCTTTAGTAAGCTTAGCCTTATAAGTCTATTATTTATTATAGTATATATCTATAAGTTAGGTAGAAGCTGTATAAATATAGTTTTCTTTATTTTTAAATTAATCTTAGTACTTTTTAAAGTTAGCCTCTAGGTAATTAAAGAAGGTAATATATTCCTATATAAAATATATAGTAAATTATTTAATATTTACTAACATCTTTAATCTTTCTAATCTAGTAATCTTTATCTTAATTTCTATAATTAGCTTAGTATTAGCTTAGAATTCTATACTTCGTATCTAATTAGGTTATTAACTTCCTAGTTAATAGTAGATATAGATTCTCTATTAGAGATTTTATTTTAGATTTTCTATAGTTAAGCCTAGAGTCTATCTCCTAGATATACTTTTAGATTTCTATCTTTTAGAGTTTCTACTTAAGGTGCTATTCCTTCTATAGTAATTTATAGATTATCTTATTATTTTTATTAGGAATAGTATCTATTACTTATTTCTCTTTTTCTATTATTTAGGAGTTATATTCTAAGAGTATAGTTAATTATTCTATTCTTTTAGGGGTATATTAGTTATTAGTACTTTATAGATAGATATTATCCTAACTATTATCTAGTTAATTAGTTATTTTTTCAATAGAATTAGATAATTCCTTCTAAATTAGGATTATTTAAGCTGCTTTTTCTATAGCTAGGATTAACTTATTATACTAGGTTAAGGTTCTAGAGGAAGATCTTATACTAACTGTTATTTTTATAGTATCCTAATAGGCTAATTAGGTTTTAAAGAGTAATTAGAACTATAAGATTAGTGTAAAGGGAGTAAATAACTATATATTATCTAAGGAAGGAGAACTAATTACTAAGTTATAGAATACTTAACAACTTATAGGATAATTACAGTATGCATCACATGATCTAGTGTATATTGTGGTCTTCCAGTCCACTATAGCCCTTAACATACTCTCTCTCTCTCTAGATAGCTTCTTAGAATATTGCTTGTATGGTAGCTAGTTACCTTAATAAGTTGGATATCTATCATCTCCAGTTGTATATCTCAACACCACAGAGACTATACTAAGAAGTAATAACTGTCTTTATTACCTCACTGGCACTTAAGTGGTTCCATCAGATATAGTGCAGCATATTAAAGTGTCATTATCCCAGTACGCATATTTCAGTAAACAATAATTAATATCCACATGGCATCATGCGCACATCAATGGACAAGTTTCAAATACACATTGGATTAAACATGTGTCAGCTAGTGGTGTAGTTCAGATTGAGTAAATCAGCTAGCCTGGTCTCAACAGATAGCTCAGGCTACAGATATTTTCCTTTGGTAAATTTCGAAGCAAAGTTGACAGTTTCACCCACTTGTTTCTGATGTTGTAGAGTAGACAGCTTTGGCGCCGAGGCCATATCCGTTGTCCACCGGAAAGGACGACAACTTGGGTCATCATTGGAAGAGGACATCAATGAATTTGTAGAGGATGGTAGCAATCTTTCAGACGCTTCTGATGAATTCTGGAAAGGCGTCAGAATAGGCTCTTTTAGTACAGACTTCAATGGCCGATCCGCTGAGACTTACATGCTGCCTCGGGGGGCTTTTCGACGCCATTGAAGTACTTGATCTATCATGACTGAGCACAGGTTGAGACGAAACCCCCATGGCCTCATCTTGCAAGCGCTTCAGCTTTTGCTGCGGAGTTTCTGTCCAAGCTATATCCACTTCTTCCCCTGAATAACTGAGCGATTGTCCCCCTTGAAACTTCCTATTTTTCAATCTAGTCGGATCAAGCCTCGAGCTCAACTCCGAGGGTCTTGGAGGTCGCAACATCCAAATATCACGCTGAGAATTGTTGTTGTGGGCATCTGGCTTTCCTGACTGTATATGTGACCCGTTGTCCATCTTGACCTCATTGGGTTTTGCAGTAACATCACCACGTAAAGGGGGAAGGCTGGGACCATAATCGTCATCAGCCTCTTCGTCTTCGTCTTCGTCTTCCTGGCTGAGACCATCAGTTCTGGTACTCTCAGCACCCTGTTCAGTTTCGGCGTCCTCAGGACCATATGATGATGGCAGCACTGGTCCAAAAACCTTCCGCCGTTTCAGCGCAGGGCTGGTCTCATTACCACTGCCAGGATCATCGGATTTCCGCTTTGTATTATAATCCATTGAACTGCTCATGTTTTCCATTCCTGGTGTTACAGGTGTTGAGGATTATTAGTCATATTTGCAGGTTGAATCACAAGATTACACAAGCCTCACGTGTTTTAAAATCGTTATGTTAGATCTGATACCTGATACATACCATTTGTATCAACACCATCCTCTAAAGCTCCTCCTTATTAGCACCCCCCTCCTTATAGACACCCGCTCTTATAAAAAAGCAGTATATAACCTACTACTGACCTCCTTAAGCCTAAATTTTTAGGGTCTTAGTACAGAGACCCACCTTCTCTTATAACAGTGGCGCGACATAAGTTTGAATACAGGGTATTTACCACTGGCCTGATTAGGAATCTGGATAGATTCTCAATCAGTAGTTATAATAGTCCTAAGAGGGATACCAGGGATGTTTTCTATAAATCCTGGAATAATTATAGTTAATACTATGGAGCCCACAGATGCATAACTACATCTATAGTGATTTATTATTTGCAAGACACCATGGTGTTAATTAATTTAGTAAGGTATCTAAAGATAAATGATTAAATCTGGAGCAGTATAGTAGGGAAGAATCCCTAATCAGGCTAGTGGTAAATAGCCTGGACTCAAACTGATGATGCGCCACTGTAGTACCAGGGCATCTGCTGAAAATAGTAAGGTCTAGATATCATATAACTACTACTGTAACCCTTTATAATCCTATCTTTCTGATTTATTTATAAAATTAAGAGATAGAAAGACTATAAGGTAGGCTTAGAAAGTATTAGTTTCTTATTTAAGAAAAATTATTTATAGAGCTAATTAGAATATATTACTCAAAACTTAATTACATTTATTATATTTACTAGAATAGCTCTATTTTATTTAATACTATACCTATAGCTACTATACTGATTCCCTTACTATATTACCCCACTCCTACTAATTATCTGTAATATTCTTAGTTTGCTAATAAGTAGATACAGCTACAGTCTACTATAAAAATAATGGTTAGTACTAGATCTTCTTCTAGAGTACTAATTCAGTATAATAAGTTAACCCTAGCTATAGAGAGAGTAGTTTAAATAATCCTAATTAAGGAAGAATTAACTAATTTTAGAAAAAGAAAATAACTAATTAACTAGATAATAATTAAGATATTATCTATCTATTAAATATAAATAACTAGCATGCTCTTAGAATCTAAGTTTTAAATAATAAAAAAGAGAAATAAAAAAAATACTATCCTTAATAAAGAAATTAAGATAATCTATAAGTTACTGAAGAAGGAATAATACCTTAAGTAAAAACTCTAAGAGATAAAAATCTAGAAATATATCTAGGACATAGAAGCTTAACTATAGAAAACCTAGAATAAAATCTCTAATAAAGAATCTATATCTACTATCTACTCAGAAGTTAATAACCCAAGTAGATAAAATATAGAATACTAGACTATTACTAGAGCTAACTATAGGAATTAAGATAAAGATCACTAGGCTAGAAGGACTAAAAATTAATAAATATTAATATTAATAGTTTATAATATATTTTATATAAAAATATATTATTTTCTTTAATTACCTAGTGGCCTAGTTTAAAACTCAATTAAGTTTAAAAATAGAGACTTATATTTATATAGCCTCTGCCTAACTTTTAGATATATACTATATTAAATAGTA
Source organism: Aspergillus novofumigatus IBT 16806 (assembly GCF_002847465.1). Taxonomy (NCBI): domain Eukaryota; kingdom Fungi; phylum Ascomycota; class Eurotiomycetes; order Eurotiales; family Aspergillaceae; genus Aspergillus; species Aspergillus novofumigatus. Next base: position 1,101,911 of record NW_020194280.1, read on the forward strand.
GATTTATAAGGCTAAACTTACTAAAGCCTTAATTAAGATAGATAGATTTCTAGGACTTCTACTTATATCTAATCTCTATACTAAAGAGACTCTATAAAGAAGTAGCTATCTAATATTTTACTATTACTTAGTTTTTAATATTAGAGTATATAGGAATTCTCTATATTTATTAATAATATTTATAACTACTAGTAAAACTATCTAACTATATCTATAAAGATTTCCTCTATATCTATATTTTTTAAATTATTTAAAGTAAATCTACTAGATTTACTAACCTATCAGAATTATTAAAGATATATATCTTCTATTTAGCTATTATTAAAGATAAAATCCTAGTATAATAAAATACTTTATAAAAATAATATAACTCTCTATTTATAATTTGTAAAATAATAAACTATATTATTAAAGATAATTAGTTTATTATAGTCTTCTATCTAGTAAGTGTATAGAACTAGATTTAAATTAATAATAAATTTCTAGATTAATATATTATTAGGAATTCTAGATTTAATATATTTAGTAGCTTCAACTAGGGGAGTAGTATAAGATTATATTATTGTGATATCAAGAATTACATCAGAGGTTCAGTATGATCTATGAAGCATATAATAATATTTAGTAATTACTATTATTATATATATAATTATTTAGATTATCACACTCCTTCATAGCTTAGGTAGAAGTATAAAGGGGACTAGAATTTTTTAATATTAATATGATATATATGGTGGCTATAGGCCCACCCCCTACCCTTATATAATTTAGAGGCTCTATCCCTATTATAATAAATTGTTAAATCGCTTATGGCTCTTGCCATTCATGGATTACTAGCAATTACTATAGCCAATTGAAAAAGAATGAAGGTCTGATTCTTCTAAATGAATGACTATCTAGCTCCTATTTATATCCTCAATAGGGGCCAGATTTGGGAGAATGCAAATATGAATTTTTAGCTAAGAATATCAGTGTGGAGGAAAACTCTGCTCCTTACTAATTAGGCAAGTAGTACTATAATTCAATACACCCCCCAGCTAAGCTGATAGGTAAAGCTGCAGAATTCATAGCTGTTAAAGCTATTCCCATCTTCTAAATCTAGTACTTATATTAAATTAATGGTGTGGATTAGGTTGAAGCTCAATATCTTCTATCTAATTAGTTGATGAGCCTAACCATTTTGCAAAAGTCAATATACTTATTCTTTAGTAATATCTTTGTTAGGCCATCTGCTGGCATCTAATTAGTTTTAATCTATTTAACTAAGATGTGGCCTGATTGGATCTCTTACTAAAGCTAGTACTAGTAGATATTAACATAGTATAGCTTTATATACATTATTAGTTCTTAGTTACACAGTAGCCCTACTATTTAATAATTATCATGCAGAATAGATATGTCATGCTCTAGATTAAATCTAATATCTAGGAATAGTTATTTCTACTAATAGATATTCTTTACTGCCTTAGATAGGGCAAGTAATTCTACTTTAGTAGTAGAAGTAGTAACTATTTATTACTTCCTAGTATACTAATTAACTGCAGCACTAAATAGCTTTACTAGGTATTCTTTACTACTACTATAATCTAACTAATCTGCATAGGTAGTATTACTTATAATAATAAAGATATTCCCTATTAAATTATCTCCTCTATATTCTAAAGCATAGTCCTTTATTAAAGTAAGATATATAATAATATAATTAGCTACATTAAAATAGGCTAGACTAGGATTTAATAGATATCTTACTAGATCTGATATTATCTTAGTAATATCTAAGTAAGTAATCACTGCAGCATAAAGGATTAATCTGATCTTAGATTAATAGTAGTATATATTATTAATAGTAGCCTTTTCATTATATAGATATAGATTATCTATTACAGGTGTCTGCACCTTCTAATTAGTTGAATCTAAATAATATCTTATAGTAATCTTATTAATATATGCCTATTAGCTAAGCTAAAGCTTCTGATTTATCTAATCTCTACTAATTTTAATATTTAGGAAGCTATCTCCCTCACGTAGATTACAGAATTTATATTATTCTTATGGTTTCTGAATCAGATTATCAGCATGCTCCTTGCTTTTAGGATAGTAAAGGAATAGTATATTATTAATAGATACTAAGATAACTATCTTATCATCTATATAAAGGTATGAGTCTGTATTAATTCTCTATAAACCTATCTTATTAAGGGCTTTTGAAATATCTCTCTACTAGAGGTGTGATGCCCTATATAGGCCATAGAGAGCTTATCTTAACTAGTAAATATAACCATATTTAGAGAATCCTTTAGCTATATAGGTATAGACTTCCTTATCTAGCTTACTATTAACAAATATGTTGACAGCATTAATTTGCTATATATTAAGATTAAATACTACTATAATAGCCATTAATATGCAGAATGTTTATGTAGCTAGGGTAGCAGTAGTAGTATTATTATATATTATACATTATATATCTCTACATATATAAATATATGCTTTTACCTTAATTAAGAAGCTTTCTTAATTAAATTTATATATAGAAACCTATTATAGTGGAATAATCTATTTATCTCTAGGTCTCTTAACCTTCTGAAAAGTTCCTTAAGCTAATAATATATTATATTCTAACTTTGTAGCTACTTTAAAGAGTTCCTTTAGTAGGTGCTTTTACATTTCTCTCCAGCCATTAGATTTAGTTAGTATTTTATTTTAATAAAGTTATTTCTTTAGCACCTTATCTTATAGTCCTATTCTAAATAATATAAATACTAAGTAGAATTGCTTTAGGCTATCTATCTAAGTACTAGTATAGGTATATTATTTAGCTTGATATTCCTGTTTTCGTTTAATAATGTTATCTACTAAAAAATTAGCACTTAACTATACTTTAGCTTCTTATGGATATTATTAATGTTATCTAGGCTAGCTAGATTAATACTTAATTAATTTATCTCCTCATATAGCTATTTTAAAGGTGAATCTTCTAGCTCTAGCCCTAAGTAATCTAGGGAGTTAGGCAGGGTATCTATAAGCCTTATAGGTATCTCCAGCTCTGGGGAATTATTAATTCTTATAGGTGATCTTAGGGTTATTAAATTAAGTTAAATAGGCTATTCTCTCTATAGGCTATTAATCCAGTCTCCTAGGATGCTATATTAAGTTATTCCTACCTACTCTAGTCTCTAGGCATGCTACTAAATCATCTTACTTAATTAATTTAATAGGTTTATTATATTAGATAGATCTTCCAGGTGTAGTAAGAGGGGTTAGAGGTGTAAGATTTATTTCTAGTAATTCTATATTTACTCTTAGTAATTCTGCTATCTAACTACCTACCTTTTTTAGTATAGTACCTTTACTTATTATATTACTTATTACATTCACCCCCTAAGCTTTAGCCTTATCTAACTTATCTTTATTACTTAATTCTTCCACCTTCCTGATCTGGAAGTTATCTATTACTATAATATTATTAATTTCAATTAGCAGCTCTAGAGTATCTAATATTTTAATTACTTCTGCATGGAATGGCTAATCTAGATTAAATATAATATCTTTATTAAATATAATATCTATCTTATTAGTGATCTTCCTAGTTAATAGATTCTATATCTTCTATATATTAGACATAGTGTATCTAATAAGGTAGCCTACTTAGGCCCTTAGATCCAGCTTCTTTAACCTTAGAATCTTATATTACCTAACATATGCTCTGCATCTATATACACATAGATTCACTAATAATAGCTTCTTATATAGCATGATCTAAATCTATTTTATCTATCTATTCTCTTACACAGCCTTTCTGTATAGGTATTAATTATGTAAGTAGATAGCAGCTTAAAAGATATATAGCTATAGCTTCTCTAGTAATCTTATAGCTATTTACATGCTACAGGCTATTTTAATTATTATTTATCCTACTTATTTAATCAAGCCCTTCTACTCATCAATATATTATATTAAATAATAGATCTTAATATCTTTAGCTTTTATTATTTAATGTATTTACTTCCAAGCATTAGTTTATAATCTAAAAACATCTTTTTAGATATAATATTAAATTATATTTTAACCCATTTAATAAATTCCTTTATTAAATTATTAAGCTAATCTTTGCCTGGATATATATAGATTACATGCCATCCTATTAATTTATATATAAAGTAAGTAGCCTAATAATCACTATTATAGGCTAGGGTCATTAGCATCATATTAAAATAGATACTTTTAAATAGCTTAGTTAATCTCTCTCTAGGTATTTAAGATATCTGCTTAAATACCTTCACTAATCTATATATCTTACAGATTGATTTCTTATAGCTTAGCACCTTTACACTAATAGATACCTCTTTTAGGTACTATACAGCCTCATCTCCTAGATATACAAGCCTTTAATGCCATTATTTACTAGTTTTAGCTAATTCATATAGTTTCTCTAAATGTTAATTCATTACAAAGATATTTAATATAAGATTATATTCTACTACTTCTATATTAAATCTCATGTCTATGCGGTAGATTAGATTGCCCTTTTAATTATTAATAGTATTTATATATTAATTAAGATAAAATTTATACTTCTTTATATAAAAGGTTAAGACTTAGATATATAAGCTACTCTACTAAGTTTTAAGATATGCAGCTTTCTATTCATACTAATTACTCTTAGATTAACCCTTCTATTTCTAAGGATTTATATATTTATTACATTAAAATATATGTACTCATCTTCCACTAGTTCATAGGTGAGGAATTAAGTTTAATTATTATAGATATTAATATCTGCTCCTGAATTAATAATCTAACTATTTCATAGCTTATATACTCTACTTCCCAGGGAAAATATTACTAAATTACTATAAATAATACTTATTATAGTATAGGAACCTTCCTAATTCTAATTAGCTTACTTAGTTAATCTTTTAATTACCTATTACACTCTTAGGTTATTTTACTTAATCCTTTTAAATTTCTCTATAATATCTAGATTTAGCTTCCACCCATTTAGCCTTATTAATTTAATCATATAATAGTACTTATTAAATTTATACCTCATTCCATAGATGCAGTCTTGCTTAGGCTGTTTATTTCTATAATTCTAATTAGCTAAATTAGAATTCTGTTAATCAGAGGATTGCCCCTTAAAGATAGTAAACACATTCTTCTATTCTTTCTAATTAAGGGATTACCACTATTTTTAGAAATTATAAATCTTATTAAACATACCCAGGGATTTAGCCTCTATTAGTCTATCTAATCTCATATTAGTATTATTTGATCTAGCCCCCTTAATACTATAAGAAAGGCCCTGGTTCCATCTTCTCTAGTAAGGGTATTTAATTTAAGATAATTATAAATACCTATCACATCTTCCTATTTGCCTAGCTCACTCTCAATATTCTAATTAGCTAGTTTTAACAGGAGTTAATTATATCTCATTATAATATATAATATCTAATCTCTTCTCTTTAGCTCTAGCTTAGCCTTTAGCTTCTAATACTGCTTAATAGCATAATCTAATTCATTAGTTAGCTAATTAAGATATTTCTATGCTACTATTTACTCTATCTCTTATTAGATAGCTACTAGACTAGCCTCTACTTTCTCCTATTTTATATAGAGTCTCTTCTAGCTTTTAACTTATTAATTATATAAGGTTTTTAGATTAAGATCTACTTTGGCTGGTCTTACTTATTCTTATATATCTTATGTATCTTATGCATCTTAATTATTTAAAGGCTCAGGTGTTGCTACTACTATTTAATTACTTAGTACAATGGTCTGATTAGTTAGTTTAGGTTCTAAGTTGTTAGGGTAAATTAGTTCCTTAGTATATGATATCTTCTTTAGCAAGATATCCAGTATTCTATAGGTCCTAGCTAGGCTTTTAATATGTGAGTCCCATTTCTACTAATTATTAGGCATATCTAGCATGATGGAGATCTTCTTAGTAGATCTTATTAGCTCTGCATAGTAATCCATGGCAATGTTAACTTAGGGGTGACAGTGGTATTAATATAGCTTTAATTCTTCTAATTCTAGCAGCTCAGGCCTAGAAGAATGCTTTTAATTTAATCTATATGTCTAGTAAGGACAATCCAGGCTTATAACTGTTAAATTACTTATGGCTCTTGCTATTCATGGATTACTAGCAATTACTATAGCTAACTAAAAAAGAATGAAGGTCTGATTCTTCTAAACAAATGACTATCTATCTCCTATTTATATCCTTGATAGGGGCCAGATTCGGGAGAATTCAAACATGAATATTTAGCTGAGAATATCAGTGCGGAGGAAAACTCTGCTCCTTCCTAATCAGGCAAGTGGTACTATAATTCAATATAAATATTATCCTATCTAGTGGCATGTCTAGATTAAGTAACTACTTAATACCTAATACTATGAAGATCTAAAAAGTTTATTAAAGGATTTAATCAAGATCTTAGTATAACTATAATATATAGTTATAATACTATTAAGAATACTACTAGTAATATAATATTAACTTAAACTAGTAGGTATATATTAGATTAGCTACTTTAACCTCCTTAGATTAATATATATACTAAAGATAGTAAAGATTTATTAATAATAGGAAATCTTTTAGCTCTTCCCTAATATAATATTATAATAGTAAATATTATTAACTACCCTAGGTCTTCTAGAGAATAATAGAGATATATTTAATACCCTAATTTCAATAAAAGATATAAAATTAGGTTATTAACTTTATTTTAATAGTTCTAAAGTAATATTAATAAGCATAATTCTAAAATTATAATCCTAGTTTAAACTATCTTTCTTTATAGATAAAATAAATAATACTAAACCTATATCTTCTAATATAGAGACCCCTTAAACCTAGTCTATGCTATACCTACTACTCCTAACCTATCTATCTTCTTCTAGGTCTTTACTAAACTATTTAAACTATATTAAAAGGTTTCTAACCTTAAGCCTATCCCTATATATAATAGTAAGTATAGTAAGGATGCTATAATAAAATAGCTTAAGAGAATTAATAAGTACCTTTATAATAAGTAAACTCTTACTTAAAAGATTACTACTAAAATTAAAAGGACTACTATAGTTAAGTATTATCTTACTAGCTGGGCTAAGGAGTAATAGGATACTTATAAATAGAAGATTAAATATAATCTAATAGCTACTAATACTACTTAATACTTCTAAATAGTAGGTATAGGATAACTTTAGTAAGATTAAAGAGGAGAATAGGTATTAGAAAGAATATTAAAATATACTTAAGTAAATTAAATAGTATAATTATATACTATTTCCCTTATTAGAGCTACTAAATATATTAAGTCAAGAATTCCTAATAATATATTAGTCTAGAAGTTTATTACTAACTTAAAACTAGTTCTATATACTTACTAGGTAGAAGATTATAATAAACTAACTTCTTTTAATAATATAGTTTATTATTTTACTAAGTATAAATTAGGGGTTATCTTATATACCTAGATTTAACTTTAATTATTTAGTAAAGTTAATAATTATTATATAGCTGTAATAGATATTAATCTTAATACCAGTATAGCATCCCTAAGGAAAGGGATATATAATTAAACTTATTTTAATTATAGATAGAAGGGCTATAATACTTAAGCTTATACTATACTAAGCTAGTTAAAATCTAATTATAAGAAGTAGTTAGGAAATAAGAAAGATTACTAAAAGAGGAAGTACTAGTTAGTTAATTATTAGAGGCTTCTAATATTAAGGAATATAAAGTATTTAATAGTCTTAAATCTCTAAAGGAAAGGAATAATTCTAATAATAATAATAAGAAGAAGAATTAACCTCTATAAAAGGGTACTCTTTATATAATAGAAGTAGATCTAGAAGATTATAAATATATTAATACTTACTTAAATATTCTTAGGTTAGATATTCTTTACCTCCTTACTAAGATTAAAGCCTCTTAGATAGTGGCTTCTCTCTAAGTACTATTAGATTATAGTTCTAGTTATATATTTATTTTAAAATATCAAGCTAATTTATTACCTCCTTAGTTTTAACTTTAATAAATATCTAAAGCACTGCAGATCTGGTTATTAAATGATAAACTTATATATATATTATACTAAGTTCAAATTCTACTAAGATTAGGTAATTAGTACTATATAATTACCCTATAGGTTCTTAAAATAATAGAGTATAATATTTTCTTAGATTAAGATTAGCTAAAGTATATTAATCTAACTATTAACTATATTATAGGATAGATATATATTAAAGGGCATGGAATAAAGTCTACTACTATCTATTTAATTAATCTTTATTACTAATTAATTTAAACTCTAATTTAGAAGTATCTATTAATCTTATCTCTACTAAAATCTTTTTATATACTTTAGAAAGGATGATAAGAAGCTTAGTTATTATTTATTTATTAATAAATATAAAGAAGTATTAATAGATCTATAGTAGATAAGTCCTCTACTTACTTAGTAAGATAACTATTAAGAATACCTATCTACTACTATAAATCTAAGAACTTCTAGATTAAGTAAGTTAAGCTAAATATCTTTTAAAGCTTAATCTCCTCTCTAGATACTAGTTATTATAAAAAGATAAATTATTAATTCTAAAGATAGCTTTTAATATATTATTTAGTAAGTTTAAAATCCTAGTAATACCTTTTAGACATTATAATATATCTATAATATTCTAAATATAATAAATAGTATTATATAAGATTTTAATTTTATAGTAGTATACCTTAATAATATCTTAATCTTCTTAGACAGATAAAGAGTACTAAGAGTATATTTAGTAAATACTTAAGTCTAAAAGTATTAGTTATATATAAACTTTCTAAATATACTTTTACTAAGAGAGAATTAGAATTTTATAGCTATATTATTAGTAATAGATTTATTTAACTAATACCTGTAGAGCTTAAGGTTATAAAAATATAGCTAAAGCTAATAAATATTTATAAAGTTTAATAATTCTTAGGACTAGCTATATACAATTTTTAATTTATTTATATAAGAGTTTATAAGAATTATAGCTCCTCTTTATAGACTTCTAAGGGAATTAAATACTTTAATTTATAAGAGAAAATTTTAATCTATAGTTAGAAGACTTAATATTAGTAAGCATTTATTATACTAAAGAATACTATAATTTATATATTATTTTGAAGATTACTAATCCTAAACTACTATTTATATTATAACTAATGCCCCTAAATAGGCTTATAGTATAGTACTATTATAATAAGGTAAGAAGGGATAGTAGTATCCTATAGTATATAGTAACTAAAAGCCTAATAATACTAAAAAGAACTATCCTATATATAAGAAGGAACTTCTTATAATTAAGGAAGTATTATAGTAATAAGATTATTATATTAATAGTAAACTAATTATAATTATAATAGATTATGAACGCCTTTACTACCTAACTAATATAAAGATATTTTTAAAATATCTTATATATTAGATTAAAGAATTTCAAATATATAATCTAGTTATATAATGTTATAAGGGAACTAAAGTAGTTATCCCTAATATATTATATTATTAATTTAACTTTATTAAAGAAGGTCTAGTAAATTAAGTGTAAGTACCTACTTTAAGTTTAACTATAATATTATTATAGTATATAACTAGTAAAAAATATCTTTATATCTTATTTAATCTCTCAAAATCAGAAAAATATCCATTAATGATTTCACTCTTAAAAGGTAAAGATCTAGACGCATCTAATTATAGATATATAAGGATATTAAATATATTAGTATATATTTAAAACTCTTAGTTTAGTTTCTTATATTTAATATTAATTTCTTACTTAAGTATAAGTTTACTAGTCTAATTTATTAGTTACTCTCTTACTATTAAGTATATATACTTAATAGGTAATATGCCTTACTTCTATCCCTATTATTATTATTCTTATATTATCTTTAGATTACCCTTAATCCTAGTTGGATTATTATACTACTATATTAGATATATATCCTAATAGTATATTAATAGGCTACCTACTTAGTAGGCTATAGATAAGTATTAGATATAGTCCAGGGACTATATCACCCTATTCCTAAAGTAGTTAATTGGTAGAGGATACTAGGGATAGATCCTAAGGTATAATAAATTAAATACTAAATAATATAAATTACTCTAGGAAGTTTAATCATATCTTAATATTAAATATTATAATAGGAAATATACTAACCCCTACTAGCTTAAATATTAGATGGGGTAACTCTATAATAGTAAGTAACTATATAATATAAGATTATAGTAGAGGGCTTAATAAGTATAGTTAAGAAACTTTAAGAGTATATTTAATAATTAGAATAATAGAATAAGATTCTAAATAGGTAACTAGCTAGTAGTTAAGTCTATTAAAATTAAACCCCTATAATTATAATAGAAATTAATCTAAGCTCTAGGCATTTCTTATATAACTAGATATATATATCTAGATAACTAAGAGAAACTTACTAATAAAGCAGATAAGATCTTATAACTAACTAGACTAATATTTAACTAGTTTAAACCCTTTATTAGGGATTATTAAAAACATACTATAGACCTTTAGAATAATAAAACTAAAGAAATATTTACTAGTTATAAAGCTTAAGAAATAATTAGAAGGAATATTTAGTAATATTAAAATAATACTAAATAATAATAGTAATAACTATAGTAACTTAAGTAAACTAGATCTTTAGGAATATATATTAAGATTCTAATAGATTATATTATATTTAAGTTAGGATAAAGACATAAATATTATATACTCTAAGGAGGGACTAAAGCTAGAAATCTAAAAAAAAAGTTAATCTAGATAGAATAACTAGATATATTTAGTAAGATAATTAAATAAGTAGTTAAGATTATTAATAAATTATAGGATTTTAATATATAAAGAAGAGACTAAGATAACTAGAATAATTTTAGTAATAGATATACTCTAAACTATTAAGTAAATAATAGAAGGCTAATATAGTTATAAAACTAGAAGTATATAGATCTCTATAAACTATAACTAATAGAGTTATATATAATATATATAGTACTCTCTAATAAGGAGAGAGAATAGTAATAAAAAAGAAACTAAATTCTAGTATAGAAAGCTAATATATATATTAAAAGACTATAAAAGATAACCTAGAAAGGGTAAGTAGTATAAAAAAATAATTATAAGGTATAAAGGAGCTTAGTACTATAATTAATAAAATAATTATAATCCTACTAGAACTATTAAGCTAAAGAGGGCTAATAACTAACTTAAAAAGTTATATAATAAGTATATAAGCTTAAGTAATAAAGAAATTAAAGTAGACCTTAGAAAAGAGACTCTACTAACTATAAAAATATAGATAATAATTAGTCTATTAAGAACTTAAATATACTTATAGCCACTAATTAAGAAGCACTAACCAGTAATAAGAAAAATTTTAATAAATAGAAAGATATAATATCTAAGGAAGCTATATACTAGTTAATAGCCCCTATAATATAAATTAATTAGAATATCAGCTCTAATAAAGAAAAGGCTAACTAGAATAAGCTAGATTAAAAGGATTTTCTTTTAATAGTTTAGACTACTATTAACTAACCTGTTAATCTACTTAATAAAGAGTATAGAATTTACTAGGTATGCCTTAATCCTAATAAGGAGTAGCCCTATAAGGTTTTTAAGATATCTAGAAATAACTCTCTATAAAATAATAAAAGAGTAGACTAATATACTATATAGCTATAATAGCTAAATAGGAAGTAGTTAGCAGAACCTAAGATATACTAACTAAATATATAAATCCTTAAAAAAGTTAAGGAGTAAAAGGATGTATCTACTAGAATTTAGAGTATTAGACTTAAGGTAAATCTTAGGAATAATATATAATATACTATAGAAACTATATAATCTACTACTAATAATATAGATAGTAGATAAATAAATATTATTAGGAACTTAAAAGAGTATTAAAGAAGAGGTTACTTACTAGGACTATTTTATAAAAAATATAACTATACCTAATATTTATATAAATATTTCCAAGGATACCTAAAATATAAATAGGTACTATAGATTATCTATTATAATAATAACCATAGTATCTATTATAATAATAAGTATATAGTAAAGTTTTGGCCTAAAATACTATAATTATAAAAAGAAATAATACTTATCTATACTAGAAGCTTAAATACTTTTATAAGGGATATAGATAATACCCTAAATAAAATATAATATATTAGATAGTATAATTTAAGAACTAATATATATTACATTACTAAGGTAAATTAGCTGGAGGATATTTCCCTATATTATATCTAATAATAAGGATTTTAAAGTAGGAAATAGAGTATCTTATAATAATAATATAATATATAAAGTACTTACAGATAGTTATAAATATTCCTAATTAATTAATAGAGGTAATAATTAACTTAGAAGTAATAGATTACTTTATAAATCTAATATTTATAGGAAAATTAGAGAAGTATCTAAACTAATCATAGATTTATATAGAGACAACTTAAGAACTCTTATAATTATAACTAAATTAGGACTAGTTCTAATAGTTATATTAAGATATCTTAAAAGGGATTAATTTAATTATTATACTAATAGTATAATATAATATAGTATTAGAGATTATATAGCTTAGAAAATATAATCTTATAATTAACTAGAATATAAATTAAATCTAGTTTAACTATAGATACTTATAATAGGACTAGACTTAAGGGGAAACTAAGGCCTTATAATATATTAGATTAAAAGATAATAATAATAATACTAAGTAGTTAAAGGGTGGATTAAAGAAAGAGTAAATATTAGCTAGAGAGTAACAGTAGTATTAATAATGATAAAGCTATTAAAATAGGTATTAGAGTATAAGAGTAATTATACTAATATTATAATACTAGATAAAGATACTAAGGAAGAATTAGAACCTAGAAAAATTAATCTAAGTAAAGATATAATTCCTAGAACTAATAATCCTAGGAATAATTCTATCCTAAAAACCCATTTATCCTTGGTAATAACTAATTAGGAGTATATAAGAAGAGTCCTAGGAATAGTAAACCTAGAATATTAAAATAGGGAATAAAATAAAATTATAACAAATTTTACTCTAAGAATATATTAAATTTATAATATTATTTAACCTAAATAGTATAAATTACCTACATATAGTAAATATAACTATAAGATTCTATTATAGAAGGGAAGTTACTAGTATATAGGAAAATCTATTAGATATTAGAAAAAGAATCTATAATACTAAAGGAATATATTAATAAATAGCTATAACTTAGAAAGATATAACTATTAATCTTATTATTAGATTATAATATACTCTTTATATTTAAAAAAGATAGAAGTCTATAACTTTATATAGATTATAGATTACTAAATATAATAATAATTAAGGATTATTACCTACTTTAATTAATCTATAAAATTTAAGATTAGATTTAAGGAGCTAAGTAGTTTATAAAGCTAGATATTATAAATATATATAATTATATTTAGATTATAAAAGGTGAGAAATAGCCTTTAGAACTAAATATATATATTATAAGTACTTAATAATACTACTTAGATATGCTAATATACTAGTATAAATTTAAAGATCTATTAATAAGATATTATAAGAGTATCTAGACCTCTTTATAATAGCCTATTTAGATAATATCTTAATCTTCTTACAGGAGAGGGAAGAATATATAGACTATATAAATAAGATATTAAAAAAGCTTAGAGAAATAATTCTTAAACTAAAATTAAAAAATATAAATTCTATATTTAAGAGACTAAGTTCTTAGGATATTAGATTTCTGTAGAAGGGATCTAGATAGACTAGAATAAAATCAAGATAATAATTAAATAGCTATAACTAAGGAATATTAAAAAGTTTAATAATTTATTAAACTTATTAACTATTATTAATAAGTTATTATAGGTTATATAAATATTATATATTTAGTTTTTATATTACTAAAGAAAGTAAATAGGATAAAGGATATAAAGAAGCTTTTAATAAGATAAAAAATTTTATTATAGAAGTACTAATTCTAGTATAATATAGTCTAAAAGAATTTAATTATTAAGTCTAGAGTCTTAGATTATATAATTAGAATAAGAATAACTTAACTTAGAGATAATAGAAAGCTGTAACTAATTATATTTTATTTAAGGGTTAATTTAAGTAGAACTTAATAATTATAATATTTATAAGAAGGAAACTACTAGCTATATAATAATATTTAAAGTTTAGAGAGTCTACCTAGAAGGAGCTAAGTATACTATTATTATAGAAATAAATTATAAAAGTCTTATATTCTTTATAATAATAAAAGAACTAGTAAGAAGATAAACTAAATAGACTAAAATACTCTTATAGTATAACTTTAAGATTATTTATTATAAAGGAATAGAAAATAGATAGGTTAATATACTTAGTTAATAACTAGATTATAAGCTTTAAGAGAAGGTAGTTAAACTAGTAATCTTAAAATACAAAGAGGATAAGCTTAGTATTAATATATAACTATTATACCCTTATAGAAATAACTAAATTATAAGAGGATTTATATATATAGAAGATTATTAAATTAACTAAAAAAGATAATATTATTTAAGAGATATTTAAAAACAGTAGATAATAAATATCTTTTATAGATAATAGAGGAATAATATATTTCTAAGGATTTATCTATATATCTAAGAATATAAGGACTAAGATTATTATAAAATAGTATAATCCCCTTATATAGTTATATAGATAGCTAAAGCTATTTTAAGGAATTATCACTTTCTAAATATAAGAATTTTGAAAGGTATAAGATTATATTTATTAATATAGAACTTATATTAAAGATAAAACTACTAGGCACTAGCCTTATAGTAAAATATAATTACTAGAAGTACTAAAATAGCTATAGGAATAAATAACTATTAACTTTATTAGACTACTACTAAAGTTAAAAAGATATAATTACCTAATAAAAATTATAGATAGACTTATAAAGTTTATCTATTTAGTTCTAATAATAATAAATATAATAGTATTATAGCTAGTAAGCCTGTTTATAAGATATATAAATATAAATTTAGAATACTATAATATATCATAACTAATAAAAATAAATTATTTATTAAAATTTTAGAATTATTAATAGATTTAATAAGAATTAAGTTAAGTCTTATAACTATATATTATTTATAAGCTAATAAACTAAGTAAGTAAATAAATTAGATAGTTAAGTAATATCTATAATATTATATGAATTACTAGTAAGATAATTGGATAATTTATTTACTAAGAGATTTTATAACTATTCTGCTTTTGCTGGTTTAATTAATAATAAATACTAGAGATAGTGGGAATAGTAGCTTATTAAAGCTTAAAAACTCTAGAGTTAGCTGTAATAGTAATATAGGATCTAAGATATATACTAATACTCTAGATAGTATTATATATTTATAGAAAAACCATCCTGCCTAATTAATGCAGGCTATTAAATATATTATTAATAACTTTTCTATATCTTAGACTAATATTATAAACCTTTATTGATTACTTAACTTAGTTCCCCTAGCTATCTTTGAGATATATCTATATCTATCTATCTTCTAAGTAATAAAAATAAACTAATTTTTTTAAATATACAGAACTAAATTATATTAAATTAGACTATTATTACATTTTAGATTCTGGAACCACATATATAATTTATATAAATAGGACAGAAGTAGTAAACTATTACCTATACAGACCTAATAAGAAAGGATATTAATTTAAAACTACTAAGGGGACCCTATTATATATAGTAGGAGAAGGAAGTTTAAATCTTTAATACTATATAGGAGATGCTATTAATAAGCAATATATCCTATATAAATATTATCTATAGGTAATAATACTTATATTAACTAATTAGCTTATAGAGCTCAGATATTATTATAACTCCTATATAAATATCTTATAATGTGATGATGGAACCCTATTTAGATATACTATATAAGATATAGGAATACTAACTAATATTAAAGAAACTATAGTAAGCTAATCTAGTAGCTATAGTATTAACCCTAATAGAGATCTACAATAGATTAGGCTATTATAGTAAGTCTAAGCTAAATTCAATATTTAAAAGAGGTAATCTTAATAGTAAAAAATAAAGATTAGATTAATTTTATTATAAAGCATGCCACCTAGCTAAGATAAAGAAATAAATATCTTATAAGTATATAAATTAAGTAAGAGCTTCTAGCCTTCTCTAGAATATTAATCTATAGCTAGTTAAACTATATAGAATTTATAGATACCACTATTATCTTATTAGTATTAATAATTACTTCTAATTCTAGTAAATTGAATAGTGCAAGAGTAAGGAAAATAAACTATCTAATTTTTAATTAAATATAATAAAGAATATAAGCTATTAATTAGAAGATACATCTAGATAGAGGAACTAAATTAATAAGTTCTATATATAGGCTAAAGATAAAGGAATTATTAATATTATAATACCTCTAGGGTCCCTAGAGATAAATAATATTATAGAAATCTATAGAGGCTATAGTAATAGCATAGCTAGGGCTATATTAATTAATTCTAGCCTATCTAAATAACTATAGCTATATATAATAAAGACTACTATTTATATCAATAACTACCTAGTCCTTAATAGTAAAGACTATACCCTAATTACTAAATAGTACAAAGGCCTAGGAATTAGTAATCTATTTCCTCTATTTAATTATTATAACTATTTAGCATCCTAATATATATCTATATTAATAAAGATAATTATATTTAAGCCTATAAAACTACTCCTTATACATATAAAGTATAATTAATTAGATATAAGGGAGATAATAGTTATGTCTACCTAGGCTAGATACTAGAAATAAACTAGATTATCTATATAAGAGATATAATATTTAAGAATAGTCATAAAGAAGATAGTTATAAAAATAGTATAGTTATAGTAAAAGAGACTCCTTACCTAAAGGGCCCTACTAATCTAGAACTAATATCTAGCCTAGATATAACCCCTAAAATTGTCTAATATTAGTAAAAAATAGTTTAATTTATATACCCTAGGTCTATCTTAATATAAATTATAATTATACCTACTAACTAGCTAATTAGAATACTAGAATTATCTATTTAGGGAAAAATTTAAATACTTACCCTTGTTCCCTTACTTATAATATATCTAGATATGTAAGTATAAGTGAGAGCTCTATTAGATATATAAACTAAAATAAGTACTTAGTTAGATAAGTAAGGTAAACTAAGATCTCAATTAACCTTAATTTAACTAGCTGCTTAATATTAGCTTTTACTAGAAGAACTTAAAGACATCCTATAATCTATAAATTACTAGGGAACTATATATAAGCTAAATAAGCAAGGAACTAGGTATATTAAAATAGGCGTAGGGATCTTATAGAACTACTAGTAAGATTAGCCCTAAGCTAGTAAAGGCCTTATGATAGTATTATTAGTATAGATAGATTATCTACAGCCCTAATAGCTACAGAAGTAATAAGGGCACCCAATAAGAAAGCTAGATATTTAATAAGACTATAAGAAGGTATATAGTAGTTAGTTAATAACTATAAAGATTGAAAGAAAGATTTTAGATAAGTTAAATAGTAGTATATCTATAAATTAATTAAATTGCTAGATCTAATTATTAAAGATGTTTATATACATAGAAAATACATAGAATATTAAAATCTATTTAATATACTAGAAGATCTAATACTATAAGCACTAAAGTCTATAAGATCTTATTAAAATTTAGCTATACTATTATTAATAAGGTCTAGATCTCATGCCTTATACTTACTATTAAGAGTATCTAAATAATCTATTAAAGGAAAACCACTGCAGTAGCTTCTAGATAAATTAAATAATAAAGTAGAAAGAAAGTATAGAACCTTAGGGGTATAATAGAACTAGAAGAAGATAGAGTTAAAGAAGATATGGATATAATATCTATATTTAGATATACTTTCCTATTAATTTCTAAATATAATTATAATATAATTAGATTTGGATATATTATGATTCTAAGGGGTCTATATATATATAATATTAAGATTCTATATACATACTATAAAGTAATAAAGAACCTATTTAAATATTATTAGGAACCTACTATATATATATATATAAATTAATAAATTACAGGTGCGGTGGTACTATGTGAGTGGTGCTATACTAGCTTATATTCTTACTATGGAGTACCTTAGGAGAATTATTAATTAGTTACTAATATAATACTATACTTAATATACTTCTACTATAATATGGTAGTATATCTATAAGATCTAAGACCTTAGACTAAAAAGTTCTTCCCCTATATAAAAATCCTTTTAATAAATACTAATATATTATACTAACTATCTGCAGGGGATACCTTATAGACTAGTAAGGCTAAATACTAGATACTAGATATTATCACCACCTCCTACTTTATCCAAGAAGATTATTAGAGCTATCTATTAGATTATTATATATTATAAAAGCTTTTTAAATTAAACTAGATTACTAGACCTTAAAATATATTTCAGTTATATTACTAAGTTTTACCTTAATCTATTACTGTATTAACCTATATTAGAAGAATCTAGCAGAATAAGAGTAACTTTAGAACTAATTAAGCTATGATATCTAGAGATCTAGCTATACTTACTAAGAGTCTTCTAAATAGTACTAAGGCACTTCCTTACTAAGATAAATAATATTACTATAGTGAAACCTTAAGCTATATTTAGAATAGAAGAGACAGCTATAATATAATATTCTAAAAGGGAAGATACCTATAATAGCTAATTTCTTACTAATATTTAGAGGAAAGTACTCATTCTTTAAGATAGTATCTATAGGTACTAATACTAGCATATCCCTATTTATACCTAATCTAATTTAAGACTCTTTCACATTATATTATTCCCTAACAGTTGAGATGTAGTAATCAGAAGAAGATAATAGTAATAATATATTAGGTAAACTACTATTAGGCCCTAAGTCTTTATTTAATCTATATAAAATTATTAGGCCTAGACAGGCACTACTACCTAGAATAGTAGATATAGAACTATCTAGTATATAATAGGCATATACTACTAATATAGAAGAAGTTTAAGAGATGCTATTTTCTCCTATATAAATCTAAGTTTTATAATATATTATATAGTAAGCTATATAAATATCTATAGCATTACTAAATATACCTATAGTATCTATAGTATATACTAGAATACTAGCTATTAACCCCACAGAGTATACCACCCTACTATCTATAATAAGTATAGTAATAATAAATAGTAGCTACTAGTAGCTAGCTAATATCGGGTACTTCTTTCTAGATATGCTATATTTATAGGGATATAATAATAATATAATTAATAAAGATAATAAAACCTACTATTAGTCTACCTATACCTTTATTAATTAGCTATATATTATAGTAAGATTATAGGATATTACTAAGCTCTGCTAAAATTTAGATATATATCTTTAAGATAAAGCTATAAAATAGTAGAATAATAAAATTAACTATATTATATAAACTAGTCTTATCTATTCCCTTAGCATGAAAGATTAGTATAAGTAAATTAAAAAGTAATTCTATATACCCCCTAGTTAGATAATAGAATACCTTATAAACACCTATTATACTCTAATAGATATGAACTATTAAAGGTGTTTATTATTATATATCTTACTAGTTATTATCTTAATAAAGTAAGCTAGTAAAGTAGAAGCTAAATACCCCTTAGTTATATATATATATAGCAGAATATGGATATTACTTTATATACTGATATTAATAAACTCTAAGAGGGAATAACTATTATATAGTTTATTAATACTCTTAACTATAAGTAAATAAATTAGTTTAGTTATTATAGAACACCCTCTGTGTAGTAACCCTATAGATAAGGGCAGAACTAGTAAATATAAGGTAGAAACTCAAACCCCTAATAGTAGAACCCCTAAGGGCAGAACCCTTAGTAGTTAAATAGATGGTCCTAAAACCTATACTAGAATATAAATATCTAGGGATAATAACCCCTATACTAACCTAATTAGTAGAACTATAATTAGGCTAATACTTAACCTTAGTAGAAGATGCTTCTAGCTCCCTCTATGCCTCTTATACCCCCTAAGTATTTAGTAATTACTTAAGGTGAAAAAGAAAAGTCTAATTTTATCTATATATAATATAGGTACCCCATACAAACTATAATAAATATATAGAAGAATAAGGCTCTAATCTAGCTATAGAACCTAAGTTTAATAACCCTGACTTTTATTATGAACCTAGTCCTAAATAGGATGACTAATATCCTAAAGAACCAGCTAAAGGCATAGCTAAGCTATAATAAGCTAAAGCCTATATAGTAGAATCATAGGAAATATCTAGTATTAACTATACTAGATACAGTAATACATTCCCCTCTAGTAATATATTATATATATACATCCCTGACTATAACCCCCCTGAAAGTAGAATTTTACTATCTAAACCTAGCTATACCTATTCTCTAATTAAATATAAAGCTAGGGATAGATGTCCTAGGTCTAAACTTCTATAGCTAGAAATATATAACTATATAAGTACATGTAGCACAGTCTAACTTAGTAGTATTAGTTTACCTTAATATAGATTATACTATAATTACTATTAATAAGTAATTCTTATTACATTATATCCGTAATATAAAAATATTAGACTACCTAATACTAATCCTAGTGAAGGGAATATCTAATGGATTTATTAGTACTTAATATATTAATATTTAACTTTCTTTCTTAGCTATATTAGATAGTAATACTATACTTATATACCTAATGTGAAGTCTATATTATATAAGGCCTGAAAGCTAATATATTGATTAGTATTAACACCCTTACGGCTAAAGGCTTTTCCTTTAATTTTATATTATGCACTATTATAATAGCCTCCTGCAAGGACACTATTATACCTATTATAGGAGTACCGAAGTAAAATCATAGAGTAGCCCTATAACTAATCTATACTGATAAGAAAGTCACTATCTATAGGGCATAGATTTATAAAAGATCTAGACCTAAATATAATTATAAAAATTATATTTCTACTATAGTATTAAAAAGATCCTTAATATATTGAATTTCTAGATACTTAGATTTATATGTAATCTACTCTCTCTTTCATAGTATAAGGATTTCTTAAGTAGTTAGAATTTCTCTAGGAAAACTAGCAATTCCTTATCTTTTATATAAATTATTTAAAAAGTAATAATAATTAAGTAGTAAAATAACTATTAAATAGGCGAAAGAATTTCTTACTACTAATAATAATACTAAGATATCTAGTATTCTATAAAAAAGATATGCTATTTAATATACTAAAATTAGAAGATAAGGATAAGAAGGATAAGAATAAGTTTCTAATATCTTTAGATTTTAAAGCCTAGATTAGTTAATTAGATTTAGGATTATTATCTTTTACATATTATAGTTTAAATATAGAGTTATCTAGAAATCCTAAGAAGTAACTAGACTTATCTTTATCTGTTCTAAATTCTCTAAAGCTCTAGAATATCTATAGAGTATAGTCTAGAGTTTATTATCTAAGGATCTACTTATACTTAATTCCCTAAGTATAAATATAGTAGGGTAGGGTCTAAATAGTCCTAATAGATTAAATCTTATCTTTATAGAAGGATAGAAGGAATAGCTTAATACTATAATTCAATAGGTAGTAGCTATATCTATATAGACCTTAATTAATACTTAGCTTAAGGCTTAGAAGCAGTAAGGTAGTATAAATCTTAGTAGTTAAATAATATTTAAAATATAGAAGATAATTATCCCTCTAATTATTATTATTCTAGATATAGATATAGATAATAGGGGCTATAAGTAATAATTATAATAGCTTAAGTAATAAGAGTAGTTATTAACTATTATATTACTATACTACTAGTAATACTAGATAAGATATAGATCTAGAAAGACTAAATAGTAGTATTAAGAATTAAGATAGACTAAATAGAGAAGTATAGTATATAGTAGATATAGGATTCTTCTATCCTAATATACCTTCTTGTAGGGAGGTAGAGATATAATTAATAAGAATAATAAGATATTTTACTAATTAGCTATAGTCTTAACTAATTACTAAGATTAGCTAGAACCTTAATATCTACTTCTATAGAGAGGCTTTAAAGTAGTAGAATTCTAAATTAGATAATATTACTAGATATATAGTCTTATCAACTCTACTAATATTAAAGATTACAATATAGCCCTTAAAAAGTAATTTAAACTCCTATTAAGCTAAGTAAGGTAGAGACTAGATAGTATTTATTATATAGTTATAGATATTATTACTAAGAGATCTCTCTTATTATATATAGCTTTAATTATATCTCTTACTAAATAATATAGAGAGGGAGAAACTAAGTTCTCTCTAGTATTATAAGTATAATATAATATAGATATAATCTTATATAAATTAATAAATAAACTAAATAAAAAGA
Source organism: Aspergillus novofumigatus IBT 16806 (assembly GCF_002847465.1). Classification (NCBI taxonomy): domain Eukaryota; kingdom Fungi; phylum Ascomycota; class Eurotiomycetes; order Eurotiales; family Aspergillaceae; genus Aspergillus; species Aspergillus novofumigatus. Next base: position 1,124,465 of record NW_020194280.1, read on the forward strand.
TAAATATTGCCTAGTTTATTAAAATCTATAAACTAACTATCTAATTTATTTATTTAGTTTATCTATTAGCTTATAAATAATATATAGTTATAAGTCTTTACTTATTCCTATTAAGTCTATTAATAATTACTAAAATTTTAATATAGATAATTTATCTCTATCTAATATAATATATCACAGCATCCTATAATTAATAATTATATATTCTATAAGTAAGCTTACTAATTATAATATTATTATATTTATTATTATTAGAATTAAATAGATAAATTTTATAAGTCTATCTATAACTATTATTAGGTAATTATACCCTCTTAACTTTAGTAGTAGCCTAATAAAGTTAAATAGTTATTTATTCCTATAATTATTTTAGTACTTCTAGTAACTATTTTTACTATAAGGCTAGTGCTTAGTAGATTTATCTCTAATATAAGTCTTATACTAGTAAATATATTCTTATACTTTCTTTCTTATATTTAGAAAGTAATAATTCCTTAAAATAGCTTTAGCTATTTTTTCTATTCCTATATAACTATATATTAGATTATTATAATACTTTATAATAATCTTAGTCCTTATATACTTAAATATATAGATAAGTTTTTAGAAATATATTATTACTCTATTATCTATAGTAAGGTATTTATTATCTACTAAATTTTTAAGTATTTCTTAGATAATTCTATCTTTCTTAGTTACTTTAATAATCTTCTAAATAAGTAGGTCCTCTTATAGTTTAATTATTACTATAAGAGTATTATAGTTATTAATAATTAATCTTTTTATTATTTTAGGATTATTAGTTTAACTATTTTTCCTTAGAGTTTATAATCTAGTAATTAACTAAGTATATTAGCTTATTTATTCTCTATTTCTTTATAATAAATAATCTTAAAGTTATACTATAAGAGTATTTTAGCCTATCTAGCTTATCATCTTATTAGTTCTTTTATTATTATAAAGAATATAAGATTTTTATAATATATTTTTATAGTACTATATAGTATACTTAGCTCCTTCTAGATAGATTCTCTAAATCTTAAATACTACTACTATAGCTAGTAGTTTCTTATTATAGATATTATAATTAAGTTCTAAATTAACTTTCTTAAGTAGAGTATAACTAGTTATAGCTTCCTATTATCTCCTAATTAAGTTATTTTTATTCTAATTATATAATCTAATATATTAGTTTTAATAGTTATTAGTTTTTCTAAATTATATTATACTAAGATTAGTATCTTTATAATCTATTTTTTTATATTAGTAAAGGCTTCTTTGCATCCTTTATCTTAGTTAAATACTTTTATCTTTTTAAGTAGTATAAAAAGTAAATATATAATATTTATATAATCTATAATAAATTATTAATAATAATTAAGAAGTCTAATAAATTATTAAACTTTCTTAATATTCTTTAGTTAAGGCTATTTAATAATTATCTTAATTTTATTCTAATCTATATAGATTCCTTTTATAGAAAACTAGTATCCTAAGAACTTAGTCTCTTAAATATAGAATTTATATTTCTTTAATTTTAACTTAATATTTATTTACTTAAGTTTCTTTAGTATCTTATTATTAATTCTATATATTTCTCCTTCTCTTATAAGAAGATTAAGATATCATCTAAATAGGCTATTATAAAGAGATTTAGATACTCTTATAATACCTTATTAATAAATCTCTAAAATAATACTAGTATATTAGTAAGCCTAAATAATATTACTAAATACTTATAATATTTATATTTAGTTCTAAAGGCTATCTTCTATTCTTTACCCTCTATAATCTAAATATAGTTATATATATCTATAATATCTAACTTTATAAAATATTTAGCTCCTTAAATTTAATCTTAGATTTTATAAATTAATAGAAGTAGGTAATAATCCTTAATTATTATTATATTTAGTAGTCTATAGTTATATAAAGCTATAGACTTCTATCTTTTTTTAGTATAAAGAGTATACTATAACCTGCTAGTAAGTTTAATAGTTATATCTTTCTAAGTTATAGCTATTTATTAATATATTTCTTTAGTATTATAGATTCTTTTTCTAATATCTAAAAGATTTTCTTATATACTAGTAACTTCCCTTCCTATAATAGAATCTTATAGTTATATTTACTATATCTAGGTAATTTATACTAATTAGGTTACTCAAATAATACTATAAATTTAATATATTTTTAGAGTAATATTATTCTTGTATCTATAGTAATTCTTATCTAATTATTCCTAGGATTAATCTTCCTAGGATTATTCAAGTCCTAATTTATTATAACTAAGAATAAGTAGGTCTTTAGGATAGAATTATTCCTATGACTATTAGTTCTAGGAATTATTTATTTCTTAAATTATTTTTTCCTAGTTCTAATTCTTTCTTAGAATCTTTATTTAATATTATAATATTAGTATAATTATTAGTATACTCTAGTACCTATCCTAGTACTCTATTATTATTATCCTATATAATAGCTTTATTACTACTAATACTACTTTTACTCTTTAGCTAGTTATTATACTCTTTTTTAGTCTACTCTTTAACTACTTAGTATTATTACTATTATCCTTTAATCTAATATACTATAAGGCCCTAGTTTCCTCTTAATACTAGTCCTATTATAGGTATTTATAGTTAAACTAGATTTAATTTATATTCTAGTTAATTACTAGGTTATAATTCCTAAGCTAAGGAATCTCTAATACTATATTATACTATTTTATTAGTATAATATTAAAATCAATTCTTTTAAAATATCTTAATATAACTATTAAAACTAGTCCTAGCTTAGTTATAATTATAAGAGTTCCTAAGTTTTCTCTATTTAGATCTATAATTAGTTTAGATATTATCTTTATTTTTTAAGAATCCCTAGTTTTCTTATAAATATTAGATTTATAAAGTTACTTATTACTTCTAAGTTAATTATTACCTCTACTAATTAATTAAAAATATTTATAACTATCTTTAAGTACTTTCTATATTATACTATTATTATAAGATACTTTATTTCTTATTTTAGTACCCTTACTATTAGAGGTAGTATAAGGAAATATCCTCTAGCTAATTTACCTTAGTAGTATATTATATATTAGTTTTTAAAGTATACTATCTAATATATTATATTATATTTTAGATATTATCTATATCCTTTATTCTTAAGAGTATTTAAGTTTCTAATATAGATAAGTATTATTCCCTTTTATAATTACTAATATCTTAGGCTAATACTTTACTATATACTTATTATTATAGTGGATACTATAGTTATTACTATAATAAGTAATCTATAGTACCTATTTATATTATAGATATCCTTAGAAGTATCTATATAAATACTAGATATAGTTATATTTCTTATAAAATAGCCCTAGTAGCCTCTTCTCTAATACCCTTATAAGTTCTTAATAATACTCTCTTATCTATTATCTATATTATTAATAATATACTATATAATTTCTATAGTATATTATGTATTATTCCTAAGATTTAACTTAAGTCTAATACTCTAAATTTTAGTATATATATCCTTTTACTCCTTACTTAACTCTTTTAAGGATTTAAGTATTTAGTTAGTATACTTCTAACTCTACTAACTACTTTTTATCTAGCTATTATAGCTATATAGTATATTAGTCTACTTTATTATTATTTTATAGGGATTTATCTCTAAGTATCTTAGGAATCTTGTAGGGCTGCTTCTTATTAGGATTAAGGCCTACCTACTAAGTTCTATACTCTTTATTAAGTAGATTAATAGGTTAGTTAATAATAGTCTAATCTATTATAAGAAGATCCTCTTAATCTAGCTTATCTTAGTTAACTTTTTCTTTATTAGAGTTAATAGTCTAATTAAGTACTATTAACTAGTATATAGTTTTCTTAGATATTATACTTTCTATTTATTAAAATTATTCTTATTACTAGTTAGTGCTTCTTAATTAGTAGCTATAAGTATATTTAAGTTCTTAATAGACTAATTATCTATATTTTTATAATTAGTAGAGTCTTCTTTTTTAAGATCTATTTTAATTTCTTTATTACTTAAGCTTATATACTTCTTATATAATATTTTAAGTTATTTATTAGCCTTCTTTAGCTTAGTAGTTCTAGTAATACTATAATTATTTCTACTAATTATAATATTAAGCTTCTTTATAACTTATATTTATTTTTTTAATACTATTTTTTTCTTAGATTATTATTTATAGTCCTTAGATATATACTCCAGCTTTCTATACTAGAAATATAGTTTCTCTTTTTATTACTATTTCCTCTTCTTATTAGAGAGTATTATATATATTTATCTAACTCTATTAATTATAATTTACAGAGATTTAAGTACTCTTAGTTTTATAATTATACTAGCCTTTTATTATTTACTTAATAGCTTATAGTATATCTATTACTAAAACTATTCTAGCTATTTTAATCCTTCTAATATATATAGAAGTCTTATAACTTATTATTAATCTTAACTACTTATTTAATTATCTTACTAATTATATCTAATTACTCTATCTAAATTAATTTTTTTTAGATCTCTAGCTTTAGTCCTTCTTTAAAGTATATAATATTTATATCTTCATCCTAACTTAAGTAGGATATAATCTATTAAAATCTTAATATATTTTCTCTTATAGATCTAGTTTATGTAAGTTACTATAGTTATTATTTAATATTTTTTTCCTTATTAATATTACTAGATATTCCTTCTAGTTATTTCTTAAAGACTTTATAACTAATAAATATTTCTTTAGTCTTATTATCTTAAAGGTCTATAGTATATTCTTAATAATCCTTAATAAAGGGTTTAAACTAGTTAAATACTAGTCTAGTTAGATATATAGTTATAAATAAGACCTTATCTATCTTTTTAGCTAATTTCTCCCTATTTATCTAGATATATATATCTAGTTATATAAGAAATGCCCTTAGCTTAGATTAATTTCTATTAAATAGTTCTAATAGTCTAATCTTAATAGATTAGACTATTAATTATTTATTTAGAGCCTTATTCTATTACTCTAATTATTAGATATACTCTTAGAGCTATTTAGCCATACCTATTAGGCCTTTAGCTATTATCTAAGATTATATAGTTACTTACTATTATAATATTATCTAACTAATTCTTAAGCTAGTAGGGGTTAGTATATTTCTAGCTATAATATTTAATATTAAGAGTTAATTAAACTTCCTAAAGTAATTTATATTATATAGTATTTAATTTATTATACCCTAGGATCTATCTCTGCTATTCTCTACTAGTTAACTACTTTAGGAATAGGATGATATAGTCCCTAGACTATATCTAATACTTGCCTAAGGCCTACTAACCAGGTAGCCTAATAATATACTATCTAGGTATATATTTAATATAGTAATATAATAATCTAATTAGGATTAAGGGTACACATAATTTGAAGACTCTACGCCCCCTGCAATGAGCGAATATTCCATATATTACCCCTATCTTTCTGGCGTCCTCTCCTACTATAATTTACTTCCTATAATAGAACTCTCTTAAATAAAGAAGGGTCCCTCTATATACTAGAATCTTAAGATAGTATAGGGGCCTACTAGCTTATAGTTATCTAGCTTAATAGTGTAGTGTAATTAGGGAACCTATAGGTCTACTATATATATAACCCTTAGCTCTAAGATAAGGAGCTAGTACTAGTGGAAAATTTTAACAAAAAGAGATTACTATATATTAATACTCTCAATCTTATATATATAAGGGATACTATATATTTATCTAGTAATATCTATATACTCTATAAAGATGCTTTTCTTACCTAGTCCAAAGGGTAGATACTTATTATATAGAGATAAAGTCTTAGTAAGGATATAGCTTAATACCTTCTTTACTACCTAATTAAAGAGGGGGCTTAGAAGCCTAAGTAGTACATTACTATAATCTTACTTAAGACCTGTTTAAACTTCCTAATACTAGTAGGTAATTATATACTTAATGGATTAAATTACTAAAAGTATATTATATATTAAGATCTCTAGATCTTATTTAAGATATCTATATACTATCATATTCTGTGAGGTTATAGTATTATCAAAGTATAAATAAGATCTTATATAATAAGAGAGTAGATATTTATTAGAATAAGAATTTAACTACTCCTTCTTTAGATACTAATTAGCATAAAGCTATTAAAATTATATTATCTTTTAAAGTCTTCCTATACTAGCTTTATTTCTTTATAGAAAGGTATATAAAGTACCTTCTACTAGATTTTTAATATAATCTTATACTTCTCTTATATCTATATTGTAAATTAGCCTAGAAGTCTAACTCTTATTACTTATCTAGAGTTAATATCTTAAGGACTTCCTTTTATAGAGCTAAGTATACATAAATAAAGATTTTATTATAATACTAGATTTAAATTATAGTATTCATTAAAGGGAAGATAGCCTTAATTATATTTAGTAAAGTTTTATCTTTATTAATTATAATTATATAGAGATATAGATCTACAATTTCTAGATTTTAGTAGATATTATAAAGGCTTTTTAATATAAATTTATATAATTCTTACTTCTTATTTAGAAAGGTAACTCTAATATAGAAATATTATATTTATAGTAGTACTACCTATAATATCTAGTAGAGGCATGTTAAATCTATTTATCTTATATATATAATCTAAATAATATTTATAGATTATACTATAGAAGTTCTAGTCTGCTCTCATATATATAGAAAAGAGATAATAAGATATTATCTTTATTGGCCTACTAGTTAAATATCTAATTACTATCTTCTAGGAGTATATTAATAAATTATTAGATTAGTATAAGGCCTCTAAGAAACTAAATATATATAGTCTTTAGTATAAATTATAGATATTTTATACTATAAGATTACTCTCTTCTTAATTCTAGAGTATTTAAAGAATTTAATGTATTGATATAACTATTTCAAACTATATTTTAATCTAATTAATTTACTTATCTCCCTTATGTATATATGGAGATATAAGTATGGAGATAGGTGCTAGATTGTAGTTATAGTTTAGATTCTATATAATAATTATATACTAGTTAAAGGGCTTCTTATATTAAATATAGATACTAAAAGAATAGTCTATTTAATAAGTCTTTATCTCTTAAATATAATTATCTTTATTAATTTATATTTATAGACTCCTCCTTAGCTATAGTAGTAGTAGATCTTTATAGAGATAGGCTCCTTCTTAGTTATATTTAAATAAACTCCTATAATAATATAGCTATATACCTCTATATATATATAATTATATATAAATATAATTATTACCTCTACTATCTTAAAGACTTAATTATCCAGTAGAGGAGGTATACTATAAGTATAATTCCCTGCTTCTTACTATCTATTACTATCTTATGCGGTATTTCTTCTCTATACTAATATTTTACTATATACAAATATCTATAATATTATATTACTATCTTATAATACCCTAGCATTATGCCCTAGCCCTTATTAAAGCCCTAGTGCTAGTACATTTATAGTTATGTAATATTAAATTTTAACTAATTACAGAAGGAAGGTGTGTCCCTAATTTGGGAGGGTATATCCCTAAGTTAGGGGGGTGTATCCCTGACGATTACCTAAATTAACTTAGATGAGTGTAGTATGCCCTGATAATATAGGTGCCTGCTCTAGATGGCATTATTTATTATTTGTATGGCCACAGCAATACCCTCCACTATGTACTAGTAAAACATACACTAATACACAAGTCAAGGAGGTATCAACCACTGCTATAAAAGCATACATCTCTGGAAAAATGACACATAATAAAATATAAAACTTATTCAATGGTAGGATCTATCTCCATTACATCTTCATCAGCATTACACACAAGATTCGACTTAACTTCTTTCACTATTCTTTCTGCAGATCTGCGCTGAGTCTGAGCTGCTCTCGCTCGTCTCCTGGACTCAAGGATGGCTCTTCGCACATAATCATCCTCCTCTGGAACGGTCAGAGATTTGGGATCCCTGTAGAGGACCAATTCGTTGTTCTGAGGCTGTGTATCAACAGTAAATAACTTCGGCAAAGTCCCCAACTTGGCTCCGATTTCGGGCAAAAAGGTGATTGAGTACTCCTGAGCATCAGAATCTGCTAGCTCAGAATCAAGATCATGAATGTATATTGTATGCTTAGTGTCATCCAACATCATCCGCTCAGTCGTATCAAATGGATTTGACTGAATTGGAGATTTGCCCCCACCACATATCTGAGGTGTGCCAAACAAACGCGGTTCTAGATGGGATGAGAGTCTTAGTCCATGACTATACATCGAAATTTGAACGCCGATGTTGATGGATGATATGACTCAAAGTGTTACTGGACAAACATACCTATTTGCAGCCGCCCGAACTTCTTTGCCAGAGGTTGGTCACCATCAGGATCATTTTCTGCGGGTCGCTTTTTCCCGTGCTGGGGTGCCTCACTCATCAGGAACTCAAACCACCCACCACCACCAAGATACGACATGCGCAAAAGAATATGATAAGTTAAGTATTCTTTTGGAGATTAAGAACACTCATTAGTATCCACTGTCTTTAGTCTAAAAAGGATCAAGGAATCATCGACCTTCACTTGATGCGAATTTCCAGAATTATGAGAAATGGGGATATGGCCTTGAGTCATCCGCCGTTACCGTTTAGGTCAAACCCCAGAAGATTCTACCACTTTCACACTACACCTACCCCAGAACAAAATCAACTCCATACGAACCATCGACACTTCAGAATGACTTCAGACTCCGAAGGCAGTCCATTCTGGACTGCCAAACGCGTTCGCGACACATTCCTTGATTATTTCAGACAAAATGGCCATACATTCGGTATGTTTTTTGGGGCTTTTGACGGCTCTTTATCAATCAACTGACAATGTTAAGTTCCGTCTTCTCCTGTTGTACCCCTCTCGGATCCAACATTGCTTTTCACAAATGCTGGAATGAATCAATTCAAGTCCATCTTCCTGGGCACTGTGGATCCGCAATCTGATTTTGCAAAACTGAAAAGCGCAGTAAATTCTCAGAAAGTCAGTCTCTAACTCTCTTTGATGTCAAAACTGCTCACTAAATCAAATGGCAGTGCATTCGTGCTGGCGGGAAACACAATGTAAGTTACACATGTGATTCGACAGGCAAGATAACAGAGTCTGACAGAGGTGAATACAGGATCTGGACGACGTGGGAAAGGACAGTTACCACCATGTGAGTCAAGTTTGCCATGGTCCAGTCAAGCACCCGGACGCTAACGAGGGATTTTAATGAATGGATAGACTTTCTTCGAGATGCTTGGAAACTGGAGCTTTGGCGACTATTTCAAGGAAGATGCAATCCGGTACTCTTGGGAACTTTTGACGAAGGTTTACGGTTTGGACCCCCAACGCCTCTATGTCACCTACTTTGAGGGTCACGAAGAGGGTGGACTCGAACCTGACCTCGAGGCAAAAGCTCTATGGAGAGCTGCCGGTGTTCCAGAGGATCATATCCTTCCAGGAAACATGAAGGACAATTTTTGGGAAATGGGCGACCAGGGCCCTTGTGGGCCCTGTAGTGAGATTCATTATGATCGGATTGGCGGCCGCAACGCTGCTCATCTTGTCAATCAAGATGATCCCAACGTTCTTGAAATATGGAATAACGTGTTCATTCAGTACAATCGCGAGTCTGATCGGTCTTTGAGGCCTCTGCCAAATAAGCACGTCGACACTGGAATGGGATTCGAGAGATTAGTCTCAGTGCTTCAGGACAGATCGTCTAATTATGATACGGACGTGTTCTCTCCGCTGTTCAACGCTATCAAGAACATCACCGGAGCCCGGGAATATCGAGGAATGTTTGGCGCCGATGATTCTGATGGAATCGACACGGCTTATCGTGTTGTCGCGGACCACGTTCGAACATTGACTTTCGCCATCTCAGATGGCGTCACGCCAAACAGTGATGGTCGTGGATATGTTGTTCGACGTGTTTTGCGCCGAGGTGCTCGCTATGCTCGAAAATACTTCCAGGTTGAGATTGGAAATTTCTTCTCGAAAATTGTTCCAACACTCGTCGAACAGCTCGGAGACATGTTTCCCGAGTTGAAGAAAAAGCAGCACGATGTCATGGAAATATTGGACGAGGAAGAGATCTCGTTCGCCAAAACCTTAGATCGCGGTGAGCGACAGTTCGAGAACTATGCTCAGCAAGCAAAGATCAAAGGCGATGACAAGCTTCATGGTGCTGACGTTTGGCGCCTGTATGACACATTCGGTTTTCCGGTTGACTTAACCCGTCTCATGGCGGAAGAGCGTGGGTTGAATATTGATGACCTCGAATTCGAAGAAGCGCGTTTGAGAGCCAAGGAGGCTAGTAAAGGACAGAAGAAGTCGGCAACAGGAACCGTCAAACTGGACGTTCACGACCTGGGAAAGCTGGAGAAAATGAATGACGTCCCCAAAACAGACGACAGCGCCAAATTTGGAAAGGGTAACATTACCGCTGAAATCAAAGCGATTTACCACGGAAAGAACTTCCATTCATCGACGGCGCAGATATCAGATGGGGAACAGATAGGCATCATTCTGGACCGCACGAATTTTTACGCTGAACAAGGTGGACAAGAGAACGATACCGGCAGAATCATCATCGACGGACGGGCAGAGCTAGAAGTTGGTGATGTTCAGCTTTACGCTGGCTATGTCCTCCATACTGGCTTCATGAAGTACGGTTCTTTCTCAATCGGTGACGCCGTTCTGTGTGAATACGATGAGCTTCGTCGCTGGCCCATCCGAAATAATCACACGGGCACACACATCCTCAACTTTGCGCTCAGAAGAGTTCTTGGAGATTCTGTCGAGCAAAAGGGCTCCCTTGTTGCTGCTGAAAAACTCAGGTTTGATTTCTCTCACAAGTCTGCAGTCACAGAGAAAGAATTAGAGAAAATCGAGGAAATATCAACCGAGTATATCCGCCAAAACTGTGATGTCTACTCCCAAGAAGTTCCTCTTGCAACTGCACGCCAGATCTCAGGTGTTAGAGCTGTCTTTGGCGAGACGTACCCTGATCCTGTCCGAGTCGTTTCTGTTGGGGTGGAGGTGGAGGAGATATTGAAGAATGTGGAAGATCCTCGCTGGCTTGAAGTCAGCATAGAATTTTGTGGCGGAACTCACGTCCAGAAGACAGGAGACATTAAGGACTTAATTATTCTAGAAGAAAACGGCATTGCTAAGGGGATTCGTCGGATCATCGCTGTGACTGGGGAGGACGCCCATGAAGTACAGCGAGTTGCCAAAGAATTCGAGAAGCGGCTAGATCGCCTGGATGCAATGGCTTTGGGGCCGCAGAAAGAACAGGAAGCCAAGCAGATACAGGTTGAACTAAACCAACTCTCGATCTCTGCTGTCCAGAAATCTCGTTTTCGAGAGCGTTTTGCGTCTATTAACAAGCAAGTCATTGACGGACAAAAAGCGCAACAAAAACTCGAAACAAAGAAGGCGCTTGAGGCGATCATTTCATACTTCGAATCCCCGACGAACGAAGGGAAGACGTGTTTGGTGACCAGGCTTCCTATTTCTGCAAACGCGAAAGCCGTGAGCGAGTCGCTAAACTACGTTAAGTCTAAGTTGCAAGATAAGACCGTCTATGTTCTAGCCGCCGATTCGGAACAGGGTCGCGTTGCCCATGGTTGCTACGTTGCAAAGGTGAGCCTTCCCTTGTGTTTCACATATGGTCCGGAAGTCAAGTCTCATGAGGTCTTCTATTGTAGGCATTGCTTGACCAAGGGCCTCGGCCAACGACATGGCTGCGGTTGTTTCTAGCGCTGTCGGAGGGAAAGCGGGTGGGAAGGGTTCGACGTCTATCGGCAATGGCGTGCATCCGGACAAGATCGAGGATGCAATTGCATTGGCTTCTGATTACTTGGCAAAGTTCAAGCTTTGAGGGTTCTGTGCGACTGAGTTTCGCTGACTGGTTTTGCCCCTGCAATTAATGGTGAACCTGAACCTTGAGGTTTAGATGCCCTTACCCTTGAGCTTGAAACAAACTGTATTTGAAAACAGGATGAGTACGAGCTAATCATCTTTATGGTTATCATCCTATTTTAGGATCGCAAAAAGCACGGACTTAGACCAGAACACCCTCACATCTCTCCGCATTGTGTAATGAGCACATCTTGGCTTGGCTTGTCCCTAATTGTGCGTGTATTTTCGATCATCCGCACGATATCCATGCCATCCACTACCTGCCCAAACACGACATGCTTCCCATTCAAGAATGGAGTCGCTGTAGTTGTTATGAAGAACTGGCAGCCATTTGTATTTGGCCCAGAGTTCTGTAGCACTCAGCACCATCCGCAACTCAACGGTACCCGGGTCAACTTACAGCCATGCTTAAGAGACCTGCGCGGTCGTGCTTCAGAACAAAGTTCTCATCTGGAAATTTGGGGGTGCCATAAATGGTACAAGATCCTGTTCCATCGCCATTGACAAAATCGCCTCCTTGTATCATAAAATCTTTGATCTTGAAAGCGGTTTTGGATCAGCTTTCTGCGCCGACACGAAGGACTGTAGACGTACTACTCGGTGAAACTTGCTGTTCTTGTATCCTTGTGGCTTTCCTTGGGAGTTTTTGCTTTCACCTGTGCAGAATCTGCGGAAATTTTCGGCTGTCCGAGGAGTGACATCTGCGAATAACTCCATTTTTATGCGACCTAGCGGTTCGCCTATTGCGACTGAATGTCAGTGACGGGATCATGGTAGATAGAGATTTGAACCTGATCGACCGGGATAATCTAAATATGCTAGCAGACATGTCAAGGGGGACACAATGGCTGGGTGCAAGTAACAACACCTCCACATTCTGGTATGGGCTGAGATAAAAGATCAGGTACTGGAAGCTCACCTCCTAGGGTTATGTCGAAGAAAACGATTGGATTGGTGTCCGTCGCTGGGCCTGTGTGAATATCTTCCATTTTGATGTGACGAAAACGCGACTTGTGGTGGATAATAGATAATTACTGATATTTCTGTTTTAAAGTGGTTAGTTAGCACTTCTACATACTTTTCTGTTGGTGACTTAGTACCAGTATGGATTAGGTATGACAGAAGTAACCTGCATCCAGTATTCCTACAAACTACTCCACCAAAAGAGGAAAGGGGGGAAAGAAGGAAAATCAAGACAGAAACAAAGAGAAGAAGGAAAAGACTTCGCCCCCTTGAACAGGGAGAGGTAAATTCTAATATTCTCCATATCACTGTAGAGCGCCAGTGGTTATACATATCTAACTATTTTATTACTCTGTAGGTGAGGTGCTTGAAGTATCCATCTCTAGTGTACCTTAGACACTTCCATTTATGCACAGGTCAGCAGTCTTCCCGCCTCTATCTCTCTCTTCCGCACTTCCATGTAGGTGATAACGGCATGATACCACTCTATGAAGTCTAATAGCTCCAAAGGTCTATTACCGACTTGATCCTTTAGAGTAGTAATAATGAGATGCAGAACATGACTTAATTAATGTATATAATTAAACAACTGAGAGGAATGTTCCATCCTTCTCATTTCCTTAGGCTTATATTTATATGTACCAGAGACCTCGTGACCCAAACTATATTTGATTAGCCATCTCCGTTAGTTCTGTTTCTGCGAAACATGGTACCCTTCAACAGCCCAACACGGAATCCGGGACAACCTTAGAGAGCATGAGAACATACAGAGGGACTCAGTGCCAAACAGAGAAGGGCAAGAAGGAAGATAGAGAACCCTTCAGCAAGTTGACCTAAACACACAGCATGTTTAGTGATGACTCCCCAGGTGCACAGCTCTAAGTGTAACTGGAGTCATATGCTTCCCCCCAGATGAGTGGATATACACAATCGTCATCTACAAAAGCATCACTCCCCTTCAAGGTCTCTATACACACTCGAAGTGTCTTGAAGGAACTGAGTCTTACTCGCCAGTGATCTACCTATCCTTGCCCGGTCAATGAACAAACAATCGGAGTGGCCTCTTCCACCTTTCAATAGGTTCATTTTCTTTTAATAAGTGACCGATACTGCATTGCCAACATCAGTCCTGCAATTGTGGCCTCTTACCCCGAAGATGTCCTCCACAAGCCCTGTTCCTCCCTCGGGCTCCACAAACAGCGATCGAGCTGCAGATTCCAGTTCGAGCCCTACGAGCTCACCGTTATTGTTCTTTGTTGCCCTTGGTTTCGGGGTCGTCTTCACGAATCTATGGTATGTTCAGAGAGGCATTGTCTGCACTTCGTACGCATCGATTCATATCTGAGGTTTGATGCTAGGATCATCGTTGGTGTCAAGTATTGCTTTCGATATAATCAACGGAACCGCCAACTACGAAACGAAGAAACGGGAGAACCGATAGACCTGGTTACTATGCCCGTACGCATAGACGAAGAAGGGAAAAGAAGTTGATGACTATGGACGAAGTTAATTTGCGGTTTCCACTCACAAAGTACAAGGCGTGGAGGTCGACGCGGGCAAACGCCAACATTCCGACCGCAGAGGTGATATCCGCAGCCGACAGCAGTCTACACAGTCCAAACATCAAGAACGGCACTTTGGTTATAGATACTAGTGTATCGCCATCTTTAGTGAAACCTGCATCGACGGATAGTCAACGGCAGATTGGGCCCACCATCGCACAAACTTCAACAGTCGCACCAGATGCTGGAACGCAATTCGCTCAGTTAGACGAAAAGACCGATGGTCGTGCAGTTTTTGCTGATTGCACTCACGCTCGAGACGTATCAGGGTACACCAACCATGAGATGAAGCACGTACATAATCAGGACAGTTGTGAATACCATGGGTTGGAAGACATCGGAGAGGCCGACCATCCCAGCCGGACTGCAACACCAGCAGAGCTTCTTCCCACTCCCGGAGACTCCTGTGCAATATGCCTTGATGCGATCGAGGATGACGATGACATACGTGGGCTGACATGCGGTCATGCTTTCCATGCATCCTGCGTTGACCCATGGTTGACAAGCCGGAGGGCCTGCTGCCCACTCTGCAAAGCAGATTACTTCACCCCTAAACCTCGCTCTGATCCGGTGGCGGAGCGTGCGAGCACGGATCGCCATAGTATGGTGGGAATGTATGCTCCTAGCCGACCGCGGCCTGCATTTATAGGATGGCGATCGAATCCATTTCGTCGAACAACGATATTGCCCCAGCGACTCATGGAACGCGATGGAATCCCGCCATCGCAGCTGTCGGGTGCACTCAATGTCGATTCGTCCATGGCGCACAATGCATCTGACACGAGGTCAGAAAACTCCAGACCTCAGCCCTGGGGATCAATGCGGCTGTTCCCTCGTCTTCGCAACTCTCTCCGCCTTCCATCCTCAAGTTGGCATCGTGCACCGAGGAATGCGGGTTCGGCCATGAGTGCTTCTCAGCCGAGTGATAGTCGGAGTACTGCAGATGTCGAAGCAGGCTTACGTTCTTAAAACGTAGCTAGTCATATCGCGTGCAGGTCTAATGGCTCATCGACTCTACTTGATTGATGAATGTCTTTGCTTGAATTATGGCGAGTCCGAAATTTCGCCCCAAAGTGGTTAATTGCACCCGGTATGGTTTATTTCATGAGCGGACTCGAGAGTCACTCGGAGATTCTTTCTGCCTTCTCTTGCAGAACCCCATATTCATTCTGTCCGCCCTGGATGGCGTCGACGACCTTCTCGTCTCAAGAGACTAGACCCGTTCCAAGGGCCGCTGAGATTTGCTTCAGCGAGACAATTGCTCACGTGCGAGGAATGATTTCTCCTTTACGCCTTCATTCTTACCAAATAATGTTGGTAGTCTTCAATGTAGGTATAAGCAGGTCAGAGCCTGAGGATCTCGGAGAATCTGACCCTTTAGTTTCAGAAAAAGAAAAAGACAAAGAAAAAAAAAGAACGCCATAATAGCAATTTCAAAACCACATCATATCAGAACGTGACAGCACCACCCTGCGCGTTCAGCTTTGTGTAGTGAACACTGGCACAGCATCGCCCTCAACCAAATACCTCGCAGCAACCCTCATAGGGTCAACTTCAAAGATATTCTTATCCCTGTGCTTTCGTGGGCCCAACCCCAGCGCTGATGACGCCCGGCAGGTCATCTTGCCCAACCCTGAACAACATTCCAATAGCACCGCCCAGCGCTATTATTACCATGATGCTAGCCGTTGCTAAAAGGAAAAAGGGAGAGCTGATATCTTGCTTTTCACAAGCGGCGCCGCCCCATCGGATAATCCGGGTCGTACCATCGTCTTGTCTGATGGTTGTTGCATGGCATTTGCATACAAAACAGTCATTGTTGGTAAGTCCGCTCTTTGACTCCGATTTCCTGTAACAAGACCCATGTCCTGAACAACCACTGGTTGCTTCGTTACAAGATGAATTGGTGACATGGCAGGTTGGATTCGGAGACGTTGAACCGGGCGACTGCCTTCTCAACAATGACGGAGATGCCATGTCCATTTGTAAGGTTTTGGCTTCATGGTTACCACGACGGCTCGGGTTTTGTGGCATTCGGGAATCTTGGGAGTCCGGCATGAATATAACAGTCACTGCTGTACCATCCAAAGACAGCGAATGAAGATCACTCATAAGAGATCTCAGCAAGCCAAGCAGTACTGTGTCATGTACTGATCCGGAGAAAGACTGCAATGTCTGTCAAATACAAGAGAACTGATAGGTATAGACGAAGGAGTACCTTGAATGACAACCTCAAGATCAAGGGCTCTTGATCGTTAACCCATGATTCCATGATATTGACGTACTCAGGTAATTGCTGACCAAGTGCGTGCGCCACTGGCTTGAAAGCCGATGCGTTAGGCAGGCAAGATAAGAGTGTCTAGGGTTAATCGCAAGTCAGTCCGAATATTTTTTTAACACAGCCCGCGCTAGCAATCGTCCGGTTTCGACTACCTGAACATTCTCCCGTTTCCTTTGCTCGCTGTCAAGGTACTTCAGGCAATGACCATCGGCTGTTCCAGCATCATCTTCCGATTCGCCATCGATGTTCCAGTTGAGGGGATTGTTATGCAAAAACGTAGCTCGAGAGTCACAATGGACTAGGCCTTGCTTGTATTCCTTTTGAATGGAAGATTCTACCGACATAATTATAGAAAAATGAGCGGCTGCTTCACAATATAAGCATATCTGGAAAGACCTACCAATGACAGGGTCTAGCCCATGCAGAAGAATCAAGCTGGATCTCAAGTCTTGGTCGTCACTTGAAATGCCGAACAATGATGGCTGCATTCCTCCATATCTATCCAAAATTTCAACAATATCTCGATCAGCTGTCATGAGGTCCGTTGTGGTCGA
Source organism: Aspergillus novofumigatus IBT 16806 (assembly GCF_002847465.1). Taxonomy (NCBI): domain Eukaryota; kingdom Fungi; phylum Ascomycota; class Eurotiomycetes; order Eurotiales; family Aspergillaceae; genus Aspergillus; species Aspergillus novofumigatus. The sequence goes on from NW_020194280.1 coordinate 1,141,822, forward strand.
GGACCTCATTCGATAATTCAGGAGTCGTTGGGCGGTATCGTTTGATAGAAACGGAATCTCTGAGCCTCCTGCATTGGCGCTTGAATCTAGTGCGAAGATGGATGCATCTGGATTGCTGATAGCCGATGTGAACGTCGCTGACAGAGCAAAAAAACCAAGATATTTGTGCATGTTGGTAGATAAACTTGGACAAAAGGTCATGCACTGATTCCCCCAGTCCGCAACTTAGATCGGCGTACTCCGTATTTTGGCAGGTACATCCAGATAGCTAGCACAACTTAGGTAATCTATGTTGACGAGATAATCACGTGCATCAACGATCAGACAACTGAAAGTTGAACAATGAAATTATCTCCGATTCCTGGCCAGAGCTGCCGCGGCTGACATTGAGAAACTCTCGCTTTAATTGACCTAGCAGTCTGTGTAAACCCTCTCTATCCTTTTGCTTTCCTTTATCTTCTCCGTCACCTTTTAGCCCCGCCTCCCTCTCCTCTATTTCTTTCTTGAGGGACATATATTTGGCGAAGTTTCATGACGTTTCTGTCAAAATCGAAGACCACGATCGGTTGCCATCCCTATCCTTGAGTATGATCTTCGCCTTAGAGAGACCACCGCAAAGTCATACCAGATGTTCCGAATGAGGCAACGGCTCTTTCTTTTTCGAATACCCTTTCGTGCCAGTCATTCTTTTTCCAAGAGCGATGCCAACAACATAAATGTTCGCCATGTGAGATTTAAACGCCCTTGGTTTAAGTGTGTAGTCCGCCACCCCTTTGCGCTGCCTTGCACGGCGTACAACTCGGTTTTTGCTCAACTGACCTGAGTCGCCAGAAAGTTTGTTACTACATGTCTGCTATATGGGACCGCATTTCATATATGGGGTTCTTTTGTCCTCGGGGAATACGATAAGATGCTTGAAAGCGCATCAGATGAGGCTCTTCCAAAGAAAGACTTTCCAGAAAAGAGCGTTATGGCCGCTGAACGAACTGTGCGCCGTTCGGAGGAGGCTGCGGCCTCAGATCCTTTTTTCATTCCTCTGGGTTGGCCGCGCCTGCGCGAAGGCGAGTTCTATTCTTCGTCGGACCCGGAGTGGAGAGAGTTCGTTCGTATCTCTCGGGATGGCAGGAAGCTCGAGTCGCTGAAAGGTATCCCCCAGCTAGTATAATAACCTTTCCGAAGTAAGGCTTACTCGCCCAGATGACCTAGCAACCATAGCTTTGCGCAATGCCTCCGCATCAAACATACTTCTTCAACTTCTTGGTGGACCGCTGACCATAACTGGTTTCTGGCTCGTCCACCACTTCCCGTCTCGTGCCCCACCTGAATATGCATTGTCAGGGTATGTCATATCAAAGACAGCGTCTTGCCATATACTAATATGCTCATTATTGTCAGGTTAGAAATAGCTGATACTGAAATCTCGTGGGCTGTGAGACCGGTGTCCTCAGATACCGGTGATTGCATCCGAAAATGCATGAAGCCTCTCTTTGTGGCACTTGCTGCAAGAGACGCATATCTTATCTTAATGAAAAGACAACTTTCACGCATGGGTTTCCAAGTGTCTGATAAAATCCAACTCGGTACTGATTCACTGGTCATGCCACCATCCGGAACCGTGTTTACAGGGCTCATTGATGGGTCCACTGGTTATCACAAAACAGGGTCTCGACTATCTTTTGCGGATGAGCCCCACGGGAGAGTAACACAGCAACACCACCCATGGTTGAATCCCTCGTCAGTACTATCCTCCCTTCAATGGTTACCACTGCCGAAATTAGGTCCCGAGTCGGATTTGCGTGCGGCTGCAGTAGCTTTTAAATGGCGGTTAAATGATTGCTGGGCTCGCGAGTTGCGCACTCCCCGCCGCGGCACTTTCTTTATCGTCGGTCCAGTTGGTCTCAAAGGGCCCAAAGGATTCTGTAGGGTTGAGGTTCGGGGCGAATACGATCCGTTAACTTCTCGATGGACGCATGTCTCTATGCAACTCAAAGACTTGAATATATTCAAGCAGAGAGCTCTTGGTAGCCAATGAACAGTGTTTGAAAACTTGTCACTCTAGCCAAGACGCTCATAAAATTACTTGAGCTGTTAAGCATGGACTGAGAGTGGTCACGTCGGCCAATCACATCCAGACATGCAGAAAATGACTCTTGTGACCCAAGGTGTTTATGATCTATACCTAACCTTCCAGATGATTAAGGGTCCTCTTCCTTAGAAGCGGGGTGAAGCATAATATTAGGACAGCAAAGGCCTTCGAGGATTGGTGTCAAGCACACAGCTTGAGCATAAGTATCATAGGAGACCTTGGGAGGACAGCTGTTAGATAGATACAGAGTAGTGCAAGCAGCTGGTTCTGTAGGGCTTGCAAGGGTCCTGATAATCCTGCGTATAGATATTCCAGCAACAGCTTCTCACTACATCTTTCGCGTTCTCAGGCTTCAGTTACATGCGTGGGTACACAATGACGGTTTTAATTATTCACAGTTCTCTTTGCTTCGAGGACGAGGTGTAATGTTCAAACTCAGCCCTTCGCCAAATTTTGGCGCTATACCCGGCAGCATCGTTTCTAAAACCCTACGGAACAGCCGCCATAGCTTTGAGGATCGAGTTCGAGACATACGGGGTTTTAACTACCGCAATTTAGGTTATACGCGAATCGAATACGAGCGCACACGAGAGCACCTGCAAGAGAGTAGGGAGCATACCTGCCATCCTTCACTTGAATGAGCACAGAGAGAGAGAGAGAGAGAGAGAGAGAGAGAGAGAGAGAGAGTGTGTGTGTGTGTGTGAGTGAGTGTGTAAGAGAGGAGTGTGTGTGTGATGAAACAAGTCGGATATTTTGGGCAATCGAAAGTCGAATAGGTCGCTGGTAGTATGAAGTTGCTCATGGGGCAAAGTTTATTCATTATGCCAGAGCCATCTGTAAAGGTCTAATGCGGCACCATATAGACTGATCGTGCGATTGATATCCATTTCTCCAACTGTAGATGTAAAGGTAAGAAAACTCCAGATATATTCCATAAGCTCGAAAGGGTCTGACATCATGATCTAGGTGATTGGCAAGCCCAGAATCAGCAGCAAGTTCGGGACTACCCAGAGGGAGCAGTGATCGCCCAGAAATGTAGCTGAAATTTCTTGCAATCACAGGAAGTCAAGCCGCGCGTCACAGGCATCATACCGGGACGTAAAAGGACAAGGAGAAAGAGAAAAAGAAAAGCAAAAGGTTTCAGCGTACGTTGGTATCAATAATCTCACTCATGTGCAACAGCCAGAGCGATTCTTCATTTCCATGGCTCGAACGGTGTATGATCATTGTTGCCCTGCCCTGGAAAAATCTCCTTGTTGTAATACCCATAACTTAAATGGGACTGTGCCCCGTCAGTGCTTAACGTGAAATCAATTGGGCCCGCAATGTATCTATCGATTACCACAGTTACTGGGAAACCGGAGGTTGATAATTCAGGGGCCGCCTAAAAAGCCATCAGTTCATCGTAGAATACTTCATACATCATCATGTGCTTACTTGAAAAGGAGGATATGTGGCTCTGGCTCATGGACCTCGTAATGTTCCCACCCCAGACTCTAGAGAAACAAGATTAGCCGCAGGCTGGCAGAACGCGAGTTTCGCAGTCCACTTCGTAGTACCTGAGTGATACCGAGTGCCCTCCATTCTTCCTCCCATAGCAATTTCAGCGTTCCTTTTGAGCTATCGAAATAGTCGGCGGGAATCTTCTTCAGCATGTTTTTGGGAAGCTGAACATGTCGGTACTCAAACTGGTCGTCAGAATATCTGTGCTTGTCAATTCAGCCCTTGTGTACGTTAGTCAGATGCTCATACCTCGCTGAGTAGTGTATAGAGTCAATGAATTCCTCAAGCCTCTCTCTTTCGGATTCCAACAGAAGGCGGGGCTTTTTGTTCCTCCTGCTTAAATCGATATCCATCTGGAGAAGTGGGGGTTCGGATCGGTTCGATTGGAATTTCAGAATATCTGCCTGACCGTCATTTAGCACCTTGCTCGGGATCTGTCTTTGTTTCCAGAGATGCCATATGCCATAGAGTTACTGAGTCAAGATTCTGATGAGGTGCGCAGGGGCCACGTACAAATCTGGACTTCTAAACTTTGATTGGAGCGAGCTTGATAGAGCTCGTGCGCTGATAATAATTGTAGCGAGAGTTGACTCTCAATTTCCAGTAGTGACTGTGGTCAAAAGGCTGCTATTTAGGTTTCAGAACCAGAGGTGGTATAGATCTGGCAAATGTGTTTATAGTTAATATGTTATTACTGACCAGGCTAAAGAAAATTCCAGTTAAGATAACGGAGGACAGTAACTTGGTTGCTTGGTGTGGGACCACTTCGCAACTTGTCTAGGTACGTACTTTAGGTACCTTAGGAACTAGCTCTAAGAGGTACCCTTCTGATAGTAAGCACTTGCTATTGTGCGTTAGCATTGAAGTGTGGGACGTGACTTAAGACTACGGAACTGCAAATTATCTACATCCTCTCTGACAGGATTCTCTGTATCTTCCTTCGAGTAGTACGCATCTAAGGCTAGTAGCTGTGGAGGCCCAGATAGTAGATAGTTATTAACATCTTGAAAAACCATGTCACAGTCTGAAAGATTTACACTCTACTTTAGATCCCGCAAAAAATAAAAGAGACGGAATACTTTCTGTCATCAGCTTTTATTATTCCAATCGAGCCTGTCCTCTCATCGTAGAGCGTAGGGTTTGGTCATGCCTTGGTAACCTCCGAGGGCTACTAGGTATAATGGTATCGTGCTCTAGAAGTGCTAACTACTACTATGGTACAATGTGCACAACATAAAAGTAGTGATTGAGGTAGCTAACAGCCAAGACTTTAATAGTACGACTTTTAGGAGCAGCATCAATAATACCGTCCGTCCTAAGTACGACGCCTAAGTTGATTCCTATCAATTATCTCTCGCACACTCTGCATACACTTGGATCCGTGTCTTTAAGGCACCGCCCTACTATAATTATCTTGATTGCATAATATAAGAATGCCTTTCCATTACGCTTGCACACAGTCTTATACTCCAATCTTCGAGCAAGAGGTTTTGGTAGGAGCTAAGAAAGGTTGGGTAGTAACTTGAATGGCCACAAGTTGAAGAGGACATCGAAAAAACGAACTAGACCATATTCGGGACCAGATGAATCTTTTAAGTAGACATTGAATCTAATCACGTACTACAGAGTATGTATTAGAACAATAGCTCAGATCTTAATAAGTATTTGCCATGCTACGAGACAAATGAGTGAAGATTTTTTATAGTCTCAGTAACGGTTGAGATTACCATAACCATGGCCGTTGACATTGGAATAATCTTCTCTAACCATGGGGCTGAATTGGGGAAAAGGAAAGTCAACGGGAGGCGAAAGTAAAAAAGAAAATTGGGAAAAAAAAGAGTGAAAAAAGAGGCGAAGTGGGTTCGGACTTAAAAGATCAACCGCTCCCACACTGACCCTTCGTTCAATTTTCTTGTCCTCTTTCTCCCCCAACTCTTCCCACCTCCTTTCAGGTGCTCTCACTGTTATATTCTTCTTTTTCTTCAATTTTTCATTGTTGATATTCAGTGCGAATCGAAAGCAATATGTCGGACGAAGTCTACGAAGGCGCCATCGGCATTGACCTTGGTAAGGAATCTTATTTTTTTTTTGTTCCCTTTCCTTTCTTTTTTTTTTTTTTTAAAAAAAAGGCCATCACATATACCATAACACGCTCTTCACGAAGAAATCGAGTTTTGCTAAGACATCCATCCAGGCACAACCTACTCCTGCGTCGCCAACTATGAAGGCACCAACGTTGAGATCAGTATGTTTTTCGAAGGCACAAGATTCGGCAGGAATAGGCCCTGACTTGGACTCATCCTACAGTTGCCAACGAGCAGGGTAGTTACACAACCCCGTCATTCGTTTCTTTCACCGAGAAAGAGCGCTTGATTGGTGAGGCAGCCAAGAACCAGGCGGCAATGAATCCAACGAACACGATTTTCGACATCAAGTGAGTGAGGACTAAGCAAGTCTCTTGCCATGTCTACCTCTCCCATTTAAGCTCTCTTATTTACAAACCTAGGCGTCTCATTGGCCGGCGTTATGAAGATCCCATCGTCAAGAAGGATATCGAGTCGTGGCCTTTCAAGGTCGTTGACCAGGGCGGAAACCCCGTTGTCGAGGTTGAATATCTGGGTGAAACCAAGACATTTTCTCCCCAGGAAATCTCTTCTATGGTCTTGATGAAGGTATATCACCGACCTACCTGGTATATTGTTTATCGTGCATGGTTGACCTGTTTCGATTCAATAGATGAAAGAAGTCGCAGAGACCAAGCTTGGAAAGAAGGTTGAGAAGGCTGTCATCACCGTGCCAGCTTATTTCAACGATAATCAACGTCAGGCGACGAAGGATGCTGGTGCCATTGCCGGTTTGAATGTCCTCCGCATCATCAATGAGCCCACTGCCGCCGCTATCGCCTATGGACTCGGCTCCGGGAAGTCCGAAAAGGAGCGTAATGTCCTGATCTATGATCTTGGTGGAGGTACCTTCGATGTGTCTCTTCTCAACATCCAAGGAGGTGTTTTCACTGTTAAGGCCACAGCCGGTGATACTCATCTCGGTGGACAAGATTTTGACACCAACCTCCTTGAACACTTCAAGATGGAATTCAAGAAGAAGACTGGAAAGGATCTCTCAGGCGATGCCAGGGCTCTTCGCCGTTTGAGAACGGCCTGCGAGCGTGCCAAGCGTACACTGTCTAACGCTACACAGACAGCTGTTGAGATTGACTCTTTGTTCGATGGAGAGGATTTCAACTCGTCTATCACTCGTGCCCGCTTTGAGGATCTCAACGCTAAGTCTTTCTCTGGCACTCTCGAGCCAGTACAGCAAGTTCTCAAGGACTCTGGCCTTGAGAAGAGCCAGGTCGATGAGATTGTGCTCGTCGGTGGCTCCACTCGTATCCCTCGGATCCAGAAGCTGCTCAGTGACTTTTTCGACGGCAAGAAGCTTGAGAAGGTCAGTTGCATTAATTCTTCATAGTTGCCGGTCATGTCCTCAAGCTAACGTTGGCGTAGAGCATTAACCCAGATGAGGCTGTAGCTTATGGTGCCGCTGTGCAAGCTGGCATTCTTTCTGGTAAGGCCACCTCGGCTGAAACTCAGGACTTGCTCCTTCTGGATGTCGTTCCCCTTTCCCTTGGTGTTGCCATGGAAGGCAATATTTTCGCCCCCGTTGTTCCCCGTGGTCAAACTGTTCCCACCATCAAGAAGCGCACCTTTACGACTGTTGTAGACAACCAGACGACCGTTCAGTTCCCAGTTTATCAGGGTGAGCGCACAAACTGTGCAGACAACACTTCCCTGGGCGAGTTTACTCTCGCTCCTATCCCTCCCATGAAGGCTGGCGAGGCCGCTCTTGAAGTTGTTTTCGAGGTCGATGTCAATGGTATCCTTAAGGTCACCGCTACGGAGAAGTCTTCTGGCCGTACCGCCAACATTACTATCTCTAACGCTGTCGGCAAGCTCTCCACCACGGAAATTGAGCAGATGATTGATGGTACGTCTACTGCGTTGTCTCACTGTGTTCTTTCAAAGGAACAACCCTAACGCTGTTATAGAAGCCGCCAAGTTCAAGTCGAGCGACGAGGCCTTCACCAAGAAATTCGAGTCTCGTCAGCAGCTCGAATCTTATATCTCTCGCGTTGAAGAGATCATCTCCGACCCTACCATGTCTCTGAAGCTCAAGCGCGGCAACAAGGAAAAGATCGAGTCTGCCCTGAGTGACGCTATGGCTCAACTTGAGATTGAAGACTCTGCCCCTGAGGATTTCAAGAAAAAGGAACTCGCGCTCAAGAGACTCATCACCAAAGCTATGGCCACCCGGTAATCTGAATGCTATGAACTTTCTTGAGTTGTTATCACTCAGTCACTCCTCGTCATTCTCTACCTCAGTATTACCGTTCCCTGCGGATGTGTATTTGCTTGCAATTTGGAGAGATTGAAATTTGTCTCTAGGGCTTGTTACAACCGTTCCCAACGATCCATGTACGGAAATGTCGGAAATGTGCTCTATTTCTCCTCCGGTTTCTTTTTATCCCTTTTCATGTCTTGTGTCCCTTGATTTGGTCCACATTATCTAAAAGTTCATTCTAGATTAGATGAAATCCGTCGGGGGAAGAAATTAATGATTTGATGAGCCTTGTACTTCTACTTCTTACTTTAGTCTCAGACATATGGTAGACGACATAGGTAATTTAAATGCTATGACTCGCAACGTGTGCGATGTTGAGGCAGCGAAATTTACTCCCCTGTATACAAACCATAAAGGCCTGTTAGTCTATTTCTCGGAAAAACTGCTCTGTGCTTAGAAGGTATCGTATTCTGATTGGTCTTGCACTACGCAGTAGTGTTTGATGAATGCAGTGTATGTTTTTGATTCCTAATAACCCCAACTTTTTCGGTACAAAGAATACTTCCAATAGCTAGCTCATCATCTCTGCAAAATCTAGAAAATGCAGCGGATACAACGACTCTCAATTCTTTCTGACATTCCTCGATCTTTTCATTCTGCGAATTTCAGCCCAATTGTGCTTGACGCAGGTCAACCCTGGCGGCTCCTGACTCCCTCTAAGCGATTCAATCTCACAACTCGAAGCTTCTCTAATTCTCCCTCTCTGTGCAAGAAAAAAGACAAGCCTCGAAAACTCACTGGCGCAAACGCAGAGTTGAGCATTTCGTCGGAGGACCCCTATGATCTTTCTTCGCTAGAAAATGGCATCGTGGCTGCGGTGGCCCGACTTAAAGATGAGCTTTCCAAATTGCGCATGGGCGGGCGGTTCAACACGGAATCACTTGAGGATTTGAGAGTGTCCTTGAGCAAAGGAGGCAAGGAAACAGTAAGACTGGGTGAGCTGGCGCAGGTTGTCCCCAAGGGAGGGCGGATGGTTACTATATTGGCTTCAGAGGAAGAGGTAGGACTTCGTTCAGATCCGAACGGATTGTTCTCAACGCAATTGCATGCAGCAATTCGTATACTCAGGGCTGCTAATGATATTTTCGTCCTAGCACATGAAGCCGATCACCTCAGCGATTCTTTCTTCCGGTTTGTCTCTAACGCCACAACCTGACCCTCATAATATTCTTCAACTGAATATATCAATCCCGCCGCCCACGAAAGAATTACGTGAACAGACGGTGGTTGCTGCTAGAGCGGCCATGGAAAAGGCAGCTGGTGCAGTTCGCGAATCGAGGAGTGTTAGTCATAAGCGCCTTCAAGATATGCAGAAGAAAAAGCTAGCCAGGCCAGATGACGTTCGCAAAGCTCAGGACCAAATGGAACGGCTGACAGAGAAGGGACAGAAAGAGGTGAAAGATTTGTTTGATGCTGCAAAAAGGGCATTAGAACGAGTATAGTCAGATTATCATTTTGTCGAATATGCAAGCTATACTGGTTCCCAATGACTATCATCAGTGTCGCATATTTAGCCAATAGTTCCCCCTAAAAATACAGAAGATAGATACAAGCGAAGAAAAAAAAAAAGAAAAAAAAAGAAAAAGGAGGTAGACACTGGTAAATTGATGGAAGTTAAAGCAAGAGAAATCAGTTCAGTTCGGAGCCTTCCTTCACCAGTACACTTTCAGACTCCTTTCGCGGATGCAGGGCGACCTGAAGCAAGAAGTGATTCAACTTTTGAGATAAATTGTGAACTCTTTCCGGCAGTGCGGTACGTCTCATTATTATTGAGGTTCTTCACAACCCCAGTAAGGACAGTTGGCTTATCGGCCAATACTGTCTCCAGCTTTGGGTAGTTTCCTTGAACAAGCTTTTCGACTAAGGCTCTCTTGTCCAGTGCACTCATCTGCTTAAAACCCACATCTTCAGGTTCCACAAGATCTCCTTTTCTCTGTGAGAGGGTATCGGCACGTTTTCGTGCAAGCTTTTGCGCCTCCGACACAGCATTATCCTTTTCATCCTGATTGAAAAACTGGACGCTTCGTCCTTCGAAAAGTCGCTTGCCCAGTTCATGAGGGGGCACATAGCCATTCGGGAAGCGGTCGCTCAGCCAAGAAAGCTTTTCAACAACTCCTGCAGCCCTGGCTGTGACGCCTGTCGGTAAAGATGGCCAAGTCTCCGTCAAATTAGACTCAGGGGGTTGCGGTGTATAGCGAACAGGAACAGGCACGGATGCCTTGGACAGTTGGACATATGCTTCTTCAACTTCAGCCTGCGAGACTTCGTCCACCTCCTCAACGTCTGTGCGCTTTCGCTGTGTCCTCCCGTTACCCTGCTTCCGCCCCTTGGGTACGGCAGTCTGAGTCCGATGTATAGTCCTGGATCTACGACCGTGAGTTTGCGCTCCAGTCCTAGATTTCTGAAAACGGACGCTCCGAATGATATTGGACGGTAGACTGCCGGCTTTAGGAACAGCGAGCGACCTTGCGTCAACCACGCGCCGGGGATGATTCCGACGAGAAGTGACATTCACGTTTGAATTACTGACTCTGCCAGAGGCGGCGGAAGAGGATGAAGAAACCTGAGAAACCGATTGAGTTGCTGCAATGCGAGGATCTATACAGTCAATGATACAAAATTAGTAAAGGTACATAAACGATACCGTACTGGGAAACCGTGCATAATGCTATATTCCTCACGTACTTTGTTGACTTGAGTGATTATCTGCCTGCTGATGGGAGAGCGTAAAGAATCGTACGGAGGTAATGATTCCATCAACCGGCGTCCTACGGTGACGGCAGCTCGCCAGAAACCTCAACTTCGTTTGGATCATTTTCCTTGCTGTGTTTGGCGGAGATGATGAGAAATTTCTTGAGTATTGTTCTTGATTACAAACGGGTAGCTCCGGGGAATCGAAAACTTATCACGTTCCTGTCACGTGCCCTGCATTCCACTCCTGTTCTAGGGGTAGATCCGAGTTTCTTTCTCTTTAGAGTGTATATGCCAAAATGCTACGTCGGAAGCCTACAGCTATCGCAATCACTTCGGAAGATATCGCAAAGCTTGAAGACATGCGACTTCGCAAGCGCTGTGAAGAGACTCAAGCCCAGGCGCATGAATCCGTCAAAAGCACCTTGAGTCATACTACTATCGACCCGAACGATGAATTGAAACCATTACCTGGAGACAAAGCAAGAATTGTCCGCTCTCGGGAGGAACGTATTGGCATCGGTCGGCGCAACTAAGTACACATAACTTAGTAAGCTAGATTCATTTTGGAGGCCCAATTCGATATACTGACGCTTTTTCCTCACTTACCCGAGTTGGATGGAAGTTGGTTATTATCTCTTGTCACGGCTTTGCTTCTGATGTCTGTTCCGTCTAGCCCATTATGACAAGAGCATGAAGGGTTGTTGATGATCTGTTTCTGGCTGGTGTCCACATACGCACGCGTTTTCTGTAGCCCAATTTGGCGACTTTCTCGATGGAAGGCGATATTTCTAAGCTTATGCACTGAGTTTTTTCTCCTAATAATAGTGGTCTACAAAGAATTCGATCGCGATAGGCTTTTTGACATGCTATAAAGCAGTTTGTAGACGGGTATGCCAGTTGCCACCATGCCATCCATGTATCTATTGTATTACATGAAATATCTTGTGGTTAAGACTTAAACTACAGTGTTGACTATAAGGCCGGCAAGTCGACACGTTAATCTCCGGAGATCTGAACCTCTCGAGCTCGTGTGATAGAGCTGTGGCCCTACAATTTGCAGGACCTAGAGATGGAAGAAAGACTATTCCAGTAGAGAGAGAACGAGACCAACAAGCCATGATTATCTATGATATTTAGGCTCAATTGAAAGGTTTGCAGATAATGAGCCAATGAGGTGGAGCGAAGCATAGTGAACATGAGCACAATAATTTTTTACCGCTGGCGTTTGGTGTTACTCTGCTCGCTAGTATCGATTGAGTGTGCCCACCTCCGCTTCAAGCCATTGGGATCATATACACTAGCAACGCTCTGTTGCCAGTCACGTGCTGTGAACAGGACTGGGTGTCCACTGAACTGACTTTGAGGAAGAGGTTGGGTAGCTGCAATCGGAGAGACTTTCGTATGTGTCTCATAGTGAACAGGAAACTGGTTCGATACACCAGTGGTTCCTTGTGTAGAATGGGCTATGCCCATCGGCGGCGAGTTTGTACTCACATTTGACGGGCCGACAGGGAATGCCAGGTCCCACTGGCTGATGAGGACGTCAGCAAACAACTCTCACACAATGGAACAGCCAGGGCAGCACATACTTTATGATTCGAGTGGGATCCCAGTTATTTTCGTCAACTAACGGAGCATCTACCGAATGACTGTGATGTGGGTGCGGTGCAAGCATGCCCATAGGTTGAAGCTGACATGAGTCAGACTTTGAGTCCTCAGTACCAGCCGATATTGGAGGGGTCATTGGGTAAGCATAACACACTCTATTCTGCACGTTACTTGGAACCTGGTCCAATTGAGCATGGTAATTTGACCCAAGTGGTGGGCTGGGATGGTACGGTTCTGAGGGACTTCCGTAAGGAAACGTAGATTTGAGCTCGAAAGGGCGATTGATGTCAGCGGAGAACGCGAGCCGCAGGGAGTCAATCTGTGCCTGTATTTCGGGCATAGGCCAAGCCGAAGAACATTTCTCAAGGATACGCATGTGTCGCGTGAAGTAGTCCCTCGCATCCGTATGAAAATGAGGATCAGGGGATGTGATGGCAATCTTAGAAGAGTTAGTCCAGTACCAGATAGTACAATCACGTTACACTTACCAGATGCAGCATAGTGCATGTCAGAATGCAGTATATTGCGAAATTGATACCTCTTTGCATGAACAGAAGACCGCGCAGGCCGAAACGGTCTAATATACCTTCCTGAAGCCTACACAGGCTTTTTGCGGAGGAATAGCACAACGCCATGTGGATCTTCCATCCTCCGCCGGCCGCAAAGGACTTGGATGCTAACAATTGTGGTCGATGTAGTAAGATGATGCCGAGATGGCAATGCGAGTGCATATTTCCCACAAAATGTGACGGTATCCATGGCGGCGAACCATCGCTAGGATAATTAATCTGTAAGTCTTGAGGGAGGTTTTGGAGCCAATCGGTAAAAAGGGGGTTTTTTTCAACAAATCTGGGATTGGCTCCCCAGTCTTTCTGCTTCTTGATTTTGTGATATATATCGGTGATCAAACGGATATGATAGGCGTTTCTGACAAAGTATGCATATTGCCTCGAGCGGTCGATTTCGAACTGGTCAAGGCCATCGATATCTAGAGTGGGCCGCATATCTACGGTCTCTGGGTCTACCCCGTAGTCCGATCGACCTAACGAGAAAACGAGATCAGTCAAAGCAGTCAAAGTCAACGAAGTCACGTTAGCTGATATAGACATACCTTGTGGTGCACCGATCATCACTTCGACAACCAAGAGGGCTTGCCATACTCTTGTCTGCACAAGACATTCCACTGAATCCAGCTCACAAGGCCTGCCCTGTGCGTGGGTATTGTAATGTTCATGGATGTCTAAATCCTTCGACATCGACACAATTGTCTTCACAGTTTGCCATGAACGATAATAATAACCCTTCTTTGGCAGAGACTCCCGAGCTTTCAATAGCAAAAGCAAAGCTTGAATCGTGCTTAAGCGTGGTACATCCATGAAGCTGGACTCATGTCCTATCATTGTATGAGCATTCGTTACTGACTGGTGTGCTCCATGCAACGCATACAAAGCGACTAACTTACTGTTTGCCAATGCGAGCCACTGTGCGCCCTGAGCCGGATCGTCTGATAGCCTTCCGGCACAAGCGAAAAGTGCTTCGAGGAGTAGAGGAGATATGGAGCTCCGTTCATTCTGCCACTGGTAGTAAAGGTGAGATCGATGAACCACAGGAATGTAAGGATGTATATCGTTAAAGTAAATCTTGAAGTAATTCATCACTTCGTCATCGGAGGGCATTAGCTCCGGGGAATACGGATGGTGGAGCCCGCCCCGGTGCTTAAAGGTGGCAGTCTTTCCTCAATTTCATCCTGGACTGGAGCTTCCGCTTCCAATCGCTCTTTTCGTTGTTGTCGAATATAGGGTGCTTGATTTGCAATATCAGCATCCTTCTCTTAACGCCAAAGGACTGACGCTATCGATCTTACCGATACCAGTTTCATCGATTTTCAATTCACCTAGAACTTCGCTAAGGTTCTCGGCAGTAGATTGATCGTCGTCCGGGAAAATGCCAGTATTCGAGTTAACAAGACCGTGATTAGGAGTGGTAGGAAATACTTGGGCATGCTGGTAGGCCTGGCTTGTTACGGGTAAATGCGATGACCGTATTTCATAGATATTGTGTTGGGTGGGACCATTCGGGACATATTGAGACATGATTCCGGCGCCGTCGCTATAGGACTGACTATTTCCAGCGCCGAAGCTCTGAGGCATTGTAAAGGAATAATGCGAGGCTGGAGTCGCATGAGAAGCTCCTAAGGCGCCCATTGAAGTTGCCTCAAGACCTTGCTCCGACTGGAAGTCGCTATCCTGTCCAATGGTAGGAGGAACGCATACGAGCTTCAAGCGAGTGCAAGCTGAGCAGGGCCAGGTATTCGTTGTGGCAGCGTCACACTTTATTTTCCGTTTTCTGCAGCCATTGCAGGCTCGCATCACTAGCAATGCATAAGTCAACCACCGAAACAGACGATGCTCGGCCTTAATAGTTCAGAACTGGAGTAGGGACCGGAGGGAAAAAGAGGGCACAGAGCATGAAGAGAAGAAGGACAAACCTTTCAGCCTCTTGTGCCTATTATGCTCATCAACAAATACGTAGTCTACAATGTGAGCAAGTTATTAACCTGGATTGACGAAAAGATCATCCAAAAGGGCGACTTACTCTTGTGCCCCTCCCTTGGGGGACCATTCGAAGGCGAGAAAGCGTAGCCTTGCATTGTGATGCTTGTTTGATGTGGATCAACGAGGCCGCAAAGGCGGAGGTGCCTCAGTCCAGTAGTCGCAGGGTCTACGCTCGTGACCAAGTTGTGAAACTATTGTGTGAGTGTTTATCCGCAAAGACCCGCCTTGCTTGGATCAATCAGCAACAGATAACGAAATCACCAAAGGGCCCAGCTTCGCCAGGTGAGACTGTAGCTGATGGAAGAGTATGACTAGTTTGATGAAGTTCCAGAGTCACATTCGATGTAGAAGCGCTTGGACCATGTGTATCGTATGTAGAACGAGGGAATCAATATAGCCAGGAATCGACTAGCGCACTACGAGAGCACGTCAGCAAAAGCATAACCTGAAGGATTCGGCCCATGTGGAACAGACTCACGATCGGAATCAGTGACCATCTGGCTGAGACTGTAGGATGATCTCTTTTCGGTCCCTCCGAAGCCTGTATCGATATAGTGGACGCCGCAAATTCGCCGACAGTTATGTATAAACAGTGGCCAATGTGTTGTCCTGAGTGTCCGGAGGCGACGGCTTCTCAACAATTATGCCAGGCGATTGATCCGCTATTCTCGGGATTGCGGGACGCGTTGCAAGGTCTAAAGAAATGATAAAACTTCTTTCTCCTTATCTGGTACAGGATACCATCAGAGCTCGAGAAAATAATTGCGGACATTAAGGCGCTGACGTGGTAGAGAATGATATAACAGTAGCTGAGATTTGCACTGCAGGTGCCTTCATTTGGTCATTAGTCATTGTCCAACTGGAAGGAATCTGAGAAAGGCGAAAGGATAAAGATGCAAGATCGCAGTTACAATTTTGAATTCAACTGACGAAACAAAATCATTGCCTTCTTGTACCAAAAGAAAAGAGTAAAGAAATAATTTGAGGCTCGTGGAACTTCAATGGCGCAGACATATGCCAGGATTCGCCGATGCACTGGGCAGGAGGAATCTTGTGGCGACTAACCAGATAGCTGATGCTGAGACTGCTCCTTGAAGAAGAGTAGAGAGATGTAGGAAGTCAGGCCGTTCAATGAAAGACAGAGGATGGCATGGGCCTACTCAACTCCCATCGTTGTCCAAAACGATCAGCGTATCATCGAGGGTTCCTTGATAATAGATGACAAAGGGGGTGCACGAGCCTGACTTAAGACACCGCACCCAATTGAAGATGGTCTCCCGGAGCGGATAGGTTTCAAAGTAGCAAAGATCGAGGTCGGGATCAACGCTAATCAATACAGTCAGGCGGCCAAGAAATACAAAAGCCACAGGGGGTTGCACAGCAGAATTCAGGTAACGAGGGGCAGTGAGATAATGGATCAGAGGATTAGACTAGGGGATCGGCGACAACGCGAATTTCCACATGGAGAGATTGGTCGGGTACTCTGAGTATTATGTAGATGATGAATGGACAACTCCGCTACTGTACTTGCCTGCGCTTGAACTTCAGCTATTAACTCTTGGCCACGCACACTAAGTATTTCTGGGGTTATATCAATGTTCTGCGGGGTGCTGCACACAGAGGCAGAACCCAGAAAGTAGACAGATGCTAAGATAGATACCCTATAGTACCTTCCTTAGTCTAGTAGAAATTGGTC
Source organism: Aspergillus novofumigatus IBT 16806 (assembly GCF_002847465.1). Classification (NCBI taxonomy): domain Eukaryota; kingdom Fungi; phylum Ascomycota; class Eurotiomycetes; order Eurotiales; family Aspergillaceae; genus Aspergillus; species Aspergillus novofumigatus. The sequence goes on from NW_020194280.1 coordinate 1,158,362, forward strand.
AAATGATCATCCGTGATTTGAGAGTGGCGGGTGCCGCAGAGATGGATGTGGGCGGGCGGAAAAAGAGCCTATTGAGTGATTCAAGTCTACCCGAGAAATTTAAGGTACTGGAGGGGTAATGGTAATGCTGATTATTCCGATAAGTCGAGAAAATTAACAATCTTGGGTAACGTAGATTTACCTTAGTACTCTGTACCAGAAACCTCATACCCATTCTTTCAAGACCACTTGCTCATTACCTAGGTAGATAGCAGCAATACCTAAAGTAAATACTAGGCGCCCTGAAATCCGCTCTGTTTTGATAAAGGTCGAGTACTGCGCATCGATTTCTACTCCTGTTTCTAAAGGTAAGCTACGAGGCATCCCCGGGTCGTGCTCAGGTTGCTCCAACAAGTGATCGGGAGGATCTATCTAAATATACATCGAGATTATCCTCTCGCAGCAAAGGACATGTAGCCATCCTATCGGTTTGAAAGCAACTATTAGAATATGTGAAAGAAGGGTTCAACAGCAATATGATTACTATTGGAGAAGCATCCGCAAGATGCTCTTTAATGGATTCAGCATCCTCTGGAACATAACCTGATGAACAGTCGTCGGTAAGGTATGTGTATTGAATTGTCTTTTTGCACACTACCACCAAAGTTCAGTGTAACTAATACAGTATATCCTTGTGCACGGTCTACCTTACCAATTCATCGGTTTCACGGTCCTGATTAGTACCAGGGTCCCTGTGTCGCTGGTAGACTAGTAGATGGTGTCTGCTCCGGTGTGGTAGCCTCGTAGGTTCCTATCTATCCGAGTACTTGGTGGGGTGGAACTTGGCATCTAGCTAGCTTTTGGTGGAAGCATGCCTAGACTACATAAAATATTGCCTCCCCCACTCTTCTGTAATAACTGCTGACGGTTCAGCATATTCTCTCAACGCTACGAAACCGCTACGAAACCGCTGACTCTCAGGCTTGCCAATACAAAATGGCCTCTGAAATGCAGAACTCGAATCCGATAATCTTGAATGCCGCTGATCTGCCAACTCGGCTACCCAAGGCGCCGCAGAAGCCCTATGCTTATGGAACTGATGTCTTCAGTTCCACACTTCAGTCGCTTGGGCAGTCGGCCGATTCCTTCTCCCTGAATTCACACCCAGACTCTGAAGAGGATAATGACATGTCAGATGAGCCCATAGACGAACAAGAGATTTTTGGTAAGAAAGTGAATGGTTTCTTTTTGATTGGTCCTGTGGTGGCTGCACTCGGAAGAAGAACTAAATGATGAATGTATGTCTAATCATTTCTTAGACCTCGTCTCAACCATATCTGACCCAGAACATCCAATTTCGCTGGGATCACTAGCTGTTGTCTCACTTGCAGATATTATGATCAAGCCATCTCTTCCCCATGTACCCGGATCCCCCTTCGCACTGTCACAGTTCTCATAACCCCCACAATCACACACTGTAGCCTGGCTACTGTTATTGGTCTCGGTGTACGTGTGCGGCTTGAACAGTCACTTCCACCCAGGTTCCGTGTGGACGTGCGGATCAAGGAGGGAACACATAGTACCGCCGATGAGGTTAACAAGCAACTGGGCGATAAGGAAAGAGTGGCAGCTGCACTCGAAAACGGAACATTGATGGGCGTTATCGCCAAGATGCTGGAAACATGCCAGTAATCAGAAGTTAGCTGCGTGACCAGCTCAGGTTTCAAACGCAGTGTCGCCAGACTGTGGCGTTCGCAGGCCTATTCTTTGACTCGGCAATACGTTGCTTCAAATTTTCGACATTACGTCTACATGATAGATCGATACTTGTGGTATGCCCTTCTCATTCGGTTTGACAGGGAACGAGCCCGTCATGAATCCAAAACGCCACTTTCCTTCAGGCCTTTCCAGAGCTCCGGTTCCAGAAATTTACTCACTGTCACATCTTCTGCCAAACCTTTCCGTCTCCTTGTTTTCAATACAAAATCCCTCGCTGTGGCCATCGTGGGCGCCATCTCGAGTGGCTTTGTCTTGACTTCGCGATCCAGCGGATCGCCTGGAACGACGCTCCATCGATCGAACACAAGACTGATCGCAGCTTGACCTTGAGTATGAATTCTGAGATCCGTTTCGAACCCGAAAGAGTCAATAACGGGAATCAAGCCTTGCACCGTATACAGCGGTGTCCCAGCAATTGGCCCGTCTGACAGAACATGACCCCTTCTGCGTGAGAGCACTGTATATACCGAAGCCACAGCATCCGCAGGCCCTGTCATGGTGCAAGAATATATGGGTTCCATCAAGCGAGGTGATGCCATGAGGAAGGAGGAGTAGACGGCACGTCGGGCCGTAGGGATTATCTGACCACCTCCCCTGTAAATGGCCTGGTCAGCAAGAGATACATCTGTGAGCCTGAACTTCGTGTTTCGTATTGCTGTCTCAAAATTAGTCTCCATGTATGGTCATAGTTTGAAAATATAGGAAGTGCCTCGACAGGAAGGAAAATCACGGGGTTCGAGAGGGGAGGAGAAATGATGGGGGAGATTGTTGGGGAAGAACGAAAAAGGACCGAGCAAACAAAAAGCAACCAGAAGACTTACGTTCCTCGCAAAGAGGGCCTTCCCGTGTGCCCCAGCTGAAACCTTGTGTGATGGAATCCCTGACATTTCCAAGTAGCTTCTTGTCCACTTGCGATGGTAGCGTGTCGTCTTGTAGTATATTGGGACCCATCTCGTCAGGGCCGAAAGCCCAGATACTTCTAGCTGCGAGCTTGTCCCAATCGTATTTGTCTTCAAAGAACCTCGCTACTTTGCGGATTGGATCTTTGATGCTGACTCTGCCGCTCTCGATGTCTTCGGCAATCCCATCATCCAAGGGCTCCGCAATCATCGTAATCTTATTCTTCTTATTTGGCGTGATAGAATAGCACATGATAGCTGAAGTCTCAACGACAGTTTCGCAGAAACGGGTGACAGGGTCGGACACCTTGATCTCCATCTCCGAATAAAGTCTTCGAAGATCGTGGAGCACACAATCCATGTAAAGTTCTCCGGTTCCCAAGACCACATGCTCACCGGACTCTTCTACTTTCGTTGAGATGAGAGGGTAGCTTTTATTAATCTTCCGCAGCCCGTCAAGCATTTTGGGAAGTTCTGATGGGTTAACCGGCTCAACAGCAACCTTGAAGACAGACTCTGTCATGTGTCGAATAGGTCTGAAGATGTATGCTTCCTCGTCATCTTCCAGCCTCAAAGGGACAATTGTGGCAGTCTTGACGATGGAATTGTCCACACCACCTAACAGAACGAAGTTTCCCGCAGGAACACCGCTGGTTGGGATGCTATAGCAGGTTTCTGCAATCCATGTATCCGATATAGTCGCTGTGACCATGTCTTCCTCATCCTCAGGTGTATAGCCCTCGCCCAACACTCTGACCGGTTGACCAGGGCGCGCCGTCCCGCTCATGACTCTTCCAAACGCATGGAACTTGGTAGCATCCGTGCTGATAAATAGCTTTGTGACATGGACGACAAGCGGCCCGTCCGGGTCACAGGCCGCCATGGCGGCTGCAACTTTCGTATCAAGGGGGCCGGTATAGTACCTGTCGAGTGTTCTTTGGGCTCCTTCTACTGGGGAGGGAATATGCTGCACGATCATGTCCACAAAGCCAGTGGCAGGACCAAAGAACTCATGGCAGACCATGTTGAGTAGCACCCTTGCATCTGATTTGAGTTGCGACGGCTTCAAGTTGATACCCACACCTGCAAGCGTTTCTTTCAGGTCATCTGGACTTTCACTTATGGTGTGAGAGTAGAGTTTATAAATAGGCTCCAGGACGAATTGAACGAATGTCCGTTTGGAATTCTCTTCCACTCCTTTTCGAGTGAACTTTCGGCTTCCTGGGTTGAAGAAAATATCCCCCCAAAGACGCAAGGCAAAGTCAGACGTTTCGACTTGGGGATAAGTCTCGGCATACATTTTGGCAAAAGATTGTAGGGTAAAACACCACTCCATAGAGGCACATGCAAAGGCAACATTACCCTTTTCAGGGCTCAGTCGATACCTTTCCCCTTGCCCGGGCAGAATCCTCTCGATAATAGTGTTTACCTCTTCGACCACGTGCTTTAACTTGAAGTAAGCATCATTCGGCGGAATCTTCAACTCCAAAATCAGCCGGTCCATCTTGTTCACGACCATCGTTATGGGAAGACCTTCCAGCACGGCGTGCTTAATGATCTGTTCCGTGTTCGCTTGCACGCCTTCGACGACATCCACAACCAGCACTATTCCGTCGACGAGCCGAGACGATGTGGCCACCTCGTCCACGAAATTCACATGGCCGGGAGTGTCAATGATATTGACAAGGTGAGATTTTCCTTTGGTGTTTTGGAGTACTAAAGTCATAGGTGCCGACTTTACAGAGAGACCCCGCTCTCGCTCTAAGAAGTGAATATCGGTATAGCGGAGCTGTTCCTCCTTCCGCTTGCCTACTCGCTTCTCCAGACGCTCTGTCAAATCATGTGTCTGCGTCACAAGCATGTCCATAAACGCTGTTTTCCCATGGTGAAGATGGCCAACAAGCGCGATGTTCCTTATTTGACTAGGGAAACTGAGCAAGTCTGTCATAAACTCTCGCGAGAAATGAACCGGTGGCAGCTCGGCCTCCTCGATCGAAAACTTCTTCTGCTGAACGGGAGCGATTATGGGTTGCGAAAGTGGCTGCGAGTCCTCCTCTTGGACCAAGGTTTCAACCTCATCACCGTAGACTTGCTTTGCACTAGGATAATATTGTTTGTCTTCATGTAGGACGACCGCATTCGAAGGGCCTTCTGCATACGAAGTCAGAACGAGTGTGAGGTAGTAATGCTTCGAGAGATATGAAATACCGTCAACCTCCATCAATTGATCTGCATTCTGGTTTTCATCTTCTTCCTCTCCAAATGCTTCGTCGAAAGCAAACGCCTGCGGCTTGAGCTCTTCATCTTGGTTTTCCTCGTCAGAGTCCGCAGGCTCTCCAATGTAATTGCCGAACCTAGAGCCAGATTAGTTAAGTTCTATTTGTATAAGTCTTTATTTGCATATGGCATACTCATCATAAAGATCCTCCATTGCGCGAATAAATTCTGAATCTGGACAGACCTGGCTCCAGACGTTGGAGCGGATACCTTCTTTGTTCAAACCAAAAAAGGCTGTCTGCTTCGGTAGGTCCGATTTGGGTACTCGCCGAGTGGCCCGGGCTTGGCCAACCCTTCTGAGTTACCACACGCGAATGTCCGCCCCCCGCTTTGCTCTAAAAGGGGAGGTTGACCTCTGGGCTTATATTTTCCTACAACCCCCACCCTGGATTCGCCGATTCTTCATCTGGCATCTTTTGGAGACATTCTCTATAAATTGGTCTAGATTTAAGAGAATAGACCTCCAGGCTGACGCCCAGCGAATTGTTATTGTCGCGGTGCCCTCTTCAAGGCTTGGATCAGACTCTTTTGCTACTTAGAAAGTCTGAACAAAATAAATGACTACTATGTCTTCGCTTCCAGCTGTCTATATTGTTTCTTCCGCCCGAACACCGGTGGGGTCTTTCTTGGGGTAGGACTTCATAATTCGTGGCTTGTTTCACTTGAAGAATGAGGTTGACCTTTGTCTCAACTGCATAGTTCGCTCTCAAGCTTGACTGCCCCGCAGCTTGGTTCCCATGCCATCAAGGGTATGTTATAAGTTCATAGCGCGTTTCCTAAAAAAGGTCTCCTGATGGATTCGATCTTTCTAATGGTGGGAAACAGCTGCTCTTGCCAAAGTTGACGGACTTAAGCCTTCGGACGTGCAGGAGGTCTTCTTCGGTAATGTCATTTCTGCGAAGTGAGCTGAGCCTTGTGTGAGCGTTCTGAATCTATCACAAGCGGGTACTGATGACATTCTGCAGTGTCGGACAGAATCCTGCTAGACAATGTGCGCTTGGTGCTGGGCTTGAAGAGTCGACCGTTTGTACCACCGTCAACAAGGTTTGCGCATCCGGGTTGAAGGCGATCATACTCGGTGCTCAGACTATCATGACCGGAAATGCTGACGTCGTTGTGGCTGGCGGTACGGAATCGATGTCGAACGCACCGCACTATCTCCCAAATCTGCGTACTGGTGCTAAATACGGCCATCAAAGTCTGGTGGATGGCATCATGAAGGATGGCTTGACTGACGCGGGCAAGCAGGAACTCATGGGATTACAAGCGGAGGAGTGCGCCCAAGATCATGGTTTTAGCAGGGAACAACAGGATGATTATGCTATCCGCACCTATGAAAAAGCTCAGGCTGCCCAGAAGGCTGGGCTTTTCGACGAAGAGATTGCCCCTATCCAGCTTCCTGGATTTAGAGGAAAACCAGGTGTGACTGTGACGCAAGATGAAGAACCGAAGAATGTGAGCATCTCCATCCGACGCGTTGCGTTCATGTCAGACTGATCATTGAGTCCTTAGCTCAACCCGGAGAAACTTCGAGCCATCAAGCCTGCGTTTATACCTGGTTCTGGGACAGTGACGGCGCCTAACTCTTCTCCTCTCAACGACGGCGCTGCTGCTGTTATCCTTGTTTCAGAGGCCAAGTTGAAGGAGCTCAATTTGAAGCCGGTTGCGAAGATCCTTGGATGGGGAGACGCTGCTCAGCAACCCAGCAAATTCACGACTACTCCAGCTCTTGCAATTCCGAAAGCGCTCAAACACGCAGGTGTGGGCCAGGACGCCATTGATGCTTTTGAGATCAATGAGGCTTTCAGCGTTGTTGCTCTCGCCAATATGAAGTTACTTGGCATTCCTGAGGAAAAGGTTAACCTTCATGGTGGAGCCGTCGCTATCGGTCACCCTATCGGTGCTAGTGGTGCGCGTATTATAACCACCTTGCTCGGTGTTTTGAAGGCCAAGAAAGGAAAAATTGGCTGTGCTGGCATCTGTAACGGCGGCGGTGGGGCTAGTGCTCTGGTGGTCGAGCTACTTTAGATGTATTTTTGACCTTGTCCATATGTGTCGAGTGAATATATCATAGCGTGCACATGATCTGTGGTCCTGGGACTGTTTGCATGAAAGTGTCGATATCCCCTAGCTCATGAAGGATCAACTTTGGTCCCTACTCTCTGTGCTGGAATATACATATGCCATGCTTGTTCAGAAAACGACTAGAAACGTCTACTAGACTATCTGTGCTGGCAATATCTGAGCTTAGAGTGATGTAGTTCACACCATCTTAGTGTGAAGTTTGATCCCTTGGGTTAATTGATAGTGTCAAGGCGGCATGCTTTACCTAATATGAGCTCCTTTGGACGGAAATGAAAGTAGCATGATGGAGATTCTACGCTATTCACACGAAGCCCTCGGTTCTGACGCCTGCACTTATGTTTAGAGAGCGTTTGACCCGCGCCTCGGACATTTACATAAAGCTAGAGACAGTTATACGAAAATGTAAAACCAAGTCTGCGTAACGTATCGCACATGACGGCTAGCAGCTGTAAGCAGTCTATATCGATCAATATCTACAAAAAGATACAAGACAGATTCTGACTAAAATCTAGGCAAAGGCGCCCACGAATGCCATCAGCAGAGCTCCGCTCGCGACGGCTATACAGGCCTCAATACGCCGCCGACCCCTGAGTGTCGCGTAGCTAGACTCACTTAGAAAGTCCTCCGCTAAGAGTTCCACAAGTCCAGCAAAGAGTAATAACCCGCTGCTGATTGCATTCGTGATGCCAACCATGAGCAGGCCCGTGGTGCTTGCAGGGTCATAGAGATTGTGCAAAACTAGGCCGATAGCTTGTCCAACGGGTGTTGTAGTTCCGTAGGCAAGCGACATAAGCCAGGGCTTCGGCGACGACGGTGAAAAAAGGTCTGGTATCAAGGATGCAATACGCGATCCAAGGGCGAAACCTTCGAAAGTTTGGTGAAAGCAGATAGCCACAAGAAGGACAATAAATGACGTCCCAGTGGCGACACTGAGGGCCATGCCGATAAAGATACTGTGGAAGAGGATACCAGCCTCGAGGAGAAGACATTGCAGTAACTGACGCTGCGGGCTTTGCATTGGTAACCCGGGACTCGGTTTTGGAGGCAAATCACGTCGTTGGGATTGCAGGTAGCGAGGATGTGAGTCAGAGACTTGAGAATCACTGTGATTGTCCAGAGAGTCGATGTCTCCATATTGAGTGTCGCCGGTTTCACTGTTAGGGTTCATTTTCTTAGACCGTCCTTGTTCGACACCATCTGTTGACATCCGGGACAATGAACTGGAGTGCTCCTGCGCTCCATCCGCGTAACTATTCGCTTGAATGAGATTAAGGCGTAGGTTCTCTGTCGAGTGATGACGGCCAAGCCTCAGATAATTTGCGTCATCACGAACAGACTCGCTAGAACCCCGCCCAACACTGCCAATTAAATGATCATACTCGCTCCCATGAACATGACCAGCACCTTTTGTAGCGAAAAACATTTCTACGACGACAACCAGAAAAACCGATATCATGGCAACAAATCCAGCCATTGCACGATAGGTCTCCGACCAAAAACGAGGAAGGCAAGGATCCGTAAGAGAGACAAATGCCGTGGGTAACAAGTGAACGAAAGCTGTGGCAATCAAGACCCCCGTTCCAAAATGCCTGGAGATGAAAAGAAAGTGGCGCGGTATCGGTAGCCGTGGAAATCGACGTGCGAGAACTGGAAATGAACATGCTAATATATGATTAGTATATTTGAGACAATATCAACGTTTCCAGATGTAAACAATACCTAATGTGCTCAAAACCAGAATAAGGAACAATGCCAGCACATGTATTTGGGTGTTGTAGGCGCCTTTCTCCTTCGAACCGCAAGCTACTCGATCGCTGGTCGATCCCCGAATTTCGCTCCTCCGAATAAGCTCTGCCCGGAGAACGGAATCAGGTAAGACTGAGACTAGAGGGATACTTCGATTGAGAGCTGCAACAAAGAAGATGGAGTATTAGTGGATATAATCATTACCACACCGAAATTGCAACGACCAGAGAATCGTTATCAATGCAAATGAGCTCCTTAAGTGATACGAGTATGAAATATGTTAGTTGGAAAATACTTACCAGAAGCTGCCATGTCTGACTGTGGCCATTGCGTAAGCTGGCCCATCTTGATTCGAGCCTTTCTTAGGATTTGATCAATGCCATGACCCGAACAGAGTGAGGTTGACACACTATTTGGACAGCAGGCCTCTGTATTTTGATTGAGAAGCTTGAGTGGTAACACTAGAGAACAGGAGAGTGTGCTAAGGAACAGGGACCATTGTCAAACCAATAAATAAGACAGTAGTTGCGAGCCAGAGATGAACGGACGATGTCTTACCTGTCTTTGTATGGAGTAGAGTAGGTAGCAATTATGTGGCTCGGATGAGAGGTAGTGAGAGGTGAAAGGATAATCCGGGCGTGGATGCTTGTTATCTTATCAATCATTAGATCTTCCAGTCTGCTGCAAACTCACGTTTCATTCAATGCTCTAGGTTAACATCGGTTTTATTTCTTCTCTTTTGGGTTGAGAAAGCCATTCATTCAATGGTGCTTCGGTCCGTCTGCGTTTAGAGCTACGTTGCTAATCAATACTGCAAGCTGTAAATCATGCCTCAACAACAATAAATTGCTTTCACCCAACTTTTTTTCCTACCCAAGTCTCCCCATTAAAGGCAAATCGTTAGGTGGGTAATGATTAGGATCCCAAATATAGTAACGATCAGGTTATCGATTTCTCAATTTAGTCCAGCCACTACTTCCCCGTGGGCGGCTGGTGCTATCTAATTCATTAGGGCCACCACTAGCTGATGCCAAATGACTGACATAATTCTTGTCCGGCATTACGTCGTCTCCAGGCTGCGACCTCGACCCTTGGGCAGGCGCTCTCGTCGAAATCTGTTCACTATCATTCCACTCTTTCTCCTCGAGAACTTCCCATTCCGCGCTCGCCATCTCTCCCAGGAGCATTGATTTCAATTTGTCGATAACCTTGAGCGGGATCGGCAGTCTCCACGTCCTAACGAACTCCGTACCTTCCGAAGCACCCAGGAATGAATGCACAGTGCCATGTGAGTAATGCCCCATCATGGGGAACGATATGGTCCTTTGGATAGAAGTTCTAGGAGGGTCTCTTAAGAGCTTCATGGGCTGCGTTTCTCGGCCAGCAAATGCTCTCATCAGAGTTGCCGCTTCCAGCGGAGGAGCAACAAGTAGCTGCCACATGTTCTTCCCAATATCGCAGATCTCTTCCCAAGAGTCCGACGCGATATTGAGTCCTTGCGTACGACATAGCCAGGAAACGTTCCAGGCCAACAATGTAACTCCTTCTAGGAAAAGGACGTATGACCCTGGGTCTTCCCTAGCGAGCTTTGGTAAACTTCTATCGATAGTGAGAGGTCGAGGTTGGTAATGATTAGACTGAAAGCCTAATGGGTGTGCTGTAGATGAAGTGGGGTTATGTGGCTGCGCTGAGGTGGCTGTCAAGATCAACTGCCGTGAGGTATACGACCCAATAGGTGCATGAATCGTGGGAACGGGATGGTCTCTATGAGGAAGGGTAATCTCCGCCGGAAGCCTCAAAGATAAGTAATGTGAAACGAGGACTAGAAGATGAGCAATATTAGAGAATGATGTTGATATTTGGACTGCAGTGGCACCTATTTGGGCATTAATATTTCGTGTTGGCATATCCAGGAGGAGGGGCAGGTTTGCGACTTCCCGTTCAGGTCTCGGAGATCAATGATAGGAACACTGCCAATTACGTATGTCTCCTTCGTTTCACTGCCATCCTGCTTTATCCACTGTCTTAGGCTGTATAGATTCGCAACCTCGCGGCAAAGAAAGATTCGAGCCTCTGCTGTCTTGCTGTGCAAGGAATGCCAGAGATGCTCCGTCCTTTTGATGGTATTCTGGACACCACATAGCAGAGCTATCTCGCGACTTTCCAGCTGAAACTTTGAAGACTCAGCATCTGAACGTCGTCGGGCTAATGTCAACCTCCGCTGAGAAATGCCAAGTTGCCTGTCTTTAATCTCGGATTTCAGTTGCTGGATCTGAAGCGCAAGCTCTTTCCTCCGGGTGGAAGACTCGGCTTTTGCGTTTATAATTTGCAAGACATCTTGAGGACAGGGCACCTTGTTCGGCGACTGCGTTGAGCATTCTTCAGAGCGACGATGGGAGAGAGTAGGAGATGTCTGATGCAGAAGTGCTTTCTCGAGCTGCCGTCCTAAGATTTCCTTCTCCAGGAGAACCCTGGCATTATCGATACGTAGTGTGTATAGTTGGTTACAGGCACAGGTGGGACAATAAAAGCGTAGGCGCGAGCTTGAGACTCGAAAGCAAATAGGACAATTCATCTCAAACGTACTGTTTATTATGCTATCGTGCCGTCAGCAGATAGCTCACATTCTTGCGCCCTCCTGTTAGTCTATGAATCTCGCTTTGCCTGCTAGGCAACTCATAGTCATCAAGAAAGTGTATGAAATCGAAAAATAATGGTTCATGACTCCCAGCAGTCAAATGTTTCTTGTAGCAGGCCAAGGTTGGAGGTGCGGTATGTCTTCGAACGTTGACGTCACATGATACTACTCTGCACTTGATGCCTCAGGCGGCCGCGCACTCTGCTTTGCTATCTGGCAGAACTGGTGATTCCCACGAACTGTTCAATGCTGAAGCATGTTATTAGCGAGGCAGGAGTGACAGCATGGTAAGAGGAGCTGTTTGAAATTTAGATCCTGCGAGCAAACAATCATCCCACTCGACTTTTGACCTTTTATCTTTTGCTCTAGTTATACAACATTTGAGAAGAAGTGTCGTGATAAGGCACTGTATGTAAAGATGGATTCACTGGGTGGAACCCACGTCAAAGCTTCTATTGTCTACGGCAATCATGGATCCAGACCGGATCAGCAGAAGAGTTTGGATGAGCATCATAATGTTCCACAAGTCAGACGGCAGTTGGCAGAAGACTTGTCACAATGCCACTGGACGAAACTTCAACAAATATACTCAGATATTATGAAACAACATGGGGATGCTGAGGAAGAGTTGCGGGCTCGATCTTTGAGGCTTCTTGAGGTACCTTGTACCTTTCTAAGCCATGACCCATCTCTCTGACATTGCTGGTCTAGATTTTTACGGCCTGGTCACAATCTAGTGTTCTTCGTGATGAAAGCAGAGCGCTGAAAAGGTCTCGGCCTGTACCCTCACAGCTAGCCGACAGTTCAGCTGACTTACGTCTAGATTCAAAACCCAGTCGCAGCATGTGCAGACCTCCGAAGAGGATTTAGAAAATAGGAGAAAACATTGTGCGAGAGTACAACAATTGCCGCCAGCCAAGCCGTGCTAACATATCCATGCAGATGCCGACGTTGTGAAGGCTTTCGAAAGTGCTCTCGCTCTCCTGAACAATGCCCCAAAGTCTTAGGTATATCAAGTTGAAGGACACTTCCAGAGAGGCTCCCTTGAAATTCAGACCTGCCCACTTGAAAGTTACCATACGGAGGCTCGACGACGGTATCTCGTAAACTCCGACTGTCACAAAGGGGAGTATAATGAGGGAAGCCGAGAGGTAACACTATAAATCACGTGGTATAAGGCTATAATCCTTTGGCGAAAATCACCATATCCGCTGTCTTTTCCTTGTTATCACCTCTTGAATCAAGAAAACCTTTTCCAAATAAACGTTCATTATTCGAAGTAGCGGACTCTCTGGAAGCGTTGGGACGTCCCCTCATGTAGGATTGCCACTTCTTCCGGTGCTTGCCAACAGACTTTCTTCCTCTGCCTCTTCGGCGTCCTCATCCAGCTGGCGTTCGTCGAGTCTCGGCGAGCGGACGAGAGATGCCACAAGGATGACTAAGTAGATACCTATTTTTTCACTATCGTTAGCTTCCAAGTTTGCAGCACAAGAAACAAAGTGCCTTGTGACAGGTCTGCCAAATACCAAGGAAAAGAAAGTGTGCCCAAAACAGCAAGGCACCAAAAAGTGGAAAATTCAGCGCCACCCGATTTAAAATGGTGCTTGCGACGCTGGGCGTGCAGGTCTTATCTGCAGCTGTGCTATCTGCCTTCTCTGGACATGGCTTGACTAAATGCCTGTGGTTTGAGCAATCCGGCTGCTCTTCTGAAGACCTCGGGGTTGAGTCGCAGAAAGTTTGCGGTCCAAATGTTGCGTACTGGGGTGCAAGCATCATGACAACCGAGTAATTCAAGCCCAGGGTTATCAACGTCAGCATGGCTGTCGCCAGCAACATGGCCTGGGGCGACGTGTGACCTTTCCTAATTTGGAAAATTCGTATCCAAAGAAACCGAATGCCCACTGCGACAACGCCGACAACCGAGCCCCAAAAGAATAAGAAGACAATAAGCGCAAAAATGATATAGTCAGTTGGAAAAGCCCTGGAAGACTGAATAAGAAGCCAACTGATAGGGTTGAAGTTGGTACGGCTGACTACATAACCACAGTGATGCTTGCAAGGCGAATTTATCAACTTATCAATAACGGTCATGAGCAATGAGATCCACGTCGAGAGCCCAACGAGGAATAGACAGAAGCCGCCCAGAAGCCTGAATGGACGGAGGATAGTCTTCAGTTTGGAGTAAACGGTGACTGGCCAGCTTTGGTCTTCTTCTTGGCGTTCTTCGATCAAGCGCTGCCGGCGGATGAGAGTTCTCTCTTCCCGCACCAAAGTGTCCAATTCTCTTCGGTCTTTTGGAGATAGAAGCGCCGAATTACCCCCGCAGCGACCTTCCAATTGGCGTTGACGTTCACGATTGAAATCCAGTTGCATGGCTGTAGAACCTACCAATGTTTGGTTTGCGAAAGAATAGGGTTTTCTGAGAAGAAGCGCCGGAAGCAATGCTAGCCCTGAAGGTGTATAGAAGACATATAGACAAGAGCCAATGGTCGTTACGAACCCAAGGAGAAATGTAAAGGCATGTTCACCTCCTGTAGGACATCATGAGCGTTTTGAGAAGAAAGTCGTCATCCGAAAAGGCATCAAACTCACGGTTCTCGATCAAAAATCCTCGCCAATACCCCAGATCGTGGCCAGGTTGACTCTCCAACATAGGAGCGAAGAAGCCGACAAGAACCAACGCAATGACTACTACAATGAAAGCCAGAGTGTATTTGGCAGCAGCCCAAAACCGCTTGCCGGCTGTCTGATCGCCCGTCTCGACGGCTACTTCATCATATTCCTCGTGCCAGAAGTAGGCAAAAGGAATTCCAACAAGGCAGAGCAGAGCATCCAGGAAGTATAGCGAGTAATAGACAACTGTTAAGGAGTAGGTGATTTTATCGACCTCTTCTTGGGTGGCCCACTCTTTTCGCTGACCCAGAGCGGATGATGTCGTTGAGGAAACCAAAGCGACATCAACTGGTAGTAACATTACAGTCGCAAGAAGAGCGGCAATGGAAAAGACGCAGATAAAGGTCACAAAAGAGGATCGATCCCGAGGTGTCTGATATACATGTATAAAGACCGAGGCAACAACAATCAAAACAGTTATCACTATTAGATACGCAAACCAAATTAGGGAAATCCATGGGAGAGGCATTGTGGCATGTTTGCAAAGCCTTTAAGAAATCCAACTAAGCAAAAACGGACGGGCGACAATGCTTGCCATATATGTTAGCTTTGGCGAAATAGATACTCCACAGGCTTTGTGGAGCAGAACACACCACTATACTTCAGCGGTTCTCTGATCAGCAGTTGTGATAAAGGTGGTAACAATGATGAGAACAATGAGCGATCATGGTGTTCTGGGTGCACAAGTTACAACTCTGCAGGGGCATGGATATTATCAATTACATCATCAACATAACAAGCCCGACGGATCACGTGACAGATCACGCAGGACTGGCAAAATACTCAAAACACAGCAGACACAGCTGTATAGATCATCAGCCTATGGCCACCCTTCCTTCATTCTCTAAATCCCAATTCTTGCCCTTGACTTTGCAATGTATAGTCTTCTTGATTATTCCTGGACTATTTTAGGTTGATAAAGGTTTCTAGCAGGGAAAACCATAGCAATCGGCCACACAAAAAATGCAGTGCTATACAGAATTGTTACCCCTTCCGGGGTAACTCATGCCCTGGCAATTCCATTTATCTCAGCAACAGCGGAAAATCTGGTCGTGGTGAAGACCTCTGTTCTCCAGATCTTCTCTTTGCTCAAGGTTCAACATCACCCGAGAGGGGGAACCATTGAGGGTAAGTCTGCGCGGCCAGACCAGGTAGAGACAACGAAGCTCGTCCTGGAGCGAGAATATCCGCTTTCTGGAACAGTAGTCGACATCTGTCGGGTCAAAATTCTGGATCCTAAGAGCGGCGGTGAAGCTCTTTTACTTGCTTTCCGCAATGCCAAACTTAGCTTGGTGGAATGGGACCCAGAGCGTCGTGGGATCTCAACCATTTCAATCCATTACTATGAGCGGGATGATCTAACCCGTAGTCCATGGGTACCCGACCTGAGCAGTTGTGGCAGTATCCTGAGCGTGGATCCGAGCAGTAGATGTGCAGTCTTCAACTTTGGGATTCGGAATCTTGCAATTTTACCCTTTCATCAACCAGGAGATGACCTAGCCATGGACGAGTACGAATTCGATCTTCATCAAGACGATCTCAACCAGGTACCGGATCACGTTGGCAATGCTTTGAAGAGCAAAGACCGCACCGTGTATCAGACCCCATATGCCTCGTCTTTTGTGCTTCCCTTAACTGCATTGGATCCGTCTATACTTCACCCTGTCAGTCTTGCGTTCTTATATGAATATAGGGAGCCGACGTTCGGCATCCTGTACTCGCAGATTGCTACGTCACATGCTTTGCTCCCTGAAAGAAAAGATTCTATCTTTTACACTGTGTTTACACTAGATTTGGAACAGCGAGCTTCCACGACTTTACTGTCGGTACCGAAATTGCCTAGCGACTTGTTCAAAGTGGTTGCCCTTCCACCTCCAGTTGGAGGCGCGTTACTTATCGGGTCCAATGAATTAGTGCACGTCGATCAGGCAGGCAAAACCAATGCAGTTGGAGTTAATGAGTTCGCCAGACAAGTCTCGGCATTCTCCATGGTAGATCAGTCAGACCTCGCACTCCGGCTAGAAGGATGCGTTGTGGAGCATCTTTCTGACAGCACAGGGGATCTGCTTCTCGTTCTTTCGTCGGGGAATATGGTGCTTGTCCATTTCCAATTGGACGGAAGGTCAGTGTCAGGCATCTCACTCCGCCCTCTACCTGCACAGGCTGGGGGGACTATCATGAAAGCTGCTGCATCATCCTCAGCTTTTCTTGGAAGCGGCAGAGTATTTTTGGGCAGCGAGGATGCAGATTCTGTCCTTCTCAGCTGGTCCTCCATGTCCTCAAATTCAAAAAAACCTCGACCAAGAATGAGCAATGTGGCAGAAGATCGTGAAGAAGCCTCAGACGATAGTCAAAGTGAAGAGGATGTTTATGAAGACGACCTCTATACTGCAGAGCCTGAAACGCCAGCTCTCGGTCGTCGTCCATCCGCTGAAACGTCCGGAGTCGGGGTGTATAAATTTCAGGTACTCGACAGATTGCCTAATATCGGCCCCCTGAGAGATATAACGCTAGGAAAACCTGCTTCGACTGTCGAAAACACAGGCCGTCTCATTGAGAATGCTTGCTCCGAGCTTGAATTAGTAGCTGCTCATGGCTCTGGCAGAAATGGTGGGTTGGTACAGATGAAGCGCGAAATCGAACCGGATGTCGCAGCTTCTTTTGACGCTCAGTCTGTTCAAGGGGTGTGGACAGCAGTTGTAGCTCTTGGAAGCGGTGCACCGGTGGTCCCTGATGAGCAGCAAATCAATCAAGAATACCGCCAATATGTTATACTGGCGAAGCCTGAAGCTCCCGACAAGGAACAGTCAGAAGTTTTCATTGCGGACACACAAGACTTGAAACCTTTCAAAGCTCCTGAGTTTAATCCGAACAACGATGTGACCATAGAAATTGGGACGCTGTCGTGCGAAAGGCGAGTTGTTCAGGTCCTGAGGAACGAGGTCCGAAGCTACGATATTGGTGAGCCTTTAGCCCTGAAGAGTAAGGAGCATATAAGGAAACTAACAATGACAGACTTGGGCCTGGCGCAAATCTATCCGGTCTGGGACGAAGACACCAGCGATGAGCGCATGGCTGTTAGCGCCAGCCTGGCTGACCCATACATAGCAATCCTCCGAGATGATTCAACGTTGATGCTTCTTCAAGCAGATGATAGTGGAGACCTTGATGAGGTGGAATTGAACGACTCTGCGAGGGCGGGCAAATGGCGCTCTTGTTGCTTATATTGGGACAAAGCTGAGATTTTCACGTCTACGGTGCCTACTTCGAAGCAGAAGACTCATTGCGAGTTGTTCCTCTTCCTACTTAGCATAGATTGCAGACTTTACGTAAGTCATTGTGACTTTAGTCACACCAGCATCTTCCTCAAGTTTGCCAATGCTGACAAACGTTAGATTTATCGATTGCCTGATCAGCAACTGATGTCGATTATCGAGGGTATTGACTGCTTACCACCGATACTGTCAACTGAGCTCCCCAAGCGCTCTACTACGCGGGAGGTCTTATCCGAGGCGGTTATTGCAGATCTCGGCGAATCCTGGAATCCTTCACCTCACTTGATTGTACGTCGCCAGGCCCTTTCACTTCACCTTCCTTGGCCCCCGAGTTAGGACCGTGTACTGATGTTCTAGGCAGTTACGCACTGAAAGTGATGATCTTGTGATATATAAGGCATTTGCGTCGTCTACCAAGGGCGAAAGTCATACTCGCTTAAGCTTCGTCAAAGAAACTAATCACACATTGCCGAGGGTTACTACTTCAGAGAAGCAAATGCAGTCCAACGAGGAGATATCAAGGTCCAGGTCACTGCGCATTTTGCCCAATATTTCAGATTTTAGTGCCGTTTTTATGCCTGGACCGTCTGCGAGCTTCATTCTCAAAACGGCCAAAAGCTGCCCCCACGTTTTTCGTTTGAGAGGAGAATTGGTGCGGGGCCTGAGCATTTTCCACTTAGCCAGCCCTTCGCTTGACAAAGGCTTCATCTATGTGGACTCGAAGGTTTTCCCACTTCCCCACCTTCATGTGGCACATGCTGAATCAATTCCTAGGACGTGCTTCGCATCTGCCGGTTCCCATCAGAGACCCTATTCGATTATTCATGGGCCTTGAGAAAAATTGGTATCGGGGAGCAGGTGGATCATTTGGCTTATGCTACATCCTCTGAAACATACGTACTGGGTACCAGTCATAACGCAGATTTCAAGTTGCCTGACGATGATGAATTGCACCCGGACTGGCGAAACGAAGGTATGACTTTTGTCGTCACATATATGCGCATGTTAACAGGTCTAGTAATTTCATTCCTCCCCGAGCTTCGCCAATGCTCGCTCAAAGTCGTAAGTCCGAGAACATGGACGGTTATCGATAGGTGTGGACCTAAACCAACTTGCAAATTAATTTTCCAGTACTTACACTTTTCTTCTTCGTGAAGCTACTCACTAGGTCCCGCTGAATATGTAATGGCGGTAAAGAATATGGACCTTGAAGTTTCCGAAAACACCCACGAGCGGAGGAATATGATTGTTGTCGGAACAGCATTTGCTCGGGGTGAAGACATCCCGTCTCGTGGCTGTATTTACGTGTTCGAAGTGATCAAAGTGGTTCCGGACCCGGAGAAACCAGAGACAGACCGCAAACTGAAACTTATAGGCAAGGAGTTGGTCAAGGGCGCCGTGACTGCGCTATCACAGATTGGCGGTCAAGGATTTCTAATTGCTGCACAAGGGCAAAAATGCATGGTCAGAGGGCTGAAGGAGGATGGCAGTCTGCTCCCTGTTGCTTTCATGGATATGCAGTGTTATGTCAACTTGGTGAAAGAGCTCAAAGGTACTGGAATGTGTATAATGGGGGATGCTGTCAAAGGGCTTTGGTTCGCAGGCTACTCGGTATGATCCCCTACATCCACACATACAGGCGGATCAGGCAAGCTAACGGGTGGTTTAGGAGGAACCATACAAGATGAGCCTCTTTGGCAAAGACCAAGGGTACCTTGAAGTGGTTGCTGCCGATTTTCTTCCTGATGGCGACAAGCTGTTCATTCTGGTTGCTGACAGTGATTGCAACCTCCATGTCTTGCAGTATGACCCGGAAGGTGAGATCTTGTAACATCGATAGAGCCGACGGAGGAGAGTAAATGCTGATTTCAAATAGATCCGAAATCATCTAACGGTGATAGATTGCTGGCCCGCAGCAAGTTTCATATGGGTCACTTTGCCACGACAATGACTCTGTTGCCACGTACCATGGCCTCCTCAGAGAAAGCAATGGCCGGCCCAGATTCAATGGAAATAGATTCCCAAACCATATCCCAGCAAGTACTCATTACCTCTCAGAGCGGTTCGGTTGGCACTGTGACGTCTGTTCCTGAAGAGTCATATCGCCGGCTGTCAGCCTTGCAGTCCCAATTGACGAATTCGCTGGAGCACCCTTGCGGCCTAAACCCTCGAGCTTACCGAGCTGTTGAAAGTGACGGAACCGCTGGGAGAGGCATGCTTGATGGGAATCTGCTGTATCAATGGCTGGATATGGGACAACACCGCAAGATGGAAATTGCTGCCCGGGTTGGGGCACATGAGTGGGAGATCAAGGCTGACCTCGAAGCTATTGGTGGAGAGGGACTGGGATATCTCTAATAATACCGTCTTTGAAAAGCTCTGTTTGCGTGAGTCAATCAGGGCTCGCTTGATGATACTCGTACAACAAGGCATCTCTATTGTCCGTCATGTCATAAAGAACCATGTCAGCCATATATATATATATGTGTGTGTGTGTAGAGGTGCGCGCATGAGTCTCCTAGTATTGGAGGGCATTATACTTCGAAGAGCTAAGAGTTCATCTCACCTACACTGTGAATCCTCTTTAGACAGTCATACAAGGTTCCATGACACTGACCAAGAACTAAAAGAGAAATAATAGCCCCTGAAAGACATAGCATTCATTCATTACCCATTTGCGGATCTGATATGCCACTAGAAGCGAAGGAACCGCTGGCAAGTAGTACGGCTATGAATTGAGTGCGAAGAAAGCCAAAAAGAAAAGAAAATTCCTTGACGCGCTGTTTATTAGCGCCCACGAGCCATTACTTGCATTTCTTCTTCATCTTTCCAGGGCTAATTTTCAGGACCAGGCATCAGCTTCGGGTACTAACGCACATAAGACCGGGCCAAAGATGGATTTCAGAGTCTCCTTGGAGCATGTATATGATCCCAACAATACTGCCGTATGCCGACAGGGTCGTAGCATGACATCATGACACAGTGAGATATGTGCATACCAAACCACATGAACTCTTAAGAGCATAAGTAGGGAAATCAAAAAGGGGAAAGAAAAGGTCAAAGGGACAGCAGACAAAACCAAGAACTCCGCCGTCATCATAAACTCCTTCACGCCAGAACTGCCCCTTCAATTGCAGTGTAGCCCATACCCATACATAAGACTAGTCAGCACGCACTCCGTTAGTGCGTATTCTGTCCGAAAGATGTGCCCGTATCGATAACGCCAGAAAAAGAGAAAAGCGATGGAAAAAGAGGAATGCGGGGTTTTAAAAAGGTTAAGGGATCAGGGCTATGGGGGAGGGCGGGGTGTCGGATGCAGAGTCTTTGGAGGAGATAGTGGATAGCAGATTGATCGAGATAGGACTCATAGCTGCTGAACTTTCAAAGAACCTCTGCAGAATAGTAGAATGAGACCCTGCCGAATTCCAATACAAGGAAATTCTTAAAAGACATCTTCCGCAGCAAAATACCGCTTGCTTCTCCCTCTTCCAGCGACAAATTTCATTTCTGGCATATTGGTGTGATGTACCACATGTGGACGGTAGACCGCATCCACAGGAGCTTGCCAATCGTCCAAGCCCAGAGGGAAGTATTCATACAACAGATCAGCACTCTCATTCGGAAACGGAAGAGACGATGCGAAGGGTTGCTGCAGGCCAGCGGTGTTCAGCAGGGGTAGCGACGTTGATGTGCTTCGCGACGGCGCCTGCGACACGCTGTGGGACAGCTTGCGCATTTTGGTGGGCGGCGCCGAGCTGCTCATATCGCGACTCTTGTGCGAAACGTCGTTGGTATACGAGGAGCCAGGCCTGGCTGAATCGACCAAGTTGAGACCATCGCCACTAGTATCGTCATCTAGTAGGGAAAGGTTGATCGGTGCCGCCATGGCGCTCGACCGTCTTTGGCTGTCCGTCATGCGTGAAAATTCAGGACTGGACTGAGGATATATTGACGGTTGAGGGAGGGGTGTAGAAGAAAGCGCGCCTCCCGAGGAGTGAGGTATTTGAGTCCAGTCAGGGGATGACTGTCGCTGCGCTGCAATGGCCGACTGAGGAAGCGAAGTGTCTGGCGAGGTACTTTTAGCCGCGGACTTCGCCTTGCTTGGTGTCAGACTGGGCCGATGGTCGGTATCGCTGGTAGGGGTGCGGTTGAGAGTGGCAGCCTGGGCGCTCTTTCTTGATGCAGCAGCGCTGCCGCTTAGAGGTAAGTCCTTACGCGACTGGAAATTGCGCGGACTACGACCTCGTACAATCACAGGTCCCGAGTGTACCTCGCAGATCGGGATTTTGGCGCCAGTGGACAGAGTCGCAACAACCTTCAGTCGGACGACGAAATGCTGTTGCAGCTCTTTCCTCCGCCCATTGTTGGCCGTCGCAACACGGAATTGTAACCGCTTCCAAGCAATTGGGAACGTCGCATAGTCGGTGTCCAGGTCTTGGCCCGCCATGATGTCCAATGGAATTGGTGGCGGTTCTTTCTCAACCTTCGCGTTGCTGTTACTAGCACCATTGTCATCAGGCGGTTGATTGCCGTTCGCAGCGGGTGTTTTCCAGGGCACTGAAATGATTTTGACCGAATTACCCTCCACGGACTCAGTGGCGGAAACGCAGAGTTCTTGCGCAAGGATAGGTATACGGTCGCCCTGCTCGGTCATGATGTACCGTAGACTTCGTGGCAGGGTCACGGAGCCTGTGATCTGAAACAGGTTGCGCCGGTAGCAAGTCAACTCCGCCCCTTGTTGAGGCGGTGCGTTTTCCATCGGTGATGTGGTCCAAGGCGATTCTGCCAGGAAGAACATGCCATGTAACTGGGCCGACAGCGATAACGATGTCCGCCGCAACGAATAATCAAGTAGAGTGAAATTATAGGCGGGCATTGAGAAACTCAGCAACTTGTTATTGTGGTCAATAGACGAGTCTGCGGGTTGTTCGGAGGGTGCGGGGTCGAATGGGGTCACCATTTCCGTGAAGGGATCGTCGTACCCCGAAGAGAAACGTTTCAACGTGTTCGGCAAACTGTGCTGAGTGAAGGGAATATCCTCGCCGCTGTCCCAGTGCGCTTGGTCAGAATGATCATTTGCAAGCGCAAGGCGAAGATGGACTTACCTAACGAACGTGTCGGAGTCGAAATTCGAGCGTTGGTCGGGTATATCAATACCAGGCATGGCATTAAGGTAGTCGGCGCCCTGCATATTGCCCAGTGACAACGGACTGGCCAGATACGGCATGGCCATTGTATCGAAACCCTCCATGGTGACGGCACTGTATGAGTGGATAGAACAGCGCCGACGAAAGAGACAACAGATCCGAGGACGTAAGGAAAAGGGAGAAAGGCCAAGGTAGTTGCGTGAAGAGGAAAGAAGTAGAAACGAAAGAGGATGGAGGAAGAGGGAGGAAAGGCGATCGTGACCAGCCCGGAGGACGTAAGAAAGACCTAATGCGAAACGAACATGGAGAGGACGAAGATGATGGAAATGGAATAGTGCAGTGGATCGAGCAGTCCGTAAGACCAGAAGTAGACGCCTGGAGGGCTAGGAAAGAGAGCGGGAGACAAGAATGAGGTGAACAATGAGAGGAAAGCAGGAGTAAGAAGATGGGAGAGGTCCGGACTAAGCTAGGTGAGGTATTTTGGCTTCCAGCTCCAAGGCGATTTTTGGTGTAGTTGGAATAGAACAGTAGGAAGAATGATACAAATAACGAGTAATAATGATAATGATGATGATGATGATGATGATGATGATGATGATGTTAATAACAATGTAAACTATGCAAGATTACTGCAAATAGTTGTAGATATGTAGTAGATAAATGCAGTCAGTAGTAATCGTAGAGGTGGTGTAGTTAGTTTAGTGCCTTGGTTGGTGGAGGCGATCGAAGACTCAAAACGGCAAGTCCACAAAAGACAGCGAGAAGAGCGATCCGGAAGCGCAAGAGAGCATGTAGAGAGTAGGTCGAAAAGACGTTAAGAGGTCTGGATTGAACGGGATTTGTTGAAAGCAGCCCGAGCAAGAAAAGAACCAGGAAGAATAATGGGATGATGTGCAGCAGGCAAGAAAAACGAACCGAACTGGCGTGGGGAACGAGGAGCGGAAACCCAGTCCTTCTCCCGAACCAGTAGATAGTATGGAGTGGTTCTGATACAATTCCGTCTTCGGATTCACCTAGGTCGAGCTACACTACCTGACTAGTAATTATTCTACGGAGTAGTAGAGATTACTGCAGTCTGGACGGAGTAAGATAGTCTGTAGGCTGTACCACAAGCTCGTAAGTTGACAAAGGTTTATTCGTTAGAGTGGACGGACTCTGAGAAACAAAGCATTGCTCAAGTTGCCGAATTCAGCGCGAGTGGATCAGACCCAGATACCTTAGGTACGTAGTCTGTACTCGGCTCGTACTTACCGTAATAATAAAAGTTACTGAGCTAGCTGAGGTACCTACCTACGTAAGGTACTGCATACCTAGTTCGTATCAAGGTATAGCCCCCAATTTCTACAGTGGAATCAGAACGCCCACAGGACATACATGGTTATAATCATTCTTGTGGTGTAGAAGTTGATATGATGGAGTCTGATTCTCTTGCAGAGGTAGCCAGAAGAGTAGCCAGTACTACTTGTACAGAGAATACAGAGTACTAAGCTAGGTACTAAGTACTAACGCATCTAGCCAGTAGCCACCCTAGTCTAGTACCTACCTTAGTCAATACGGAAGAGCAGGACCCCCGACCGGAGACGGCCTATTGACTTGACTGAATTCGGATTTAACTGTGGAGACGCGAAGAAGGGTATTTGGGAAGGGAAGACTTCTGCAATTGTGATTCGATTATTGACTGTACGATTGCGGATTTGCGGGTATTAATTAAGGATTTTATCTAGGTCATCTGGTTGACTGGGCTCTTGGGAATGAAGTAGGTAGAGAGGGCCCTTCTTGCTTTCGCTATCCGAAATTATTAGAAGAATAGAGAGAGGTATTCTTATCATAGATCATTTTCGCGTAGATTACCTCTCTCGCCTCTTCTTTCATTACCTTCCTTTTCACTTCAGATTGCCGATATCTATCATCTTATCTACGCCGTGGGCTCAGAGCGAGTAGATACCTCACTCTTAGCATTTTCTTCTAGAACAGGGGGCGCTGCAGGGAGGAAATTTAGATACCAGATCATGAGGCAAGATGCGTCTTTAGCTCCTTCCAGGCTTCCTTAGCGTCCGCAACCGATCCGTCCCAAAGTTCTGCCTGCTAGCAGTCCCCTCCAACCCCACCCTCCCAAAATGGGCCTCAGCCCCAAGTCATCAAACATTGGTGAGGTAGATCCATAGTCCACACACTCCATCGTAAGGTACCCGGGTAACTAGGTACCGACTGATCAGTAAATATTTGGGGAAAATGACAGATGGACAGCAGTAAAGTAGCAATTATTCCTCATACGGAAAGTTCTACATCATCATTACATTTCATACATAATACCTTAAAGTAGCGGGAATTATGGAGTAGATGTCGGAAAATAATATAACACCGACATGGACATAAAATGATGACGATACCTGAGGTCCTACCCCGTATCGGAAGGCAAATGACACAAGAAGAGAGAAAATCCAAATAACGGATCTGAAGGTTCAGCCATGATTATCTCCCTGCAAACAGACATGATTATTCAGTCCTCACCTTCCTTTAGCTGAATAATGTCGTTTAACACCAACCACCTAACGTATGCATGACTTGTATCCACAGTCATACTTCGCTTCGTACCATGGCTGTTATCTACGAAATTAGCGCAAAATTACCCCAGCTTGGCACTTTAAGGACCTGCCACTTTTGGAGACGCGGTCTTGTGTCTAATCACACTATACCTGAACAGGAATGGCTTGCTCTCAAACCCGGGGAAACGAGAGCGAGTCAGTGAGACGCAAAGGCCGACCGGATGCTGTTCCAATTTACACCTAGTGAGGAACTAGGAGACTACTCAGGCCTTTTCTCTTGACCTGTTGTCTAAGCTTGATCATTACGACTAAGCCTAATCTTAGTGCCTGAGGTACGATGTTCAAGGGCTGATAATCTCAAGGTATTTAGGTGATGGAGAAGCCGTGTGCCTATTTGTTATCCATAAGGATCCATAAGGTTGCCTTCAGAGATCTGAGTGGCCAGTGCAGGTGATAAGATAGTACTCCATAACAGATACCTCAACACTATGATTCCACAAATCAGGAATTAGGGCACTTAGTGAGGATTGCAGCCTGCTTCGCTAGAGTCTTAATTCATAACCCTGTGGTAGAGTGCCTGCCCAGACTACTTTCTAACTCTCTTACAGTACTCCAGGGTCCATCTTCATCTAGGACGAATGCAGTTAACACTTGGGACCAAGAAAGCTTTAGCCTCTGAGGCTTTTTCTCTGACTTCCTTACGGAGTATTCAGGAAGTACTATACCTCTCCTTTCACTACCGTTTTTGTACCATTATTTATCATCAACCCATACGTTGATGAGAAGTATCCTAAGTACAGAACGGCGTAAATTATTTAGGTATCATTCAAGATATTGAGGTCGAAATGATCCATGGGGGCCAAAATCAGACTTCAACCAGCTACCATTTTAATTGGCTTGGTTCAGCTGTGTGTCTCAGATCAGACAAGGCGGCGTTGCCGGATTAGCCACAAGCCCACAACCCAAGGGCCTTCATTCAACTCTGTCGGCCATTCCCGTCCTCAAAGTTTGAAGAAATTTAAAAGGGGTCGGTAAGATGCGAAGGGCTGTCGTAGAATAATCATGGTCATAACATCATGACAGAGCACAGTACTGAGCTTACATACATGGATGCATGGCATGGTTGAATGGATTAACTATAGACATCGCCATGGGGACTCGATCACCAGTTGATTGCCTGTTGTAGTAACTTTCTAGAATTATGCCTGCTCATCTTCCTACCCCTCCTTCGCGCAGCCTTTCTCCCATCTGCAGTCTTCCGAGGGCTGCTAGGCTGTAGTCCGCCGTCTTCTTATCTACCTCCTCGTACTCTGATCTGTATGAATTTGATATCATGCAGTTTACGTAACAATTGTGGTTGTCTGCCAAGGGAAATCAAGTCGCTTAATAGAATAAGCCTTGTCTGAGAGTATCATCCATTCTCTGCTTAACCTCTCTCAAGTCTCAAGTCTCCAAGTACTCCGTACAGTGGGTATGGCCGAGATACCGAGTGGTACTATCACAAGCAAATCCGTTTAGTAACTCCAGTGGGCCTAGGGACCATTGCTGAAGAGGGGCATTTAAACTTTGTCCTATTGCCCCCTTCATAACGTTAGCTGCAGCCATTATTGTCTGCATTATCCAGATTCGGGCTAACCTCTTGCCAGAGTATGGTTGCACAACTTGCTTATTGAACCAATCATAGATAAAATCCAATTTCTCTAAAATCATGCAGTCTTGGACTAGGTAGAGATATGTCTCCTCTCTCACTAAGAAACCTTTGAACATGATTGATTTACCGAGGCGGATGGAAAGTCACGGTACTCCTTATGGCGGGTATTTCGTCTACACGAGGCTCGGTACGGAGTACTAGTAGTATCATGGCGTCCATCTGGCCTATGTACTAGCCGAATCCTTAGCTCAGTGGAACTGAGGGTGAAACTGTGAAACTTTCCGAGGATCTGCATGATTTTCTTTAGTCTCATGCTAAGGAATTCAGCGCTGCTCGGTTGTCATCTCCCGTCAACGACGGCGGCAGTCGAAGGAATGGTCCACTGAGCTGCTGCTGGTCTGTCCAAAGTCACTCATGTGCTCTCCTCTCCCCTGTGTTTCAAGAGCCGGTCCAGGCATGCTATGATCTTGGTCAAGACTCACTGCCTAGTCCTCATTGCCCCTGTGTGACAGCGGATTGCTGTCGATGATCCCGAGGGCCCCGCAAACGTCAAACAAGTCGCTACGGCATGGCCGCAAGCAGCCGGGCATATCTCAAATCATGACCAAGCCTGATTCTCTGAAAACAACGTGTTTTCCATTTCCTTCGTGATTTGCACATCAGTTCTACCCGTCCCGTTATCACTGGACACCCCCGAAACGTCTACAGACCCCGATTATTCCCCTTGGTCTTGCGAAGATTAAGTCCCGCTTGGGACGCCGGCTCTGAGGCGGGAAGTCTCAAACCGTCGAGAGCGCACGCCGGATTCAGCTAGGACTTCGGTCTGCCAGACTTCGGCTCCGAGGACAACAGATGTCTGTTTTCAAGACATTTAACGGACGAACAGAAGTAGGAAAGAAGTAGGCCCTTGGGTGGGCAAATCGATTCCTCCTTGAGGCTCAAGCAATAAATCATTCTATCTCGTAAACACAGATCAGTCGCGGTTCAGACTCGGCTGAAGTTTTGCAAGTGACAGCCAGCTGGAGCTAGCAGGAGATAGACGATGTCCTGTGCTGGACTTGATCCAGGAGGAGCTTTCCTGGGTGTCTTAGACTTGTTTACAAGGCAGCGAGAAGGGTATAAGAGGGAAGCTTTCATGCGTACGGCCTTCAAAAGGGACATCCTCTGAATTAATACCCTGCCATCTGAATGGAACTGAAACGTCCCAAATCACGATGTTCACCCTCTCAGTCACTTCATGTTGGTCCTTTGAAGGTGTAAGCAACGTACTAGTGCTCTAAAGTGGCTTTCTTGACCCCTCTAGATGACGCATCTTACAAATTTCCCTATTCTCCTCAGCAGTTGCTTCCGGCAACCTCTTCGAGCGGCCCTTGTTGATATATACATTCGTGCTCCCCGCTGCTGATCAAGCTCCTTGGCATCAAGTCAAGGTCAATCTGTCGGACAACTGGGCATGCGATAGAATGGCAAACACAGCGGGGAAATGACAGAAGAAGTGAAAATATATACATATAGACATAGAAGAAGACGAAAAAAGCACCCGCGAGTCGTGTACGAGAACAGCCAGACGGTCGCCCCAATTCTTGCGGAAAGAGAATAACTTCTGACACGGGCCACGCAATCAAGGTCAATCAGACAAGAACATGTCCAAGAGTCAAAAAATGAGGAAGATGAAGTAAAGGGATATCATCAAAAACATAGCGAAGAGAACGATAACAGCCAAGAGGCGGGAAAAACTTTGACTTCGATCACGTCGTTGGCATCATGGTCCAGGTTGCTGCATCGCAGTTCACTTCCTCGAAGCTATGCAGCATGCTGAAGCCCATTCCAGAGAGGCAATCGAAATTGCTGTCGCCATCAACCTGTAAATGTAACGTGTTAACATAATGCAGATCGAGATGCAAACTTAACCCGTGAGCCGGGAGAGGGAACAGAATACTTGGAACGCTGGATGAAAACAAATTTGAACTTACGCAGTCAATGACAACGGCCTCCGCACCTTGCCTCCGAATTTGCTTGATGCCCAGTAATATGAGCCCCTGCATCACCGTAGCATACTCGCCAACAGACGGAGAGATCACTGGAGATGATATGCCTCCGCTCGACGGTTGTGTGGCTTTCAGCACAGGCATGTGCTCTGCCAATGGCGACCGTCCGTTGTATATCACCACAGTACCCAAAATTGCTCCATCACTCGGCCGCGTGGCCCTGATTATGCCGCAGTTTGGCGCTCCTCCCAAAGCGATCTTGTATATATCAATCAGACCTTGTCGGGAATTCGTCTTGATGTGATCAAGGATAGGCTCCGCGTAATCCCAGCCATGAACAAGGTCGTAAGAGACGTCAGCATTTTTCAACCCCTGTACGAGGCCATCGGGCGGCGTCCATGTTGGAAGATTCCGTAGCACCACACTGCAAACTGGCCGCGAAAGGGCAGTGTTCCAGCCCAGGTTGGCAAACCACTGGCGTAACCTCTTACGCTCCACTGGATTAGAAGACGGAATGCCAAGGTATATGCCTGGGAGTCGAGAACCCAGCTGAAACCTCCTCATTCCCTTTCGCTGGAGCAGTGTTCGGATTGCGCGGTTGTGCAGTGAGTTCCCAATGGACAATTTCCGTCTTGCAGGATCAACAATCAAGGATCCAATAACCCCTGTGCCCGTCGACCTAAAGAAATAAGTCGAGCAAAATCCGTATAAAGCCTGCGTACTGCTGTTTCGTACAACAAAATGCGCCTCGTCAATTTCTTCTCTTCGTAATAAGAAGCTGCTGGATGTCACACCTAGCAGCTCAGAACGCTGACCCTGCGCGCAATCCGCTCTGACCGCATCCAGTAAAGTATCCAAGGACTGAGCATCTCTCTCTTCATTCCAGTTTTCTACAAGCCAGTGCTGCCGCGCTTGATGGAGCTTCTGGCTGCGGCTGATAGAACCCGGCAATGAGCCTTTTGGTGTCAATTCTCCATAGAGAACTTTGACCAACGCCTCCAAAGCGGTCTCTGTGAAATCGTAAGTGCAGACATAGGTACCAATGGACGTATCCATGGCAAAATCATATGGGGAACTAGCGGCGATGACGATCATAGGCTTCTCTCGCGGCTCGCCCGATGGAGTAAACTGAGACCTACAGATTAGAGAGACATGTTTCGTAAAGCCATGCTGGTATAGGTTCCTGTTTGCATCTGCAGTGACGACAATGACGGCACTAGCCCGATCTATTAAATTCTCATGGATTGGTCGGACGCCATTGGCCGTGTAAGATGTATGTAGAACGCGACCACTTCTTTGACGCGAGAGAGAACGACCCAGTTCCTTGAAGACACTCTCACCACTCAGCACAGAGGCGGTTCTGTCTGAAGCAATCGGGTCGATAGAGAGATTCATGTGCTCCGTCACCGAACGAGAGACTGCAGATGCGGGCAATGGCTTGACTAACGGAGTCAAAAGTAGCAATTCCTCATTAGGCTCAATGATGTTGGACAGCGGAAGCAGATTCTGCTTATCACGTACAACTGAAATAGAGTTGTTATATGCCCTTTTGGAGAGGCTGGTATGAGATGGTTGCATCTGAATTAGAGATGGCAATCCCGGCGGGTTCAGGGCTTGGTCCCAAGAGGTGCATTTCGCCTTCATCTTCAAAACCCTGCGCAAAGATTGCTCTATGCGAGCCCGACCAATGATGCCGTTCTCCACCCCGAGCTTCAAACCATTGATGGCCTCCTGTTGCACCGGAAAGGATCTGCACAAGAGGATGATATCGCAGCCCGCATTCTTCGCCATCACTGTTCCGCCGCCGACACCGATATTGTGAGTGAGAGCCTCCATCTCTAAGCACTCAGAAACCACCACACCATTGAATTTCAGATCTTTCCGCAGCAAGTCATCAACAACCTGCTCACTTAAACAAGCATGCATGACATTTACGCCGGCAGACGACATAGAGACACCTCCCACCATCATCGAATCTAAACCGTGGACTATGGCGTTGCGGAATGGGACCAGCGCTGTCAAGCTGAGCTGCTCCAGCGACTCGGTGATGATGGGAACGTCTGTTTGAGACCCGAGGAATTCAAGGTTACCATAGGACGGAAAGTGTTTGCCACATGTCACCAATCCGGCTTTTTTGTAGCCTTTCATGAACTCAACGCCATATTGCGACACCTCCTGGGGATCATCGCCGGTAGTGCGAACCCCCAGCGGCTGGGTTCGTACGTTAGTCAACACGTCTAGTACAGGGCCGAGAATCCAGTTGACCCCTACGGCTTTGAGCTCTTGGGCCGTAGCGTAAGCGACATCATGAGCCAGTGACTTTGAACCGGTTGCTGCGATTCCCATTGCGCTGGGGAACTGTCGAATGTAGATTTCATCGTACAGGCTATTCACGCCGCCGTTTTCCTGATCCAAGGCGATAAGTAAAGGCACGGGATGGCCAGCATCTCGGGCGATCGTTTGTAGCTCAAGGACCAGTCGCGTTGCCTCTTCTGCAGCTGCTCACGATTCGTTTTGTTAGCAAAGGGAAGGTGCAATCTCTTTGATAAGTGATCAATAAAGAGGTGCTTGAAGGGAAGAGGAAATTGATAGAAGTGACGATACATTTTAAGTTCTTGGCTGTCAACAGAACTGATCCCAGATGGTAATTCTCGATAAGAGAGCGAATTTGAGGATTGACTGACGTCCCATCGAAGCCCATCATGAAGAGCTGCCCCATCTGCCTGTAAACAGGACGCAAAGGGGAAGACCAAAAAGTCAGCCATTATTTCAGTCGTCAAGCAAACTGTACGGACAGGGAAGTAAAGCCGAAGGCCCAGAGAAAATGTAATAAATTATGCTTGATGGACCCGATTGTAGACCATGGAATACAGTGAAGACGAACAATAATAAGGGAAGGAAAACAATAAACAAGTGGCTAAGACATTAAATTTCCTACCTGTCTAGATCCTCCCAGCCAGGGGGCAGCATATCCTCTTTCGGGGCCATCAGGGCCCTGGGTTGAGGAATGCAAGTGCAAAACTGAGGGGAGTGGAGAGTAAGGTGACCTGTCAAAGGATTCCAGAGTGTTGTTGACGATGGAAACGAGCGTGGTGTTGTGGCACGATAACCGCAAACGTCGTCGTAAGCCGACTGGGAGTAACCAGATACGGCAATTGAATTAAGCTCCTGATGCTGAAATCTAACTGGCTGGTCCCCAAGGCGGGCGTGCAAGCTGGTAGTAATGTCAGGTAAGCTATCTTGCTAGTAGCTCATATTCCCAGCTTCGAGCCACTTTAGCTACCTCACCTAGGAGGCAAGGACGGTCGATAAGGTAAAACGACGATTATTGATTATGATTAGCGTGCTCGGTACTCCGTCGGCTCAATGCGGGCCAGATAATGGAGATGGCCGAGCAGAGAAGACGACGGGGATGGGGATGAGATGGGGCACTCGGCGTGGGTTTCTCTAATGGTTACCGGTGAACTGCACAATATCAGTACAGCCTTGCCTGACAGGGGCATCGGCAAAGAACTGTCTGCAGTCTCCTAGTAGAAAAGCGTCCGGGGAAGGACAGAAAGCATTGACGGCCCATTGTTTTCCCTGAATGACTCGTGTTATGACTAAGAGGGCTTATCACGTGAGAATTGAAGCTCCACCTTACCTTCTGCCTTTCTCCGCACCCTGTACTGTACAGTCATCAGATTCTGTAATTCGATTCTGTAACGTACATTACCTTTACTTTACAGTACCTAACAGAACAGATGTATGTGTGATTTTCAGACTGTTACAGACTAGCCCGACTTTCGTGAATGAAACTGTATGCAACGCCGCAGCCAGGCTACATAGGGTTGCACTCTTCCCCGGGTTTCCATCCGATGCCGAATGCAACAGTGGAGTCGTTCGATAAAAGTGAAGAGCACCTAATACATATCAGTAGTAACTCGACAAGGCCGAGTTTCTGCCACTCTCCTATCAGAATATCCCTTTCGGATCGAGTCTACTTGACGCCCATCAAGGTCACCTGTTTCGTCTGCCACCTCTATTTGTAACGTCAGGTCGATTGCCAGCCAGATGGAACGTTTTCGGCCAACCTACTTCATAATAACTTGCCTCTTATTGATAACCAAACAGTATTCACATTTCCCCATTCGCCTCCCCGATTGGTTGCGCCTCTTGAGGCGTTGACATCCCCCTCGATGGATGGTGGTGCGTCATCTGCAGCAGTTGAACCACGGACTCTTTCTCGTACAGTACAGAGCAAACGGGCACAGAATATTTAGATGGAAGTTCAGCAATAATGGAGCTTTGCTACCATGGCCATGGTTAGTGGGCAAGTGTCCTGAGTTCAAGACGAGGAATAAGAACAATCATACCCTGTAGTATTACGAGTGCACGGAAGAAGAGGAAGTACCTAGTAGTAGTAATCTATACAATACGATATTATCGAATCCTAGGAGTGGTAGGTATCATCCTGTCATACTCCACAAGCCGATCCAGATTGACAGGCTGAGTTGCAACAGATCCATGGACGATGGGGCGAACATTGAAATCCCCTCGTAGCAGACGGCTACTTTATCAGCACCCTCCTTTGTCCAAGTTGGACATACCTTTATATCTGATTTTCACACACACGGCGCGATAGATCCATTCTACTTTCCTGACCGCGAACGAAGCCTTTCTTGCCATAATCAGCTCTGATATTGCGGATCTCAGCCCTGCCATCTTATCAGCCCTTATCGGCTAAACCTTTTGGTGGAGTGACGTACGACTACAGATAAAATCACCATGTAAGTATGCCTTCTACTTCTGCGTGCTGCCACTTTCATCGAGACGTCAAGAGACGTCAAGGGGCGTTTTCAAGATGGGAGATAAAGAAAAAGAAGCTTTTTCGCTACTTTCTGACACGTCTGTAGGAGAGTTATCATCAGGGAGAACGCTCAGCAGGCGTCGGAATATATCGCCGACTATATCATCAGTACGCTCAACCTTGATCTTGTCGATGAGGCTTACTTGGTTACTTCTCTCTCTAACACTTGATTCTCTGCTACCCAATAGGTCGTATTAAGTCTTTCAAACCCACTCAGGATCGTCCTTTCGTTTTGGGTCTTCCCACTGGCAGCAGCCCCGAGATTATATACAAAACACTGGTGCAGCGTCACCGGGCAGGTGAAATATCTTTCAAAAATGTCGTGACGTTCAATATGGTATTTTTCTCATTTATATTATCATGACTCTTTGTATGCTGCCATATGCTGATCAACTCAGGACGAGTATGTGGGTTTACCTCGTGACCACCCCGAATCCTATCACAGCTTTATGTACAAGCACTTTTTCTCGCATGTCGACATTCCTCCACAGAATATCAACATCTTAGATGGCAACGCCCCAGATCTGACTGCCGAATGTGCTTCCTACGAAGCCCGGATCGCCGCCCATGGCGGTATCGAGCTTTTCCTGGGCGGCGTTGGAGCTGATGGCCATATTGCCTTCAATGAGCCGGGATCCTCGTTGAGCAGTCGAACCCGGGTGAAGACGTTGGCGTACGATACAATTCTTGCCAACTCGCGATTTTTCGACAACGATGTTGACAAAGTTCCCCGCATGGCTTTGACGGTTGGCATTCAGACTATAATGGAGGCCAGGGAAGTGGTCATCGTGGCAACGGGCGCTCACAAAGCTCTTGCGTTGAAGAAGGGCCTTGAGGGCGGTGTTAATCACATGTGGACACTGTCAGCACTGCAGTTGCATCAACACCCGCTAGTTGTATGCGACCGCGATGCTACCTTGGAGTTGAAGGTCAAGACAGTCCGTTATTTCGAGTCAATCGAG
The DNA here is from genome assembly GCF_002847465.1 of Aspergillus novofumigatus IBT 16806. Classification (NCBI taxonomy): domain Eukaryota; kingdom Fungi; phylum Ascomycota; class Eurotiomycetes; order Eurotiales; family Aspergillaceae; genus Aspergillus; species Aspergillus novofumigatus. Next base: position 1,192,856 of record NW_020194280.1, read on the forward strand.
CAGTCTGGAACAGATGCTCGTACGCAAGGCCCGCCACTTGTCTATCGACCAAGGACCTATGTGCCTGCTCCATTGGGGGCGAGCAAATTGCCGCAGCAGCTCAACCCTGCGTCGACACCCCCAAAGCTCCAAAGGACCTGAGGATCAACACAGAGTTTCAAAACTCTATAGAGGAAGATGAATTGACGCCTGATAGCATGTCGTCTCGATTGGTGGACTCCGCCATTGGGGGTTGGACTCGACACTCAAAGCCGACATGATGTTCGATCGGATGGGCGCGAGAGTCGTATCTCATTGAAGTTCGCGACTCAGATTGTCACAGTTTATTGGGAACAAAAATACTGGACACCTCCGTGGGAGGATTTGCTATTGTCTGAAAGTTCAAGAGCGTAGGGTGAACATACAGCAGACTTGTTCGCGCGCCGTTGCTGACGACTGTTTGTCATATTTATGAGTGTGTTGTGTTGTATAGGCCGATCTTGCTTTCTTCATAGATATATTTGTTCGCTTTGCATAGCAACTAGTTACTGCGTATAGAGTTGGCTCTCGATGATCGTCTCAGTTGGCGTTCTTTCTGCCTGAGAGCTTTTATATATCCCGCCAATTTATTATCGTTCCAATGGCTAGTTTCAAAGTACAAAGATAAGTTACCTGTATTGAGACATCTTTTATACATAGATGGCAAAACGACAAAACACCGAGGAGCTGGGATTTGAAGTAAATTTGTTTTGACTTTTGTCTCAAAATCCGTTTTCGACGTCTGCCATGAGAATGATACGGTTCTTCTTGACCAAGATACCTGATACAATCGCTCCTTTAGCGGACAATTTGTACACTTTCATTCATTTTGGATTACAATTTCGCAAAGACAGTAGCAACCTGTCCATTCATATCCACCAGCGTACTCTTGTTCCTCACCCAAGCTTCGATACCTCTGCGGCCGTTCTCGACGCCAACACCACTCTTCTTCCAGCCACCCACAGCCATCTCGGCCGGGCTTTCACCCCAGGAGTTGATCCATGTAATGCCTGCTTGGAGCTGGTCGATGATACGATGCGCCATATTCAGGTCTCGCGTAAAGACGCCAGCCGCAAGGCCAAGCTCAGTGTTGTTCGCGCGCCTAACGGCTTCCTCGACGGTATCATAGTACAGGATTGACATGACCGGCCCAAAAATCTCTTCCTGGACAATCCGCATGGAGTCGGTGCAGTCCGTGAAGACAGTTGGCCGCACCCAGAACCCATTCTCCAATTCCTTCGGAAGAGAGGGCTTTCCCAGCCCGCCATAGAGGAGCGTTGCCTTGTCCGTCTCAATGCCATAACGAATGTACGAGGTTACTTTTTCGAGGTGAAGGGCGGAGCTCAAGGGTCCGAAGTTGGTTGCGTTGTCAAACAGAGGTCCCGAGCGGATATATTGCATCTTGTCCAGAAGAGCCTTCTCAAAAGCAGACTTCATGCTTCTTGGGACAAATACCCGAGTCCCATTAGTGCAAACCTGGCCTGTACTAAAGAAATTGGCCATCATGGCTCCATTTACTGCATTTTCAAGATCCGCATCAGGGAGGATGAGCAATGGGCTCTTGCCTCCTAACTCCATCGTGACGTACTTCATTTGTCCCGCGGCGGAGCCGGCCACCTTCAATCCTGTCGCCACCTGGCCCGTGAAGCTGACCTTGGCGATTAGGGGATGAGCGGTCAAATAAGCACCCACATCCCCAGCGCCATAGACAACATTGAAAACCCCAGGGGGAAGCCCAGCTTCCCGGTAGATCTCAGCCAGCATCTGCGCATGCAGGGGCGTATATTCACTAGGCTTGTAGATCATGGTATTTCCAGCCGCAAGACATGGTGCTGATTTCCAGAGAGCACTGTGCCGCATTTGTCAATTACTAAGCCCGATCGAGAAAAGAGAGACAAGCAGATGTGATATGTTTTGCGCGCTCCGTCTGATCAAGAACAACGAAGTACTTACATCTGGAGAGGATAATTCCATGCGCCGATGCCAACGCAGACACCCAGCGGAGCCTTCTTGGTGAAAACCCATGCGTCTTCTCTTAACTGTGTTGTCTCGCCATTGAGACCCCCTCCTCCTACCAGGTTGGCATAGTATTCCAGTACATCTGCACCAGTCACGATGTCGACTGTGCTTGTTTCCGAATAGGCCTTGCCGGAATCTAGAGTTTCGAGACGCGCGAGTTCGTCATTTCTCTCCCGCAGCAACGTCGCGGCCTTTTGAAGAATGCGCGCACGAGCGATATGAGGGGTTTGCGACCATGAGGGGAACGCGCGGTCAGCAGCTGCAATGGCCGCATCTGTATCAGAATTTGAAGCAACATGGATTTCAGCTAGTGGAGTATTGTCGGCAGGGTTTATTGTGCGAAAAGTCCGACCGGAAGACGCCGACTGGATTTTGCCGTCGTAATATGGGTGACGAGGAGGGAAAGGTAGGTCCGCCATTTTTCTTTTTGCTTGAGGGGGGCCGCTGGGAAACTTGTATAGGGCGATCACGACGTAGATATCGAAATAGGATATATGAGAGATAGATATTTTGCCCTGTGTGTTACTGGCAGGTTGCTCAGAGTACTAGAGAGGTATTGATAGTACTCCGCAGATAGGTGCAGATAGTTAGCCTCATTATTGACCGGTGATGTATTCATATCTGAATCACACCGCCTCATAATTCCGCCCCATCTTCATTTGACGAGGACAGGCTCCGCTGTGGCTACGACCACTAAACCAACTCCACATCAGACCTATTGGTCAACAGGAGGCCTGTGAGATCGTGGTTGAACTTTTCTTCCGAGTATCCGAAAAGGTCCTGTTGTCCCAGTGCTCCTCCGTACTACGTAGTAGCAGAATCCTGTAATCTTTGAGGAGCGAATCCACAGCTACTCCTGGGTGCTGGGGCGGTAGGGCCCCTCCGTAGATACTGCTCAACCAAACAATGAAACCAAGTTTTGATGGTGTAGGACTAGCCACGCGATGGTCAAACAGCGTCAAAAGCTAAAGAGAGGCTGGGATGGATGGGGAAATTAAGGAATGGCCTCCAATAGGAAACACGGGACAAGACCGATATCCAAATAGCGTCGCCTTATGAAGCGAACTTTCTTGCATTCTAATACTCCATCTGGACATGATTAGCAGAGTCTCCAGTAAATAATATCTTTTAGGGGGAAAGAACTCATGCACAACCGTGCTGTCTTACTCTTATACCAAGCGGGTAATAGAATCCAGGATCTAGCACGGTTGACGAGCCTCCGAAGGATGTTCAAACCGTTAATGAATTAGTGCGACTGGCTTAGTGTGAGTTCGTGGATCGTGGCGTCGTCTTAGTCTCAAAGCCCTCATAAGTCGTGTGGGCTGCGGAGTCTTTCGATGACGTCGAGTGACCTTTTCGTCCGACCAGACATCACAACCCGCGGGTACAGTCGTCCTTGAAATATAAAAACGAACGCGGCCGACGATGAGGTGCCTACTCCAGTACGGACGGGACCCTTCTAAGTACCTGCATATCATAGTAGTCTTCACTCAGCACGCAGATCGATGTAGTAAGGTAGTTACATTACCTCTAGGTGCGGTCGATCAACCATTGAAGCGGAAGATGATGATTATAGTCCAATCCGAGCCCAGTATCAGGCCATATTAAACCGTGTTTCCATTATCTAATACGGCCTGCGTTCTTCGGGGGATAAGGAGATTTTTGCCTTCGATTGGCTGATCCTTCTTTCGGCACCTTTTCTTGTGGTGGGGAAAAGTTAGGGAAGAGGAAAAAGAGGAAAAAGATTGGCGGCGAACGGATGGATAGCCTCCTGGACACCTGAGGCCCATGTCTCTAACTTAATTCCGTCCTTCAATTTAAAATCTATCAGCATTCCGTTATGATTCTACACTTTTTTACTTTTGTCTTTCTAAACCGTCTCATTGCCTCCTCCGCCCTCTTTACCCAGTCTCTCCTCTCTTGTCGATCTCCAGAGGCGCCGGAATCCTCTTGTTTCCTCACCAATTCATCCCGGGTTTGTTCTCCGCACCAGTAGACAGCGCCCTGCAATCATTCATTCCATTATCATTCGACATGGCCACCACAAACGATTTCCCTGCATCCGACGTCAATAGCTATGACTATGTTATTGTCGGCGGTGGCACGGCCGGCTGTGTCATTGCTAGTCGGCTGGCTCAGTACTTGCCCAATAAGCGAATTCTAGTCATTGAGGGTGGTCCCAGCGACTTCATGGATGATAGAGTCCTTAACCTCCGGGAATGGCTCAACCTCCTGGGAGGCGAGCTGGACTATGACTATCCCACCACAGAGCAGCCCATGGGTGTGTATCCTTCGCACATTCTCTGTTCTATCCGCGTGCCCTTGCGGACTACTTAGCAATTCTGTCAGTTACTGACCGTCTTTTTATTCTCCAGGCAACAGCCATATCCGTCACTCTCGCGCCAAGGTCTTGGGTGGCTGTTCCAGCCACAACACTCTCATTTCCTTCCGCCCCTTCGAGTATGACTGCAGAAGATGGGAGGAGCAGGGTTGCAAGGGCTGGTCCTTTGAGACCTTCACTCGCGTCCTCGACAACCTGCGGAACACTGTCCAGCCCGTTCACAGCCGTCACAGAAACCAGCTGTGCAAGGACTGGGTGCAGGCTTGCTCGACTGCCATGAACATTCCCATCATCCACGATTTCAACAAGGAAATCCGTTCCAAGGGTGAACTAACGGAGGGTGTTGGTTTCTTCTCCGTCTCGTACAATCCAGATGATGGCCGTCGCAGCAGTGCTAGTGTAGCATACATCCACCCTATTCTGCGCGGTGAGGAGAAGCGCCCCAACTTGACAATCCTTACCAACGCGTGGGTGTCTCGCGTGAATGTCGAAGGAGACACCGTCACTGGTGTTAACGTGACTCTGCAATCCGGTGTCAAACACACCTTGCGAGCCAAGAAGGAAACCATTCTTTGTGCCGGTGCTGTCGATACGCCGAGATTGATGCTCCTCTCCGGTTTGGGACCCCGTGAGCAGCTGAGTTCTCTCGGGATTCCGGTCGTCAAGGATTTGCCTGGTGTTGGTGAAAACCTCCTCGATCACCCAGAGAGTATTATCATTTGGGAACTCAACCGTCCTGTGCCCCCCAATCAGACTACCATGGATTCGGATGCGGGCATCTTCCTGCGGCGCGAAGTTCCCAATGCGGCTGGCTCCGATGGCCGTGCCGCCGATATCATGATGCATTGCTACCAGATTCCCTTCTGCCTCAACACGACCCGTCTGGGCTATGAAACCCCCGTTGATGCCTTTTGCATGACACCCAACATTCCTCGCCCCCGCTCTCGTGGTCGTCTATACCTGACCTCGGCAGACCCCTCCGTGAAACCGGCTTTGGATTTCCGCTACTTCACTGACCCCGAAGGCTACGACGCCGCAACCATCGTGGCCGGTCTCAAGGCTGCGCGCCGGATTGCCGAGCAGGCTCCGTTCAAGGATTGGATTAAGCGTGAGGTGGCGCCGGGACCTAAGGTCCAGACTGATGAGGAATTGTCAGAGTACGGTCGCCGTGTGGCTCACACGGTCTACCACCCTGCTGGTACCACCAAGATGGGTGATATCTCCCGCGATCCCATGGCTGTTGTTGACCACCAGCTTAAGATCCGTGGTCTGAAGAATGTCCGTATTGCGGACGCTGGAGTCTTCCCTGAGATGACGACCATCAACCCGATGCTGACTGTGCTGGCTATCGGTGAACGCGCTGCCGAGCTGATCGCTGAAGAGGCAGGCTGGACTCGGGAACAGCCCAAGCTGTAGAAGGCCTTGTTTTCCAAGCTTGCGGGTTTGCTTGTGCATTCCTGGTACACGGGGTGCGCGGAGCCATGCAAAATGGCTCTTAGTTGGCAAAGCATTCCTTTTGTCGAGATGCCTGTCTTCGCCCATCCAATTATATTCCATAAAGCGACTGACTTCATGCGGGATCATGAGTGGTGCAAAGTTGGGTGGTGTGCTTGTATTGGGATCACTGGAGTAGAAAAGCGCGCAAAAAAAGAAGTTCGAATATGATGGATGCTTTTTAGCGTGGTGTTGGCCTGGAAATTGCATGATGCCTTTTTATATACAGATGCTGGCTCCTTTTTGGATATTTGTCCAGAGAGCAATTCACACAAAAATATGCTGTATATAGCAAAAGGTGACAAAAGAGAAATAGACAAGAAATACCACGAAATACGAGCACTGATACATTTTAGAGGAACCAACAAACAAGTCTAATGATGTATTGTCTTTAAATCTAGTTTATAGTCTGGGCAATATCTTTATCCTCATATCTATAGTACTTGCTGCACGTGGCTAAAAAGGACAGAGGGCCCTTTGGGCAAAGGGCCTGTAGCGCAAGATAAATCTCCGGAATCTCTGGATTGGATACAGGGCACAGCGTCGGAAAACAGAAAGATAAAGACTGAGGAGCAGTAAAATCCACAGCAGAGCCATAGTATGCTAGTCGAGGTTGGAAGGAAGTGTGCACAGTGTTCCGGAGCAATTACCAGAGGCGAGAAAAGAAAAAAGAGGAACGAATATGCCAGGGTGTCTGCTTCATACTGTATTCGTAGACGTGACTCCTTTATCAGTGTCATGGATCTTGACTCCCCGTTTCCACACCTGGCAGACAGTTAGCGTGGGCGAGTCGGGGTCGTCCTCCTCGCTCAGCACGACAAGGTCCGCATCTGCACCGCTGTCCAGGGTACCCTTGACACCTTGTAACCCCAGTAAGCGCGCCGGAGTCGCGGTGGCAGCATTAATGGCATCGGCTATAGAGGCGCCAGACCAGCGCAGGAAGTTGTTGACGCACTCGATCAGGGTGGCCGAACTACCTGCGATCTTGTCGGATCCTTCCAGGGTCAACCGGGCTCCCGTCTTGACGATGCGCTCGCCGTTCGTCCAGTCATAGACACCGTCGGGAAGGCCGCAGAGCTTCATTGCGTCGGTCACGAGGACGAGCCCGTCCGGATGGGCGTTGTATGCGATCTTGATCGAGGTCGGGTGGAGATGGATACCGTCCGCGATAATGCCGTAGAAGGGCCTGCAGTGTTCGCTCTGGCCCAGCAGTCCGAAAATGCCGGGGTTCCGGTGGTAGAAGGGCCGCATCGCATTGAACAGATGCGTGACC